>NC_038048.1:43920506-45405673 GCF_002211085.1 Panicum hallii | reverse complement strand
AAGTGTGGATTTGAAAAACGAGTCGGACGGGATGGACGGCATTTCTGTGTGGATTGCCGTTGGTGTGCTCGTACCTGTGTGGTTGAAAGGAGGAGATGTCCGTCCTGTCACCCTAAGGACCGAGTTGTTGTGACATCTCACCTAGCTTCCTGTCGTGCAAACCACTTGACCGTTGTATGGGCAACGGCTTGGCCTAACCCCACTAGTTAGTCTGATAGCCATCAGGAGAGCTGGGAGCAACGGGTGATCAGGAGAAGGGATAAGCTCTGTGTGACTTATGCCCCGGTTAAACCTCGGAGATAGGTCGAATGACCCCTTGATGGACCCCGTGATGGCTAGTCAGGTCTAGCTAAGGTGGGTAAGGGCTTCGATGGGATCTGCACCGGCACTAAGGTGTTCGTGTTGTGGTACCCCGCCTGTGGGTAAAGTTGCACACCTCTGCAGAGTTAAAATCTATTCGAATAGCCGTGCCCACGGTACTGGGCAGGTTACGGTGTGGTCACATAACTAGTGTTTCTCTCGGGAAGGGTTGAACTGGTGTGAGTTGTTTGGAAAAGTATCCGGCAATTGTGCTGTGTGCTACGACGGAGTCCGGTAGCGGTTTGAAACTTGGATCCGTGTGGATCGACATTGTGTTCTTAGACACTTGAAAACTTGTTTTGAAAAATGCTTTTAAAACGAACCCTTGCATATAATTGTGTTTCCGCAAAAGAACCGTAACTATATCCTTGGATTATCCTGTGCATCTAATTCTGTTATACCCCCCCCGTGGGTGTGATTGGACTTGCTGAGTACGTTTGTACTCACCCCGTTCTTACTTTACAGTGGAGGATCCCGACTACATCCCCGAGAACGACGAGTAGGGTCCCGTCCTGCACCCAGTCTTGCCTGTGGGTGAGGTCACCGTTGGAGCTCCGCATGGCGCAAGACTCTGATGATCCTTTGTTCGTAGCTAGTGTAGTTGTGTGGGTTCTGGTTGTAATCCTCGCGATAGTGGCGCTTCACTGCCCATTACCGCGTAGAGTTGTACGGTGATGTACCATCTGATGTAATAAAAGTGTTATCAGCCTCCTGGGACTGATAAATCAACACTTTTAAGTCTTCCCTGATGGGGGGACGCTTCAGGTGGTATCAGAGCCGTAGGCTGGCCGTAGGATGTACCCTAGGAGCGAAACCCTTTTTAAGCCCTAGGATTTGAGCTGGCTTAGCTCTTTTCTCACACCAAACACTCACCACTGGTTTTACCCTGTTCCAGATGGCTGACAATGGATGGGTCAACGGAGTCTGCTACGCAGAGCCTGGCCTTCCTAAGTTATTGTTGCTCAGCCTGGAACGCGTTGGGGTTATGGAAACACGGAGTACGCCTACCGAGAATACATCTCCGGTGGCACCCTTCGGTGCGACACGATGATTTTTGTGGAGAGAAGCACCCGCTATCCTGATGTGGACCCTTGGTTCATCTCCACCACTGGCTTCCCGCTTCCCCGACACCTATCGAAAGGCCGCTCGTAAAGCCTTGCGACGACTGCGTGTACTCTACAAGCACCACCTTCAGCGGACCCCTATGGGATTTTTTCCCACCCGCTGAAAGAAGAGGGCGCACTTGGGATTGCCCGAATGAGGGGACTTGGACGAGAAGAAGAAGACCTGGAAGACACGGTTTCCCACCTGTCCATCTACCTCACTGGCTTAGATGCACTCTGCAACGAGCAGGCGGCACAACTGAAGAAATTAATCCATGGAGTTGAAAAGATAACCCAGGAACTGGAGGAACAACGGACAAGAGCTGCAACCGCCGAGTATTCCTAGCCGCCCTCCAAGCCCAGATGCAAAGAATACGAGACCCGCAACGGGATAGGTGGATGGATCGAAGAAGAAGAAGAAGAACCCATGGAGACCCATTGGGACAAGGGTACTCAGACCGAAAACGAGATGGATCGGTTCCTTCCGATAAAGAAGCGCTCTATCAGGACCGAGGAAGAATCCCCATGATAGGATTAGCACCCCTAGCAAAAACCCTACCCTAATGACCACGTATCCATGAAAACTGTACCACCCTTGTTGTAATAATAAATATCATCTACTCGCTTTTGCACCTGTACCAGATTGTTTACCCTGTTTTTGTTTCAGATGGCTGAGGAAGGATGGACCCAGGGCGATTGCCAAGCTGCACCTGGATTCCCCAGCCTCTTGATCAACACCCTGGAAGACCTTGGCGTTACGGAGCGCCCAAGGTACTACAGCCGAGAGTACGAGCACCATGGTACCCTCCGCTGCAGGTGATCCTGGTCATCGCCAGGAGCAACCGCTACCCCGACATCCAGCCCTGGCGGGCGACCGCCACAGGGTTTAGACACCAAGACACCTACCCCTTGGCCATCAGAAAAGCACTCCGTTACTTGTGCCGGATTTTTGAAGAACACCTCGCCCCTACACCAGCGAAGTTCTTCCCACCGGCCATCAGAACCCCAGTCTGGGAAGCACGCATGAGAAATCTGGAGCGACGTCGCCACGAAGAAGGCCCCCTGTACCAAGTAGCGACTTACCTAGCCGCCTGGACCAACTTTTTGATGAGCAAGCCAATCTTCTAAGGGAGCAGACCCATCGAGCCGAGCAAGCAGAGCTCGCGGTGAGGATACAGCAGATCCGAACCGCCCATGCCGAGGCGAGAGCCGCAGCCGCGGTCAGTAGCGAAGCAGTCGCCCAAGAGAGCCTCAGGCAGGCCCGAGACCGGCGTATGCAAGATTGGACCCAAAGTGGAACACCAGTCCCGGCGATAGGGGAAGACCACGTTTTACTGGGGACACCCATCATAGGGTGGGGATCACTCTTTGGGAGCACACGAGCCCCACCCGAGAATCCTGGAAGTTCTGCCGCCACCGACGAAGGGGATGCGGCAATGCAACCCCTGACCGATGGGAACCCAGAAGACGGCGAGCGAGAACCTCTCACCCTGTCCGCCTCGGAAGAAGACACACCACGCAAGTAGAATGATCGACGCTAACCCAGTGATGCCCAGCCTTTCTGTTTAAGACGTGCCCTTTTGCAAGACCCTGGCCGAGTAGCACGATACTCAGTCCTATCCCTAGGTTGTACCCTCCCTGCTTAATAAAATACTTGGTGATTGTTACTTGTGATGTCGTGTGCTGATGTGTTGTGTGCTGCTTAGTTGTATAAATATCGGCAGAAGTAGATTCTGCCTTATATATATACGAATTAAACAACTTAAACATCACATAACCGTAACCCCAATTTACC
Source organism: Panicum hallii (assembly GCF_002211085.1). Classification (NCBI taxonomy): domain Eukaryota; kingdom Viridiplantae; phylum Streptophyta; class Magnoliopsida; order Poales; family Poaceae; genus Panicum; species Panicum hallii. The sequence goes on along the minus strand of NC_038048.1, from coordinate 45,402,415 downwards.
CAATCAACAGGTGACTCCCCGGAACATCGCGAGGGCCTCCCGCGGCCGGAACCCCGTAGCCGCTAGTGTCGGAGCACATTCCGTTGAACAAGATCTTCCCCAAGGGGAACAAGAAGTAAGCCAGAACCGAGGTGGAAGTCAAGAAGGGGAACAACTACCACCACCCCCACCCCTCGGAGACCTGGCGCAGATCATCCATAACCAAACTCTCATTCTGGAGACACTGGCGAATGCCCTCATTAACCGGCAGCCACGAGGGCAGAATATGAACGACAAGCTGACGGCCTTCCTGAGGACCAAGCCACCTACCTTCGCCGGATCCTGCAACCCGTTGGATGCTGACGACTGGTTGCGAGTAATTCAGAGGAAGCTCGAACCATTCGAATGCCAGGACCGAGATAAAGTCCTACTGGCAGCCCACCAGCTCACCGGAACGGCATTATCCTGGTGGGAAAACTATTGTGCCGCAGCCGAAGATGCCTCCACCATTACCTGGGGAGAATTTGTAAGGGAGTTCCGCCGCTACCACATCCCTTCAGCCACTATGAAGCGCAAGGCGGACGAATTCCGCGCACTTCAACAGGGGAGTATGACGGTGGAAGAATATACCCACCGGTTCATAGAATTGGCCCGATATGCGCCGGAAGAGGTGAACGACGATGATAAAAAGCAAGACATGTTCAAGAAGGGGTTAAGCCCAGAGCTCCGGACCTTGCTTACTCCCCAGATCTATCCGGACTTCAACACCCTAATGAACAAGGCCATCCTCACGGAAAGGGCCAAGGCCGAAGAAAGAAAGGACAACAAACGCAAGTTCTTGGAAAGTAAGGCTCGCCAACAAGACCGTTTCCAGAAGCCGAGAAATTCCAGCTATACTGCACCAGGAACTCAGGCCCCAATGCAGTATAGAACCCAGTCCCAGGTGACAGGATCACAGGCCCCGCCTAGAAGCCAGAATACCTCGAGGGCCCGCAAAGCAATGCAAGTCAGGCCACCCCCGACAACAACAATGTTAGAGCTTGTTTCAACTGCCGAGAGACAGGGCATTTCATCGCCAATTGCCCCTACGCCAAGAATAAGCCGGCAACGTCGACCTTCTCCAACACAGTGAACGGGCCCAGACCAGCCCTGACCGGTGCCAACCGGGTGCCCGTCCGCAACAACGACAACAGCCAGCAGGTGAAGCAGCAATCATTTGGACGAGCCCGCGTCAATCACATCGACGCGCAGGAGGCTCAAGAAGCTCAGGGCGTAGTGCTCGGTGAGTACTTAGTCAACTCAGCTCTGGCGACAGTATTATTTGATTCTGGAGCATCGCACTCGTTTATATCCTCAAGCTATGTGGAGAAGCACAAAATACCTACAGTACTACTAAAAACACCCCTATTAACCCGGACGCCTGGAGGCGACATCCATTGCCAATTAGGTTGTTCACGGGTAAGGATCAATTTAAGTGGGGTAGATTTTCTAGCAGATTTGGTAGTACTTAAGCCTGGGGGAATAGACGTGATCCTTGGGATGGATTGGTTAAGCCGACATAATGGTCTCATAAGCTGCACCGACAAAGTGGTACACCTAACAAACCACGAAGGAGTACAAGTGATCTGCCGAACCCGAGATAGTAAGGTTGATCCAATGGTATTTAGCATGGAAGCCAAGCCTTTAGAAGGAGTTCCGGTAGTAAGCGAATACCCAGATGTATTCCCCGAAGAACTTCCTGGCATGCCGCCAGAAAGAGATATAGAGTTCGTCATAGACCTCATCCCCGGAACATCCCCTATAGCCAAGAGACCCTATAGGATGGCGGCCTCGGAATTGACGGAATTAAAGAAGCAACTAGAAGAACTGCAACGGATTGGTTTCATCAGACCAAGCTCGTCGCCTTGGGGAGCCCCAGTCCTGTTTGTCAAAAAGAAAGATGGGAGTATGAGGATGTGTGTAGATTACCGGGCACTGAATGAAGTTACCATTAAGAATAAGTACCCCCTCCCTAGGATTGATGACCTTTTCGATCAGCTAAAAGGAGCTAAGTACTTTTCCAAGATCGATCTAAGGTCAGGATATTTTCAGCTCAAGATTAGGGAAAGTGACATCCCTAAGACAGCTTTTGTCACCCGCTACGGGCAGTTTGAGTTCACCGTAATGTCCTTCGGACTAACCAATGCCCCTGCCTATTTTATGAACCTCATGAACAAAGTATTTATGGACGAGCTGGATAAGTTTGTCGTAGTCTTTATCGACGACATACTTATCTACTCCAAGAGTATTCAGGAACATGAGCAACATCTGCGGGTAGTATTGGAAAAGCTGAGAACACATAGGTTATATGCCAAGTTCAGCAAGTGCGAATTCTGGCTGGAGAAGGTAGCTTTCCTCGGTCACATCCTGACTGCGGAAGGCGTGGCAGTGGACCCAGAGAAGGTTGAAGCCGTATCCAATTGGCAGCAACCGACTAACGTAAGTGAAATCAGAAGTTTCCTTGGATTAGCCGGATACTATCGGAGATTTATTGAGGGATTCTCCAAGATAGCCCGACCCATGACGGAACTTCTTAAGAAGGAGAAGAAGTTCACCTGGACAGAAAGTTGTGAAAGAAGTTTCCAAGAGTTGAAACAAAGGTTGACAACCGCCCCAGTGCTGACCCTACCGGACATTCATCGGGACTTTGTCATTTACTGTGACGCATCCCGACAAGGATTAGGGTGTGTACTGATGCAAGAAGGGAAAGTCGTTGCATACGCTTCCCGCCAACTCAGGACTCATGAACAAAATTACCCGACCCATGATTTGGAATTGGCAGCCGTAGTGCATGCCCTTAAGATTTGGAGACATTATTTGATCGGAAATAAGTGTGAAATTTACACCGACCATAAGAGTTTGAAATATATCTTCACCCAACCGGATTTGAACCTAAGGCAGAGGAGATGGCTGGAGTTGGTTAAGGACTACAATTTAGAAATCCATTACCACCCCGGAAAGGCAAATGTGGTAGCCGACGCCTTAAGCCGGAAATCCTATGGACCCAAGGATGACAATCTACGTGAGGAGATGGCACGATTAAATGTGCACATTGCTCCTCGAGGTTCCAGCCATGTGCTAAGCGTCCAATCAACACTAGAGGATAGAATTAGAGAAGTCCAGAGCTCGGATCAGGAGTTAATGAAGATCCGCAAACAAACTGGAGAAAACAAAGCACCAGGATTCCGAGTAGACGATAAGGGAACGTTGTGGTACGAGAATAGGATTTGTGTGCCCCAGGAAGGAGACTTCCGGCAGATAATCATGGACGAAGCCCATAACTCGGCCTACTCCATCCACCCAGGATCCACTAAGATGTATATGGACATAAGACAAAAATATTGGTGGAATGGAATGAAAGCGGATATTGCGCGATTTGTGGCGCAGTGTGATACTTGCCAAAGGATCAAGGCCGAACATCAAAAGCTGGCAGGATTATTGCAACCCCTACCCATTCCAGTTTGGAAATGGGATGAGATAGGCATGGACTTTGTAGTGGGACTGCCCAGAACACAGAAAGGACACGATTCCATATGGGTAATAGTGGATCGACTCACTAAGTCGGCTCATTTCATACCTGTACGTACCACTTACGGTGGAGAAAAGCTGGCAAAGCTTTATGTGGAGAATATAGTGAAGTTACATGGAGTGCCTAGCAGAATTGTCTCAGATAGAGGGACCCAATTTACATCTAGGTTTTGGAAAAGCCTACATAAAGCCATGGGCACTAAGTTAGATTTTAGCTCCGCATACCACCCACAGACGGATGGTCAAACCGAGAGGGTGAATCAGATCATGGAAGATATGCTGAGAGCATGTGTCTTGACCTATGGAAATGAATGGGAACAGAGTCTGCCCTATGCAGAATTCTCGTACAACAATAGTTACCAAGCCAGCCTGGGCATGTCGCCATTCGAAGCTCTCTATGGGAGAAAGTGCAAAACTCCCTTAATGTGGTCGGAAGTTGGAGAACGTGCGCTAGTAGGGCCCGCATTTATAAAAGAGGCAGAAGAAAAAGTAGCGGAGATCCGCGAGAAATTGAAAGCAGCTCAATCCCGACAAAAGAGCTACGCAGATAAGAGAAGGCGAGAAATAAGTTTCAATCCGGGAGAATTTGTTTATCTCAAAGTCTCACCCATTCGGGGGACACGAAGATTTCAAGTGCAAGGAAAATTGGCCCCTCGATACATAGGGCCGCATCAAGTCCTAAAGAAAGTCGGAGCCGTAGCATATCGATTGCAATTACCAGAAGAAATGTCAGATATACACCCAGTATTTCATGTCTCGCAATTAAGGAGGTGTTTAAGAGTACCCGAGGGAGAACATGTGCCTGCGGAAACGATCGATCTACAGCCGGATCTGCGATACCAGGAAGTACCGGTCAAAATCCTGGACACTGTCACAAGGAGGACACGAAACTCCAAGGTACGGATATGTAGAGTTCAATGGAGCAGACACGGAGAAGAGGAAGCCACCTGGGAACGCGAAGAGGCTCTAAAGAAAGAATTTCCCCATCTATTTAGGAGCCAGCCGAATCTCGAGGACGAGATTCATTTAAGTGGGGTAGGTTTGTAACACCCTGAAAATTTTCGCCCGAAAATTTCACGCTAAATTCTTCGTTTCGCCGAAACCCTTAACCCCCGAAACCCTAACCTTCCCGAGACCCGAAACCGGCAACCGAATCCAACCGCAGTCACGCCATCTTTTCCCTCGTTCCGCGCGCAAGCGCCGCGCGCGCATGGCCGACCGGCCGCGGTCACCGCCGCGAGTTCCGCCGCGCGGTCGCCGCCGTGAATTCCGCCGGCGCGCGCGTCTTTTCTTTCCCTTTCTTTTCTCCCCATTCTTTTTCTCTCCCTCTTTCTCTCCTTTTCCTATTCTTTTTCTCCTTTTTCCTTTTCCTTTTCCTTTTTCCTCTATTTCTTTTCCTCCTCCCTTCTCCTTTCTTCCTCCCTGTTCCCCTGCTCCCGAGCCCCACTGCCGCCCGGCCACCTGCACGCCACCGCACGCACGCCACCCGCCCCTGTGTGCGCACGCCGCCGTACACGGCCGCGCCGCCGGACCGCGCGCGCACGCGCTCCACGCGCACGCGCACTCGCGCACGCCACCGCCGCTGGCGCCCCGGCCTCGCCGCGCCCCCCCCGCCGCTGTGCCGCTGCCGCGCCCCGCCTTGCCGCCCGCGCCTCCCCTGTGCCGCCTCGCCGCTCGCGCCCCCCCCCCTCTGTGCCGCACACCGCCGCCCGGCCCCCCCCCACGTGCACGACTGAGCCCCGGGCGCCATTAATGGCCGCCCGAGGAGCCGCCCGCCGGCCACCGCCTTCCCCCTACCGCCGGCCGCCTATAAATAGGCCCGGCCGCGGCCCCCGCCCCTCCACAAGCTGTGCCGCCCCTGCCTGCCTCCTCTCCCGCGCCCAGACCGCCGCCACCCGAGCCGCACGGCCACCGCCGCCTGCCCCACGCCGGCCCGCCGCTACGCGCCGCCCCCGCCCAAGGAGAGGGTAGGAACGGGATCCCCTCGCTCCCCTCTCCCTTTTCCCCCATGCGCCCGAGCCGATTAGGCCCTAGGGCCGCCGGATTTGGGGCCGGCCGAGCCTCCCCATCCCTCCTCTGTTTCACGTGGTGAGGGGAGGAAGAAGAAGGGCAGTTTTGCCCAAAACCCCCTCCCTTCTCCTCTATTTAGTTAAAAGCCCCTCCACCCTTTGACACCTTTGCGAAAAGAACCTATTCCTTTTGCTATTTCCAAAACTAGACCCCCCCGTGATATAAATTTAATTTCAAGTAGATCCCTCGCACTTTTTGTTATGCCTCCTATATTTCCAAGATTTACAAAAAGGCCCTTCTGTTTCTAGAAAGTTTACGAGCAAGCCCCTGGACCCTCGTTTAAGCCCTGAAACCACCTTTAGCGCGTCATTTTATGTGCGAAACGACCTCCGATTGACCCGAAACTTTACCACGCCCTTTCTAGTATAGTTTTAGCCATGCCATTAAGAAACCACCCAGAGATATTGCCCCTAACCCCGTAACTAAATTATTTCCGATTCAAGCCTATCGGTAAAAGCTTTTAGTTCTTTCGCTTGATTGTGTGTCTGTTTGTTTGCGTCGTAGGACACGGAGTGAACGACGAGGTTCCCGACCGCGACCAAGCAACCGAGGACCAGTACTGCGACCCCGAACCCGAAGGACAGTGCTCCGATCAGGACTTTCCGCAAGGGTTTGACGATGGCAAGTTCAATTCCGCCCTTTGATGCATGTTTCTGTCCTAATTTTATAAACGCAACCCAGTGGCCTGTTTTATGAAATTGCATGGTTTTGCGTGCCGTAAACATGGTAGGATAGCCACCCATGTTGTGATAACCATACCTTGGACACCTGATTTTATAAAGGAAATGCGTGTGTGTGAGGGAAGGGATAAAGTGTGGTTTTGAAAAGTGAGTTAGACGGGATGGACGGCATTTCTGTGTGGATTGCCGTTGGTGTGCTCGTACCTGTGTGGTAGGGCAAGGGAGGGAGATGTCCGTCCTGTCACCCCTAAGGACCGAGTTGTTGTGACATCTCATCTAGCTTCCTGTCGTGCAAACCGCTTGACCGTTGTATGGGCAACGGCTTGGCCTAACCCCACTAGTTAGTCTGATGGCCGTCAGGAGAGCTGGGAGCAACGGGTAAGCGAGGAGAAGGGATAAGCTCTGTGTGACTTATGCCCTGGTTAAACCTCGGAGATAGGTCGAATGACCCCTCGATGGACCCCGTGATGGCTAGTCAGGTCTAGCTAAGGTGGGTAAGGGCTTCGATGGGATCTGCACCGGCACTAAGGTGTTCGTGTTGTGGTACCCCGCCTGTGGGTAAAGTTGCACACCTCTGCAGAGTTAAAATCTATTCGAATAGCCGTGCCCACGGTACTGGGCAAGTTACGGTGTGGTCACATAACTAGTGTTTTCTCTCCGGGAAGGGTTGAACTGGTGTGAGTTGTTTGGAAAGTATCCGACAGTTGTGCCGTGTGCTACGGCGGACGGGGAGTCCGGTAGCGGTTTGTGACTTGGATCCGTGTGGATCGACATCGTGTGTTCTTAGACACTTGAAAACTTGTTTTGAGAAATGCTTTTAAAAAAAACGAACCCTTGCATATAATTGTGTTTCCGCAAAAGAACCGTAACTATATCCTTGGACTATCCTGCGCATTTAATTCTGTTATACCCCCCCCCCCCGTGGGTGTGATTGGACTTGCTGAGTACGTTTGTACTCACCCCGTTCTTACTTTACAGTGGAGGATCCCGACTACAACCCCGAGAACGACGAGTAGGGTCCCGTCCTGCACCCAGTCTTGCCTGTGGGTGAGGTCACCGTTGGAGCTCCGCATGGCGCAAGACTCTGATGATCCTTTGTTCGTAGCTAGTGTAGTTGTGTGGGTTCTGGTTGTAATCCTCGCGATAGTGGCGCTTCACTGCCCATTACCGCGTAGAGTTGTACGGTGATGTACCATCTGATGTAATAAAAGTGTTATCAGCCTCCTGGGACTGATAAATCAACACTTTTAAGTCTTCCCTGATGGGGGGACGCTTCACCTTTGTCTCATGGAGGACCTCACTGACGTAGTAGACCGGCTTCTGGACGGTCCTGACTCTGCCAGGTGGACTGGATCCTTCAATTTGGGCTGGGGACCCTTCGGCCCCCAAGCTGCTCAGTGCTTCTCCGGATCGGAACCCGGCCGGACCCTCCGAAGCAGGGCCGGTTGCTGGAGTGGAGGAGGCCGGGCCTCCTTCTCCCTCAGGGGGGTCCACAGGGGCCCCCTGCGAGGGAAACTCGGACCTCTCGGTGACCAGCACCATGCTGATCACTTCGGTCGTTGCTGCAAGATAAAGAAACAGTGTCTCACCTGGGTCCAGAGCGACCAGGACCGGCAAGGAGGTAAGGTACTGCTTCATCTCTTGGAAGGCACGTTCTGCCTCTTCGGTCCATACAAACGGGCCGGACCCCCTCATCAACTTGAAGAAGGAAAGCGCCCTCTCCGCCAGCCTCGAAATGAAACGGCTAAGGGCTGCAAGGGACCCCGTCAACCTCTGTACATCTTTGAGGCGTGCAGGAGGTCTCATTGCCTCGATCGCCCGGACCTTGTCCGGGTTGGCCTCGATCCCCCGGTGGGAGACCAGGAAACCAAGGAGCTTTCCCGCCGATACGCCGAAGACGCACTTCTCGGGGTTAAGCTTGGTGGAGGTCGCCCGTAACTTGTCGAAGACTTGAGCTAAGTTTTCTAAGAGGGAATTCGACTCTCTAGTCTTGACAACGATGTCATCAACATACACCTCGACTATATCTCTAACCAAATCACCTAGAGTGATGTTCATTGCTCGAGCAAAGGTGGGTAGAGCATTAAATAACCCATAAGGCATCACTATATAACAATAAAGTCCATCCACTGTTACAAAAGCTGTGTGCTTCCTATCATCACAAGCCATCTTGATTTGGTGGAAACCAGAATAGGCATCTACGAAGGACAGCAAATCACACCCGGAGGTGGAGTCTACAATCTGGTCTATACGCGGAAGTGGATAAGGGTCTTTTGGACATGCCTTGTTTAGATTGGTGTAGTCGATGCACATCCGAAGCTTCCCGTTGGCCTTTGGGACTACAACCGGGTTGGCCAACCATACAGGATGGTAGACCTCCTCGATGAAGCCAGCCTGCAGCAGCTTGCGGACCTCTTCACGGATGAAGTTTTGCCGCTCGATGGACTGCTTGCGTGGCTTCTGCCGGACCGGCCTGGCGTCGGGGTGGATCTTCAGATGATGCTCAATCACCTCCCTAGGGATCCCGGGCATCTGTGACGGTTCCCAAGCGAACACGTCAACATTTGCCCGGAGGAAGGCGATGAGCGCGCTTTCCTATTTCTCTCCCAGGTTGCCACCGATGCGGGTGGTCTGGGAGGTCTCCGCTCCGACCTGGACGGTCTTCACGGGGACATCGTCCGTGTCGGACGGATGGACCTTCGGTGCCTTGGCCAGGGCCTTGGCTCGTGAGGTCGAGGGGTCGGACCCCAGGGTGCCAGCTGCAGGGGCAAGCCCCGTAGCCAGCGCATGGAGCTTTTCGACCGCTACAACAGCAGCGGCCCGATCGCTTTGGATGGTGAGGACGCCCGCCGGAGAGGGCATCTTTAGGACCAGGTACCCGTAGTGGGCAACGGCCATGAACCGGTACAGGGTCGGTCTGCCGATGATGGCGTTGAAGGGGAGGTTAACTTCCGCGACCTCGAACTGCACGTTCTCGGTACGGAAATTGTCCTCCGTCCCGAATGTAACCGGTAAGGTGATGGTCCCTACCGGGTACACGGGATCGGGGCCCACTCCTGAGAATGGGCGTGATGGAGCCAGCTTGGACTCCGGGATCTGCAGGTGCTTGAACGCCGCATAGCTGATGACGCTGAGGTCGGCGCCTCCGTCGATCAGCACATGGTGAAGGCGAACATTGGCGATGGTGGGTGCCGTGATGAGCGGCAGCACCCCTGCACCCGCCATGTTCTCTGGGCAGTCGGATGGCCCAAAGGAGATGGTGATGCCCTTCCATCGCTGGTGGGGCGCCGCCCTCGGCACCCCTGGTTTCACCGAGAGGACCTCCCGGCGAAGGGCCTTCACGTCCCGTCGGGAGACGAGCTCCGAACTGCCACCGTACATAACGTACAGCCTTTTTGCGGCGCTCATCCCCGCCGGACTCGGAATCGGACTGCTGGAACAGTCCCTTGAGGTCTTTATTGGGGGTTTGATACCCCAACTCCCTCTCAGTCGCAGCAGCGTCGGCATCAGAGGCCTTCTCCTTGCCGGACCGCCGCGGAGGGGAGGAGCCTTCCTTGGAGGCTTGGTCACGCCTCTTGCTGAGGCGTTCCGCGAGCTTCTGGATCTCGCGGCACTCAGCGGCGCTGTGGCGAGCCCCAGGATGAACAGGGCACGACCCGGGGTCGGTGCGCTGCTGTCGTGGGCGCTTGCCGCGGGAGTTCTGGCCCCCGATCGTTGCAGCCGCAACGGCCGGACCCCCGATCCGTGACTTGTCGAAGCCACGGTTCTTCTTGTTCTTCTTCTTGCCGCTGCCAGGGGCAGCGACACTGGGCCCGCTCGTTTGAGCAGGTCCTGCCTGAGTTGCAGAGTGCCACGCACGGCCTTCTGCAGCTCGGGCGCATTTGTCCGCCAGAGCGAACAGGGTGGTGACGGCTTCCACCTGGTGGGTCGCCAGCTTCTCTAGCATCTTCTCGTCTCGGACCCCCTGTCGGAAAGCCGTGATAATAGATGCATTGGAGATACGTGGGATGGTTCCACGTACCTTAGTGAAACGGGAGATGAAGGCCCGGAGGGTTTCCCCGGGTTGTTGCCTCACGGCGTGGAGGTGGGCTTCCACGCCATGCTGTTGGTACGCACTGGCGAAGTTCGCCGTGAACTGTGCGCAGAGTTCTCCCCAGGAATGGACGGATCCCGGGGTAAGGTTCATGAGCCAGGTCCGGGCCGGCCCGGTCAAGGCTACATGAAAGTAACTTACCATGACGGCTTCGTTACCCCCAGCCGCCGTGATGGCGGTGACGTAGACCTGCAGGAACTCTGACGGGTTGGAGGACCCATCATATTTTTCCGGCAGGTGAGGCCGAAACTTGGACGGCCAGGCGACCACACGAAGGTGGTCGGCGAGCGCTGCACAGCCCACGCCCGATACCGGTGCCTGGGCAAGTCCTTGCGGCCTGGCCGCAGCCGTATCGAGCTCGGGCGCAAGGTCCCGACCCTCAATGTTGAGCCGTCGGTTGCGTGCCCGCTCGATGGAGATCCTGGCATCCTCTCCCGCATGCCTGTGGTTGAGCTCTGCCCGGAGGTCCTCAGTCCGTGCACTCCTTACTGATGGTGAGTGCACAGAACCGGATGCGCCGCCCTGGCGACGGCGCTGCCTGGAAACAGACCCCCCCGCTGAGCCTGGGGAAGCCTGTGCCAGGTTGAGGAGGCGGTCGACGTCGTCACGCCATTGCCTGTGCGCGTCTGGCGACGCCGCTTCTCCAGGGGGGTTGCGGAGCAACTCCCTGGCTGCCATGAGGGGCCCGCTCGGTGGGAGCACTGATTGGACCACGGAGTCCCGCTCCGCTGCGCATGGTGGAGCAGCACGCGGAGCCACCCTGGAGGCGTGACGGCGCGAGGCGTGCGGCGCTGTCGACGCCACTTCTTCACCGATCAGGAGGTCATGGTGACCATTTTCCTGCGCCATTGAAGTCACGAAGGTCGACCGAGCGCAAACCAAACCCTCTGCCCCTACCTGGCGTGCCAAATGTCGGAGGAATTCTCCAGCCGGGTGGCGGAAAGCACCCGCCTAATCCTAGTTAAGAATGGGTTTGGAGGGGACTCAGGAGCGCTCGATCGGTGGACAGATGAACACAGGAAGGACACGCAGATTTAGAGTGGTTCGGGCCGCCGTAGCGTAATACCCTACGTCCACTTTGGTGTTGTATTGGCTGCGTGAGCCTGAATGGAAAGCAGCCTAAGCTTGTGTGTGTGTGACCTGGGACTTGGAACGTCTAGTGTGAGTGTTTTTGTTCCTGTGTTCTAACGAGTGCATTCTCCCTTTTATAGTCCAAGAGGAGTGCTTACACTGAGCGGGACCCCGACATGTGGGTCCGGCCAACAGGGGCTTGTTCTACGAGAGATATGGAGGTCATCTCCTCGAGCTCCTCTCCGTAGTCCTCTCGATCGGGAAGTTGATGTGCGTATCCACAGTCGGGATACGGCCGTGTACAGCCTTGTCTTGTACAGTGTTAGGTGTCAGCGTTGCCCAACAGTGAAGCCATGCTGTCACTGTTGGGATGGAACCTCCAGTCAGGGGGCGAGCCAGCGCTGGCTCGTGCCATGCGCACTGTTACAGCGCAAGCCTTAGCACGCCTATTACAGACCATCATCACGCGCGCAGTATCGTGACGGGACTGCACACAGTCCGCGCACTGTGCGCGGTGATACGACGCGCCGCCTTCAGATCAGGCGGGCTTACCGTGATGTCAGCTTACCTGCCCCGTGTGTCAGTGGCAGGCCGCACCTTTTGACCTTGGTGCGCCCAACTCAGCTACCGCATTAAATGCTGGTAGGTGGAGAGGCGACCCGTAAGGGGCCTCCGGCCGCAGGCACGCGGCGGGGTCAGCCCCGCTCCTCCCGCCGGGCAGCACATGGCGGCACCGGACCCCTTCCCGGGGGAAAGAGGGGTCCGGGGCCCCCGTGGCCGGCCGGAGCGGGCTGGCCTGTGATGGTCTGGCCATCACACGTGGCGGCCTCGGACCTCCCAGGGGAGGCCGGGTCCGCAGGGGTTACCCGAGAGCTCTCCCGCCCACGTGGGTGTGCAGAGGCCCCGGACCTCACGGAGCTCGGGGAGGGTCCGGAGACCGTGGTCCCAGCTGTCAGGTCCGGAGGCCGTATGCCACGTGGCCCAGAGGCGAGGGGGAGCGTGGATTATGAGAAGTCCCAGGGCCTGGACACCCTAGCAGGAGGTACCCCTATCTGTATGTACCGACAGCAGGGATATGAGCACTCGTGTGATAGGATTAATAACTGTCACACATCTCTACTTAAGACATACATCCTATGATTACTTTTCAGCTATAACACATGCATATAATACAAGGTACAAGTAAAGCATTCATTCCCTAATATTTAACCTAGATCACAAATTAAAGACTTTCAACTCAAAATCACAACATAAACTTGTAGATTTTGACCTAAGGATTCAAACAAAACTGATTTTGCATATTTATGAACTTCTTACGAAATTCTATGAAATGTAGAAGTTCACGGATTTGAAATAAAGAAGACTCTGGAAATTTTACAGCGAACAGCCTAGAACTTTTTAAATCAAAGCAATTAAGTCCCTGGTCGGGGAAAACAAAGAACGGAAAGATAACGACGATATTCCGGCAAAGGGATCGCCGGTATTAGGAAGATTTAGTGAATCAGGGCAAACCTTGGGGTAGCCTTGGTTGTAGAGGAGAATGGGTGGAAAGTGAATTCCCGTGGCGAACAGGATCGGCGATAAGATGAGCTCGACGGTGACGAGATTCCGTGGGTAACGAAGAAGCTTGCCAGGGAAGTGTAGTGGGTGGAAGATGGCCGGAGAGATATTCCCCCGCGGTGATATGTGGTGACGGTAGCCGGCCTTGCCACGGCGATGATATTCCGGCATACCGGGATCAAAGAGACTCTATGGGGGTCCAGGAGTTTCTTCGAGGTGTGTGGTCTTGCTTGGACGATCGACGAGGAATAGGAACTGCTGGACGTTGTGGACCCCTGGGACGAGACGATAAAACCGGCTTGGTTCGCTATGCCGATTCCTCCGCGAACCTCAGGGTTTCTTTGCTCACGGCTAAGCCTTCACTGCTCATGGGTTGAACTTCTTCTGCTCATGCACGTGTGCCACTGAAACACGGCCGGCACACCCGCGCAGCTGCTCCTTCCGAATTCGCCGTGCTATAACCGCCGCCTTCGCTTCGCCGCTTCTCCTTCCGGCTCGCCGCGCCATAATCGCTCCTCTGCCTCCGCGAGGACCGAGGCCTGCCTGCACCAGGATCACACCTTCCGCTGCTGTCCGCACCAGGTCACCTCCATTCTCTACGAGCAGTTTGCAGTGCCGCCTGACTTCGTCCGTGGCTTCCTCCTCAACGGTCTCCGACGTCCTTCGCGCGCGGCTCCATTGCTTTCCTAGTGCGGGTCCACGCCAAGTCGTCGCGCCGCGGCATCGCGAGCCCTGAGCTCCGCTCCTGTGCCACCACCGACAGCCTCGCCGACACCTCCGGCGGTGCTTCCACCTTCTGGCTGAGCCCACCGAGTGCCGAGCACTGACGGGCTTTCAATTCCTGCGCTGCTAGTTCCCGTGTCCGAGCCACAGCCGCTCCTGCTCGCGCTCCGCCGGCCGTTCGTGGCCGCCCTGCACCGCGCTCGCTTGCGCGCTCCAGCCTGCCGCCAACGCCACGCGCTCATGCGCGCCTGCTCCTGCGCTAGCGCCCGCGCGCGTTCTGCCCGAGCTCGGCTCTGCCCGCGCCGCACCTGCGCCTGCACCCGCACCCGCCTGGATCCGCCCTGCTCGCTCGGGCCGCTCGCTTGGAGCCCGAGCGCCTGCGGCCCGCGTGCCCCGCGCCAGCGACGCCTGCCGCCTGCTCCCGCTCCAGCCGAGCCGTACGCCACCAGCAGCTCGCCCCCGCCTGCGCCGCACCGGCGCCGCCCACGCCAGTGCCGCGCGCCAGCCGAGCCGCCCAGCGCGTGCGCCGCGCTCCGCCCGAGCCGCCGCGCCGGCTCGCCTGCGCTGGCGCCCGCCGCTCCGCACGCCTGCGCGCCGCTCGCCCAGCTGCCCGGCCTGCTCCAGCGGCCGCCGCCCGAGCCGCGCGCGCTCGCGCGCGTGCGCCGAGCCGCGCCGCCGCCTGGGGAGAAAGAGAGAGAGGGAGTGGGGGTGGATAAGGATTGGGACTGTGCTGTCGGTGGAAGAAGCAAAGAAGGAAACGCCAGGGAAGAAGAGAGAGGAAGAACAAAGGAGACAGGGAAAAAGAACTTCCCAAGGACTTATGCGTAATTTTAGAAAACTGCAGGGACTTTTTGTAAAATATAAATTTTCCATCAATCTAAAACCCTAATGAAGAAATGCCCAAAACGAAAGTTGGAGAGTTTTTCAAACTCTACAACATTGCTTTAGGGTCCAAGTTCAAAAACTCAAAACTTATATCTTTACATGTGAAATTTTGAAGAAAAGTTGGATTTGAAATACTTTTGTCCTAAAAGGAACTAAATGCAAGCATTTATGACACGTCATGATGACGGGATAGACTCGTCATAATGATTGGATAGACATATCATAATGACTTGCACCTTTTACACTTTAGCCCTGAATAACTTTAAAAATTACTTTTGTAAACCAACTACTTACACAAAAGGACTTGTACTTTTATAAAATTATAAAATACCCCTTTTTACTTGCACTTTAAATTTTTAAAAACTTCACATAAACATACACAAGCTTTACACTAACAAACACATACTTCACACTAACAAAATAATATGCCTAATTTACAAGTAATTGAACTGTCACGTATAGTCATTGTAATTCTTATCATCTGAACCGACATCGTACAAAGATGAGTCTGATGAAAGATATCCTGTCTCGTCAAATTCATCGTCATAGTTAGTTTGCCCTGGTTCCTCTTGCTCGACAGCTTGAAGACTACTTAGCAAACCAACTGCTTTGCCATTGACACCAAAAGACATTTCCATAGCATTACTTATTTGGGCTTGCATACTGTTTTCTTGTAGTGTTTCAGAGCTGACATTGGCAAGTCTTGGTGTGAAAGAATTAAGTAATTGCAGGAAAGAGTCCAAACTGCCTGCTTGGGAAAATGAATCTTGGTAGAGTTTGATTTCAGAGCCCAACAATTGATTCTATGTTGTTGGAAGTATGTATGTTAATATATATCTTTATTCTAGTTTCCCTGTTTCATACATTTTCTTTAAGAACCCAGAATATTCATCACTCTGCTGTTTGAACTATGAACTATAATGAACACTTGGCCTCTGTGTGTCTTATCCGCCTCAAATTCTAGAAATTCTAAACGAGAAGGTACTCATTATTCCTATCTTATTAACTATTGGAAAGTAGCCATACATTACAGAAGAGTTCTAATTAAATAAAGTGTCGAAAAGGATCGGACAAATACCTGTTGCTGAATCGAAACAATATGCTGAAGAGGTACCAGTGGCTTCGCATACACCGCTTTTTAGAGATGATAGTCTGGAGCAAAGCAGAATTAATATGTTGACATAAGAAGTCATAGTGTTTACCTAACTTTTCGAGCAGAAAAAACAGAGCAAACGATTGTTCTGAAATTGGAAATATCTGCAATCCATCGAGAACCCCTAGGTTGAATACTTCTTCAGGCAACGATTCATGAATTGAATCGTCAGTTCTGCCTTCAACCATTGTTCCGCGGGACAAGAACAGGTGCAAAAAGAAAGGATTTTGTTCTAGATACAAGTCTGGAACAGAACACTGATAAGGTGAACTACATCTTTAATACTAAAAAGTATTTAGTGTCCACGTCTCACCCCCGTAGCTATGCCTCCCCATGGTTTTGCCAACTTCGCATCCTAACCGTCCGATCCTTCCGTACATCTGCACCGCGCACCCCCTCCTCCTCGACCCGCCTTATCTCTCAAGTCCACTCTGATCTCTTCCTCTATCTCTCTCCCTGTGGGATCCACCCATCGTCTCCTACCTCCGTGAGGCGTCGTAGACGCCGATGAGCGTGTCGCACAGGGAGGCCAGCACCTGCGCCTGGCTAACGAGACGAAGCAAGAAGCCGCGCTCGTAGCGGCGGCGACGACCGAGGTGGCCGTGACGGAGGCCGAGAATAAGGCAGAGGAGAAGGCCGCGGAGAGGGCTGAGGAGAAGGCCGCAGTTCTCCGGCAAGGGAGGAGGAGGGGGAGCGGCTGTTGCTGGCTTGCTGCTGCCTGAGCCTAAGTAGCGTCGCGCGTGCATTGCGGCGCTCGACAGCGTTCCTCGGCGGCCGCGGACACGGAAGGAGCGGGGTCAGGCTTGCTTGGCCCGGGCGGTGACGCAGACGCCGCACCGTCCTTCTCGTTCGAGCATGCACGGAGGGTGTTCATGGCGCCGGAGACCACGCCCAAGTTCGAGCTTCTGGGACCAGGGGGTGGCGGTGCGGAGGTCGAGGGACCGGACCTCGCGGGCGCCGAGGCGGAGCAGCTCGAGGCAGAGCGCGGCACCGACGAAGCCCTGTCCGCCGGTCACCATGAACCGCAAGCCCTCGATCCCTTGTTTGCGCTCAGATGCATCTCCTCATGCCCCTCCTCACTGCAACTGTAGATGCATTGATACTGCAGCTAGCTAGTGCTAGGTAGCTGGCACATGGCGTGAAGGTGCAGTGTCGTGCAGCATGTGGCCGTCAGAGGTGTGCGGGCGGGGGTGCGGGCGGCGGCACGAAGGGGAAGCGGGGGAGGTGGGTGGCGCAGGAGGGCGGGGGAGGATCCGTCAATGTGGGAGTTTAACGCGAGGAAGAAGAGATGGAGGTGGAAAAAGATGGGTGGGTCCCATCAGTCGTAGAAATACATGGACAGAGCACGGCATACTGATCCAACACAGGGGGTATGATGGTATTTTTGCACGGTCCTTCCACACTGGTCAGTTGACTTGCCATGCCACATCGGCGAAATTGGCAATTTATTAGCTTCGTGTGCAGAAGGGTGGCAAAAATGTAGGAGTCAAAATAAGGATGGCAAATGAGTACGTGCCGGTCATAAGGATGGCAAATAGTTAAATAACCCCTAACCCCGCATCTCTCACCCCGCGTCTATCGACGGTTACTTCCTCCGAACCCCGCCGCCATCCCCTACGCTCCACCTCGCGACTTAATCCCCCGTGCCGCAACCGCCGCCGCCACCCTCCCCAACGCGCCACCAGCAGCCCTCCCCACGCGATGCCATCCTCGCCGCGGCCTTCCGCGGCTCGACGTCGAGCGCCGCCCCGCGCACCCCGATCTGGCTACCTCTAGTCATACGGACTGATGGGCCGGTGCGCTGCCGCTCTCTGCGCACAGATCTCCAACCTCTCTCCGCCCCAGCCGGCCGCCCAACGATGCCGCACCGCACATCCGGATCCGGAGACCTCCAATCGCGTGGCCAACGGGCTGCCACGCAGCCACTTTTCGATCTCTCTCCGCCCCAGCCGGCCACTCGCGGAACCGACGCCCTCCAGTCGCATGGAACCGACAACAGCAGGAAGAAAGTGCGCCATGCTCGGTTAGTACTACCCCCCTCTCCCATGTCATCATCGTCGCCGCATAGCCGTAGTACGTCCTTGTGCGCTGCCGGCCACTAGGCGTCCCCTTCGCGTATGCTAGCCCTCGTTCAGCCATTGGCTCCGCTTGTGCTTCCAAGCGACCCGAGCCCAAAGCTCAAAACCCCCAACCTTGCAGCTAATCCCTCTGCCTGCCCTCGATGTTCCCGCTGCCGCCTACCTCGAGGGGTTCCGTCTCCATTGATGGATCTCAAGGTGAGATGACCTGTGCTAACACGCTCGTATGGATGGTTTCAATTGGTTCTCATGTTGACGGTGATGGTGATGGAGATTTATTCCATCAGATGACAAAGAGCGTGGGGAGGGCGTGCTGATGGCGGTGCTGACGGACTCTGCGAGCTGCTCTCGTTCTGCATAGAGGACTTTGCTCAATATGTTGCTGAGCAGGTAACCAAAAGCTCTTGCAACGTGATCGGGCAATGACCTGAATTGCTCACTTTATCTGATCATGATTGCGCATATTCAATGCTTACAAGCACTTGAGAAGATATCACGGAGGCAGCCTATGCATTGCTTGCAAGCAGACATGATCACCACTGTGCTGGCATATATTGGTTTCGTCTCTGCATGCATTCAGATTATATACTTTAAGAAATCATTTTTGGTGCTGAGAAATCAGTACAGCTAAAAAATATGCTTTATTCTATGGTTCAGAGGGTTGCGATGTTACCAGTGGCAAATGCCTACAATAAGATCCTGCAGATTGTACCCAGTTTGTGATGGCTTCATTATACATGAAAAGGTGATATACTGCGGTGGCAAAAGTTATATGTTGTGTAATATACTGCAATCTTCAAGGTGTTGCTTCTGTTTCAGTTTCTTTCCATTTTCCACTAGCTAGGAAATTTAATTTATCTTATTAGCTGTTCCCGTCTCTCGTAATGATCTGCTTGCTAGCTGTTAATTCTTTGTTACACGATTATAGAGGTAATGGTACAGCACTTAATCATTGATATTTCAGTTCACTTTCTTAGCATGCAAACTATTTTCTTGATTCATTTTCAATCGGGTGGATCAAGCATCAAGCTTCTGGGATCTTTTTCTATCCATCCAAGTGATGTCCAGTTTCTCCAATGAACTGTGTTCCGTTCACACGGTGGGATTGGAATTTTCTATGATCCTCTTCCTTATTCTCTATGCTTTTGTTGCAAGGTGGAGTTGCTAGGAGCTTCTAAGGTCATAAATTTCCTTTATATTGCTTGCCTTTTTGTCATATGTAAATATTTAAATTTCTTTCATTTGTCCCCCATTATTGTTACCAGTTCGATGGAGGCAATCCAGCAGATCACAATTGTTTGCTTCTTGGTTAATTGAATTTTATTTCACTTTACCTCTTATTTTTATCCAATATGACAATCTTATTTAGAATCTGTTTGGCTAATCTATTTTGAGAGAAAAATAATTAGTGTTCAAGATAAGGTCACCAAATTTAGATAAGTACATTTGCACAATATTTAGTTCTGGTTAATGGCTTGGACTATTTTTATTTTATAGACCAAGTTAATTGTTTGAATAATAGGTTTTTGGTTGTGCAAGCTCACGATAATAACTGCCAAGTGTGCTGCCCATGAACAGGGCATGGAGGCGAAACTGATGATTTAGCCACGATTGCTCTATAGTCGACGAGTGAACCACCATGAATAGTTCTGGAAGGAAACGACTGCACCTTATGAAGAAAATAGTTAGCTTTCTCTGCTTCGGTTCCACCAGCAATGTCTGCATTGTGTTAGATGGAATGCCACAGGGAAGTGTCGCTAGCTAGAGCCTGCTTGTTGCGGGGGACATCATCGAGGGAGCATGATGCCCTCCTCTATTACTTTGATGGGTTCAGTGCAGGATGTGTCTTCTTCTCGGATCTGCTGATTGCAAAGGACGAAAGGTTCAAGCACTTCATGAAGATAGGATGGATGTCTAGGTAGCATATTCTGAGCGCAACAATAGGCATATCTACCGGTAGAAGTTGGTTTGCAATGCTCTGTAACTTTTTCTTCAAAGACAGCCATCTGCATATTGAACCCATCCTTGCTATTGGCTTCAATTTTTATTTCCCTTTATTTTCAAACATTGCATCCTGTATCCTCATCCTCATTACTAAAGTTAATCTAGGTGATTCTGAAGTTAAGGTTAATTTTTGTATGATTTTTGTTAATTGGAACCGGCAATCTTCTATTCAAATTAAATCAGTGCATAGCAGGGCAAAAACTCTATTCCAATTAGTATGTCATTTGCTCCGCGAGCCCTCAATAGGACAATATAAAAACTATGCAAACACTAATTGATTATTTATATTTAGTAGTTGTTGCTATCAAAGTTAAACATCTGCTCCATCAATGACTTTGCTTGTTGGCCCCATTAAGGGTAAACTTCGTGTAGAGTTCTTATTAACTTGATAATACAATTGACATCAGCACTCGTGGGATTCCTAAAAAGCAAAGCATCAGATTGAATTTACTAAGAAAACAAACTAATGAATGGACAAAGCCCATATCCTTTCATGTGTTTCCTTAAAGTATGTAAATTGTTGCACTGTAATGGTTGAGCATAAAGTTTAATTTGTTTGCATGTTGGTTCTGACGCACCATTGATGTTTTGTCCATGTCTACTATTCACTTTCCTTTTTTCCCCTAATGGATTGCTACATTTATGGGGTTCATATAGGTTACATTGGTAGATTTACTTGCTTATGGATTTCGAGGGTGAAAGAATTTCCTGCTCATATGTATCTGAACACTGAGTTCATGTGCTGCGGAGGATAAGCCAACACATGGATCTGACCGTCCGAGCACTCGTGGTTTAGAGGAGGGAGGCGATTTAGGAGGTCCATGCTGCAGCTACACAAAGATAAAAAATTCTTTTTCTGGGTAGTGGATTTATGTTGCTGCATGTTAAGTGATTTTGTTGATCTTATAGAGTAGATTTTGAAAACGTACTTTAGAATTTGTGGCATGGTTTGGCTATAAATGTTTTATCTCAGTTTCCTACGAGAAGCGCTTTGCCAATGTTGTTTTCCATAGGCAGGTTGTTTTGATTTTGGAATCTTTTTTTTTTATTTTGCTGGTGGCTCGCTGTGTCAAAATGACTTGTGGCTTGTAGAATAGCTGCTTGGGAATTATCGTGATATACATGTCAGGATTGAAGGCTTGCACATATCATACTGAGGATTTAATTCGCAAGTTGTACCGTGATATTAGTTCGCAAATTGTTAATGCTTCCAGCTTCTATTAGTTTGCCATTTTGTGTATCCAGATGATAGATATTTGTGATATGTGTAGATAAGATTTAATTGATGTTTGTTTTCATATGTCTATGTATCAATATTGCAACAATTGTCGAATTACATGGTATGGCTCGAACTCAGCAATTTTGGAATGGGGAATCACTGCAGTCAGGTGCATCCAGGGCACCTCCATATTCTAGTGAACTTTTTTATGAAATCGATGAACTTTTTTATTGCGATAATTTATCTACTTCTTCATTTTTCTTGTGCAGAATTTTGGAAAGCAGAACTAAGCAAGTGGAAGTCGCAGCAATAATAAGAAGCTCGATCAATAGGTAAACGAGATAACATTCTGCAGTAGCTCTCAAACATGCTTGAAAAATGAGCTCACAACTATATTTTATACAGTTGCTGCTCTAAATCTATGTTTCGAAAAATGAGCTCACAACGTAAGGGTAAGGGTAAAGATCTTTCTAAACTTATTACGCAAAAGTTCTCTTATAAATGTCAATGAGCCTGATCATATTCTAGCCATCCGTAGTAGCAATGCACAGGCATTTAGAATAAAGTGCATACTTCAATTACAAAGAAAAGGCAACACATTTAAGCGAGCACAACCAAGATAACTACAACATCAACAAGCAGCACAGCTACAAGAATAGGCGGGGAAAGAGATGGAACAGATCTGAAATTGCGGATGGAATTTACCTTCCCGAGAGTAGTACCATTGTGCTCTAGATAACTCCACTGAACAAATCCAATAACGAAGTATCGCGGTTCTGATATCAGATGCAGACTAGAGTGGTGTCTTCGAGCGGAAGGTCTGCCATGAACCCAGTGTATGTACAGCGTATAGATACAGTATCGCTTTTGGTGCAGCCGTGCAGGTGAGAGAAATATTAAAGGAAACGATGCTGCAGAGCCGGCGGATCTCACATTTAAACGAGGCTTGTTGTCTAGTAGCAAAGACAGTGAACAATATGGCCATATGTACGCTCGTCTTGTGGCATCTCAATCGTGTAACCAGAGGCGACAAGCATGGCGGCCAGCAGCGGCGCGCTCCCCGTGGTGTTCTTTTTTTCAACTTTGTATTGGCACGAAGCTGCCAAGGCACAAGTTACAAGCGGCTGCCCATTTATTCATGGCAAGCACAGCACCCTGTGAGAAAGAAAAACGGAAAGGGGGAAGGGGAGTGGAACACAAGGGTCACGTTACACTGGTGAAGGAGCTACACAATAACAGGACAGGTTCAGTGCGCTTCCAAATGATCTCATGGTCATTCGTGTAACCAAGGCGACAGAGACATGGCTGCCGGCGGCGCTCTCCCCATGGTGGATCTGGCGCCTTTCTTCAACGAAGACGACGGCGGCAGGGGCGGCGTCGTCCGCGCCATCGAGGCCGTGCGCGAGGCGTGCCGGACGCACGGCTTCTTCCCCGCCGTCAACCACGGCGTGCAGGCAGAGGTCATGTCGCGCGCGCTCGAGCTGTCGGCCGCGTTTTTTGCATTGCCGGACGACGAGAAGGCCAGGGCTCGGCCGGCCGAGGGGACCGTGGCGCCCCTCCCGGCGGGCTACGCGCGGCAGCCGACGCACTCGGCTGACAAGCACGAGTACGTGCTGGTGTTTGATCCGAAGCTCGGGTTCAACGAGTACCCCGCTGAGCCAGCCGGATTCAGGTCAGTCGACATACAAATTGGCACGTCTAAATTGTTCAGCAGGATTTCTAAAATTAAGGGATTCCCCCCCCCCCCCCCCCCCCCCGAATGCTTCACAAAATCAGAGAAGCAGTGGAGGAGTGTTACACCAAGTTCACCGAGCTGGGGCTGCTCGTCCAGGAGGTCCTGAACGAGTGCATGGGCCTGCCGCCGGGGTTCCTCAGGGACTACAACGGCGACCGTGGCTTCGACTTCATGGCGGCGCTGCGCTACTTCTCCCGGCGACGGAGGAGGAGAACAACGGCCTCAGGACGGTGTCGGGGGTCTCGAGGTCCTCAAGGACGGCGAGTGGGTCCGGGCGGAGCCCGTCGACGGCAGCATCATCGTCAACATCGGCGACGTCATACAGGTACCTGCAGAGCCACACTGTCCAAAGAACGGATCATGTCGTTTTGATTTTTGAACCTTTGATCGACGGTGGTGGGTAGGTGCTGAGCAACAACAAGTTGAAGAGCGCGACGCACTGGGTGGTGAGGAAGCCGGTGCACAGGCACTCGCTCGCGTTCTTCTTCAACATCCACGGCGACAAGTGGATCGAGCCGCTGCCGGAGTTCACGACGAAGATCGGCGAGGCGCCGCGCTACAGGGGGTTCGTGTTCAATGAGTACCAGCAGCTGCGGATGAGGAACAAGACCCATCCACCGTCCAGGCCCGAGGACGTCGTCCACATAACCCATTATGCCATCTAGCCTGCTGGGAAATTGGTTTCGATTGCAGTAATGCATGAGAGCTGCATGGTCTGTTAGTCTGTTACAGCAATTCGTGGTTCCAGATGTTGTTACGAAAACGGGGGCTATCAAATTTGAGATAAAAGCAAATTCCTTGAGCAAATTGTTCTCCGGCTACAGCATCATCACCACGTCTTGCAGACCTGAAATCACTTCGCACTGTTCCAAACCCACCGCAGTTCTTGGGATGGCGCGGGGGCGGTGGAGAGCTTGCTAGGACGGGGGCAGAGGCCGGTCGCGGTTCCGGCGGCCGCCGGAGACGGTGATGGTGGGCAGCGCGGGACAAGGGAAGTTCGTGACCGCTTCTTCGTAAGCCACGGTGTCCAGGTCACCTTCGATGACGCCTAGCTACGCCCGTCAACGAGGCCTTCATTTCCCAATCTCCTCCCTCCTTCGGTTACTCCGAGTCCGACCGTGTCACCGTGAAGGACGCGGCGGCGGGGGGAGAAGCGTCTATTGATGGCAGCTGCTATTGAAACTCATCCAATCGCAGCAGCGCCCCCACCAGCGACGTCGAGCTCCCTGGCTCTAGTCCTGGCCTACCAATTTTCCCCGATCTCTAGCGACCGATGGTGTTCCCACCGCCATTGCAACCTGTCTCCACCGCCGGGCTTCCCTACCTCACCCCCCCCCCCCTCTTCTAAGATCATCGGTGGCCACCGGACACCGGCAACCCCTATCCCGAAAATCTCGAATTCTAGTCGCCGCCGAACTCAAAGAGGGAGATGAATAGAAGCACGACGGTGTTCTTCTGCGATGCCGCTCATCCTACTCGCGCGCGCAATGAATAGATTTGCCGGGCCGGGTCCTTTGGCTGCTGGTGGCGCAAGTCGAGGCCTGGACTGGATTGGCCGCCAAGGTGCTGGTGGGCTGACTTCTGGTTATTTTTCTTCATCCAAAAGTTAAGTCGATGATGCTTGAGGCCCATCTATCTTGCTAGGACATCAGCATGAACACCACCGAATCTTAAAGTTGACTCATAGTACCATCCAAATCCTCAAACTTTAAAAATACATATTAAAATTCTTAAACTTGTTAATTGTATCAATAAGGTCCAAATTATAGTTGCTTAAGCTAAACCGAAAATTATATAATTTATTTAAATACAAAATTATATACAAAACATATACACTAAAAGAAAGGCCAGGGCCCGGCCGGCCGAGGGGACCATGGTGCCCCTCCCGGTTGGTTACGCGCGGCAGCCGGCGTACTCGGGCGACAAGCACGAGTACGTGCTGGTGTTTGATCCGAAGCTCAGGTTCAACGAGTACCCCGTTGAGCCAGCCGGATTCAGGTCAGTCCTCGAAATACAAATTTGGACGCCTAAAGAGATTGTTCATCTGAATTTCTAAAAGGAATTTTCTTGAGTAAAATGTTCAATTTAGTATGATAACTTGGTAAATTCGTGCATCTACAGTCCAAGCTTTAAAACGGCATGTTATTGGACATGCCCGATCGCAAGGGAACGGTGTATTCGCGCCAGAATAAATAATTGAGCATTAAAAGCTGATGTATTTAGCTAAGACAAGAACCTTTACTCCAAAATTAAAAAACTATCAAAATGAGACCTATTTTATTTCTTTATATAGAATTAGTTTTTTTTATTCTGAACAATTTGTATGGACATCAGACCCGTTCACCCCCATTTATATGATTTTAAGTATAGACAAAGTATTTTTTAATTTAATTTAAAATATACTTTTAGCCTTAGTAAAAGAAATTAAACAATTCATTAAGGCTATCTTTATACTGTGCATCAATAGTCAATATGATTAGAATGTTTCAATGGGACAATTATTTTTTGTTTCGAGCTACTTGGGCTCTTTCTTAATTTTTAGAAAGAAATTAATTCCCTAAAAGTGAGATGGGAAAATAAAAAATATGACGGAATACAAGCTGTTTACACCCCCTCCGATCCGGTGTAGTCAAACACATCGCTGTTTGTAATGTTTGTACTGTAGATGTATCAATTTACCAAGTTATTGTACTAAGTTGAGCTATTTACAAGTTGTTGGACTAATCTGCACCCACGCACCAAGTTGCTATACGGTGGACGTAATTTACTTTTTTTCCCCGAATGCTTCACAAAATCAGAGAAGCAGTGGAGGAGTGTTACGCCAAGTTCACCGAGCTGGGGCTGCTCGTCCAGGAGGTCCTGAACGAGTGCATGGGCCTGCCGCCGGGGTTCCTCAGGGACTACAACGGCGACCGCGGCTTCGACTTCATGTCGGCGATGCGCTACTTTCCGGCGACGGAGGAGGAGAACAACGGCCTCAGCGCGCACGAGGACGGCAACTGCATCACCTTCGTCATCCAGGACGGCGTCGGGGGCCTCGAGGTCCTCAAGGACGGCGACTGGGTCCCGGCGGAGCCCGTCGACGGCAGCATCATCGTCAACATCGGCGACGTCATACAGGTACGTACAGTACAGAACAACTAACACTGTCCCACGAACAGATCATCATGTCGTTTTGATCTGATTGATCAAGCGGCGTTGGTGGTTAGGTGCTGAGGAACAACAAGTTGAAGAGCCCGACGCACCGGGTGGTGAGGAAGCAGCCGGTGCACAGGCACTCGTTCGCGTTCTTCTTCAACATCCACGGCGACAAATGGATCGAGCCGCTGCCGGAGTTCACGACGAAGATCGGCGAGTCGCCGCGCTACAGGGGATTCGTGTTCAACGAGTACGTGCAGATGCGGATGAGGGCCAAGATCCATCCACCGTCCAGGCCCGAGGACGTCGTCCCCAACCACATCACCCACTATGCCATCTAGCCTGGGGAATTGGTTTCGATCGCAGAAATGTATAGGAGCTGCACGGTCTGTTCCAGCAATCCGAAGTTCCACTCTTCCGGATGTTGTTACGAAAACTGGGGCTGTGAAATTTGAGATAAAAACAATTTGCTTGAGAAAAATGTTATATATCCGGCTACAGCATCATCGCCTCGTAGTGCAGACCTGAAGTTGCTTCGCACTGTTCCTAACCTACCACCTGGAGATGTTACAAATCGTATAGGTCAACGAACTTGTGAACATTTTTTATTTCTTAGGGAACATTTATTTTGTCTTCTTGAATTGTGAAACGATATTTCTTCGCAGCTGGAGCATTTTTTTTCCTCCATAAAGCCTAACCAACACTTGACATTTTAACCCTCTTTGGACAACCGCCTCTCCTAACCTCGTCGGAGATGATGAACGGATACGGGAAGGGAAGAGCTAGGAGAGATGACAAAAAAAAAGTGTGTTATTGAGATGAGGAGAAGAGAACTCCACGATGCATCAGGATTTAAAAAGAGTAAGACCCCGTTCGGTTTCCTCGGAACGGGCCGTTCCGGGGGCTCATTCCGGGTGGTTTGAAGCGGTCCGTTTCGAAACCAGGCCCACGATGAAATCACCGTTCTTTTTGGTCCGGCTCGGAACGGAAACTGGATTCCATGGCCCGGAACGCAGCCACTAGTCTGACCCTCCGGCTCGGATCCAGGCGGCTCGGATCCAGGCCAGGATCAAGTGAAGGGACAGGATTCACTGATTCCTGCCCTGAAACCGTTCCTAGCCTGGAACGGTTACGTTGCCGCCGAACGAGGCCTAAATTACGTCCATCATTATAGCAACTTGGTGTGTGGGTGCAGATTAGTCCAACAACGTGTAATAGCTCAACTTAGTATAATAACTTAGTAAATTGGTACATCTACAGTCCAAGCGTTACAAACAGCGATGTTTTTTACTACACTGGATCGGAGGGGGTGTAAACGGCTTGTATTCTGCCATAATTTTTTTATTTTCTCATCTCACTTTTAGGAAATTAATTTCTTTCTAAAAATTAATAAAGAGCCAAAGTAGCTCGAAACAAAAAATAATTGTCCCAATGAAACATTCGAGTCATATTGACTATTGATGCACAATATAAAGATAGCCTTAATGAATTATTTAATTTCATTTACTTAGACCAAAAGTACATTTTAATTGAATTAAAAAAATACTTTGTCTATACTTAAAATCATATAAATGGGGTGAACGGGTCTGTTGTCCATACAAATTGTTCAGAATAAAAAAACTAATTCTATATAAAAAATAAAATAGGTCTCATCTCCGATGCCGATAGCTTTTTAATTTTGAAGTAAAGTGTTGGGGATCGCCATCCCCGAGAAGATATAGCCGAAGGATATGCCGAAGGTTTCGTGGAACCTTTGGGCGATCAAAAAATCATTACACGGTTTTTTGATTTGTCTCACAGGATTGGCCCTTTCAGTGATGGTTGAAGGTTCGCGCTTGGTTGAACGCGCGAAGGTCGCATTGCAAGCTTCGCGCGAGGATGGACCAACCGTGTAGGCACGTGGCAAGCGTGTCGGAGGTAAAGGCTGACTTATGGATGACAAAGGAATCAGTTGCACAACCTTCGACGGCGCGAATACCCCAGATGAAAGATTGAGGGTTTTGCGGAACCTCGATATCACATGAAGAGCGTGTTTATGAACAATTTGTACACGTCAACGTTCGGAAATGACCAAAAAACTAGAATATCCCACGGATATTCTAGGTAGGTAGGGGTATTGCTGGAATTATATAACAAAAGTAGGGGCCATAAATACACTCACCTTTTACTGGATTTTTTAAGATTTTAAAAGTGCATATAAGATTATTTCGTTAAGTTAGAATACCATTTTCACTTTTCTGTTTGAGGAAATATCCTTCGGATTCTAATATAAAGGTTCTTGGCTTGAGCTTTTAATGCTCAATTATTTATTGTGGCGCGAATATAGCCTTCCCTTGCGATATGCCATATCCAATACATGCTGTTGTAAAGCTTGGAATGTAGATGCACGAAGTTTACAAGTTGTTGGATCAATACGCACCGATCATAAGTTGTTGAAAGACTTCTTCTTTCTCTTTCTAAGCTTTCCTCTTGTCTCGTACCAGAGTCACGATCACGATCACGACCACGACCGTTAGCATCCATCTAGGTAGCGCATAAATTCCCAATCGCATCTTCTTCCAACGAACGCACCACCCGCAGCGATCGGCATGGCAGCCGGTGGCGCGCTCCCCGTGGTGGACCTGGCGCCTTTCCTCACCGGGGACGAGGGCGGCATCGCCCGCGCCACTGAGGCCGTGCGGGAGGCGTGCCGGACGCACGGCTTCTTCCGCGCCGTCAACCACGGCGTGCCAGCTGAGCTCCTGGCGCGCGCGCTCGAGCTGTCGGCCGCGTTCTTCGCGCTGCCGGACGAGGAGAAGGCCAAGGTCCGGCTGGCCGCGGGGTCCGAGGCGCCCCTCCCGGCCGGCTACGGGCGGCAGCCGGCGCACTCGACCGACAAGAACGAGTACCTGGTGGTGTTTGACCCGAAGCTCGGGTTCAACATGTACCCCGCTGAGCCAGCTGGATTCAGGTAAGTTGAATGCAAATTTGCGAAGTTTTGAAGAATATCAGAGCACTGGGTCCACCGATCATCTCGGCTGATTAGTTCTATGAACCAATTTTAGTATTTAAGTTTCAAATTTGTTAATTTTGATCAATGTTTAGGCGTAAATTGACTTTGGAGAGTAATTTGGTCAACAATTACTCGTACACTGTTATCATTCAGATAGGCATATTGACATCTACTGAGAAACGAAGAAATTTCCTGATGCGTCACGTATTGACATCTTCAGAGAGACAGTGGAGGATTGCCACCGCAAGCTCACCGAGCTGGGGCTCCTCATCCAGGAGATCCTGAACGAGTGCATGGGCCTTCCGCCGGGCTTCCTCAGGGGCTACAACGACGACCGCGGGTTCGACCACATGACGGCGAAGCGCTACTTCCCGGCGACGGAGGAGGAGAACGTCGGCTTCAGCGAGCACGAAGACGGCAACTGCGTCACCTTCATCTTGCAGGACGGCGTCGGGGGGCTCGAGAGATCCTCAAGGACCGCGAGTGGGTCCCGGCGGAGCCCGTCGACGGCAGCATCGTCGTCAACATCGGCGACGTCATACAGGTACTACCGTACTACACTACCAATGGACAATAATCTGCGGAATGACGAACCCTTGGACGATTCTGTAAAAGGGTCTCTTCTGATTCTGGGTGCAGGTGCTGAGCAACGACAAGTTGAAGAGCGCGACGCACCGGGTGGTGAGGAAGCCGGTGCACAGGCACTCGTTCGCGTTCTTCTTCAACCTGCACGGCGACAAGTGGGTCGAGCCGCTGCCGGAGTTCACGGCCAAGATCGGCGAGCCACCGCGGTACAGGAGGTTCCTGTACAGGGAGTATCAGCAGCTACGCGTGAGGAACAAGACCCATCCTCCGGCCAGGACCGAGGACGTCGTCCACGTCAGCCACTATGCCATCTAAGATCTACAGCGGCGGACGAGAAGGGGAGGCCATGGCCGCCGTGGAAGAGAACGGGGAGGATAGCAAGCGCTGGTTAGGGGATATGTGCAAAAAGTTTGGATCGCGATTAATAATCGCGATCCAAATTAGGAGGTTTAGTGTAAAACTGGCATTCAATGTTTATATAAAACATTTTGGATTGGATCATAGCTATTAATCGCGATTCGAATTAGGGTGTTTAATGTAAAACTGTCATATGATATTTTACACAAAACACTCCGAATTGGATCTCGACTATTAATGGCGATCCAAGTTAGGAACCCATCTGAAAACAATATTTGCGGCGACCCCCCGCCAGTCCCGCCGCCCCTGTTCAGGGCGGGGAACCCGTTCCGCTTCGGTCGGCTTCTGCCAACGACAGAAGCGGGAGCCCGACGCTCCTGTTGCTGGGCAGCCTTGCCGCCGCGGCTCTCCTCACGGAACCACGGAAGGACGACGCGCCCCGCAGCGCCAGCAGCGCTGCGCGGTCCTCCGCCAGGTCCTTCGCCGCGCTCCGGGGCAGCCGCAGCTCCACGACGCGGGAGCCGGCCTGGGACTGGGAGCACGCGACGGTGTCGCCGCCCCGGGGTCCGCGCGGGCACTCGACGAACCTGAGGCGGCGAGGTGGCAGAAAGCAACACGACCTCCGATTTGGAGCTTGGGGCGGCGGAAGCGGAAGAGGACGCGTGAGAACGCAGAGCGGGAGCGTAGAGCGACGGAAGCGGAAGAGCGGCGGGAGCCGAAGCGTGAGAACGTGGAGCGGAGGTCGGGGCGCCGGCGCCCAGCGCCCCACCCGAGGTCGTGGACGAAGAGCTTCCTGCTCGCGGGGTCGGCCTCCGTGGCATCCTCCACCTCTTGGGATGCTTTGTCTTCGCAACCTCCACCTCTTTATGAGGCTATCTCGCGCTTCTTCTCCGCATGGCTCACAACACAGATGGCATTCTCTGGCACCGCAAGGCCGCTGCTGGGAAGGCCGAGGCCAGCCATTGGGTAGGAATGCAGGTTTGAGCGGTTGGAATGCTGGATGCCTTCTCTCAACCTCTTCTAGTGTATGGCAAAACTGGAATGGTGAATGTGCTCTCGTGTTGATAAGATGTGCGAAGTAACCAGACAAATAAACTTGAGACATTGCATCTGCACAAATCCATTGTCGTCTAGTCCGGTTAGGATACCTGGCTTTCACCCAGGCGACCCGGGTTCAAATCCCGGCAATGGAAGTGTTTTTTTTGGGTATTTATTTATTTGTCGTTTTCATGTCTTCTGTTTCCGCGTTCGCGTTCCAAGTTGATAAAAATGTGCTGAATTCAAATGTAGATCATAACTCATAAAGTGATCTCTGAAGGTTCTTCTAACAAAAAACTGGTCTGGGTGTGTGTGTGTGTGTGTGTGTGTGTGTGCAGAAACCGTCAAGTACAAAATTTCTAATTTCTACTCGAGTGCACTCTAATGTTGAATCCAGTATCGCTCATGAAATACTACTTCTACACGAGGTCTTATGTTGGCTACAGGCTTGCAGCCAATCAAATTTAGAACTTTCCGCTAAAATCAAGAGGGGATTATGTTGATGCCTTAAGTTGAGGGGGAGCTATGATACCGCCAAATCAGAGACTTGTGGATATCGCTGCATATGAGCTTATCTGTATCGTAGTAAACTCCAATACCAACAATTCAACTCGGGTTGAAATTCACGCAATACTATTCTTTGTGTGCCAATCTGATGTAACAATGAACAACCCAAAAGGTCACGGCTTTTTTTTTACCGCATGGAGCACAACAAAAGCAAAAACAAAATATACGGTTTATCGTCCTACATCAGATGCCCATCTCTCCTTGTACATGCTTATTGCTTGGGGCCACAAGATCGACCATAAGCTCAGTAAAACTTCCCAACAAAAAAGGCCCATCAACTTTACAGTGTAATCTCCTCTGTAGTGCGCCATTGTCATCTCCACGCAAAATGCAAATATTTCCATCAACTCAAAACTACTGCGATCTACATTACAAGCTTTCTGCTAGCCACATGGAAAACTGAGCTGTGTAATGAGCCAAAGGAATAGACGAATAAGGAAAAATGCCACTAATTTTTCATGTGCAAGAAAGACTGACAGATGCGAAAGGAAAACGTTGCACAGAGAAATGGGTAAATGAACCACTAAATATAGGGCCCCCAAGGCCAATACAGAGCCTTTGAAGCAATCTCGTTCATCTGTTGCCATGGTTCACGACTTCACATGGAATAATTAGCCCCATTTGATAATGGCGGAACCCCAGGTAAGTCCAGCTCCAAAACCTGATGCCGCAATAATATCACCGGTCTTCACCTTGCCGCTGCGAACAGCCTCATCCAATGCTAATGGGATGGATGCCGCACTGGTGTTGCCGTAATTAGCAAGATTTGAAATAACCTTGTCAGATGGGATATCTAAACGACTGGCAGCAGCATCAATAATCCGCTGATTAGCCTGGATAATAGAAGATCATTTAGAACAGCAATGCTTCAGGTAAAGTATATTCTTAGTAAGGACACTCACTTGATGTAACAACAACCAATCGATACTGGAGGCAGGCAAACCAGCTTCTTCAAGAGCCTTCTCAATGGACTGCGGCACACATCGCACAGCAAAGCGGAAAACTTCCTTTCCGTTCATTTGAATGCATGAGTAGGTTGCCTTCTTTGGTGGAAATCCAGGAATACCATTGGTATTGGACAAGATCGACTCATCATTCGATGTTACAGCATTTAGGTGCCTATGTAAATTAAGAGAAACCAAGTAAGCCAACATACACTTAGCATGGACTGCCAGTATCTCAAAATTTTCAAAAGGAAGTCGCACTTTTGTCCATTGCCATCACTCTGAACACAAAAACCTAGCAAGCCATCTTCATCAGCACTGCAAGCCTGCAAAATTCTGAAATTAAGAAGTTGGACAAAAGAATTTGGAGAAAGATTTGTAATCAAAAGAGCCTCAAGTTTTTACTAAACAAAGATCGATCTACGTTTCAATCAGATTTAGCCATGGAACATTAACTAATTTACTGGGAAAGGGGAAGAATATCAATATTTACACAGGTAAGTAAGCTGTACCTGAACCAACACAGCACCGGCAGCATCTCCAAAAAGGATGCATGTACCTCTGTCTGTCCAATCTACAAATTTTGAAAGAGCATCTGCACCAACTACAAGGACATTCCGAAGACCCCCACCTACAACGATGACATGTATTACCCAAATGATATACGGATTTTGACAAAGCATCTGCACCAAGTACTAAATATTTAATACTGAATTACCTTTGATAAAACGCGTAGCTGTGATTAAGCCAACAATGAATCCACTGCAGGCAGCTGTAATATCAAATCCAAATGCATTTGTGCACCCCACTTCTGTCAGCACCTGCTTGCATTATACAAATGATTTTGTAAATATATGTGCATGAATTGATTTTCTTTAAAGAAAACACAAAAACAGATTCGGTGCTTAACATGCTGATAGTACTGAACAGAAAACAAGACAATATAAGGAGCAGTTATACCAATAACAAATTCCTTAATAGTGTATAACAAGATAATCATACCCTTTCACAGGCCCGGCTTATGATAGATACAGTAAAAGTGTAAAGCAGACACTGACTCTCAAGCAAAAGATGGTGCCTGCTGAAAGTATAAATGGGCAGTAGCTTCATAATGCTGGCAAAAAATTGAAAAAAAAAGTAGTACAGGACCATAGGCCATGTTTAATAATGCGCATAGCTTGATATTAGCATTCAACATTTCCAAATACTTGGTTTTAATTTCGAAAGATTAAGCAAAATTTTTTTGAACTTTTTTGCAGAGACGTGCTTCACCATTCTAGGAGCCATACGAGGCTTCTTGTGTATGGAAAACAAAACCCAAAAGGCTATATTTATTATATCAATAACAAATGTACAAATGCTTAAATGTGTCACATAATACCTGAGCAGCACCTCCAAACAGATCATCTGGAGTAGATGTACAAAGGAGAACAAGGTCAACATCTTCAGCTTTTACTTGAGCCATCTCAAGTGCCTTTTGTGCTGCTTGTATTGAGAGCCCCCGCAATGTTTCATCTCCTGTCAACATTGGAAAAGTAGAAAAATGAGGTAATAAAGCAAAAGTAAGAACATATTGCACCTAAAATTGTGACAATAAAATATAATTTCCAGCTGACAGAGACACCAGCTTTAAATGCTATTACCCACATATCTAGAAGATTAGTAATATCACACAAACTTCCAACAACTATCAACAGTTTTCTGTTGAGATCTATCAATGTAGACAGGAATCAATTTCTAGGTTGATGTTTTTCAGAGTCCTTGGCAAAGTACCAAAAGGTACCATATTTTGGTACCTAAAGTACCAATTTGTAGTACCTCATGTTTTAATCAATGGTACCACTCCAAGGACGGTAAAAGAACTCTTCTAGATGCTGTCCCAAGCCTATTTGGTTATATGAAGATCATAGTCAAACCACAAAAAATACTGCATTTATTTATGCAAATTTTAAGACAATCAGGCAACATAATAAGGCTTGATACCATTGTATTTTTACTTCATAATCTCTTTCTTTTTGTTCATATAGTCTCTCCAAAATTCTCACACATAATATAAATATTCCATAAGTGTTTTGACAGAATAAAATCGTTGGGATTCATGTCGTCTACTTCTAGTCTAGAATAAAAAATGATGTAGCGAACTGTTTGCACACATTGCAAGCGGTTATCAGTTATCACTCAACCAAAAATTGAATAACAACGAACATAAGCTGTATATATTTAATCTGGGGAACACAACTGTCCTAATTTGGTTGCTTTGCTTAATTGAGAGAATTAAAAAGAGGCCAGAAACATAATTACCTGAAAGAACTCGCCTATTCCGAATCCCAGTTCGAGCTGCAATCCATTCATCTGACGTTTCAACTATTTTCGAAAGGCTATCATTTGAAATGCTAAGTGTTGGGATCGCCGATCCACATCCAACGAGCTTTGAGCCCATACCAACCACTCTGCAATTTTCATTCGTCTAATAGAGGTCATCCGACAGGTGGACATTGTAGCTTTATGATTAAAAGGCGCAGATAAAAGAATTTATCCTGGCAATACAGTTGGGCCAACACAAGTATTGCCATACAGTGGCAGCTACAAAAATAGAGCAATCACCATGACATTTAATGAGTAAGCTGATTACATGCAGATCCAGGTGAATAATCAGGGAAACCACGGCCTACCGTCGACTTTACTTTATACATCAGGGTGGCCTATTCCAGTGAGTGGTGAGACACGGTAGCACCATCAACTCGAGGCGTCTAAGCTACAGACACCGTCAGAGCATCAAGGGATGGAACATCCGGAACAGTTATGACACCCAGCCTACATGGAACTACTGGATTTCGATCATAAGAAGGACATATAACCCATACGTGCAGAAAAGCAAGTCCCAGAGCTACCTTATGCAGTTGGTGCCAACCTTGGCAGAAAAAACTGGGAAAGCCAAAATAGGTATATCTCGTGACAATCACACCATTCCCACAAAAAATAAACGGCTGTAGCACAGCCAGCATGCGAATAACACGAAAATCACACCGTCTGCAGCCCACCTTCAGCAATCGCGTCACGGCAGCCCGACCATTTCGTGAATGGGGTTCATAGATGGGCAGAGGCACCGGAGTTACCTGGGGAGGCGGGGCTTGGAGGCCTCTGCGGACACCACGCCATCGTCGACTGTGGACGCGCAGCACCGGAGCTGCTGCGGTGGCAGCGCCACCGGCGGCACGAATCGGAGGAAGCCGGGCCAGAGGCCAGCGCGCGTGCGCGCCGGGCTGGGTGCGGCCGCCCGCGGCAGCGCGAGGCCGGAGGCGGCGACCATGGCGCGGGCAGCCGGAGATCTCGCGGCGGCGGCGGCGGCTGCGCGAGGAAGCGATGCGGCCGCGGCGGAGGGAGCGCCGCGGTTCACTTGGGGGCGGGAGGAGGAGGAGGAAGAGGGGGAAGTGGCGGCGGCGAGCGGGGCATGCGAGGGGGAAGGGAGGAGATATAGAGGCGGCGGCGGTGGGAACGGTGGGCGGCGGTGATGGTTGCGAGGGTGGGAGGGAGTGGGCGAGCTTCGAAAGCTCCGCCCCCAGGTGAGGGAGGTTTTTTAAGGGGAGGGCGATGTGGCTGATGGCTTCCCTGGCCTTTCCCCTCCTGCGCTCGCGCACTCCAATCTATGGGTGGAGCAACCCACGCTGCACAGCACGCGCTCGCCTTCTGCGGGCGTGCCTTCTACTTCCGTGAGCGTTTTCCACTAGGGAAGGGATGTCGTATATGTATCAATGCATGCAGGCTCTTCTCACAACCAAAATATGTTAAAAAATGCAGTTCCAAAAAATATGTTAAGTGATCAGTTAGTAGATGGTATTGACATAGCACCAAGTCATCTAGCACAAGAAAAATGTGAAAGAAATCAGCCTAGAAGACATTGGATCTGACCATCAGCATATGCATAGTTCCATTGAGATGGACATTTTTGGATCTGATGGCTGAGGGTACGTTGCAACTCATCCATCTAATCTAACAGCTCATGCTCATGTGGTGTTCATTTTGACTTAGGTGAGGCCAAGGATTTTGATTGGTGTGCTCCACAAACTAAATTAGTATAGTTAATTCAATGATTAATGGCATTTGATCGTGAGAAGCCTCTATAATTGCCGTGGTCGATGTTATTTCTCTAAAAGATAATGATACCGGGTAGTCAAATTTTAAAAATTCAAAACAAGTTTATTTCAAGAACACCAGGATTTACTCGAGTATTTGCAATTGTCTTCTGCATCCATAATTTCTTCAACATTGCTATGACTAGCGGTCAAATACGTAATATAATTTTACGGAACACAGTAAAAAATTGCAAACATGAATGTGAAGGAAAAAAGAAAATCTCAAATCCCTCCTACGGAGAAGACGACGAATGCGTTGGCTATTGACCTCTCTCCTAGGCTAACTGCCGTGACTCCTGATGCGATCGGACGGCCTTCCATCACTTTTCGTTCCACGTGGCGCCAATCCAACCGTCGTACACTCCCATCCCAATCCCAATTCCCAAATCCTCACACCTTCCCCCTTCCCCCGCTCCTCATCTGCAATCTCCAAAACCCACGCAGGCCGGCGTCGGCCGGAGAACCTCCCCGCCGGCCGCCGCCATGCCGCCGCCTCTCCAGGCCCACCGCCTCCTCATCTCCCACCGCCGCCTCCCCACTCCCGCTCGCCGCCGGTTCACCGCCGTCTCTTCCGTCCAATCCGCTCCCGCCACGACCTTGGCCCCGGGCCCCGCCACATCCTCCATCCTCTCCATCCGCGAGTCGCTGCTCTCAGGCGAGAGGAGCGCGGCGGACATCACCTCCGAGTACCTCTCCCGCCTCCGCCGGACCGAGCCGAGCGTGCGCAGCTTCATCCACGTCGCGGACGCCGCCGCCGAGCGGGAGGCGGAGGAGCTCGACCGGAGGATTGCCTCCGGGGAGAAGGATGCGGTGGGGCCCCTCGCTGGAGTGCTGGTGGGAGTGAAGGACAACCTCTGTACCGCTAACATGCCCTCCACTGGCGGGTCGCGGATACTGGACGGGTACCGGCCGGCGTACGACGCCACGGCGGTCCGGCGGCTGCGGGAGGCTGGCGCCATCGTGGTTGGGAAGACGAACCTCGACGAGTTCGGCATGGGGAGCACCACCGAGGGCTCCGCGTTTCAGGTTTGGGGACCAGATTCTCATATCATTTTTAGGGGGGCCCATTTACGTTCGGGCTTTGCCGCTGAGGATGGCTCAGGTTGAAATATTGAAAATAAGTTAGTGTCTGGATCCAAAGTGCAAAAGTGCAAAAGGGCAAAATTTTTGCTATTTGTCAAAATTGGCAAAAATTTTTGCCATTAGGGATGTTTGGATCCAAATGGCAAAAATTTTGGCAAAAGCTCATTTAAACCTCTTTTCTCCCTCTGCTATCCCCTTTCCCGCCACCTCTTTCCCGCGGGGTCGGGCGCCGGGCGGAGGTCGGGCGGTATGCGAGATGGGGTTGCTGTTTTTGTTGTTTCTTGCTGTTTTCCTTTTGCCATAGTGTGTTTGGGTCCAAATGGAAAAAAAAGAGCAAATTTTTTGTTATTTGCCCTTTTGCCAAAGGATCCAAACAGGCTCATAGTCGAGTTTTTTTACGTTGGTTGTAGGCTTGTAGCAACCAATGACATGAAAATATCTGTAACGCTGCCAAACTCTGTTCACGTTTGTGGTTGGTTCAAGGACAATGTTAGGGCCATATTAATGCAAGGCAGCTCTAAGACAGGTAGTTGGTTAGTTGCGTGCCACTATTGATGTTGAAGTGTCGAAGTTTCTTCTAGAGAGGAACTAAACCTGCAATTGCAATCTTTTCCAGCTCAACGTAGTATTCATATGCTAAAATATTGATATGGTGATGTGACAGATATTGTTGGTGGTATGCAGGTGACAACAAACCCGTGGGATGATTCACGTGTTCCCGGGGGATCCTCTGGTGGTTCTGCTTCTGCGGTTTCTGCTAGGCAATGCGTAGTGTCACTAGGAAGTGATACAGGTGGCAGTGTGAGACAACCGGCGTCATTCTGTGGCGTAGTGGGGTTGAAGCCAACTTATGGTCGGGTATCTCGTTTTGGCCTCATGGCCTATGCTTCATCGTTGGATGTGGTGGGATGCTTTGGTTCATCCGTTTTTGACACTTCAACCATATTATCTGTTGTTGCTGGCCATGACAAGATGGATTCAACTAGCAGTTCGCAGGTAAAAAAACTGCGGGTTCACCTTAAAACTACATTTGACTTTTGCCTTCCATTTCAAATGCGTTCTCATGTGAGTTACTTGGGAACTACTTGCATTGTGTTTATGCTTAGGTTGGTATAGTTGAAAGTTGAACAGCTTATTTATTGCTAGTGTTGGCGGGCAATGCAATAACTATTAGTCTGTGACTTCACAAATATTCTTTGCTTCATTGGGATGTATGGATTAGTTCTAGGCTTGGACAGCAGACTTGATTTCCTTGCCCTCATTGTTTTGACCTTCTGATAAAGAGCACTTTTTTGCACTTTCATCTACCTTACTGTTTCGTGTCTTTATTAGTATAAGAAAAAGCACCACATGGGTGATTTTCCCTTGGTTTGAAAAACAAATTATAGGATAATATCACAAAACAATTGAAACATAGATGGCAGAGGGACTATACTAGTCTGTTTATCAGGAAAAAGATAAAAAAACATATGGTAGGCTTGCATGTCTATTGACACCCCTTTAAACCTGATTTTATCCTTCTTGAAATTTACACCTCTGCAATTGGATCATGATCCATTAGCACTGAAAAATGCAGGAAGTCAAACATTAAAGTTTGGTTCATTGCTGCTGAACCTTATCTCTTTTGTCACTTTATTCAGGATGTTCCAGACTATGCATCAGAGTTGGTCTCTCTAGATTTACTTGAATCAAAACCACTAAATGGTTTGAGAGTTGGGATTATAAAGGAAACTCTTGGAGAAGGTGTGGATACTGGAGTCGTATCGTCAATCAAGGATGCTGCTTCACACCTGGAACGGTTGGGGTCTGTAGTGGAAGAGGTTTGCTACTTTCCTCTTTCCTAAATATATAATAATAAAGAAGTATATATTTTTAGTTTTTTTACATTGGATGTCTGAAAGAAATCTTTACCGAACTTTTGTCTTTTATTGTATTTCCAGGTTTCACTGCCTTCATTTTCTCTTGGCTTGCCAGCATATTACATACTAGCCTCATCTGAAGCTTCTTCTAATCTATCACGCTATGATGGCATCAGGTGATCTTGCTGTAATCAAACCTAATTTTCCTCCCTTATTTTCGCAGTCTCAAAGGATTTATATTTTGGAGCACCATTTTCAGGTATGGAAGGCAAGTTTCAGCTGATGACTTGAATGAGATTTATGGAGAGTCCCGGGCTAATGGTCTGGGTCACGAGGTGCAGTGTTCTCAGTTATCAATATATTATGACCATGCTCCACTAGTATACTCATCAGTTGTCTTTTCAATAAGTATGGATAATGTCATTGCAACGTAGTCATGCATCTTAGGCTCGTAGCTAAGTGACAAGGCTGCTTACAACTTTAGGAGCAGAG
Source organism: Panicum hallii (assembly GCF_002211085.1). Taxonomy (NCBI): domain Eukaryota; kingdom Viridiplantae; phylum Streptophyta; class Magnoliopsida; order Poales; family Poaceae; genus Panicum; species Panicum hallii. Next base: position 45,362,410 of record NC_038048.1, on the reverse strand, counting down.
CTGTCACATTGTGTACAGTTCTGCACTTGTCCCATGTTTGCAGCTCAGAGGCTAGCCACATTGTTCATAAATTCTGTCTGAATGCTTTTTCTTAGTAGTATTTTTATGATATTGGATAGGCACTAAATCTTTAGTTTGATGGGAAAAAACAATCAAATGCTCCACTCTTCTTGCAAAAATCAAGTAGAAAATTATCTAATTTAGAAAACATATCTGCCTCCCTTGTTAAGCAAAGCTTTTGAAATTAGAGCCGGATTTGGCTATTGTGAGCTACACTTGTAAACTTGCGTTGTGTGGAAATGTTGATGTTAGTCCATGTAGGTCTGCCCATTTTGGGCATGTCTTGTTGCTAACAGTGTGCTAGTTGGAATGTTAACACATATCTTTATTGCATTATGCTCACAGGGCGTGCTATTGGATCTGTAGTTTTTTTTTTTGAGGGTCATTGGATCTGTAGTATTGGATAGTGCTTGAACCTTGTGTTTAAAATGGTTGTTTTCATTTTGAGTTACATCACAAAACAATTTTGATTGTTTCTTTTCAGGTCAAAATGAGAATTTTGATGGGAACCTATGCTCTTTCTGCTGGGTATTATGATGCATACTACAAACGAGCACAACAGGTAAGGGCAGAGCAGTGGCATCCAATTCAATGTTTGTGTTTGAATTATTTTACCACTTACTATGCAATTCTATGCCACCAAAAATAGTAAATTACATGCATTGTAGTAGGTGAGGACACTGGTTAAGGAAAGCTTCAAAGGTGCTTTGGAAAGATATGATATTCTTATTTCACCAGCTGCGCCATCAGCAGCCTACAAGATAGGTATGTTGTAATCTGCTTATAAGTATGGTCCCTTCCCTGATTTCTTTAGGATTGATAACTCAAATCTTTTTGGCAGGTGAAAAAATAAATGATCCATTAGCAATGTACGCTGGAGATATCATGACGGTATTCAATACTTTCTTTTCTTTTGTTGATGTTGACTTGTGCCTACTTTGGACTCTGTTCCAAAGTACCCGACGACAAGAAATTCTCTTCAATCTGCGACATTATGATAGAAATCTGAAGGGGTTGAAATCATAACTTATGTAGGTGAATGTTAATTTGGCCGGGCTTCCTGCATTGGTCGTGCCTTGCGGATTTGTTGAAGGTGGAGCTGTGGGGCTTCCAGTTGGACTACAGATGATTGGATCTCCATTCAGTGAGGTAACCTAGTGCTGTTGCTGACATAATATTGGATCTCCGTGATGTTTCAGGATCATGTTCTACTTTCGGTTCATGAACCTTTATTCAAGCATAGCGATTCTCTTTTGGATAACTCACTGCCTATTACTTCTACCATTTTATCCAGGGGAATTTGCTGAGAGTAGGCCACATCTTTGAGCAGACACTGCAGAATTTCAGTTTTGTCCCACCGTTGCTGGCAGAACGCTAGCTGCCATATAGGTTTCTCTCTGCAATTACCAGAGTCACGGGTTTTGGAGGCCCTTTTGTCCATTCTTTCATGTTTTGAGACATGCCATGTGGTATACTGAGGAAATTGGTTGTACGCATGTAGAACTGATATTTGAGACAAGACAGACAGCGACACCCATGTGCTTACATCTGACAGCGAGCGAGTGCTGCCGCACTATTAGGCATGATCAGCAATATGAATATGCACATGCTTGACCATTAGTTTCGGCCAATGGTCAGCATAGGCGGGAAGCTAATAAAACATGATCCCCTTTGGCAGCAGCTTCACGAAACCAGGGGAAAAAAAATCTACTACAGATCAATTGCCAGAAGCAGGCAGATACGCTGCATACACACGACGGCGCACCCCTATTCATTCTCAAGGACGACGAAATATAAGTAAACAGATGAGTAAGGAAACGAAATAACGAAGGGCGATAAGGTGCCCATCCAGAAGCAATTACATTGTCCCCAACTTCAGAGTAGGTGCTGTACAGGCTTGCAGCAATCGGCACACACCTCTCAATAAATATAATACAACTATAATGAACATGCAGGGAAAAAACAGTACAATTGAATTTACTACACCAGCTGCACATAACCACTCCGTGCTTTAAAGTTCATTGGCAATATTTGGTTTCAAAGTACAGATTATTCAGGGTCTTGGATGACCAGGCTCCAGACTACTCACTGAAACAAAACCGCCATCACTCTATAAACAGATACAATTCTGGAGCTCCAGCATCAACTTATTGTTTCCACCACTGCGAGGAAAAGCAAACAATTAAAAATATGGAAATGAAATAGGCTAATTCCATGTGTGGTGATTACATCAGCGTGCATTTGAAAAGTAAAAACTGCATGGTGCATTTGATCAGAACATCCAAGCCACAGTAAACAGCAGTATCTCAAGAAAGACGAGTGGGGAGCGCACACATGCCACACAAAGTGTTTGATTTATTAGCATGTTCAATGTAGTTGTATTTAGCCTAGTTTAGAATTCACATGCTAAGATGTGTTGATTTCAGTCTCTGTTGTGCTTGATTTTGTTTGCTTTTAATTGACCACTGTGCCCAATGGACTTTGAGTTCAAGCAAACTAACAGGAGTGGAGTAACTTCAACTTACAAAGCTAAACTGAATCGGCCTTCAAAGTTCAAGAATTCACCTGCAGTGTTATGCAGGTGGCCAGGTGCTCATAAACCAAACTAAAACTCTATCCCGAGTCACCACTATGACTAAATGCGAAAATGTTAAACTGAACTGACCTTGAAAGTTCAAGCATGGTTGCTGTGTTACATATGTGTACTTCATAAACCACACCCAAACTTTATCCTGATGTCTTGCACACTATCACATTAAATTAGGAACGAGATAAAACTATTTGTGCAATCCTGGTGCTACAATCCTTCCCAGCCCTCCCTTCTCTATTAGGACATATCATCATGTTCTGCTAGCTCCCAGTGGCAGGGCTTGAAGGAAAATCAAGAAGGGGCCAGGGCTGGCATTTTTTTTCTCTAATGTGCAAATTTTTTACTTGATAAGCATCAACTTAATGGCATCATTAAGGAATTTCAATTGCTAGGGGAGTGCCAAAGCCCCCTTTGGCCTACGGACCTAAACATAGTTCCACCACTGCCATCTTCCTCTATGCCTTGGAGCAATAAATAGTATACAGGATGTTCGACAGTTCAAGCTAATTTTCCTGTGAAACATAACATTCTTCAACAAGAAACTACAACATTACGATATATATGGAGTATACAAAGTTCTATGGCACTCCCTCCGTCCCAAGTTATAGGTTGCTTTGGCTTTTCTAGGTACATATATTTTGATATGCACCTAGATATAAGCTATGTCTATACCAGTCTGGTCTATACTATGTATCTAGACAAGCCAAATCAACCTATAATTTGGAACGGAGGGAGTATTCTCTTTTCCCAACTTGTGCAATGAACACCAGGAAGTTGGAACCATGCGGATGCTAATTTGCACTTAAGATAGATTGCTAATCTGTTTACAATAGCCTATCACACTTATTGCTACTGATTTAATAGCATACGCCGTATCTTCATTCTCTGGTAAATAGATCCTGTCTGACCAATCTAAAGGTGAACCTAATGATAGGAAGCTCAGGGAATCTCAATTACCAATGGCCATTCACATTGAAACACTATGGAGTGAAGACCTGGTTTCTAAAATTCTACAGTGTAAGCATAGTTTCCGGATGAAGTGCAAAGTTAATATCATATAGCCATGAGTAAATCAATCATGTGTTTGTGATTACGAAATCTTATTTCCGTGAACGGACATCACATTATTAGAGTTCAAATAAATGAACAGCTACTTTATAATTCAGATGAACATGCAGGAATACAACCAATGTGACCAATCTGCAAGTGTATTGTGCACATTAATGAACAGCAGCTTATAATTCTGATGAATCATCACAGGCAGGAATACTTTTGGACATCACGTACACATCTTTGGGAAGGTAACTTGGATCCATCTAAGAATTAACTGCAGTACACGATTGATACTAGTACAATCCAAGGAGCTACAGCAGCAGTCCAGATCCAGAATAAGAGGACAAGGCATTGATGATTCTACGCACCGATTGAATAATTGGATGACCATGGAAGAGGCGATCAAAAGATGATGTCGTCGTCCTTCTCCCCTCCAGCAACGAGCAGATTTGCTGCAGCCCCCACGGAGATGCCCCTCTTGAGCGCGAGATCCTCGGCGAGCTGCTCCTCCGCGAACAGCCTGGCGTTGGCCCTCTGGCGCTCGATCTCCCTCTTCTTATATCCCTGGATCTTCTTGAGCCTGAAGAAGTCCTCTCGCTCGAGCTCGTCGAGCTCCCCCTTGATGTAGCTGATGGTGTTCTCGATCCTGGGCTTGACGACGTTCTCGAGCGCGTTGACACGGCGGTTGGTGGTCTTGATGGCCTCGTCGAGCGTGAGGAAGGAGGTCTGGAGCGATGCGAGCTCGACGAGCACCTCGATGGCCTTGACGTGCGCGGCGCGGCAGGCGGCGACCTGCTGCCCGCCGCGGGCGAGGCCCGTGAGGCTCGGGGACGCGTTGGAGGGGCCCCCGGAGGCCGCGGCGGGGTCGACGAAGTGGGTGAACTTGGGGAGCTTGACCCCGGCGACGTTCTCCTGGTGGGATTTGACGCGGACGGAGGCGGCGCGGACGGACTGGAGGACGACGTGGCGGACGCCGTCGCCGGCGACGTACTTGGCCTCGGCGAGGGAGAAGGAGGATGCGCGCATCGTCTCGCCCATGGACTCCTTGGCGGCGACGATCTTCTTGAGGATGGCGCGGAACTGGACCGTGAGCGCGTCGGACTTCTTCTTGAGCAGCGCGTGGCCGCGGGTGGCGCCGACGAGCCGGGCCTTCATGACGCCGAGCATCGTCACCGTTGGCACGACGTTGAGCCGCTGGTTCTGCCCCGCCATCGCGCCCGCCGGCTAGATCGCCGCGAATCTGAGGTAGGAAGAGGGGGAGGGGATCGCGGGGCTGTGCCGACTCGTGGTGTGGCTGGATCGGGGACACGGCGCTCGCTGTATTGATGGGGAGGCGAGTCGGATCGGCGACGAGATGGTGGTGGATTGGGGAAATTTTTGTGCCTGCCGTACGCAGTTGGGCTGGGAAAACCGACTCGTTGCTGGGTCGAGCCGTCGTCGTCGGGCTCTCAATTTGATTTGGGCCGTTTCTGTCAGTCGCGATCGAAGGTGCAGGTGGCCCAATTTTGCGTTGAGGGTCGAACCAGTCCAATCCAAAACGACTCAGAAGAACTTCACGCAACCCAGCCCAGCTGGCATCATCTAGTCTAGATGTTAAATTGTTCCAGTTTAGTTGTTCTTTCCAGTTTAGTCTGGTAACAGGCCTTTGCTTTGTTGCCAACCATCAAGTCAAAGAGTCCAACTAAAAACAAAGCCGTGTTCATGTCGTAGTACAAACGGGCAAACCGACACTCATGTAAATATAAAAAAAAAACCCACAGCGATCGATCGATCGATCCCCACGAAGAACAAACTTGCTTGGGTGTTCGCCATGGCCACGCTCCGGCCGTGTCCATCTGTCCATGTCGGCGTTGGCGCGCGGCGGCCGTGCATCAGCAGCCCGCCGTCGTCTTCTCTTCGCTTTGTCCCGGTGCTCGGCAGGCAAGGGGGAAGAAGCACCTCGCTCGTCGGCAACAGGTTGGCGGGCAGGGCGGCTCCCCGCCTGCGCGACCGTCACGCAACCGGTGCTCGCAAAGGCGCCGCCGATTGGCCCTTCGGCGTAGAACCAGACGACGGCAATCACGTGGTAACGTACACGAATGTGCCTCCAACGTAACTGCCCGTGTTATGCGCTAACTATCACTCTCCATTGCGTGGTGTACGTACGTGTTTTTTCCATGATAGTTTTGCCATTGCATGATCCGATCTCTGCTGCTTGATAGTGCTGAACAACGACTACCAGGATTCCATGATAGACAGCTAGATGCATGCTTCAAGAGTTAACCACACAATAATACAGCTATAACGTGCGCTTTCTGCCTTTTTTTTGGACATATTAGGATTAAAAAAACTTTAGAAGTAAGGGGCACTTATGTTTGAGTCCTTCAATTCTTTAAAGAAAGTAACCTCTCCATACTCCATATTTTATGCAAGACATTGGCACAATAAAAAGAAATATAACTAACAGCCCGATCTCAATTTGAAGTGAGATGGACTGAATTACTGAACTCTTATTTTTGTTCCAAAGGGCAACGGCACTCAAAACTACTTTTTTTCCTTCTACCATTTAATCTATTAAATATGTTGTCCTAACTTATCTTCATACCCTGAAAATAATGAATATGGTGTCATAGAGTAAATGATATGCCAACTCATCACATAGAGTAATTAATATAGTTTTTATTTCTTTGTAAGTGATGTTCCTTGGGGGCGAAGAGAGTTATTGTCTTACTTATTTTCCCAAGTCCATCTTATTTTATATGACTTTTTGTTTGTTGACGTTGCTTCAATTTAGCTTGAGGAACAGGTCAAGATGTTCCGTGCCATATATCCGGAGAACTACTCTGAGTTGAAAAAGGTGGAAAAGGTGAGTGTTTCTCCTATTTTGTAGTTGAACATTTCTCTGTTCACGATTGTTTGGTAAACAAAGTTGGATAACGTCATTCTTACTCTATTTATGATTGAATCTTTCTTTATGATTATTTGATTAACAAAAAACATGCACCTTCTTTCCATTGATGATGGTGAAGAAATGAATGACTTATCCTTCTCTAGAATTTATTTTTCTAATGCTTGTTTCGCATCTATTTGTTTTCAAAGGATATGCCATTTCGAGAAGACATAGAGAAAATCAATGAGTATGACAAGGCAATGTGCGATTGTCATAGCAGCATTTTTGTAAGCCCTCTTTCTAATAAATTTGGTAAACTAGTTGCACGAAGACCTATTAGCAGCACTGCACCAGCAGCAAAAGTGCCCAAAGTTAGATGATAATCACTAAAAATTGTTTCCAAAGCATCCTGTATACAATCCTTTTTATGACCGTCCTAAAATCAACGTTATAGGGATGTTGAATATTTAGCACAAAATCGTTGGCTATCTTTCTAAGTTTAGTGAAAAGTGTTGGGTCTCTCCATGCATGTTGACTTTGATTTTGTGGAAATTGCAGCACATAGACGCCACAACTTTTTCATTGTATTTTTGCATGATAGCTACTAAAGGTGTGAAGCTAGCTTCCAGCGTCATGGTAATAGTGTTGGCTTTTTGTTCCACCAACGCCACTCCATATCTTGTAATTTATATGTGCGCTATTACACAATTGTTTCATGTTGAAATGATTCCAGGAAACTGCAGCTTCAAGACTTGATAAGCGTGATGAAATTTCTTCATGTACAACAAAGCAGGTAACTCTGCAGTCATGCGGATAGCTTTCATTTCTTATTGGTATTGTGTATTAATTTTTTCCCTTCAAATACAGACCCTCGCAATGTATGTATCCAGCTTTGTTAAGCTAGTAAAGGACGCGTATGATAAGAAGTTCAACGATGAGTCCATTTTTTCACTTATTGGTGCTTTTAGAGGCGTGGCCGCAGTAGGCCGCATCTTGCTTCAGGACACCGTGGCAAATATAAACTACGTTGGATATAGCTTGCCAAACTACAGTCTAGTGTTGGACGAAGACAACACTTCTTGGCGCGAGTTTGAGCAAAAAATGAACAATTTGGAAGAGAAATTCAGGGCGGTTTCAAAGAGTACCAAGGCATATGAGGTTGGTACTCATTATATTATATTTTGTCATATGAATGGTCTCCTTCCTCTTTTGTGCCATGTTGTAATTCTAATGTTGGGATACTTGCAGATTCTGAGGCCTACAATGGCCGCCGCATGGATACATACAATGTTATACATTTCGACGGTGGTTGGTAGACACGAAATGGTACTAGGTTATGTCCCAGGTACGTAGTCTTCCCCTGCCATTAAGCGTTGCCGGGCAATATGCTTGGAGATTTGCTTTCGCCAGTAGTTGGTCCACCCATAGCGTTGGATGGTAATTTTGCCTTCCCCTGAGTTTCTGCAGGTACCGAGGTGAGGCGTAGGGCTTCAGATGACGGGGAACCCGGCGCTTTGGGAAGGTCCGGCTCAGTGTGAGTGGGAATTGAAAAATACATGTTAGGTTCTAAGATGGACGCCTCTTAAATTTTAAATAGTATTTGCAACGATGTGCCATTGCTCGATTCCAGACTCTGATTTGTGTGCCGTTTGTTGGACGAGTGCGCTATGAGTTGGCTAAGATTTCACCAGGAGTGGTTCCACCCATTTTTATAGTTAATAGATGACAATTGCCTGCTGTAAAGCGTAGCTAGAAGGCTGGAGTTCTGATGGCACCACATCAATGTTACCCATTTACATATTCAGAACTACGCTGGGCGACATAGATGATGACCACAAAACCCATGTAGCATCACATCTCACTCGGTTTCACCAGAGAACAAGCCTAAAGACTCTGATTATATATCATTCGCCTCAGGTAGTGGTGAATCACACAAATACAGAACTTGGAAGTTTTCCTGTGCAGAAGGGTTGCGTGTTCAATCATGCTAAACATTTCTCAACCCCAATCTTGAAGAATTTCGTGCAGGCTGAACATTAGATAAATAAGCTACTGGTAACCAAAGATCACAGAACAAAATCTATCCCGGGAAGATATAAAGGAACTGGCATGTTGAGCATGAATGCACCATAACTAGTTAACTACTCGCAAGTAGCAAGTTCTTACAGGAAAACTGTCTTTGACATGCAACGACGGCTCATGTCAAATGTTATTTACTCATTTACAGATTCAGAACTACGATGATTGCAGCAAATTAGCTCATGCAGCGTGCACATCTCACTCAGCTTCATCTGAGAACAAGCCCGGTGACTTGCTGATTATATCATTCGCATCAGGTAGTGGTGAATCCTTTGCATCAGCCGCATAAAGTATCTTCCGAACAGCTTTAGTCATCTGTCAAAAGAAAGTTCAGGTCAGTAGTGAATCACCTATAGAAACAAAAACAAGGAGTATAACTCGAAATCATTTTGCAGTTCAAAAGGGGAAAAAAAAAAAAGGTTGGCCACCCCAGATTATTCAGTTCCTGAATCATATGAGAGTTCAGATGGCATTCAACTCACTCGTATGGATAACAGACTAGCAAACTACATTTGGATAACAGCAGAATAGCATATTACATATGGATAACTGCAAGCAAGTTCCTAACGTACTTGGAACCTTGCATTTAATTCCCTTAACCTGGGAGAAACATTCTAGAAAGGGCATAAACCAGTAACCCTGTGAAAACACATGAATATTTTTCTCGAATACGCAGCAAACACATGAATATCAAGCTTAATTTTTTTTTTTCTCACTGGTAGATGCTCCAACTCAGGTCGTTGACACAGTATCTCAATATCACGAAGCTTCGAGAAGTAGAAATCTCTTTCTTTCTCCATGCTGTCCACAGAAACTTTCAGGTCTGCGATCTGGCATTCAACAAAGGAAGTAGAGATATCAGCAGCTAAAGTTAATTCAACATCGCTGCTGTAGTTGTGAAGTACAACCTCATGGGATGACTCAATTAAAGGCAACATCTATCAGCGTAAACAGCTACCGGATAATGTAATATTTGAAGTCAGAGTGGACTGTCATGCCGGTTACTAGAAATGCTAACAACTTTTCTGCAAAGGAAAAGACTCTGGCTCTAAATATAATGTACATCAATTGAATCCTAAAGTAAATAATCCACACCTTTTCAGACAGCTGCTGAATCTGTTCTATGTAATGCTCTTCAGCAAAAGTGTTACCTACTTTTCCAACTCCAGGGCCTGCGTAATCGGATCAGAATGTAGATATTAATAAGGCATAAGCAGACAAGTGACTGACATTCCATGTAGTGTATTATTTCGGTTTAATAAAAAATACAATAGGGATTATGGCAATTTTATTCAGAATAATATGCATCCAACTACACCGAAAACGAAAACGATGGTTTCTAGACGCAGCCTTGTTATTTAATTATAGGCAAGCACTTAATCAAAGGTCAGATGAATTGTTGTCTGCCAGTTTCCGGATGAAGTGCAAAGTTAATATCATATAGCCATGAGTAAATCAATCATGTGTTTGTGATTACGAAATCTTATTTCCGTGAACGGACATCACATTATTAGAGTTCAAATAAATGAACAGCTACTTTATAATTCAGATGAACATGCAGGAATACAACCAATGTGACCAATCTGCAAGTGTATTGTGCACATTAATGAACAGCAGCTTATAATTCTGATGAATCATCACAGGCAGGAATACTTTTGGACATCACGTACACATCTTTGGGAAGGTAACTTGGATCCATCTAAGAATTAACTGCAGTACACGATTGATACTAGTACAATCCAAGGAGCTACAGCAGCAGTCCAGATCCAGAATAAGAGGACAAGGCATTGATGATTCTACGCACCGATTGAATAATTGGATGACCATGGAAGAGGCGATCAAAAGATGATGTCGTCGTCCTTCTCCCCTCCAGCAACGAGCAGATTTGCTGCAGCCCCCACGGAGATGCCCCTCTTGAGCGCGAGATCCTCGGCGAGCTGCTCCTCCGCGAACAGCCTGGCGTTGGCCCTCTGGCGCTCGATCTCCCTCTTCTTATATCCCTGGATCTTCTTGAGCCTGAAGAAGTCCTCTCGCTCGAGCTCGTCGAGCTCCCCCTTGATGTAGCTGATGGTGTTCTCGATCCTGGGCTTGACGACGTTCTCGAGCGCGTTGACACGGCGGTTGGTGGTCTTGATGGCCTCGTCGAGCGTGAGGAAGGAGGTCTGGAGCGATGCGAGCTCGACGAGCACCTCGATGGCCTTGACGTGCGCGGCGCGGCAGGCGGCGACCTGCTGCCCGCCGCGGGCGAGGCCCGTGAGGCTCGGGGACGCGTTGGAGGGGCCCCCGGAGGCCGCGGCGGGGTCGACGAAGTGGGTGAACTTGGGGAGCTTGACCCCGGCGACGTTCTCCTGGTGGGATTTGACGCGGACGGAGGCGGCGCGGACGGACTGGAGGACGACGTGGCGGACGCCGTCGCCGGCGACGTACTTGGCCTCGGCGAGGGAGAAGGAGGATGCGCGCATCGTCTCGCCCATGGACTCCTTGGCGGCGACGATCTTCTTGAGGATGGCGCGGAACTGGACCGTGAGCGCGTCGGACTTCTTCTTGAGCAGCGCGTGGCCGCGGGTGGCGCCGACGAGCCGGGCCTTCATGACGCCGAGCATCGTCACCGTTGGCACGACGTTGAGCCGCTGGTTCTGCCCCGCCATCGCGCCCGCCGGCTAGATCGCCGCGAATCTGAGGTAGGAAGAGGGGGAGGGGATCGCGGGGCTGTGCCGACTCGTGGTGTGGCTGGATCGGGGACACGGCGCTCGCTGTATTGATGGGGAGGCGAGTCGGATCGGCGACGAGATGGTGGTGGATTGGGGAAATTTTTGTGCCTGCCGTACGCAGTTGGGCTGGGAAAACCGACTCGTTGCTGGGTCGAGCCGTCGTCGTCGGGCTCTCAATTTGATTTGGGCCGTTTCTGTCAGTCGCGATCGAAGGTGCAGGTGGCCCAATTTTGCGTTGAGGGTCGAACCAGTCCAATCCAAAACGACTCAGAAGAACTTCACGCAACCCAGCCCAGCTGGCATCATCTAGTCTAGATGTTAAATTGTTCCAGTTTAGTTGTTCTTTCCAGTTTAGTCTGGTAACAGGCCTTTGCTTTGTTGCCAACCATCAAGTCAAAGAGTCCAACTAAAAACAAAGCCGTGTTCATGTCGTAGTACAAACGGGCAAACCGACACTCATGTAAATATAAAAAAAAAACCCACAGCGATCGATCGATCGATCCCCACGAAGAACAAACTTGCTTGGGTGTTCGCCATGGCCACGCTCCGGCCGTGTCCATCTGTCCATGTCGGCGTTGGCGCGCGGCGGCCGTGCATCAGCAGCCCGCCGTCGTCTTCTCTTCGCTTTGTCCCGGTGCTCGGCAGGCAAGGGGGAAGAAGCACCTCGCTCGTCGGCAACAGGTTGGCGGGCAGGGCGGCTCCCCGCCTGCGCGACCGTCACGCAACCGGTGCTCGCAAAGGCGCCGCCGATTGGCCCTTCGGCGTAGAACCAGACGACGGCAATCACGTGGTAACGTACACGAATGTGCCTCCAACGTAACTGCCCGTGTTATGCGCTAACTATCACTCTCCATTGCGTGGTGTACGTACGTGTTTTTTCCATGATAGTTTTGCCATTGCATGATCCGATCTCTGCTGCTTGATAGTGCTGAACAACGACTACCAGGATTCCATGATAGACAGCTAGATGCATGCTTCAAGAGTTAACCACACAATAATACAGCTATAACGTGCGCTTTCTGCCTTTTTTTTGGACATATTAGGATTAAAAAAACTTTAGAAGTATAATTTTACAATCCTTTATCAACTGCTGCAAAATCAGTATAAAATACAATTTTTATTGATACAACGTTTATACACTAAAGACATGCTCACTTTAATTCAAATTAATTGTCACTGTAGTTTTGTTCTAAGTCTAACTTTGACCGAGTTGATAAAAAACACCTGCACCAAATTACTTGTGCACTAATTTTCATTTGTTTGTAAATGGTGTTCATTGCTAAAGAGAAGGGCACACAACTATTTTATTAGATTATATCATTCTATGTGGTTTTTTGTTTGCTGATGGTTTTTTTTCTTTCAATTCAGACCGATGAACAATTCAAAAAGTTTGATGAGGAATTAAAGAAGCATTGTGAATTGGATAAGGTCGGTATTACTTCTATTTTGTGGGTGAATATTTCTTATTCAAGATTCACGGCCTTGAATATCACATATTCTTTAGCAATGCATTATCCTTTTGTTCATTATTACACTATTTTCCCCTAATGCTTTTGTTTGATCTATTGGTTTCCAAAGGATATGCTGTTCCGAGAGGAGATTGAAAAAATTTGTGAATATTGGAAGAAAATGACTTCTTGGAACACTTGCATCTTTGTGAGTCCTATTCCTAATATATTTATTGGGTAAAACTCTAATGAGATTTATTATTCCTAGCAGGAAGAAATTCCAAATGTAAGGTGATGACTGTAAGAAAGTATTATTTTCATAGCTTCCCTATCCTTATGTATAGCTCTCCTAGGATCACGTACGTAGTCATAGCCTCATAGGGATGTCAAATATTTAGCATGGCAATTGGTTAGATTTGTAAGGTAATGGAAAGCTGCTCAAGAACTAGGAACATGCCGATAAACTTGACTCACTTTTGTCGGAATTGTAGGACATGGAAGCTACATCGTTATCTCTGCATCTTTACATGGTAGCTACAAAAGGTGTGAAGTTGGCTTCCAGAATCATGGTAATTGCATTGACTTTTTTTCTCTCTCAACGCCAGTTGTTCTAATTTGTGTATATCAAGTGTGATGCTAATTAATTCATTTAATTTGAGATAATTTCAGGACAGTGCAGCTTTAAGACTTGATAAGCAAGATGAAATTTCTTTACATACAACAAAGCAGGTAACTCGTTATTACGTTTCAAGTGGATAGTTCTCAAATTGTACTGCGTAAACGTGCAATGATTTTCTGATTTCAAATGCAGACTCTCGCGATGTATGTGTCCGTCTTTGTTAAGTTGGCAGAGGACACATATCATACGAAATTTAATGATGAGTCTCTATTTTCTCTTCTTGGTGCTTTTAAGGGTGTGGCCGCAATAGGCCACATCTTGGTTAAGGATGCTCTGGAAAGTGTTAACTATGTTGAATATGGCTCGTCGAACTACAGTTTATTAGTCCAGGACACAGGCAACATTTGGGACGAGTATGAGCAGAATATTAACAATTTGGAAGACAAATTCAGGGCAGCCCTCACAGACAATTTCAAGATATATGAGGTAGGCTAGGGTACATTGTTTTTCTATACATATAGCCTCCTTCCCCCATTTTGTTATGTTGTAATCTTACATTTAATCTGGGTCTTGCAGCTTGTGAGGCCTACAATGGAGAAGGCAATGACACATACAATATTATTTGTTTCGCAAATGGTCACTAGACATGAAAGGGTCCTAAGCTATATCCCTGGTAAAAAAAAATTTCTCTGCTGCTGGTCGGCATAAAAACGTTACTAGGCAGAACACCATCTGATTCATCCGTGCGTTGAGATGGTTTTTTGCGACATGTGGAGCTTGTTGTGTCGATGATAACATGACAGTGCCTTTCTGCAGGGATCAAGGGTAGGCATGCCGGAAGGGCTACAGGTGAAGGGGAACCTGACTCCGGCTCACCAGTACATGAGAGCAGTGGCAGTTGAGAATTCCGTTTCTGATGAGATGGACGCCGGGTGGTACCATAGTTTGCATTGCGACGCCTCACTACTATGATAAAATTAAGGGAAATCTCAAACTGTATTATATTATTGGGGTTTTTATTCCGACAGTCATTTGCATTTAACACCTGCAAGCTTAATGTATAAAATCCTTAATTTGTGTCCCTTGACCAAACGCCAGTTGTCGCATATATATAGTCTCGTTGGATAGTTAATGTGCTTGCTCCTCCTCGTAAGCTTGCAAAGATGTAACCAAAGTTTGGTGCATTCACTATACATATAAGTTATTTTAGTCATTTTGTTTGGAACTTTAGTCACTTTTAGTTACTTATCCAAACAGAGATATGTAATTTAGTCACTTTACTTGTAATCACTCAATACAAATAGAGGCACCAATTGTTGCGGGCGCGTAGAAAGAGCAATCCCCACGGCACAGACCCTTCTTTTTCAGGCAAGTAGTACAGCCGATGCAGGTGCTGCTGCTGTGACCACCACAGCCACGGCCAAACCCGGTTCCCCGAACGCCCCCCCCCCCCCCCCCCCACCCCCCCCGGGCGTTCTTGCCAGGCGACAGCTCTGGTACGCACACAGACCAGATGATCATCTGGTCGGCTGTTCAGGAATCAGAGGAGAATCGTCTGGACCACCTCCTGTTCGCAACAGGAGGGCAGCCGGCGCCCGGACGTCACCTGAATTTCTTTTCTTCTTTTGAACGGGCCAGGTCACCATGCAAGCGCAGCTCCAGAACATCCCTAGGGCGCGCGGTCTACCATCATGTTCATGCCAAAGCTTGGTTGATTAGCAGGGGTCCAGCAGTGTAAAAAAAATTAACAGTATATATGGCCTAATTAATTTTATGTGGTATAACGAGGAGTACATAAAATTATGTAGGTTGACAAACACAAGTGAAAGTAACACATTCAGCATTTCGGAACGCTCGCGTCGCCCCGTGTGGGCAACTCGGGAGGCGCAGAACCACTAGCCATCGCCCGCTCCCCCGATGACTCCCTCGCCACGCCGCCACATGAGCGGGCTGCTGGAAGCTTGTGTGGCTCACGGTGAGGATGGCGGTGGGTCCTCTTCCCCGTCCTCCGGTGGATCTGAGCAGGCGCAGCTGCCTGAGCCGTTTGAGGGGGCTCGCCGGCGTGGGTGGCGCCCCGCGACCATGGAGCCCGAGGGCCACAGATCCGGCACTGTGATGGCCGAATCCGGTGGCTGCGCGGCCGGGCGATTGCGAGGCGAGGCGGAGGAGACGCCGCAGGACTAGGCGACGGAGCAGTGGCAGCGCGAGCGCATTCGCCGCGCGCGTGGAGGCAGCACCAGGCCCCGGCCTCGGGGGCGCATTGCGGCGCCGCCTGGTCCTGCGGCGGCATCACGCGCAAGCGGATGCGCGGGCCCAGCTGTCTGCGCGGCACTTGTGGCCGCGAGGCGGTTGCCATGGGGGGAGGAGGAGGCGCGGCGCGCGACAGCTCGTCGGCTTTGGCTGGAGCTGGAGGTCACGGGGCGGTTCGGGAGAAGGCGGCGTGGGAGAAAGTGTCGGCGATCAAGATTTGCGCGTGGGAGAAGGTGTGAGCGGCTGTGGTCCGGGAGGCTGCGTGCATGCGGTGGCAAGGGGCCTGCAGTGGCAACGGGTGCGGGACACAGCGGCGGGATGCTTGGAGGTACGGTGGCACCGCTGCCCCTGGTGGTCTGCCATGGCTGTGGTCCTGGTGTTTCCGGGCTGGGTGCGTACAGTGGTTTGGATGGAGACGCTCCGGGTAAAGCCTTTACCGGCATTCTTGCTGGCGGCGATGGCGGTGGCGTCTTCGGGCGTCGTTCTGCCTGTTGTGGGGGTCATCTTGTTGCTCCACCCCCACTGCACAGGGTTCTCTGGTTGAAAGCGCTGTGTGATCCTGGACGAGCGACAACGGCACCTCTAGAGATCCAACTCGGCTTATGGCACTGCAGTCGGTGGTGTCGGCTTGGTACAGAAGGGAGAGTTTGATAGGGGTTGACAAGCTCATGTGGTGGCGTTTGCAGTTGTGGTGGCGGCCGGGGGTTGCCACATGCTTGTCAGGTTGGCTGCTTGCAATGGACCGCAGCTGTCAGTGCGGTGTGGGATTGCGTTGGAAGACGGCGCT
This sequence comes from Panicum hallii, assembly GCF_002211085.1. Classification (NCBI taxonomy): domain Eukaryota; kingdom Viridiplantae; phylum Streptophyta; class Magnoliopsida; order Poales; family Poaceae; genus Panicum; species Panicum hallii. The sequence goes on along the minus strand of NC_038048.1, from coordinate 45,345,944 downwards.
TGTGGCAACGACAACATGGGACGACCAGGCTTGCAGCGGAATACGGCGGGTGGCTCAGCATTGCTAGAGCTACTCCAGTGTGGTACATCGTCGGAAGACGTTGCAAGCAACACCCTTGGACGAGTCTCTTTTTTTTCCTTTCTTTTCTTTCCCTGTCTATGGCCTCCCAAGGCTGTAATCTTGTATTTTTTTCCTACTATATCGATAGAAAATCGCACAATTGCAGTTCGTTCAAAAAAGAAGTTATGCTGGTTTTCTCCTTTTATTTCCAACTTGCATTGTGCGATAAACACCAGGAAGTTGCATTGGAACTATCTATACTACTGGCTACTGCTGCCCAATGCTTGCTAGTACGTACTGTTGCTAATTTGCAGGGATTGATCAGCCTGGGGCTTTGTGTGTGGCTGCCGGCCGCGGAGCAGCCATGGGCAGAGGCAGTTGGAGGTTAGTTGTGATCGGGCAGGTCAGGGAACGAGGCGCTCCGTGGAACATAACGCAAGCAAGAACAATTTCGTTTGGGCCATGCTGGCTTCCATGGTCGATACGTAACTGACCTCCGTGCTTCTTCCTAGCTCTAAACGAACGTGGATTATCACATGCAAAAAAACATTTTTGACTAAAAAACGAATGAATAGTCCATTTGTGTTTTTCTTTTCATTTTGCAACATGCAACGTTCCCTCCCTTCAAAAAAAAAACATGCAACGTTCCCAAGAACAGATTCACCGAGTCCGATCGAGTGCATCGACCGGCTGTAGTGCGGCATGACGTCCGCTCTGTGCCAAAGACCGGCGCTTGATTTCCATTCAAACGCTGGGGTGTCCCGTTCAAATCAAAAGAAAAAAAAAAGAAAAAAGAAGACGTTCAGCGGTTCAGGTGCGTCCAGATTCCTTGCAGTCTGCACCACAGTACAGGTGATTTCTGGCAAATTGCAGGCCGGCCGCGAGAACCGGAGAAGACACTGCCGGATCGCCCGGCGGGTGTTGGGTTGGGGTTCTTCACGTACCCATCCGTGCCGTGCGTGCATCGATCGCCAAGGTCACGTACGTCGTCTCACGACTCGCGTCCAGCAGGTCCAGCAGCAGCTGCTGGCCAAGGCTGAATGCAAACGGCCTGGCCTGGGGCTGCACCACCTGCGTACAGACTGACAGACAAACAGATTCATGGCCAGCCAAAAAGCATTCCAAGCCCCAGTCAGTGACAGTTCCAGCGCGGAGGACGGAGCAGAGAAACTTGGCCGTGAAGCGTGCTGCTCTGGCTACGCGCCCGGTTCAGGGTTTTCCAAAATGTATTTCAACTTTTTTTTAGTTCAAAACTATTAGAATCGTCTATGTTGTAGAAAGTGCTAGTGATTAAACTGAACAGGACATTCCTAAAACCACCAATAAATGTGTTTTGCAATTTTTTATTTTACCATAATGAGATGTCGCAATGCATGCTTCCTACGTGTGTCCATCTTACAGAGGTGATTGATCTCAACTGCCAATTGCTCTCATGTGGAGCCAGAGGCCTTCGTCTCCTTCATCCGAAACCCTAGCAACATGCTTCCCATTGATACCTACACTGGGCTTCATCGGCTTGTAAACAATCTACGTTGACAGTATTACTTGATCATCAAGTGTTTTCCTAATTATGTTTGATTGGTAGTTAGGGTTTTAATGTCCATAAATTCTTTTGAAAAAAGAGGAAGAAGGAAAAGAAAAAGGACACATGGCCTCCTCACATTTTTGGAAAAATCAGCACTACCTCTGTACTTGAACCTGTACCTGTACCTCCCCATGGCTGCGTTTGTCTCTTCCCTGCCTGGGTGGCTCCCCATGCCTGGCCGCCAGCGATAAGCCCAAGGCTGATCCTGTCAGGAAAGAATCCCAACTTCTTTTCTTTGGCGAGTGGGGCTAGATCACCTCCAAATTCCAACTTTTTACGTACTCTCTCCAACATATCAATTTTAGGACACATGCATAGAACAGTAAATGTATGTAAAAAATATAACTAATTGCACAGTTTAATTGTACATCACGAGACGAATCTTTTGAGCCTAGTTAGTCCATGATTAGATAAAATTTATCAAATACAAACGAAAACGCTACAGTGGTACTGTTGCAAATTTTTTGCAATCTAAACGGGGTCTGGTTTTGAAAGACCAAACCTGTGGGGAAAGTCTGCTGGTCTTGATTAAAAAAGGTCTGCTGGGAAAAAAACAAAACAGAACTGGCAGGCAGTATCGGACTTCAGCGACGTGGGTGTTGGTGTTGGTGTTCTGTTGCCTCCGCATTTGAGCCTCTCCTGGATTCCTTCGTCTAGCTAGTTACTTGCATCTACATGCGCATGGCGATGCATCTGCCTACAAAAACAGAAGATTATTGGGTGGGGTGTTGCCGATCGCCGGCCGGGTTTTCATTTTCTTTTCAATTAAGCCTTTAAGGCATGCATGCATGAGATTATTCATAGTAGTTTTGGCGAATGCGCAGCTTGTTTCGTGATGAAACGACGAAGCATGTATAATAATTTTATACACACGTGCGATGGTATACGGTCCTCGTTTCCTCACGTCCGTCAGACGGTCAGTAACATGTTTTTTTTACCGTCTTAAAAAAAACCCTCAAAAAAGGTAACATGCTTTTTACTTTCCCATGCTCAAAAACTTTACCGGAACGTGAAGAAAAAAAAGAAGAAGAAAGAAGAGTAGCCATGCCCGGTGAAAGGCCTCTCGCCCTCTCCCGCTCCCCTGCCCGGTCTTCCACGTACACCTACTATAAAGCAAGCCCTCCAGCCCCTTGCAACACACACAAGCCAACAACAACAAGAGTAGGAGTAGCCATGGCGAGCCTCATCTCGGTGACGGCGTCCCCCGCCAGCGCGTTCACCGGAGGCCAGCTCACCCTCTTCGGCCTCGTCGGCGCTGGAGGAGCGCCGCCCCGTCACGGGAAGATGGAGTTCCCCGCAGGCTTCATGGGCTCCAAGGGTGGCCGGCTGGCGGTGGTGGTGGGCGCCGCGGCCGGAGTCCAGCTCCCCGGCTTCGGCCTCGTCGGTGCTGGAGGAGCGGCGCCCCGTCACGGGAAGACGGCGTTCCCCGCGGGCTTCGTGGCCTCCAAAGGCGGCCGGCTGGCGGTGGCGGCGGCCGCGGCGCCGGGAGAGAGCGATGGCGGCCTGCCGTCCGGCGACTGCGAGGTAAAAGTTTGCCTGGAACTCGTTGCGTCGGGCCAGAAGTACAGGCAGTCGTGCTTCTTTAGTTGTTTTTTCTGATCGAGAGAAGTACGTATTCGTGCTTTGAGTGGATCGGAGTTTCTTTGTCTTCGTGCTTGAGTGGATCGGAGTTTCTTTGTCTTTCTGATCGGGAGAAGTATTCGTGCTTGCGTCGATCTATCACGGTATCAGCTTGAGTTTGGTTCCGTTTGGACATGCTTCCGTTTCCATCATCGATCTGAAGAATATCGATGTTTCCGTCTGGTTCTTGTCTAAAACTACTAATCAAACACCTTTTTTTTTCCTTCTGAAATTTCAGGCCGCCGTGTCGGCGTTCCGTTTGCAGATGGAGCTGTTCAAACTCAAGCAGCGCCCGTTAGCATTTGTGGGGAGCCCGAAGGACCCGCTGCTGGTCACAGCGTCCGGCATCGCCAAGGACTGCGAGCTCATGGTGGAGTTTCTGCTAGCCAAAGTGCCTGTCCATCCCGACATTCTTAAGGTAAGAACGCTAACGCAAGAACGATTCTGTTTTGGTCCGATCTTGTGATGTGGTGTTCTGTGTTCAACAAAAAAAATAAACTTGTGATCGATCTATCATGGCAGGAGTTGATACTTGCTGGGCAGGCCTTCCTGATTCTGGAGGGTCAAGCAGATGAGGGATACATGAAGGCCGATGCGTTGGCGAACGTCATCGAGGGAGTGAAGCTCGTCACCAAGACCTTCTTCCAGGGCGTCGATCTACCCGAGTACTCTGCGCCGATGGCGCCTCTCTCCGCCGCCGACGTTGACAAGTACTCATTCTTCAAGGAGTTGGTCGTAATGTCTGCCGTCTTCTACACAGCCTTGTACTGGGCGGCTCGCAAGAAGTACAGCTTCGGTCTAGGCGGAGCTAACTGATGAGGCGAGATCAAAAGACCAAGAAGATCGCGTAGCCTAGTGAGGCGTAGTTCACTCTATTTCTATTCGTCAGGATGGAGTTGTTAGTTCAGTCGTAGTATGTTTGTGTTGTTTGATTTCTTAGACATCCTTAAGCTTATCATTAGCGTTCATGTGAGCGCCTATCTGTCATTGGATCGTTGCTTAATTTCTAAAGCTAATATTGGCCAAACGAGTATTCCTTTACCGTTTGTTTGATGCGTTTTTGAATTGGCTTAGATTTCACAAATGGTTCCACACCTGTTCTGTATGTAAAATGAAAATGTTGGTCGGCCTTGTTGGATGTTCCTGCTGGAGGCTAGCTAGAAGGTTGCGTGTACTATCATGCTAAAAACTTCTCAAAAAAAGCCTTAAGGAATTTCATTGCAGGAACATCAAATAAATAACATCGAGCAAAAAGATCACAGAGAGGAAACCACGCACTCCACATAAGTCTGTTTGTGACGTCCACGGAGGCTCATGCCAAATGCTATTCACTCATTTTAACTTTGCAGATTCAGAACCAGGATTGTTGATGGCAACCATAAAATTGGCTCACTCTGCTTCATCTAAGAAATAGCCTCGTGACTGTATCATTCGCCTGAAGCATACAGTGGCGATTATATTGTTGAATCCTTTGTACCAGCTGCATAGATAAGTACCTTTCTGAACCGCTTTGGTCCTCTGCCAACTGTCAAAAGAAACTTCAGGTCAGCAGTAAACCATCTAGAAATTACAAGGATTGTAACTCTAAATAATTTAGAGGCAAAAGAAAATGTAAGCAAAAGCTGTGTCAAAGAGACGGACAAATTACTGATTAAAGTCACATCATGATTCCATAACATGACACGGATCAGGGTGTGTGTAAGAGTCCGACTAAAAACTGATTAAAGCCTTAAGCCGGCCACGTGTTCGAGTCGTATCACGAATCACATCTTTTTTAAATAAATCTCCAAAACCAAAAGCACGACGATAGATATATAGCTGAGATATAAGAGAAGCAAACCGATCGACCCCTTCGCCGAGAAAAACCATCCAAACTTTCCAAGTTCGCCGCACCATCGATCGAAGGCGTTAAGTTCTCGGCATGGCCGCGCTCCGGCCGTGTCCATCCGGCTTTGCCGCGGGCTTCAGCACCTTGTCGCCACGCATTGTCCAGCCGTTCGGCAGGCGAGGCAGGGCCTCCCTCTTCAACCTTAAGACGTCGACGGGTAGGACTGACCACCGCCATGCGATCTGCGCTCAGAAGGGCGCCGATGAAGAGCCCTTCGACCTGGATCCGGACAGCATTAAGCGCAGGGTAACAAATTCTTCTCCTCCAGCTTGCCTGTCCCATGCCCTAGCTAGAAACCTAGAACACACCTATCACGCAACCGAATCGAACGAATTCACTGGCCTTCCCCCTCTCGATGCCCTTTGGCACTTCACCTGACGAGCATGGAGCCAACTGTACGGTTTGAGCAGGAGGTACCAGCATTCATGGAACGAGTTATAAGTTTTAGAATCTACTAGTTTCAGTTATATGCTTAACGCTTCATGAGTCGACCTCGGTACACTGAAGCTTCTTGTTAGTTGCTGTTGAAGTGAATGATCTCCCGAGATCAATTAGTATATATAGAGTCTGTTTTATTAAAGGATCAACTCGGCTGGCAATTAAACTCCCAAAGCTTCAGTAAATAGTACATGGCTCAGAGATGAGTGTATGCCACTCCATCCTCAGTTTCGGCGTTCTTTTCCTTTTTTTTCTTATTCTCTTCGAGTAACTTCATTGTTCTTTTTCTGAACCCAGACTTCCAGGGGTACCAGAGTTGTGCTCTTACCAGAGTTGTTCATGTTTATGTAAGCAACAGTGCGCAACAAATAATTGTTGTGCCAGCCAAGTTTTGCAAAACTCCAAACCACCAGTATTCTACTAAGTACTAACTGGTATTAAGGATAGCTAGATAGATCATCAACAGTTACATCAAAATAAAAAATTTCCAAATTAATTTGATATCTGTACTAAGGGGCACTTATGTTTGAGTCCTTCAATTCTTTAAAGAAAGTAACCTCTCCATACTCCATATTTTATGCAGGACATTGGCACAATAAAAAGAAACATAACTAACAGCCCGATCTCAATTTGAAGTGAGATGGACTGAATTACTGAACTCTTATTTTTGTTCCAAAGGGCAACGGCACTCAAAACTATTTTTTTTCCTTCTACCATTTAATCTATCAAATATGTTGTCCCAACGTATCTTCATACCCTGAAAATAATGAATATGGTGTCATAGAGTAAATGATATGCCAACTCATCACATAGAGTAATTAATATAGTTTTTATTTCTTTGTAAGTGATGTTCCTTGGGGGCGAAGAGAGTTATTGTCTTACTTATGTTCCCAAGTCCATCTTATTTTATATGACTTTTTGTTTGTTGATGTTGCTTCAATTTAGCTTGAGGAACAGGTCAAGATGTTCCGTGCGATATATCCGGAGAACTACTCTGAGTTGAAAAAGGTGGAAAAGGTGAGTGTTTCTCCTATTTTGTAGTTGAACATTTCTCTGTTCACGATTGTTTGGTAAACAAAGTTGGATAAGGTCATTCTTACTCTATTTATGATTGAATCTTTCTTTATGATTATTTGATTAACAAAAAACATGCACCTTCTTTCCATTGATCATGGTGAAGAAATGAATGACTTATCCTTCTCTAGAATTTATTTTTCTAATGCTTGTTTCGCATCTATTTGTTTTCAAAGGATATGCCATTTCGAGAAGACATAGAGAAAATCAATGAGTATGACAAGGCAATGTGCGATTGTCATAGCAGCATTTTTGTAAGCCCTCTTTCTAATAAATTTGGTAAACTAGTTGCATGAAGAGCTATTAGCAGCACTGCACCAGCAGCAAAAATGCCCAAAGTTAGATGATAATCACTAAAAATTGTTTCCAAAGCATCCTGTATACAATCCTTTTTATGACCGTCCTAAAATCAACGTTATAGGGATGTTGAATATTTAGCACAAAATCGTTGGCTATCTTTCTAAGTTTAGTGAAAAGTGTTGGGTCTCTCCATGCATGTTGACTTTGATTTTGTGGAAATTGCAGCACATAGACGCCACAACTTTTTCATTGTATTTTTGCATGATAGCTACTAAAGGTGTGAAGCTAGCTTCCAGCGTCATGGTAATAGTGTTGGCTTTTTGTTCCACCAACGCCACTCCATATCTTGTAATTTATATGTGCGCTATTACACAATTGTTTCATGTTGAAATGATTCCAGGAAACTGCAGCTTCAAGACTTGATAAGCGTGATGAAATTTCTTCATGTACAACAAAGCAGGTAACTCTGCAGTCATGCGGATAGCTTTCATTTCTTATTGGTATTGTGTATTAATTTTTTCCCTTCAAATACAGACCCTCGCAATGTATGTATCCAGCTTTGTTAAGCTAGTAAAGGACGCGTATGATAAGAAGTTCAACGATGAGTCCATTTTTTCACTTATTGGTGCTTTTAGAGGCGTGGCCGCAGTAGGCCGCATCTTGCTTCAGGACACCGTGGCAAATATAAACTACGTTGGATATAGCTTGCCAAACTACAGTCTAGTGTTGGACGAAGACAACACTTCTTGGCGCGAGTTTGAGCAAAAAATGAACAATTTGGAAGAGAAATTCAGGGCGGTTTCAAAGAGTACCAAGGCATATGAGGTTGGTACTCATTATATTATATTTTGTCATATGAATGGTCTCCTTCCTCTTTTGTGCCATGTTGTAATTCTAATGTTGGGATACTTGCAGATTCTGAGGCCTACAATGGCCGCCGCATGGATACATACAATGTTATACATTTCGACGGTGGTTGGTAGACACGAAATGGTACTAGGTTATGTCCCAGGTACGTAGTCTTCCCCTGCCATTAAGCGTTGCCGGGCAATATGCTTGGAGATTTGCTTTCGCCAGTAGTTGGTCCACCCATAGCGTTGGATGGTAATTTTGCCTTCCCCTGAGTTTCTACAGGTACCGAGGTGAGGCGTAGGGCTTCAGATGACGGGGAACCCGGCGCTTTGGGAAGGTCCGGCTCAGTGTGAGTGGGAATTGAAAAATACATGTTAGGTTCTAAGATGGACGCCTCTTAAATTTTAAATAGTATTTGCAACGATGTGCCATTGCTCGATTCCAGACTCTGATTTGTGTGCCGTTTGTTGGACGAGTGCGCTATGAGTTGGCTAAGATTTCACCAGGAGTGGTTCCACCCATTTTTATAGTTAATAGATGACAATTGCCTGCTGTAAAGCGTAGCTAGAAGGCTGGAGTTCTGATGGCACCACATCAATGTTACCCATTTACATATTCAGAACTACGCTGGGCGACATAGATGATGACCACAAAACCCATGTAGCATCACATCTCACTCGGTTTCACCAGAGAACAAGCCTAAAGACTCTGATTATATATCATTCGCCTCAGGTAGTGGTGAATCACACAAATACAGAACTTGGAAGTTTTCCTGTGCAGAAGGGTTGCGTGTTCAATCATGCTAAACATTTCTCAACCCCAATCTTGAAGAATTTCGTGCAGGCTGAACATTAGATAAATAAGCTACTGGTAACCAAAGATCACAGAACAAAATCTATCCCGGGAAGATATAAAGGAACTGGCATGTTGAGCATGAATGCACCATAACTAGTTAACTACTCGCAAGTAGCAAGTTCTTACAGGAAAACTGTCTTTGACATGCAACGACGGCTCATGTCAAATGTTATTTACTCATTTACAGATTCAGAACTACGATGATTGCAGCAAATTAGCTCATGCAGCGTGCACATCTCACTCAGCTTCATCTGAGAACAAGCCCGGTGACTTGCTGATTATATCATTCGCATCAGGTAGTGGTGAATCCTTTGCATCAGCCGCATAAAGTATCTTCCGAACAGCTTTAGTCATCTGTCAAAAGAAAGTTCAGGTCAGTAGTGAATCACCTATAGAAACAAAAACAAGGAGTATAACTCGAAATCATTTTGCAGTTCAAAAGGGGAAGAAAAAAAAAAGGTTGGCCACCCCAGATTATTCAGTTCCTGAATCATATGAGAGTTCAGATGGCATTCAACTCACTCGTATGGATAACAGACTAGCAAACTACATTTGGATAACAGCAGAATAGCATATTACATATGGATAACTGCAAGCAAGTTCCTAACGTACTTGGAACCTTGCATTTAATTCCCTTAACCTGGGAGAAACATTCTAGAAAGGGCATAAACCAGTAACCCTGTGAAAACACATGAATATTTTTCTCGAATACGCAGCAAACACATGAATATCAAGCTTAATTTTTTTTTTCTCACTGGTAGATGCTCCAACTCAGGTCGTTGACACAGTATCTCAATATCACGAAGCTTCGAGAAGTAGAAATCTCTTTCTTTCTCCATGCTGTCCACAGAAACTTTCAGGTCTGCGATCTGGCATTCAACAAAGGAAGTAGAGATATCAGCAGCTAAAGTTAATTCAACATCGCTGCTGTAGTTGTGAAGTACAACCTCATGGGATGACTCAATTAAAGGCAACATCTATCAGCGTAAACAGCTACCGGATAATGTAATATTTGAAGTCAGAGTGGACTGTCATGCCGGTTACTAGAAATGCTAACAACTTTTCTGCAAAGGAAAAGACTCTGGCTCTAAATATAATGTACATCAATTGAATCCTAAAGTAAATAATCCACACCTTTTCAGACAGCTGCTGAATCTGTTCTATGTAATGCTCTTCAGCAAAAGTGTTACATACTTTTCCAACTCCAGGGCCTGCGTAATCGGATCAGAATGTAGATATTAATAAGGCATAAGCAGACAAGTGACTGACATTCCATGTAGTGTATTATTTCGGTTTAATATAAAATACAATAGGGATTATGGCAATTTTATTCAGAATAATATGCATCCAACTACACCGAAAACAAAAACGATGGTTTCTAGACGCAGCCTTGTTATTTAATTATAGGCGAGCACTTAATCAAAGGTCAGATGAATTGTTGTCACCTCCATCAGCTGAATCACCACCAGAAAGTCTATTGGCCTGCAATGATTTAGATGACTTATTGGAACCCTTTGAACCACGTTCTTTGCATCCCTTGGATCTCCTCTCTACAGGATTGTAGTTTCTGAAACAAGAAGACAGTTTTCTCAATTCCTCTGTAAGGGGCAAATTTTTATTACAGTCAACATAATCAAGATTCAAGACACGTACTCATTCATAATTCCATTGTTCACAGAATCACAATATCTTTTCAACCACTGAAGAAATTCCAAGTTGTCCAATGGGCGTCCTTTAACAAGCTTGTTGACCTCAATATTCTGCAAGAAAAAAATAGTCATCTAGCAGAGCAGGAAAGAACTTCTATGCTGCAAAATGACTAGAAATGACAGCAGCATGACACAGATGAAGCACTCTTGGCTCTTGTTAGTGTTAGAAAAAGAGCCGTAAATCAGTTAACATTCTGGTAGCATAAATTTGTTATTGATGCTTTTGTGGAAGTAGATGGAAAAGGTTAGTGATATATTGGTTTCCCTACAAAATTAACAATGGAAACAACCACTACCATTGTCCATTTTATCTAGCACCACCTGATCACATTATATCGAAAATGGTATTTGTGTTCAGTGTCGTCTAACAGCATGCAAGTCTGCCAGATTCCACACTACTTTGTACGTGTGCTGCACCCAACCAAACAGCAGTGCTGAAGACAAGAATCTACACATAGAAGAGCTAAATCCCAATTTCGGTAATCACTACAATGGAATCGCCATGCAGAAAGTTTCTTATACAGTGATATCACTGTTAATGTCTCCCTGAACTTACACACATCCATTCCAAATTGGAACACAAGCTACCACAGAAGCCTGACTGTTGTACACGCATTTTTTCCCAATGGCAAACACAAGAGAAGATCATATACAACTACGCAGATCGAAATGCATCAAGCACGCAATCAAAAGGCTGGCAGTCAGTACCTTGACTATACGCAGCTTGTTGAACACATCCTGAAGAACCTTGTAGTTCTGGATCATATCGTATTCGGTCTTCGCATCAAAGTTAACCTGCAAACAAGCACAAAAGACAGTGGTTACAATCAACTGAACGACCTAACACCACGCGTCCGTGCCAAAATACAGATCAATCAAGTCAGAAGCTGGTACGAAAAAGAAGGAAGCAGCATCGAAACCAAACCTTATGCATCGGCACCACTCCGGGATGAACCATATCCATCAGTTGGCACTGCACCGCCCCCGACGCAGCCTGCAGCAATGCAGGAACAAACAACCAATCAACAGAAAATTCCGCACCGCGCCACACATCCAACCATTCCCAAACCACGCAATCCTCTGGCGCGAACAAGAGATCGCGCTACTCGCGAACAGATCAAACCCTAACCCTTAACCTGACAAATCGAACCAAGCAAGCGTGGCCAATAAAAAATGCGGATGAGAAGGGGGCCTGACCTCCTCGACCTTGGCGAGGGAGAGCTGGAGGGTGGCATTGATCCAGTGCAGGATCTCGCCCCTCCCCACGAAGTAGGCGCCGTCCATGATCCCGATGCTCGACACCGCCGCCGCCATCGCCTCCTTCCCCTTCCCCCTCGGTCGCGAGCTGCGAAACAACTTTTCGAAACGCCTCCACGCGAAACGGCGGCGCTGGGCGACTGGGGGCGTTCGAGTCTGGGTTGTGGAGCTCTGCTCGCGTCCGTTCACCGGACCTTAAGTAAACCTGACCGCAGATCCGTTGGCGGCGCCCAGTTTGAAACGCCCTGGAGCGAGGAACGTTGGGGGGGTTGTTGGGTGGTGCGGCGGTGACGGTAGCCCGAAATTCGAAATGGCACCGTGGGGCCGGCCGGCTGCCTTTCCCAGGCGAATCGACACGGCGCTCTCCCGCTGCCGGGTGGGTCCGGCTCTGGGTCGCTGGATCCCACTTTGCTGGAGCACCGGTCCGCTAGCAGTGACGTCGAGTCACCGACTGCTGGGCCCAACCGCGGTGGTGGTCTCGTCGTGTCGAGGGGGCCGTTGATGGGCTCGCATTTATGCTGGTGGGCCGGCTTGCGAGCCTGGGAATGATCGATCGTTCAAGGAGTTGAGAAGGGCCGCGGTCCCACTTGGAAGTGGACTGTGGTGGTGGACTGGGGGAGATTGAAGAATGGAGTACTGGGCCTGTGTCTCATTACTGTTTTTGCGAATATTCGTTGGTACGTGGATTGGTCTCTGAAACTTTTGAAATGTTCCGATCAGCAACAGTCAGTCAGCATGTACAGACTACAGAGACGGCAGGCACCGACAGGGACAGGTTACCGCTGCACCTACTGTCACTGCTACGTGAAGTATGCAGACTGACAAGGCCACAGGACGCAATGTACACATGCCATGCCTGCCTCGGCCAACGACTGCTCCCACTCCTCCATTCATCTCCCTGCATGATGCGTCTCTTCGATGTAATGTAACTCTCCTCTCTCTGGACGCCGTACCTAGATGGCTAGATCCCGTTACAGAAGAAGTCAAAGTCGGCCAAAGAAAAAAGAAGAAACAGTTTGATCATGTAGCTACAAGCCTACAACCACGCGAAAGAGCCAGCTCCACCAAACAATGCTGCCACAGCGCCATCCGCAGGTGGAGCCGGAGCTGCAGGGAGCCCTGGCCTTAACACAACGTCCACTGATCACTCATCTCATCATGGATCATGCCGATACTCGATCAGTACTCCAGTACCGGTCTCAATTGCTTCTCTCTCTTTTTTAGAAAAAAGAAAATGTCTGCCTATCCTCTGAATAACGCAATCGCACGCATTCAGTCTTCCGTTCTGCTGTTCGGAGTTTCAGACGCGGTGCTCAAGAACGCACTCTGCTGCGCCACACACGTGCAAACAATTCCAACGGGATACGTACCCGGCACTGCGACGGGTACATGGGTCACAGGCTCACAGCATCAGCGAGCGGTCGATCTGGTATCACCTGTGGAGAAAAAAAGGCGCAGCTACTGCGCGGCTTTTACCGTGTCCTACCCACCGACAAGGCAATGCAGATGCAGTAGAGGCGGTAGAGCCAAGCCACCTCGGATCGCCAAAGGCTGCTCGCCGTCGCCGCCGCAACCAGCGCGGCGCTCAACATGATGAGGATCCTGCGCCAACCTGACCGGAGATCATGATTGGTTGGATGAATCCGAGGACGGCGGGTGCGGACAAGCGGCGGACTGGAGTGTCATGCTGCGTCGAGCAGGGCGCGCCATCAATCACCTCGCCCGCCCGCTCGTCTCCCCTGCTCTATCGTCTCATCGTCCACGGAGAACAGAAGGCGTACGCTCGCCTGGGCCCGCGCCGCGCCGTGCGGCCGAGGCAGAGCAGAGTAGGCCGGACGACTCTCGCGAGCACGGAACAGAGCGCCGAGCGGGGCCCTCCCCTCCCCCAAACAAACTGGACGCTGCTCGCACTGCACCTGCCTCATCTGAATAGTCTCGAGCACAGTGGCGTCCTGCAGCCCAACAATCAGCAGGCCATGCCTCTGCCCTGAAATCCCGTGGCCATGCGTGTTTGTAAACAACGCTCGGTTACCGTGCGAAAGCTTGGACGCAAGTCTGATGATTCCTTCCCGCGAGATCTCTGAACTTTTACCCCTGATCTGGGCTCCTGCTCCAGACTCTTTCTCATCAATCAATCTCACCCTATCTTATGGCTGACGGAGACGGTCAGATAGCGCAATGATGCTGTCTATCCATCCTTTGGGTTATTATAGTAGCAGCGATTAGTTAATGGCGATGCTACAATTAGCTAGCCTGCGGTGGGGAAGCGTGCGCGCCCGGCGGTGCCACAGCTCGGAGCCTTTGTTTGCTTTTCCCTGACCTTTTCTGCCGGACAAGCGTATGCGACCGGCAGTCGTTGGGGTGTTGCATGGAAGCCAGGTATCGAGACCAGTGTTGATCAGCACCCCTGGCTCTGTCCAGCTTAATCCTCGACATCGCGGGGGACCAGCCATGAACGTTACGTTCCGGCGGAGGATCATGCCTCCCACAAACCCTAATCATGCACGGGGGTCACCTTCTCTAAAGCTGCCGTACGAAGGCAAGGCTGGCTGTGCTCCTGCCTCGAGTGAGAGAGAGCTCAGAGTGACGAGGAAAGCGTGCGGCAGCTGGACAGATCGATCAAATGGCCCTAAACATTCTGCAGATCGTGCAGGATCGCCCTGCCGAAGCTGTCAAGCGGCATTTCTTATTGCAAAATGCTTCGCCTTTTTCCATTGTTCGTGCTGTACTGCTATGCTAGCGTGTGGCCGTATGCTCTGCTGCTGCTACCTTCCAAGCAGATGCGCACGATGGGAGTGGATTCGGAGAAGTATCCGAGCCACAGTTGAGCAGCCAGCCTGACGACGGGCGATCGATAGCCGATACAGGAAACGTCCGGAGGAGTTGCACGGGACAGGGGTTCGGGGGCAGGGGAGGGGACGTCTGAAATCTGAATCCTTTCGGAAAGGAATTGGCACGACAACTATCGCATCAGCTCCTTGCTTTTGATGGCGGGCAGCAGGAGGAGGAGGCAGACAAGGGTGTCGTGGCCGTCCAGGACGCACGCGGAGCGCCACAGCCTTTTGTTTACTCCTCAATCGCCATCGCCACCCTTTGATGAGCTGAAAGAAAGGAAAAGAGAGAGAGAGAGAGAGAGGGGGAAAACACGCCGGCTTTATCCATCAGCGTATCTGGTTTTCCCTGTAAAGCGTGGCGATGAGCAGCTCGGAAACATGCGGGGCACTGACCGAGTGACGATCTGAAACTGAAAGCGAGGCCCCCCAACAGGATGCCACTGTGTAGCAGCAGTTTCAGTTTATTATATATGTGTATGCATACTGACACTGTGAGTTGGAAATTTTGTAGAACCTAACTATCATCTGGTGGCTGCCGGCTGCTCCAATCATTTCTGCAATCTCGCCCTTCCGCCACAGCCATCCTGCACGGCAGGGCGGTTATTGTTTATTTCACCGCCTTTTTGTCTTCGATTTGATTGGATCAGAATTCAGAACAGTTGAAACGCTTGCATGTTTATCCCCTTGTAAATTACTACTACTGAAGCTGAAGCCACGAAGGCACCCACCTCTGCTCAATCCTGCTACAACCAACAACTTTTTTTTTTTGCGAGTTGCTACTACCAACAACTAAGTAGCAGGCCTTTGTCTTCGATTTGATCGACCAGAACTGTTGAAACGCCTTTCCGTCTATCCCCTTGTAAATTATTAGAGCTACTGAAGCCATCTGAGCAGCAGACCAGCAGTACAACAGAGTGATGCTAGCGCGCAGTCAAAATATTCAGTGAGGCTTTGACTGGAAGCACGACGCACCAATCCACCAGCCGGTTGGTCATTTCGACAGGCCAGAATCGCTGTCACCACGAGGAATAACACGGCCCGGTTGCAAGATGCTAGCGTAGCCATCAACGTCGTGATCGACAAAACCAAATCCGAAGCATGACTCCATGTACGTCGTCGACCGATCCGCCCGGAAAAGATACACGCGCGCTGCAATTTGCACGGGCGGTCAAAAAGGGTCTCCATCGCCAGCAGCTGCGGCGAGTGCTAAGTGTTTTGCTAAGTGTTGTGTCAAATTTTGCTTTCGCCCGGTTCAAAGATCCCTCGGTGCGAGGAAAGAAGGCGGCTGTTCATCTTTTGTCGCCCTCGCTGTAGAACGCACGTTCACTAACCTCTCTGAGTCTCTCTGTCTCTGTGCTATCGTGCCATGATAGTATTTCCTCTCTCTTTTTTTTAAAAAAAAAGTTCTTCTTTTGAAAGTTTGGGTATTATTAATCTTGGAGCTGCCGTGGCCATGGTTTCTACGGCCGGCGTCAGTTAGCTTTCAGTGGCTGTCAAAGTTTGGGTTCACATTCTGATTGGGAATTTGGCGATCAGTCTAGTGAAAAGTACACTTATGCCCACGTGGCGCCCCCATTATTTTAGCTCGCGTGCAAACCGGTGGAGGGCACGCTTTTCTCCGAGCCGCCATCATCAATCAGCTCTAGCAGCTCGCTACCAAGCTCACTTTGTCCTAACACCTTCATTTGCAGGCAGCGCGCCTGTGCCCTGTGGTGAAGCGAAACTCCAGGTCCAGGGGCGCGTCGGCTCGGGTACCGTCAATGTTCATCGTGTCGGCTCGGCGCTCGCAACTTGCGCCGTGTTTTCTAGCGTCGGTAACCCGCGCATGATTGATCGACGAAACGCACGGTAACAGAGACGTGTGCTCGCCGCACGGCAGTCTCAAGCTGTTCCCGTGCTCCCCGTCGACGGCGAGGCTCGCGACGGACGAACGGGACCGTTCCGTCTAGCCTTGATGGCGGCGGTGGAGCACGGCGGCGCGTGCCTCCGCCGTGCGTGATTGGATCGATCGGACGGCCGGGAGTTATCGTCGTCCACAGTGAGCTAGCTAACGGCTCTCTCTAGGCCTCTAGACTACGACCCGACGATCTGACGCTCCCCACGAACGGGCACAACGCCACCAAACACGACCGGCTCCCCAGGACCAGGGGCCCTGTGCGGCCGCGGCACATGCGGCAGCCAGGGTACTCGGCCGAGTACCCCGTGCGCCAGCCCAATGGCCTCCCGTTCCATTCTGCCGGAGCCACACGGGCGCACGGCCGCTGGCCGGCCCGTCCGGCCGGCCGCCTTCACGCCGAGCAGCTTTTCGAGCGCCGCCGGGCCGGCCGTCAGCCGATGCCGCAGCGGCCGCGCAGAGCCGCCCAGTCCAGCCGGGGCGGCAGGCTTGCCGAGTTGCCATAGGCCAGAGCCAGACGGGACCGAACGGCGGGGAGGGGAGCCGAGCGGAGGGCAGGGCACATGGGCGGAGCGCCGTGACCTGATGAGGAATCGCAACGCAACATACGCAGCGGCAGGCAGAGGCTGCGACCTGTGCCTGCCTGTGCTAGCTACTCAGGAATCACGACCCCTGCCTGTGCTCTGCTCCGCCGCTGGTCCACCGGCTCGCTCGCGCGCGCGCGCTCTCTCTCTCCTCTCTTTATTTTACTTCACTCCTCCCCATGCGCTGCACTGCGCGCCCTTCTCGGGTGCCGTCACCGCCAGTGACCCCAAGGCGCCGTTCACTGGCTGCAAGGGATGCCGGTCAAGGTCAACCGGCCGGGCCGATCAACGAGGTTTTCTTTCGTCTGATTGCTCTTGGCACCGTTCACTAACCTAGGCATGCACGTTGCGGTAGAGCATGACTGTTATCCGGTGATCATGTCACTAGCCCAATATCGTGCCACTCTTGCCCGGATATTTAAATATTAATTAAGAAACTAAATATAAATTAATTGTAAAACTAATTCTATAAATATAGACTAATTTATGATACAAATCTATTAAACCTAATTAATCTATCACCAGCACATATTTACTGTAGTATAATATTATCAAACCATGAACAAATAAGATTTAATAGATTAGTCTCGCGAATTAGCTTCCATTTATACAATAGATTTTATAAATAAATTATATTTAATACTTTTAATTAATATGTAAACATCCGATATCACGCAACAGCAACCAAATATATCCTAACAATCGGGTTAAAAATCTGCAGATTGCATCCTGCTGAGCTGAAAGGGGAGAGCAGGTGGTAAAGCTCACCGCAAGTGAGCGCAGCTGGGCTCTGCCTCTGCCTCCTGACCCCGCGCCCCACACTGCACGGCCCCCTCTTTATCACTCCCCCCGACGCCGCGCTAGCTTCTGACCTGACCACCGCAGCGCGGAACACAAAAGCTCACCACCACCGCCACCACCAGTCCACCACCCCCACAAACCTCGCCTGCACGTCACTGATACCGAGGCGAAGCCCAGGCAGGCACTCCCCACCGCAGCCCAAGAAGCAAAAGCGGCGACGCCGTCTCCAATGCCGCAGGGCGCCGCGGCGGCGGCCTGAGAGTGCGGGACGGCGAGCCGCGCTGCCGACTGTCGAGGTCGGGCGGGGGAGCGCATTGCGATGGCGGAGTCGGCGGCGGCGGACGGGAAGGCAGAGAAGCCGGCGAACGGAGCAGGGGGAGGGTGCGATGCGGCGGGGGACGGGAAGAAGAGGGCCGACCAGGCCGTGGCGTTCCACGAGCTCTTCTCGTTCGCCGACAAGTGGGATCTCATGCTCATGGCGGCGGGCAGCCTGGGCGCGCTGGCGCACGGCGCCGCCATGCCGCTCTTCTTCCTCCTGTTCGGGGACCTCATCAACGGCTTCGGCAAGAACCAGACCGACCTCCGCACCATGACCGACGAAGTCGCCAAGGTCCGTACTTTCTTCCTCCCTTTGCTCACTAAAACAACTTTGCCATTACCAGCCGCCTATCTCTGATAGTAGAGGCCTTCTTCCGCCGAGATCGCCGCTTCTCGTCGCAACTCGCCTGTATGTATGGTGCTAACAGAGCGATTCATCCTCTCTTCTTGCAGTATGCGCTCTACTTCGTCTACCTCGGGCTGGTGGTCTGCGCCTCCTCCTACGCAGGTGACCTCCTCTATCCATCAGCTGTTCCCCACCCCCCTCGAGTTCCGTACGATTCCCCATCACTTGCTGTCTTCTCCGACGCACCAAGGCTCTTTTCAAGCATAGTAATGGAGTACAGGGGCCTATTTGCGAAATAGGATCTAGTCATGGCCGGTGGGGCATCTCGAAGACCACCCCACTCACGACACAAGTCCCGTCGCCATCACACCAGACGGGGAAAAGTTTAGAACTAGACCATGTTTGTCTCGTTTTCCTGTCGACGAATCCGGCAAGCGAGCTCGCCGGCGTCCATGCCAGCGGTGTGCCTGCTGCATCCGTACACAATGGCGCTGCAACCTTCCGTACTCAAGTTGCTATCTTGTGCATTCAACACATTCTTGATTCCTGCACACTGTCTGAAGCTGCGTTCTTTCGTTTTCCAGAGATCGCGTGCTGGATGTACACCGGGGAGCGGCAGGTCATCGCGCTCCGGAAGGCGTACCTGGACGCCGTGCTGCGGCAGGACGTGGGGTTCTTCGACACGGACGCGCGCACGGGCGACATCGTGTTCGGCGTCTCCACCGACACGCTGCTCGTGCAGGACGCCATTGGCGAGAAGGTCGGCAACTTCATTCACTACATCGCCACCTTCCTGGCCGGGCTGGTCGTGGGCTTCGTAGCGGCATGGCGGCTAGCGCTGCTCAGCGTGGCCGTCATCCCCGCCATTGCCTTTGCCGGTGGCCTGTACGCGTACACGCTCACTGGCCTCACTTCCAAGAGCCGGGAGTCCTATGCCAATGCCGGCGTCGTCGCGGAGCAGGTAACAGACTCTCTGGCATCTCTGCCTCCCGTCGTGTTTCCCGTGCGGAACTTGGCAGCTGCTGTTCCTGTTCTTTGCACTGTTGCTTAGTGTCATCACATATATTCCTCTTGGATTAGGATTAGGATTCGTGTTAGATTATTCTATACATTTCCGTAGTGCGCGGTTGGACTTGTGAGGGAATTGGACTGGTGGGTAGGTAGTCTTTATTGGTGCTGTCTGCTGATTAGGAGCCAAAAATCTTGTTTTTTTATGCTGCAAGACGACTGACCAACATGCGATTTGTTCTTTTTCAACTTTGCATGCTTTGGGAATCCTATGAGCCATTCCAATACTTGGTGGGGGCAGTGCTTGCGGCTTTCTCCTTTCCACGGGACTTGTGTGCTCAACTTTTGGTGTTGTGGTGCTGTCATCCCATTTTCTACGACTCTATATATGGATTTCGATCAAGAGTGGCTATTTGCACTAGGCTGATGGCTCAGTAAAAATAGCAAAAGGACTTTTTCCTGACTAATTTATTACTAAGCAAGTAGGTTTGGCAGGCTATGCCTAAGCCTAACAAAATGACTATTAAGTTGTTGTGTGAAGAACACACTGTTGACCTACTTGTTAGTATTAGTAGATTGTTGGAATATTATGAGTAATAATTCTGCGTGCAGTTTCAACTGCGGTATCTCTTATGCAGGTTGTCAATTGCGGTGCACTGTATGAATAAAATTTAGTGTGCAACTTTGTTGGGATAATATCTTCTGATTCTGTTGTGGGTAACAGACAATCACTGGAAAACATGTAACATGCAGTGTTTGAGGAATATGGAAGTTGAGTTACCATTTTTAGCCATATGATGCAGATGATCAACTGTTGATAACACGAAGCGTGTGCATGCTTTTGTTTCTTTGATTCTTTCCATATGGGAACCACATATATAGCTTTTATAGAACAAAACTACATATATGTTCATATGCAAATCCCAATTGCCTTAGGATTTGTGCAGTTTCACTTTTATTTATAATACCAGCAATAGGTGGAACAAATTCTTTTTATTTGTTTATCGAATAACGTTCAAATTATTTTGCTTGACACTGCCTATTGAACCATCTTGCAATTTATAAAAAATTAGTTGCTTGTAATCTACTTAAATGCTGACTGAAACATCCTTGAACAGGCAATTGCCCAAGTAAGAACAGTTTACTCTTTTGTCGGAGAGAGCAAAGCACTCAATTCCTATTCTGAGGCGATTCAGAACACACTGAAGCTCGGTTACAAAGCTGGGATGGCTAAAGGTCTTGGGATCGGATGTACTTATGGGATAGCATGCATGTCTTGGGCACTGGTATTCTGGTATGCTGGTGTTTTCATCAGGAATGGGCAGACTGATGGTGGAAAGGCTTTTACGGCAATCTTTTCTGCAATCGTCGGTGGCATGTAAGTGAAAAAAGATGTTGATATTATGATAATTCTGTTTCATTTGTTTTCCCCTGTCCATGAGCTGATAACTGCTTAATTTGTTTCTGCAGGAGCCTTGGGCAGGCTTTCTCAAACCTTGGAGCCTTCAGCAAAGGGAAAATTGCTGGTTACAAACTGCTTGAGGTCATTCGCCAGAAACCGTCTATAGTCAATGATCACAAGGATGGAAAGTGGTTGGCTGAGGTCCATGGAAACATAGAATTTAAGGAAGTTACTTTCAGTTATCCTTCAAGGCCTGATGTTATGATCTTTCGGGATTTCTCTCTTTTCTTCCCTGCTGGTAAAACTGTCGCGGTCGTTGGAGGCAGTGGATCTGGAAAAAGTACTGTTGTGGCTTTGATAGAAAGGTTTTATGATCCTAATGAAGGTAACAAATGCTTTGCCTCGGAGGGGCTGTTTTTTACACTTTGTGAATGTATAGATCCTTCTAAACTTAAAACTTCACTGCATTGCAGGCCAGGTTTTGCTTGATAATGTTGACATAAAAACACTCCAATTGAGGTGGCTGAGAGATCAGATTGGTCTAGTAAACCAAGAACCTGCACTTTTTGCAACCACTATCCTAGAGAATATACTGTATGGAAAGCCAGATGCCACTATTGCAGAAGTTGAGGCTGCAGCGACTGCATCCAATGCTCATAGTTTTATATCTCTTCTTCCAAATGGCTACAACACAATGGTGCGTCTATATTTCCCTCGGTACATGTAGTTGAGTGTAACCAACAAATATTAACTTTATCATATTATTGTTCACAGGTAGGTGAGCGAGGCACCCAACTTTCTGGTGGTCAGAAGCAACGTATAGCGATAGCTCGTGCTATGCTGAAGAACCCGAAGATTCTGCTCCTTGATGAAGCTACCAGCGCTTTAGATGCAGACTCAGAAAGCATTGTGCAAGAAGCTCTTGACCGTTTAATGGTTGGGAGGACGACTGTAGTTGTTGCCCACCGTCTGTCCACTATAAGAAACGTGAACATGATTGCTGTGATCCAACAAGGCCAAGTTGTTGAGACTGGGACACATGATGAACTCCTAGCAAAAGGAAGCACTGGAGCATATGCCTCCCTGGTCCGTTTTCAGGAATCAGCACGGAATAGGGATCTTGGAGGTGCATCTACCCGCAGGTCACGATCGATGCACTTGACAAGCTCACTTTCCACCAAATCTCTTAGCCTGAGGTCTGGAAGTCTAAGGAACTTGAGCTATCAGTACAGTACTGGAGCAGATGGACGCATCGAGATGATCTCCAATGCAGATAATGACCGCAAATACCCAGCACCACGTGGTTACTTCTTGAAGCTCCTGAAATTAAATGCTCCTGAATGGCCTTATGCTGTGTTGGGCGCCATTGGTTCTGTCCTTTCGGGATTTATTGGTCCAACATTTGCCATTGTTATGGGTGAAATGCTTGATGTGTTCTACTACAGGGACCCCAATGAAATGGAGAAGAAAACAAAGCTATATGTGTTCATCTATATTGGCACAGGCATATATGCCGTTGTTGCTTATCTTGTGCAGCATTACTTCTTCAGCATCATGGGAGAAAATCTTACAACCAGGGTTAGGAGGATGATGTTATCCGGTATGTATTATCTCCATTCCACAATCAGTTTTTGTGGTGCCAACTTGAATATAGTGTGAATATTGACTGTGTTTACTGCAGCAATATTTAGGAATGAAGTGGGTTGGTTTGACGAAGAAGAAAACAACTCAAGTCTTGTGGCTGCTCGTCTAGCAGTTGATGCAGCAGATGTGAAGTCGGCTATAGCTGAGAGAATATCAGTCATCCTGCAGAACATGACGTCCCTTATGACTTCATTTGTTGTCGGTTTTATCATTGAATGGAGAGTGGCACTCCTTATTCTGGCTACTTTCCCGCTTCTTGTGCTTGCCAATTTTGCCCAGGTAATTTCTTGGCCTACTCTTCAGTGATCTATCTATTCCTTTCACTGTTGAAACTTAACATAATATACTAGTGCATCTATACTAAGTCCATGCACCCAATATACTAAGTCCATCTATAAGAACATATATTAGCTAATTAGAAAAATCTGTCAAAATGAGAATAATTCTTTTAGAACATAATATAGTGAATGCAACTTCATGTGTCTAAAATGACAATGTTGTTTGTTTTTATGCTTTCAGCAAATTTCAATGAAGGGCTTTGCTGGTGACACAGCAAAGGCGCATGCCAAGAGCAGTATGGTCGCAGGTGAAGGAGTAAGCAATATCCGCACCGTGGCTGCCTTCAACGCTCAAAGCAAGATCTTGTCACTCTTCAGCCATGAACTGCGCATACCAGAGCAGCAAATTCTTCGACGTAGCCAGACATCGGGTCTTCTGTTTGGCCTTTCACAGCTCTGCCTGTACTCCTCGGAAGCGCTCATTCTCTGGTATGGTTCTCATCTCGTCCGGTCACATGGATCCACCTTCTCCAAGGTCATCAAGGTTTTTGTTGTCCTTGTGGTGACTGCCAACTCCGTAGCTGAGACAGTGAGCCTAGCCCCAGAGATCGTCCGTGGAGGTGAATCGATCCGATCCATCTTTGGCATCCTCAACAGGGCAACAAGAATTGAGCCTGATGATCCAGAGTCGGAGCGTGTCACCACCATCCGAGGGGACATTGAGTTGCGGCATGTGGACTTTGCCTATCCAGCACGCCCGGACATTCAGATCTTCAAGGATTTCAACCTGAAAATCCAAGCAGGGCGCAGCCAAGCTCTAGTCGGAGCAAGCGGTTCAGGGAAGAGCACTGTCATCGCTCTCATTGAGCGATTCTACGATCCGACTGGGGGAAAAGTCAGTATTGATGGAAAGGACATCAGGAGGCTGAACTTGAAGTCCTTGCGGCTCAAGATTGGCCTGGTGCAGCAGGAGCCAGTCCTCTTTGCAGCGAGCATACTAGAAAACATTGCATACGGCAAGGATGGTGCAACTGAGGAGGAGGTGATTGAGGCGGCCAAGACAGCAAACGTGCACGGCTTCGTCAGCCAGCTTCCTGACGGCTACAAGACAGCAGTCGGCGAGCGTGGCGTGCAGCTCTCAGGTGGGCAGAAGCAGCGGATCGCCATCGCCAGGGCAGTGCTCAAGGACCCGGCCATCCTGCTGCTGGACGAGGCAACAAGCGCCCTGGACGCGGAGTCCGAGTGCGTGCTGCAGGAGGCGCTGGAGCGGCTGATGAAGGGGCGGACCACCGTCCTGGTGGCGCACCGCCTCTCGACGATCCGAGGGGTGGACCGCATCGCGGTGGTGCAGGACGGGCGGATCGTCGAGCACGGCAGCCACTCGGAGCTGCTGACCCGGCCGGAGGGCGCGTACTCGCGGCTGCTGCAGTTGCAGCACCACCGTGTCTGACGGCGCTGTGCAGGCGCATCCTCTGATTGATATATGATGACACCTTCGTTTTGGAGGCTGGGATGGCCGGATTTTTTTCGGTTGGCGGTGGTCGTGCGGATGTAGATACTAGGGCAACCGTGTATGTTCTTATTGCTGTCGATCGCAAGCTTAAACTTGGAACCTGTGATCTGTATCTTCTCCCCGGAATGTACGATGCGACTCTTCTTTTTGTTAACTTGCCCCCCAATCTGTTCTCGCATTCTTCTTTAGGTGCATGGTGAAATCAACGTTGATCTCGTTTTGAAGAGGAATTGATCGAGATGACCTGAGCAAAGCGCAGTGTATGGTCGTATGATTCCCGCCCGAGCAGACGTGGCGGTCGCAGTCGGAGGCGAGCCAACATCAGCGTGTCGGCGGGCATGGTGCGGCGGCGAAGGTCGTGTTGGCGGGCATGGCGGCGGCGGAGATGGAGCAGGAGGCAGCAGAGTCGCTGAGAGAGTTAAGCTCGGCCCACGCAATGTGTTTTCTGAGATCTGGCCCAGTTCGGCCCATACGCTGAAAGGTCGCTGTTTCTTAGGCCTATATAGCCTGTGGGCCTAATGTAAGGTCCAAATAGAAGTTTACGTTTCGGTCTTTATACACCGTCTGAAACTGTAGCTCAGCTTAATTTTCCACTGATCACTGTCCGCTCCCATCCATAATCATAGAGCACAGCACAAATAGGCCCGCAGTTAATGGAGCCTCGGTGGGCCCTCCTGCACTTTGCGTGCCAGCCAAACTAGGCGCCTTCGGCCGCTGGCACGTCGAGCTCCTCCGGCCGCAGGTGCCAGCGCCTGTGCAATCGCGATACGCACCCTGCTGGTACACCTGGTTCCTCCGGTAGGTGGCACGTAACCTGGCGCGCGCGCTGTGCGTGGGGCTCCTCTCCTCCGTGGCCCGCCGCAAGACGACGCCGCGGACCCGGATGAGCGCCATGGACTTGGTTTCCCCGGCGTACTTGCGAGGTGCAGCGGCCGCTCTCCGGCCGTACGCACTGCACGGAATGCATGGCGGAGCAGTGCGCGGTCGGGCTCGGCGCATTGATGGGGGCTCCGGCGGCCGCTTGACCGGCCGGCCGGCCGGCCGGTTGGCGGCGGGTTGCTGGAGCGGCGACTGTTTCGGCCGATCCGCGCGGTATCCTCCGCACTGTGGCGGCGCAGGTCGGCGACGCGGCCGCGCGCGGCTGGATGGGGACGGGGAGGCCTCCCTCCGCGTGGCCACCGGTCCCGGGCGGTGGTTGACACGGGTGGACTCAGCGCGGCGCCCTGCTACAGGCTACGGCACTGTGCCGTGCGCGCGCGTGCATGCGTGATGAATTCCGAGATGATCTCTCGTGGGGGCGTGTCCGGCGAGTGAGCCGCGCTTCGTTACGCTGGGTGGTCTCTCGTGCGTAGTACGTCGTGTATCACGACGGGGCACCTGTCGGTCTGGCTCACCGGACAGTACAGTTCTACTCCCTGTAAGCATCGGTCGATCCGTCGTATCTCTACAGTCTGGATACCATACCTGACGCCAAACATGCACAGTGGCTCGAGTCAATGCGCCAGCACGCTCGCCGCAAGTTGGTTGGTTGCCCCGTGGCCTGGAAGAAGCCAGCCCGCTCGATCGATGCACGGGTACGCTTAGTTTTCCACGTTTTCCGAGTGACCGCGATCGCCACGTGCACGCTTAGTTTTCAGCTCTCGTAGTCGTAGACCATGCACGGGTATCCTGGTTCCTGATCCATTTCGCTTACCTACATGGACGTACGTGATGGGTCTGATCTGAGCTGAGGGAACCAGCCGTCCACCGGTTGGAAAGGCTGCACATCATGGGGGTCGGGGCGATCGGTGTCGACCCGCTCTCAGGCCCCAGCCGAGACCGCCGGCCGGCGGCCGGCCTCCGTTTCCAACAACCCGACGTGATCGGGTGGCACGGCACGCGGTAGGCGGACTAGCTAGCAACAAAAGGTACACTTGGGCGGCTCGGACGACCGGCGACTGCATGCTGCTGCTTTGGGTACGGCGAGCCACCCGTGACGGTACATGCCGGGCACGGCGAATCAGCCGAGACCGACCAGCCTGTGCGCGCGGTACGAGCCAAGACGAGGGTTGGAACCAGCCGGTGCCGACCATGCCGAGCCGCGTCCCGCTGTCCCTGATCGATGCGCGGCGCGGATGCTCCGGGATGTACGAGCCCACGTGCGGCGCCTCGTGGCGGCCTCGTCACCAGCCGAAGCCCACATCCAGCAGTAAAGCAGCAGCCTGGCTGGCTACCGGCGCACTGGTTGGCATCCGGAGATAGCGGGCTCCTGCTGAATCGTTAGCCTTCGTCAGCTGTTTTCTCAGCTCAGCTGGACATGATCAAGAAGGTATCAAGCAGTACATTGGTGCGAATAATTGAATAAAGCTGCATGCACTTGCACATCAATGTGTGTGTATGTACGTGATGTGTATGGTTGGGGATTTGAAGTCGTTCTCAGTGCACGTTCTAAAAAAAATTTCAATCCCATTTAATGAGATATGACGTAGGTTCAACTGATGCTAATGCCGGTCTCAGTGGAGTTTCATAAGAAACTTTATAAGCATTAAATGTTGGGGCACATCAGCAAATTTGCTGATATGATAGGTTAATTATAAGGAGAGAGGAGGGAGAGTTTCATAAGATGAGAGAGGATTTTCATTACCATCCTCCTCTAGTTCAGTTACTTAAAAGTACAATAAAACTATGCACTGAGACTGGCCTAAGAAAAAAATACTCAAATTCCAGACCTGCTGCTATACACACTTATATATGCCTTATGCCTTATGTACGAAATGAAACTCCACTTTGACCGTGAACAAACTATTTTATCCTATGCCTTCAAAACAAAAATGATCATTCTAGTGTATCGAATCGTGCCACGACGGCACAATACAACAACTAAGTGTTTTTGATTGATATATGAAACCACAAAGTAAAACTATGTGTTGGAGGTCTTGTTTCATTTATTAATCCGGATCTGTTTAGATGACACTCTTCAAATCCGTAAAATGAAACTCCCCACCGAGAATGTTCTGAGTATAACTTTTGTGTCAGGGACGAACGATCTAGTTTGGGAACAGGATAGTGTATACATCCTGAAATATGTGAAATTTCGAATTTTTTCAAAGGGCAGACTATTACAAGTTGGTCAAATTTATAGGAAACAACAATAACATTTACAATATGAAATGATCATAATTAGATATTCTCATAGTTTACTTGCACGACCGACCGGCTCAGCAGAGAGACGAAATCGATGTACCTGCACACACTGCAAAATTTGACTCGCAGTTAACTCAGCGGTCAGAAGTCATCAAAGCCAATCTCCCTCGATCCGTGGTGCATGGATCCGGACTGCCCAGGGCATGGCCTCGATCAGAAGCTCCTCCAGCCAGTCCAAGCACTGACACTGTCACTTGCGCTATGGGAGCCTGTGACAAGTAGAAGACCACCCTGTGCCCCGCAGGCGAGCGCGATTTTAATAAACGAGATGGGCTCGACTCCGCTCGATCTGGGCACACATGGTCGGCGCGCTGCCGCACGCCGTGGCCGGCGTTCACCCAGCGCGCGCTCCGAGGTGGCGATCGAGGCCCACCCCACCACCACCACCGACGGCCGACGCCGCGCTAGATCTCGCGAGCAGCGACCGGAGTTCGTTACCAGCAGAAGAAACGATCGGACCCAACCGCCGCCGGCCGCGCCGCGCCGCCGGCATGTGCCGTGATGCGCTGCGAGACAGACAGGGCGCAGACGAGATGCCTCGTGCTCCAGGGCACGGGGTGGGGATGGGGAATTCGGGATCGGATCGCCAGATGCCATCGGCCCCAATCAGGAGGCGGGGGCGATCTCGGAGAGAGCGTTCTGTCTGCGGCCAGCGTGGTCCTTCGAGAAATTCTGCCGTTCTGGTTCGTTGGTCTCTGTCTTGACCGAGCTGGGGACAAAGCGTCTTGTGCCATGTTGGGCTGGGTGCGTGCCCTGGCCGGGCTCGAGCTTTGTTTAGCTTCGTCGTCGCTTGCTCGAGAGATGTGCGTGCATGAGCCCTCGTGCAGTCGCGAACAAATCATGGCGCCATGATTGCCGTTCAAACGTCGTCGCCGGACGAGAATCCAGGAAGCATAGTACTCTTCACCACTCTCTGTTCTCCTAGCTCATTTCATGTCAAGGTGCTATCCGACAGATCGTAGAGGTCAAAAAACAGAAACACCTGCCGCTGACAAAATGTTACTGCACTGAATGTTATTCAGCATCAGCAGAGCTCACCGCATCTCTGGCTTCTCTGCATACCTTCTGAACACTCTGAGTGGCTTCTCTGAATACAACAAGATTGATAGCGGCGCTTGATTCAGGTATTCGCCATCAGGCAGGGCGGACCCATGGACTCTTCCGTCTTTTGGCGACATGGGGTCACACACGGACAGCAACGCACCATCACTTTCTTTTAACTGATGCTAACCTGTCAGCCCGGGGGTTTCCATATACAGTTCACACTTTCAGGCAGGCCTAGGCAAGACACATTACTACTGCATCACGAAACAAACCCCGAGACCGACCGATCGAGCAACCTTTTTAACTTTATTTACACACACCCTGAGGATTGGACTGGCTGACGACCGACGCAGTTCACCTAGGTCACCACTGACCAGCAGGTTCTTTCTCCGACCCCATTCCGCATGGCGAGAGCTCCTCTCCCTGTCATCACTCATCCGTTGTCGCTGTTGTTGTGGTTCCAGGTCGCCATTCCGGGGAAAAAAGTTTAAGGCTACCCATAAGGCGATGCTGGGTACACTGCACTGCATTCGCATACAGCATCAGCCAGCAGGAACAGGATGAGGCGCCACCCGTCCGTCCTCTCCGAGATCACTGCCTAGAGACAATTCATGCTGTTGACTAGCTAGCTCCAATGATTCCAGGACCATCTGGTATGGCATCCAGTCTGCCGATCACTAAGCAGCGACGTGTTCCGCTCGGTGCCCAAGCATGGATCGTCACCCGGAGCGAAAACTATAAAGAAACTGGTCAAACTTGTATAATTGGGATGATGTATATCATGAGGCGGTGGACGGATCGGATCCAAGGGTGTGGTAGTTGGTAGATTTCTATAAGCCCAACTGTTGCCCGGCACTGTTCCCAGACAGTTGAGGTGTTGGGAGATCTTGCTGCTTTGACGATCGACCACCAGTATATAGCTAGCTAGTAGCCATGAACACACTGCCATACGTGGAGTCAGTTCACGGCACCAGCATGCATGCATGTATGGCCAACCCCACATCTCGATCGGCCGGGCTCGAGCATTTGGCAGTTCTGTAATCCACGCACGAGGCAAGGACTTGCAGGGAGCGTTTTGTAATCGCCACCACGCAGCTTCAGACAACCCTGAGTACAAATTTTCCAGCATCCCTAGATGTTCGTTCCAACTGTTCACAGAGCAAATCATCATTAGTAAATAGTCGTAAACAGTGTACTATAGTGGTACTGCTAGTACCACGCACAGAAGCTTTGCAACCACAAGTAATAACAGTACCTGCAGTTGCTTAACACTCCAAAAATAAAGCAGTTTTTTTCCTGGGGTTTGCATTTCCGTTCAACAACAAACAGGATGCTGCTGCTATCAGCACCGATCGTGACTAATAATGTAATGAATTTAGTTCAGGGATCGATGCCCTGCTGCTGCATGCATGCTCGGCAGATCCAGGACGGAGATGGAGCCACACAGGCGCACATACAGAAAACTAAAGAGAACCCACACATAGTACAGACAAATTCAGAGGCCGCAACAATAAAAAGTACAGGAGCCAAACCAACGCTTGGTTGCTCATAGCCCCATGCTCATCACACACAAACAGCCATCTCCATGCATCCGCCACTACTGCTTCGCCTCCATACCTCAGCACGTCTTGCTCGCACATTATAACTCTCGCTTTCTCCCTCCGGCCTGCCCCCCCCCCCCCCCCACCCCCCTCCCGATTGCTTCCCCCCATCACGGACCGCAGCCGGCCGGCCATCTCCTCATTATATATAGCTCTGCTCTCCGCAACCGCCACTCACCTGCCATAAAGCAGCAGCTACTGATCTAGCTAGTCGCGAGCTCTCTAGCTGCTGCGTCTTCTACTTGCTTCCACTCTGCTAACTACCTAGATAGCTAAATATATATAATCGGGTTGAGTATGTCGAGCAGCCGCAGGTCACGCACGCGGCGTGCGGGGAGCTCGCTGTCGTCGTCGTCGTCGAGGTCCATCTCGGAGGACCAGATCTCGGAGCTCCTGTCCAAGCTTCAGGCGCTGCTCCCGGAGTCTCAAACTCGCAATGGCGCGCATAGGGTAAGCACACTCTGCTGCAGATTTGCTAAATTGCCATCTGATTAAGCTAGCTGGAGAGCCCTCGATCGAGCTTACTCGTGGAAACAAATGATCGTCGTCGAATGCAGGGCTCGGCGGCGAGGGTGCTGCAGGATACGTGCAGCTACATCAGGAGCCTGCACCAGGAGGTGGACAACCTCAGCGAGACGCTCGCCGAGCTGCTCTCCTCCGCCGACGTCACCAGCGACCAGGCCGCCATCATCAGGAGCCTCCTCATGTGATCTCCTCCGGCGGCAAAGCTCGGTGCGCGCGCATGCACGGCCGCCGTTAGATCTCCAGGCATGCCTAGCTAGCTACCGTACCTTCGCAACTGCTCATTAGCTGCCCTGGCGCTGTCTAGCTACTAAACTACTACTGCTCAAGTACATCAGATCAGTAGCTTTACTAGTGAGCTAGACTTAGCAGCAGCTTGTAGCAGTGTGTGATTCTTGTACTTTGATGTAAGCTTGCATTGTAGTCATCGTCTCCTACCTCGCTCGCGATTGGTTTGGCTGTTAATCCACGTTGGATGTGAGAGGTTTTGCAAATAATGGGAGACGGACAAACAAGCAAGATGTTTCAACTATAGAAGATATACCACTACTAGGCTACTAGAGGTTCATGTGTTGATGTACTTTGAGGTGACTAATTGGCTTTGTTTAATGCAGTGGTGCTTTAATTAAGTTTGCTAGTACTTGACTCTGATGCACGGGTTATTTTCTTGATGGGCCACACAGTACACCAAAATTATTGCAACTCTTGGACTGGTTTGCGTGAGGTTGCAGTGCCCCGCGTTTTTCTGATTTTGGAGTTTACAGGGGACGGAGATGGCGCCCCGTCCTCGTTTTTTAGCTACTTTGGCGTACTAATACTATGTATGCTGAAAATGAAATTGTTCAAGTAAAATGGATGTTTTTTTTCTTCTTCCTACAAAACATGCATAGTACTAGTATGCGCAATTATTGTGACCATCTCATCAAGTCCAATTTTCGGAGTCCACTCGGTACGTTTATCCCTCCATGCATATACGTGCATAAAGATCGAAAATAATGATGCTGTTATTTTTCTTTTTTTATTACTACTATTAGCTCCTATACTAAACTAATGTGAAAGTTCACCATATATAACAGTAAAAAAAACCAGACATATATACACTATGTAGTACTATATATGAAAGAGTTCAATAGAAACCATTTACTAATTTGAAAAGTTTGTGATGCGCTTATTAGGTTCAGATATATATGCAATCTCTTGGACTGGAAAGGTACCCGGCTGTTCACTCAAATTTGAGCTTGGTGCATCAAGCAGTAGTTTAGTTTCATTTCTGGTAATTTCTTTTTCTCAAACGTGCCTTTTCATTAAACGGACTTTCATGGCAAAACTATATCATCGAACAAAGAAATATTTTGAACGCAACCGAGTACGTACGTACGTCCTGCAAATGATGCCGATGTGTGGGTGCATGGACCATGCATACAATCATATAGGAGTATTATCTAAGTGGGGCGGCAGGAGGCAGGAAATCGAAGATACACCGTACGGCCATGACCACAACCGTGCAACTAATCTCGTAACAGTACCTAATCCGCGGCCAAATTAAGCCCTGGGTTGCCTGATTAGGGACATGCAAAAGTTGCAGAAGAATAGGGGATTCCCTGTTGCTGTTGACGAGCTCTGAATTGTACACAGGCGTTCTAGTTAGTGCTGCGGTATCGGATACAGCGACTGGTTTTTGGGTATCAAGCAGAAAGGCATCCAACTGTTATTGGTTGACAATAACGAGAAACGTGAAGGAGAGAAAAGGCAACACTAGCCATTGTTATTAGCCTGCTAATGTTGGATCGTACTTCTTCCAATGACAAATATAAATTCATCAAGGTTCGTTTTTTTATATTACACAGTACAACTCATACACTCGCAACGCACGTACACTCACCCACCCCTATAAACATATTGCTGTAGACGGGAACATCGCCTACCTCTGAAAGCACAACACCGTTAAATCTTAGAAAATTCGTTCCCATAGAAAGTCGAACCTAGGACCTGATATGATACTAAGGTCCCTCATGCTCTTTCGCAAATTCATCAAGGTTCGTTCTAAGTCACATCTGATTTTTTGCTTTTAACTATCATTCCATCAATAACTAAACTTCTACATACATTACTAGATTCATTAATTATGGAAAATATTTTCACAATATATAACTCTTTTCATTCAAGATAATATATCTTAATTACTAGATATTACTAGTCAAAATATCGTATTTAAATACCGTGTCGATATCTTAATGTTCATAGCCGCTAGGGTTTAGATATCTCCTGTGACCCAGATTAAGCACCCACAACTAGTGCTTTCAGTCGTTTATTATTTGTACGATCGTGGTTGCATTCGTGAGAGTGTTTTTACGTTGCATTTTCATGTGCGTCATTCTTTCTTGTGCTAAGAAGTGTGGTGTACCTTAGCACACAGATATAGAAGGGTATACGAAGCACCACTACTGTGTGATGGTTACAGAGATATGCTGAATTAATTTAATTCCTCGCTCTGTTGCGCTGGCGCTCGGGAGCTTCTCGCGAAGTCAAAAAGCCTCTCGCCCTTTTTGTGACAAGTTGGACGAGGAAACCGCAGACACCAAGTCCGTGCCCGGGACAAGCAGCATGCATGCGTACCGTAATGGGCCACGAGATCCCCTGGGCCTTAACCCGGTCGATCTCGCTGTCTCCCCCGGACCTGTCCCGATTCGGTCCACACGATGCAATCTCGCCGCGAAGAAATCGCCCGCACGCGCGCAGATCGCGCAACTAACTGGACAGAACGCGCGGCGCGAGCCGGATGGACGGAGAACGACGTCGTCTCACCTCCACGTTCCGGCGACCGCCATCCATGGGCGTGCCCGAGTCGCGCGCGTCCTGCCGGCCGGCCGGCCATTTTTTCAACGTAGAGAGCTGGTTGACTTGTGTGCTAGATATGCAGCACACGTAGGCTTCTGCATGGCTGCGGGTCGATGTTGTGCCGACCACTTCGTTGCAGCGGGGGAGATGCACGGGCAGTGACAAGCTGGCTAGCAGTGTTTCTCCTTTTCCTAATAAAAGCTTCTTTCCAATTAATAATTTGACAAGACGCCGCATTAATGCGTCTTCTTCCACAGGTAGATAGCCAGCGTATGGAGTATGTAAAACTGCCACTCTCCCCGTTTTAAAAATTCAAAAATTTTATCTTATAATTTTTTCTATATCAAGCTTCTCTCATTTTTCTTCGAGAACTTATCAGCAGGACAAATATCTCATTAAGAAGATGCAACAATTTTGCAGCACAAAACCGACCGACGACCTAGACAAATTACAACACTGCAAAGGAGTTTTATTCTCTCATTTTGACTAAGTTCAGTTTCGTTCTCCACAGCTGCTAGTAGAGAGTATACATCTGGGACTGGGATCTTGTGGGCTACATGTATGCACATCGCAGGTGTTTAGCCTGGAGCGGTAGTTGCATGGACCCGCCAGTACGTCGGCGACAGGCTACCGAACCAAAACATGCATAATAAGGCCGGTCTCTGTCTCAAGACAATCTCGTCTTTTTTCTGGTGGTTCATACTATTTTCAGTCTCACGTACTTATCCGGCAAAAAGCATCATCATCTTTGGCACTTAGTATGTGCTACCTAGCGAGGGTGTGTACGTCCGTCTGTCCTGCCACTCTTTCGGCGCCATTCTACCTGCGTGCGTGCATGTACTCCCACAACCCCACGAAATACATTAACTGAAGAGCTCAACTAATTCAGCTGATCAGGCGACAATTTAGGCTTTATACAGATGGCTTTGTACGTCTTCAGTTGGTCGGTCATTCCATGATCGTCCCTGTCAGTCGGGTGGCCAGTCTCGATCGATCTCTCTCCTTTTTAAGAACTCCGTGTTCATTGTACATGTGGAAGGCGCAATGGAAGAGCAGGGCCTTAGACCGGATGCCTTTGCATACAATGCGCTTGTTGATGCATTGCTGCAAAAAGGTATGGTGGATTTCGCTAGGAGGTATGACGAGGAAATGCTTGCCAAGGGACTCGCTCTCACCTAATAAGCCAAGGGAAGAGCTGGGGACTAAGTTGCCAGAAGCGGAGTCTGATAGGGATAATGTACTGAACGGTGTGCTTTGATTATATTTCTAAGAGTTAGAAAGTGATAGCGGCATTATCGTGTTCTTAGTACAAAACTACCAATATGTGAAGGAAAATAGAGAGTAGCAAGCATCAGCGTACTGAAATAGAGCATAGCTTGGCTCATTTTGCCTTGAACTTGGCATTTCAAAATGACATAGTGCATAGTGTTTTTAATCGTTTCTGCCACATAACGTAAATGCATAAGCTTTTAATAGAGATAGCTAGCTAGTGGAAAGGCTTCTAAGCAATGCTTAGGGGCGATTGGTTTGCTGACCGTGGGAGCCTGGCTCGCACCCATCCGGCCATGTTGAGTTGGGACAAGCTCAAGCCATGCAACAGGTTTTGTTTGGTTGTCTGAATTGAGTTGTTCAAGTTCAGCATATCTTTTAGGCTTCGTTCGGTTACGTGGGAATATTTCCAGACGCACTGTTCCTTCATTAATTTACATAGCGTCGGAATGATTCCTGACCGTTCCACGCCCGGAACAGGCTAACCGAACGGCTCCTTAGTTGATTGGCTACACTAGTATACGTTGCATGAAATTGAAAAGAAAAAAAGTACTGAGATGATATTTATTTTGTTTGAATTGACTACAGAGTATTTATTTGTACTTGATTACGCCTTAATTTACTTTACTGTGTACTAATTTACCTTAAAATATACTAATTATTTGCTAATACCATCATTAGCTGGCTAATACCTCCATCCCACGAGCCTGGCTAATACCATCATTCTCGTTTCTAGCGAGCCAGGCTCGCTGCCCCATGGGACAGGCTCTACCCTTCGTCCAGATAACCAATCACGCAGCACCTGCACCTGCCGAGCCTGGTCTAGGCATATCCAGCAAACCAAACGCGTCCTTAATTATTCTGCCATAGCATTGACTGACTAAGCACCTGTTGTCTTGTTGATCTGACTGATCTTTGGTAATATGTTTTTTACATGCTACTGGCCTTAGGGTCAATAACAAACAAAGCCACAGTGATTATCAATATTGAAACTGCAGCAATGACCTGGAAGCCGTATGGAGCTGTCTCTTGCGGTGCCTATAAGTAAGATCATGAAATTGTTATCAAATTAACTCAACCTAATATAAACCTGACGGTTGTTTTGTTTGCAGCAATACCCTTTATCTAATTAATACTGCAGATCAACTGAAAGTTGTAAGGAGGCTGCTGCAGAAACGTCAAAGTTTGCATGATTATGTTTCACGGAGGAATTGCTGGTGGCTCCGAAGCTGCTTGCAGTGTTCCTTTGGCCTGTAGCCTCTTCTTTGTTTTGCAGGATCTGTAATTGGTAACTGAACAGTCCAGTTTTTAGCTGATGGAATTCCTGTGAGGTGGATCATGGCATTACCTTAGTCTTGTAACAATTGTGCTCCTGTAGGCACGACCCCTGACCCCTCAACTGTGACGTACGAATAACTGTATATGTCCTTGGTTTCTATAGTACTTGAACATTATGAAATAAACCGTGCTTTTTCGGAAGACTTTTCATATATATATATTTATTTATTTTTGAGGGTGGATGACTTTTCATATATGTTCACGGTATTTTGCTCTGATGAGCCCGTGTAATCAAAGCCCATCCGCAACCCAGCCCAAAGCCGAATGCGTGCACGTCTCGGCCCACGAGCCCGTAATCGAAGCCGTCATGCCTCCCAGCCCAGTTTCGCCGCGCGCCGACGGGGGACACAGTCCCAAACGCGGGAGCCCAAGTCATGGTCCATGAGACCACTACCAACCAATCCACTCACTCCACACTGCCCCCAATCTCGAGAACACCACCGTCCTTCCCCACCCTCCCCGTCACCTCTCCGCCCAACCGCCGACGTGAATCCCGGTGCGCGCGCGCGTGGGCGGAAGCCGCTTGCTTCAGTTAGGTGGGAGATCGAGGTCGCTCCCGTGTCCCACACGCTACTAAACGCCGCCCCGACGGGTTCCGGCGCTTTGGACTGGCTCGGCCTGGCCACCACCGCCCCATCTCTGCACTTGTGCGGTGGGTGGAGTGCGGGTGCTGGTTGCGAGAAGGATCGTCAAGCCTACCCGAATTGAGGGGAAGTAGCGGGTGTGTCCGAGCAGGTTAAGGTCTCCTGAGCTCGTTTCCCCCCACTTAATCGCGTGATATTTGCTTCATCTTTAGTTTGCTCTGTGGTGATTTGCCGCGGGGGAACTGGGATTTCTGTTTCCGCTTGTTACCGCCTTGCCGGCGAGCCTAGAATGAATGATTGATGGGATTGTGTGGATATTGTATCGTTTTCTAGGTTGTTTGTGATATACTTCGATCTCCCCTCTCTGTATCGAGTTAGCTTGTGCCCGAATTTCCTTCAGACCTGTTCAATTTAGTTCCGTTGCATATTCTGTGACCTTTGTTTTCTCTGTTTTCTTTACACTATCCATTTAATCTTCATGCTATACGGTTCAGCTGTGTGCTAGTGCTACCAATATTTGCAGGAAAATGTGATTATAGGTTGGTCTAGGGTGTATAGTTTAGTGGCTGAGTTTCTAGAGAGTACTGAATGAATGTTTAAGGACTTTGGGCAGTAAAATATGGCGAGTGGTTAAGTTCTGAAAAAAGAAGTGGTGGTAGAAGGGAACAAGTATTAATATTTTTCTGTAGTAGGTTTACTGAAATGCTATTTCATTTGATGGTTGCAAGTTCACATAATTGATGCTTCTCCTGCAGTGGTGTTTGATTAATCAATCTAATAAAGTTCTCCTATTTCAGGCTTTCCCTGTTAGTAGGAAGTACAACAGTCAAGACGGTACCAAGGTTGTGCTAATTCCTTTTCATAGGTAACCGTCATATTTATTGTTTATGCCTTCCTTGTTTTTGGGGTACTTAGGGAACCAATCTTGCCTCAGCATTAATCTTGTGATCAGAATTTTTCCTTGCTAGGCTCTTATAACAAGTTCAGTTTCATGGAACCAAATAATTAAGAATGAGGGTGGTTTCCCTTCTGTCAATGGCCATTTAGCATAAGGTGATTGCAGTGAATTTCACACTTTAACCATTCAATCCCCAGCCTAAAAGAAAAAAAAGAAGAGAATGTATGCGCTGTTAAGCTGCAGCAGGTCACCTTGTGCTTGTATATTGTTTGCACTAGACTGTATAATATAGGTGTCAATGTACTGTTGACGCTATCACTAGTTTTGTAAAGATTTTAATAGAAAGATGGACTTTTGAGTGGGCCAGCTGATGGGTGTATGACATATCCTTTTTGTTTCATTAGTATTGATTGTCGTGTAACTATTTTCTACTCATACTGGAAAGCATCATATATCCATTAAATTTTAGTTTTGAAAGAGACCTAACACTTAACTATTCTTTAGGACAGACAAATAGGATACAATAAGGTTAAGAAAAAGGTTTGTTCCTATGAGATACACAAACTAAAACTACTTCATGCTTCTATTGACGTTATGTAATATACTGATTTGAGTCTGAAATTACCACGCTTGTCGAATTTCACATGTGTATCACAGGAAATACTAATGTTCTTTTCTGTTTGATGACCTCCAGAATCATGAGTGAAACAGGGTACACAGTACAAGTCACTAACCTCTCTAGCAGGGTATCTGAAAGCGATCTTTATGAGTTCTTTTCATTCTCTGGTCCTATTGAGCATATAGAACTTATCAGGTGATTCTTTTTACTCTTTCTTTTTCCCAGAGAAAGCAAATCAGAGATATCTCGCCCATTTTTCATACTAGAAAAATGACATACTAAATTTTCTTTTAAAAAAGGATAATTGTTACCTGCGACATGTTCTATCCAGTCAAACATGCCAGTCAAAAAGCATTTGGTCCAAAAAAACCCATCACAGTCAGTTATTTGATATACACTCATTGAACAGTTGTTGAAATTCACCATGCTTATTGTATCCTGGTCTCACAATTCAAAATTTTGTTTTATGACATATCCTTGTCATCTATTTCATGATGAGTTTCAAAATTTTACAGATCGGGAGAATACGGCGCTACTGCTTATGTGACATTCAAGGAACGCTATGCCTTGGAAACTGCAGCATTGCTGAGTGTAAGTTTTGAGTTTTTTGACAACAATGTTCTCCACACAATTAAATGGAACCATTTTCTTGACGTGTCTGATTCCTATGTTGATGTGTCTGTTTCTTTTTTTTTTTCTCGAATAGTGTCTGTTTCTTATGACTGCTTCATGTTCCCTCAGTTGATTTACTGAGAAGTTAACTTTCCTATAACACAAGAAAGTTCCTGAATTTCCTTTAGTGTGTACACCATTCAGATGAATTTTTCTTTCAGATTAAGTTTCTCCAAAATTTGTTTATACCGAAGAGCCCCAAAGCTTGATGTACACAAATATTTTTACCTTGATGTCCTAATCAGCATTCACTTTTATCCAACTATCTCAATTCTCAAATGGACATCAACTGCAAATAAATGTTATATGTGGATTCTTAGGGGTGGGGGAGGTCCTTAAAACTGCAAACTGTTACCAGTTAAACAAATGTGCAGTGTCAGTCAAGATTGTGTGTACATCTTTGGGCAGTAAACCTCATTCTTTCAGTTTGATATAATCCTTTTTCTGCTTCACTTTTGAGTGATCTGGAAGCTTGCATATGTGCATATGTTTCTTTGCAGACCACTTTTATCAATGCTTTGTCTACATGTCTCCTGGGTAGCAAGTACCTTGTTTTTTTGGTTGTGCCCTTGACAATACTTCATCATCTTCGACAGGGGGCTACTATTGTGGATCAGCCAGTATGCATAACTTATTGGGGACAACCTGAGGAGACTTTTAATTTCTGGGACAGGCCAAGTTGGGAGGTCGAGGAGGAGATCGAATACAGGGTATGAATCTCTCATTCTACCAATTTTTCCATAATTATTAGTTAATATAGTATTCAAGTACGACAAGGGAATATTATTTTGAAGATAGAATTCATTTGTGCCTTTAGACGACCAATTTATCTCTAATCACACACATTCGCATCATACCAATCATGTTGATTTTAGAGAAGCTTGCCGTGGCATAATTGGTGGTGATAAGCTTAGATGCTCTTT
This sequence comes from Panicum hallii, assembly GCF_002211085.1. Classification (NCBI taxonomy): domain Eukaryota; kingdom Viridiplantae; phylum Streptophyta; class Magnoliopsida; order Poales; family Poaceae; genus Panicum; species Panicum hallii. The sequence continues at coordinate 45,306,193 of NC_038048.1, read as the reverse complement.
TGGACAAATGGTGATATAACTTTATGTGACATGTAACTGACCAATGCACCTGGTTATGCTCATTTCATTTATGTGAAGGATAAGTTGGATGTGGTTTTCACACTGTAGAGTGGACAGTAATAACAACAGAGAAAAAAGAAGGAAACACTCCTGCTTGGCTATTTTAAGATAAACTAGTCTACTCTAAATAATCCTATTTGATGTCTAAACAGCAATTCACTCTCCCAATTCCCAAATGTAGGGGCTGACATTTAATTTTATGAACAGAACTACCAAGCATGCCAGTTCAACACTACTCCACAGGAAGCTTTGACAGTGGCTCAAGATGTTGTGAAGACGATGCTAGCAAGGGGATACGTGCTAAGCAAGGATGCTTTGGCTAAGGCTAGAGCCTTCGATGAGTCCCGTGGGTTAACAGCGTCAGCTGCAGCCAAGGCTGCAGAGCTGAGCAAGAGAATTGGTTTAACTGACAGGGTCAATGCTGGTGTTGGTGCAATCAATGCTGGTGTTGGTGCAATGCGATCAGTGGATGAGACGTACCGCGTATCTGAGACGACCAAGACTGTTGCGACCGCCACCGGAAGAACAGCAGCTAAGGTGGTGAACAGCATCGTCAACAGCAGCTACTTCTCTGCAGGAGCCATGATGGTGTCTGACGCTCTTACTAGGGCTGCCAAGGCGGCAGCAGATTTGGCTGCTCATGGTAGGCAGAGTTAAGTGAAAATAAACAGACAATGCATCCTTTCAGTTATTAAACATGTGGTCAAACACCGGAATATGATGCTTCAAATGTTGATCGATGTATATTATAACAGACAACAGTCTTGTAAAAGGAGACGAACATTGTGGTTAGAACAAACTATTGTGCTGAACAGTTTATGTCCTCAGATTGAGTCAAGTGATCGTGCAGTCATGTTTGTGACTTTCTGCTCATTTCATATTCTTTCTGATTAGTCCTGTCTTCCTTTGCATTGCTGGCCGAATTCATTTGACTTTATGTTCGTATTGGTATATGTCTCTCATTTGTTTATCTACTATATGTTCAGGTCATCAGATGTTGTGCATATTTCATTTTATCTATCAACAATCTCTGCAGCCATTGAACACTGTTCCGTTTCTGAACAAAAGGCAACTGTCAGTTGACTGCAGCTAGAGAAATCTGTAATCTGGAGGACTGGATCGTACAGGTAGAGTATTATTCATCCCTTGAAAAATGTTTCATTTTACGAATCTTATGCTTCGGAAGCCTCATCAGAATGATTCTCTCTGATTCGGCAGTCTTGCATGATCATCAACAAGAAGAGCAGTTTCTGTTGAAATTCGTTTATTTTCATACATGAAAAAGGTAAAGACACAAAGAGTTGTAAGGATCCTATCAAAATCTCTGTCATAATGCTCTTCACACTGTACAAACTACAAAAAATCAGAGACAAATAAACAGCTAATCCCCTTTTGAAAAAAAATCAACTAATCCCCTTTCAAAAAAAATTTAAACAACTAATCTACCACAGCAGACGCCGTACAAGCATCAGCAGCAACAGACGGCGCATCTGACAAGGCCGTTCTCATTGCAGTCGGGGCACCGCCGGAACTCGCCGACGTCGCGATACATGTCGCCGGTGTCGTCATCCTCGACGAAGATCTTGCAGCTGCCGTAGCACGTCTCGCACGGCACGAACCGGACGTCGCCGCAGGTGGCGCATGCCTCCATGTACCCGAGCTTACGCTGGGGCGCGGCCTCGCACCCGTCCAGGGCGCTCCCGAGCTCACCCGCCTCGTGCAGGTACTGCACGTCCTCGGCGCCGCCGATGTACTGCCCGTCGACGAACACCCGCGGCAGCGTGGCGCCGGTGAATCCCTGGCCGAGGAGCTCCGCGAGCTCGGCCTTGAAGCCGGCGTGCATGGAGACGTCGCGCTCGTCCACGCGCACGCCGTAGCTGCGCAGGATGCTGCGCACGGCGCAGCAGTCCACGAACGTCTTGCGCACGCCGCGGAGGCTCGTGAAGTACACCACCGCCTTCCGCTCGCCTCCCGGCGGCCACAGGGGCGACACCTTCGCGTCGCGGCCCTTGCTTCGCCGCCGTTCGATCTTCTCTTGGAACGCGTTGATGCGGGCACGGACGATGCCGGAAAGCTCCGGCATGTCGCCGGTGGCCGGCGACACTGGCGTGTCAAGGCACTTCTGCTGCCTTGGTGTCTCGTCCTCCGCGGATGAGACAACTGTAGGCTGCGACGGCGGCGTGTCCTCTAGAGCCTCCCGGAATCCGGACAGTATCTCCGGATCAAAGTCCAAGGCGACGGGCGCCATGTCCATGTCAGCCTGCATCCACTGCGGCTGCGGCGGCTCCGCCACGACGCACCCGTGCAGCGACTCGTCGAATGACAAGCTCTGGTGCACGGCGCGCGGCGTCGGCGCGGCATCGTCCTCGAGCCCTGCCATCAGCTCCCACGCGTTGATAACCTCGGGCTCGTTGGGCGGCGTCAGCGTCGGCGTCCGGGGCTTCGCGAGCCGCTTCGCCTCGCCCTCGCCGGGGAGCGCCTCGTCCTTCGCGCGGTCATTGGCGCCCTTCATCATCTCCTCCACCGAGAGGGTCGCGTACTTGTACGAGCCGGAGTACCGGGCGCTGCCGGCGAGGCCGAGGGTGCCCAGCACCGACACGGCCCTCGACCGCAGCCGCTGCCGGTCGACGGAGGGCAGCGAGAAGCTCCGGCGCGCCCGGGGTTCGGCGCCGACCCAGACCATGTCGCGCCGCGCCTCGACGGAGGTTGCGCACCCCATCGCCGGCGGGACACGGCGCGACGGCGTGGACGCGCGCTAGCCTGCGTCGTGCGCGCTCACGTACACATGCACGCGCGGCTCGATCAACGGCACCGCGACGCAATTGCAACCAAGGATCTAGAGCTCTCGGTGCTGGACAATGGCGGGGCAAAGAATGGGTTCTTGGTGGTGCAGAAACCTGAAGGTGATGCGGTTTTCAAGGAAGGAATGGGTCCAACAGTTTGGCTTAGCTTAATTAGTCTCCATGAAACGCCGGGAAACAAGAACGGAAGTGACAAAAATAGGAGGTTGAGGAGAGAGAGGCCAGGTGCCGGCTGGGACTTCAATTTCTAGACCATCTCTCGTTTTCTTTATTTTTGTTGGCATTATTGAAGTATTGGATATAGCTTGTTGGAGATGGCTACGGATGATGGCATGCACGAAGGAGCAGATTTAGACATTTAGTTTATCTTGAGATGTTTAAAGAAATAAATGGAACTGTTCAATGGAAGAAAGACTCGCTCATTTTAATAATCCTGTCATTAGTTATATACTTGTAACTAAAATTAACTACATGATTTGGATTATTTCCTTTGCAATAAAAATTAGTCTCACAAAAACATTTTTGTGATTATTATTATTTGCAGCCTATGGGCGCCACTGGTCACCTTTAGGCTTGGCTTGGTATTAATTTGTAAAATTCACTACAAGATCGAGGGCAATAACCTTTTCCCAAAGTTTTCAAGAAATGTCCAACAACTTTTAGTATATTTTATTAACAAACTACAAATCTATGGGTACTGAGTTTCTGGGGGATTATGGTGTTGGCACTTTGCCAAAAAAAACTGTTGAGATGTTAGAAATCATAATTAGAAAATTGTTAGTCACTCCACTAATATTGTTGCCCACTTGTAAAGAACTGTTAGGGGGGGGGATAAAAATTCTTGTAGTGATTTGACAATCTCTCAAAAGATAGGCATATAGTCGCTTGCAAAAATTGTCCTTTTGAAAACCCAAATACATTTTTATTTGACTTGATAAGATTTGTTAGCACGTACATCTTCGGGTCTAAGACGTGTACAATTCCCCTGCTATCATGTGGCAGGAAAGTCAAATATTATCCATGTCTATGGTTTCAGATTTTTTTTTCCTTGAGGAGGCTTTGAAGGACAAGGCTCAAACACTTGAAGATATCAGTGCTGGTTCTGAACATGCTCTCCTTGAGACAGAACCAACAAAGTGGTTGCCTGATAGTGCTGCCCCTTCTTGCACGCTTTGCGGAGCACGTTTTCATCCAAAAAACTTTGTAATTTTGGTGGAAGAAGTCACAAGGTTTGTTCATATGATTTGAACATTTACTTTCAAAGATGAACTCCATATAAAGTTGAATGTATGCACTACTAGATGTAATATTTCCATTTCCTACTTGGATCAACTTAAGTGTTTTTTAAGTTTCTCTAGATTTGAGCTATTTGATAACCCATGCTACCTATTGGAAATTAGAAAAATAATTCATTTCTAGGAAGATTCATGGGCATGCTATTATCTTTATCTGTTGTTCTATACAATTTTTAGGCTCACAGATGTGCGCGCGCATGTACGCCTCCAATACTTGATAAAGAAGATCTTTGGATTCATATGTTGTTTTATCTTGTAAAGGTGGCCCACGGCCCATCTATCTATCTACCGAAATATGGCCTAAGTAGCTATAAGTTTATTACCTATTTTATAGCAAAAAAAGTTTCTTCCTATTTTTATGTTTTATTATTTTTTCTTTTCTTTTTACCTCGTCCTTGTTGTAGGCTAGGGGTTAAGGGATGGTCATTGCTCTTGTAATGGACATCTAGTCAGACTCTATCGTCCCCTGTTGTGGAGCACATCGTCTAGAAAAGATTTGTAATGCCCAAAACCATTTGAAATATTTTTAAAATATGGTAGAACCGGATTTTTTGGTGTATTTTACCAAAATTTCATAATGTTAACTTTCGTGTTTGATCAAATTTTGTCTAAATCAAATGCTGTTACAGGTTTGAACATTTAAATACTCTATGTCTTTTTGAATATACGACATTTAGTTAAAAACTTAACATATGTAAAAACGGAGGGGGATTAACATTGTCATTGGTTGGATCAGTTTAGAAGAAAATAGGCTCAGGGATCAAGAGCTTTTTTTAGTGTGAGGCAGCCTTAGGAATGGTATATCCTGAAATGGCAAACATAGCATTGTGGCAAATCATGAGCAATTTATATCTTTAGGAATAGAGATTTGGTTAAAAAATTACTCTTCAACAGTCTCTTCAATTGGATATCTCTATTCCGGATCAAAGATGAAGAGCAAGAATTGCTCTCTGGACTATGCATAAGATATAGAAAAGCTGTTGGAGAGTAAAAAATATAGAAAATAATTTTTACTCGGATAATCCTCTAAGTGATAATTTAGAAAGTAGATTTTAGAAAGGCTCTCGAAGATGCTCTTAGACTTGCAAAGCAAACTAGACATACATGAACAACCCGGCAGAATTGCTGTCAACATTCTAATAATAGAATACAAAAAGGCGATTCTAAATCTGTTGCTTAAATTCTTTTTTGAGCTGCACGTGCATCAATTATATATACATAATCTCGTACTTGTTGCTTTCTCCTCTCCGACATGGCTGCTGGATGGATCATTTGGTGAAGCCCATGACGTTGGGCGTTCCGGTGGCCTTGAGCCACGTCATGGCGTCGATGAAGACGCCGGGGGTGAACTGCGTTGCCTCGGCCTGGCCGATGATGCCGCGGTAGCCGGGCCAGTTGATCCTCTTGCTGGTGCCCGCGCCCGGGCCGCTGTTGCCGTACTCGGCGTAGTAGAGCGTCTTGAGCCCGAAGTCCCCCATCCACTCCGACCACCCCTCCGGCTTGATGAGGTCGCCGATGGTGCTCTCCATGATCACCGTCCTGGCGTACTCCTTCCACGGCCGGCCGAGGTAGCTGGCGACCTTGAGGCGGTCGGGGAAGAGCGCCTGCTCCGGCACGATGCGGCAGCTCTGGAGCACGATGCCGGTGGGCATGTTGGGGTCGGTGCGCCCATGCGCCGTCACCATGTTGGACTGGCTGATCCCGGGCTTGCGCACCGTCACGAGGCAGTTCTGGAACAGCGCCGCCGAGTTGCCGAAGATGAAGTCGACGGTGCCCAGTACCTCGCAGTTGCGGAAGAACTGCCGGTTCGCGTGCACGTACAGCGTGTCCTGGTACCCCTCGAACCGGCAGTTGAAGAACACCGACATGTCGCCCTGCACGTGCAGCGCCACCGCCTGGTGACCGTCCGGCCCCGCCGTGTTTACGAACCCCATGTTCTTGCAGATGAACCCGTTGCCCTCCGCCGCTGCATTCACGTACGGATCCAGCCAAATGCGTTCATGCATCAAAATTGATGACAGTAGTGTAACCATGCATGCGTACAATATGATTTCTTACAGAAGGTGCGCGTGGCGATGGTGGCGAAGCCGCCGGTGTTGCTCTTGTCGCCGGTGACGACCGTCCGGGTCGGCCCGTCGCCGTACATGAAGACGTTGGCCATGTTCTTGGGGACGGTGACGTACTCCTTGTACGTGCCGGCCTTCACGTAGATGACGTAGCGGCCCTTGTAGGTCTTGGGCACGGCGTTGATGGCCGCGGTGATGGTCTTGAAGCCACCGCTCCCGTCCTGGGCGACCACCGCGTTGGGCTTCTGGACCTGCAGCAGCCTCCGCAGGTCGCCCGGCACCCACTTGGGGAGGTCGCTGGACTTCAACCCGCTGCGCGCGTCCTCGATCTCGTCAGGCGTGCCGACGAGGTCCGTCGTCAGTACCCTGTTGGGCTTCTGGCCGCCGGGCAGCTGCATCAGCCTCCGCTGGTTGGCCGGCGCCGACTTGGGGAGGTCGCTGGACTTCAGCCCGCTGCGCCCGTCCTCGATCCCATCGAACGTGCCGACGAGGTCCGTGGCCAGTACCCTGTGGTAGGGGTCGGCCGCGTGCTCCTCGGGATCCCCGTGCGCGTTGGCGCTGAGGATCCGGTCAGGTTGGTCCATCGCCTCGAGCTGCCGCTTGGCCTCGTCGGCGACCTCGTTGATCTCCATGAGCCTCCTGGAGAGCAGCTGGCGCCTGCCATCGAGGTCGTCGGGAAGCTCCTCCGCGAGAAGGTGGCGGTTTATCTCCGTGGACATGTTCGCGATGGTGTCCAGGTGATTGGACATATGGATCATGCGCCGTTCATCTTCCTCATTGGCCATGACGGTTAGCGACATGCTCAGCAAATGGCGGCGGCGCCAGAGGAGGTCGCCTTTGGTGCCTCTGCTGTATAGCTTGGCGAACATGAGGCCAAGCTGGCGGCGGCTCGCGTCGTCGGACAGCGCCTCGATCTCGTCCAAGGTGTCCGCTAGGAGCTGCCGGCTTGCGTCCGTCACGTCCGCGATCACGTTCAGCTTGTCATCAACAGCCAGAAGCCCGCGGCCGCTGGTTTTCTCCTCGGCCTCGCCCATCTGCCAGCCAAGAAGCCGGCGGCCGTGGCCGGCAGCAGCGGTGGCGTTCACCGTTTTTGCTTCTTCCGGCAGGAGCTCACCGAGGCGGGTGATGATGGCAAGGGCGTTGCTGCTGAGCTCGGTGGAGTTCTGCAGCACCTTGTCCATGGCCTCCTTAAGCTCGGGCATCTCGAAGCCGTCGGCGCAGGTGTAGACGTAGGTCATGACGCCCGAGAGCCAGATCCGGAGGTCCTTGACGTGGTCGAGCACCTCGACGGGCTTGATCCTGGCCATGTCCCTGAGGTCCTCGGTGGCGTCGTCGAGGAGCTTCTTGCACACGTCCATGGCGTTCCTGGTGAGGTTGTCCTTGGCGTCCTTGCCGATGTGCTCGGACCGCTCGAACGCGGCGGCGACCTCGTCCAGCGCCACGTTGAGCGCGGCCCGGAGGACGTCCTCCGGGTTGGAGGTGTCGTTGACGACGGGCTTGAGGCTCTGCTCGCACTTCTCCGGGTACAGCGTGGAGGCGCACACCGTGGAGAGCTTGACGCCGGCCGACATGCCGCCGTCCTTGTCGCCCCCTTTCTTGGAGGCGGTGACCGCGGCGATCGTGCCGATGACGGCCACGATGCCCACCGCCGCGATGACGCTGGCGACGGCGATCTTGTTGGCCATTGCTGATCACGCTGCGGGGGGGCGGCGCCGGCCACGCGGAGGGAGGGCGGGGGGAGAGCCTCTCGGGGGGTGAGGGTACCTGAGAGGACGACAAGGCGTCGCGGCGAGGTTTATATGAGCGGCCGCGGGGCTCGCGCGGCGTCTCCGGCGTAGCGTGTGGACACGAGGAGTTCTCTGCTCGCTCGTCTTGGAGGGCCCCGGTTTGGGTTGGGCATCGACTGTTTTAGGCTATCGGATGGGAATGGTTTGCATGACAATCTCCCACAGAATTACAATTAAGGAACACATTAGTCACCGCTCTGCATTCTGTTTAGGACCAATATGACAGATTAATAACAGGGTTAATGTGCATTAGTGCATCGCAATCAGCAGCAAACACAACGAGCAACCCATGCACAGAATTACAGCACAAGAGACCATCCAACGACACTACGAGAATAGCAGTTTCCGTTCTTCTTGAGTTGAAGTCGATGCAGCCATCGCCCATCGTCTCTGATCGTCATGCTCTGCTCTGAAAGCCTCCTGCTGCTTGTCTTGCATCACAAAGCACAATCACCAACAGATGCAAGAGGGCCTAGTGAAGCGTTCGCAAGTAGCAGCGGGCTGCCCGCGCTCTCACCTTTGATGGGCCTTTTATTATCGCCTGATTTGGGCTGCGGGCCTTTCTCCCGCCGTGGGCCAGGAAGTCACTGAAACTGAATCATGCCATTGATCATACGGATGGAATTAATCTACGGCCAAGCCAGAAATTCAAGGAATATGCCAACCTTTTTTTTAGCAGAACTTACTTGTGCCGATCTTACTTGATCCATGGGGTCATCCCATGTGAACAAATATTATGGCACTGTGGCTCCACCCTGCTTACCCTAAGTTGGAGGTGGCATAGAAAGTACCTGGAGTTTTGCATGTTTTGTATAGATATTGACTCAACATGAATGTCTAATGCAAAGTGAATATGTCTCGGGCAGCACTAAGTAGTGGCATATTAGTCATTGTAAAAAATGAAGAACATAAACCTATCTATAAGCTCACATAGCACATGTGTATGTATATGGAACCATGATGCAAGAGTTGGGATCTTGAAAGCTTACATGAGTGTTGAGCATCAGCAACCTCTCACGGATGCATGTCGAGTATCACCAAGAGTTCCCCCAAACACTTCACATTGTACCTAAAACCCCTAAAGGAGTAATATGAATGGCACTTCACGCGAAGTGCTTGAAGGGAACTCATGGTAACACCAGACATTGTTCATTGGTGCATATATATCATGTTATCCACATGACCATCATATATATTTGCATTGGAAATGCTTGGTGACACGTACTGGGAGTTCCCCCAAACACTTCACAAGAGCCTTAAGCAAAGGCCTCGTGAAGTGCTTGTAGGGAACTCCTAATAGCACCAAACGTTGTTGCTGTGCTGTGGCATGCATGCATGCGACCAATATATATCTATATATCTAGCAAATGCTTAGTGACACCAAGAGTTCCCCCAAACACTTCACATGAGCTCTTAAGCCAAGGCCTCGTGAAGTGCTTTCAGGGAACTCCCAGTAACACCAAACTTGTTCGTTGTTAAATCGTCTCACCCATTGTGTGTGACCAATATATAAGTACCTGGCAAATGCTTAGTGACACCAAGAGTTCCCCCAAACACTTCACAAAAGCCCTCAAAAGAGTGTCTTGTGAAGTGCTTGCAGAGAACTCCTGGGGATACCAAACCCAATAATCATTTCCCACTATCTTATATCACATGATGGTCGACCTAGTACAATCTCCAAAGTACCTGCAGCACTTAGCAAAAAGTGCATGCTGCTGCACTTACAGACCTAACAACACATCATACTGTTGATTGCCACCCAGAGTTCCCCCAAACACTTCACTATGCACACAGTTCCGGCCCCATGCATGTACACAAACATGCAAACATTGCCATGAAACCTGTGTAGCAACTGAAGTAGTTTGAGGAGAACTCCAGGTGACAACCAACCAATTAGCTAGCTAGCTAGGACTCTTACTTACTCCATTTCCCATGGACCACTTCACTTGTTTAATCCGCCGCTGATGATGAGCTCAGAGCTGGCTGCTATTTATAAGTCTACCTAGAGACTGATGAGCTACTGAAGAGTTTGTAGTAGCTAGGCTGCTCTCCCGCCTGTACGTGGACTTCGGCGCAGTGTGGATGGAGTTGGCAATGCACCTGGCCGTGATGCGGCCTAGGTTAACTTCGGCTTAGAAGCTGGCCGGGGCGCCAAGGGAATAATCTCGGGAGGCTTTTGGTCGATCTGCGCTCGGCGCGAGCTCGGAATCGCAGAAAGCGCATGGAGCAAAAGCGCCCATCCTGCAAATTCCCTTATCTCCAGCAGAGCAGAGCGCTGCATGCCGTGCATGTGTCGTCGCTCGGTTCCTGGCCACGCACATTTCTTTAAGATCAACAACATGCAGATTTTGTTAGACTTGTACATTAATCACACTAATCGAGTAATATTAATATGGCCGGGAGCAAAAATCTGTGTCAGTAGTAGGAACCTAGGGTAGAAACATGCATGTGAGATGGAAAGCTAGCTAGCTACACTCGTGCATGTGACACTGGGTGATTGCCTCATGTGACTGACTGGTTCCAGTCATTCAGATGTGACCCATCAGCAACAGGCGCGTTGAGGCATTTTTGCTGATACTCGGACTCGGTCCTGAAATATAAGATATTTTTTATTTATTCTAAATCAAACTGTTCTAAATTTGATCAAATTTATAGAAAAGAGTAATAATATTTTGAATATCAAATAAAAATAATTAGATTCATTATGAAATATATGTTTATAATTTACTTATTTGACGTGTTATTAGATGTTAATATTTTTCTCTATAAATTTGATCAAACTTAGACTCTTTTAACTTAAGATAAATTAAAATATCTTAAATTTCAGGATGGAAGGAGCGGTGCTCTCTGGTGGGTTGAGTCTTGAAGAAGCAACTATCAAACTCAGTTATAAAGGCAAGATAGAAATTCATCTGTTGCAGCTTAGCCTTACAGGCATATAGTTCCCTGAGATGTGCCGCTAATGATGTCTGATTAGTCCATGTTGAAACTATAAGCTAAACATAACGAAACAAAATCTTTTTGTGCATCTATTATTGATGTCTTGATGAGCATGATCAGACTGATGTGAATTTTGAATTGAGGATATCAGATCATATATATAGTTGCAGCATATTGGCATGATGCACGACGAAGTATTCCCAGGCCTGAGTATTCCCTTCCCTGTTGTCCTGCATGGTGGGTGTCGGTGGGACTTTCAGGTTCACCAATATTAAACGGATGATGATAGCGATCATGCAATAAACAAAACACATTACCTAATCAGGAATTTCCTAGAATAATATCTGCCGAATGCAAGCCCAGTGGGCTAGTTGTGTCGTTGTGCGCTACTGAATGGGCATGGCAGCATAAAGGCAGGGAAAAAGCTGGGACGGGACGACACCAGAGAATCAATGACTCGTATTCCCAAATCCCTAAAGGCCGAAAACCATACGCCCAAACGCAAAAGCTGAAGAGAAGGGGCGTCCAGGTTCAATGTACGCGATCTCCAGCTCTAGCACACTACCACCCCACCCCCCCCCCCCCCCCCCCCCCCCCCCCGCGACCGTCACTGCCAGACATGTTTCAAAGCCAGGTCCAAGTTGTTCCGGCAGCTATGAGAAAGACTTTGGGGCGATGGAGGGCGGGGTATTTGCAGTATAAGTACCTTTGGATCGAGGAGCATCACTCGTGAAAGCTAGGCAAAGATGCATCGAGCACTGCTCTTCTTCCTCAAGCTGTAGCCTGTGGGAGGAGAGGCCTCGCATGGAGTTCCCCCATTCACTTCTTGGTCCCCTGCTCGTTCCCTCCGGTAGAGAGGACCTGCTGGTTTATTTCTCGTGCAAGTTCATGGGGAGGCGGATTCGTCTCTGATCATCCTCATGCGTTCTGTACCTTGGTTTGTATCAATGCAGTTGTGCAAATAAATCGTTGATGAGTAACGATCGATCCAAGCTATCCCATGATATCCTTTTTTATTTTTATATTTTTATCCCAGGTTCTTGTGTGTATGCTTGTGAATTGTGATGGATCGCCTGCATTGTACAGTGTACCTTCCATCATGCAGCTTTTTCTTGACGATGATCAGAGAAGATGAGGCTCGTTTTCCTTTAGGGAAAGGGGGAAAAAACGAAGCTTCCATCCTAGTTTTATGTTGAATGGTGACGAGTATTTACAGCCAGCAGCAGAGCTAGTCATTTAGATTGCAGATTAGAAACAAGTAAAGACTTACTAGCTAACAGCAGCACATTTTGTGTATTTTTTTTCCCCTTCAAGCCCTAGGATGAAGATGACCTCGAACTAGTAATTATTCCGTTAATCCAAACAACACGGCTACCAGATCAACGATTCCAATGCACACTACAGGTGCAGTTTCTCTCAGAGTCAATTGACAATTTCAACTCGCTCAATTTGCAGACAGGAGTCTGTAGACTCAAACGTCAAGCCTATTGTAGCACCTACGATTCCAAGGCAAGCATAACATTTGCTTCTAAACTTCAGTAATCCTTGTCATGAATCATGCTGCAAACCTACGAACCATCGAACCCATCAGCTCAGCAGTCTGCACCAGGCCGCAATTGCAACATTTCCTAATCCCCACGGAGCACCAACATAAAAAGAAAAATCTACAAATTAGAAGGCACGCAACAGAAAAATTCAGTCAGGAAACAGGACACGAGTATTCATTCACTTGGGCATAGTTTACCAAATGAGCAGAGTGAAGCAGCACATAAACGCTACAAGGTTTAGTTTCAACAGGGTTTCTTCTGAAACTTGAGACAGACACCCCCTACCCAATGGAAATATCCTGCTGCCAGTGCAATTCACTCCATCGGGTTCGCCCATCCTTGCTATGCCAGCATCACACAGGATTATGTACATGACTGGATAACAAATAGCTTTAGGAGTTCTAGCAGACTTCTGTCTCGAACTTGAGGCAGATCCCCATGCTGAAGAGTTCCTGGTAGAGCAGCTTTGCACCATAGGGCACATTGATCCTCACTATGTTCTCGGAAGACTTGCAGAAGCCGCAGTATGGACCCCTGATCTTTTTCCCTCCTGGGACACACCTCATGATAACATTAGCCACCCGCTCGCATGTCTGGCAGATGTGCATCTGGGAGAAATCACTAAGCATGAACAACCGCTCATGCAGGTTGGCAGCTGCTCCATGGGCGAGGAGGCAATCACGCTCCATTTCTCCAAACTTAACTCCACCAAACCTTTTCCTGTCAGCGACAGGCTGCCTTGTGAGGGGGTGCACTGGCCCAGTGTTGCGGAATTTCACCTTATCTTCGGACATGTGAATCAACCTTTGGTAAAATGTAGGGCCCATGAAAACCAAGGACTGCATCCTTTCACCAGTTCGGCCATTTATAACGCTCTCGGCTCCCCATTTTGAAAATCCAAACCTGCAATGCAACGAGATACATAAACTTTGGAAATTGACAAAACAAGTCTACACCTCAGATCTATCCCCTGCAAAATACGCTTAATCATCTAAAGTAAGATGCTCACTGATACCAACAAGTCAGTGTATGGGTACACTCAGAGCTTGATATCTTCTAGTACCACTGCTATGTATAAGCATCAACTGATACATAATATAAGATAAACAAAAGGACAGCTGCACACTCCCACAATTTTGAGAAAAAACTATAAAACGGTATGTACATATGAAATGTCGTATGAAATAACAATTGTAAACCTTAAGCGAGATGAACATTGCAGTGAATGTTTAGCCAATTTTACCAATATACATAATATAAGCATCAACTGATACATAATATAAGATAAACAAAAGGACAGCTGCACACTCCCACAATTTTGAGAAAAAACTATAAAACGGTATGTACATATGAAATGTCGTATGAAATAACAATAGTAAACCTTAAGCGAGATGAACATTGCAGTGAATGTTTAGCCAATTTTACCAATATACAAAATATGAGGTTAGCCACCTGATCTATGCAGGTGATTCTGAGCATGTGTCTTTTCTTTCCCTTGCTTTCTTTTTCTTCTGCACTACTAAGTAGTAACGTACTAGCTAACAGAGCATAGGGTGCATTAATGATGCACAAGATCCTTATCAGATGTAATAAACTTACTAATTACAAAGTTCAACTAAAAGATGCTCACTAAAATTCTCAACCGTTTCAAAGCATTTCATCTATTTGTTTAGAGCGCAATAGTCCGGTGACTGAATTAAGGCGCAATAGTCTGGTGACTGAATTAAGGCAAGCACCTATTCATCCATTAGAAAAAGAAACACTTACTTGTGCAACTGCTCTGCGATAACATCAACTGATGCTGTGGTGAATGGTGTAGCATATCTCATTGTACCTCCGAGGGCAATTCCCTTCCCCAAAGCAGCTTCAAGCAACTGGCCGGGAGTTTGACGTGTTGGGAAGGCATGTGGATTTATCACAATATCCGGGACTATTCCTTCGTGAGTAAATGGGAAGTTCTCCTGAGATTCTAGAAAGCCAACAACGCCTTTCTGGCCATGCATGCTAGAAAACTTATCTCCAAGGCACGGCGTTCGAACCTGAAATCAGATCAGCCGAAAAACTTTATATATGGGCAACAAAAACTAACACATGATGTGTGAATGTGAAGGTATAACAAAAAGGACAGCGAAGAATATGCTTACACAACGTTGCATTACAAGTGTTAGAAGAAATCTAAAGAGTAATGAAAAAAGGGGAGTTGAGCTGCTGGACCAATCAGGCAAGCAGCCTATCTGACTCTGGGGCCATCCAACTCCCAAAATTAAAAGAGATGGCAAATTTAATTTGGAAAAAATAAAGGCACCTTCCAATTCTACGAAGGCACAATTTAAAAATGTTAACACGGGAATGGAAGGAATGAAGTAAACAGTTGAACCCCACAAAAGGGTAATAAATTTTAGCAAGATTTACTTTAAGCATAAAAGGATGATGATATAATCCCTTAATAGTTCCATGATCACTCTGGGGTATCCATGAGTGCACATTAATGCTTGTCTTGATTCTATTATCTCCTCTTAGTTGCATGACAAGAATATACATGCAGACAAATTACATGATTTTTTTAAAAAAAGGAAATGTCAATAAAGCCAACAGTCAGGAGCAAGCTGCGATTAGTTCATTAAGTATAGTATATTGTTAGACAAGGAAAGGGCAAAAAGCTCAACTAAGAATCATTGCCAATGCAGATGGTTTCTATCAATCTGAGGAACACACAGAGATCAAGAGAAAAATGCAGCATTATTCTGTCTAATAAAGTAATAAGTAAAGTTAGTAAACCTGCTAGTTGAAGTCAAAATTCAAGGAATGTGCTACAGGATTAATAGTTCTCTGCTAAGATAATCAACATTTTACCTGTCTTAAAGTAACAACAGCAAAATTCTTCCCTTCATCATTTGCTGAAAGCAATACTTTCTGAACCATTCCCTTCTCAGTATGCTTCAGCTTAATACTGTGGTCTTCTCCAGATTCTGAAACTTTGCCAATAATAATGTCATTGGTCTGAAGACTTGCACCAATGTAAGGTAAGCCATCATCATCAAGATTGTCGACACACCCTCTTTTGCTTTCCATTTTTGCAAAGTCTATCTTTTCCTTCTTCAGTCGTTTGGTTCCATCTTTGTTTTCAACATCTGCCTTATAGCTCCTGAGGTGCTCAGTCCGAAACATACCACGTTCAAGAGAAGCCCTATTCATAACCAGGGAATCCTCTTGGTTAAACCCCTGATGAACATTGACTGCTACAATCGCATTTTGACCGTTGAAATATTCTGGTCTAGAAAAGTCATCTCTTCTTCCAATAGTATAATCTGATCTGCCAAGACAGTCAGCTATAACTGTTTTGAAAAGAGGTCTCTGAGGATAATATAGTTGATGAGAAAGAGTATCAACTCTGATGTGTGGGTTTGTCGTGGAGTACCCAATAGCTTGCTGTGAGTGTTTTTCAGATTGGTATAGTACCCTCCGAGCAAAATTGTGGTTTGCAAAAGGAATGATACCGCAACTTAGTCCCAGCAGAAAAGAAGGATCCAGCTCACAGTGAGTATAACTAGATATCTCCCCTTCACTCCCAAATAAATGTCTGATTCCCCAGGCACATTGTATATCCTCCTCCTCCTCAACACCAATGAACTCAATTATTTCTTGTTGCATTAATTCCTGGAAAGAGTATTGGCGGCCCTTTGGTTTTCTGATTTTATTGAGATTTTCAACAACAAGAAGGGGTCTGAGGAGTCGCCCTGCATCAGAAAACACACGAACTTCCTTTTGGTGCTTGTCCCTTTTGATTTCAACCTAATTAGATCAAACAGGAAATATAGGAAACATCATAAGGAACATCTTGGTGTCAAATAGTCTTACAAGTTACAATAAAATTGAGGTGTAAAGAATAAAGCAACCAATCACATTTGTGCACTGACAAAAGGATGCAATCTAAAATTACACAACACTCAAGGCAGGCAAGAAATGCTCACAGTTAACTGGAACAGAAAAGGCAACGAAAACAATTTGGGAAATAGGTAATAAACAAACCAAGATAACAACTTGATCACTTCACTGGAAAAGATTTTAACCTATTTACTTCATTGACCAAAATGTGAAGGAAAAAACACTTATTCTCAGGAAGTAGATAACATATATAAGACAGCATCAAGATTCTCGACAGGATTGCAAAGTTTAAATAAGAAGACAAGAAGTGATCTAAGGTAAACAATTGTCAAACAAGCAGGTTGTATAAGTTATATGGATGCATGAAGATTGGCCCTTGTAAAAAGCTA
The DNA here is from genome assembly GCF_002211085.1 of Panicum hallii. Lineage (NCBI taxonomy): Eukaryota > Viridiplantae > Streptophyta > Magnoliopsida > Poales > Poaceae > Panicum > Panicum hallii. The sequence goes on along the minus strand of NC_038048.1, from coordinate 45,289,423 downwards.
TGACAAGTCACTAGGAAATAGAAACTCTTACAAAACAAAACGTTATACGGACATGGAACCAGCAACCCAAGCAACTTAGTAAAAGCAGAAAGAGTCTAGCGGTCTAGCCATGGGAAAGAGAGCAAACCTGTGGATCGATCAGACTGCTGCGTCTCATGCACCTTAATCGCAATACAAATGAAGCTGAATCAGTACAAGATCCTACCCAATTGCCATTGAGAAAGATCTTATCCATTCTCTGAATGCTCTCAGTAGGAATTTCATTCAGCTTACTCATTCCACAAGAAATGAAGCTCTCAATCAAAGGTTGCACCACCCTAGAGCTAACAATAGCAGTAACAGCTAGATTTTTCACAAGTCCACAGTTTTCACCATCAGGAGTGGACATAAAACACAGCTTTCCCCAGTAGGATGGATTCCTGTACGTAAGGGTTTTCAGTTTCAAGTCAATTTACACTAAGACATACCAAATCATAAGATGGAAAATGCAACACTTGGTTCATGAAAATAATGTTACTTACGGATATCTAGCATCACCAGCTTTCCCAGCATAAGCAACCCGCTGACGGGTTTTCCTCAAGTCAGACATCATTTGAAGAGGATTTGTTCTCCTTAGAGTCGCAACAATTCCTGAGCACCGTTCATTTCTTTTGTAGGGATGGCACCAAGAACCAGTGGAAAAGGCACGGTTTAGACCATTAGTGACAATCGATGCATCAAGATAGCGTGCAAGATCTTGTAACTCGCGGTCACTATTCAAATCTCTCTGAATAGCCTTAATCATGCGTCTCTCTGCATGCCTAATATGTGCCCGAAGTTCCCTTCCAAGCAATTCACCAGCCAGGTCCAACCTCTTATTCCGGAAATCATCCTTATTGTCACATTTGCGCTTTCCAATAAAAGCCATTAGCAGGCATTTCACCATGTAACCTAAGAAAAGTGCTTTGTTCCTATATCCACTAATATCAGGAAAGAGAAACTTATCAACATAGTCATCAAAGGACTCTGCTGGAGGAAATCTTGAATTTTTTACCAACTTATCAACATATTGACGTGCTTTATCTGATTTACGAAAGCCTTCACACAGTCCATCAGATTCTTTGATAGTTGCAGATATTGTGTTGACAACAGAAGCATCACAATCTTGCATATCTATCACATCAAAAGCTTCCTTGTCTGATGATATTCCTAGTGCAAAAAACATCAACCAAATTGGCATTGTCGCATACAGAAAGGAAATGGAAATGATTTTGCTCCCACTGAAATCTTCACTCTTTGTAGATTCCACTAGTTTAATATATATGCGCCTTCGCTTGATTTCAGACATAAAAGAGACAGTCCAGCAAGGTCTGTCAGCAATCCAAAGCCTGCTCAGGCATCTTTGCTCTTGAGCAATGAATACCTGGATGTTTCACAAAATGGAAGCATAGTTAGAAGAAATATGCTATATAGGGTACAATGTTTTCTTTGCAGTAAAGAGCTGTTGCTCTGACAGAGTCACGCCCCAAAAGGAAACTCCAAATGAACTTAGCAAATAATAAGCTCTTCAGTTCTATAATCATGAACTGATATCAGAGTATGTCATCAGCAAACCTCATTATTCCTATAAATAATCCTCATTAAAATTTCCATAAGCTATTAGAATCTCCATGGTACGTCTATTAATATGTTGCCGCACAATTAGACCATATCTCTACTATTTGTAAAGCGGGCAATGATTCTGCCCTGATTTTTGGTCCGTCAAACCATTTCCGTCTGAGTCACCTGTGTCGGTCAGTCTGAGCCCGTGCGTCCATGCTGCATGTGCATCAATCCCGTGTCCACCTTGCCTCCCTGTGTGGATGCCAGCTAGGTCCCACCTGGCCACTTCCTGCGCACACGGCATGCAGCAGGCTATGCGTGAGCGCATACACAGCCGTGCGGTCCATATTTTACCCCGCATGTGTGTGGAGTGTGTAGTACAGCGTGACAAGTCTAAGAAAGGGCCGAAATGGGCCAGGCCCATACAGCCTTTGCTTGTTGTGTTGGCAATTTAAATACCGAAAGCAAAGATTCAATTTCAAATGGTTGATGAAATGATTATCGATCAAGCTATAGCTCAATCTTGTACTCTTTGCTTTTGTATTGGCAATCCCTAGCTACTATTTGACTTATTGTTTGATTCAATATTTCTATCCTTCCATCGTCTATTCCTCTTCTACTACTAGGAATGGCAGCCCATGGCCTACTTTGTTCGTCCAGCAATGACGCATGTGAAAAGGCCATACACAAAGATGTGACATCGATGTGTATCATACGGACGATAATTTAGTCCCACATGGAGACTTTGTACCATCGAGACCTGCATAAAACATGGCAAGCTGACACCACTCTTTTTTGGCACGGCGAGCTCGTGGAAGACGCGATCCTGGCATAGCGACCGGTGCCTCCGGAGAAGGAGGCAGATAGAGGCTCGGCGACGTGGGGTGTTGCCTTGTGTGGAGGGGAAGTGGAAGGAAAGAGAAACCACCAGATCTTGGGAAGGCAGGTGTAGGGGCGGAGCCATGTTGATGCATGGGTATTCCCAGGAATACCCAACTTTTTCTGCAAAAAATTAAGTATACATCAAGTCTATACATATATACATATTTTGTTGGCCCCAAATTTTCATTCTTTGACCTGTAATCGAGCCCAACAACCCATCCAAGCCAACCGAGCGCACAGCCCGGCCCATAGGTGACGACTGTCCAAACAATTCCATCTCTTGGGCACTCGGCAATCCAATCCCCAACTCAAGAACCCAAGCGACAGACGAGCCACGGCCGACGGGAGGCGGACAAGGTCACGGGGCGCCTGGCGCGGGAGACCGGCGATGGTTTGTGCCTCGAGCATTGGGTGGGGGTGGCAGGCAGGGCCACGGGGAGGGAGCAAGCCTAGGTGGCCAGGCCAATTCCCGTTGGGGGCTGCTGCCTGGCGGCAGCCAGCAGATGGCCGCCGGCGTCATCACGCATCGGCGCATCCGGCAGGAGGCCTGGAGGTGCGGCGCAACTAACACAGCAACAGGCCAACAACGAGCGCAATTGGTCATGAAGTGTGCCTGCTCTGATTTTGATTCTTGAACGAGGCCACATGGATATTTCCATGATCCAAAAGCCCTAGAGGCAGTCAAATGCAAAGTGTGTGCAAAAGATTCCTGCTTCAATGCTCTTCAGTCTCTCAGGACAGAAGCCAACAGGATGATTATTTGCGTGTGTACCTATCGCTGTATTGTTCATTGTTGCCTTTTGCTGTTAGTTTGTAGTTTAATTGTGCAACTGTGCTAGCTGCTTTAGTCCTAAGATTTGCCAAATTCTTTTGTAGGCATATAACAATTCAAATATTCAAATTGATATGATGGTTATTGAATATTGATGGATGAATAATGGAATAATTTTAGGTCATATGGAAGACTAAAGTTACACTTGCAGTTCTAGAAGGAATGCCTTAGATATCAATTGAAAAAAATATACTTTTAGGAAATATATAGCTACCTAAGTATTTGTTTCAACACCTACTAGTACAGTAGCATATGTTTAAACCGTTTCATTTTGCTTGGGAAGTGGGAATACCCAACATCAAAATCCTGGCTCCGCCGCTGGGCAGGTGGGGACCGGGGGGCGGGTGCACATGCATGATGGTGCAGGGAGGGGTGCAAGGATTCTTTTTGCCATTGCAATGCGCGGGCATATTTGCTAGTATAGCTTAAACACAAGAAGCCAGCATATGATATTGGTATGAGACCAACTCATGTGCCTGTTGTGCCAAAGATAATTCCATTGATAGCACCCCATGTTTATATAACTACAATTCATGACATTGCAAATATAGTCATTATACTACTAGCGCTTTTGAAAAATACATGTGGACCTCTTTTCCGCCTTAAGAACTGCCAGTAATGCACATAAGATTTTTTTGACTGGGTTCTAAGAAAGTTTGCCCTATAGTCTCATCTCAGACAACAAATGGGACACTTGAAAATGTGATGATTCAATCGTCTTGCATAGTACATTATCCCCCAAAAACAATCAGCCACGGAGAGAAGATGAACACCTGGCTTTGTCTTAAGAGAGGGGAGTACCAAACCCTCTGGGAGGTACTCACATTACCTGCCAACCTAGCTATTGATTGGTTCTCATGCATTAACAAAAAATGAAAAAGCAAACAGAGATCAGAGTTATACCTTCTCCATTCCCTTAACCAAAAAGTATCCGCCTGCATCGAACAGGCAGTCACTTTCCTTGTGACTATGCAGCAAGCACAAATCTGATTTCACCATAACTGGAAGGCGGCCAATATATATCCAATGAGTTTCATTCATAAAGTCCCTTTTTTGAACAAAACCGTCATTCCCTGTTTTAGACTTGTCACTTTTCTCTAAAGAATAAACCTGATACAATTAAAACCAGATGAGACAATCATGTCACTGTGACACCTAAGAAAATCTGAGTAACAGTGCGTGTGATACCAAAATCAGTGGCATGAATTCATGTCTCTAGCTTCATTGAGCACAGCGAATAAGTAAATTTGAAGGCCTAATTCTTCAATTGGAATCCAGTGTGCAGAAAAAGAAAGAACTAATGGTGTTCTGAAAACACCAATCATGCATCCAGTACTAGGCTGCTCTATATGGTGTTCAATCACAGACAAATTCAATACATTGATTAGGGTACCAGGGGAATACGCCAATCAAATGCAGGCGCGTCAATATTGCTCAGTAGCAAAATGATAGCCAAGGCATTGGTTTCTAAGTTTACTTATGAGAACTGGACAGAACTTCTTGTTGCCTGCAATGTATTATTCTGATCATGACGTCCATACCGAAGCATTTTATAATTTATTCATTTTCCTCGTCATGGATTCTATAGCTTGTATGAATGTGTGGCACATTTTAGGGGAAATTATGGCAGAAAGAACAAATAATTGACATATACAAAGAGTGAAAATATTTTGGACCTGAATCGTCACTTCTACTTTAATTTTGGAAGCATATGTCATGTTCTGGAGGCGAGCATGCCTCGGTTTCAAATCAATATCAACTTCATCTTTGCCAGACAAGAATACAGGCTTTTCAAGCTTCACTCTCCCAAACTTGATGATGGCATGCTTCCAGCTACCTGACACTTTCTTTGAAGGATCATAACCAGGATCAACAATGACTTCGCCGAGTGAATCAAAAAGCTCCTGGAGCCCATGCGAGACAAACTCATTATAGGAATTTATCTGATGGCTAATCAGACCAATTTCATCAAAGAAAGATCTTGATGCTTCTTTGCAAAACTTCTCTAGGCTTTCTACACTCACGTCGATTGGAACATTTGAGCATGGATCAGAAGAAGATTTTCCATTAACATCATCATCACGGGATTCATCATCAAGGGATGTTTTTCCCTTCACATCCACATCCATTGAGGACTGTCCTTCATCAACATGTATAGGAGAATCATTGCTTCCCTCATCCATGTTATGGAACTTTTCCTCTCCATCGTCATCTATTACCATAAGTTCTGGCTCAGAATCAGATAGGTTTGGTGATTGCCCACCGTCCTTCTGTAGCTCTTCCATTGCATAAACACGGGCAGCTTATACCCTATCAAGTAGAACAAATTCACCAAATCAGTCAATTAGAAATTAACCGTTTCAACAGAAAACATGCCATATAGAGTGCGCTGTTGAGATCCAGAAACCGAAAACATTAATGATTTACGGAAAGCACACTCGCATGCATGCAGGATCTTCCCATAAATTTGTGTGCCTCAACATCAGCATGGTGCTAAATCATTTATACAGCTTACAGCACACCGAGTTGCACAAAACATAAGGAGCAAGCGATAGCACAAATCAGAGAAATCTACCCTAACATACAGCCAAAAAAATCAGAAAATAATGATATAAAAACAACAACTATCGCTTATCAACACCTTGGCAATCCATCAATGGGTCACAAATTTAAAAAACTAGATAAGTGTCACACGTAAAACGTTTGCACAAGCAAGTCAGAACCGAAAACCCCCTCTGTAACGCCGAATCATCTAATTTCACAAGGCATGGGGGTTTGGGTGGGGGGATCCCTTGGGTGGGTCATATACTCGTATGGATTCAGTTGAACCATCAAACGACATGGAAAATAAACTGCATTTGCTCCTTGGGTAGCGAGAAGCTCCTCGGTGTAAACTAGTGTCAGTATTGCGCGCTGAAGAAGACAAACCTAGTTGAATCACTAACGAATGCGGTGTATTAACCTCACACCACGCAGCAAACTAATCCCCAACTAAATGGAAACCAAAACCAACGCTCAGAAGAGGGGAATCCATCCAATCAAAGCTGATTACCTGCCAACAAACGCAGAGGATCGATCCACGTACCTGAACGGATGTCCCCTGCACTAGCGGACTGGAGAGTAGCGGGTCGAGGATCCGGCGCCCGGCGGCGGGAAAAGGGAGCTTCGGGGGGGCGCGCACGGCGCCCTTGCCGGAGCCGAACCCTAGCTCGCCGGGACCACGACTCCGTCGTTCGATGGGGTCGATGCTCCCGAGAGTGGGTGGGGGAGGGGAAGGGAGAGGGAGGGGTTTCCTGTGCCTCTGCGGGAGAAGCGCCTCGGGACGGGGAGGGGTTTAGTGAAGTTGCTGCGTCGCGGGTCGCCGATGCCCCGAGTTCTGACAGGCGGGCCCACCGGCCGGAATTGGGGCCCGGCGTCAGTGTGAAACGGACTCTATCTGCGGAGAAAGATCCGCCGTCCATGGTGCGCTGCAGGACATCCAACGGTAGCACGCGCTGATTCGCGAGGATCAAGTAATCACAAGGAGAGAGGGTGGCGCGGGATCTTCTGTGCGCGATCACGGCTCATCGACTGATTCGCAGGTTTACCGGAACGGATGTGTGAACGCCAGAATGTGTTTTCAGTTAAGTGAGTTCAACCAACGGCCAGGGCGCCAGGCCAAAGGTCGAAACGACAAAACGGTAAGCGGCAAATTCGATTCGAATAAATCGTCCGTGGATATGGGTTTAAATTTAGCTTTCACAAGGGAGTCGCACCCTCTGACGCCCCCACTGATGCAGATGTTCGCATCAGGCTGGAAACCATCAGGATAAGAATAACCAAATATTCCAGCTAATTGGATTGCAAAAATTCAGAGAGACAACGTTACAAGCTTTCATGTACTTTCTGAACCCAGGGTCTTCACGGTTCAGCAGCTTTCATTCCTGATTAAACAGAATTTCAACTTCAAGGGTGTTTTGCCTTTGTATCATATACTCTGTTTGTAGCTGAATGAAAAGGCAGAACCCAGCTTCAAGCAATGAAGCTGCTCTATACACAAGGACTAAATGATGCAAGCACTCTTGTAAATACTAAGTAGCAAGTATCTGTTACACGGAGGACCAATTGGCACAGAATTATCGAGTTCTACTTAAGCTTGACAGAAAAAGGCGCAATGGCCAAATCAAAATCATGCATATTTTACATGCAAGAATTATAACAGAGAGGCACGCAAAATAGCCTCAGTTCTTTGCGCTGTGCTCACTGCGTGGGATGCTCAGTATTGTGGGCTTTCGAACCATCAGGATTATTCCCCAGGTTGCCTCCAACTCCGAGCATGGACATCAGGCCTCCACCGTGCACCCTTCCCTCAGGCACGACGAACCCGAAGCTCTGGCTCCGGCTCCCTCCATCTTCGCGGCTGTTGCCGGCCAGGCCGCACGAAGAGGCGGCCTTCAATGAGCCAGGTACCAGCACCTGATGCGGTATCAGGAGCCTGCCGCCGCTCTGCAAGTCTCCCGACGAGGCGACGCAGTCCGACCAAGTGGCGTGACCGGAGGACGAGATGGCATGGTCCATGCTGCTACCAGCCCCTGACGAACCAGAGACAATGCCACTGAAGAGGCCAGGCCCGGCCGTGCTTCGACCCTGCCCAGGATCACGCTCTAGCTTGGAAGCCATCAGGGTCGCATGCGCAGCACACAGACCACTCCTTCCCCTGGCGAACTTGTCGCAGCCAGTGTTCCAAGCGCATCGCTTGCCCCCGCCATGGGCCTTGCAGAAGTCTGTGCTCCCCTGCGCGCTCTTGTTGCACCCATCGGACTTGCAGCGCTTGCCGCCACCGTGCTTCACACAGCAATCAGAACGACCACGAGCGCTCTTGGTGCATCCAGGAACATTGCAGCGTTTCCCCCCTCCATGCGCAACACAGAAGCTAGTCCCGCCATGAACACTCTTTGGGCACAACCCACCTCCCTCAAAGAGGCACCTCTTCCCGCCACCATGCCCTTTGCAGAAGGGCGTGCTGCCCTCAGCACCTCTGGTACAGCCTTCAAACATGCACCTCTTGCCGCCACCATGGGACTTGCAGTAGATGGTGCTTCCTTGCGCCCCCTTACCACAGTTTGGGTACTGGCACCTGCGACCACCTCCATGTGAGATACACAGCCCAGGGTATCCTTCGGCACTACGAGTGCAGCCCTCAATCCTGCACCTCTTCCCTCCACCATGCTTTATGCAGAATCCTGATCTCCCTCGTGCTGCTCTTGTGCATCCCTCGATCCCACACCGGCGCCCACCACCATGAGCAATACAGAACTCTGTCTTACCCTCGGCACTTTTGGTGCAGCCTAACTCTTGGCACCGTTTCCCTCCTCCGTGAGCTTTGCAATATGCTGTGCGGCTCTCAGCACCTTTGTTGCAACCTGGCTTCTGGCACCTCTGGCCACCGCCATGTGAAATACATAGTCCTGATGCACCTCTGGCACCTTTTGAGCACCCATTGAACCTGCACTTCTTTGGATGGCGCTGATGGCTTCTCTGCTCCCCACTAGTTGTACCGACTACCATATCAGAAGTTGTGGTAAAAGAACAATCAGTTGTCATGGATAAATCAGGGCTAGCCTGAACCTCATGATGATTAAGAGCTATATCATGATCACTTTCAGTATCACATTCAATTCCATCGTGCTGTTGGATATCGGCGTCTGGAGATGTTCCATTAAGACAAAGATCATCTGATCTTGGCGCAAACAGAAGTGGTAGCATATAACCACCTGGTTTCCTTTTGGCTGAAGTTGATCCCTCATCAATAATTGGGAAGACGATACCAGTTTTTCTGGCATGTGAATTGCTCTTGCTGCTATTCACTGTTGCAGGTTGTAAATTTCTTGAGCAGCGTCTTGAAAGACCCAACATTGAACCAGGATTGGTTGTGGCACAATGTTGAGTGAGCAAAGTAGCAGATTCATAAGTTCTCTTTCCACCAAATGAGTGACTATCAGCAGAATATAGATTTGGCGTTGGCCCGAGTCCAAGGACCAGTCTGCAGCCATCATCAGGAACAGCCGAGCTTTGATCTCCGTGCTGAAATGATTTTCTAGAGTTCTGTGCTATTTCTGAGCTCCCGATGCAACCCAAGTTCACAGCTGAAGCAGCTAGTTCTTCATTCCTGCAATTTATTGCAGCCGGTTGAGCCTGGGAGAATGAAGCAGCAGCTATATGTTCTTTCCCGTGAAACCAAAGATTTTCCATATTGAGGTCCATCCTGCTTAATATGAATAAGGTAGGATTATGATAGAATAATATTTACGTGCTGTTTAGAGACCAGATGCTTCAATCCAACCAACAGAACTCAGGATCCCAGCTTTACAACTTCACCACTGAGGAAGCACATAGTATACACGAAATGAAAATACACATGGATGTTCATGTAATGTATACCACCACTGACAAAACCTGATGTATCAGCTCTGTCCATGAGCATGAAGCTTACTGATCCCAAATGGCAAAGGATGAGGTTGCAGGACTATGGACAAATCATATGCACACTATCTTATGCGTCCAGAACCACAAACGGACTTCATACAATGTCCTCCAAGATCTGCAGGTGAAGCAAGCTAAGGTCATAAATGGAATTTAACAAACAAGATTGTATCATAACAAGACTACTGTTTGAAGTTGATGCGAAAAATGTGAGAGAAGAAACTAAAAGGTGCAAATATCAGGCAATTCAATGGTATCTGAAATCTGCATGCAGCTTGCGTACAAACAAGCAAAGGGGTACCACAATAACCTGAGATAAAACTACAAATGGATTCAAACAGCCTGAAGAACGTGCCAAAATTTAATGAAAATAATGTCAACAAGCATGCATAAAAAAAATTCTGATCAGTTGATTTTACGTTAAGTAACATGAAAAAATCATTGGTAAATATTCAGAAGCAATATGATTACTAAAGAATCTAAAAATGCTTCTGGGAAAGCCATCTCATGGTCAACAAAATGCTTGCTTAATTTGAAATTATTGCATGGATATGAGCAAAAACATTAAGCGCTGCCTGCATAGAAAATTATTTAGGAACTCAGGAATAAAAAAGATTAAATTTTCGTTCAATTGTAAACCTAGCACAAACATGTAAGTAAAAACTTGCCTACAGGAAACTGAAAGACATGATTTACCAAATTGCCATTAAAATCACAAGTTTCATTGTGAAAGCTTCAATTATGCTAACTTTTCCATCTAAAATCCATTCACTGAGACCATAGATAAAGACACTCATTCAAGATAACATCTTAACTTTCGCGCATTCAATAACTCCAGCAAAGAAGAAACAAGTAGTCCTGAAATGATTGCCACAAGAACTCCACTCATAATGAAGCCTCAAATTCTCAAAACTTGCGATTAAAAGAGAATAACATTAAACAAGGAAGAAGGAAAGAACCGTGAACTTTCCAAACAATGGAAAATCTTTAAATAGAACAGACAATCTTTGTCTAGTACTCTAGTAGTTTAGTCATCTAGTAGGCTAAGAAGTTGCAATTTCCCAATCATAATTATTTATCATTTTAGTCAAATTCCGTGAGCTCATGTTATATATTACAAAATCTAGAAACCATTAAACAGATATGCGCAAAAATTGTCGTGCAGTACCCTTGACATCCTTGAATTTTTCAGTTTGAAACTCTGGCGGAAACATGCCTCAGATATTGACAAGTGATGATAAATATAGCAAGTTACAGCATATAGCATGGATTTTCCCAAACTTCAGGGTAATTTCTCTACGAAGACATGAACACCAAATTTCCACTAAAAATTCTCAAGAGTCACAGCAAAGGCTTCAATTTGCCAAGTTTTCGGCTAAAACTCGTTCACTAAGATCATAAAGTCCTTTCACAGCACAGAGCAAACAAGTAGTGCAACTAAAAGGACTACTACACGTACTCCACCCGAAGAAACTTCAATAGTCACAGCACAGAACAAACAAGGCAACAAACAAGTATTGCTACCTCAACAGCCGAAGGAAAGCCCAATTCTCCTCAGCACAATCAAAACTGGGGATAAGGTTTCCTAGCAAGAGAAAGAGAGAGAGAGAGAGCTGAGAAGCGGAGATCAGTACCGGCGCAGGGAACCCGGAGGCGGCGAAGCGAAAGGGTGGAGGAGACCAGGCCGGCGCGGAGGCGATGGGGACGGGAGACGGGAGATAAAAAGAGGCGTGGGGAGGGAAAGCTGGGAGCTTTATGCCATCATGCCGATGCCATAGGGGAATGGAATTTGGCTTTTGGGGGCTCGGGAGGAGCACCACCCACCAAGTCCTACTAGCACCAGCCAACTAACCATGCGCGGGGTTAGGGAGAGGGAGGGGGAACGGTGCCCGGCGCTCGGCTCCGGCTGGCCCCAGCGGCAGCCACGGCGTGCAGTCGCGGGGCGACGCGGTGAGCCGACTGCGGGGCCGGCCGCAACGCACGCCCGCGCGCGGGCGGCCGGCGCCGCGTCGCGTCTGGGCGGAGCGTCGTGGAGCAGGCGAGGCGAGCGGCGGACGGCGGGCGCGGTGCGGTGGGGTGGCCCCTCCAATCAACCTGACGCCACGAACAGCTTCGTTGTTTGTTTTTTGTTCGGCGCGTGTAGGCTAGCGACTAACGAGGCAGGCAGGGAGGGCCCGCGTCACGTGGGTCAGCGCCTCCTGGCCGTTCGATTGGCCACGATCCCTGGACCTAGAATTATAATTTCTAAAAACAGCGTTTACATGATCTCGGAGAGTAGTTTCTCCTGTAGAATCATGAGATAGTGAAAGGATTTTCTTTCTTTGAGACAAATCCAAATCATAACATTTTTTGTTCTCAAATCTCAAGTAAGTTATTTTACAAGTTACCGGTGGTCAAACATTCAAAAAAATTGACAGGATCGTGTCTAGGGCTGGATAATGCGAGCACAAAAGCAGGCTCGGCTCGGCTCGGTCCAACTCGTGAGCTGGTGGCTCGGGCAGCTCGCGTGGTAAACACTGATATACTCTTTCAAATGATATACATTCATACAGATCAAATAAAAAATATTATGATAACATATGGTTCCATTTCCATAACTTTAGGACCATATATAATTTCACATATGCTACTTCCATGATTAATCAGCCATGCATGTTCCATCAATAACATATGCCCATAAGCTAGCATATCATAAGAAAAAGGTTACAAAATACTGAGTCTTGATGTCTCAGATATATAAATTGATCAGTCTATTCGATGGACATTAGACAAGCATAAAGGCACAAAGAAAATACTGAGTCTTGATTTCTAGACGGCATGTAACGTAGGTGGAAATCATGTTATACGTGTAGCTCGTTTGGCTCACGAGCAGCTCACGACCTAGCTCCAACTCGTTCGTTATACTAACGAGCACAAGGCTGTGTTCGGCTCGTTAGGAATTGAACCGAGTCGAGCCGAGTTGAGCCGAACCGGCTAGTCAGGCACGAGCAATTTTTCCGGCCCTAACCGTGTCCACCACGTAAAAGAAGACTAGAGTAGTACAACAAGAACCATTAGTCTAAATTCTCTCTCTCCATGGAACAGGCACAAGCTGTGCCTGAAAGATCATCTCTACCAACGGAAGAGTAAAAGGCAATCGACCGAAACGTGTGTCACGTAAACCGAGTCCACAAGGATCTGAAATCGATGGCACCGGCTGTTGCCGTACAGTAAAGTTGTTGGGATCGACCTGGCCAATTCGCCACCCCAATCATGCGCGCTGAGCAAATCTCCCAACCCGATCAGCGCGAGCCGGCGAGACGGACCTCCGGGACGTACGACCCTGCGCTGTCGCCTGCCTCTGGTGCCCGCGCACAGTCACCTTGCCGATGGACAGCGAGCGAGCGCCCACCGTGGAGACTGTCACAGCTCGCGGTTCGCGGCATGCGAAAAGCAAACGATCGGCTAGCGCTCGTCCTTGGAAAGGGAAGGGAAGAGCCCATGCGGCAGTTGAGCGAGGCGTGGCGAGCTGTCGAGCACCGCGAGAAAAAGTCAAGGCGCGGCGCGCGCATGCGCCGCCCCCGGTTGCCGCCGACCCGCGCCCCATTCGCTGCGTCCGCGTCCGCGTCCGCCCCGTCCGTCCACGCGGGGCGCTACGTGCGCGCGTGTCCGCGCTCCATTGCCCGGCCACCGTGCCGCCGCGCGCGAGCCACTCGTGATCACAGAGGTCGCTATCGTTCTCGGCGTGGGCAAAATGGCAGGGCAGCAGCACAGGATTAGGAGGAGATCACCGGTCACCGCACGGCCGAGGCGGGAAGTGGCGTGTCCGGCGGAGGCGTTTACCCGGCCCGCCCAATGGCGAGGCGCCGCATTTCGTTGGCCGAGCCGAGCGGCGACGTGCCGTCTTGGGCTCGAAACGTTGCGACGCGGACGGGTTACTTGTGGCAAGCAAGCGGAGGACACCTCGATCCCAAATAAGGAATAAGCATATGCTAGTCCTAGTTTACACAAAGCTCAGAGCGAATAGTTTTTGCAGCACCCTTCTTGAAAAAAAAATGCGAGATGAACTCAGCAAAGCTACAAAAGATTAGGGGGCGGTGAGTACGTCGTTGTACTGTAATACTGTGCACATCTTTTACGTATACGTGTGTAAGATTCTTCAAACGGAGAAAACATGGCTCAAAACCATACTGTAATACTATAATATTGTTGGCTAATTTGTGGACAGGCTGGCACCATGCCCCGGCGATTCGAAAGCCAAGTTGCAAATGCAAGCATCCACGCCGGTGCAGGTGGAGTTGGCAGCGAGAGAGAATAATACAGCTGACGAATTATATTATGTATACGCAGGGCGTGTACTATAATTATTATAGGCTGCCGTACTGTGTTTACAGCTTTTATCGGTGTACTTTAATCAGAACCGGCACTTTCGTGCAATTATCAGGCTCAATAAAACTGAAAAATAATGGAGAATCTTTTCTTTTTGAGTGTAAAAAAAAGGAGATTCTAGACATTGACAGAAAAGATTGGTGGAACTGACGGGGCAACACAAGAACATAGTACAAACAGGATCGCGCATCGCCCAATAATCGAGTGCTAAGATGCCTTTGCTTGATTGGAGTTCTGACAATTCGAGCAACAAGGTAGGACGTAACATCTGAAGCAGAAATGCTGCCACGCAGATCAAAAGCTTCAGCCTGACAGGATAATGCTAGGACTTGCAGTCAACCAGCTCGTGTTAGCCAGGGATTGTTCAGACTCCAGGCAGAAATGTTCATGACATGCCTTGCGTCCATGCAAGGCGATCGTAGTTTGTTTTTGACAGTTTGCAGGATACTATATAGTGCAACAAAAGGAGCCACACAAAAATAGTACAAAATTGCAGATAGCTTTACAAAGTACAACTCTAACAATGGGAAACGGCAACAGGAGCCGTATATCACACACTCAAACCAGGATCGGTGTTTCTCAGCAAATTAGATCAGATAGGACTTCATCCCCCTGGATCATGTCCTCCCTCAACAGTTACCAGGAATCAACAGATTAGGTGCTAGACGGCTTCATCCTCCTGAATCATTATCTCCTCCTCAGCTACACCCCAGCAGCAGCTGCAAGGCTTTCCACCACATGACGACGGGCAGCAGCTCTGCAATAAATTAGCACGACTTAAAAAAATCCTACAAAATATAAAACTAAAAACAAAAGATAGTGAAAGAATGCTCACTTTTCACATTTCAGTACCAACACAAAAACTAAACAATGTCAACTATATATACGTAGCTTCCCACCTAGCCTCTAAGATTCCATATGCCTAGAAAGTTCATTTAAATCTTCAGGGATCATAGATACCGATTCACCATAGCATGGATGACAGAAAATGTCTCCAAGATGGAATCTAGTAAAGTCACAAATCAAAAATCGTTTTTTTAAATACAAAAAGAATTCATTGGAAGTCTAAAACTTTAGGCTGGATTAATTCCAACCAAATGTTTTGCGCAACAAATCTTAATCCTTTTCTGGCCATTCCAAAAGGTATATAAAGAACATCAAGCAGGACAAAGGAATCTCTTTTTTACACAAACTTGGTGTAATATACATGCAGGTAGAACCTTACGAACTCCTTAAACTTCACCGTGTATTTAGTATCAGGAAATTGAAGAGTGAGATCGTACCTTTGAGCAAGTGTATACGATAAGAGTCAGCCAAGTCCAGCTGCTGGGTGCATAATTTGAGGAACCATCATTAGCTTCATGGAGAAAATATGATAATGGAGACATCAATTGCAATTCATACTGGCGTGGTGAGCCACACAGCCTACAAGTGCCAGCATCTTGTAACTTTATTGCAGCCAACAGTGGCTTGCCACCATAAGAATACCTAAAAACAAAACATGCCATAATCTGATTCAGGTAATGCAAGCCAAGAAAGGTGGCAAGCAAAAGTCTATGAACACCCACGTCAGATTACAAGAATACTGTGAGTTAAATGTTAACTACCTAAAGCATTGCTCAGGATATGCATCCAACCGCTTCTTGAATTTTAAGAAAGTTCTGTCGGCACCAATAGCTTTATCATACTCATACTTTTCTCCTTCCCATTTTTCTTCTTCATCATTTGTTGTATCTGTTATTTCTTTGTCCAAAACCAACTCATTGCTACTTGAACCCATAGTACCTTTTCCCCCGAATTGTTCCTTATCATAATATATGTAAAAACAAGGAAGAACTGCAGTAAAATTCCATCAGATCAAAACATTCCGACTTTGTATACATGGTAACGAATTCTTAAGAAATTTTCCTCACCTGGTATGCTCAGATCATCTGTTTTCTCCTTTAATACAGGACGTTTTATAGGGGCATTAGCATGCTTTGATTTATTTTTCTTCTTCGAGTTAGATGCCAATGTCGCAGCTTGCTCAAGTGCTTCAGCTAAGGCATCAAGATCGAAATCATCATCGTTGATATCAGGACTCTTATTTTTATCAATCTGTTCTTCTGGGACACTTGTAGAAGAAGGTCCAGTCGCTTGACCTAATTCATCACTGCCACCTTCTGTTTTCTCAACATTACGGCATTTTTGGACCCTTAGGACCTTCCAACTACAAGACGAATAGTAAAAGGAGACAAACTAAATTAAAATCATGTACAAGATCTGAATAACTAATAATAAGATGGAATCAAATATGTATATACTTGCCTCTGAGGTTTAGGCCCACATTTCGGTGTCGGGCAAACAAGCACATAGATTGTCCTCTCCTCGATGTTTAGCTTCACCACAGGTGCATATACCTGAGTTCAGGACCACAAAAACAGAGTGAGGCAAAAGTACTAGTATTGACAATAAGCATTCTCTATCATCACAGGCTAGTATATGAACAGGTTTTGCAATGCTACGCCTGAATGTTGCAAAGTTCACAACAGCTTACTAGCTGATGCCCAAACATTACAATACAGCATTTTCTCATATGGATGCCCATCAAAACACTCCAACTGCTAATTTCTAGCTAAATCAACAATGCTCACCTGAGCAACGAGACAAAGCTTGGCTCCACATAAGCTGCACTGAAGCATTTCAGGCTTAATGCCCATATCACCAGTTGGCCAATCCTGCAGAAGATTCAGCAAATGAATCAAAAGGAGCTTGGTGTTGAACTACTGATGCACCATTGCTTATAATCCCTTAGAAAAGAAACTCCACCTTTGCAGAGGATCGTCAATTAAAATCAGTAATTGTGGTGGGGGAGCTGATTAAAATGCATAAATCGGCGGTCTCTAATTCCTTGAGCAGAAGGAGAAGTAAGAACCAGGAGGGGAGCTACACACAAGACAAAGAAAGACATACGGGGACTCCACCGATCTTAGTGGTGTAGTGGTCGGCCTTCTCCCGGTAGTCCGCCGCCCAGGGACCTGGCAGACCTAGATGCACCTCCTCCGCCATACCCACCTCCCTGCTTCTATACTCTTCAAGTCGATACTAAGAGACCTTCAAAACGCAAGAGGCACGAGCCCCCCGCTACCGCCGGCGACCGGCGGCGAGAAGAGAGGCGCGTGGGGCGGTGGGGAAGGTTTAGGCGGCGACGGCGTGGGAGGGAGAGCTGGGGAATCGGAGTGTGTGGTTTCTCTCTTCGAGGGGGTGTGAGCAAGGCTGGGCCGCCACTGGCAGCCTGGAACGAGAGAGAGGCCCCGGTGCGAACTTGTAAGTTGTATGGGCCTCAAAAATGGCCGGGTCGGGCTTAAGGGAATTGAGGCCATAAACTGTAGATCAGGGACAGCCCATTGCTCTTTACTTGTCTGTGCTCGTGACGCTGCACGTACTAGGCACGTGGCACCATTAGGGCCTCGATTTGCTTAGTATATTTCGTTCACTCAGAAAGCTCTCATCATCAGCCGTGATTAACCATTGTTTGTCGGGAATCAAGGTAAGCCTTTGTAGTCTTGCCAAATGAACGGGGAGGCCGGAATCGATGGATCCTTTTCAGATCTGAAGATGCCACCGCTGTCTCCTCCGGGGAACTGAACGTTCCGGTGACCCTTCGGGGGCCCACCATGACATGCTGGAGCACGTTCCGATATTCGATCGACCAGCATGAGATCATGACCTGACAGTGGATGATACAACCGGAGCTGTCGCGGAGCAAACGGGATGCAGCCTACGAACGGCGCCACGCGTACCGTGGATCTGATCCAATGGTCGGTGCACACGTACACTCACTCTTCCTAGCTCCCTATTGCTGCACTTATCTTACATGGTAGCGCTGGATCTGATCCAATGGCAATGGGCTCCCAAATGCTCGACAGCTAATGCGTTCAGAGTTTGGTCTGAAATACTGAAGCTCTGCACTTCTGCTTGCTTCTGCAGTGGCCAGCAGCTAGCGTTTGTCAGTTGTCACAGCGTGTGCGCCAAGTGAAGCGAATGCTGGACCAGGTACAAGCCAATTTCTCTGATTAGCGATTCAGAAAAAGAATAGGGTGTTAATATATATAATTTGTGCATCCACACAATTAATCCATCTCCATATCATGATCTACTGCCAGGAACAACACGCATGATGCTTCCCAGACAGCTGCGTGCCGACGGATCATGGATGCTGCAGCTGGGACACTCACTGAAAAAGGTTGGTGGAATATCACTGCTCTGCAGCGGCGTTTTGAGTTGATGAGTGGATACCAGACCCGCGTTGAGTTTGCTGTAAGCAAGGGAGACCCACCAGCCACATGTCGGTGCCTGCACCGTCTGTATCCTAACTGACCCAATGATGAAACGTGGAACGGCATCTCGTAAATCAACGGAAGAAACGGCACTTTTGAGGTGAGTAGAGTGGCACTCGGAACAGAAAAAACGCGTGATAAATCATCGAAATGGTGTTGAAGTACACATGGAAAGGTGAAGGTAAAAAATGCAGCTAGGCTTAGCCTGTGTTAGAACTAGTTTAACATGGCAGTCTATGGGGAAAGTTAGACGGCTCACCGCATCATCTGCTAGGCTCCAACGGCTTGTCTTGTCCAGCACCTCGCACGCCTCACCGCATCAAACAGCGACGGCTCACTCTGGGTAGCTTGCTTCGCGACGGATTCGGTTCGGTGAGCACATCGTCAGACACATCGATGACGCCGCGCACACCTCCCAGATCCGAGTCGAAGCGCCGCAGCTCGATCACGTCCAGGACTGTGCGGCAGTGTGGGGTTCGTCTCCGCGGCAGCGCGCGCGGCAGAGGTGCCCGTCCGCAGGTCAGTGCGCAGGGAGTCACGGGAATCCACGCCCATTCCTGGCGTCTTACGAGCGGCGCCGCGCCGGCCGTGGCGTGGGGACGCGCGACACGGGCTTGGCCTGGCGCTGGCCGGCCGCGGCCGTGGCGTCTTGCTAGCGTTGGTGCATGCACGCGCCACGGGCTCCTGCTGGCTCAGGCTGCTGCAGCTGGTGCCTGGTGGTTCCGAGAAAGGAAAATATCGCGCGTCGCCGTACAGGATCCTCGCTCGTGTCCTGGTCGTGACCCAAGAGTCCCAAGACCCATGCCCCATCCGTCCGAGTAGCATCAGCTGCCAGTGTTTTCTTGTCGCCGTGCACTGTTCTGTATCAGCTGCCAGTGTCCGTGGTGCACGCTGCAGAGTCGGGCCTCAGGCCCATGCTCACGGGAACCAGTTCACTTCTACGGATCTGCTGACGCGTCTTTACCAATTGTGGATGGCCAGCCAGCCCGCGCCTGTTTGTGCTATGCTAAGCTGTTGTTTGGTCGCATCGTCTGCGTCGAGGGTTCTCAAAGTAGTACCTTTCTTCAGAACGATGCAGGAACGTGACTACATTCGAATCCTGAACCTAAAGCATTCTTAAATCTGCTTGCTTTATCACGCTGCAAGCAACCACATCCTATATCCGGTAGGGAATCATGCGCTCAGCCATTCTGAAGCCAAAAGGGCCATACCAAAAGGGTCATTTGACTGCAGAGCAATCGGCATTTCCATCAACTCGATCTGCACTCTCTGACGAGAGACGACTCCTTTTCTTTTCATCAGAAAGGGTGTGGCCTGACAGGCATCTCTTGTCTCTGCTCTACGGCACGGTGCCGGAATGGAAATGGGACGGTTCAGAAGGCTACCGTACTCGCGTCAGGGAAGTCATTCGTATCGTCGTAGAGCCCCCGTACTCCTGCCGACGCAAGAGATCTCCGTCACATGCGGTGCCCGGTGCACCGACCGGTGAGACACCGATGATCGAGAGGGATTGGCACGCTTGCAGCTCTGACTTGCAAAAGCAAGGCACATTGCCCCGTGTTTCAGATGCAACATTCCCATCTGAAATTCTGAATAGAGCCTGGCATCTGGGCTTGACAATGCCGTTCTATCCTGCCAAATTTTACGAGCAAAATCTGCTTGACGTGCGATCCTGGTAGGTCGCCGGATAAGCTCTCCGCGCAGGACCAGCTGCGGCCTGAAATCCGCCGCTTTATCCCGACGCGCTATCGCCGTCGAGCTAAATGCACATCCAATTTGCCAACGCCGTTGGAAAAGGAAGGTCCTCCCAAGCGATCAGGACCTGCATCTCTGAACCATCCGCAACGGCAACGGCAACGGCAACGGCATCGACAGACACAATGATCATCTGAAACCGGTTTCTTAGCCTGCAAGGAGTCACGGCTCCTGCATGCCGAATCGCCGATCGATGCACTGACCGCCTCATGTGAGAGAGATGATACCTGAGGATCGATGCAGAGGAGATACGCATACCGTATACGTCCAGATCTACACTCGTATCTCTTTCTCGTATACGGCCGGCTGAAAGCAGTGTGCGTAACCACCGGTGGTCCTGCGATCGAGCGCCCATCACGCAGAGATTGGAGGCTTGCTGGAGCGTTGCTGAGCGGCGAGCAATGCCGAACTCGGGCTGCTCCTGCTCACGACAGTGTGTGATGGTCTGATGTTGTATTGGGATCAGGAGCAGATGAGATCCATCCATCCAATCCCCAACGCGAGGTGGCCCAACCACCGAATGTGTCGGTAGTCTCGTACGCATGGTGCGTTTTCGGATTTCGGAACCGGAGACCAGCCATGGCCCTTGCTGGTGTCCGATCGCCTTTGCCTTTCCATGGCAACCACCGTGCTTTCCATGGAAGAATCTCCGGTCCCCAAGCCACTCGATCGGTCGGTCACACACTCCTGAGCTAGCTAGTCCGGAGCTCACGTCGAACAGGTTCCCGTGCCATGCACTCTGTGTTTCCTGTATTCTTTACCCTTTTTTTTTGCGAGTTCCTGTATTCTTTACCTTGCTTTCACTCGGGTAACAACTGACAACCCCAGTTACCGGATCACATCCACGTACAAGGCAAGTAAATTACCACTTTTTAATTACAGTATTTGCATTCAGGCCACGGTAGCAGTTTAAAATTTTCAAGAATGTTTCGCAAAAAAAAAACAAGAATACGCCAGTAAGAAAGATGCAACTGAACTTTCAGGGCACGGTGCACTGTAGCGGCATCGCGCTGCCGTTCTGCTCGCCGGCGGTGCCTCTCTTCCGTGGTGGCCCCTCCACATCGAAGCCATTATCTCTAGCTCCAATTTTAATGTACATCTAAAACAAGTGCGCCACAATAGTTTTTTAATAAAAAACTGTTTTAGCCTCCAATCAAACAACTCCAACCGCCAACACTGCTAATGCACATAAAATGCATTTTAATGAATCTTCTAACTTATGTAATTTTAAGCTAAAAAGTGCAGTTCACTATATTTGTAAATATTACACTAACTAAGCACTAGATTCTATAGAGCACTGTAAAACTCGGTAACTTTTCTAAGATAGCAAAAAAAAAGCATTTTCTTGGAACAGCTAGAACAGTATAGATTACTAGACTGTAGCAAAGATTACCCTAACTAAGCACCAGGTCCTTCGGCGTCTTCGAAACTCAGGTAACCTTTTCTGGCTACAGCCTACAACAATATAATTTTGTTAGCGCATCTTCGATAAGATATCGGCTAGTTATAAGCTAATTCAGGTCTGAGATTGTTCAAGCACTAGATTCTATAGAGCACTGTAAAACTCGGTGACTTTTCTAAGATAGCAAAAAAAGCATTTTGTTGGAACAGCTAGAACAGTATAGATTACTAGACTGCAGCAAAGATTACCCTAACTAAGCACCAGGTTCTTGGGGGGATTCTAAACTCAAGTAACCTTTTCTGGCTACAGCCTACAGCAATTGTTAGCGCATCGTCGAAAAAACATGTCAGCTTATTAATCATAAACTGCTAGATGGAGGAGCTTTTACAAGCTGGATGGTCGGATAACTTATAACTAGATTAGGTTAACGAACTAAACTATTTTGGAGGGGTTCTCTACTGTATACATATATGACGTGATCAATTTCTACTATATTGTTGTTTCGAAAAAAGGGACCATGTTGTTGTAGATGGTGTTATATAAAGTAGTAAAGATTACCCTAATAAATCATCAGCAGGTTCCTTAGCCCATAACAGCAGAGCAGAGCAACAGCAAATGGACCCATTAAGCATACACACAGTCCATGCAGAGACTCGTCAGGAGAAAAGCGAGGATGGCTCCAAGAATTGGCGTCACGGGCTCGGTAGAATACAAGGCGCGAGCAAAGAAGAGGACGAGAAAAATAAGGGCGCCCCCCACGTCCGTGTTCTCCCCGTCACGGGCCGCCCCTCCTCACCAGCTCACACCCACCACCCTCACCCTGCCGCGCGCGCCACTCCTTCCTACCACTCTATATATGCGCTGCTAGCGCCTGTGCTACGGGAGGGCTGGTGGTGACCAAGAATCGAGAGCTAGCTTATTAGCTATCATGGCCACGGCGGCGCCTCCTCCGTTCCCGGCCTCGGCGGCGCTGGCGGTGGCGACGCTGCTGCTGCTCTGCCTGAGCGGCGGGTGCAATGCGCAGACGCCGGTGTTCGCGTGCGACGCGTCGAACGCGACGCTGGCGGCGTACGGGTTCTGCAACCGGTCGGCGACGGCCGCGGCGCGGGCCGCGGACCTGGTGTCGCGGCTGACGCTGGCGGAGAAGGTGGGGTTCCTGGTGGACAAGCAGGCGGCGCTGCCCCGGCTGGGCATCCCGGCGTACGAGTGGTGGTCGGAGGCGCTGCACGGCGTGTCCTACGTGGGGCCCGGCACGCGGTTCTCGCCGCTGGTGCCCGGCGCCACCAGCTTCCCGCAGCCCATCCTCACGGCGGCGTCCTTCAACGCCACGCTCTTCCGCGCCATCGGCGAGGTCAGTGTCAGCCGCCCACCCACCCCGACCCACCTCACCTGACCTCCCCTCCCATTTCCTCCCTCTCCCCCGTACGCTCTGCTCTCCTCCGTACACCTGCATTGCATTCTTTGATTCTTTCTCCGCGCGCGCCACCTGCATTGCCGCCGCTCCTGCTCGCGCTTGGTGCGGGGGTGGTTGATTTGACGGCGAGCCTCCGCGTTCGCCGGTGGCGGTTGGTGCGCTGGATCGGGGTGATCCGGCGCCGCGAATGCAGTGCCTTGCTTTTCCCTCCCGACTTTCCCTTCATGCGATGCGGCACGGCAAGAAAAGCCGCAAAAGCGTGTCGCCGGATCATATATTCTACTGGTATTCGTTTTGGTCTTTTGGATCCTTTTCGCCGGCGTCTTTAGATGTCAATCGGCGACGCAGTCTCATACTAGCTATCAGGTTAAAACAAGTGGCTGCAGTAGCAATTTGTAATCTTGCCTAGAGCCTAGCATGGATCGGAGAGTTCATGGACTGCACTGCCTAGTATTGTTTCTTGCTCGTGGAGAGTCATGGCGGATGGAGATGCGGCGCCATGCTCCGTACCAGTACGGTTCTCATAGTGGCGCTGCGCGAAAAGCTAAGCGCGTTCAGCCCGGTTCAAACGGCAAAACAATGGCGACAGGTCGAGTACAAAAAGATGATATATCTAGTTAACGAGAAAAAAAAGAGTACAAAAAAAAATGAATGGCTATCGCTAATCCTGAGTGCTAGATTTATTTAGTTTCACATGTCACGCGTCAAGCATCATTGGGATTCCTCACCGTTAAGAGAAAGGGAAAAGGGGCTCAGGGGCAAGGACTGATTAGAGTGCGCGCCCCAGCATAATTATGGCGGTACGTGGCTGATCCAACAGCACCCGAGTTGATAAGATGCAATGCAACTGGTCTCTGGCCGTCCTAGACATCGTCTCGATCTGCCCTTGTCACGGGTAACTGGCTAAGGTATGCAGCAGCACAGTAGCCGTATGTGGGGCTCTCCACAGAGCAGGGGCCGTCCACTGTTTTTCTTTAAAAAAAAGTTCACTGGAATTTTGCACTAGTACAAGAAGTTCATACGCCTGGTAGTAACTGCATGATCGTAATGCTAAAAGGGGCCTAGTTAGAATGCAGTATTTGTTGACTGGATTAGGATTTAGTAGTAACATGTGCAAGCAAAACAAGGACAACATTGGAAATGTCGGTCCTGGGGTCGGTGACCTTCTTGCGTTCATTCATAGGACAAAGCAAGCACAGTGCATACAGACATGCGATTCTTTTGGACATGCGATGCTGTCGCGTGGATTGCATTTAGTGGACGCCACCTTTTCGTCGTCCCGGTGCGACGGTGCCCCCACTTCACCTCCCCTGACCTCCCTCCCATTGCAATCTCCCGTCCGCTGCGGCGTCACTGTCTCTCATGGGACGGGAGAATTTTCACCCAGCGAGAAAAGCTTTCGCCCGTGGTGGTGCGACCTGGATCCGGTTAGTGGCGAGCTTTGCCAAAGGGCAACCGCAACCCATCATCATCGTCTACCTCGTTTCGTCCCTGGATTTCAGGTTTCAGAGAAGACGGGCTACTGCTATAGAATGGTGGTTGATTTCAATCCAGCAGGGGCTGAGCAGTGACCTCTGCGCACTGTACTGACCAATGCCGACTCCTGTCGGTCTGGCTGGCATTGATCTTTTTCTTTTCTTCGGTTGCACCAACCGGAGTACAGTATCTGCATTTGCATGCATGTTTGACACATCGGCATCTGCATGGATAGATTCTGAATTTTCCGATGGATTCGCTCGCTGTGACTGTGAATTCTGACGGGATTTTTTTTTTGCCTGCAGGTGGTGTCGAACGAGGCGCGGGCGATGCACAACGTGGGGCTGGCGGGGCTCACGTTCTGGAGCCCCAACATCAACATCTTCCGGGACCCGCGGTGGGGCCGCGGGCAGGAGACCCCCGGCGAGGACCCGCTGCTCACCAGCAAGTACGCCGTCGGCTACGTCACCGGGCTGCAGGACGCCGGCTCCGGCGCCGGCGACAGCCTCAAGGTCGCCGCCTGCTGCAAGCACTACACCGCCTACGACGTCGACAACTGGAAGGGCGTCGAGCGCTACACCTTCAACGCCGTGGTAAGCTGCTCTCTGTTCTCCTGGATGGGATTGGGACCTGACGTGCAGCGGCGCCGTGCCGGATTGGTCCATCTTCTCCTGCACCGGTGGGCTGTCGTGATTGGACTGATGGCATCGCCGTGCCGGATTGCTTGCCGCCGTTGGCCGTTGCACGAATTGAATAGGCCCAGACGACCAGCCTGCCTGCTAGGGTCGTAGCTAATACGTGGGGGTAAATGTGTGTGCCTGCAGCTGCCGCTGCTGTGCACTGCACGGCTGCAACCTGCAGCACAGAAAGCGCGTCCGGCCAGGGTCAGGCTGGTGATTGACCCATGTGGCAGCCACCAGCCTTTCCCTTTCCTTGCTTTGTTTAGGTGATCCATGCACCTTTTGTACGGCCCCTGAATCCTGATCAACGTCAAGTGACGCCGTCCACAATGACTCACACCGACGACCGCAGTGTGTACATGTACTGAGCCTTTACGCCAAGCCCGCCGTATACGGTCACTGGTTGTTTCTCCCAGTTCCGTGGCTGCAAAGCTGCGCTTCTTTAGTGCTTCTGGCATGGCAGGGCACCTTGATTACTCATCTTAAAGAAAACACCTTGATTTAGATAAGGCCAACCACTGACAGATACATGGAGGATGCCCCGTATTAAGAAAGAGCAATGATTGATTAGGGAATGTCCCAAGGCGTATAGTATAGGTAACATTCAGACAAACCAAGCTGCAGTATGTGTCACTCACCACTGATCGCTACGGATGTCCGAGTTGTTAACCCCATCAGATTCCGGTGGTTGCAGATCCCCGAAATGGGCGATCGCTCGGCCATCTCCACACACCGAGACGCGTAAACAAACCTGCCTCATGCGCCTCTAGTGCTCGCAAGACAGGATCAGGAGAAGAACATCTTGGGTTTTGTATATTGGTGTGGGAATGCTAGGCAGATGACACAATGGCACGCCTAACCTAATCATGTGTGTCGTATTAGCCAGTGTCGTGCATCCGTGCCTGTCTCAGTCCTAGGTCCCAGCAACATTACTATTCATCACTTGCTCGGGCATTGCTGTTGTGGAGTGTTAATGGTTGCACTTCTGAAGATCTCTAGCTGCCAAGATGGACCAGAAAAGTTGAACTCAATTCGCCCGGATTGCAGCATCCTGATCACGGTTTTGTGATGTGGATTCAGGTGTCGCAGCAGGATCTGGACGACACGTTCCAGCCGCCGTTCAAGAGCTGCGTGGTCGACGGGAACGTGGCCAGCGTCATGTGCTCCTACAATCAGGTCAACGGGACGCCCACCTGCGCGGACAAGGATCTCCTGTCTGGAGTCATCAGAGGGGACTGGAAGCTGAACGGGTATCCCCTTGTTTCCTCTTCAGTCTTCCATAACTTCTGCAGAATTGCAGTCATCTACTCATCTCGTGTTCAAAAGAACATCGTTACAGTACCATTTTACCAAGTTTAGGTCTGCTCTGGAAGTTCAGGGAAACTGAAATGTAGCTTCAGAAGTATTGATCCCATCATCTTTTTATGTGGTTCCTGCAGATATATTTCGTCCGACTGTGACTCGGTCGATGTGCTTTACAATAACCAGCACTACACCAAAACCCCCGAGGACGCGGCCGCCATCTCGATCAAAGCAGGTTCGTTCATTTCTCCCCTTATTAGTGACGATGCAAACAGCAGAAATGCTGGTAGTTCAGTTGAGTGTTGGTGCTCCATTTCTGTATTCACTTGAAATGTCTCCTGACGTTGCTTGGCCAAACTGCGGCAGGTCTGGACCTGAACTGCGGCAACTTCCTGGCGCAGCACACCGTGGCGGCCGTGCAGGCCGGCAAGCTCTCGGAGTCCGACGTCGACCGGGCCATCACCAACAACTTCATCACGCTCATGCGGCTGGGCTTCTTCGACGGCGACCCGCGGAAGCTCCCGTTCGGCAGCCTCGGCCCCAGCGACGTGTGCACGTCCTCCAACCAGGAGCTGGCGCGCGAGGCCGCGCGCCAGGGCATCGTGCTCCTCAAGAACAATGGCGCGCTCCCGCTCTCCACCAAGTCCATCAAGTCCATGGCTGTCATTGGTCCCAACGCTAATGCCAGCTTCACAATGATCGGCAACTACGAAGGTAATTTACTGCCGAATTTCTTACTGTTCAGAGCCTTCCAATCAGTCAGTTACTGAACACAATTTGATCCATCCTTGGCTGCTGTCTGTTGCCGATGACATACAGGCACGCCGTGCAAGTACACGACGCCGCTGCAGGGCCTGGGCGCGAACGTGGCCACGGTGTACCAGCCGGGCTGCACGAACGTCGGGTGCAGCGGGAACAGCCTCCAGCTCGACGCCGCCACGAAGGCCGCGGCCAGCGCTGACGTGACCGTGCTGGTCGTCGGCGCTGACCAGTCCATCGAGCGCGAGAGCCTGGACCGGACGAGCCTCCTCCTGCCGGGCCAGCAGCCGCAGCTCGTGTCCGCGGTCGCCAACGCATCCAACGGCCCGTGCATCCTCGTCATCATGTCCGGCGGGCCGTTCGACATCTCGTTCGCCAAGTCCAGCGACAAGATCGCCGCGATTCTCTGGGTCGGCTACCCCGGCGAAGCCGGCGGCGCCGCCATCGCCGACGTCCTCTTCGGATACCACAATCCAAGTAATCGCCGCACCGCGTTGGCAACTGAATCGCCGTTCCTGAACTTTTCTCTTAGTATCAGTTCTGAACTGTTGTGTCGACGATGATCGCAGGTGGAAGGTTGCCGGTGACGTGGTACCCCGAGTCGTTCACCAAGATCCCGATGACCGACATGCGCATGCGGCCAGACGCGTCGACCGGGTACCCCGGCCGGACGTACCGGTTCTACACCGGCGACACGGTGTACGCCTTCGGGGACGGCCTGAGCTACACCAGCTTCGCGCACCGCCTCGTGTCCGCGCCGACGCAGGTGGCCGTGCAGCTCGCGGAGGGCCACGCGTGCCTGACCGAGCAGTGCCTGTCCGTGGAGGCCAAGGGCGGGCACTGCGAGAACCTGGCGTTCGACGTGCACCTCCGGGTGCGGAACGCGGGCAAGGTGGGCGGCGGGCACACGGTGCTCCTGTTCTCGTCGCCGCCAGCGGTGCACAACGCGCCGGCGAAGCACCTGCTGGGGTTCGAGAAGGTGTCCCTGGAGCCCGGGCAGGCCGGCGTGGTGGCGTTCAAGGTGGACGTGTGCAGGGACCTGAGCGTCGTGGACGAGCTGGGCAACAGGAAGGTGGCGCTGGGCAGCCACACGCTGCACGTCGGGGACCTCAAGCACACGCTCAACCTGAGGGTGTAAAGGGAACTGCTGCAATTGGGCGCGGCCTTGGAATGGTGCAGTTGGAATTGGTGGATTGGATGGGTCAGGGGGAGGGAGAGGGGTTCGTCAGAATTGGTTCAGGAGGTTCAGCAATAAGGGCTTCCCGTTGGGAAAGAATTGGATCATCCACGGGCAGCGTAGTCTCTTTGTTTGGTGGTATTGGATTCATTTGGAGGGTCCATTTGCAATTGTAATCTCGGAGAAGTGTAATTGACTGAAAGGGTGAAGGGTTCGTTCATTTCTTCAGATTCAAGTCAAGGTGTTCAAATGGTTGTGTTGTGAAAGAAACATACCTCTAAGGCCCCGTTTGGTTGGGCGTCGACAGCCAGCGTTGGCGTTTGGAACGCGCCAGCAGAACCAAAGGGCGGACGTTCGCGACGTGCTTATCACACCGCAGCCGTGTTTGCGCGTTTTGTCTTCGCAGCAGCCCGCGAGCAGCTTCTCCGCATTCCCCTTCCCCTCCGTGTCGATCTGCCCAACCGCCTCCTCCCAAGGTGCGGCCGGCCGAGCGCCGCTCCTCCTCGCCGGCGGGCACCCAGGCGGCGCTCCTCCCCGCCCGCGGCGAAGGAGCCACTCCCGGCTGCTCCAACCCCCACTTCCCCCCTTCCCTCCGCGTGGATCTGCCCCGGTCAAGATCTCCCGAGGTGGAGGGGTGCAACAAGGAGGGCCGCTCCTCCTCGCCGGCGGGCACCCAAGCGGCACTCCTCCCCGCCCGCGGCAAAGGAGCCATCCCTAGCTGCTCCAACCCCCACTTTCCCCTTCCCTCCGTGTGGATCTGCCCCGGTCAAGATCTCCCGAGGTAGAGGGGCGCAACAAGGAGGGCAGCTCCTCCTCGCCGGCGGGCACCCAGGCGGCGCTCCTCCCCGCCCGCGGCGAAGGAGCCACTCCCGGCTGCTCCAACCTCCACTTTCCCCTTCCCTCCGCGTGGATCCACCCCGGTCAAGAGCTCCCGAGGTGGAGGGGCGCAACAAGGAGGGCCGCGCGCGCACGGAGCGTGAGATCCTCGAGGCCGTGGAGCACCCCTTCCTGCCGCGGCTCTACGGCGTCGCCGAGGGGGACCACTGGTCCTCACCGAGTTCTGCCCCGGCGGCGACCTCCACGTGCTGCGCCAGTGCCAGCCGCACCGACGCTTCTCCGAGGCCGCAGTTTGGTATGATCCGAGCGGTCGAGGCCCCATTACCGTGTTGATTTACATCTGCGATCACGATGAATTCATTCATGCCGTCTATCTAGTGTGTCTCCAGATTTTGATTGCTCTCATGTTCAACAAAGGGCATTTTGGGGGGTAGAATGCTGGGCCGATTCATCTCTCTCTCCAGGGCAGACGTGCAGTTACACACATGAATGCATTTTAAAGCTTTATTTTTCTCTATGTCTCCTCGTATTAGAAATCTAGAAGGCAAACTTGAAAAAAAATCCTTTATCTAAGTCTAAATAGCAACATAATTCATTCAGTGGCCAACTATAAAAAACTTTTCTAGTTCTCTTTCAAGTTGAATCAAAGAGAAAGCTCAATTGACTACTCAACGGGGACGTCTTCACTTCATGTAGCATTTTCTTCTCTTGTCTACTCAAAAATTTCATCTTTGTTAACATGATAAGATAGCACACACCAATTTCTGTAAAAACTTGTATGCCGCAGTACAAAAGAGCAAATGTTCCCAACTGTTGGAACAATTGTTTGTATCACAAGGAACAAAATCTTATATCATGGAAAACAAAATATTTAATCACTTGGAACAATGGTTTTTGTCGTTTGCAACAAATATAGAAATCACCTGGAACAAAATCTTGTATGCCGTGGAACAAAAGATTTGATAACTTGGAACGAATGCTCACAGCTAATGAAAAAATTACCTTATGCATCAACAGGATAGCATAGTCAATAATACATGTGACCGGTTTAGGTATATCCATACACATTCCCGACAAAATGAATTGCCATGAAGCCACTAGATATTTGCAATACAAAAGGAGAGAAAAAAATTACCTAAATGATATGCTGCTAGTGTTGGAATTTGTACTACATAGTCAGTAAAACAATATTTAGAGAACCACTCATGATTGGGGACTAAGAAGTATAAAAATTAATAACTAAAGATGACAAATACTTATAAAACTATTGATATCTAAATATGGAGAGCTGGTTATAACCTCACTGAACATCAAATCCACCGAATGGGGGATACTAATTCATATATGAAATTAGTAACAAGACTTGGAACAATTGTTTGGGTAGCATGGTGAAGGAACCAAACTAAATAACCAGGTGAGTATAAAAAAAATAAATAACCAGGGAGGTAAAATTGAAAGGAAAAAATGTATACCTTATGCCAATTTCATCAAACAAATTGAGGGCATCAGTCATGGAAACATCAATGCCAGCGGGAGTACACAGGAGAGTGATCTCCTGTTCTCTCACACTATCGATTTATTTCCATGCTACACACAATTTTTTTATCATGCAAACAGAAAATGACAATTTAATAGGAGCAAGACAATTCAGAACAGATAGATACTTTAATAAGAGTTACTGTTAAAGTATCTTGCATGAACCATGCACTAATGAGCAACTAAAGATGGCGTTGCATTTCTTAATTCTAAGATTACTTGAATATTGGAGAGACACATACATGCTCGAAGCATAAACTAGCAGGCAAAGCACTCCAAAGTGTATTACTGCTTACAATAATTATTCAAATATTGCAATACTGGACTGATATGAATTGCAAACTTGAATTATTCACCCTATGGGCAACATGGGCAATTGATGAGAAGCAAAGACGATTGCATCTGTACTGCTCCTGATTCACAGGGAATCTCTGATGCTAATAGCTACTTACATTTTCGATCTAGCTTATGGAGTTTATGAGCACGTCAATTCATAACAAAGTCTAGTCAATTGCACTTTGCATCAAAGTCTAGTCATTGAACTCATGCCAATCTCTATACTGAACTCTGAACCTGAATTGGCTTTTTGATGCAAAAGCACTTTAAATCGGTAGATTGACTAACCTTCTGCATTTATTAGTTTCTCTGCCTTCAATGCTCAATACCAATACTTTGGCATCTGCATAGCTTTGATTCCCAGGATCTTCTTTTCTCCCTCACGCTACTCTCCATGCCGGCGGCCTACCCACGTCGGCGGAGTCCCCAAGCCTCCACGTCTATTCGATCTCCTCTTCACAGGTATTGGTTCTTCACAATTTTATTTTGATATGAGATATGCTGCATACATCGATTGCTTGTGGATGAAAAAATAATTGATTGTGATCCTCACATTAGTGATGGGTGAAAAGCCGGTGTGGGATAATGCCACTTTGAAGCACTTCATTGACATTTGCAAGGAGGAGCTTATTCTTGGGAATAGACCAAATGGTTGTTTTACTAGAACTGGTTGGAAGAATCTTGAGGATAAACATCTTGCAAGAACCGGGTTGAAACTAGTGAGGTCACAATTGAAGAATAAATTGGACAACATGAAAAAAGATTACACCGTGTTCATGGAACTAAAAAATGCTGCCATTGGGCTTGGATGGGATGATGCGAATCAAACTGTTGATTGTTCTAGCACGTGGTGGGATGGACATCTTGCGGTGAGTTAAGTTTTGTTTTTTTAAGGGAATTCTATTTGCCTTTGTTATATTTCGTTCCTGACCTTGCTAAATTTATTTTATAGCAATGCAACAACCTAGAGAAAGGTATCAAGTGCATCCATCTCAGGTTTCGAAAGCGGGGGCCGAAGTACCTTGATGATTTACATATGCTGTTTTAAAAGGTGCATGTCACCGGTGCTTCCGCATCATGTCTGGGAGATATTTCTTCAAGTGACTCGAGTGATGAGGACACAATGGAGATTACTCCCAATGAGAAACCAAATCCAGCAACAAAGAAGCGCAAACAATTGTCTAGTCCGACTAAGGAGAAGAAGGAAAAGAGTCCATTTTTTCGGATGTACAAGAACACATGCATGAGGATTGAAAGTGCAGGTGATAAAATTGGGTCATGTCTTGAAGCATCATTGGCTCCTCCACAATTCAGCCCTGTTCCAACTATTGCACAAGCCATGAGAATGGTGAAGGATTGTGGGATTCAAGAAAAAAACTGCTTTGATGCACACAACTACCTTATTAATCATGAAGCCTGAGTTTAGAGAGATACTTAGTGCGCTTGAAACAAATGAAGGAAGGTTTAATTTGATTGAGAGGGAGCACGAGATGAAGAAGGCCACATAGATCAATTTCTCTTGTGTTTCAACCATTTATTTGCTTAAGTTCTTGTATGTTTGAATAATTGTCTTGTATGTTGGAACCAGTGTTGTTTTCTACATTGGAACCAGTGTTGTTTTCGACATTCGAACCAGTGTTGTTTTCTACATTCGAACCAGTGTTGTTTTCTACGTTGGAACCAGTTTTGTTATGTATGTTGGAACCAGTTTTGTCTTGTATGGTGGAACTATTTTTCCCGTGTATGTTTAATAGTTTTTCCTTGTATGTTGGAACCAGTTTTGTCTTGTATGTTGAAAGCGTTATTTCTGCATTTGTTGAACAATTTACTTTGTTTATATAGATGGATGCGAATATGGAAGAGCTGGCTAGAAAAGGCAGCAGTCTCTTCTTTCACTAAATGAGTTATCTCAACATGCTGCTCTTCTTGGAAATCTGGGTGCTCTTTACAATGAGCGATATGCTAACAAAGCTGAATATAGAGCAAAAGAAGATCCGGAATCTGGTTATGATTGGGTCATGAAGTGCTTCAAGCGTCCAAGATATTTTTACAAGATATTTCGGATCAGTACAGAGGTTTTTATGACTCTTTATGATTTATTGGTGTCTTCGTATGGTTTAAAATCTTCTAGAAATGTTACATCAATAGAATCATTGGCAATATTCTTATGCATTGTTGGAGGGCCTCGGTCATTTTCCCAAGCTGAAAACCGTTTTGTCCGGTCAACATGGACAGTTCATATGAAATTCAAGGAGGTATTGAAGTGTTTACTTAAATTAGCAAAACATAACATCAAACCGAAGGATCTAACATTTAGCAATGAACATGAGAAGTTGAAAGAACATCGTTTCTGGCCTTATTTCAAGGGTGCTATTGGTGCAATAGATGGATCACTTGTCCCGGTTGTTGTTCCGGCTGATGAGGTGATTAACTACACTTGTCGTCATGGATATACATCATAAAATATACTTGCCATATGTGACTTTGATATGAGGTTCACATTTGTGGTTGCTGGATGGGCGGATTCCGCACATGATACACGGATCCTTAACCGTGCATTGGCAAACTTTCCTTCATTTCCTGTACCTCCTAAAGATAAATAGTCCCTTATACACTTTGATCATCATTTTTTACAATGCTAACTTATTTTTCATTTTCAGATAAATACTACCTTGTTGACTCCGGTTATCCAAATCGAACTGGATACCTTACACCTTTTAAGGGGACTAGGTACCATATACCAGAATTTTGTCATCGTCGTGGATGTCCACCACAAGGGAAGTATGAGTTATTTAACTTTTTGCACTCCTCTCTTCGCAATATCATTGAGCAAGCATTTGGAGTTCTCAACCAAAAATGGCGCATATTGAAAGCTATGCCGAGTTTCTCAGCTGAACGGCAGAAAGAGATCATCATAGCTTGTTTTGCACTATACAATTTCATCTGTGATAGTTAGTTGCGTGATAAGGAGTTTGAGAGGTGTGACGCAGATGAGGAGTATATACCAAGAGCATCAAATGTTGAGGAACAAACTCAAGATGATGGTCGTGAGATAGAGGGAGAGAATGAAGTTACTATGAACACAATTCGTGATAGGATAGCTAGTTCGATAGCTAATGCAAGTGGAACATGAGATTGCTATGTAGCTGACAACTCTTTTGAAATGAACAATGCACTTATTTATATATATAATATTTAATTTCATAACATATAATTTAATGCAAAAATCACAGCATTATGTTTATTTTACATACAAACAACATTTTAGAGCCTCAGGGGCGTTACATACATTTTATATCAAATCTACAGTTTCACAGCAGGTTGAACCAAACGGTTTTCAGCTTTTTCACAGCTCACAGCTCACAGCAGGTTTTTCACACAGCTCACAGGTTAACCAAACGCACTCTAAGATCAGAAAAGAAGAACATACAACCTGATGCTACAGTTCAGTTTCCCTTGTCCATCAGTGTATCTCTCCCATCTCCCTCTCTAGACGCGTGTCGTACCTCGTGTCTGGAAAGGAAGGAGACTGCACACAAGCTGAAATGCTGGATGACAAAAGCTGCACCTTCCACAATTTGGGTGCTATTATTGTTCAGCAGGGCGAGGGGCGTGGGCTAGGCCCATTATCTCTTAACACTAAATAAACTGGGCCCATCGTCAAGTTCTCCTGGGCCTGCTGACATCATGGGGGTGCCGCGGCCTCGTCCGAGAGCTGAGGCGCTTCGTGTTCATTCCATGGAACGAATTTGTAAGTCATACGATAAAAAAAATTTAAGTCGTGACATGAGGCTCTTGTTGAGGACGCTGTTGCATGCATGGCCCTCCCATGTCGCACGATCCAAGACCTGGTCCTGGAAACCATGACTAACGGAGGCTTGTTTAATTAGGTGCCGCTAAATAATAATTCATGAGCCATTATGTCTCCAACCAGATAAGCTCGGCCTGTGGGTGCTTATGTGGACGGTGCACCAACTGTCCAAGGGTCTTTTTTGTTTTTTTCCCCCCTAGAGATCCCGGGGAAGGGTAGGTAAGAACATATATTTTTTTTTGCGAGGAAGGTAAGAACATATCTACGTGCATGTAAGATCCCGGTCAACGCAAGGATTACACACAGGGGCAAAGCTACATACTAATTAGGGGTGCTAATGTACCCCTAAAAAAATAAAAAAAACAGCGATCATATTCAAATTTTCACCATATTTGCACCCCCTCCATAATTGAATTCTATGCACCCACACGGCAAACGCACCCACTATAATTTTCTCAAGCTTGGCCACTGATTACACGTTACAGTACATGATCAAATCATGACACGACGCTACCTGCCAACCAACGATTGTAAGACAAAATGTTGCATCAGGATCTTCCATTTACCTCCTTGTAAACCCTCCTACGACTGCTTGTTTACCCCTTTGCACACTTTTCATGTGGAACTCTAGTACATTTCACCAATTTTTCTGCCCCACGTTCTTCAGGTGTTTTTTCTTCTTCTTCTTTTAAAAGCGGCCTTCAACACGAAACAGAACATCGACACACGGCACATGCATCTGGTGAAGATTCATGGATCAGCACGAAGCCCTGCACTGTGCATGCGCCATCTAGTCATCTCCATGTCAGGACCGACGCCTGATCGAGGACAGGATCAGAAAGCAGAGTCTGCCGCAGGAAAGCTCGGACGTCTCTGTCTCTCACCACCCCCGCGCGGCGTCGCCATCGCCCACCAAACCCTCCCGGCCGCATCCGACGTGGCGTGGGACGGGGGCGCGGCGCGGTGGTAGTTGGATTGGATCCACCACCGGGGGCCAGGGAGAGCGCGGGGAGGACATCCCGGATTCCCAGCCCAACTAACCCCGACGGGCCCATTTCGGTTTGCACCTGACGGAAACGCCCTCCCCGCCTCGCGAGCGGCCCGCGCTCGCCTTGTGGTTTGGTGGAGGGTGGCATGGTCCACTGTGGATTTAATTTAACGCACGATTCGATTCTTGACTCCCGATTGTCGTTTTGGGCAGGTAAGAAAGTCTTGCAGGTTTTCTCGTCCTCGGAACAGGCGGGAAACTGCTAAGCCAATTCTGTTGGCGCACTGGCACTGGCAGGTCTCTGGATTATTCTATGCCACGAGTGGCATCTGATATGCTGCTGCCTCATCTTTTCTTTATGCACATACGCAGGCTATAACATCTAAACCCTTTTAGCCTTTGATTGATATTTAGCTTTATACGCTAAACCATCCAAATTCAATATGATATGATTACATTTAAAAATATGTCCAACTGTTTTCAATTAAACGGTCGCAAACATTATAATATGCGACGTTGGACACCACATCGGGTCAAACAGCGGCATGTTCACTTAGCTCCAAGATTCCTAAAATACAATTTTTCCGCCCTTGTCTGTCCTCAGCTCATTATGACAGGCGTAAGACCAAACTGGAGTATTTAACGTATCAAGCAAGATGATCTTGCCTTTTTTATCATTAAAAATAAAAATACAATGAACGCAAGAGGATTCCAGATCCTGGAATACTGAAAACATGCCGGGCCCCGCGGCAAGAAACCAACCACTTCGAAACCAAACTCGCGACCGCCTCTCGGAGTCTTGTATAAAAGCCCACAATTTCCACCTCCTTCAATTCCCTCTCATCTCTCGTCTCCGCACGGAGTCCGCCCTCCTCGTCCGCCGCCTGCCGCCGGCGCGCTCTCCATTACCCCGGCGATGGCCGGCCTATCCAGAACCAGCTCCACCGATCACGTCTAGCACATCTCGCCGGAGCGGCTGAGTCACACGTCACAGCAACACATCAGACCCGCCTTCTCGTCAGGCCGGATCGACAGGAAGATGGAGGCGAGCGCGGGCATCCGGCCGCGGCCCGGTGCCTGGGCCGGGCTCGAGAAGCCGCGCGGCGGCGGCGCTTACTCTGCAAGGGTCCCGGCGGTGAGGCTCACGGCGGAGAAGCTGCCGCCGAGGCTGGCTCTGGGAACCGATCCGCGGAGGAGCGCGGATCCTGTGCTCCGTGCCGCCAAGCTGAAAGCTTCGTGTTGTAAGAAACCGGCAGGTGAGCATTCCAATTGCCTCTCCCTTTGGTGTTCATGCAGTTGCTATTGTTAACAAATGCTAGTAGGATTATCATATAAACCCAGGGCAGGAAATGGGTTAGCTGTGATGTGACTTGATGTCAGTGAACATGGCAACAAACATCAGATCAGATAAGGCTTAGACTTGGGGATCAATTTTTTTTTTGTTCTAGAATTGAATTTCGAGGGACGAGATATGTATCTGCAACGTGCCAACAGCTGTTGGCTTGTGCTGCCTGACACGCCTTCCACATGTGACACGCGACGGCCAAGGGAGGGGACAGCAAGTGGCGAAACCCGACTGTTGCCATACGGTTTTGTTGGCTATAGAGCAGTTCGTATTGGCTTCTAGCCTTCTAGGTGTTGGCGGACCATACCATCGGAAGTTTTTTTTTTCTTTTTGATAAACCATCGGAAGTTGTCCTTCCAAAGTCAGTCATCAGGTACAAACATAATTATAGCGATTAGGCTATTTTGTGTGTTTTTAAGGGAAGATATAGCTACTTGTGTTTCGTATAATTGATTCCAAATCAATGTCAAACCCCATCCATGTTAGGGCTCTTTTCATGGGGGGATTTTTTTTTTGTTTGCGATTGGTTTTCAGATCACTTTATGTAGTTTTTAGGACCTAGTATTATTTTGTAATTAGCTAATTCTATTAGTACTAATGTGCAGCTCTACTTCCTTACAATCTGAACAGATAATACTACCTTGCAAGGGTTTGTCAAAAAGAAAAAAGCACTTTGCAACTTGCATGATAGGAGGAATTAGAGGAGGGTCTGGCCGTATTGTTATTTAAGTCATAATTCAGCGTATATCAGACAATTGAGATTTGACACACATGATGTTGGCTTGCAGGTACTGAAAAGGTCCACTACTCTGCTGATGAAGCTCTCATACTACAGGTCAGGAAATATGTTCTTTTGCGAATAGGAAATAAAGTAATGATAATTGCATTGAGAGGAGAGAAAAAACATCAACTGACCAGCTACGTGCTAATTCCAGCAAAAAGCCCAGGATGTTCTCCCTTACTTGGATGGCCGATGCGTTTATCTAGTTGGTTAGTTCTAGCTCCAGTTCAGCTCAAGCCTATGCACCTCACCATGTCACCGTTTGCATATATGATATCTGTGTACTTTGCCACTTTGGTATACAGGAATGATGGGTTCAGGCAAAACTACAGTTGGGAAGATATTAGCTGAAGTACTAGGTTATTCATTCTTCGACAGGTCTGCATTACTCTCTGATAATTAACTTCACTAGCTGTCCACCAAAGCTTTTTAGAAGTAACCTCTTTTTTTGCTTATGGTTTAGTAATGTTACTGGCCTATTCCTATTGCAGTGATAAGTTGGTAGAGAAGGCTGTCGGTATATCATCTGTTGCTGAGATTTTTCAGCTCCACAGTGAAGCGTTCTTCAGAGATAATGAGGTATATGTCGGTTTCTCTAATGAGTTTTATTTAAAATTTTCCTTATTAAAGGTTGGAGGCCTGGGGAAAGACTCCAAGTCTGCAAGGCATTCATTTTTCTTTCTAGGAAGATCGAATTGGCAATTCCCCACCTCTGATATAAATGCTGTAATCCGATAGAGGCTGACAGCATTAAGCTCCTATTCAAGTACCTCTATACCTGATAACCAACTTTTCTGATATCCTCTTTTTTCATTCGACTTGTCAAGAGTGAGGTCCTAAGGGATTTGTCATCAATGCATCGGTTAGTTGTTGCAACTGGAGGTGGTGCCGTGATCCGACCAATCAATTGGTACTGGAAGTGACAAAACTACCCTGGGGTTGCTCTTCGAAACCAATTCTCACACTGCAGGAAATTTGCAGGAGTTACATGAAGAAAGGGCTGACTGTGTGGTTAGATGTTCCACTGGATGCACTTGCAAGAAGGATTGCTGCCGTGGGAACTGCATCTCGGCCCCTCTTGCATCAGGAATCTGGTGACCCATATGCAAAGGTAGCTACTGATGCTCACTGTCATATGAGATTTGAGCTCCAGTCTGACTAATATTCTATTTTGGTAACCCTCACAGCGCTAAGGCCTTTTGTTTCCTAATGCAGGCTTATGCAAAACTTACATCACTTTTTGAGCAAAGAATGGACTCATATGCTAATGCTGATGCCAGAGTTTCACTTGAACGTAGGTTTCCTATAATTTTCAATAACAAT
Source organism: Panicum hallii (assembly GCF_002211085.1). Taxonomy (NCBI): domain Eukaryota; kingdom Viridiplantae; phylum Streptophyta; class Magnoliopsida; order Poales; family Poaceae; genus Panicum; species Panicum hallii. The sequence goes on along the minus strand of NC_038048.1, from coordinate 45,250,057 downwards.
GGCTGCTATGCATAATCCTGAATTTGCTAATCCTTTATACTACTGACAAACTCACAAAACACAATGCTTCACAGAATTCAATTAATTGACCAAATTCTTCGTGATGCAGATATTGCATTAAAACAAGGGCATAATGACGTCACTATACTTACACCTAGTACCATCGCCATTGAGGTATCCTGAAATTCTGTTTTCTTCCTGTTCTGCCTTAGCTGAATTGGCCTTCACAACTAAATCTAACTGAGAATTTTTCGCCTCAACCCTTTCAGGCATTGCTAAAGATGGAAAGTTTTCTTACTGAGAAGGCCATGGTCAGAAACTGACCACTTGTTGCTGGGGAAAAGGACACTGACAGCATATGGCCCCTGTTTGTTTAATTGTACTTGTACATATGCCTTTGCATGAGCTCTTTTTACAGTACTATTAGATTGTTGTTCACGCAACATAAAAAATGATTATTTGAGTTTGTACTTGTGCAAATGAATAAGAGAATAGTTTTAAGTAAACTAATCGCAACTTGTTCTTTATCTTATTAATGAATGGTTGGAGGGCACATCAAGTTAACATGCTATTGCCATTTCGTTATGTCATATAGATTGTGAAATAAAATCGGGTAACATGAATCCATGGTTTCGAGTCAAACTGCAGTACTGCAGTATTATTTTTTTTATCACACATAGATTTAACTCAAAACTTCATTAGTTATACCATATGGAGATAACAAAAAAGGGTCTTTTACAGGCCCCCTTTTGTTTGAAAAAATATGTACATAATAAAGAAGTGTCCCAAAATCATTCATAACAAAGAAAAAAAATCAGATTGATCTTGGATTCTACTCGTAGATTAGATGCTACTGCAAGGGAAAAAAGCCCTCCTCGTCTTCTAGTAGCGATTCCAAAATAACAGTTAAAAGAACATTTAAGGAAGCAGGGACGGAAAACTTGTACCTTCAGCTTTATATGAACATTCTTCTAATGGTTCTAGCAACAGCCCGAGATAAAATACGACTTGCTAAATCTGTTGGCAGAAGAAGCAACTGCTGTTGGGACTCCGGTGGAAGCTTCGATAGAGAAGGACATAAACAAATGAGCCATGGGCCATGCGGATTTTGACACATATTAGTCTCACTGAACTTATATCTCCCACTTACCTCAGGAATGATGGAAATAACTGGCAAAAATTCTGGCAGAGATGTCATTTCATACAGCACAAGAGAAAGTTCATCTGTGCTACCACCTTCGTTCTCTATGGCACTGCTATTTCCAGGAATCTACAAAACTTATACACAATAAACAAAACAAACAAAGGCTCAAAGCAAAAGCTGTAAATCTTGAAATACGATGTACAAAGTCATGCAACTCATGTCAGTGGGGACATGTATTGATAGTCCACAACATAATATATGGATTTTGCTCAATCACATGCATATCTAACCTAAGTTTTTCCCCTTCCACACAAATGAATAAAGAAAGTAGAAAGCTGAGATCTATTGAAAATTGTACATACCGGAGATGAATTTTCCTTCTGAGAAACCTTAGATAAAAGTAGGAGCAGGCGATATAGATTTCTCAAGTTAGTGACATCCTCGTCATCTAGTGAGGTTAATGGGGATGGACCACCAGCAAATGGCAATCTGGAGGCTGCTGCAGATGTTGCTGAGCTTAATGTAGCTACACCAAGTGCATCTATTCCCTGCAAACACTAAATTTTTGAGAACGCAGAGCCAGAAAGTACTCTTATCAAAACAGGTATGCAAGCTCACTTTAAGCAAACATGAATAATGCCGGAAGAAGATTCTATATCTTCTAAAAGTCAATCGAAATTTATTGAAAACCAATAAAGATAAACGACAAGGAATGCTTGTCACCATTTAAGGAATTTCCCTAACAAATTTACTGATTTCAAAACATACTATACTTTCTGATACCTTACTTGTCAGCATGCATAGAGTGTTGAAAATGGAACCTAAGCTGTTGGAATGACCTATTACTTTTGCGATAAAAATGAATTGAAAAACAAAAAAGAAACTCAGAAATGAATTAACCTTTTGCAACCTGTTTGCTCAAATGCTTAGGTGTAAAAATATTTAGAATACAGAATCTCAAGATGCTCTGGATTTTCCAAATATTATGATGATCAAGCTAACTCAATATTTAATTGTGCCTTTAACAGGGTACTACCTTAGCAATCTCCTGAAGAAGTAAATCCTTCACAAAGGCACCCTGCAAAGGCAGCACAGAACATCAAATATTTATCTGTCAGGTTCAATCTTGTTTGTTGTGGTGAATAGTTAGTTCGGTATCAAAGAATTATTTGCCTAGTTTGGTCCTACCTGGTCCGTGAGTGTGAATGACAAGACTTGCTTAATTGCATATCTCGTACTATCAACATCTTCTTGTTGATTTCTGACCAATGATTGCTCTGTTCTGGCACGAAGTGACTGTAAAAAGAACCATGCAATGGGAATATGCTCAGAAGTAGATACGACATACCAAGGCAGATAGTTTCATAGTGTAATTAATTAGAGCTTCAGCTTTTGGCATTTTGTTTAATGACAAGACCCAAATGAATATGTAAATCATTATTACGAATTAGCTGGAATAGGCTGCCTTCTTCCTCATGTTAGAAAGGAAAATTCTCACCAAGTTTCAAACAGTTAAATCTTTATTCACACCACAAATATCGTATTAGACATAACTCAACAAAACTTCATTGGTTGGGATGGGAAGCATCTAAGGCATAGAATGGAAGAAACCAACCTCAGATAACAAAGACTCCAGACGATCAATTTGGAAAGTGCCATCCTGTACCATATTTTAGTTGAAGAAAGAAAAGGTAGTCAAAACTTACAGAATTTACAGAGAAAATCTTGGGCATAACCTAGACAGGAAACTTGAAAAATATTTTAATTCAGAGTAAACTATCATTATTGTTCTTGTAAACTTGTAAGGGTGATCGGCACCTCAATAGTTAATATGATATAAAATTTTCTGAAAATACAAATGCAAATTCAACCTTATAAAGAAGAGCCTGCAAAGTTGATCGGAGCTTTGGTGAATTGTCAGTGAGAACTTTTCTTGCAATCCATGGGTATGAACTGCCCAGCACTTTATAGTTTGGATTAAAGCTGATTGCAATACCTTCCAAGACAGCAAGGCTGAAAAATCACAAGGCAAACCTCTTTTACGACAAACACAAAGATCAGACACATCAGAAAATATTCAAGACCATCTGCCTGTATGCAAGCTCTGTTAGTGAAGCACTTAGCTCAAATATTGTGGACAAACTCATTACCTTCGAATTACAAGGGAAAAGTAAGAAGGTATCTGGAACTTGAATTTATACCTGAAACAACGTTAGCTCTAGTTAATAGCACAAACTTATAGCGTATCCATTGAAGAAATGGTTCTCTGTAAACTAGATTAGTACATTGTTCGTCCAAGATTTCCTGACAAATCTCCAAAGCTTATATTCTGAACTCCTCTGTTAACAGCATTCTCAAATACACCTGAGACAGATATAAAAAATTAGGCAACTGAGTGGTCGGCAATTGGACAAGTATTATGACATGATTTCTCATCTAAAGATTTGAGATTAGTACGAAGGTATTTAGATCAACTAATTTTGAGTTATATTTAAACATATACAATATTCATCTGGAACTGGAGTACCTGTCAATGCCTTCGTTACTTCACCCTTCTGGGCAGTTGGAGGAAGCAAACTGCAAGCCATGTAAAGATAAGTTGTATTTAATGGCCTATGGTGATACCCGAGAGGAAAAAGCTGTTAATATAAATGAATTCCATTTCACAAGCCTAACATATCACATACTGATACTGATAACTGACAACCAACCTGATGTCTGAAAACCTATGGAAGTTAACATAAACTGACTTGTTTCAGTTCAGAGTAATTTTCTTACCCAAGAGTGATAAAATCTTTTGCTAAAGCATCAAAATCACGGTTAACAAGGTGAAGACAGGCTTCAATAAATCCATCACGAAGTTCTTGCCGGAATTCTCCCATCATCCCAAAATCTATTAACAAATAATGTGTCATATTTAGTTGAAACAGTGTGAGCTTCATTCAATGGGTGGTAAAGAATCGAACAAGGAGCCCAAAAGTCACCCACAGGGCTATAAGCATCAATCTATAGTGCAGAGATAGTAAAATACAACTATTACCTAAGTAGGCTAATTTCCCATCAACTGTACGCAAAAGATTTCCGGGGTGTGGATCTGCATGATAAAATCCATATTCTAATAGCTGGGAAAGCGAACAATATACTCCAACCTGTAAAGTAAAATATGCCAGCATAATCTATCTGATCAATGTTGCTTAGTGGAGCCCAACTTTTACGTGGTTTATTTGAATTTTGACAGGTCCTTTACCTCAACCAAATATTGATCTCTGACTTCTGACAACTTTTCTCCCTACAAGACCACATAGAGCAAGCAGAATTACATACTGCAATTTTTGCATGCATGTTCGGTTGCCAACAGTCGAATAAGACCAGAGACTGTTTACCTCTATCCATTCCATGACAAGGACTCGCCTTGTAGTCTGTTCCATATACATTTCAGGAACCGAGACATCTCTAAATTTCCCAAACAACTCTCTGTCACAGAATCAAAAGATATTTCAGGAAACCGTTCCATGGTGAGATAATCTCAAATAATCAATTTCCGTAGTAATATGCTACAAAAATGTAACGAATAGATACTTTACTGAAAAAGCACATATATTATATAAGGAAAGTAGTTCTCAAATATATCTGATGGTCTTAATCTAAATAGTTTTGTATATGTTCGTAGCATAAAAATGACAGATGTTTGACCATTCAGATTCTAAATTATCATATATTTCTCAATGAAGGTGTATTTTCATGGACAATTGGTTGAACTGGACTTTGTCTAGCGGATGAAGAATTCAACCTGAACTTAAGTCCATTTCTTGCTTCTTCTCTATAATCCATCTCCTGCATCAAATGTGATTTACCTGTATTCAATGTGAAGCTCTAAGAATATGCAGCTAAAATTTTAGTCAGATGTCTGACAGAACCTAACAGCTCTAACTAGAAAACTGCTAGTCACTGGAGCACAGTCTTGCCAGAATAATAACATCTATTCTTCATCAGGCTCTAGAGCTTATCAGAAAAACTGTGGACTCCCACGATAAAAGGTACACATGTAATGATTTTAAACCACTGTCACATTGGAAAAATGATTGATATTTACATTATTCCTTGGATATATATCTATAATACATGTGTCCATGACTTCATACGCAAACTTCAAATTACTTGAGCTGAGTGAACTTTGAATAAAATGGTAGCACAAAAAATAGTAAAATTCTGTGTATACAATTCAAATGTTCATAGCCAAGATTTTGGATGTTGACTACCCATAATTTGTTTCCGTAGCAGACTGCTATTATCCACATACCCCAATGAAAACATTCTTAAGGAATAGGCATACGATTTTATGCCTCTAGTTAGTGGTTACTTTTCGTACTTCTGTCAGATGCTATATCATGCCAGTATGCCACTGCCAAATTGTGAATTTTATTGACTAGCATTTGACATGAGCCAAAGTAAAAAAAAGTGACATATATAGATTCACATGGAAATGACATATTGGATCATAATATATGGAAAAGTTACCCGAAATAGGCTTGATGCCCACTCGTCAAGCACAGCCTGTACATTAGAGAAGCAAATACATGTGATTAAAAATCAATAAGTAGACAGACACAACATAAATGATACAGAATAATATAGTTGAAACTTTTGAAACGGAATTTCCCTTATTGTTGGGTTATTTTTCTATCTTTTGACCTTTGAAAGAAACAAATTCTTCAGTTGATTACATGGATAAATAACAGTACACAGACTTACCGGGAGGTCTGTGTTCAACTTGGCAGCCTTCCTTGCAAGACTAGCTAGGAACCTCAAGATATATATGTCCAATGAAATTGCTGCTTGAACACCAGGTCTTTGTACTTTGACAGCAACAACCTTCCCATTGGAGCGAAGTTTAGCCTGATAAACCTACAGATGTAAGAAAAATGGAATATCAACATTAAGAAGTGTGAAATAATCAATATTTGAGTTTATGATGCAAGTACATGGTTCCATCTTATTGTGCTTTTTAGTTGCCGTTATGGACTGGGCCCTTTGCTTTAAATTTCAATTCCATAAGTTACCTATTTGTGGTTCCTTTAAGGAAACACGTGACTGAAACTTCATACATGTTTAGGTTTCTATCCTACTGTACTTCTGTTGCTCCTAAATTTGAAGTGAATGTAGTTATTTCTTTTTGGTTTCTTCAGGGAAACATCCAGTAATGAATATTAACATGCAAAATTGCAAACTAAAGTTGAGTTGCATATCAGTTTTTGGTGTTCAAAGTTCAAACAGCAGCAATGAGGATATGGTCAGAAAACTCAACTATCATAATGAACCTCACCACATGCAATTGTGCTCTGCTTCCTTAGTTAGAAACACAAAATGCTGCTAAGAGTGGTCAATCGATCCATAAAGACATTAAAAAAATGGTAAACCAATCGGACCTGCCCAAGAGATGCAGCAGCAACAGGCTCTGGTGATATCTCAGAGAAAATCATATCCAGTGGCAGCCGAAGCTCTTTTTCTATAATGTTAAAAGCAGCCTCCGTTGAAAATGGTGCTATGCGGTCCTGAAGTAGCGAGAGCTCATCAAGGTACGCAGGTGGAATAACATCCTGCAGGAAATAAAACAGGCAATTATCACATATAAAGTTAAAGTTACGGCACTCCAAGCATGCGATTGAAATAGGTCAAGTGAAAATGTAGCAACTAGTGAACCTCACCGGCCGTGAAGAAACTGCTTGTGCGATCTTCACAAATGCCTGCGATTAAAAGAGCAGCATCATGTACAAGTTAATGATCATCACATAAGGGACGCACACATGAACAAACAGGCATTGGGAAATGAAACATACAGGGCCAAGTTCCAGTAGTATCCTCCTGAGCTGAGCCGCCCGAAGCTGCAACGACAACACCAAATCATCGGTGAACCAAAGCACGACCAGGAATTTGATCAAACAGCAAGCATGCGCAGGACCAATCAAAAGCAAGCGTAGCGTGAGGGCGGACCTCGAACATGCCGTCGGCGCGCTCGTTGACGCGGTCTAGGTAGCGCAGCGCGAACCACCGGCCGAAGGAGGTGCCGATCTGCAGCGAGCGACGGAGCACGAGGAGCGGGCGGCGGCGGTACACGGCGGCGATGCCAGGGAGGTCGTACGAGGTGGGGAGCTCCGACTCGGTGGCTGCGCCCTCCTCGAACAGGTACCCGGAGCACCTGGTGAAGGCATCCTCATCGGAGCTGACGGCGATGGAGCCGGACGCCGCGGCGAGAGGAGGCGGCACCAGTCGCCGGCGAGGCCGTGGCCGAGGTGGCGGTGGCCTTTCTCGCAGAGCGGGCGCAGGGACTGCGCGGGGCTGGAGTAGAAGCATCTGGACTCCTAGAGACGGGGAGGATTTGAGGATTCGAATTGGAATGGAAGATTTCAGAGGAGATGGATAGAGGAAGACGAAACTGGAGGCGCCAAAGGGAGTGGTGATTACAAAGCTTCGAGGCTGGATTTATTGTGGCGTAGCATTTCCGGAGAAAACTTAAAAAGACCATTCCCCGAACGCGCGGCTCGGATCTTCTAGACTGCGTGCAGAAGGGCACACGCCGCGTACACATCGCACACAATTTTACGCCTCAGAAGATCACGACGAAACGTGTCTCATACCTGACTCTGAACCGTGTTATCCCCTACCGTTGGCGGTCGGCCGCAGGCCCGCAGCAGAGCCGCGCGGGGAGAAAGAACCTTCGGGGGGGAGCCATGGCGATCGTGGCCGTGCTCGTCGCTCCCACCACCGCGAGCTCCTCCGCTCCACGCCGCTGCTGGCGCGCCGCGGCAGCCTCGTCTTCGGCGGCCTCCGGGGTGGACCTCAAGGCGCTGCAGGCCGCCATCGACAAGGTGAGCGGCGGTTGCATCGACTCCTGAACTCCTGGAGCAATTTGATGAGGTGACGCATTGAGTCGGATAGTGTTGCAGAAGAGCAGCGATGATGTGAAGCAGGCTCTGGACCAGCTGAGAGAGCTCGGTTGGGCCAAGCGGTGGAGCTCGCAGCCGTACGTGTCGCGACGCACGGTCAGTGCAGTGGCCTCCTCTGAAGCATCAATGATAAAAATTTCATGTTTGAAGGAGGCATAACTCTGCCATGCATTTGCTCGAATGCTCGTGTAATTCTGCAAGCATCATGTGGCCTTTGATCGTTGTGTCTTTTTTTTTCGATAATTAATCGTTGTGCCTGCACGGGGGTGTCTGATTGTTTGCAACTGATGAGCCTGCATTCTGAACTGGAACAGACATCTCTGCGGGAACTCACTACGCTTGGAATCAAGAATGCCGAGAATTTGGCAATTCCAAGTGTTAGAAATGATGTAAGTGATGCTGTTTCATCCTTTCAAAATCGAGACGTTGTTCTCTTGTTAGCTGAGGCACAGCATGATGGTTTTAGTGAAAATTTTGTAACGACCAGTTCATATGCACAACCATAGCATCATTCAGAGCTAAATATCTCGTGCTTTTCAGAGTGTAATCCTGCATTTTCTTTGGTTTAATCATGCAGGCAGCATTTTTGTTTACGGTTGTCGGTACCACTGGATTCTTAGCCGTCCTTGCAGGCCAGCTCCCTGGGGTATTACTATTTCCATGACACCTGCTATATGTACATTCAAATAAGATGAGCGATTGAGCATAGAGGACTCGAAGTCATGGAGTACCTGCAAAATTGATTGTGATCTTGATGTCCAAATGAAAAGGAAGCAAATGTTTAAATCTTCTGAAATTATCTGTGACAGGATTGGGGCTTCTTTGTTCCCTATTTGATCGGAAGCATTTCATTGATCGTATTGGCTGTCGGGAGTGTTGCTCCAGGGTACGTGTTTATTTACCTCTGCAAGTTTGGAAGAGTAATTCAAATGCATGATATTTTCTACTCCGTATGACCTTACATGGATATATCTGGCTCCAAAAATATATCAGCTCTTGGAGTAAATTTGCTTAGACAGGAAAGAGGCAAAAGTAGCGTCCTCAAATAACTTTAACATCTCAAGAAAAAAAAATCAAGAACATACCAAATTTCATTTAATTCAATGCATTGACCATTCAAGATACTGCTAACATGAAAAACTGGAACCCAATGTAAAATGGTGCTCATTTTTTTTTGGAACAGAGTAATTTCTATGCACCATGTAAAAATGTTGCAGATTAATTATGGACCCATGATAATACTGCATACTATCATTGTAGTCTTCTGCAAGCAGCAATTGGAGCGTTTTCTACAGTCTTTCCTGACTACCAGGAGAGAATTGCTAGGCATGAAGCTGCTCACTTCTTGGGTATGTGATTCTCTCATCCCAGCAAGATTATATCTGCAGTAGGAATTCACTGAATGGCAAGCTTTCCTGAAAATTCAGTTGCCTATTTGATTGGCCTCCCTATCCTGGGATATTCTTTGGACATTGGAAAGGAGCATGTTAATTTGATAGATGAGCAGTTACAGAAGCTAATATACAGTGGGCAGCTTGATGGAAAGGAACTAGACAGGTACTTCTGTACATCTGCTTATTAGTGACAATACATTGTAAATTTGATTACTGCACTGCACACCTGCACAAATATCGCCAGGATCAAATAAATTTGAACAAGCTGCTGACACCTATAGAATTTCCTCAGGTTAGCTGTAGTTTCAATGGCAGGACTGGCTGCTGAAGGTCTAGAATATGACAAAGTTGTAGGTCAATCAGCAGACCTTTTCACCCTCCAGGTGCTTTACGAACTTATCCTATCCTCTCCAGTTGTGTGTTCTATATTGCCACATTTTCTTGGTGATATCTTCAGAAAACTGCATCTGAAGAATTTCCTGTTTCTTTGCTTCTAGAGGTTCATAAACAGAACTAAGCCGCAACTAAGCAAAGATCAGCAGCAAAACCTTACCAGATGGGCGGTGAGTAATCCTTTCATCTCTCTTGAACTATCAGAAGCAGAACCATGCCACAATTTACATGTCGATTGATGCTCTTCTTTTGGCGTTGCAGGTTCTGTTTGCCGCATCACTTCTGAAGAACAACAAAGCAGCCCATGAAGCGCTCATGTCGGCGATGTCCCAGAAGGCCAGCGTGTTGGGGTGCATTGAAGCAATAGAGAATGCCTCCTGATTCCAATGGAACCTGAGTGTTCTAACACGATCGGATTTGGGGTTGTTCAAGAAAACTGTGAAAGATGTTAAGTTCAAGCTCTAACAGGAAAAGGTCTTCTCTTCCAATTGAATCTTCGTCTGAATTTCTGAAATACGACACAGATGTCTACCGACAAATACATGAGGGTATTGCTGAGCATTGTCTTCTGAACAAGAGCTAGATCTTAAATGCCCTTTTTATTAAAGGAAAACACAGTCTTTTACATCACCAGCATGACATCAAACACATGAGCTCAGTTTTCTCATCTTGTGTGCAAACAAGTGAGGAATGTGGACGAAACTAAGCGGACGCAGAGTAATATAGTGATAAAAATCACATTCTGAAGCAAAGCCCATGGCGCAGTCGGTGGCGCCGTAGCCCCAGAGAACAGAAGCACGCATTGACTAAAGCAATCAGCATCGAAGGGACTCATGGCCGCTCCTTTGGCCTTCCTCGGCATTGGGATCAAACATCCAGCCAGAGGTGAGGCTCTGCGCTTCCGGCCGCAGAAGAGGGCGGCGGCGGCGGCGGCGGCGGAGGCGGAGGCCATCGGCGCAAGAGCCGCAGGAACCAAAGAGGGAGAGAGAGAAAGCGCCAAAGGAGGGGCTGTTTGAAAAGTTTATATGCAGAAAGGGACCTCTCTGTAAATAATTGGATCGAGATTCTTAAATTAGGGCGGTATTTGTAAATAATCAGATCGCGATTGTTAATCGCGATCCAAGTAAGGGAGTATTTGTAAATAATCAGATCGCGTTCCAAAAATAGGATGTTTTCTGTTCCGGCGGACGACATGGTGGCCGGCGAGGTCGAGCTGCCGCCGGCGAGCTCCGCTAGGCCCGCTGCCAAGCATCCCGCACTCACCTCTGTCAAACCCGCGTGCTCTAAACCTTCCTCCGCCCTCCCATACGGGTCGTCCTGAGATGTGGCCGCGGTCCGGGACGATACGGAGATGCTTCCGGCCTCCCGGGCAAGAGCGCGCGGTGGGCTCCGCTCCTCGTCGCGAACCGGCCGCACATTCCTCCTCCAGGTATTTCTTCGTCCATCCTGAACTCTAGTATGCCGGCAATCATCTCTGGTCATCACGTATCTGTTTTGCCTGTGTTCTGAATCTGAACTCCGGTCTGAAGCGTAGCTCTGCTTCTGTTATAATTTGCTGTCTCTAATTTTTCTAGCCAATTTGATTTCACGGAACTGGGATATGGTAATTGAAAGGAGTCTCAATGCATGTCAGATTGTTTTTTTTGAAAAACTATGTCAGATTGTTTTGACTGCTGGTAACTGCTTGAGTCTTTGGTTACTGTTCAAGTCTAAACAAAATACGTTGTTCAGCATGACACTTCCTTACAAACTTCCAAATAATCCTAACTGCAAGTGCTAGTACACATAGGAAATTGGAGCCAACAGCAGGAAAATCACAAATACCTTTGCACTAAAGCTGTGCAGCTACTTGTCTTACTGTTACTGTCACATACGGAGTCCAGAACAAATGGTTGTTGACTTCAGCTAGCATGTTCAGCTGTTGACTTCAGCTAGCATGTCCCTCTGCCTCTTTGAAGGCGAGACGAACCCGTGGAAGCATCCATTGTGCTCTGCTACTTTCATCATGCTGGCTTCAAGTATCTATCAATGGAGGAGAGGGATCCAGGGGCAAGTGTATCCATGACTGCAGGACTGGCTGCTGAAGATCTAGAGTATGACAAGTTCTAGTTCAATCAGCTGACCTCTTCACCCTTCCGGTGCTTTATAAATCTATCACTTATCAGATCCTCTGTAATTCTATATTTTCACAGTTTATTTGCGATATCTTCTAATACTGCATCTTAAGAGTTTCCTGCCTGTCTGCTTCTAGAGGTTCATAAACAGGACAAAGTCACAAGTCACAACTTAGCAAATCATCTATCCTTTTCATCTCCTCTGAATTAGCAGAAGCAGAACCGTGTCATAACTTTCATGATGATTGACGCCATTCTTTTGGCGCTGCAGTTACTGTTTGCCGCATCACTCTGAAGAACAGCAAAGTGGCCACTAGACATTGGTCATGGAAGAGCTAGAAAAAGATCTTGAGCAGTTAGACTGAATGATGCTGCATGATTCTAGCCTCTAGCCATATATGTACCCGATCTTATGGCCTTTGCTGTCCATGACTAACGCAACAGTTTAATGATTTGGTATGATTTTTGCTCTGTATTGTAAATTTGTAGCTGTACTTAGTATGGACTCTGTCTTCTCTTTGTTTTCATATCAACAGTTACTTGATCACACAAAGTTAATGCACATACTCCAAGATGATAAACATAATGCTTACAAAGTGCTAATTTGCATGTGTTATGTGTAAGTAAATATGCTGTCTATATTATATTATCCTCCTTGTCTCAGGCATAAAGTAGAATGGGTGAACCAGAGTAGGGTTGACTCTGCACTGTTTGATTACTATCTGGTTCATAATATCGTATAGCTAAAAGCCTCCAAACAAATGCAATGGAAATCAGTTTTGCAGCTCTGTCGACACAGATAGTATTTCTTCAGATCCAGTACACACAGGAATGGAGCAAGGGACACATAAGAAGCACGGTGTGTAGATTTGTCCCCACTCCATGTAGTATAATCTCAAGAGTCAGCACAACAGATTGGACTCCTGAAGAAAATACATGGTCTTGCTTACATGCTCCAGTCTATAATTACAATTTCAGTAAGTCCAGTAGTAGGTACAGTTAAGGGGCTGATCCTCCCCGGTGCACTATTTCTCTGAAGACATCTACACATTTAAGAACCTTGCAGGACTGCCTTGCTACAGAAAGACATTCTGCTTGTGTTCCTGCGCGGGCTGCATATTTCAGATCAGACAACACCGTAGCAGGACCGTGTGCTAGAGCTGTCAGTTGTTTGGGACTCTGAATGATCCACATCTGTCGATCTGGGATCCATGATCCATGTTTGCACAAAGAAATTCAGAAAAAAATCCTTGCCGTTGCGCAGCGACGACGAAGCTTGCGAAATGCTCGGATCTCAACAGCTTGATCCATCTGTAATTGCTTGTTCCATGTCCTGGAGCTCGCTCTCAGAGAAGAGCGCCGCGACGATATGTCGATCAGGAGTTGACGAAGGCGTTGCCCCCAGCGTGAATATCTGGCCGATCCTGTTGCGCACGCTGGAGGCCCACGCAAACGCCGCGGCGCAGGCGACCATGGCTACATCGTGTCCAGCTTCTTGAACAACGAGCAGCCCGTTGCCAGATCCACAGCCGCGGCCGCCGCGAAAGCCACCTGCGGCAGCACCATCAACGCCTCCGGCCAAAACGGAAGGCGGGGAGGTGGGCGGTGGTGGAGGCGGAGACCGTCGGGGTAAGAGGCGATGAGGAGAGGGGGAGAAGGGGCACTTTGTAAATTATTTTTACCCAAAATAGGGAGTTAAATGTAAATATTCGGATCCGAATCAGGGGGGTATTTGTAAATAACGAGGGTATATGTAAATAATCGGATCGTGATTATTAATCGCGAGCCAAACTAGGGGTGTATATGTAAATAATCTAATCGCGATTAAACTAGGGGTATTTTCGAAAATATTCCAGGCCGGCGAGGTCGTGCCGCCGCCGCCGATCTCTGCTAGCCCCGCCACCAAGCATCCCGCGCACGGCACCGTCAAATCCACGCGCCGCCCCTACCTATCTCTCGCATGCGGCTCCTCAGGAGATGCAGCCGTGGTGCGGGACGAGACGAAGACGTTGTCGCCCAAGCGCGCGCGCGCTTGGCTCCGCTCGTCGCCGCCCCGCAAGAACCAGGCGCAGATTCAAATTCCATTCATATATACTCATGCATACCATAAAACTTAGTATGCATGCAATCACCTATTCTCCTCTGGTTGTCAAGTATCTGGTTTGCTGTGTTTGCCCGTGTTCTGAATTTTGATCTGAATCATACCTCTGCCTTCTCATCTCTAATTCTTTCTATCCCATTTGATTTCACTGAATTGGGATAGCATTTCAGACTCCGCACACTGCATGTAATTGCTGAGTTTTTTTTGAGATGTAATTGCTGAGTTTTGGTTACTGCTAAAGGCTGTTGTTCAGATCTTTTTTCATTGGCCCAAACGCCACAGCTTGTTTGCTGAGAGACAACTCTGACATCCAGTTTTAGTCCAATGTTCTGGATTTCTACAGAGGGTTTATCCAAAGGAATGTCTGCAGATTTAGTGAGCCTCCATCTGATCGCTTGAACCAAAATTATCGTGCACATCTTAGGAGAATGGCTAGTTGGCTACAGCCTCTGAACATTTTGTGGTTTATTATCAGTATTAACATTCTCCACCAAGAGCAGGCTCTGAAGTTATGAGATGAAGGAAACTATTGTTATTGGTTTTACTCCAAGTAGCAGCCTCAGAACTTGGGCGTTCAAACTTTCACCTTCTTTGTATTTTCAGGGCAACATGGCAGGTCATTTGTCAACACAGCGCATGGTCATGTTAGGGGATCTGTCTATTCATAGCACGTGCAACTACCCGCCATATCATCGTACATGTTCGCTAGAGATAACAATGTTCCGGAACAAAATAAAAGGTTGGAGATAACAACATTCCAAAATATTTTTATCTTATTTTGGAATATTTTATTTTATTCTGGAACATTGTTATTTCCAACAGACATGTGCGATGATACAGTGGCTAGTCGCACGTGCGATGAATAGACGTCCCCAGGCTTGAATGATTGGTTGACAACTGTAACTGTGATGCAGACGGAGCAAATTATCAGCTTCTTGTTGCAAGAAGACCCCGGACATTCTCGCTACCAGCTGGAAGAGCTGACAAGAGATTTTTGAGTAGCTGGATTGAATGGTCTTGCATGATTCTAGCCATATATGTGCACTCGATCTAGTTGCCTTTCAAGTCCATGTACTAGTGCAACAGTTTGATGATTCGGTATGATTTTTGCTCTGCTATGTAACTGTACGCTTTATGGATTCTATTATCTGAAACTACAATTTTGTTCGCTGTTTTCATAGCCAGCAGTTAATCACACAAAATTAAAGGTACATGCTGCAAGATAAAACTTAACATTTGCAAAGGGTTATTTTTGCATGTGTTATGTTATAAGTAAATATGCTGCGATGTCCTCTAGAAATGTTATCTTTTGTTATCTTCTCCCCCGTTTCAGTCATAAAGAAGAATAGTTGAGCAGGGTTGGGTTGAGATTTGAGAGTGCATTGTTTGATCATTGATAATTTCGTGTAGATAACAGCCTCACAGCAAATACAATGAAAGTCAATGTTGCAGCTCAGCCCATACAGACAGTGTTTGTATTTCTTCAGAGCCAGTATTCAGGAATGGAGCAAGGGAGACGTAAGAAACACAATGTATAGATTTGTCTCCACTTCATGTATGTATAATCTCAAGAGTCAAACTCCAGATTTGACCCCTAAAGCAAACAAGGTGTTTTGCTCCCATGCTTCAGTCACTAATTACAATCTCACTATACTAGTAGGTACAATTAAATTAAGGGGTGATCCTCTCCGTCCCCGGTACACTATTTTTCTGAAGAGATCTACATATTTCACAATTCACAACCTTGTCGGACTGCCTGGCTACAGAAAGACACTCTGCTTGTCTTCCTACGCAGGCTGCAGGTTTGTGATCACAGTTCACCCTTGCAGGACCGTGCAAAACAGCTGCCAGTTGTTTGGAACCCTGTGTGATCCATGTCTGGCAATCTTGGACTCAGGATCTATGTCTGAACAAAAAATCAGAACAACTTCCTTGCCGTTGCACAGTGACGACGAAGCTCGCGAAATGCGCGGATCTCAACAGCTTGATCCACCTGTAGATACTTTCTCTATGTCTATACTGTTTATCTAGTCTCTATGCGTATATACGTGCATACTCAGATGTCGTCGGACCAGTCCTGCAGCTCGCTCTCGGAGAAGAGCGCCTCGACGATGTTGTCGATGAGGGAGTCGACGAAGGCGTTGCACCCCAGCGTGAACATCTGGCCGATCCTGGTGCGCGCGCTGGATGCCCACGCGAACGCCGCGGCGCAGGCGACCACGGCCACGCACAACCCCGCCGCTTCCTCGATCTCCATCGTGTCCAGCTTCTTGAACAGCGAGCTGCCCGTCGTCAGCTCCACCGCCACGGCCGCCGCGAAAGCCACCTGCAGTAGCGCCAGCAACGCGAAGATCAGACCATGAACCCAACGTGTACAGGTAATTAGGTGAACGAGGACCAATAGAGGAAGAAGCGAGGAATCCTCACTGACCATGGCGAGGCGGCCGGAGATGGTCTCGAAGTCCTGGCTCTTGCGGGAGCTCTCGATGTAGTCGGCCAGCGACGCGAAGAACGGGGAGGCAGCAGAGCCGCCCGAGTCCGCGGCCCCGCTCCCCTCCTCCGCCCCCGCCAGAATCCTCCGCGTCACCACGCCGCTGCCGGCGCCGTACGACCGCAGCGTGCAGAGCCGGGGCTGGAGCACCACCTTCCCGGCGTCGCGCTTCTTCGGGGGCGCGGGCACCGACGGCGCCGTTGCCGCCGCCACCTTCTGCGGCGCCAGCTCGCAGATGATCGCGCGCGCCGCGGTCGCCATGGCGGGGGTGTGTCCGTGCGCTCCCTCTGGACGTCACCGCGCGCGGACTCGGCAAGCTGCGATTCACTCGGCTTCTTGGAATCCGATCGCGAATCTGTGACCGTGAGTAAACCAACCGGTGACTCGCCGTCCTTTTTGAAAGTCTGGCGGGGACAGCTAGTGGCGGGCGACGCGGCCGTTCACCGCCCGGTGAAGGTGAACCCCGCCTCGTGAGGCCGCCGGGGACTCGCGGCGAGACGCCCGCACGCCGACACGTCGCGTGGGTGCGCTTGGCCGGTGTTGAAGGGACCCCGGACCCCGGACCCCGGATTCATCCGTCAACTTCGCCCGCGGCCGTAAGATTGTCGCGTTCCCGTGTGTTCCAGCGGCCCACGCCATCGCCGTTGCTTCGCCGAAACGCCGGCGTGGGGTCGGACGAACGTGGCGGCGTTCTCGGACACAGCCGTTGCTATCGGCGCTTCAGGATCATGAAGCACTCTAGCGCCGTCCGATCCCCATGACCCCATCCGATGGTTCTCCCTTGCCGTAGACCTTTCTACCTTTCGTCCCGAGTACTGGGAGATCGGGCACACGTGTTTGGTGATCAGGTGCGGATTATGACTCAGAATCTGGAGCTAGCTATTCGTTCCATCTTTGATCACAATGATTGTATGCAAATCTGAATCGAGATGAGTGATCTTTTTTAGATTAACTGTTCATAGCTATAATTAAGGGGCAAAAAAATTTGAGGCTTGAGGTTGCGAGCAGACGAAACTTTGAGGCCGTAAGCTCTAGATTACAAGGCTGTGGTTCTTGTCCATAAATCATCAACTGGTTGTCAAGCTGTCCAAGTCGCCTCTCCTGCTAGCTCTTCACGCATTCACGGTGAGCCAGCCTGCTGCAAAAGGCACAACACATTTTCTGATGTTTGTGAGCTTTCAGAGATCTAGGTCCAGAAAAACGGGAATTGATGCGGTCATGCTCCTAGCTCGTGTTTTAAACTTTTACTAGCTAGCAGCTGTTTTTCTTTCACAAAAATGAATAAAGCTAGCTCAGTTTCCATGAGACATGAAATTTGATAGCAACACAATACAAACACCTGGCAACGAATGAATGAAGAATGAGTACGAGGACATACCCATCTCCATCTCAAGGAGATATAATAGAAAACGTATATATTGGTAGCTTTTTTTTGTGTGTGTGTGCGTGTGTGGTCAAAGCTTTACAGATCCTACGTACGCACACGTCTCGGATAACATGGAACGACCTCCTGCTGATTTGCTCCATCCCTTCCAACTATATTTTCTCTTTGAAATAACTTGTAGTGTTTTCTAACATGCATATGCATGTAACAAAACACACAAAATTAAATAGCTGGTAGTTTGTAACGCGAGTAGCCGTGCCAGACTGGGCCGTACTGGATAGAATCGGTCGAGCAAGTGGGTCTGGCCTTAAAAGTTTGTAACGCCAGTAGCCCAATACGCCACGCCATGGCCCATGTTATAAAAGTTGTTGGGTCTGGACTCTGGCTTTTGCTGGCCTACGAGATGCCGGCCGCCCACCAAGCGTGACGATATACTTGGGCCCATTCAATTCTATGCGTCGGCCTATACCGAAAGGTCTACGGTGGCAACTCAATCTTAGGCTCTTTGGTTCCGATTCCGGCAGCAGATTCGCTTCCAAAAAATCAGCTTCACAACCAAAGAGCTCGGACGGTTGTAGCGATTTTTTGGAATCGACCGATTCCCGCAGTGTAACGACGCAGCGGGTAGGAGGGCAGATTCTACCAATTCCTGCAGTGAAATTACCCGCGTTGCCACTGGTTAGTCGTACCGGTTCAACTCTTTTCTTTCCGATCGATCCTTTCCCATTCATCTCCCGTGCGCCTCCTCCCTTGCCCTCTCCCCTTGCCCCCGACGCGCCCCCGCCGCCCCCCCGGGCCGCCCCCCGACGCGGCCCCCGCCGCCCTCGGGGCCGGCCCGCCGCGCCCCCCGACGCGCCCCCGCCGCCCGCCGCCCCCCGGGCAGCCCCCTGCCGCGCCTCCCTGCTGCGCCCCACGCCGCCCCCGCCACCCCCCGACGCGCCTCCCGCCGCCCCCGCCGCCCGCTCCCCGTGCTGTCCTCGAAAAACAGAGGAGAAAGAGAGAAGGAACAGGAAAAGGGAGAAGGGAAAAGGGAAAAGGGAAAAAAAAGAAAGAAGAAAGGAAAAATAGAAAGAAAAAAAGAGGAAAGAAATACAGTGAAAAAATGAAAGAAAAAAAAGAAATTGTTCAATTATTTTTATAACGTGGATATATATTTTGTATAAATTATTATATATGTCAAATATTAACAAATATGAATATTTTCTTTCCAAATCGGTCATCTACGTATCCATGTGATTAATTAGCATATAAGAGCCTTATGGGATCTCAGGGGCATAACAGACATTTCTTATAGAAATCCACAGCTGACAGTTGTTTCAGCCAAACAGCTTTCAGTTTTCCTATAGCTTTCAGCTCACAGCAGCTTTCCCACAACTGATTCCAGAAATCAGATTTTTAGGAATCCACAGCTGAACCAAACACACCCTTAGCATTAGTTGCTCAAGAAAAAAAACTCAATCTGGCATAACAAGTTGACTTCAAACTTGGAAGTTCGTTGGAACTATCCTATTCTGACCATTCTCTGCAATTTCTTCGTTTCGAACAGGGGGGTTAATCTGGTGGGTTGTTTTACCAGTTACCATGATTTCGGTCAAATTAAGTGTTACCAGTTACTGGTGGGTGGTGCCGAGGTGGCATATACAGGGTCACTGAGTCACCCCTCACCAGCCGTGGAGCTGGAAATGCCCTCCAGCCCGGGCTAAATGAGTGGACAAGTGCTAGATTGATTAAAATTATGCTAAATTAATATTGCTTTAGGCCTAATTACTGTAGATTTACATGGGTGAAGTGAGCTGGGCCCGTGCTGCAGCACGGCCAACACGGATCCTGGCTCCGCCCCTACCCCTCACCGTGATTCATCACGCGCATGCCATCGAGGATCCCCGCGACCGGAACCATAATCTCTGGATCCATCGTCCGGCATGTTTATCACGTGGTTGGCGAGCACCTCTCGCAAACATTCTTAGCAATTCCTTTTTGCCCATCGTTCCGGTAAAGCGAGCTATCTCCGTCCATCCACTGCTCCGGCTATACCCACGGACCACTCTGATCTGTCCTACCACGCGATGGCTACAGTTGATCATGGAGAAATGCTTGTTAAATTTGGCCTGATCTTGTTGCTTTGCTGTCCCAAATCAGAAATCGTCTCGTTTGCCTCGGGATGGCCCCAAAACAGGCAGGCATGCATGTTTAATTAGCGTCCACGCTCTGGCGGGCCAGCATGCATGCATGATTCAGAATGGATCTTCAGACACAGGTCGATCGCATTGTGTGCTGGTGTTGTCGTTACGGTTTGAACGTACTAGCTCATGGCGCGAGTGTACTGTGACATTAATTAGGTGTATGTTTTTTGAGACATTTGGATAATGGCAAAAGGAATCAATGAGCCAATGTTCTGGGTGGAAAAGGAGAAAAGGTTTAGAGCATGGAAACTCAAAACTGAAAGGCTCTTCTTTAGAGTGGCGAAAAATCTAAATTTCCTTTTCCCCCTGAAAGTGTACTACGTCCCAAGTTCTGTTTTCATGCGCTACATGTTAATATATATGTTATCACTTCCCTAGGAGTACTACAGACACTACAACACAAGTGGCTCATGAAAACAGGAGACACTGCGTCATGAAAACATGTGAGAAACTACACGGTTATCTACTTAAAATGTAGCTTCTATGGTCTATGGAGACAGGAGAGACACTAATGAAATGTGCATATCTCAGTGAATAGTGCACTGTATTTTATCATGTTTTATTTTAGGAATAATTTTTCAGTAGCATCATCTTTTCTATTCTCGTTGCATATACCGTGACTAAAATTATTGGAATATTACGGCATTGATAGGCTGGAGTTTGTATCATGGTTGTTCAATTATTTTGTTGGAAACTCTGTGGCTATTTGCATTCCTCGGGGAGTGGTAAGGGGCCGGAGCCCACATTTTTTACTTTTTTTCTTCAAAAAAAATTCGGTGGGGGCTCGGATGTGTCTTGTAATATACTCCCTCCGTTCCCAAATATAATTTATTTTGGCTTTTCTAGATTTATAATATTTGCCATGCTCTAGATATAACATATATCTGGAAATATATAGAAAAAGCTATAAATCTAAAAATACCAAAACTATCTATATTTTGAAACGGAGGGAGTACAACGAAGTTTGCTTGTTTAATCACGTAGATAGAACACATGCAGCCACAAGGCAGGAGCTCTGAGTACACGTACTGCTTAAGCTGAAGAAAGGATCGAACAGATTAATGCATGCTTTATGAAGGAACACTACAAGTTTGATCAACAAACATGACACAGACAACCTAATACGTACCAAGCTCGACCATGAGCCGACACAAACATACATGACATGGATTACAAACTAAGTGATAGGACTCGGACACGCTCTGATCAGATTGCATGACGGAACATGACATACGCATCCTTGCTTGAAAAGTTAAAAAACACCACAGGCATCTTCTCTCTAGGCCATGGAAGCAGACACAACGTAGAGACTGCAGTTAAGCTCTATAGTCCCTTCATATATAATGCTAGTTAACCTGAGGCTTTGTGCCACCTGACACAATGGGATCCGCGCTGCTTCTTGCTCTGATCTGAATGTTCTGTACCACGGTCACCTCTTCTTCAGCTGGAGAGACCTCTTCAGATGTCAGCTTGGAGGGCTCTTGTGCACCTGCATGAAGAACAGGGCACAAATTAACTACTCACTTCCTTAAATTTACACACTTCAACAGTAGTTTTTTTTCTTCCAAAGCGGCAATAATGCTTGAGAATATTTACCTGACGAACCATCCTGGCCTTCGCTCCAGCCATAGCCCGTGATGCGCTCGACGAGCCCGAAGAACATGTCCTTGAGCTGCGCCGCGAAGTAGCTGGCCATGGGAGCTAACTAGGCAGTGGTCGAGGAGGTGCCGAGAGCTGTGTGCTTTCTGCTAACCTCCTCCTCGGAGATCAGACGTTGCAGCCGCCGCTACAAAGCTAGTGACTATACAACAATCTGCTCTGTTGTCTGAGTTGCGACTGGTGAGTCCTCTCGCTATCACCGGGCGCCCTATTTATACACACGGCCGGCCTCGCCGGACATGGAGGCCCACGCGCACGCGAGGATATGATTCAGTAACCGTGTCATCTCTCAGACCCACGACGGAGTTTCTGATCGCGCGCTACGCATGCAAATGTATTATATTGTTGGCGAGCAGCGGCAGCTCGATTAAGCTCTTGCTTCATCGCATTCTTGCCCCACTTGCTTGGCACTTTTTGCAGCATATATTAGTTATTAATCCTCTCTGTGGCTGCCGGAGCAAATATTCAGAGAATGATGCTTTGCATTTGTATATTTGTTAAGTATGGCCTGGTTGGGTTGTTTTGCTTCACCAAATCACGGGCGCCACATGAGAAATCGTGTCATTTGTCCCTCTACCTGTCCTCGACCTCGGAACAGGCAGCAATGCTCGTTACTTCGTAGCTCCACATCTCTAGCGTGTTGATCACTTGGTCATATGGTGATCAGGTGGCATGGTGAAGGAACTACAGAGGTATACGTAGCATATACATGCCCGGTGCTACTGGTACCACGAACGCAGGAAGGACCGGCACGCATTCAGAGTTCAGAGCACCAGAAAAGCGTCATCGTTGTAACGCAAGCTCGATGGTGTTGTCACTACGGTTGGAACGCCTATTAGTGGAGTAGTAGTATGTAAATGTGTATGGATGGTGAGGCTCTGATCAACAATATAGTATCCCTTTTTATTCTGAAAAATAAAATATTCGTGTACACACATGACGCATAACAACGTTTACACATGGGTCAACCAAAACACATCAGAATTATATACATTGCCATGGTTTGCTGCCAGCCCGGCCGCCGCGATGCTCCTAGCAATGACAGTTCACGCTTACCATGTAATTAACAAATGCAGGAGATATGCAGATTTCGGCACGCTAAGTACATCGTTGTTCAGATCTCAATAAGCAGAGACAAATTCATGTCATAAGCAAATCATGGAAGTACAGGATTTGATATAATCGTTTGCACAAGTGAATGTGGAAAGATATGCACTGCCGGCGATGTGCTCCAGCTCCTAGTCCGTCCTGCGACGGGCGAGGTCGATGGCCGGCCTGCCAATGAGCGCGGCCGGAGCGGAAGCAGTGCCGTCGGGCGGCGCAGCCACGCCGCCGCCCCCGATCAGTGAAGTCGGATAACATCGCATCTGTTGTGGGTTACCCGAATGATCCATTGGGTTTGGCACTAATTGGCACCAAATATTTTTGGGTCAGCCCAACAGGTATTTACACTAGAATTATCATTTTGGGTAGTGGGTCCCTGGGTTGGTCCAGCAAAATTTGCATCCTGAAAAGAACACAAATAAGACACTAGGGGAGAATATACACTGTGTTGAAGCTAAATTACTCCATAAACATTATTTGTTACAAAAGTCTGATCAAGAAACATGTATGGCACAGACACAACCGAGCTACGTACTGCTCTCAGCAGGCTCATACGCTCAGAGGGTATACAGTAACAGAAGTGCAAGACAAACACACCAAGTTGATCACAGTGCAGCATGAAGGCAAATTAAAAGGTTCGCGTACGGCTGGGACGCACACATCCTCGCATGACGCCATCCCAGTGCCAGGCCGGGAATGAAACGCGTGCAGTGGCAGAGACTATGTTTTGGGCATCAGGTACCCCTCGACATCAGTTAACCTGAATCTCTGAGCCTCCTGGCACAGAGGGATCCCCGGCTCCTCTTGGTCTGATCTCGTGGGTGTGTGCCACAGGCGCTCCGTCCTCAGTCCGGCGGCGGACCTGCTCCTCGCCGCCCGTGCCGGCGCCGTAGCCCGTGATGCGCTCGACGAGGGCAAAGAACATGCCCTTGAGCTGCGACGCGAAGCTGGCCATGGGAGCTGCTGCGAGCTTTGTGGGGTTGTGCTAAGTGCTTGCTATACTACGTGCTTCTTAGCTGCTTGATGGTTTTAGTGGCGAAAGGTGAGTGCTCATTTCTGCTATGAATCGGGTGCCTGATTTATACACGGCACGAAGCACGTTGGCTTGCCGAACGAGCATGCTGTCCACGCGAGCGCGTGGGAGGATATTCAGAAATCAGAATCAGAGTTGCTTTGTGCCTTTGTTGATCGCGTTGCATTTGTGGGATCGGATCGGATCACATTTGTTTCGGTAGTCCGCATGTGAATCATATGGTTGGCGACTCAATTAGGCTCTCAATCGCATTATATCTCATTTTTTATTCACTTATTAAGGCTCATCAGCTGCAGTGCTGCTATATGATTGCAGGCTCGTACCAGTACCTGCGTGCTGCATTCTTTTAATTTACGCGTAAATAGTAGAAAGAATTAACTATTTGGAAAAGAAAACCTCTGATTACCTTCTCATAATCACAACGACAATGCCACTTTGGAAGAGGGTAAATAGTTCAAGGCCGGAATTTTTCCTCAATCTAAAAAAATGCCACTTTGGAGTTTTGGGCCATCAATAGCTAGCACTATTGCTGATCTGAAGCCAGCCAAAACGGAGAAACCTATGTCACGTTCCTCAACTTGGTTTATGTATATACACTACCTTTTTTTAATAGGCGGCAAGAGATTTGCTGAAATTTTATTAGAAGAGGGGAAAAAGGAACAAAATAAACAGCACAACCGACACCAGAGGGGTTTTCCCAAAAAAGGAAAGGGTATCAGAGGGACCAGCCAACTCACAAAAAATATAGTGCTATCAGCACTAATTGGTTTTTAAATATATGTATAGTTTACTTCTTGACAAAACTAATTAGTTTGTCCTAAGCATCTAAAAATAAAGGATTTTATCAGAGTGAAAATTAGGTGTAGAGATGTAACAAAAGTGTCTCCTGTGGTGGAAGGTCTCATGAATTTTCACTTCTATGATTTCATCTTTCAGAGAGAAACTGCATCAGGAAGGAGTCATCAATTCAGCTGTAACTACTGACAGGCCTAGTGGAGAAAATCCTTCTCCAAAAAAACCCAAATGGGGGGCGGTAGCTCTCGACAGGGTGGCAGTGATTGCACTTAAGCTGGGCCCTCTGAGCCTGCTAGTGGAACTAACTGTTTATTCTAAGGATCTGCTGCCGCATTGATTAGACTAGGAAAAGCTCTGTTTAATGGCTTAATCAAGAGACAGAGAGAATTAGAGAGAGAGAGAGAGGAGGGCGCGGAGTATACCTTCGTGCCCTAGGCCGGCGGCGGATGCAGACGTGCCCGCCATGGTGGTGCAGCGCGGGGAGCTCGGGGCGGTCCGGCCGTAGGCGTACAGGGTTGCGGTGGCCGACGGCGTGGACGCGTCCGGGAGTTCGGGGTCGATGCAGCTGCGTCAAGGGCGATGCCGGAGGAGCTTCCCGCCGCTTACCGCGCTCAAGTTAGATCGGGTAGGTTGACTTGTTGGTGGGGTGGCGGCGGCCGGTGAACCTCGTACCTCGAGCCGCTGGCCCCCACCTTCTTTTATAGCGCGGCGCGACGGGGGCCCACCAGCTAGGGTACGGCTGGAACGCCCCCGATCAGGGCGCGGGGTGAGTTGGGTCATCGGGTCCGTTGGGATCCGATGGCCCAAAAGGAGATCAATTCTAACAGTCTCCCCCTTGATCTCACGCTGTACTATTCTTTTGCTTTTGCTTTTTCGCGTTTCGTCATAGATTTGTGTATAGAGCATGCCTCATCGTCACGATCAGCTGTCGATGGATTTAGCAGCTACAATTCACGCTCCCATTCAGAAACGGATTCTTTAACCTTTTGAGCCCTTGTAGTCCGAAGATCACAGGCTATCCCTTAGCCCCATGCCGGCTACGTGTTCCTTGAACACGTTGGGTGGTAAGCCTTTCGTTAGCGGATCCGCAAGCATTTTCACTGTGCTTATATGCTCAAGATTTATAATCTGATCTCGGACTTTATCTTTCACA
The DNA here is from genome assembly GCF_002211085.1 of Panicum hallii. Classification (NCBI taxonomy): domain Eukaryota; kingdom Viridiplantae; phylum Streptophyta; class Magnoliopsida; order Poales; family Poaceae; genus Panicum; species Panicum hallii. The sequence continues at coordinate 45,224,165 of NC_038048.1, read as the reverse complement.
ACATAATACTTTATATCTATGTGTTTGGCAGCACCACTTGTCTTGTTGTTGTGAGCATACATTACTGCGGGCTCGTTGTCGCAGTACAACTGTAATGGTTTAGATATGTTATCAACCATTCTTAGACCGGGTACGAACTTCTTTAGCCAGTTCATCTGCCCTGTAGCCTCATAACACGCAACAAACTCGGCATACATTGTGGACGATGTAGTGACGGTTTGTTTGCAACTTTTCCACGATATTGCTCCCCCGGCTAGGGTGAACACATATCCTGACGTGGATTTTCTGTCATCTCTTGCGTAATCGGAATCTGAGTATCCCACGATACGCAGAGATTCTGTTCTCCTGTACGTTAACATGAGGTCTTTTGTTCCTTGCAAATAGCGCAAAACTTTCTTTACCAATTTCCAGTGTTCTGGTCCAGGATTACTTTGGAATCTGTCAAGCAACCCGGTAACATAAGCTATGTCAGGGCGTGTGCACACTTGTGCATACTGTAAGCTTCCCACAGCAGAAGCATATGGTACCGTTTTCATTTGATCGATCTCATACTGAGTCTTGGGGCATTGGAATTCCCCATATCTGTCGCCCTTAACAATAGGTGCAGGTGAGGCACTACATTTGTGCATATTGAATTTCTTCAGGACCTTTTCTATATATGTCTTTTGAGACAGTCCTAATACCCCTTTTAATCTGTCTCGATGAATCTCGATTCCTAGAACGAATCTTGCTTCACCGAGGTCTTTCATCTCGAAATGCGAGGATAAAAACTTTTTCATTTCTAGTAGCAGATTGATATCGCTACTTGCCAGTAGAATATCATCCACATACAATATTAGAAAGACGTACTTTCCATTCTTGAACTTTGCGTAAACGCAATTGTCCTCGACATTTTCTTTAAACCCGAATTCTTTTATTGTCTTATCAAACTTCAAGTACCACTGTCTTGAAGCTTGCTTTAGCCCATAAATCGATTTCCTCAGACGGCATCCCAATTTTTCTTTGCCTTCCACGACAAAACCTTTCGGCTGTGCCATGTAGACGGTTTCATCTAAGTCCCCGTTAAGGAATGTTGTCTTCACATCCATCTGATGTAATTCCAGATCGTAATGAGCTACAAGAGCCATTATGATTCTGAAAGAATCTTTACAAGAGAGTGGGGAAAACATCTCGTTGTAATCGATTCCTTCTCTTTATGTGTATCCTTTAGCCACGAGTCGTGCTTTAAACTTATCTATATTCCCTTGGGAGTCATATTTGGTTTTGTAGACCCATTTACAGCCTACTGTTTTGGCTCCTTTAGGAATCTCCTCTAGGTCCCATACTTTGTTGGTACTCATCGATTTTATTTCGTCTTCCATAGCGTCAAGCCATTTCGATGAATGTTCACTTCTCATGGCTTCTTCAAATGAAGTGGGATCATCCTCCATTTGAATTTCTTCGCTATTATAGACTTCATAGTCATTAGAAATAGCACGCTTTCTTATTCTTTGAGGTCTCCCGTGAGCCTGAGCCTGCGGTGCCTCATCTATTTGGGGCTGCTGGTGCTCCTCTTCTTGTGCGGCAACTGGCTCGTCAGGAGCCTGATGAATTGGTTCCTCTTCCTCATTCATCGTCACCACAGAAGGAGTCATTACAGGTGTCGGCATCGCAGTGACTTGCACTGGCGGTGCAGACACAACGGGCAGCGGGAAAAAAGATTCCTGAATCACGGGATTGGGTGTATACACCCTCTTCTCCTCAAGATCAATTTTCCTTGCTGTGCCGCTCCCCCGGATCATTTGATCCTCAAGAAAAACCGCATGCCTCGTTTCTACAAATTTCGTCGATCTGTCTGGGCAGTAGAAACGAAAACCCTTTGACCTTTCTGGATAGCCAATAAAATGGCAAGATACCGTTCTCGAATCTAGTTTTGCAATGGTCGGGTTAAACACTTTTGCCTCAGCGGGACTCCCCCACACCCGCAGGTGATTCAGTGAGGGTATTCTGCCTGTCCACATCTCATACGGTGTTTTCGGCACCGATTTACTTGGAACTCTGTTGAGAATGTGGATGGCGGTTTTCAGGGTCTCCATCCATAAACTCACTGGCAACGTAGAGTAACTGATCATGCTTCGTACCATATCCATTAGGGTGCGATTGCGTCTTTCAGCCACTCCGTTCTGCTGAGGCTCGCCCGGCATCGAGTACTGGGCTACTATGCCTTGTTCCATCAGGAACTTGGCAAAAGGTCCTGGAACTTGGCCATATTGGGTATGTCGACCGTAGTATTCCCCTCCACGATCGGATCTTACGATTTTAATCTTTAAATCGTGTTGATTTTCTACTTCGGCCTTGAATATTTTAAACTTATCCAAAGCCTCCGATCTTTCTTTAATTGGATAAATATATCCATAACGGGAATAATCGTCTGTGAATGTTATGAACGAGTCATAACCATCCACACTCTTTACATTAAACGGACCACAGATATCTGTGTGAATTATTTCCAATACACCTGTGCTCCTCTTAGCATTTTTCTTTATTTTCTTAACGAATTTGCCTTTTATGCATTCAATGCATTGTTCTAAGTCGGAGAACTCTAATGGAGGAAGAATTTCGTTTTTAATTAATCTTTCTATTCTCCCCCTCGAAATATGGCCTAAACGACAGTGCCATAATTTCGACAACGTATCGTGAGTTCTCTTACGTTTTCTATTTGCGAGTGTAGGCGAGGATACATTCGCATTGTTATCGCATACGGAATTAACACTTTCGCGTAACGATATCAAATAAAGATCATTCTTTCTAAATGCAATGGAAATTACTGTATCATTACATTCGATCAAGCATTTTCCATCTCCAAATAGACAAGAATAACCATCTGTATCCAGGCGAGACACACTAATTAAGTTTCTGTGTAAAGAAGGAACAAATAAAACATCTCTAAGTACAATAATGAAGCCAGTGTCGAGTTCCAAATGAACGTCTCCTACTGCTTCAACGTCTGCCTGATCTCCATTCGCCACTCTAACTTGCTTTTCGCTTCTTTGAGTGGTTCTCGTCGAACGGAATCCCTGTAAAGAATTTGCAACATGAACAGTTACTCCTGAATCAATCCACCAAGTAGATTTTGAATATTCTATATACAAGGATTCATTTACAAATGAAATAATGTTCTCACCTCTTTTCTCCATGATCATCTTTAAATATTTGTGACAGTTCTTCTTGTAGTGACCCCTCTCTTTGCAGTAGAGACACTGATCCTTATCTACTAGAGCCTGTCCCTCCTGCGGTCTGTGTTGTTGAGAGTTTTTACCTTTAGAGGAGGATGAAGAAGAAGATGAAAAATTGCCTTTGAAGTTGGCATGCTTCTTCTTGTTCACATAGTTTAAGGATCCTCCAGTGGTGGACCTGATCCTTTCCTCCTCCTGAACACACATCGCAATAGTCTTTTCTATGTCCCAAGTTTATGGTTGGGTGTTGTAGTTGACAACAAAAGTGTCAAATTCTTTTGGCAACGAAGCAAAAACCAGATGGACAATGTGATCCTCCTTAAAGGCAAGGTCCAATGACTTAAGCTTGTTGTTCTGATTGACCATGCGATGAATGTGTTCTCTAATGCCACCGCCAGTGTATCTTTCTGAAACCAGTTGTTTGATTAACTGGGTTGCATAAGTCTTTGAAGAACCAGTGTATTGGTTCTTTAATTTTTCAAGATATTCTATGACGGTGGCACAATCTAGGATTGAGCCCATAATTGCAGGCTCAATCGTGTTCTTTACCACTGCCAAACACTTCTTGTTGGCAGGGAACCATTTTGCATAAAGCCTCTCATAATCTGCTCTTGCTTTCTTATAAGCAAGCTCTGTTTGCTTCCAAGAAGCATCTGTGTCTGTGTCCTCTCTCTCAGGAAGCACAGGCTCTGTAGGAGTCGGTGTAGCTAGGACCCAATCCAATTCACCCATGATGAAATAGAGATCCAGCTTTCTGTACCATTCATTGTAATTATCTTCCTTTAATATTGGAATATCATTGATGGAAAACATCATTGATACTCCTCCTTCGTGCCCTAGGCCGGCGGCGGATGCAGACGTGCCCGCCATGGTGGTGCAGCGCGGGGAGCTCGGGGCGGTCCGGCCGTAGGCGTACAGGGTTGCGGTGGCCGACGGCGTGGACGCGTCCGGGAGTTCGGGGTCGATGCAGCTGCGTCAAGGGCGATGCCGGAGGAGCTTCCCGCCGCTTACCGCGCTCAAGTTAGATCGGGTAGGTTGACTTGTTGGTGGGGTGGCGACGGCCGGTGAACCTCGTACCTCGAGCCGCTGGCCCCCACCTCCTTTTATAGCGCGGCGCGACGGGGGCCCACCAGCTAGGGTACGGCTGGAACGCCCCCGATCAGGGCGCGGGGTGAGTTGGGTCATCGGGTCCGTTGGGATCCGATGGCCCAAAAGGAGATCAATTCTAACACTAACAACTACAAAAGCAAGACATGAAGTGATTTGTTCCATCAGGTGTAGAAAAAGAAGAAAAAAATCAGTGATGATGTTATGTCCAAACAAATCAGTCCCAAGATGACACAAATGCTGCAGTGAGAGAAGTTTTACCTCCAGTTATGGCTAGTAGTGGAGAGAAAAAAAGGCTTCGAGAGACACTACTTCTATGGATGTGGATAAATGTTCAAAGGATAAAAATGTGGATGTCAGTGGAGATGAGAGTGAGGATCAAGGTGAACATCTCAATTTTGGGACCTTTCAAAATATGAAAATTCAGAGGCTGTGGACAGTGCATCTTAATGACAATATCTCTGCAGTTATTAATGAACATGGTTCCAATTTCTATAATTACAAATATACGATCCTTTATTCCTTTAGCTGCTACTGAAGCAAAGAGGGCCTTAATCTCTGGCCCCTCTTCTTCAACACCAAAATGCCTGAAGGGAATTGTGGAGGAGGCAGACAGTAGTGGTGGAAGATGTTGAGGCTGTATTAGAGGAAGGAAAGGAAGCTAGTGGGCATGCAGCCTACTTTTTACCAAGTCCATACAATGGCACACAAGAGGCACCAGTGGATTTGTACAGTCAGGAAGATTACAATGGATCACCTGATACAGCCATTGTATGGGTGGGGGGGGGGGCGGGGGTGGGCTCGGTCAAGCAACTGACAAGGCAGCTGGATGAGGAAAACGTTCTATCCTCACTATTTGAATTTGCACAAGCAATTTTATGTGATCATTTGCCTCGAAGTCTTGTTGATTGCACCAAGGCAAAGTTTCTGGCGAAGGACAAAAGATAGGATAATTTACGTTATTATTAGAGATGGCAGGGTCAGGGTTCAGTGTCGGGGGTGTGGATCACTGTGTGAACCCGTAGAGACTGAGGTAGTGTTTGGATCCAAAGTGCAAAAGGGCAAAAGGGCAAAAATTTTGCCACTTTTGGCAAATGGCAAAATTTTTGCCATTAGGGATGTTTGGATCCAAATGGCAAAGATTTTGGCAAAAGCTCATTTAAACCCCTTTTCTCCCTCTCCTATCCCCTTTCCCGCCACCTCTTTCCCGCGGGGTTGGGCGCCGGGCGCCGGACGGAGGTCGGGCGGATGCGGGATCGGGCGGGGCGCCGGGCGCCGGACGGAGGTCGGGCGGATGCGGGATCGGGCGGGATGCGAGATAGGGTTGCTGTTTTTGCTGTTTCCCTTTTGCCATATATTTTTGCTGTTTCCCTTTTGCCATATGGTGTTTGGATCCAAATGGAAAAAAAGAGCAAATTTTTTGCTATTTTCCCTTTTGCCAAAGGATCCAAACAGACCCTGAATTTAGAAATCAACACGACTAGTAGTTCGTTGCCAGATCCAGACTCTGCCACCATACTAGTTCGTTGCGGCGCAAGGCATGAGAAGCACAGATATGTCTTAACTAGAAATTAAGGAGGAAACATAAATCACTAATCAACATTGCATGTTACAACAAAAGGTCTTACACAGATTCTAAAATGTTGGGGAGTACAATGGCAGAACTTGAAATGCGATACCAACTCTCACATGGCTTACAGAGAGAACTTTTCTGTAAGTAGAAAACATTCAGAGTTCAGAACACTAGCAGATGTCGTCACATTTTGCGAGAGGCACTGAAGTTCTGCATCCATGGCGTACGCTCAGCAATCCCTAGGCAACCCCAGCGTGCGATCCATCTGGCACGGTAGGCTCTCCGCCTCTGGACCTAACCTCAACGCGCTGCGACAGGACATCCAGCAACAGAGAAATGTCATTAGCTATCATACTCTGACCGGATGGATGCATGTGTTCGACCACTAACTGTAACTGATGAGGATATATACCTGCACGGTGTGGAGCTTGGTGGGCTCCTGCACGTCCTTGGCGCCGCCGGCGCGGCCGCAGCCGGCGACGCGGTCGACGAGGCCGAGGAACTTGTCCTTGATTTGAGCAGCGAAGTTGGCCATGGGACTAGGTCACTAGGGGAGCTTTGCTGCTGGTGTGTGCAGCGGTGCTACTGCCTCCCGATCGAGCTTAGTTAGCTGATGGAATAGTAGGGGCTACTAGACCTACACAAGAACCGAATTAGGGAGCTCTCTCAAGTGCTCAAGCCGGATAGCTTCTGTTTCTTGCTGTGTTCTTCGGGTGGATGCTGGAGGCGATCACCGAGCACCCCATTTTATACACGATCGTCGATCGACGAGGCCGCGTGAGCTTGACCGCGACAGCATGCATGCATGCCCCACGCGCGTGCCAGGATATTCAGAATCGGCCTCGCTTTTTCGCTGTTCAGACACCAGGCCCGGCCACGACGACGGCATCAGACAATTTCTCGGTCGCCGCGCATGTGTATCATATGGTTGGTTGGTGAGTGAGAGCACCAGAAAACGGAGCTCTCGATCGCATTATTAGCCGGTTAATTTATTCGCTTCTACGTGTAAGGCTGCTGGCTGAATTGTTAATTATTGCCCGCTCCGCACCAGTGTATGCATGCTAGCTCCATGCGATACCATTGTTTGGGACAGAGTTGGTAGTACTTGGTAATAATAATCTAATCTGATCGTGATCAGTGATGGCGGCAACGGCAACTTATAGCATCACAAATAACGATGAATGTTTAAAGCCGGGATTTTTCTTTATCTAAAAAATGGTCTGACGATGTTATCTTGGTGTCCCAGAATCCCGGGCCAGACGAGAAATCCCGTTGCCTGTTTAATATATGGCCGCTTGCCTACTATGTTGGCTGCGAAACATGTAGGAATGCTCGCGATATAGGTGTGGGGAGGGATCTGGTTGTTTGGTTGGCCCAGAAATGAGCTGGAGGCCTGGTGAGTTGGCCCATTGTACGACAGCCTAATGCACCGAGCAATTTTGACATGTCTCTTCTCGTCGACCTGGCGTGGGGAGATAACATGGCTTCTGATTTGTGAATCATCATCCTTTCAATTTCCTAGATGTCTGTCACACAATGCCCCTAAAATTCATTTTCAGATCAGCCTACAGTGTTTCTCCTAGGAATAAACACTTCCTTTGGATCCTCCATCTGAATTTGGAGGCCTGAGTGAATTTGTGCAGGCTGTTTTACTCGATCACATTTCTGATTTCTACATAAAAAAAAAATCATGCTAGTCTAGCGCTGCGACTGCTTGTTTCCTCGAGCTGCCAGTTGTGCTTGTGCGTGACCTTCTCTGTTCATAGCAAGATTGCTGTATAACTGATTACATGACAATGTATACTAAGCGGTTCTGCAAATGTCAAACTCTTGAGGTTGCGTACAATCCTCCACCAACAAGAGCTATTCTTGTAAATGGTCAGAATCAGGGCCTCCGCTCCGAACTCTGAATTTGCAATCTGCGGGAAAATTCCGAAGCGGGTCACCCTTGCTCTCCACTTTCAGTTCAGTAAAAATTCTGAAGCAGGTGATCAGTGCTCTCCACTTTCAATTTAGTTATCAGTAAGGCAGTTCATGTACCTCCAATTTCATTTTCGATTCGCCTCTGCTGGCGTCAAACGGTCAGAGGTGAGCAACAGGATTACTTTTCTTCCACGACTAGGTAAGTGCTCGTGCGTTGCTACGGGCGAAATAAATTATTTCCATAAGCATCAATCATCATAGTATCAAATATATAAGACATGTAGCAACTGAGATATAGTCTTTGCCTCAATTTTTTTATTCTTCTCAAGCCTGTACAAGGATGGAAATATCATAAATCATTTCATTGATCCTGACAATCCAAATATATACATTTAGAATTAAGAACATATATTTAGAATTATAGAATTGATACTGTTTCAGGAATTAAAGGCCCCTCAGGGCATGGTGTTGATCATGGTAAAATACACACATGGTCAACGCATGAGGTGACATATATGATCTTTTAGTGCCTACAATTTATGTTTCAAGGCACGTACAATCCTTAGAGATCAGAAAATAAATATTCAGAAAATTGGAGAGTTGCCCTACTTTTATCTACTCACATAGTTACCACAAGCCATTGCCTTCCATTGCTCACAATTGGCCATGACCTGTGAAATTGATAGGAGCCAAGAGTACACTTAGGGTTCTCCATGCACTTTACCGAGCTTCAATATACATTTGTTTAAGACAATGAAGAAAGAACCATTTCAAGAAAGAATCATTGCGTAGCTTCCCTATAAACCTGATGGGAAAGAAATAAATTTCTTTTCTAGTTTGAACAGCAGTTCACTAATACGTCTACAGTCTACAGGCAGTCTAGGCACCAAACAACACTCTTCGTACTACTTTTGATAACTCCTCTCGTAAGAGTCATGTCAGAAACTAAAGCGAATAATAAGCTAATGGGGATCAGAAACTCGCTTAAGTTGAAGTAGCAGTTATAACTGCACTCGATCCAGGTCCCTCTTTGTCATAGATAGGTGGGCCAGCCACCGTTTTCCCTCTTCTCCCCACCGTACCGTGCCACGGCCGTGGTGCTGAGGCAGGCACGGCGGCCTTGCCGGCGTCGGGGCTCGGCCCAACGGCACCCCTGCGTGAACCGCAACACGCCGGCGCCCTTCTCCCTTCTTTTCCCCTCTCCTGCAGAGCCCACGGCGGTAGTGGCCACGGCGGCACGCCGTTCCGGCCATCCCAGCGCCTCCCTCCCTCGGACAACAACTCAGGGAGCGGCGTGCCTGCGACGGTGCGGGGCCTCTGCTGGCGCTCGAGGGCGAAGCGCTTGTCGAGGGCTCGAGGCCACAGAACCTGCAATGCAGATAAGCTCATCCAGAGCACTGCCTGCTAACCTGTGCAGGTGCACCGGTGAGGAATTCAGGGTTGAGGATTTCCTGCAGCTCAGCCTGCTCAGGAGATGCCGTTCCGGCGTTCCCGGCGTCACAGCACCAGGCATCGAGCCATCGACCTTGCCGGCGCTCGTCGTCAACTCGTCATCGGTGCTGACTGCTGAAGCTCGCAGCTGTTCTGAAATTTTCAGTAAATTACGTTGCTGATGGAAGACGATGGCCTTTGAATAATGGGCGCGCAGCTCTGAAGTCTGAACGCTGTTTCATGCAAAGATCGCAATTTTCCGCACCCCAATGATTCGTGGATAGATTGTTGTTCCTCTCATCCTAGAGCAAGATAAGCACATGACCGCTTCGGCGTACTCGGACCTCGGCTCTAGGCATTTTTTCTACCCCTTCTTACCTTTGAAAAAGCAGGGTCACCTTGTGTCCTTAAACCTATAACCATCTTTCGGCTAATCTAGCTTCCTCCGTCCCTCCGTACCAACAAGGGTAGTACAGGAATATTGACATGTTGTCCATCGACTACGCCATTCGGCCTGATCTTAGGCCCTGACTCACCCTCCGTGGACGAACCTTGTGTAGGAAACCTTGGGTTTTTAGGGCATTGGATTCTCACTGATGTTTTCGTTACTCAAGTTGACATTCTCGCTTCCGCTTCGTCGACCCCCGCTTTCGCGTTTGCTTCCCTCTAGGTGGAACGCTCCCCTACCGATGCATTTTGACATTCCATAGCTTCGGCAGATCGCTTAGCCCTGTTCATCTTCAGCGCAAGGGCGCTCGATCATTAAGCTATTACACACTCTTTAAAGGGTGGCTGCTTCTAGGCAAACCTTCTGGCTGTCTTTGCACCCCCACCTCCTTTATCACTGAGCGATCATTTAGGGGCCTTAACTGGTGATCCGGGCTGTTTCCCTCTCGACGATGAAGCTTATCCCCCATCGTCTCACTGGCCAACCTTGACCCCTGTTTGGATCATATCTAGTATTCAGAGTTTGCCTCGATTTGGTACCACTCGCGCAGCCCGCACCGAAACAGTGCTTTACACCTAGATGTCCAGTCAACTGCTACGCCTCAACGCATTTCGGGAAGAACCTGCTAGCTCTGGGTTCGAGTGGCATTTCACCCCTAACCACAACTCATCTGCTGATTCTTCAACATCAGTCGGTTCGGACCTCTAAAGCTTCATCCTGGTCATGGATAGATCACCTAGGTTTGGGTCCATAAGCAATGACAATCGCCCTATGAAGACTTGCTTTCGCTACGGCTCCGGTGGGTTCCATTCCCTTAACCAAGCCACTGCCTATGAGTCGCCGGCTCATTCTTCTACTGGGGTTTATTACTTATTTTTGTACTTGCTGTTTTATTTTCCAATTACTTCTTCAATTGAGAGAAAGAAAGAGAGCAGTAAGAATTCTCTTATCCCATTTGGAAGGATACCATCCTTATAACTATCCATGACTATTTTTGTCTCTAGCATGACCACTTGAGAATCAAATTATTATTTTTTTATTGAGATTGCATGTTTCAAATGAAAAATACACGCACAAACCCTCATGGATCAAAAGGGGCCATCGAAAAGAAAATAAAAAATAAACCCCAAGGTTTCATACAAGTTTACAACCAATGGAAGAGGAAAATGGATAGTGCACATACGACGTTTATCTGGAACACCGACAAGGATAAACGAAGTTATCAACCATGCACGCACAATGACCATGTCGAGTCGTTTTTCGCGGTGGGCCTCAGTTGACGCCGGCCTTTGATCCTTCGCTCACGTTGGGATCTCTCGGCTTGATCGCAATGGGCTGCAGAACAGCAGAAGTAAACGGTGACAGCGTAGAAGTCAGCGACCCATAAATGCAGTAGAAGCATGTAGGGGTAATTCACAGGAACTCGTAGCGGGAGATTCGTTCTGAAGTAAGCGGCACCTGAACATTTGGCAGCTTGGCGGGCGCCTCGGGTACATCCTTGTTTGCGCCGGCGCCGCGGCCGCCGCAGCTGACGACGCGGTCGACGAGGCCGAGGAGCTTGTCCTTGAGCTGAGCGGCGAAGTTGCCCATGGACGATGATCTAGCAGCTTGTTCTCTCCGTGCTAGTACCTGAACTAGCTCAGTGATGAATTGGCCTGCTTGCTTGCTATGGTTGGTAGTGGAGTAGCGGTGATCAGTGCCGGAGGCGACTGCCGGGCGTGTCATTTATACACGCCGTGGCGGCTCGCCGGACGCGTCCGCTTTGCTGGACGAGGCCCACGACAGAGCAGAGGGTACTCGGCCTTCCTCGCCTTTCAGGACTTCAAACGCTCTCGATTAGTTATTTAGTTTTTAGATCGCACGCGTCTCACACGGTTGGCGAGCCTCCCATCGAGCGATCGCGCCGCCTGAATCCTGTGAAAAGGAGGGCTCGCCTACAGACATGAGCTAGCGTTGTTTCTTACACGCAGCATTCATCCATTGCATGGTATGATTACCGGCTCGACCATGATCAATTGATTGTGTACTATAAGTACTCTAGTAGATTATTATACTTAATATTTTTATTTATTTTGCCGAAAGGAGTAGGGACTATTTTGCAACGATTATTCAGCATGAACCATCGGTTACAGTGTTGACTATGTTTAAAGTACTTTTTACACCGCGGATGATGATGAATCGATGCTTTCTTCCAATATCTTTGGGGCCACACGATAAAGCTCGAGTTCCACTTTTTTCTACACGCAATACGAACAGTGTGTAGAGCTCCATAAATATTTTTTTTAGTAGTAGATCACAACACCCCTTCATCCGAGCAGCTCGAGGAACAGGGACCTGAAGGCGTCCATGTGGGCCCGCCGGAGCATGGACACTGACACCTGCACCCCGTCGCCGTCCCTGGCGCGGACCAGCGCCACCTGCCCGTCGTGTTTCGTCCTCACCGGCACCGTCCGCCTCGGCCTCCCCCACCCGAAGTCGGCAGCTTCGTACGCCCTGAAGCTCGACGAGCCGCCTGACACATTCAGCAACCTATCCCTGGGGACCGGGCCAGAGATCCTGGTGAGAACCCACCCCCCGACCGGGTCCTCCATATAGATGTCCAGAAAGCCCGCAGCCCGCCCGAAAGCACGGATATTTGGCCCAATTCGAGCCCAGCCCGACCCATCCTTCGTAGTTGCCAGGCTAGCACAGCCTGTTAGATAGTGCCGGGCGTGGGCCGCCACCTAGCACGCCGGGCGGCCCAGCCCGGCACGAAGAATATAGGCCGGCCCACTACCCCCACCCCCCTCCCTCCAACGGTCGGAAGGGGAGGGGAGGCATATATAACCTGCCCTCTCGATCCCCCCTCGCCCCCGCCCCCGAACTCTAATCCCATTCCCTGCCGCCGCCCTCCGCCTCCTCGCGAGTCGCGACCTCGCTCTCCTCTCCCCTCCGCAAGACCTTGCCTTCTCCGCCGCCGGTGACTCGCCTCCGGTTCCCCCTCATCTCCGGTGAGTAGATATACATGTAGGCATCGCCGCCTCGTCTCCTCGTCGCCTCGCCTTCCTTTGCCCTCTTCCTCTCCTCCTCCCCCATTCAAGTCCAACCCATGCCCGCACCGCATCTTGCCGCCGTTGGTCGTCGTCTTTGCCATCTCGCCGTCGGCCGTCACGTCTCTCTCCAGCTCCGGGCTCCAACTGCGGAGGTAACCGGCTAACACTAACCCTGATCCCTAGATCTAGATCTCGAGTTCGTGTTCTTGGATCTTGAGTCTTAACTACCTTTCCCCTTCTTGATTCTTGCCAGCAGGTCTCGTGCTGATGCTGCACGGGGCCGCGCATCGCTGAGGAACGGAGCCGCGGAGGCAGGCTGCAGGATGCAGTCGTCGTGATGGACGACATGGAAGAGTACACCATCAACGATGACCTCAAGGCTTGTGGGCTCCCTGGCGACGACGAGGACGACCTGGCGTCCGGCGGCGAGGCATTGTTCGGTAGCAGTGCTGCTCCGATCAATGTTGATGGCGGTGATGATGCCGGTGCTGCTGGAGGTGCAGGTGCTGGGACTCCTGAGCCGTCGACGATGCCTTCTTCCACGCCATCTGTCAATACTTGCACTAGCTTACGGTTGAAGCGTGTGAGGTCTGGTGCCTGGAACGACTTCGAGAAGATCTTTGAGACTTTGCCCACCGGCAAGAAGGTGAGAGTTGCTTCTACGTGTCATCATTGTATTCATGTTCTTTCTAGGCATTCTTCTGCTGATACTGGGCATTTGCTCCGGCACCAGAAGGTATGCATTGCTAAAACTAAGCATGCTGCTCTAGTTCAGTCTCGTTTACAATACAATAGTGATTTTTCTGTCTATGCATGGAAGTATAAGCCTGATGTTGCTTGTAGAGAGTTGTGCCGTTTAATTGCTAGACTTGATTTGCCTCTCGGTTTTGGTTTCGAAGATGCATTTGAGGAGTACATTCAGCGTGCTCATAATCCTCATTTTGCTAGAGTCTCTAGGCAAACTATAACTAGAGATCTAGAAAAGTATTTCCTTGAGGGTCGATATTCTCTGATTGGATGCTTGAAATCTGTTTCATCTGTTTGCATTACATCTGATATTTGGTCTGGCCATGCTAAGGAAGACTATCTTAGTGTTGTTATTCATTTTGTTTCTGTTGATTGGGAGTTAGAGAAGAGAGTCATTGGTCCTAGGCTCATCGATGTCTCCCATAGTGGTGTTAACATTGTTGAATGTGTTGAAGATGTTGTTACTGAGTTTGGTTTGAAGGATAAGATTTTTTCTATCACACTTGACAATGTTGTTTCAAATGCTTTTGCCATGGCCAAACTCATTCCTAAATTTTTATTGGTTACCTTAATCCTGACCCTAAACCACTTGACAAAGACAAAGACAAAGCATTGTGTGGTCTCTTGCACCAGCGCTGTGCATGTCACATTATAAACCTCATTGTCAAGTCTGGTTTGAAAAGGATCAAGTCTTATCTTGAGGCTTTTAGAACTGCAATTTCGTATTTGAACTTTCCAACCAACTTATTGCTGAATTTTATAATTTTTGCATTGTTAAGGGGGTTTAACCTCGTAAATTTGGTTTGGATATGGATGTGAGATGGAAAATTTGGTTTGGATATAGATGTGAGATGGAATTCTACTTATCTTATGCTCAAGCACCTTATACCATACAGATATACCTTCTCTATGTTTATTGGTGCTCATTATGGTTTGATTAATGGTGAGCACTACTCAGCGATGGTCATTGGGTTGTCGCTGAGAAGATTATAGAGTTTCTTGAATATTTTATGAATCAAACTGATGCTTTATCTAGTATTTACTATCCAACCAGTCATTTGATGTTACATCATATTCTTGACATTGCTGGTCATTTACATGCCCAAGAGACTGATCCATTGCTTATGAATATTGTTACTCTTGTAAAACTGAAGGTCCTTAAGTACTGGCAGAACATACCTCTATGGTATTCCTTTGCATTTATTTTGGATCCTAAGCCAAGATGAGAGATTTTCATAATGTTCTCCAGTTACTTTCTCAGACTATTGGTACTGATTATTCCAGTTACTTCAGTGAGGTAAAAACCGAGTTATATAAATTGTATAATAAATATGAAAACAGGTTTGGTGCAGTTAGATGTCAAAGGCACTCTCAAGCAGGAGGATCTACTGTTAAGAAAAAACAATATGGGGTAAGATATTTAGGGCTCCTAGTACTTCTATTGGGGCTGGTTCTTCAACTGGTACTGCATCTACATCTGCTCCTGCTATAGCAGCTGTTTCTGAATTGTCTTTTTACTTGTACAGGGACACTGTCACCTGTTTTGATGATGACTTCAACATTCTAAATTGGTGGCACGGGCACAAACATACATATCCCATTCTGTCCATACTTGCTAGAGATATCATGTTTGTTCTAGTTTCGACGGTTTCTTCGGAGTCTTGCTTTAGTCTAACTGACAGGGTGATTGAGGAGCGGCGCCGACGGTTGCTGCCTCATTCGGTGGAGATATTGACGTGCATCAAGGATTGGAAGTTAGGAGATGCAAGGGCACAACATGAGGTCGAGAACTTGATGCAAGAGCCGGAGGATGCATTCAACAAGCTCCTAGAGAATGGAAAAGGGCAAGCTAGTGATACTTAGTAAGTACTTGGACTACTGGCTTTCTATCAACGAATTTATATTTTGTTGATCAATACCTAATGATGATTGACTCTTTGTTCGCTAGGCCTGTCTCCACCACTGGGTCTGCGCCGTCTGTCCAGGGAAGAAGTGATGGCGGCAATTCTTTTGGCAAGCAAGATGCTAGAGTGCAAGTGCATGTGTGGAGTCTGGAGCTAGGGGCTATCTTTTGCATTTGTGTTTTATTCTTGTAATCATGTGATGTAATGAACATCTAAATTTGAATTATAGATCTGGGCTGTACTCTTTTTCCCTTCCTAGGGTTTCTCACAAGGGTGAGTTTTACATAGGAAGGTTTTTAACGAGGCAGCCAACACTTGATCACACAGATCAATTGTTAAAATAGATCTATAATTTTTTTGAACCGGTGATCTTTTGCTTATTTTGCCTCTTGTATCTGTTGTGATTTGTGATGTTTGGTTGTGAATTGTGACTCTGTGAGTACGTGACTTTGTGATTTCTGAATTGCTGTTGAATGTTTGTGAACTGAGATGGTTGTGAAATTTGGAGTAAGGCAGTGTTGGATGACTTGGCGGGTTGTGGGCTGACCCGGCCCGCTACTTGTGCTCATGCTTTACGGATAGGCCCGGCACAAAACATGCCTGTGGGCCTAGGCTTAGGCCGTCGACGCAGCCCGTGGGCCAGCACGACACGGCACGGTTGACAGTAGTGCTGGCCAGGCCCGGCACGAAGTTGACCAACCCATGTCGGGCCCGTGCCAAGGCCCGGCCGGGCGGCCCGAATGGACATATATAGTCCTCCATCATCCCGTGGATCGCGCCCTGGACCGCCGACCCCACGGCCACCAGTGCGCGCTCGCCGCGGGGCTCCCGCTGAGGCCACGCGCCGAAGCACTCCAGCCCATTTTTCTGGGCCTCAGCAGTAGACTGGGCCGTGCTGGTCGCTTTTCGGCCCACCCGCCGTTTTCGCTTGCCTCAGCCACTTCGGATCTGGCCGCTCGTTCTCGATCTGACGGCCTCCGGGACCTCCGTGGCGTACGGTAAATGAAATTCTGTCCACCCGGTCGCGCGGCCGCCAGCGCGCCCTTGCCGTGGAGCTCCCGCGCCGGCAGCCTAGCGAGGCAGGCGACGAAGTACTCCGCGCCGGCGGGAGGCCTGTTCATGGTCCGGTTTTGCCGGTTTCTTGCGGGTTTGTAACCCAAGCCGGAAGATAGTATCTGGTTCGGGGTGGGTCGGCTCTGAGCGGGTTGCTGCCGGCTTAAATAATTCTTTGGATTGGGTTGGTTCGGATGGTTCGAGTGGTTTGCACGGGTTGCACTGTTCTTTTTTTATAAGTACGGGTTGCATAGTTTGCCTCGTAGATACCCACGCCAATCATGTCTACGCATTAACGCTTCACCATTACGCATAGTTTGCTTTGCGAAATAAATCCATCAGTTGCTTATCTTGATCTTGTGCCCCATAATTGATTAACCGAAAACAAAAGGAAAAGAACGAGTTTATGATTAACCAACAAACGGAACGGAAGATTCATGAACAGAAACTAGCGCTACTATCAGAACGATAGGAGAAAAATTAACATTGCAGCAATCCCTTGGAAGCCGATCCAAGATCTAAGAAAAAAGGTAGTGATAGAGTTGGCAACATCACGACTTTCTGACATACTTGCATGAAAATATTATGCTTCCAAAGCAGTCAAATCTGACACAATAAATGGAAAAGAAGACCAGGTCGGACCTGCAGCGCACGAAGCACGTCCAAGCCAGCGCGACGGCGGCGACACGACGGCGCGCCTTCTTGGGCTTCGCCGAGTCGGACGATGCGCTGCTTTGGCCGCTCGATGTGCTGTGCGTCCAAGGTAAACGTCCAGCGGATGAACCGCAGCTAGCCGATCTTCTTGAAGAATCGAGGGCGTCGTCGCCTATGTGGTGTACACGGCCCGTCCTATTGCCGGTTAGAAAATCGATCGAGTTCTTTGAAGATATATGCGAAGAACGGCTCGCAGGAACGTACCACCGGCAAGTTCTTCGGCGCGTATTTTCTCAGGACGCTCCGGGGCAGCTCCGATCCTCGCCGCCAAGCAGCCTGACACGCGAGCGATCGAAGCACGAAGGCGGCGTGGGCGGTGTGCCTCCCCGGAACAGCACCGCCCACGCCTCCACGAACCTCCACAGCGACCGCCCGTCGGCGACGGCGTGGTGCACCGTAACCCCGAGGCCCGAGAGCCTCCCCGCCACCCTCGAGACGCGTGGCCTGCACGGCGAGCAGGGGAGCGGGCAGCTCGTTCATGTCGAGCTCTGGAACGAGGCGCTCGAACGTTTGCACGTCGTGCTCCACGTCGCCGGCGAGGCGGCGCACGTCGCGTCGGACTCCGCGACGACGAACCTGACGCCGTCGGAGGCGGAGGAGCGGACGGCGACGTCGCCCGTCTCCGCGAGGTGGACGAGTCTGCCTGCTATTCATTTTCTGGGCCTCGGCAGTAAACTGGGCCGTGCTGGCCGCCTTTCGGACCACCCGACCTCTCTGGTGCCTCCGCCACTTCGGATCCGGCCGCTCGTTCTCGATCTGACGGCCTCCGTAACCTCCGGGGCGGACGGTAAATGAAATACCGTCCCCCCGGTCGGCATCTCAGATACTACCACCATCCACCCCCGTTCCCTGTCGCGGCCGCGGTCACCGCGTTTCCGCTGCAGTCCGCCGGCTACAGAGCGGCGCTCTCCGCGCGTTCAGAATCCTCCCGCCACGAGCGATTTAGTATCCTTCGATCTGTGCGCCTCCAGCGGCTCCGGCTGGCATTGCCGCGACTTGCAGCGCACAGACGGTGGCGCGTCTGTAGACTGTCCGTGCTTAGGATGGCCTCGCCGCGCCGCGCCGGCGCGTTCTCGCCTGCAGGTGAGACCGCCGCCGCCTAGTTGGCCTGCCATCTGCCTCCGTACCGCAGGTTGCGGCCCGTGCAGCTGATGAGGCTCTCGTGCGAGCTTTGGAGTCAGGTTTCGTCGGTTATTTAGCATCTATCTAGGCCCTCGCCGCCATGGACAAACCAGACATGGTAACCACTGTTCTTCGCGCACTACGGAGCTAAATTGGGGAGAGTCTTCCTATCGTTTTTCCTTGATGAGGCAGCATGGCTTGCAGTTTATAATGAAGAATCTGTCTTCTTCCTTTGATTATCTGCTGCACATATGCACTGCAATGCAGGACAGCAGAAGTGGCAAACAGAACGCATGTCTGAATTTGGCGTCATGTGCACATCATTTCCTTCAAGAAAGATGAGTCAGCTCAAACCTCGCAGCTAGATTCCCAATGGCCTGTAACAGAGACAACCTTTGAGCCAGACACAGCAAGGTCAAGTCCCCCCCATCCATATTTTTTCTTTCCCCTGGATTAGAGTGATGGAACAAGAACCAGTAAGCTTTGCATCCGAACTTTCTTAACTGAAAGACAGAGAAAACCATCAGGCCGATGCTCCACCTGTCCAGCATGACTACAGCCTGGGGGCAGATGAGAGGTAGTATTCGGTCCTGGTCTGCAGCTCCCTCCAGGAGGTGGGGATGCAGTTGGCCAGGAGGGCTCTGTTGATGTCATCACCTCCCAGGTCTCCAACATGGAGATCGATGGGGTGACTCCAACTGCTGGTGATGAAGAGCACACTGAGGAGGGGATTTTCACTGCTGAGATGTTCATTCCAACCGCCTCCTGTTCTGAAGCCTCTGTTCTTGGAATGCCCCAACCTCATTTTTTTTCTGGCCTGGAATAAATATTGCATTCTTCGTATGTACTAGAAGGGATGCACAGACGAATGATTTTTTTTTTACGGTCAAGGGGCGACTCCCCACCTGATTTTCATTGATAGGAGCTCTTAAAAGCCAGGTAATACGGACGAATGATACATAACATAATCAAATGATTTATAAGGAGTTATGATCACCACACACCATAGATGTTGCAAGCCCCCTTGCTTCGTCGTCATGGAGGTTTGTGAAGGCCACACACCGGCGTGGCTGCCCCCTTCTCCCCATACCTTTTTTTCGAAGCGGACCTTCTCCCCAGACCCTGAAGCATCGGCATCCAGCAGCGGCTCTAGTGTAATCTGGCCTCTCGTGCCCCCGGAATTGAAGGACAGCTCCTCCATGGCCATCATCTCCTCCCTTTCCGGCAGGCGGTGGCGCGAGTCCGTGCATGACCGCCTGACGACCGGCCCCGATACCTGCGTGCGCGTGATGATGCCGGAGCCTGCCTGCTATTCATTTTCTGGGCCTCGGCAGTAAACTGGGCCGTGCTGGCCGTTTTTCGGCCCACCCGACGCTCTCGCCTGCCTCCGCAGCTTCGGATCCTGCCGTTCGTTCTCGATCTGACGGCCTCCGTGACCTCCGGCCGGACGGTATCTCAGATACCGTCCACCCCCTGTTCCTCGTCGCGGCCGCGGTCACCGCGTTTCCGCCGCCGTCCGCCGCCTATAGAACGGCGTTCCGCGCACTTCAGGATCCTCCCGCCGCGAGCACCTCAGGTTCCTTCGATCTATGCGCCTCCAGCCGCTCCGGCTGGCATTGCCGCGATTGGCAGCACACACCGTGGCGCGTCTGTAGACTGTACGTGCTTAGGATGGCCTCGCCGCGCCGGCGCATTCTCGCCCGCAGGTGAGATCGCCGCCGCCTGGTTGGCCTGCCACATGCCTTCGTACCGCAGATTGCGGCCCGTGCAGCTGAAGAGGCTCTCGTGCGAGCTTTGGAGTCAGGATTCATCGGTTACGGTTAGCATCTAGGCCCTCGCCGCCATGGACAAACCAGAGACATGGTGCCACTGTTCTTCGCGCATTACGGAACTAAATTGGGGAGAGTGTTGCTATCCTTTTTCCTTGATGAGGCAGCACGGCTTGCATTTTATACTGAAGAATCTGTCTTCTTCCTTTGATTACCTGCAGATATACGCACTGCAATGCAGGACAGCAGGAGAAGTGGCAAACAAAATGCCTGTCTGAATTTGGCGTCATGTGCACATCACAGCCACTGCGCCAGACGGCAGCGGCAATGGACGTCGAGGTTAGCATCATAATGCTGCCCTGTTCCACACGTGCGAAACATGCCTTAATTGTTGTTGCACAGGAACACCAAGTTTGTTGATCGAAACGTCAGCATCATCGCTCATTCGAGCAGGTCGAGGAACTGTGCCTTGAAGGCGTCCATGTGGACCCGCCGGAGCATGGACACCGTCACCTGCACCCCGTCGGCGTCCCTGGCGCGGACCAGCTCCACCTGCCCGTCCTGGTTCATCCTCACCGGCACCGTCCGCCGCGGCCTGCCCCACCCGAAGTCAGCGGCCTGGTACGCCCTGAAGCTCGACGACCCCGACACGTTCAGGAGCCTGTCCATGGGCACGGCGCCGGGGATCCTCAAGAACTCCCACCCGCCCGCCGGGTCCTCCGTCATCTCGCGGATCGCGCCCTGGACCGCCGCCGACGCGGCCGCCAGCGCCCGCTCGCCGTGGAGCTCCCGTGCTGGCACCGTCGCGAGGCACCCGCTCAGGCACGCGCCGAAGTACTCCGCGCCTGCGGGAGGGTCGAGGCGGCCGCGGACGTCGGCGAAGAAGAACAGGAACACGTCCTCGTCCGCCGGGACGGACCTGCAGCGCACGAAGCACGTCCAGGCTTGCGCGGCGACGGCGACGAAGCTGGACGGCGGGCGACACGACGGCGCGCCTTGGGCCTCGCCGAGGCGAACGATGCGCCGCTTCAGTCGCTCGATGTGGTTTGAGTCCAAGGTGAACGTCCAGCGAATGAAACGCAGGCGCTCTTCTTGCAGAATCGAGGGCGTGGTCACCTGCGGTACACGGTGAGATTGTTGAAATGTGAGTCCTCATCAAGTTAGAATGGCTGGAAGAGAACGTACCACAGGCAAGTTCGGTGCGTATTTTCTCAGGACGCTCCGGGCCAGCTCCTCGCCGCCAGGCAGCCTGACACGCAAGCGATCGAAGCACGGAGGCGGCATGGGCGGCGGTGTGTCCCTCCGGCACGCCGCCGCCCACGCCTCCACGAACCTCCACAGCGACCGCCCGTCGGCGACGGCGTGGTGCACCGTGACCCCGAGAGCCACCCCGCCTCCCTCGAGACGCGTGGCCTGCGCGGCCAGCAGGGAAGCGGGCAGCTCGGTCATGTCGAGCTCCGGAACGAGCCGCTCGAACGTCTGCACGTCGTGCTCCTCGTCGCCGGCGAGGCGGCGGACGTCGGCCTCGGACTCCGCGACGACGAACCTGACGCCGTCGTCGGAGGAGGAGGCGGAGCAGCGGATGGCGACGTCGCCGGTGTCCGCGAGGTGGACGAGCTTGCCGGCGAGCGGGGCGAAGTTGGCCAGCGTCGCCTTGAGGGAGGACCGGAGGGACTGGACAACTGTGTCGAAGGGCGGGAGCTGCTCGCCCTCGAAGAACAAGATATACTGCAGCAGTGGAAGCACCAGCCACTGGGCTTCCATGGCGTTGAGCTTGACGTCTTCCGGTGGCCGTGCAGCCTTTGCCGGCACGGCGACGTAGCTGATGTCGACGATTCTCACCGGAGACATGGAGGATAAGCAAGAAGACAATAGGATCGTTAGACGTGGAGCTGGTTTGGTGTGTCCGATTGACATTTGACAAAGAGAATTTAAAGCTCACCAATTGTACGTTGTACGTGTGAAGTGCTCGTGCATTGGATTTGGGTCCTATTAAAGATTAAAATTCAGGGGAACCTTAGATTAAGGGTCTATTTGGTTACCTGTGACTAACCCCGTCACATCTTTATACTAACTAAAAGTATTAAATATAGTCTAATTATAAAACTAATGGAGACTAATTCGTGAGACGGATCCATAACACCTAATTAGTCCATAATTTGACCATGTTGTGCTACAGTAAATATGTACTAATGATGAATTAATTAGGCTTAATAAATTCGTCTCGTGAATTAGCACCGGTTTATGCAATTAGTTTTATAGTTAGCTCATGTTTAATATTTTTATTTGGCATCCAAACATTTGATATGTGATTCGGACTAAAAATTAATTCCTGAATCCAACCCTCTAATTTGCCCACTGCTAATTGGTCTTAAAAAAAAAGTGGAGGGCACCGACATTTGAAAAGATGTCAGAATGGGGAAGTAAAAGAAAGTGAGCGCTGCGTGCTAATCATACGGTCGTCACACTATGAATTATATTGTGCAAGCGATGCTTATGTTCTACGTCGTCGGACTATGCAGAACAGATGTTTCCACGCAGAAAACAACTGTTCAAACCTCGAATATACGTACACTTCGTTTTAAGAATAGGACCAAAAAAAAAGATCAGATTGGTGCAGGGTTTAAGAATAACTAGTCAATGAACCGGCTTTCCTACATGGGCTAGTAATTCTAAGAGGCTTAAATATTTTAAATTCATGGAAAAAATAGAGCATGTAGCTAACAATCAAAATTGTTTGCCCTCTCATTTGTTACGTAGTCTAACACGATACTTATATAGATACATACCTATCAATATCTTTATATCCGGTTGAGAAATAAACTTTTTCATTAATAGTCATTTTCACTTTCCATCTCACATCCGTATTTCTTTGACATTTGTTAAATCGAATGGAGAAAAAGTCTTGAGCATCTTGCTCAATCAATTATGAAGTAGCCCATTAGTCTATTAGCTACAAGATTTATTGGTGTAGACTATGTGTACCCATCGAGGCATCGAAGACTAAGATCATAATCTGATTTGAATAAAGTGGGCTGGCATTGGAGCCGTACTCAACTACTCATCCAGCAGGAGGAAGAGAAGAAGGTGAAAGAAAGAATGTATAGCAGATAATCCGTACTACTTCCTCCGTTCTATGTTTACTTTAGTTTTGTTCTAAATCAAAATACTCCAACTTTGATCATACTTTTTAAAAATATATAAACATCTATAATAGCAAATAAATACACTATCAAAATAAATTTTATGATGGATTGAACGAAGCTGAGTGGTGTTGTAAATTTCGTTGTTGCTTTTTTTCTATATACTTTGGCGAAGTCGGAGAAGTTCGACTTAGGATAAAACTAGAGTAAATTATAATTTAAAATAAAAGGAGTACGATTTATCTGCCAATCATCAAGATGCAATATCATAACATTAGGTTCTCCAATGAAAGGGCAAATGTGCAAGTGCAATATATAGGACATCGGCTTGACTACTTTTCCTCACATTTGTGCCCTCTCACTAATCTTCATATATAACCATATATATGTTTCAGCATTTTTGTTGTGTCAATGTGTCATGAGGCCTATTCATCTTGAGCTATCACTGTGTGGCTGCTTTCCCTTATGGTTTCGAGCAATAAAGACTGCAATTGTGTTTAAAAAAAACTAGTTTCTCAGTCACTTCCCATTTAGATCGCTTATCCTAGAGAATAGCAAAAGCAGCGAGAACTTGCAGGCTACACTGAAGAATCTACCTTCTCTCTTTTATTATGCTGCAGATGCACTGAAAATTCACAAATCATCACACACCATCGATGCTGCAAGCCCCCTTTCCTCGTCGTCATAGAGGTTTGTCAAGGCCTCGCCGGCGTGGCTGCCGCCGAGCTACTCCCTTCTCCCCAGACCTGAAGCATCGGCATTCAGCAGCGGCTTCTAGTGTAATCTGGCTCCTCCTACCGTAAGAATTGAAGGACAGCTCCTCCATGGCCATAGTCTCCTCCCTTTTCGGCAGGCGGCGGCGCCCGCAAATACTAGGGGTTACGCGCATGAGTGCGAGCCGATCCGTCGTAGAAGAGGCGCCGCACTCGCTGCAGGTAAACCCACCGGAGGTACTATTCTTCTTCTCTGCGAGCTCGCCGCCCGAGCTCGGGGAGGGGGTTGCCGGGGGTTCCTGTGGCCTCCGAGCTTAGCAAGGGGAGGGAAGAGGTGGTAGGGAGGTCCGGCGGCGGTAGCGGGTTGCGGGGCAGTAAGGCGAGGCGGTGAGAGCCGCCGGCCGTCGGTATTCGGGACGATAACTGATGGACTAGACACCGGATGGAGGAGCGCGAGATGCTGTTGGAGACGGTTGCTCGGCGGCAGATCCGACGGCGGGAGCTGCCGGAGACGGAGACAGCGGCGAGCTGCAGATGGACCGCAGGTAGACCTTCTGCGAGGCTTCCGCTCGCAGTCGCACGTGCGACCCTGAGCAGGCCCCGGCGGCGCCAGCCCCTGCACGGCGGCCTGACGACCGGCCCCGTTACGTGCGTGCGCGCGGTGACGACTGACGACGGAGTCTGCCTCCTATTCATTTTCTGGGCCTCGGCAGTAAACTGGGCCGTGCTGGCCGCCTTTCGGCCCACCCGCCGCTCTCGCTTGCCTCGGCCGCCTTGGATCCTGCCGCTCGTTCTCGATCTGACGGCCTCCGTGACCTTCGGGGCGGACGCCCCGTCGTGGCCGCGGTCACCGCGTCTCCGCTGCCGTCCGCCGGCTACAGAGCGGCGCTCCGCGCACATGAGGATCCTGCCGCCGCGAGCACTTCAGTACCCTTCGATCTATGCGCCTCCAGCGGCTCCGGCTGGCATTGCCGCGACTTGCAGCGCACAGACGGTGGCGCGTCTGCAGACTGTACGTGCTTAGGATGGCCTCGCCGTGTCGGCGCGTTCTCGCCCGCAGGTGAGATCGCCGCCGCCTGGTTGGCCTGCCACCTGCCTCCGTACCGCAGGTTGTGCCCCGTGCAGCTGAAGAGGCTCTCGTGAGAGCTTTGGAGTCAGGTTTCGTCGGTTATGGTTAGCATCTAGGTCCTCGCCGCCATGGACAAACCGGACATGGTGACCACTGTTCTTCGCGCACTACGGAACTAAACTGGGGAGAGTTTTGCTATCGTTTTTCCTTGATGAGGCAGCACGGCTTGTCTGTCGTCACATCAATGAAACATGCATGAGGCCACATCAACGACATAGCTTTTGCGAGGACAAAGAAATCTTAGGAGGCAAATGGGAGCTTAGATCTTGCAAAAACACGTTTTACAAGTCCTTCCCCAACAGCAAAGAAAAACAGATGAATCAAGCAGTTAATCTACAACAGCAATCGACCAAAGTGAAAATAAAAAACAGAAGCTGCTAGCCACATGACCCGTTTTTCCTTCTGCTTCCATCCGAGCTCCAGTGACCGGCGCCAATGCCGCGGGAGGCCGCCAAAGCTCTGTGCAAACTGATCGACAACCCTGCCTTCACACGGATGCAGAGAAGTAGTAATAAGTTCAGAGCCATGCATGGACAGAATCACACAGAAAAGTTCAGACATGACTGGATCAAGAACATCAGTGGAGAGCCACGGAACCAACCCGTACCAGATCACGGCATCTCCAAACTTCTCTCGTGCAGGAGATGCCGACGCATGCATGGATGCAGGCAGCTCGATCCCGTTCCGCCGAGCTCGGATAGAAGAGAGGAGGAGACCAGCAGGGGCAGGGGGACCTCTCCCTCCCTGGTCCCCCAAAGGCCTCCTCACTGGAGCTCCCGGCTGACTTTATACTGCGGCTTCGCCGATCGCGACGCGGATTAGTTTATCTGTTTTCGCGGTGCTCTGCGGTAGAGGATGGCTAGCACTAGCAGGGGCCTAGCTTGGTTGGGGGCATGGGCCGCCATGCCACTGAGCTCTGTGGCTCTGTGTAATATGACCCTGACTCTGATGGGGATCATGCCTGCTGCGCGTAGGGAGTGACCGAGACTGACTGCGTGTGCTGCATGCAAAGGCCAGAAGTCCTTGTCGTTGTTCGACGCCTGGCCAGAAAAGACTCGAGAATCTCCCTGCACGCGCGGGTCGCTAGTTCCGTGCAAGCCTCGGTTTCAATGCGAGATGCACATCATGCATGGAGCGAGCCTGGTTAGAATCTAATCTTTCCCCATTACCAACACACACCAGTTTATAAGCAAATCAAGATTTGTGGTCTGAAGCTTGAAGCCTCGATGACAGCATTGGCAGGAGCAGAGGAGCAGCTCTAGCTAGTTCAGTAGTTTGTGTGGGTGACCCAGCAGCAGTGACTGGAGGAAAGCTCATCAGTCATCACAGGACGCACGTGAAAACGCGCAGCGGCAGACGACAGACAAGCGCCGCTGCTGCACTGCATCTGCGTCCATGTCCTCGTGGATCGATGTGCAGTGCCGCGCTGCCGTCCACGCCTTTTCTCCACGTGTGCAGTGCACGGTTGCCGCCTTGCCGGCCCCATGATCCATCGTGCGGACACCTGACGAACCCTCCGTGCATTGCTGCATGCACCACGCCGAAACGCAACGCAATGCTTTTTTCAGCAGCGCGCTTTACCGTCAGCAGCTCAGCGTCGCGGTGCAGCGTCTCCTCAGATCTCAGAGATTTCGCCGCGTACGGCCGCGCAGGCGCCCGCGTACCGCCACTTGCACGCACGCGCCGGTCGCGGCAGGGTACGGGCACACGGCGGGCGAGCAGAGGGCCCGGGCATCTCCGCACAGTGCGCCCCGCCGCACCGCACGTCGCGTCCTCCCAGGCCAGGCCCGCCCTGTTCTCACGACACGAGAGCAACAGGGCTAACTGCCCGTTCCATCAATGCCGCAGCTAGTATTCTTTTGCGTGGGGAGCCGTGCATGATTCGTGGAACCACGTGACGTAAACTGTGCTCGTGACTGCCAGACAGGGTGCTCGCTCGCTGCCAAAGGTGCGCGCGTCCGCCACTGCGCCGGCCGTGCGCGTCTGTCTGTATGCGTGCATGCAGAGCCCAGACGTCTGGCCTCTGCCTGCCGCGCGGTTCGCGGCCGGCACGTACATGGACTCCATGGTGTGCCTGCAGGCTACGTGGCGGTCATGATCTGTCGGCGTGACATGTCACCACAATGAAGAATGCTGATAGACTTCTCGTGATTCTTTTTTGTTGTCCAAAAAAAGAATTCCGTGATGGCAGCAGCGAAAATTTCTGACGCCCAGGCTGACGAACGATACAGTACAGAGGAGGGGAGGAAAAGTTTAGCCACGAGTGCGGCGTGAGGATGCACCGTAGTAAGTTGGTTCGGTTCATAGCCTAACGAAGAAGATGGCGAGCTCGGGGCCCTCGCCACCGGGCGGGCTGACCATGTAGAGCGACTCCGAGTCCCGGGACCCGACGGTGTGCTCGAAGCTCCCGCGCATGTACGCCACCTCGCCGTTGGGCCCGTCCACGACCGACCTGCCGGGGAGCACCCCGCCGCCCATGGTCACCGCCCACAGCGTCTCCAGCACCGCGATGTCCTCCTCCGTGGGCTCCCGCCGCACCGCGTACCCCACGCGCTTCCCGTTGCAGAACATGGTCCACATCGGCTCCTCCAGCACCCACCCCTCGTCGTCGTGATGCTTGAAGCTGGCGCCGCCCGCTCCGCCAGCGCCGGCGCCGGCGCCGTCGCTACCGGCGTCGGCCGCGGCGGCGGCGTCAGCGTGCTCCGCGTGCTTCTCGCTCTCCAGCACGATGCGCGCGCCCGCGTGGGCGCCGAGCTCGCGGAGCAGCGCGTGCGTCGGGAGCGCGAGCTCCACGACCAGCGTGGGGCGGCACCGCGCGTTGTCCTGGAGGGACAGCGAGATGCGGCCGTCGCGGTAGCCGAAGAGCGTGCCGGTGAGGCGGTGGCGGGACGCCGCCGCCGCGCTGGATGAGGACCCCATGAGCTGCGACAGCAGGGAGTCCGAGGGGGTGAGCCGCGCGGGAGGCGCGATCCGGCACGCGCCGGGCTGCAGCGGCCGCCCGCACCGCGGGTTCAGCAGCGGCAGCGACCGGCACATGCTCTGGAACATCCGCATCGGCCGCGACCGCCGGGCCGGCGCCTTCCGCTTCGGCGGCTCCTCGAGCGCGTGGCCCGCGGGGCGCGCCGGGGACGGCGCCGACTGGCCCAGCGTGGGCTTCTCGCTGCCGGCGTCGTCGTGGTCGCTCCCCTTCGACGACGAGGACAGGGACGCGGGGCGCGTCCTGCGGTCCGGCTCCTCGGCGGCGCCCGCGTCGACGTCGGCCATCGCGGAGGGAGACGAGCTGGGCCCGCGCTACCGGTGCTGCGGCAGCCGGCGCGGCCCGCCTGCTCCTCCGATCGGCCGGCTTCGAGCGCGATGGATGGCCTGAGGCTGCGGATCTGCGCTGACCATCGGAGGAGGCACGGCGGGGGGTGTTTTGATGCGGTTCGGAGCCACTGGCGCCAAACGCGCCAGCCAGGCGGCCGCCCGAGTCCGCCGGCGTCGGCATCTCGGTCATTACGCGCGCGGGCGCTCCGGTCGGGTTTTCTGGGCTTTCGATCGAAATTGAGTGGTGCTTAGTAGTAGGATCGGAAGCCCATGTTCTGGGAAAGGATTTTCGTAACCGGAGCCCAAGCTCAAGATATGAGTTGGTGATTTCGGCCCAGTCCATCGGAGACGCGGTTCATTCCTTCCTGCCGTGCCGCTTTTATTGTTTCCAGCTGCAATCCATCTTCTGCATCTGTACTGGTAGCAGACTCGCAGCCAGATCGAGTGGTCGTGCAGCTCCTGTAGTCCTGTGGCCTGTGGGGAGCAGGAGTACAAAAGCCAGGGTGCAGTGCAGGCGTACGAAACGGGACACGTAGGACATGGCCTTGAGGAGCTAATCGATTTTGTGGAGTTGATGCTACCGCCAGGAGGTAGTACTATAGGTGATCCTTTAGTCGACCGCAAGTCTTACAATTGATTAATTAATTAATTCTCCGTGCCGGGCTGAGATCACAGGGAAAACACAAGAGCAGAGCAGGTGGTAGCTGCGAGCTCACATCGATCTTTGCCGTTCGAGCCCCAGATTCTCGACCCTGAAAACGCGACAAATAAGATGGACAGAAACTGTTCTCTTAAGTGGATAAGCGTGCAGGTTAGAGAATCCCAGTGCCGAATAATTAAGCTTATACTCTGATGAAGAGATGTTGCTGACCCATTGATAGGCCCCAGGTCTGTCAACGGACTGAAACTTCACATATGCAACTCATCTTTTTTTTCTTTTTTTTTTAAGATAAACGTATGCAACTCATCACTCGTCAGGTTGCAAGCAGCAAAGCAAAGCTCTGTACAAATTAAAAGCCGGGTTGGTGAGGTGTCCTTCAATGCCCCTCGCTGCCTTGCAGCTGGTTAACGTCTGTGTCCGCGTCGGCATTTGTCACTCTGGACAAGGCGCCCTACCCTGCCAGCCATGGCTACCACTACCCAGCATGGCCATTTACAGGTTTACCCTTACGCAGTAGACTGGTCGTGGTTGCTCGCATGCACACCATTCTTCTGCTGCAGGCACACCGGGCGGTGTACCTGCGAGTCCAATCTCTCCAGGGGCATTCCGGGAAACTTTTTGAGGCCCCACGTGCCCTCGTTCCGCCGCAATTAAACTAGGGCTCGACGCCGTATGAATCTGCCACAGAGGGGGAGTAAATACTCCTGAACGCACCATCGGCATCCCACAGACGCAGGGCACCCAAAAGTTGACGAGCAAAGGGAAACAGTAGCGCTAGGCTAGAGACGCCGCCCCCGGACTCCCTTCTCCAGAAGCTCCCAGTCCGAGCATCTGCCTAGAGCGGCCGCGGAGACAAAGGCAGGCAATGGATCAGCACGGGGAAAAGGAGGCGGAGGACAAGTTCCAAGATTCGGCGGGGCAGCGCCAAGACGACGACGCGGCGGCGGCGGCGGCGGAGGGCCACGCCGAAGAATCGGTAGGTCCGCGCGCAGGGTACAAAGCGGAGGAATCGGCGGGACTGCTCATCAAGGAGGTGGTGAGCTCCGGAGAAGCCTCGCCGGCGCTCTTCGCGCACCCGTGCTCGCTGCTGCTGCTCCTGCTCCGCGCCTGCGCCGGCTGCCTGGGCTTGCACGGCTACTGCGGCAGCAGCGACCGGCACCCGAAGCCGGCCGCTGTCGCTGCACCGGACGCCGCGGCGGCGGCGGATCCGTCGCAGGAAGGAGAGGGCGGCGGCGAGAAGGCTAACGTAAGTAGATCGATTTGTCACCGCTTGATTCCACGCGCGCTTCTCGGTAACTGAACAATGTTCCATTGACTGGCCGCTCCCGTGAAAATATGAAGAAATCCATTGCAGTTCTTGTTCATGCAGGAGGAGGTGGTGACCAGGGTGTGGGCGGTGAGGAGGCCGCAGCCGCCGGGCCGCCGCCCGAGGGAGGGCAGCGGTGGCAATGGCGGAGTACACCACTAGACGTCTTCTCCATCCATCCATCCATCCATCCATCTGCAGGAGCAGACAACAAGCCGGTGGGTGATGAAACGGTGACGCCTCGCCTCCGCGCCGTATTTTATTTGTTCGTCGAATCTGTGGCTGTCTACTTCCATGTACGTAGCATCTTTATTTAACTTCGTACAAAGTAGTAGGTGTGGCTAAGGAGTTCATGTTTGCGTAGGCTTGATCATCATCTCTGATCCGAACTTGGAATAATAAGGCTCTGAAAGTGGTGTGTAGTTATCTGTGCTTGCTTAAGCTGCGATACCTGATACGGGCATTTGCTAAGCATCGTGCGTGGGTGATAGAGATGTTCGTCTTCATATCATAATTTGTTGCTGGGTGGCGACCTTCGTTTTTCTTCTTATTTTTGTATGTATCATGTATGGCACGGTTCAAAGTCGTATATATACAGATTTGAAACCCTGTGTGCATCGTTCCCGGCGAGACGGCGAGCCAAGGACGGCAGGAGGTGAAACGACGCTGCTGCTGCAGCGGCGATCGAGCCGGCCGGCCTGGCCCGTACCGTATGTTCTTATGGGCCTTATTTGGGCTGCTGGCCTGCCTCGCTGGGGCCATGATTTTTGTCTTGGCCCCTTGGGCCGAGTACTCTTCTGGGCCGACCATCTCGGCTTCTCTTTCGTCTTTTTTGCATTTTGCTCTGGTGTAATCATACTGCGCCCTCGACTTAATGGAAATCTCCTACCCCTAAAAAAAACCAACTTAATAGGCAATGAATGAAGCCATTATTAGGCAGACACTCATGGTGGACTCGGGGATTCGAAGATTGTGATTCCTGAATGAAGCCATTAGTAGGCAGGCACTCGTCAATCATGGTCCCGCGGGCCGCAAAAACGCGACAATGATGGCCTCCTCGTCTCCAGCCACGGGTACTTCTTCCGCGTCCACGCTATACGAACGCACGCAAACGGCAAACACCAGCCGCGACGCCATACGCAGCTCTAATCCGGCCGCTCGTTGCTCCAGCGCCGCTCATCAGACCCCATGGCTCCGGTGAGAATCGTCGACGTCGGCTACGTCCCCGCGCCGGCGCCGGCGGCCGGCGCGGCGCCTCCCGAGCCTACTATCAAGCTCAACGCCATGGAGGCGCAGTGGGTCGTGGCCCCGGTGCTGCAGCACCTCCTCCTCTTCGAGGGCGACCGGCTGCCGCCTTTCGACGACGTCGTCCGGTCCCTGAAATCCTCCCTCGCGGCGACCCTGGCCACCCACGCCCCGCTCGCCGGCAAGCTCCATCACCTCGCGGACACGGGCGAGGTCGCCATCCGCCGCTCCGCCGACGACGAAGGCGTCAGGTTCGTTGTCGCGGAGACCGACGCCGACGCCCGCAGCCTCGCGTGCGACGAGGACCACGACGTGCGCACGTTCGAGGGGCTCGTTCCGGAGGTCGACATGTACCGGCTGCCGGCGCCGCTGCTGGGCGTGCAGGCCACGCGGCTCGGGGGAGCAGGCGGGGTGGCCCTCGGGCTCACGCTGCACCACGCCGTCGCCGACGGGCAGTCGATGTGGAGGTTGGTGGAGGCGTGGGCGGCGGCGTGCCGCGGGCACGCGCCGCCCGAGCCGCCTCCGTGCTTCGACCGCGCGCGTATCCGGCTGCCGGACGGCGAGGAGCTGGCCCGGAGCGTCGTGCGGAAGTACATGCCAGGCCTGCCGGCGGTACGTTCCGGCGAGCACAGCGCAGGCTTCGTTCACATCTCTCCCATTTGATTTGGGTTTTGATTTCGTTGCACCTGATTTTTGCTGCTGCCACACGACCAGGTGCCGATGCCCGCGTTGTTGCAGCAAGACCGGCTGCGGTTCACCCGGCGGACGTTCACCCTGGACGCGCCGCGCATCGCGCGGCTGAAGCAGCGCATCGTCCGCCTCGGCGATGCCCACGGCGCGCCGCTGCGCCGCCCTCCGTCCAGCTTCGTCGCCGTCGTCTCGCTAGCTTGGAGTTGCGCCGTCCGCTGCCGGACCGTCCCTGCGGACGACGACGTGTTCCTCTTCTTCTTCGCCGACGCCCGCAACCGCCTCGACCCTCCCGCCGGCGCGGAGTACTTCGGCACGTGCCTCACCTGCTGCCAGGTGAAGCTGCCGGCGCGGGAGCTTCGCGGCGAGCGCGCGCTGGCGGCCGCGGCGTCGGCAGTGCAGGACGCGATCCGGGAGATGGCGGAGGACCCGCTCGGTTCATCGCCCGGGTGGGAGTTCATGAAGCTGGCCGGCGACGGGGGGCCCCCCATCGACCGGTTGGTGAACGTGTCCGGGTCGGCGGGCTTCAGGGCGTACGAGGTCGCCGACTTCGGGTGGGGGAGGCCGCGGCGGACGGAGAACGTGAGGATGAACCACGATGGGCAGGTGGCGCTGGTCCGCGCCAGGGACGGCGGCGGGGTGCAGGCGGCGGTGTCCATGCTCCGGCGGGCGCACGTCGACGCGTTCCAGTCGGAGCTCCTCCACCTGCTCGGGTCGGATTCGGATGAGTGAGGACGCAACACTTATTACACACAGTTTAATTTGTTGGTCGGTCGCCTTGTATTGCACGTGCAGTAAAAACGGCATTGTTTCTCAGCTCAGCATTTGGTGTCCATGGCTCCATGCCACTATTGGGGGTTGCGGGCTTGTGGCTCGCGCCATGGTCGAGCGTGTACGGTCAGGACAGGATGGGGTGGTGGGCCCGTGCGCGTCCCTGTTTCGGCCTGTATCGGGCGCACCGGCATGTAAACGCCTCGCGTCGACGTCACTGCTGAGTGCATGGACCGGAACGCAACCGACTGCCGACCGACGTGTGGGTACGGCAACCCGAGGCAAGTTCGAAAGTTCAGGGTTGCGTTGTACTCTCTTTGGTACAGTGCATCTGAACTTGAGACTTCGAAAGCGTTGCTTTCGTTGCACTCTCTTTGGTACGGCAACCCGAGGCAAAGTTCAGGGTTGCCTGCATTAACATCTCCACTACCCACGCCCCGGCATCGTCCATCGATCACCATCGTCCCAGCTTGCAGCACCCACCGTCTCGCCTTGCCGCCTGCCACCCACTGGACGATCCTTCTTCCGACTTCACCGTGTGGAGAGCTCCTGGGTCGCTGGTGGTCCCGCCGCCGCGCGCGAGACAGGAAGGAATGCTCGTGATTCCACATGTGGAGCATGCCTCATCGTGGATCACGATTCGGGACTAATGCTAGGTTTGGTTACCAAAGTGTTTATTATAAACCTATTTATTATAAACCTGTTACATCGGATGTTTGATACTAATTAGAAGTATTAAATATAGATTAATGATAAAATAAATTTCATAACTTCTAGACTTTTTTCGAGACGAATCTATTAAGCGTAATTAATCTATAATTAGCTCATGTGATGCTACAGTAAATATGTGCTAATTATGTATTAAGTAGGCTTAATAAATTCGTCTCGCGAATAAGTTCTAGGCTTATGCAGTTGATTTTATAATTAGCTTATATTTAAATATAAATATTCGATGTGACAGAATTTATTATAAGCACTTAGAATTCAAACAGCCCCTAAACTTTAATTTGTTGGCGCGCCCTTGATGTCGTCGGGGTTGGTGGGTAACTCGCAGACTGGTTGGAGCTTCCATGTAGTCTCTGGCTGGTCTCCCGGAGGGTGGGTGGTGCGAAGATAAAAAACTAGTGCAAGTGGTGTGGGCTGGCCCATGTGTGCTATGCCATGATAATGAGTTGGGCTGGGCTACATTAATTAGTATGGAACTCTTATCTTTTTTAGAGGCCTTGGAGGCTTGGACGGTAGATTGATCGAATCATCGAATGCGGTTTCACTGGGTACACGCCTACACGGCCGCGGGTCCTGCCTTCCCTGGGGGCCTGGGCGCCCAGCCGGAGGATCCATGGCGCTGCGGCGGCTCGCCCGCCGCGCCCTCCACCGCTGGTTACCCGTCCACCTACCTCCGCAGCCGCTCGTACCCTTCTCATGCGGCATCCGAGGCCACATCTTCCTCCGCTTCTCCACCTCCTCCTCTGACCAGCCGCACTTCATGGTCGACTACCTCGTCTCCACCTGCGGCCTCCCGCCGGACAAGGCCGCCAAGGCGGCGCCGCGGTTCGCGCACCTCAGCTCCCCGTCCCGTCCCGACGCCGTGCTCGCCTTCCTCCGCTCGCGGGGGCTCACCCGCGCGCAGGCCCGCGCCGTCGTGTCCTGGAACCCGGCGGTGCTCCTCAGCGACGTGGACGCCACCATCGCGCCAAAGTTCCGCGCCGTGCGGTCGCTGGGCCTCACCCGAGCCGAGGCCGTGCGCCTCTTCTCGCTCTACCCGCCCGCGCTCGCCATGGGCGTCCACACCAACCTCCTCCCGCGCCTCCTGCTCTGGCTCGACCTCCTCGGGTCCGCCAGGTTACTGATGAAATGGCTCGCCAAGACGTGGCTGCTCAGGAACAGCGTCGACGCGCTCCTGCAGAACCTCGGCGCGCTCCGGAGCCACGGCGTCCCCGAGGCGCGCCTCGCCGCCACGGTGCGTCTCAAGCCGTCGCTCATCCTGCAGTCGCCCGCCAAGCTCCGGGCGCTGACCGCGCGTGTCGACGCGTGCGGGGTGCCGCGCGGCTCCCGGATGTACGCGTGGGCGCTCCTTACGCTGCACAACGTCAGCGACACCGCGTTCCGGGCCAAGAGGGCCGCCGTGATGCGCGGGACCGGGTGCACGGAGCAGGAGTTCCTCGCCATGTTCCGGCGCGCGCCGTGCTTCCTGTTCATGTCCGCGGAGCTGCTGCGCCGCAAGGTGGAGTTCCTGGTGGACACCGTCGGGTGCGGCGCGGACCACATCGTCAGGGACCCCGTGCTGCTGACGCTCAGCGTCAGCAAGCGGATGGTGCCGCGGTGCCGCGCCATCGAGGCCCTGAAGGCCAGAGGCGTGGACATCGGCAGGGAGCGGCTGGTGAACATCGTGAGAGCGTCGGAGGCCAGGTTTGTGGAGAGGTACATACTGAGGTATAGCGATCAGGCGCCAGAACTCCTCGAGATGTATCCTCCTGATCACCGCAAGGGCAGCTCGCGTGGTGATTGCTCCACCATTGCCAGCAGCTGCAGCTCGCAGGGTGATTGATTTAACATTTTTGTTCTGATGATTCCTGTGTGATGTGTGTTGAGGTTCAGACTTATAGATTGACATGGACATTATTTTAAGGTGTGATTTCAGCAGAACAGAAGCTTTAGAGCATGTTCTGTTTGCGATACAGAAGCTTATGCGTAAACAGTTAAGCGTGCTGAATTGTCATTTGGTTCCGGGCTTCTGGCTTTGCCATGATCTCCTGCTTCGTATTCTGAATGAGGCGAAATAGCAAAATTCTTGGCTGGCCAGTTCAACTCTGCCGCCATGGTTTCGCTGTCGTACTTACCTAATCTCAAGTTATACCCTTTTTCTGTCATCACTTGGCTTTGTCAGTTGTCATCCCGTCCCCCTTTTTTTTTCCTGCGACTTTCAAGATGAAGTTCGGCAGACACAGGTGCTGACGTAAGGCATTTGGAGATGAATTCTTGACGAGCAGGAACATGAGCACACCATCGCAGCACTGCTATGCGCAATTGCACAATGCCGCAGAAGACAAGACAAGATTAAGAACAGAACCACGCTAAATTACATTCTCTTGAGTCTCTACCAAAACATAGTTTCAGTTGCAGTACGTAGCGAAGTGTTAAACATCAGCAGAATAGGTCAGCTAACCTAATACGTCAGCATGCTAGACAAATCTTATGAACATCGCATGCCTAGTTTTTGCTACTTCTCTTCGGGACAGTCAACTACATCACGCAAATGACAGATCGACACAGATCCTAATTGGGAGAGTGGGAGTCAAGCTCATCCGATCTTTATGGTAGTGCACGATGCCTTCCCAACTGAGTGCCGACCGCCCACTGCCCATGGCGAAATAAATAGTGCATGGCATCCAACCTGGGGGGCGCACTAGCCTACCAGTTGATACCAGTTCAAAAAAGCACTAAATTTCACCACAGGAATTGACGAGGCACAACCTTACCGTGTTTGCTCAACACTAGAGGAGGACAAACAGCAAGGTCTACTTGGCTGCATACCAATTCTGCGCACATTTGGCATCAACAGCGAGGTCGACATTCAGGATGTTGGTGCCATAGAAGGGCTTAGACATGCACTCGACCACTATGGACTTGGCCAGTTCAGCAGACTCTTCAGGCCCTTCCAGTATCACTTCATCATGCACCTGAAATATGGAGCTGTCAGTTATTCTAGGTCTACATTGTGTTGCATTTACCCAAAAAGGCTAAAACTAAAACAATATTCCAAAGTAAACATGAGCGCCAACTGCATACATTTTGACTCAGAAAAATTGAATACTAATGAACAAGTTACACCAGTCACAAAATGTCAGTGCCTTTTTCAGTTTCAAAGGGGAAAACAACGTATGCCAACATTTAACCATTGATCAGTAACTTTACACATCAAATACCTGCAAGAGTAGCGTCCAACCAAGTTCCTTAAGACGAGTATTCCTGTCTATCTCAAGCATTGCACACATAGCAACATCTGCTGCACTGCCCTGTGGTGTTAAAAGAAAACATTTTAAGCACAAAACTAATTTCAACAACTATGAGTTGCGATAGGCAGTACTCACCTGTACAGGAGCATTGATAGCAGCACGCTCAATGTGACCCCTTTGGCCAGAAGTTGCATAAGCCATGTTTGGAAAACGGCGTGATCGCCCAAGCAAAGTATAAACTTCACACTTCTCCTGTGCTAGTTCTTTCTGCTTCATTTGCCAAGCCAGAACCTCCTTTCGGTCACTATACCAGAGTTTCAGTGTGTCCTTTGCTTCCTTAACAGAAACCTGATAAGGGAGGAGATTACATGAAGGCTGCATTTCTTATAAACATGGCTAATCAGCATGCAGGTTATTTTCTGGTTTCTAGCTGATTGGTTAACCCAGTAGGCCAAGCTGGTACAGAAAACACACTAAAGTTGAAATGCTGCTGTTAATTTAGATTTTAGAGATATGTTCATTTGACAAGTTTGTACCTTCCAATCGCGAGCAAGCCCATGGGCTGTTTTTCCATATGCAATGGAAAAATTTAGCATTTTAGCTTTCCTCCTCTCAGCACCAAAAGCATCCTAAATCACAAGAAAAGAATTAGAGTTTCATTCCAGACACGTCATATACATTCTCGTGCTAATAATATTTCCTAGACCCATATCCACAATTAGCTCCACAGTGTACTGGACCAAAAGACATGGAAAATAAAGGAAACAGTAAGTGCAACAAAGTCCAGTACACAAGATGAAGCGATAAACTGGTAAGCCTGACCATAGTTTTAACAAATTAGAAGGAATTAGTATAATTCTCAGAAATACCATTAAAGCTAGCATACCTTCAACAGCGGCACAGGAGGTTTCTCTTGACCAGGTTGAGGATGCCATTCAAGAATTACTTTCTCTTCTTCAACAGCCTCACGAATATGCTGGTACATGTTCATGGCAGTCCTGGAATGGAAGTCACCACCAGCTTTGAAAGCATCTAACATGCTTTTACAATTGGCAAGATGTGCCAATATCCTGAGCTCCAGCTACACATAAAAGAAGTGTGTCTTTTTTACTTTGTACTAGTATCAGCGTACAAATATTTGAAAACTCTGCTGAGCACAATACCTGACCATAATCAGCAACAATAAGAGTGTTCCCTGGAGCTGCAACAAAAGCTTGGCGGATTTTATACCGATCCTTTTCAAGTGCAGGTTGGTTCTGCCATGGAGGAATATATTCACAGGTTCAACAAATTATTTGAAGTTGGTTATTGGTATCACAATACTAGAAGATGTAAAGCAACCAGCTCACAGCTTGCAGGACTTGACAAAACATTTCTCATCTTTTGGTTATCAGATTAAATGCTGCAACAACCTCAGCTAATTGTTTTGGCCCATAATGTTCAAAGAAACCGCAGAGCTCATTTTCAAACTTAATATCAGTAACAGCTTGCTTATTGAGTTGATGAACATAGCTTAATGATTTACACAACAGTGCCTCATTTAAGCTTCATCCAGTCCACACATATTAAGAATATAGAAACTGCCAATCTAACTGCTAAATACATTTGTATAATAGTTCATATTCCAATTCGGCACATTAACTTTAACCTATCGCCAATAAGTATGACACTATGCCTTATGTTGCAAGTTTAGAATCCAACACTCAAACTGCCTGTTCGTCCTTTTCTAAAATGTTCTAATATGTTGAACGTCCTGTATAATTATTGACTGTCATAAACACGGGTATGGATGGCTCCGAACCCAAGATGCGCAACCTCACTACAAGGACAGGGGTAGGAGAAGGGGACTGGGATAATAGATTGGTTTAATTCTTGCTTGCCTTTGATTGATACATCCCCTCTCTTTATATAGAGAGGTTTACTTGCCACCTATCTCTAACCCTAGCCCTAATGGATCCAGCCCATAAGGCCTAGCCAACTGCCCATAACATTGACCTTGAGAATGCCATTATACTACAATCGGGTGCAACCTCCCTAAAATTGTAAATGCCAACCTGTAAATTTGGTGTCCTCGCCGATAAACGCCCTGTTTCTGTGTTGATATTTAAAGAACAGTGGATCCGCCCCTCCTTACATGATATATGATTTCCCTGTCAAGGGAGCAAAAGGAGACAATTAGGATAAAGACAAGTTGGCATTCAAGCCAAACTCGCATAGCCATGTACAACAATGACTGCTGCAATCTACACTAGAGTATGTGGAGCCAGCTCACCTGTAAAGGAAGAATGAAGTTGGATATCAACGAGTCAATAGAACAGATCTCACATAGAGCTGCAATGGCATGGCATGCTTCTTTTCCTTTCTTGCCTCCTCCAAATGCTTCATATGCAGTTCCATAAGAGGAGGTGTCTTCTAGGTCACGATCAGAAATTTCAGAATCACTACCACATTCATCATCATTTACATCATCTGTTGTGTAAACAAGATCCGATGGAACTTTCCCAGCCAAATTTCTCAATGCATCCCCACTAACTGAAGGCCAGCCACTTGCAGTCAATATTTCAGTTTGGAGGTCTTCCACAATACTGAAAAGTTCAATTGTGCGATACTTTGGAATCTTCTTGCCTTCTGCAACTGCAGTTTCATCATTAGGCACTTTAATAGCTTTACTCTTCGGCAAAAATTCACCAGGTTTGCATCTGTCAGAAATTAAGAACGTCAAAATTTATAGGGATTGCGTCCAAGGAATATCTAGGATACAGAATTAAACATATATTGACTAAACTTTTTCTCCTTTTATTTTGTGTTTAATATGCGTGCAGAGTCATTTACTATAAAATCGATAAATGTAACGAATTAAATAAGACTTTCCTAGATGGGAAATTAAAGCAGCATATATATGGATACCCAAAAGGAACTTAAACAGAGAAAATGGTTAGGCTCATACCTGTTCTCTATACCACCAAAGAAGAGTTGTCGAATCTGAGTATCACTATTAACATTCATGTATTTTGCATCAGGGCAATACTTAGATGCCCACTTCCGAAATTTATCAGCAGCTAATTTGCGCTGTGCAACAGCAACTTTTTCAATCTGTGAAAGGTAAGCACGGTCAACAAGCATTCCAGCTGTTTCCATTTTGACAAGAATAGCACCAAAAGGACGCCAATACTCCTCATAGAAATCATACATTGAACCTCTGGGGACACCATCAAAAGTCCAGGGCTTTCTTTCAAGCTTGCTTTTCAAGCTTTCATAAAGCCTCAATGTACTCATGGAATCTAGTGAAGAATAACAGATCCACAGTTCTCTGTCTTCTCTTTGTAAAATTTCAACAGGCTCAATTGCAGTAATTTTACCTTCTGATCCATCTTTTTTTATCTTTTTCCTACCAAAGATGGTTTTCATTGACCGCTTCCCGATCTTTTGCAATTCCTTTGGGACAACACCCATGACCCTGTGATCATTTGTAAGTCCCTCAAGAGAATATCCTCCATCCGTTCTTCTTGATGAGTCCCAAAGTCGTGCAAGATGCATTGTATCAGCATGAAATCCAGAAACTTTAATTCCATAGTTCTCTATGACATGACTATCGAAACTATAATTGTGCCAAACCTACATAACGAAAATAAGATACTTGCTTTAGAACATTCCAATAATGAGATAACTAAGGTAGATGTTTTATCCTAAAGGTTCCAGGAATAGCAAGGTTTGGCTACAGATGTCAAAAGAAATGGGTAAAAGCAGAGACACAGATAATTTGGCTAACACCTGCACATCGTAAAGCTGTAAGCATGAGTTTTGAATCTGACTGCGATATTGCAATTATACTCTTGTTCTTGGTTCCGTTTATACCACAATAGTCTTATACAATGATGGAACAGAGCGGACACCAGTACAATCTCTTTAGGATCAATCCCAGCGTCGAGAAATTAGTTAGTCAGTAAAGATACATGGATTTGGTGTCCCGCCCAAGAAAGAGACCCAAGTCCTAATAACCCCGCTAAGTGGTGTCAAAAAAAAAAAGAACGAGAAAGTGAGTTGCATTTCACCTTCCTAACTGATGGATCTTCAAAAAATGGGGCAAACTCCATGAGGACATCCCGTCCACCATCCAGCACATCCACCCAAATGCATGTCTTGCCATTTCCAAAATCAGCTTCAGCACCAGAAGTGCCAGAGTAGATGCTAAAGCATGTGACCTTTCCATGGCCAACTGGTGTCTCTTGTTTAACATCAATATTAGCTACCTGCATGCATTGAGCTCTCCTAAATTATAAACAATAACAAGGAGTTGATATGTATTCAAAAGGAAAAAAAATCTTTCCAACATATAACTTAATTGTCAGTACCATACCACCGACAAAGAACACAAGATAATAATGGGTATCTGCTTAATGCTGTTCAAGATCCATGAGACCCCTCATTTATCATGGACACCATACTGAACAATAAAGCAAAAGGTGCAGGCATACATGGTGCATAAGGAAGTCACAGAAAGAAAAAAAAATGTAAATTAAATAGAACATATTAAACAGAAGCAAACGTTGGAATTTAAAAAAGGTGGGTATGTAGGCATATGTAAAACCCTGAGTCCTGATTTTAGTGGAGTATATATACTGCCTGGTTGAATATGTCAATAGCAGATTTAGGCAACAAGCCATGACAGATATAGACAAACATATGGATCTTATATAGAAGCTCAAACAATCGCCGAGGGTTTTCATCCCCTACCTCTGTATCACATGCATGAATAAAATTTCTGTACTTTGTAGTAAGCAACTGAACAACTCTCCTAGCTGACTTGACATCATCAACCACCAGAACTTTTTCATAGATGGTAGCCAGTGCCTTCCGTGCGTCTTTAGACTCCTTGGACAAGGGTGCTCTAGCTGGAGAAGGTTGTACTGTCTCCTTGGGTGAGCATTCATTTCC
This sequence comes from Panicum hallii, assembly GCF_002211085.1. Taxonomy (NCBI): domain Eukaryota; kingdom Viridiplantae; phylum Streptophyta; class Magnoliopsida; order Poales; family Poaceae; genus Panicum; species Panicum hallii. The sequence continues at coordinate 45,182,275 of NC_038048.1, read as the reverse complement.
ATCTTTAGCATTGCTTTCTGTAGCCTTGTCATCAAATGGCAAGCTTGTTTCAACTTCAGAAATTTTCGGAAGAGAAGCATGAAACTTGGAACCATTTGGCCACTGAGCCACCACTTCGGATTCACAATGCCTGTTAACTGGTTTGGTGTCATCTTTAACAACACTGGCCAGTGCTGACACAGCAGCTGCAGCACGGTTAATCATGTGATGCTTTGCAGGTTCCATATTGGCATGCCTATTTGCAAGTGAATTCGGCGCCATTCTTTGTCTTACACTGTGAGCTGAAGACTGTTTGGAGCTCTTGAAATCTTCTAGGTGTTCATGATGAAGAATTACCGGCCCTAGATGACTGGAACCATTGTAGGTACCGTTGCTGGTTCTGATGGAAGATAACCTCTTGCTCTCAGCAGCCCATTCTTGCGCCCCACTACTTTGCACGTTAAAGTTGACACATACTCCAAACTTAAGATGTTTGTTGTCTTGAATTCCAACACCTGAACTATGAGAGTACTCCTGCCTGACAATCAGAACCGTTCTTAAAGTTAGAGGGGAAACACCAAAGTGATGCACAACTAGGATACTTTGGAGAACCATCATCAAATGTTAACTCGCTAACAAAATTCAACCAAACACCATAACCAGGGACGGACCAGAGACAACAGGGTCAGTCCTACGGGCTATGGATGCAGAGCAAATTTACATAACAGACATATGAGGCTCACTCGCCCCCGATTGGTCCATAGAAAGGGCTAGTATCAATCCAGAACACGACACAAGGTTCCCAAAACAGAACAGTAACCACCGCAGTTGCAGCTAGCCAGCTAGCAACAGGCTCACAGGGTCGACCTAACTTAAAAGCATAGGCCAGCATCCTAATTCCTACTGCCCCGTGCAAACCTCGCATCGAACGATTATCACTAGCAATACCACCTATTCACACATCACACAGGCTACCTAGCTTCACTGAATGAGCATTAAAACCTCAAAACAGTACGGGTACTAACCTTCTGCCGCCGGTGAAGGGCGACATCGTGGAGCGTCCGCGGCGGCGGGGGCGGAAGGGCGAGGGCGCCCACGGAGGCGCCGAGCACGGGCACCGCCGGAGCAGCGCGGGCGCCGGCGCCGGCGCCGTCCCTGCCATCGCCATGGACCCCACGAGCCGCCTCAGCCTCCCGGCCCCTCCTCCGGCTCCCCCGCCGCCGCAACCGAGGCCGCAGGGCGCCGTCTTGGACAACGCCGCGCGGCGCGGGCTAGGCACGCCTCGAGGGTTCAGGGGCAGGACGCGCCGGGCGCGGGCATTCGGCGGCCGCGAATGAGGCGGCGGCGCGCGAGGGGAGTTTGGGCTCGGAGGGAGGCCCAGCTGGGCGCCGCGGCGTTTGGGGGGGGGGGGGGGGGGGGATAGGGAAAGGCAGGAGGGTTTACGCCAACGGTGGAATCCGGAATTGTATCTGTGCCCTGCCTCCGCCTTTGCCGCTTGTGGTCTGCGGGGCGGGGCCGACAGCGCGAGGCGTTGCTTGCTGGTGTCCCGGGCTTCTCTGCTACGTGCACACGGCTGCCGCCACCAGCCGGTTGGCAATCTTGGTCTTTTGTGCGTGTTGTTTCCGGTGTGCACACATCGGCTGGTGTGGGCGCTAATGGTTGTTTAAGTGGTTTTAGTGGATGATTTGAGGGCTTTAGTTTAGTTGGTGGACCTCCCAATCGTGGAAGATGGGGTCTTGTGCTCGGCACTGTAGTGTTGATGTGATTGGGAAAGGGTTAGGTTTCTGGTTTGGCATTTCTTTTATCGGTTTTAACTTTTAAATTGAAAAGGAATGAGAACGTGATGCGTTTTGGAGGTGTAACATTAATTTATGAAGTGGCTACGTGTACCAAGATCTATGTCTCCAAAATAAGGAACAACGTATTTGCGATTGGATGGATGCAATGTCAAAATTCTAGGAGGAGTTAATAGTTTTTTAGTGAATGCAAAAATAGACAAAAATAGGAATGTGAAACTATAAATCAGGGAAATAGATACAACAACTAAAGGCAGCACATACTCCTTCCTTAGCGTGCCTCCAACCTACTTATAACCCTACAACAAATGCACCGAGGCATACTGGCATCCCAAAAATTACTGGCTTATCGAGGATCTCTCTTCTCACAGGACACGTACTAGCTAGCTAGCTAGCTAGCTAGCTATCTAACTACTCATCTTCGGCCATCATCTTTGCAAACTGTCCCGTAGTGAGTACAACGCGTTCATCATATCATGAGGTCGCCGAAATCGAGCTCTCTGCTCGCCGTAGCCTCCTCGCGCGGCGTCACCGATCAGCTAGCTGGAGGGCACCGGGTAGCACTTGCCCCTGCACATGCAGCGGTAGACCATGGGGCACGGCAGCGGCTCGGCCGCGGAGCACTGGAAGCTGACCATGACGCGGCTGCACGGCGAGCACGCCCCGCACGCGTGCGAGCAGTCCGGCAGGCTCGACCCCGTCGCGCGCACCTCCTCCCGCAGCAGCAGGTCCTGCTTGTCCCCGCCGCCCCCCAGCTGCCAACCAAAATGTGAGACCGGAGGTCGATTCAGAAATTCAGATGGAGCCAGCCAATGCAAGGTTGAGTGCTGGTTGGCGGAACAACAGCTAGCATACCTGCATCGCAGGTATGGGCATCGTCGCCGTCGTCGCCCCATTCTCCAGAGCTGTGTTCGAATGAGAAAATCGATCATGGTTAGCACGTCACGGCATCACACAGGGCGAGCACGCGTACTGCAAGAATCTGGACTCCGTATCGTGCAGTGGCCCACTTACCAGGACCTGGTCTGATGCCATCGCTCACGGCAGCGAGCAGCGACACCGCCGCCAGAGCCAGCAGGGCGCGGTGAGCTCTACCCGCAGGAGCGTGCCTCCCCATCACCATCAGCCCAAGGAAACTGCGGGAGCTCGGCGCGGCGCGCGAACCGGCCGGGAGTGCTGTTCGCTGCCCAGACGCCGCGTGCTACTTGCTGAACACCGAGAGACTCGTCGGACCGAGAGGCTGCTAGCTATCTGGCTAGCAGCTAGCTAGCTGCTCCTATTCGTACTACTTGTTGCGCGAGGAGGCTGAGCTCTGCAGGCAATGGTGGCGCTGGGTTCTGCACGTCGACGCGCCGGGCATATATACCCGCGTGCATGAGTCCGCGGCCATTGATGAGGGGCGTGGGGGACCTTTGATTGTGCGTCACATGATCCTCGGCCCCCCTCACACGGATTCAATGACCCCCCAGCCTGCCGCGCAGCAGGCCGCTGGAGCTTTGCAGTTGCACGCGCCGGTCCCGGTCGAGACGCGCGGCGTGGCCATTCAAGGCCGGGGCTCGGCCTGCCGCCCTGCCGAGCCCTGCTGCGACGACTGCGGGCGCGTGAAGGGATTTCGTGACCCGGTCGGCCGGAGACTGAGGCGACTGGCCGGCGAGCGGCGAGGCAGGCCGCGACGCGGGTCGCGGCGGCTTTGAATGAAGCCGGCGCGCCCCATTTACTCCGCTTCTGCGTTCCGTGACCGCACAGTGGGAGAGTTCGTTCAGCCATCAGTTACTGCCGCGCATGAGCTCCGCCTGTCGCGATGCTCTGCGAGCTGGCTGACTGGCTCTTCCCCCTGCTCACGCGCGCGCCGGAACTGTGCGGCAACTCTCTGAACTCGTCCGTGCTTCGCGTACCCTCGCTGGGTAAAGGCTAGCAGAATCACCCATAGCCATGGCGTGCATGGTCCCTGTTGCGATGCGTAGGAAGTTAAGTGGGCAGAGGAGCTCGCATTGATGCTCCGGATCGACGGCCCCGCTTGCTGATTGGATTGCGGAGAATCCAGCCTCTGTTGTTCGTGTGAAGATCAGAGAGATACAGAGCAGAACACCTGAAGATTGCATGCTGCAAATCTAGTGGAAATCGAGGAACGAAGTTTGGTAACCGTGTGAGCATTACCGACCCAGAACAGGAACACAAGGGCGTTAATCGTCGACAGATCCGAAAAGGACGTTGCAGACTTGGATTTTTTTGTTTATATCAGATTCCGTGAATCAGTGAACCCCTCCGGATCCGTGGCGCAATGGTAGCGCGTCTGACTCCAGATCAGAAGGTTGCGTGTTCGATTCACGTCGGGTTCAAATCCCCGAACCAACCGGATCTTTTTTTTCCTTAAGTTTATTTACACGTTATTAACCCCATGATTCTTCTTTTCTGATCTCCTTTTCCCCTTTTACCATTATTTTAAAACCTTCACGTATTACCCCCTTGTTTATTCTGTTTGCTGATATCCTCTTCCCCTTTTACTGCTGTTAAAACTTAAAAGAAAGTTATGAACTGGCCGAGGTTGAGGTCTCCCATGGAACCCCCTGACGGCCTGACATAGTAGCAGTTGTTCACAGATTAACTCGCAGACGGATGATTTTTTCTGAAGTCTGAACCGCAAGCACACTCGGAAGCTGCAGTGTCCAACCGCTACAGATGCATCTCATTCTCAAGTGGACTAACTTGTTCCATACAATACAATGGCACAAGGGCTGCATGAGAAATGGACAGACACTAGTTACATATCGTTACATCATAAATTCATAAATATACCGTAACACTACTTGTAAAACCCATCATTTATACCAATCGATTATACGGCTGTAGAAGGCCTCCGGCCAGGGCAAACCAAAACAAGATATGTACACGTCTTGGAAGGCCTCGAATTTTCCGTTATTCTTTGCTGGCAAACGCACACCACTTTCCTGTTCCTCGGAGACGCGGGCACCGGCACGGCGCCGCTGGCTGAGGAGCCTCCGTGTTCTTCATCTCCAATCCCAGCGAGGTCGACGGCTTGTTCGTCGGTCCTCGGCTGGCCTTACACCTTGGGGAGTATACAACGAGCTACTACTCTTCGTCGTCGTCTTCTTTGGTCATCGGCGGCGGCTTTTCGCCACCGAGTCTGAGCCTAGCTGATCGCGGCCTCGCGCCGCGTCGCCCACAGATGGCTCAGCGCGCGGAGGCGCTGGAAGTAGTCGCCGAGCGCCAGGAGGCCCCTCGCCGCCTGCCGCGTCGTCAGGATCTTGTGCATCTGCTGCAGCGTCGTCTGCCGGAGATGGTCCGCCTGCACACCCAACCAAAAGCAGAGGCCACGCATGCTTGTGAGCAACAGGTGACACGCGCAGTCCATGGTAGATGATGATGCTTGGCGACCGGTCGGGTTTCGTTACCTGGGTCACGAAGCCGACGAGCTCTTTCAGCTTCTCCACGGCGGTCGCCATCTGCAGCATGTAGCCGTCGGGGGGCCCGAACGGGTCGGCCGCGGCCGTCAGCGTCTCGGCGAGGTTCTGCTGCAGCTTCTCCATGCCCTGCGACAGGGCGTCCTCGGCCTGCGTCGAGGTGTGCTGCAGGCCGCCCACGGCCATCCGCTGCGGCTCCGTCAGTGGCTCCAGCTGCGGCCTCAGGATCTGGCACCAGCAACAGCAATATCCAACGTGTGAGACAAACCGCTCTGGATCGAGGACACAACACTTGCTGCATGTCTGAAGCTGCACGGTAGTTAAGATAAGCGAGCCGGCCACCTTGAGCACTTCCGACGGCCGGAACCCGCCGATCCAGAGGAAGAACCGCTCGGCGGGGGTCTTCCACATTCCGGACATGACGTAGAACACGTCGGAGTTGGCAGCCAGCGCCTTGATCCTGAACAGGTGCTCGTAGTTGTTGAGCCCGGTCTCGACGAGCATGCGCAGCTCGAGCTCCGTCGTCTGCCCCTGGAGCGCGGACCTCAGCTCGGCTGTGTGCCTGTTCTGCTCTTCCACCCAGTTGCTGTAGTCAATCTCGAACACAGCAACACCTGTGGAAATGAAACCACACAAACAATCCAGAAGTCAGATACACAGGGTCGCTGCTCCTCTGCCACTGAACATTTTTGCTGAATGCCACTGAACGACTAGTGTTCGTTCTTCAGAATGATCGGCGCCAAACCTAACCTGGATCCATTGGTCCTGTGAATCCGAGATTTGGGTCTCCCAAATTCCCATTTGCGTATGCACCCTGCAGATCAGCCAATGCACTGGATCAGGGAATGTAGCAGGGACTGATGAAATGGCTTTAACCAATGGATTGTTTTCTCGTACCTGCTGTCGAGCCCGTTGAAGCTCTTGCTCTAGTTGTGCCAGCTTCATCCGGCTTGTCTCTAGCTGCTGGATGTAGGCCTATTGAACAGCACCAGAATCGGCGCCATTTGTGAGATACAAGGTAGGGGTAACCATACCATGATAGCACCAAAATATTGATGAAGTTCTTGTGGCTACCTTTTTTCTCAGCCGGCTCTTCCGAGCAGCCTCTCTGTTCTGTGCAAGTCTTCGCAGCACCTGAGGCAAATCATTTCAGGTTTATATTCGGAGCATTTTATTTCTCTTGCAACAATAAATCAACAACATATGATATGGACTGTCGGAGGACTTTTCTCTGTTGTAACATGTTCCTCCGTTCCAAATTATTAGTCATTTTGATTTTTCTAGATTCGTAAACTTTGCTATGCAACTAGACATAATAAAAAAATAAAAAAATACTAAACATGCTGTGTCAGTCAAAGAGGCAAAAGAAAAACAAGTGAGAGATCCTTGAGTTATACCCTCTCTGGCGGCTTGCTTGTTTCCTGATCCGTACTTCTTGCCGGCTCCAGTGCTACCTGTGGAGCATCTTCTAGCTGCAGAAAGCTCATCAACATCAACATGAGTACTCAGCCCATCGATGGAGAAATCACAAAAGGCATCCAAGAACCAAGCTGATCGATGAGTTCATCCTTCCTCACCCTAGTGTCGAACTTGTCCGCCTCCATGACGGTGGACCCGCTGGTGGCCTGGCCGCTGTCGACCTTGAACGGATCGCAGTTCCATATGCCCATCACGGGCGCCGGCGCCGGCCGCTCGTACACCCCCATTCTGACGGGCGCCGCCGCGAACTGCACCGCGGACGCAGAGGTCATGTACTCCGGCGGGGTGGCGGCGCCGCCGATGCTAACCAACAGAAACAACCAGCGGGGAGGCAGCGTGAGTAACGACAGAGCATTCGTTGCAGGTGGCGATCAGGTTAAAGAGAGGAAGAGAGAGAGAGAAAAAAGAAAAGGTAGGCGAAGCTTTCGAGCTCCGAATGGAATGAGCACAGCGGCAAAGGCAAAATATGCTCGCTCGCTCTCCGAGTGCGGCCGCAGCCGCGGCCCGGAAGAAAGGCGCTGGGAAAGGCGGCCTCGGCGAGCACTTTTGGCAAAGCCGCCGAGGCTGACAACGTACGCAACAAATGATGGCATGATGATGGATGGGGCGCCGAGATGACGCCTCGCAGTCCGGCCACGAAAAAAGGAGATCTTACCGCCCACGACGGCGCCGCTGTCACCTCCGAAAGGCAATGGTTTCACAAGGAGGAAAAGATCGGTGGCCACCGGCGGCCCAGCATGGGCATGCCGGGGAGGAAACGGATCGACGGCGAGTTGCGGTTACGGGTCGAGGTTGCCTACTGGGATGCGAGAACCTGTGCTGGTGCTACCTAGCCTAGCCTAGCCGGGACGGGGTGCATCTGCATCGGCTCACGGGACGATCGAGAGAGAAGAGAATCGGAGCGGCAGCTGCCCTGGCCACTGGTGGCTGGATGCCCCCCACCGCCGTCGCCTCGACCTCGAGTGGAGCCTGGAATCTGGAATCCGGCGCCTGTAGCGTGGAGACAGCCGGCGGCTTTTGCGAAGGCAGCAGCGCATGTACAGCAGCAGGGGGAGCAGGGGTGATTGGCTGGTGGCTAGCGTGCCGGGAAGGAATAATTCGAGCCCGGGCTCCGCCGCGACAAGCGACGCCGAAACGGAAGAGTTCGTTGCCACCTCTTCCAGGCGCAGGGACGCGCACCCAGTGCCAGCGCGATGCGACGGCCGACCACCACGAGAGCGCGAGTCCACGGCCACCACCTCGCCACTGGATCGAGCCACGACGTCGTGGTGCGCGGCGTGCGGCTGGCCAGCGATACGGTGGTACAGGATAAGCCCGTGTGCTGATCTACTCGGAGGCGATAGCCGCGCCCCGGTCTCAGTCAGGTGCGCACCGGCCGACCGGCGGCGACGCTGTGCGGCCCAAGTTACATCCCTACCCCGGGGCCGGGGCTGACAAGGACGGCCACCACACACACCGGCCGGTGCCAGGAATTCCGGCCATTTCTTAGTAGCAGATGTTAAACTAGTGGTTAAGGATTAAGCATGTAAAGAGTCTGGCGACAGTGACGCCGATCAGTTCATCAGCCGTGACATCAGAACGCAGGAATAGCAGTGCAGAGTAAGAAGGCTCCTGAAGAAAACCCCAAAAACTCGCTAATCTTAGCCCAGATTTAGCTCCTTCCACTTCCACAAGCTTAAGCTGACGAACGGTCGCATGCATCTTGTATGCTTCTGAGTTTTGACCCTCTTCCTTTTGTGATCATCCACATGACCAAATGGGAGTTCAGAATTGCAATCCTAACTTCGGCGCTAAGAATCGAATCCATCCATGAGGTGAACTCACTAAGGATCTCAGATCCTAGACCTAAGTAGGCAGGGGCTGTATCATAACAAAACAGCAGTGTGTTTCTAGCATGATCTGTCCAATGATTCCTGGGCCTCAATTATTATTGTGTGCAATGCAATGTTTGCGTCCTGCACGGCAGGAAACAGAAGCTTCATCACACGTAGTGGAGGGCTTGCCAAGCCATCCAGCAGGGCCAAAAGAGGGTCTGGATTGGATGGCCCCTCAATTATTGGCGAGGCCACTTGGCCTTTACGGCAAAGCAGGTTATGTTGGTCTCTGCTCTATCCAGCACACAGGAACGGCTGCAAATAAAGCAGTGGTCACTGGGCATCATCTGAACCCCACCATCCAACTTATCTGGAACAGATGTGCAGCAGTGATGGGCATAGCAATTTTTTTCGCTTAATTTCGCCACACGTGTGGGTGTGATTTGTCACTGTACCAGGTTTATATGCAAGGATCTGGATCCTAATTCTCCTATAGAAACAGTCTACGAGATGCAACTCTAATGGCGTACACCCATGTCAAGCCAACTATGCAGATCGCAGAGGAGAAAAAAAAAGAACATAAGAGACAAATTCTGCAAGTTGCAGTATGGGTTTACTGTGCGCAATGATGCTGATGAAAAGGAAATGTGATGGCTGATAACAAAAGAAAAGGGAATGTCTGATTGGTTTGCCAGTGGTGAACCCTGCTAATGCACAGCACTGGCCACTGGTCACCACTTTCCTTCAGATCAGCACCAGGCCACTTGAGCAGGGGGGCGGCAGCACCTGCCTTGAGGTGTACTGGGTTGGAGATGACGCGAAACAAAACACCTTTCCTTCACCAGAACCTAGTGCCTCACTGCCAATGCACTATTTGCTAAATAAGGCTCTCGGCCCCTTTCCGTTAGGGGGTCAACCATCAGAGGACCTCAGCTAAAGAGAGACCTGATGCAAAGCTCACCGTCATGGCCGCTAAAAGGCTGATGTGTGCTATTCAGGAACAGCTATGTGTCTTGCAAAATTCAGTGGAACCTGTGGGCTGAAGCAAGAAAAGCTTGTCGAAAACGAGAGCATATGGCTGTCTAGGCTATGCAGAGTACAAACGGACACGTCTCCCTTCACAGTCAGCTTTTGGAGAGAGTTAGCACAAAGTATCTCTTGATGTAGCATGCGTTTTGGTCCTAACTGGTGATTCCAAAAGACGGTAGCCATCGTATTATTTTTCCTACTTTTGAGCTTCGCTTTGCTTATTTTAGCTAGCATGATCTCACTCTAGATGCACTAGTCCACTTGCACCTCTAAAGATCTAGTATTCAGTTTACATCATGATGTGCCACCCACAGGTAATGAAAATCTAATGCAAATTGCACTACTAGTCTATCAGTGCTAGTGACACCAAAGCAATTGGCTCTCTTTGCTTCACGTCTCGTTCTACTTCAGCTGACTGATTGGATAGTCGTCAAAACATTGGTATTTGCTAAGGATCAGATGGGAAAAACGTTCAGATGACACAGTGGGATCAGGTCCAAGGAAATACGCACCTAAGCTTGTGAAGGTTGAAATGATCTTCAAGATATCCAGGGTAGAGCTCCATCATAACATGCTCAAAATGCTCTCTCTTAAAGCTATACTTAGACTGATCACCTCACCTCGTGTCTGTCAAACAGAAAATAGCAATCCAATTTACCAAAGCGAGAATACTGGTTGCATGAATCATAAAATTTGAAGGTTCCGCATCTGTTCTAGGCTGTCTAGTGATGAATGAACATGAAAGAAGATATGGTCTTAGAAAAAAAATACTCTTATGAAAGATACGCTCTTTTAAAAATACAAATGTTTGATCACTTGCTCTGATCGCTTTATTCTGGCCGATAATATAAAGATTCTCATAAACATGGGTGCAAGAGTGCTATCCCAGACTTACTGGAGAAGCCAATATGATTGATTTTTAACTCTGTATCCTTGCAGAAAGTCATACAGAGTAAGAAGGCAACAACAAATTGAGCATGACTAGCTAAAGTTCAAATAGCCATGAATCATATGTAGAAGAATCCATCCACTGGCGTTAGAGAAAAAAAAAGAATCCATCCACTGAGAAGCTAGCATGTCTTAACCCAAGAAAACCATGCCCTATTTCTTTCGAGCCAGCGAGGATGAAGAGATAAGCAAGCTATGTTTGGCAAGCTCTAGTGCGATTCCTTTGTTGTTGTCAATTTCTACCAAAACCCCAGCTATCATTAGCTACAGCATACATGAAGAGCAGCCAAAGAACAGAATTCTACTTGATCATGACTAAGATCAACACTCAATGAACAAGTGAAATCAACGAATAAGTAGGGAAACTTAGTACCTGGTTGCAGTTTCTTCAGTTAGGGATAACGGAGGACATCAAATCACTGAACACAAGGGCCTTCACGGATGTGCTCTAGCTCAGCTTCAAAGGACACCACCAGTTGGCTGGAGGAAGTGGTGCAGGGTTATATAAGGAGCCAGCTGCCTTCCCTTTAAGAGGAGGAGCCAAGTATAAAGAGCTTTTAGTATCTAATATTATCACCTGGGCCTCATGCTTAGGATGCACTAATTATTCTTTACGTAAACTAGTTGGATATGTGTGAAGTTGCTTGCACAGAGGAATACATATACGCATCCATCATCACCTAACAAGTGAGAGCCTGAAAAGTATGCACATGATTCTGACAGAGAAGAAAGACGGTAACTTTCAGGTGTAAAAGAAGCATGCTTTTGAGCCTGCAGTGCAGGCACACACTTGGTTAGTTAGAGAGATCGACACATTAGGTGCTCAATAGTATCAGATAACACAACAGATTGGCAATGCCCTGGAAAGGCATGACTCCAAGTAGTTTCCAAGTACATTGTACTGCAATTCCACCAAGCAAAGATGGTTAAATACACAGCATCCACTGTCACTTACTGATTAGGCAGAAAGGTGGTAGAATCACTCATAGATGAGAAGATTTCAGTGCAAAAGGAGCTTCTTTTGGCACAAGAACTCCTACAAATTGAAGGTCCTTGCATTTGTGAGCTTGTTACTCACAGGTATAGATGAAACTATCTAAACATAAATGGTTACAAGGAGTCAGATGGAGCTCAGGACAGCACTAGGTTCAAACAAAATTATAAAGTGAGCTTATCATGACTTAACTCAATTGCTATAGTGCCTTTGGAACCTCAAGAAGGCCATACCGATTTAAGTAATGCTTGTCGTTGTGATGACCCTATAATGGGGTCCTGTTAGATTCCATGATGCAAGTAAGGGACATCACTAGATTCACCAAGTTGGTGCAAGGTGGAACTTCCCATTTCTGGGGTACCCCTCCTGATCACTAGACCTCCTCAACCTTCCCAAAAAGAAGCCTCCTTTACATCTTCTTTTTACTCCAATGCTATTTGTCTCCAATTCTTCAGTGCTTTCTTCAGTGGCCTATATACATTTTTGTTAACCCAATTATGACTAATAATCTTGTTGAGAAGAACACATCCTGTTGATCGGTCAATTAATTATAAAATAAAAATACCTATCTTGGTAACGAGAAACTGAATTCAAACATCAGTTAAAAAAACTTAAAACAAAGTACAAATCTCTTAAGAATTTTTATTTGATTTTGTAATACTAGGTCGTCTACTCATTAACGAGTCTTAAGTCGTCCCACTATTGGACAATCATTGCCCATATCTTTCCAAAAGCAAGAGGAAATTACACTGCATAATAATCTGATCCAAAGCAAAACAAAACAAAACCAAGAGGAATATATTACGCCTAGTGGGGGCACCTACTCTTTTGTGAATTGCGTAACCCCGGTGCGCGACGACGAAGAATTCTCCTTTGCCATAAAGATGCAAAAGAAGAGGAACCTTTCGATGGGCAACCTAAAGAGGAAGAGATAAGATAAAGCACTATGAGGGATCAATTAGTAGTATAATTAGGCCACAATGATGCAGTCCTGCTAATATATGCAAACTATTGAACCTTAATGCAAACGGGCCTCTCCTTGCTGATGGCAGCATTATTGAAGCTGTTCATGCATGTCTACATCACGGTGTGTGTTTTCCCCCTTTTTTGAGTGAGAATGCGTTGCAGCAATAGTCGTGGCTGTGGCTGTTTGATTCCTTCGTTGCCTTGTCTTCCTTTTGCTTGATTGGTTTGCGCCCTTCTTTTCCCGACCTCCTTTCGCCCCCTTTCCAGTGTTCATGATGTTCAGTATGATTTCAGGGAAATTTCTGGTAAAAAGCTAGGGTAAATTTATAGCCCCTCCAGTTAATTGGGCCCTTGAATCCTACAAATAAAATAGTCCAGGAAGGGCAGCGGGTTGATCAGGATAAGAGATTACCCTCCCAAACATCAAATGCGGCTGTTTGATTTCAGGAAAGTTAGGGCAAAGCAACAGATCATAAACTGCAGGTCGTACTCTGTATTGATCTGAAGAAGGAATTAGTTACTTGCTAATGCAATTTCAGGATTCTTCGGCGTCGAGGATTCCGGCTGGCTACCTTTCGGCTGGCAGGAGTAGGCGGCGGTAGATTGGAGAAGTGGAATAAGAATTGGGTTGACGGCATCCGATGCCGCCTTGAAAACGAAACATTGATGCTGTACCAGGTGGGGCAACCTTGCCTGGGCCTTCGACGGCAGCTAATCTCTGAAGCAGCAGCGTTCAGGTAGCCATTCTGACAGATCAGATCGAAAATTTCTCGGCCAAATCTCCCGGATTAGGATTTTTTTTTTGAGACCCTGCATTAGGATTCGATGGCCAAATATTTTGGATGTACACACATCGTACAACTGCTAGTTGTAAACTTGTAATAGTAGTAGTAACGCTCGGTTTGATACTTCGATCTCTGACAAAGATAAGTGATTAACTATGAGATGAATTGTGGGCACCAAACTATCAATTTGGTTGTCGTATCCAAGCAGTACGAGGTGAAGAAAATTGGCATGAAAACAGTGCGATGAAGAGAATGAAAAATAAGTAAAGTTGCAGTAGCACCATCAAAAGCAAGAGGAAAGATACAATTCACCAAGTGAGCAAGCATAATGGTGCATGACAAAGATTCTCACGTGAGCAGTGCTACATGCTTCCTCCATTTTACTTTTATCTGTAGCAAGTTAGCAACGGCATTGACATGCTTGCTCGATTTTTTTTATATATAAAAAAAGACATCAACACGATCTGATAGCTTCTTTAAAATTATGTTTCAACAAAGATTATAAAAAACACAGGATATGTTTTCTGCATGCGTGGTCGAAATCTGTAAAAGTTAACAGCTTGCATTTTATATAACGGAAAAAAAAGAAAGGAGACAATTGCCGGTTTGTGCTCGCCATTGTTTCTTAGGACCAAAAGAACCTTGCAATTAGCGAGTGAGAGGTCACGGTGATAAGTTATTTAAATTACGAAGTGGGTGAAAAGTAGTAAACGAACATAGTATTAGAATCTCAAAGTAACCCTGGATCTTGGCTGTTTATGCGTTAAGTATTGATCAGTGAGTAGATGCGGCCTAAGCTGATGGCGGGTGATGGCTTTGCTGCAAGTTGCTCCTATGATCTTTAATTTGTGCAGGCAAAGAGCAGGGTTAGTATAAGCAGAGCAGAGCTTGGCTATTGGTTTGTGCCATGGGACGATCCTCTGATACTCTGGTCTCTTCAAGGTGCTTCGTATTGGGCTAGCAGAGGCCAACGTGAGCCCTGACATCTTCTTGAGCAACCCAATCAGAAATAAACAAGGAGCAGCGAGGTGATCCCGGTTTCTTTTTCTGCGCTTTTGGTCGCTCATCTCCCTGCTTTGTTGATCCGAGAGAAGAAATGCGTTTGGTGGTGCGTTGTAGACCGATGCCAATCGGAGCCCAGTTGGTGTTTCCTTATTGCGAGGGAAAACTCTGCGTGGCCGACATGATCAGTGTGGTGTTCGTATTTGCAAGCTAGGCTTGAAAGTTCAGAGGCTAGTGTCGATCGATGGGTCTTCTTCAGGGCATATCCGCGTCTGCCTGGGTATATTTCTTCTTGAAACAGAGACGAGCAGTACGTGGTGAACTGAAGATACACTCTTTCAAGAGACGGACCAGCCATAACTCTTCAGGATTTGTGAGAGTCAAATTCAGAAAAGTTTTGCGCAACCTTGCAGTGCCCTCGCGGTCGGTGGCGGTGGGTGCCTGGGCGCGGTATCACCCATCGTTCACATCAGTCGCGAACGCAATCTACTCAGCACGGAGGGGATCAGGATGCCGCAGGCTTTCGTCCTCGCAGTTGGATAGGGAGACGCAAGCTCGATAGACCGCGTGCAATTACTTTACTCTCCAGTTGCAAAGCTAAAAAAAAAAAGTTGCAAAGCTAAAAGCCTAAAGGGGATCACCTTGGGTATCAACTATCAAGGCATGCTGGTGCAGCTGCAGAGATGCTCACTGGACGAAGGAAGGCATTTCGTGTTGATCCAAGGAACCCCCAACTTTTGACTGACTTTGTATGCAGTGCACGCATGATTTGCATCTGCGCAGGCTGATCTCTTTGGTCGGAGACCTGTTCAGACTTCAGATATGCTTGCATATGCAATTCTGTTAGGTATGGCCACAAGATATGCATCATGGACAGCATCAGTCAGTCAATATGCAACGGCCAAAATGATCACTCTCTGATACATGTTCAGATACGCATGTCTCTCTCTCTCGGTTTAAAAATGGTGTAGTAAGTGTCTTCACACTATACCTGCCAATGGGATGGGCAGCGATTTGCTTCATCAGTGATCACTGATCAGGAACGAAGCTCGACGCAACAATTATTGGAAGTCTATTTTTTTATCAGGTTTTATGTTAACATCCTTCATCTACAACCAGATTACCAAACAACTTTCTTTTCGCTACCATACCTATCTGCCGTAGTGTTGTCAGCAAGCAACACGGCACACCCATTTTCTCTGAAAACACGACTCCTTTACAGCAATCCAGTGTGCCTTTATCTTCTCTTTTCTGAAGATACCAGAAATATTTGTGATACATATAAATAAATGGAATCATGGGAGCATGCCTTTTCTTTCCGAAAAAAACATAGAAAAATGGGAGGACAAGAGGGAGCGAGGTCCCAACAGAGAATGAATTGGTAGGGGGCACTCCACCTCGAAAATACGATACGATGCCATCCCCCACTCGAGCCAATAATTTGGGCCATGTATGCAGAAAATGGAGCAGCCTATGTCATCTCTGCCTCACATTTTCTTTTTCTGGACAGGCACCAGGTTGGGTTCGGCTGGGCCCCATATGGACGCACAAGTTGCTGCGTTCCAGAGGCTCTGGGCTCAGGAAGCCTCAACTTGTGGAGAGGAAGAACGCTGTGTGCGTCACCATGGCCGGCCTTGAATTGTTCGTGCACCTTTAAGGTCAAAGTGTAGTTGTGGCCAATGAGCAAGCAGTACAACTTTGCGTATGGTCGCAAATTTTTTTTGACTGTAACTACGGCAGGCAAGGAGACGGTCTGAACTTCATTGATGCCAAGTTGTTGCATACATTGTCGTGTGAAGGGGGTAGAGAGGGAGGTAGCAGCTAGATTAATCAAAATACACTGCCTATGTAATTCTTCCACCAGAAGATTGCAATTACATTTTCATTGAGAGTTCTTCGGGACCAAAGTTGAAGATCAGCCGCAGTCACCTTGATGACCTGCATGGTAGAGTGATGTTCCTGTCTGAAGACGAGAGTTCCTTGCCTTCCAAATGTTCCAGAAGATAGCAGTAGCAACGGTGGATGCATACTTAGGGGTGTGGCAGTCTTGGAACTCTGAGGTAGACCATACTGCTGCAATGGATTCTAAGTGAGGAATGAAATCCTAGCCCAGGCATCTCCAATTTCTAGCCGCATCCGGCCATCGAAGGAAGATGTGTTCTTGGTCCTCAACTTGGTTGCAGTGTGGGCACGTTGGGTGGTCAACAATGTTTCTTCGGTGCAAAAGAGAGCTTGTTGGTAGCCTCTGTCGATGAAGTAGCCACAGGAATTGTTTACCACACGGGGTAGCCGTATTGCACCACACAAGACTTGTGAATTGCTCCACAGGGACTTGATTCATGTACCAGGAGTAGAAAGCCGAAGAAGAGAATGGCTGTATCTGTTTGCCAACCCCTCGACGGTCAGATATACCGACCATAGGTGTGGCATTTGCCGGTGCTATCACCAGTTGCTGATTCTCGAGAGAGGCCTGGGAAGACAATCTTGAGTGGAGAGGAAGAGACCAAGTGCCATCAGAGCAGGCAGCTGTCGCATTTAGGTTGGGTCTTCTGCACAAGGAGCGCAGGGAAGGGGGGACTTCGGCCAGAGGCCTCTCGCCCAACCATGGATCAAACCAAGAGGAGCTATTTTTTCCATCTCCCAACAAGATGTAGGTGCACTTCCTGAAGGATGGTAGGACCTTGAGGAGGGATATGGTCGCAAAATACTCAGTATATCCTTGTGCTTTGGACTAGGTGGGTTGCCCGATTTCGTTCTTGTTGGTCTGACTTTGGGCGACTGATTCCTGTTCAAATGCAGCTTACGGCTATTTTTTTTTCTAAATCTGACCAACTTCTACTTGTTTTCACTGCAGATAAAGCTCGCAGCTGAACTTTGACACCTTTAGCAAAATTTAATTTTCAATACACTAATGCAAAATTGTGGTGATTCTGCAGAAATCAGTATAATGGCAGCCTTAAAGGGATGGAAATCCAGTGATGATCTGGGCTATGTTTTTTTTTGGGAGGATGATCTGGGCTATGTGGGCGGCCACATGATCCCGGGCCGACCTTAGCAAGGAGAAAACTTAGGATGACTGTTGGGCCTCCAGTAAAGGCCTCTACAGCATGGCCTAATTTTCATGGGCTTTTCGGCGCCGCCAGCTCGCCGTTAATAAAGGCGGGCCTGGTACATTTATTCCACCTCCTTTTCTCTCTCCTTTCATCAGTGTCCGGAAATCCCAAATTCCCAATCTTCCCTTCCTCCGCAGACCACAGGCGTGCGCCTAAACCCTAGTTCGCCTCCCGATGGCGCCGAAGAAGCGAAAAGCCGATCCGGCCGAGTCCGCCGCCGCCGCCGCCGCCGCCGCGGAGCCAGCCGCCGGGAACCACCGCCAGGAACCGGCACCCTCCGAGAACAAGCCCCGCGGCACCATCTACTTCCCCATCACCGACGACCCCGAGCCCACCGCCTCTGCCGAGGAGGACGAGGACGAGGTCGCCGTCGAAGATGAGGACGAGGCGGAGGACATTGGGAAGCTCCTCGAGCCGCTGTCGCGGGAGCAGCTCGTGTCGCTACTCCGCACGGCCGCGGAGGCGAGCCCCGTCACGATGGCGGCCGTGCGCCGCGCCGCGGAGGCCGACCCCGCGAGCAGGAAGCTCTTCGTCCACGGCCTCGGGTGGGGCGCTGGCGTCGACGACCTCCGTTCCGCGTTCTCACGCTTCGGCGACCTCGAGGACTGCCGCGTCATCTCCGACAAGCAGTCGGGCAGATCCAAGGGCTACGGGTTCGTCCTCTTCCGCTCCCGCCGCGCTGCGCTCCGCGCCCTCCGCCGCCCCCAGCTCCAAATCGGAGGTCGTCTTGCTTTCTGCCACCTCGCCGCCTCAGGTCCCGCACCCCCAGCCTCTCAGTCTCAGAACCCTAGCTCCAACGCCAACACCAATGCCAACTCCAACTCCGGTACCACCAGCAATGCTTCTGGCTCCTCATCCTCGCAACCCGATAATATGCCACGCAAGATATTTGTTGGTAATGTGCATGCTGATGTGGACGTCGACCGCCTATATGAGTACTTCTCGCAATTTGGTGAGATTGAGGAGGGGCCCTTAGGCTTTGACAAGAACACTGGCAAACCTAAGGGATTTGCATTGTTTGTTTACAAGTCTGTGGAGAGTGCCCGCCGTGCATTGGAGGAGCCAGTGAGGAATTTTGATGGCAAGATGCTCAATGTGCAGAAAGCTATAGATGGGAGGACCAAAGGCTCATCTGGGACAAATGCGAATGCTAATTCTAATGTCACCACTGCCTCTGTGGCTGCAGCCGCACAAATGACTGCTCCTGCCAGTGCTGCCATTAGCCCATATGATGCATCAGCATACGGTACTACTGCTGTAACTGACTTGGGTTTTGCACAGCAAGCTGCTATGCTGGGATTAGGTGCACAACAACAGGCATTTGCACAGCCCAATGCAATGCTTGCCATGATAGCGGCAATGCAGAACCCAGCCGCGCTGGGGATGACACCAGCCATGCTTGCAGCTATGAACCCAGCCTTTGCTGCTGCTGCACTGGGTGCAGGGGGGCAGCAGGCACACACAGCTGGTCTTACAGGTTTTGGAGCTCAGGGATTTGGGACACAGGCATTTGGAACCGGAGGTGCCACTTTCCCAAATGCAGCAGGTGTTCAAGCTGCTGCTGCTGCATATCAAGGAGGTGGAGCTCCCCCTGGTTTTCAAGGGCCACCTGGGTTTCAGGTTGGCCAAGCAACTACCCAGACTAGTACTGCAGCGGCTGCTGCCAGTGCTGCTGGTTATCAGGCTGGGGCTGCTGGGCAGGGCCAAGTGCCTGGTGCTCAGATCGGGGGCACTGGTTTTCAGGGTGGATACTGACGGAACTAGGTATATTAACTCTAAACCTGTTACATTGTTTTATGACTCACCTTTTTTACTGTTGATTTGAGTTCCTTCATTCTCTATGCATTCTTTGTGATTTGTTGATCTTGCTCTTATAGTCTTCTGATTCGTTTCCTTGTATTTTAGTTTGGCATCTGCGGGTCGTGGTTGGTTCATGTGATTTTCCATTCGGATGGCTTTTAAGTCTATGTTGGTGCCAAAATGTTGCGAAAGGGTTCCTGCTGTTGACTTTACCAGATTTGACAGATACCTTTGTGGCAGTATTTGAAGGAGGAACTTTCTCGAAGAATTATGTTGTTTTTATTGCCTACAATGTAGTTTTGCTATTGCGGCTTAATTATGTACTTTATGATCTGTATTGGATTTTATGTACCGAAATATCTGTATTTTGACAAATTGGCTGTTATCTGGTCCCGTCGGCAATATCAAATGGTTTTTCTGGGCACTCGAAGACATTTTAATTGCAGTTACAGTTGTGGTGCTGTTTGTATGTATGGGTGGGTATTGATGGCTTTTGCCTTCAACTTGGAACTTGGAAGTTTCTGCTTTGATGTTGGGTTCAGGGACTACAACATTTAAGATCTCAAATATCTTGCAGCTTTGTTGCCTTTCAAGTTTATTTCTAAATTTTCCCGGTCTTTAACAGTAGCCATGTAGATTGATTGAATTTATTATGTGTACCGTGCTTTATAAAGAGATCTTAAGGGATAGAACCTAGCTTATGGTACCTCTCTTTGGTATTTAGTGCTCATATACCTTGAGATGTTCTCTGAAATTGAAGCATAACAGTTGGAGCTCTTTTTTTTGTGCCAGGATTACTTTGTTATACACGCTCATACCCTGTCACCCTGACACTTCATAACTGGATTACTAATTAAATTAGCCCCTTCGTTTCCTGAACTATACCTCCACTTTAAGTTGATTTTTTCCATTAATTGCTTA
This sequence comes from Panicum hallii, assembly GCF_002211085.1. Lineage (NCBI taxonomy): Eukaryota > Viridiplantae > Streptophyta > Magnoliopsida > Poales > Poaceae > Panicum > Panicum hallii. The sequence continues at coordinate 45,162,227 of NC_038048.1, read as the reverse complement.
TGTTAGGATACGATGGATAAGTACAATTGAAAGATTGTTCTTGCAATCTTCCTGTTAGATTCAATAAGGCATAAGACTTCGAATTACTAGATAACTGCCTTCTAGCCACAGCCGGAGCTACTTCTAATCCGGAATCCTAAGGATTCGAGCTTTTCGTACTACCATCGCCCGGGCATCGCTTTCTTCCCACTGCTTTCGTCCAGTTTTTTGCTGCTCCTCTCAACTTAATTGTTCTTGTGAATACCGTACGTAGTAGTTCTTTTGAATATCAATCTAGGCGTAGTGCTAGGCTGGCTTGCAAGATTCGCTTCGTGCCGTTGGCAAAACACTGGTATATGCTTTGCCCTTCTCTTCCTTGAAGTTTAAGGGGAGAAAGATATTACTAGAATTTGTTCTTACTGCTGGTAGATGACTAAGCTGTTGAACCCTCTCTAGAAGCTCAATGCTGACCTTTGAAATGTTGAGTCATCATGGGAACTCATGAATAGGCCAGGATGAAACTGCCAAGTCATATCAATAATTTGTAATCCTTATGCATGCAACCAGGCTACTATGTTTTCTTTTCAGAACATGAAAGTAGCAGTACTTTCATGGGCTATGGAACTGTTGTATTTATTTCAACATGGAAAATAGTTTTGTTATTTATGATCTACATGACTGGCTGGCCGTGGTTGTTTTGTCTTGGTGCTTTTGGGCAATGCTTTTTTCTAGATATGAATGATATTGCTACATTTGAAGTAGTACAGTTGGAACTTGGCACATGACAAATTGATCTAACATGGTTTATCACATTGCAATTTCTAAAACACAGTAATAGCTCAAATAGTGCCAAAAGCACACTTCAGCTAGTTGGTGTAAGGAGACAGTTAACTGGTGCTGGCAAGGAGGGGTTTGGGGGGGGGGGGGTGTTCTAAGGGTCCATTGTCCATTCTGCCTTATGACTAGGTGGCACAGGCCAGGCCTAGGTCACCTTCTGTTTGACATTTCTGTTATTTCTTTTCTTTGGGGTTTTAGACTAATGGGCACCCAGCTCTTCAGACTCAAGCCCATGTGCCGATCTCAGCTCCTGGCAACTTTTGCTTAATCCATTAATTCATCTTAGCACTAGCAAATTCTTCTTAGTAAACATTACAGCACAATTGACCCCATTGACTATGCCTTCTGGCCTGCCCAAGTTTTGCAGATAAGTGTAGAATGGTATTCTATTCTATGACGACAGTTGTCTTTTATTCCTTTGTTGTCATCACAGTTGATAGCTAACAGTTCTAAATGTTTTAATTAGTCTCACATGACACTACTTGCAGAATGATTGTTCCTTTATTTTTGGCCCCTTCTAGTTTTTTGCTTCATTGTCAGCAAAGCTATTTGCTGCTTACATAATTATACTCTCTGGTGATCGAATGACAACGTTCCTTTAGATCTGCTTATCACTGTCATGATTATGCCTTTTGTGCCTGATTGTCTTGCTAACCATTGAAGAACTATTCAACCTCGTATCATATGTTCTATTGATATTGTTGTGTTCCTCTATACTTATAATCATGTTTGCATCCCTACCGAATGTAGTTTCTATGAGCCTCTCTTGAGCACATGGTCGTTCTTATACAGCAAACAATTTGATTGGGCTTATTTCAGAGTTGTGTTTGAACTCATCGCTCCAAGTTCTTGTGGTTCTTTAGGTTTTTCAGCTCAGTACAGTCTTAATTAAATCTAAGATGAAAATCTCAGGGAACTTGTTTGATCCTTAGATTGCCCAAACACAATTAAGTATAAGGGATCTCAGTCAGAGATAATTTGTTCTGACTCTTGACCATGAATGCTAAAGCATCTTGTAACCTGTGTCACTTTGTGATCTTCAGCTATATTTTAGAATCTGAGTTGCGTGGACATGCTTTTCGTCACATGAACTATTTATTGGTATGGGCACGGTGTGGCCTGTTCTACAAGGAGTAGAGCTATGATATAATGCATCCAGCACAGTTGCTGCCTCAGACAATTTGGAAAGGTATGAGTTTTACTACCCTTGTTACGAATGATTCGGACTTGAACATTCATCAATTGCTGTTGAAGATGTTTAGACCGTCAGAACAAAGGAATCCCATTCCAGACTTCCCGTCGCCCCCACTAATTTGCACAGCTTTCCTTTACACAGGCATCCAGCATGCAAGTAGCCTGATGCTCTCGCTGAAGCTTTGTCTGATGATACTTTATTTTTCCTCCCCTTGCTCGCCTGTTGGGTTTCGTTTGCCTTGCCTTTCTGGTTAGTTTCATGCAGATGAGTGTTTTATCAACACGCACGGTGCTTACTGCCGACAGGATTGGTGGCACGGCACGGTGCTGTGTTGACCCACCCATTGCTGCGACTTCCTCGGTTAAACTCCCGTAGGGATGATTGAGACGTCTATTCTGTCGCCGCACGGGCTTTAGTTTTTTTTTAAAAAAAATCTAAACAAAAGGCGTTGGGGTTTTGCATGCCGGAAACAGGTGGGCGTCGTCCTGACATAGCACAGATCTTTTTCCAGATTTTACCTTGTAAATCAAAGAAACTCTGCCGCAGCGCGTGCTTCTCGGTGATGGCTCCACGGCTCTCCGCTGTCCCCACCTACTCACGGTGATATTCAATGCATGTCTTTCTGCACTGAATTTCCTCTTATTCACGAGAAGAAACCTTGGTATATCACGTCATGTCCGAGACGTTGGTGAGGAATTGCCCTCCGTTACCAGCTGAATTCGGTCTGGTTTGGTCTCTCAGACCCGAGAAGTTCAGGCTTCAAAAGCGTCCGGTGGTGGTCAGGCCCCGAGTGGGAAGCCAAAGCCGCTGTTGCGCACCCCCACGCGATGACGGTCCAAGGTTAACGCGGATTAATTAATCCGTGCGTAACGCTAGCCGTCTGATTCGCCGTTCAGTTTTTTTTTCCTTCACTGTCTAAGTCCACAGGATCTCTCTTCAGGCCCCGGGGAAACAAGTGATTTACGCATATGCCCTCCACCCATCAATTGCCACGGCTTGGCCCGGCCTATCCTGCGCCCACCACCTGCCCTGCCCCTCCTGCCCGAGCTGCCCGGCTCCTCTGCCCTCTCCCTCCGGCCTCTCTAGAGTGAAAAAGTCTCCTCCTTTCCTCTGCTCCATCCTCCCGTTGCAGCCACGGAGTTCGCCTAGTTCTGCCCGTTGAGTACTAGTAGCCTCCTTGAAACCTTCAGATCTGCGCCGCCTAGTTCCAGTTCCTCGACACAAAGGTAACCTCCCTGCCCCTGTCTCTTGTCTGGCCACACTGAATTACTTCATGTTCTTGCTGGTGAGGATTATCCTATCTGTTGCCTCTGTTAACGCCTAAAGTTTGTAGTTTCATGCATGGAGCCATGGTAGTTTTTATCTCTTTCATAGCCTGAACCTTTTATATGCATGTTTGTGAAATATTTCTCTTGCGGAACAGAGACATGTCTTAACATTTGAGGCTCTGTTCTTGAGATATGAAGTACCATCTTGTTCGTCTCATGTTCATCTCTGTTTTATCCAATTTTCCCCCCCAAGTCGCCAGAACTTTCTTTGCCTGACAGTTGTACTTGTGCTCTGCGAGCAAATCTAAGATTGGGTTTTTGCTAAAATTAGGGGGGCACAAAATCTCAGGCTGAAGGCCTTTCGCTTGGTCTTGGGAAAGTAAACCGCTGCCAGTTTTTAAGTTTTCCTGGTTTGCCTCCAACGGTATACTGTCCCATCTGACGGACCTTGTTCCCTGTGCATGTCCGCGTGGCCGCCTCTGCAGCCGTCCAGATGGACACCATGACGCCCGCTGCCGCCACCGGAGCCGTCCACGCCGGCGCCGGCGACGCCGCCGTCTTGGAGAAGCCGCTCGGCGCCGACGTCGCCGAGGTAAAACAACCAGCATAATCACTGGCATGCCCCTGTTTCATCTTGCCGTTCTGGTCCTTTTGATTCTGTGATATATACATATATATATATTCTCCCCGATTAGCTTGCCCTTTTCCTTTGTTTTTTCGAGGAAAATATCATACTGGTGCGAGGCTGCTTTGGGCCGTCGAGTGGGTGGGATATTGTTCTTTGTTTCGGACTTTTCGGATGCGGATTTGTGGGGGTGGGTTTAGGGTGTGGTTTCCGGCTGGGGATTTGAGTTCCGTGGGGGTGGGCCCACCGGACCACAGGATATAAAAAGCGCCCTCTTGTTGCTTGCTAATTACGTGCCTACCCCGCGCCCGAATATTCGCTTCCCACGACACCAATAGATACCTCCTAAGATATTTTTTTTTTCTCCTCATCAACAACTCAAAGGCTTCTCTCGCGCCCCCCCCCCCCAGAAAATAACAAGAAACTGCTGGACAGTTTCATTCAGTGGCTTACCTACTAAGCAAGATGATTAGAAAGTGATCTGGTTTCTGTTGTAGTGTCATTATGCGGTTAAATCCTTCTTTTTCTCTAAATTGTTGTGCATCTAATTTTCAGTACATAATTTTGTACTTCCGTAAGGAAGAGAAAGCCTTTCTTTAACGCCATGGCTGTCCCCCCTGGTCCGCGTGCTTGCGGTTTGCACTTTGCAGTAGGAAGATGCGACTGCGACACAAGAGCCTTGCAGTGTAGTTATTTTGCAGTCAGGTTCCTTCATAACTGAGATATTTTTGACGTGGTCCCTTTGCTCTATCATTGCTGAAGCCGTTTGTAAATTTCCAGCGGGGTTAGATACCTCGGCCTCAGGCTCAGGGTGGGAACTGAAAGCTAGTTCTTACCCTCATCTGTACGGCCCCTCGATGACATGTGGCCCCGGGTAGTTGTACTCTTCAGCCTACCCTCCAGAGCTGGTACATGAACAGTTGCACTGGATCCAAGTCATTGTTCGTTAGATCCAGTCATCTACCATGTCGACTGGTACCCGCCTTTAGCTGGTTACAAGTTAAAACCAAGTCATTGTTCGTTAGATCCAGTCATCCACATGCTTATGGTTGACTGTACCAGGCCAGTTCTGCAGCAAACTATCCTATTTTACACTCATGGACACAGCACAATGTTAAGTACAATAAATCCATCTTTGATGGCTCAAGCCTTCTGAATTACCCGCCTTTAGCTGGTTACAAGTTAGAAGCCATCCAGTAAGAATGAAAAAAAATGTATCTTGGATCATCACCTGGACAATAAAAGCGGGATGAGCTTTTTGTCCCTCTATGACGGCCACAGGAATGCTATATCAGAACTCTTGGACCATATAATTGCACATTGGTGTACTGTTCTTGCTATTTGAGATCAGACGTCTATTTTACCTTGTAAACCTAATTGTCTGCTGCTTGTGCTGTGCCTAAGGTGATGTTTCTTGGCTATCGAAAGTTTTTTTTCCTTGGCTAGCTAGCTATTTGTGTCTGTACATATGGTTTGGTTTCCATGGTGCCATTTGATTATTTCTTCCCTTCTGTTGTGTTTTTGAGATGTGTGTTCAAGCATTCTCAACATATCCACCTTAGTATCTTACCCTTTGGGCTATATAAATTTCCGTTCCTTAGTGTTTTAGCTTTGTTCTTAATGTTGACATTCTGGATATTTGCTTGATCAATGTACAGGATCCTATCTATTGTATGCCTGACTTCAAGATGAGCGGAAAGAAGAGTGACGAGCTTGAACCCACTGATGCTGGTGATGAAGATGACGGTGGTGACGACGATGACGAAGATGGTGACTTTGGGGGGGAGGGTGAAGAGGAGATCTCAGAAGGAGAAGAGGACATCTCAGAAGGAGAGGGATATGATAACCCAAAGGGCAACGAGAACAAGAAGAAACAAAGAGGTGATGCTGAGGAAAATGGTGAGGAAGATGAGGAAGAACCAGAAGACCAGGAGGAAGGCGGTGGTGGTGACGACGATGACGACGACGACGATGACAATGATGATGATGACGATGATGAAGATGGCGGTGAAGACGACGACGAGGCTGTAGAAGGGGAAGATGATGACCAAGATGAGGATGAGGAGGAAGATGATGATGAAGACTCACTCCAGCCCCCAAAGAAGAGGAAGAAGTGAAGATCTTCAATTCGGCAATAGTTACCATGTGCTGAGTCCTGGTTCGCTTTCCGTCATGTCGTCGCATTCGAACTTTCCTTTAGAGTTAAGAAGGCTCCACACGTTCTGCGGCACCGGCACGTGTGGGCTTGTAGGGGCTTTATGATTTGAGGCAATTAGGGAGAACTCTTTGTCATTGTTGCTTGCTTCTGTGGTGTTGAACAGATGTTTCGCTAACATAATTCAACCTGAGTGATGAAAGCCTCGAGATTGAATATGCCATCAAGGTCTCGAGATTGAATATGCCATCTCTTATCTCGTACAGAATCGACCATGAAGTCTCTGCTGTTCACTTCACCTGCAGTAATGAATTCGTTTTGCATCTTTGTGTGTATTTTACGTTTGCAATCCACTAAAATCCCAGCTAATCTAACTGCGTTGTTTTGGGAACGAGCTAATTGCTTCATTGGAAATTTGGTAGCACTTCAACCTATCCTGAAACTGAATGGTTATGATGGCTAATGGGAGTGATTATGACTTGTTGGCAAAGGAGACGATAGAGCCCAAAGCCAGAACTGCTCGAGCTTTTCGTTCAGACCATATCGTCCAGCACGAAAGGGCTCTTTACAATGCCAAGCATAGGCCCTTTACAATGCCAAGGAGCAGGCAACGCTCGAGCCGCCCGTGTTGTGCTTCTCTTGGGTGCCCGCCCCTACCCGCCGGTGCCCCTAAAAAACCGTCGTTGCCGCTGCCTCCCAAACCTCCACGGCTCCACCTTTCCCAGCGATGTCTCTACTGTCACTTTGAACCCGTCCTCTAGTTTGTGTCCCGACTTGGCTCATGGCTGCTGGCTCCCCGCTACTTTGTGTCCTTGTCACACTGCCCGATAGGGGCGGAGCTTCATGCGTGGTTAAGTTGGGCTGCGGTTCTACGCCGCATTGTCATTGGCTTTCTTTTTATAAATACAGATGTATATGCTCACGTACATACATGCACACTCATCTTTACGAAAATACATCTACATAGATCTTCAAGGTTGACGAAGGCGCTATAGACATCTCACTGTGAAAGACGCTAAATAGGTTGTTGATTGACGGTAACGTAAGGTTGGTATGAGAAAGCAAAAGCTTAAATTTAGCTCGTTTGGCTAAGTGTGTGTAATCACCTATATAGAAAATGTAATATGAATTGAAGTCAAGGCGAGTAAGAATGAAAAACATATATAAAATACGGAAGCTACATAATTTTATCCTTTGAGATGAAATATTAGTTTGTATACTTATTTAATCTAAATTCCATCCATACGTGTAAGGTCATTATTTATTTTGAACATTTGGATGTCACATAATGTCTTGTTGCTAGTGTATTTATTTGTTTCCCCAAATGCCATTCTTGGTCTAAATTTAAAACTTATGTAATTTGATGACTAGAATGATAATAAGTTGAAGATCCCTTTTTTCAATAAAGCATCCAAAGAAAAAAAACAAAGCAACACACAAGCAAAACGCCTGAGCCGATCTGAATCGCGCTTACACTCCTCTTAGTTCTTACCACCCCAAACCCTAGCCTCCCCGATCCATCTTCACATCGAAATTTTGGCGGCCGATGCCTCCGCCACCGCCGCCGTGGTCTCCTTGCATGCTTTCCTTCTAGGGTTCATCGGTCCCGCTTCCTCCCCGTCCCCAAGATTTGCGCGACGCGTCGGCGATTTGAGCTCTGCGTGCTGTTCGGGCGGCCATGAACAGCGCGTTCAGCGAGGACATACTCGCTGACAAGCTCGCCAAGCTCAACAACACTCAGCAATGCATCGAGAGTATCCTTGCCCTGCTTTTCTCTGGCCAAATCTGTGGATTTTGGGTTGTTTTGTGGTGCTTACGGGAAGTTTACTGTGAAGTTGCAATTTCTGCGCTTAGCCTCACTTTTCTGTGTCATTAGACTGTAGAAACATCTCTTTTTGTCTGCGCGTAATCTTGCGCCCGTCGAATTGCTGTCAGCTTCGTTCAAAAGGATGTCTATTTGAATAGCGAATAGGGAGGTAGTGCGCAAGATAGCAATTTTTAGGCGCCTGGAAATGCAAATTCTTCTGTGTCCGTTCTACACTATTTTCAGATAGATTCTTGACGACTTGGACGACTTTTCTTTTTATAGAATGCCTACTGGAACAGTATGACTTTAAATCTTTTCATATATCTAGGGGTAAATAGATTGATTTCTTTGTCACAACATGTAATCTTGTTATCTGATTGTTGCCTTGACTTTTGCTCGTCGTGACCACTAGCGCTGTCGCATTGGTGCATTTATCATAGAAAGAATGCAGAGCAAATCGTCCAGACTTGGGACAAGCAATTCCACAGCTCTAGCAAGGAGCAGCAGGTCCCTTTCCTTTATCTTGCTAATGACATCTTACAGAACAGCAAGCGCAATGGGACAGAGTTTGTAGAAGAATTTTGGAAGGTACTCCCTGGGGCGCTTAAAGATGTAACTGAGAATGGTGATGATCGTGGTAAGAAGGTGGCATCTAGGCTGGTGAGTACCGTATATCAATGCTATGAGCTGGCCAATTACTGTTGCATATCTCTTTTGAAAATACACGAGTACCCTGTTAATATTGCCGTGCAGCTACAAAACCTATTAGTAACGTACCAATGTGTGTCCTAGGTTGACATATGGCAAGAAAGGAGAGTTTTTGGTTCACGTGCTGGGGGCATCAAGGATGTGATGCTTGGAGCTGCCCCTCTTCCTGTTTTAGATATGACAAAAAAGCGCTCTCACATTTCGGCCATAAAGATTGTTAAAAGAGATTCGCGTTCTATAAAACTTGTAAGATTTCTACTCCTGCTAGACTTTGTTTTAACAATTGTTCATTGCTATGAAATTCTCTCAAATTTTATCACTGTCTTTGATCAGAGACTAGGTGTCGGAGGAACTGCAGAGAAAATTGTATCTGCATTGCATACTGTTCACAGCGAACAAGCAGATGAAGATGCTGACCTGGAAAAATGCAAGACTTCTATGCGTTGTGTTGGAAAGTTGGAGAAGGATGTTGACAGTGCATGTAGCAAAGGTAATAGTTGTTTGTCAACCTGAGCCGAGTCCTGCATTTTTGCTACCTTAGTAGACGTTCTTAAGATTTTCTCTGTATGCAGCTGAAGATCCTCGCCGTGAGGTTCTTTGCGCAGAATTAAAAGATGAGGAGGCTAACATGAAAAAATGCATTGAAAAGCTGAAAGTAGTTGAAGCAAATAGAGCAGCTGTTGTATCTGAATTGAAGGAGGCATTGCAGGAGCAGGTTGGAACAACGTGATCCCTAACTAGTTATGATGCATTTAGTTATTTTCCTTGAATTTGTATTTTCTTGTCAAGTTGTCATCGTTACTTGTATTTTGGCTACAGAGATATGAAATCTTACTTGTTTATGTTAACCAGGAATCCGAATTGGAGAAAGTCCGCACTCAGTTACAGGTAACGTTCCCCCCAAACCATGGAAATGTCATTACAGGCTTGTAATGTTCTGTAAGATGTAAACAGTTGCCATTCTTATGTTTTTAACTTTCCAATCGGCAGCTGGCTGAAGCAATGGTACATGAAGCCTCCAACATGCAACGGAGACTCAAGAATGAGCCAACCATTCCGCTGGCCCACGCAGCTTCGTCAGCAGAGCCAGGAAAGGCGCTTCCCAATGGGCAAGCAAAGGAGCAGCAGAAGACAGCTGCTGCTATTCTCGCGGACAAGATTGCAGCATCATCAAACTCTCAGCAGATACTGCAGTCTGCACTTTCCAAGTTTGCTGCTGAAGAAGCGAAGAATTCATCTGAAACGCGCTCAGCCTCAGATAAGAGGCAAAAGACTGACCAAACCTTGCAGGTACCAAGCGTCGCGAATGCTGCTGCTTTCGTTCCCATGCCACAAGTGGTTGCCACAACAGCTCAGCAGCAGCCCCAGGCAATGTTAGTACAGCAAGCACCTATGCAGAGCCAAGCCCCTGCACCCCATCCCCAGTACAATATGTACCAGGCCCCATCCCAGCAGTTTGTCCAGCAGCCTGGGGGTGTGATGATGGGCATGCCTTACAACATGAGCACCATGACCCCGCCCCCGCCTCCACCACCGACCCAGATGATGAACCTTGGAAGGCCCTCACTCACGGCACCCCAGCCGCAAATGGGTATCATGCCGCAGACACAGCCTCCAGCGCCGCCCATGCTTCAGCAGCAGATGCCGATGAGCCTGGCGCCGCAGATGCAGTTCGCCCTTCAGCAGCCCGGCGTGCCGCCTTTCAGGCCAATGCAGCCGCCCCCTCCTGGAATGCAATACTTCCACCCCCAATCTCAGTGACATTTTTGGTAGCCTAGCCCTGTTGAACTGTGACAGGTTTTTTTTCTTCGATTTAGCGATGACTGGTAGGCAGGATCTGACTGCTGTAGAGTATACTGTCTGTGTTGGCATTCTTCATGTTGTACTGTACATGTAATGCGAGGAGAGTAAAGATGCGAGGAGAGTGATAGGAAGGTTAAAGATTCACATAGGGTGTGCTTGGTTGCTTGCTTTGGGCCTTGGTAGAGTTGCACCGAACCGTATATTATCATGGACGAGGGGAGCTATAGCGTTTGCTAGACCACAATTGCGGTACGCTGAATGAGTTTCTGACTAGTGACTAGTAAGCCTGCATCTGTGGATGCAAGCTGAATTTGTGAGGTGTTGGCATGTACGGCGCCATTACTCCCGCTAGACCAAGATGGGAGAGAAGCCCGATTTGTTGGCATCCACAAGATCAGGACGAGGGTGTATTTTTATTTGCAAATAGACAACAAAACAACCTTTTTGCAGGTTATACAAACCCGGGCCCCGGGGCAGGATGGCGCTCTGCTATGGCTGCCGATTTCTCTTGATTTTCTTTGAGTTGTACATGCCCCTCAAAAAGAACAAGCGGCTCTCGTGCCATCTCGTCTAACAAAGCCAGAGTTGTGAGTTGGGGACGTGTTCATGAATCTCCATTTGTTTTTTTTTTCCAGATTCAGTTACGGCGAGTGCTTCGATTTAGTGTTTCCGTCTCAACAAAAAAAGCTACGAATTTACGCCGCCCCTGTTTAGCCTGAACAATCCCCCCAACTTGCTCTCCAAGCGTTCATTCGGGAAGCCGCCCGGCGACGCGCCGCTCTCCGCCCCGCCTCCCCTCCCCTCCCCTACCACAGCTGCCTCTCCCTTGCCGCCGCGCAGCTCGGGGCGGTGGCCTTGCGGAGCGATCGGAGCCGCATCGCTCCACCGCCCATCCACCTCCTCATCCTCATCCTCACCCCAGGGGCGCGAACAACAAGGGGCGGTGGTCTCCCCTGGCATCCCCCACCATGCTGCGCCGGTACCGGCACTGACTCTGGTGCTCACCCCATCCCCAAATTAGGGATTCGATGCCTAATGCTCCACTATATCCACTGTTGCAGGTGCGTGCGGGATCTGCGCTCGCTGCGGTCTCTCGCGAGGATCCCCAGACCGATCTCCAGCGAGGTACGCGGCTCTGTTCCCGTTGGGCTTCACTCGGTCTGGCTGTTTGTTCTCAGAGTTGTCTGTTGTGTTAGATAATCGGTTGTTCGTTGGAGCTCAATCAGGACACTTAGAAGTGGTGAATTAGTTAAGTATATTTCTGCTGGCTTGATTAGTTTGGAAATGCTGTTTAGGCTGGTAATTGTATATATGATACCTGAGTTTCTGCCTCTTGATATTGAATTAACCAAGCAAGGATATTTATAACACAAATCTGTGAATGGTGTGTTGAACTGTTGATATCCTTGGTCGCCTGTCGTTGGATGTTCTAGGATTTAGGATGATGGGACAGTGCAAGCTAATAGTAATGTCTACTATTTGATTATGACAGTAATATTAATTACAATTTATGTTTAGTTTAGGTACTACATATTGGGTGTTAGGTATAATGATGCAAGGATTATTTGGAGCAGAATGCTCTGATGTGTGTGCTAATCTCCTTGTTCGTGTCTCTTAGGATCTTTTAAGATAATCACCTTGTTTGCCTGTTTTAGGAGTAATGTCTACTTGTTTGATATGAAAGTGATAACAACCACTTGTTATGTTTAGTTTAGATAGTCCATATTGGTTTTGGGTCTCGTGGATTCTATGTCTAATAAAGGATGGCTGCTTGTGGTTGTTCAAAAGACCTGGTCCCAGCAGATTATTGAAATGCTTTATTTTCTTAATTAGTGTAAAACTATCTTGCTAACATAGGTAGCAGCTCTTCTCTGGTGTGTCTGATTGTTATGATGCCGTTGGTTCTTGTTTTAGAAAGTCTGGATGGAGCTATTTTAAATGGGATAATGTGGTACAATGGAATACTATCCCACCTAGACTAGATTAATGTCACATGTGAACATGTTGTTGTAGGTTAGTTCCTATTAGTATTTTTTTTTTATCTTAGCTTGTTAGGTCCAGCGATTTTGTTTGATTTTCCATGTAGGATACTGATTATAACCTGTTGTAGGTTTTTTACTGCTACTTTCATAAATCTTTTACATAGTATATGTTCAGTGGAAATGAGAAATGACCTTTTTATTGTCCCAGACTCCAACATGCCTTAGATCCAGAAGCAACTCGACAAAGGCATCTCAAAAGAGTTCAACACAGAACACTGCCCCAGGTCCTCAAGAAGAACCTTCTCAGTCAGGAAGCAATGTTTCAAAGCTTGTGCTTGGAACTCTTGTGGTCGGTGCTGCAGCTATGGGTGCACATCAACTTGGTTATATAGATCTTTCATCGATGGACAAGAAATTACCATTTAGCTTCAAGAATCCAGATGTCGCAAAGGTTTATGAAGATTTGAAGGTTCCTTCTGAACAAATGGTTGACCAGACACAAATCATGTCAGAACCTAACACCAAGATTGTTCAAGCTAGTAATAATGAGGCTCATACTCCAAAGGACCTTCCAAATGAAGAGGTGGGTGCATCAGAGACTAGTGATGGGGATCAGCTTGTTCCTGCAGAAGGAAAGAAATCAGAAATCCTAGCCCACGAGACACATCCAGTTCCAGATGAGCATGGATCTGATACTAAACTGCCATCTCAAGATTCTCTGGCTGTTGAGATAAAGCCAGTTGTACTTGATGATAAGGAAACAGTTGAAGTTCCTCATGAACAGCAAACTGATAAGACAGACAGCACAATTCCTCCAGTACAGTCAAACACAACAACAGGTAGTCCTTACAATGATTCCCCCACAGATGTAGATGCAACCAAGGTATAGATTCCTTTGTTCTCATTGCTTGCCTTCTTATCATAATATTTACATGTTGATGGATAGAGAATAGAATCTTCTATTTGCTAGTTCCAAAATGGCATTTGAACAGATTCTATGAGTGTAACATGGATTGTAATATCTAGATGCTAGACCCAGCTGTATGATTAAGTGTCCTGTTTATCTTATGAAATTCTAAAAATTGCAAATGAAACCCTCTTGCAGTTTGGTTTACATATGTAGGTATGCCCTTCATAAGGTGCCGGTCCCATGGTTTGTTGTTGCATAGTTGCATCTATATTTGTTTCTGACTATTTAATTTGGTCAGACAGCTGGCACTCTTGAACAACTTTTGGTAGTGAGCTGGTTTTAATTTACATGACTGTTAATTTGAGAACTACTGGAGCTTTTTTGTCAGGGAAGATCCCACAGTTCAGCTTTCCTTACATTGTCATAAACATTATTTTAGCCTGGACTTCTAAGGTACAGCAGTAGTATCTGAGAGCTCACACAAACACAACCTCACACAGACGCACGCCTCCATGTGAATGCTAGACCTACAAACTACACGCATGCAATGTGTCTGTCTGGAGATTGACGATGTTGCTTGGGGTTTCTTGTAGTTTCAATGTACAAATGTTGAGAAACTTGTCCGTGTTGTCTTGTTTCTGCAATGGTTTATGATGTTGTCTCTGACCATTGAATCAATCCTTGTTCATAGGACCTCTCAGGAGCTGATTTGACTGAACAGAAATCTCTTGCTGAGACATATTTGCTGCAAGATGAATCTGATGTTCCAAAAGATGCAGTAAGTTCAAAGTTCTTATCTCTTTAGACTCTAACAATCTCGATGAAGGACTTTCTATGGACAAAGAAGTAGCTGGAAATAACTTGATGATGACACTTAAATAACATCTCTTCCTTGTTATTTATCTGATTATCCTTTTTTTTCTATGAAAAAACAGGCTGCTAAGGAAACTAGAAGGGATGAAATTGTTCCTGAAAAAACTTCCAAAGATGGTAAAGTTGTACTTGATATCATAGAGGCTATTCATGCTGCTGAAAAGAAGCAGGCAGATGCAGATGCTTACATGTATTCGGAAGAGAAAAGAAAGTTGAAGGTGTGCATTTACAATTTACAATTTCTGTTTTTCCTTGTTTGTGGTCTTTATTTGCTGAAAATGCAAGGTTCGACATTAGTTTACCTTTGTGGTTTACATTATTTTCACCATTTTGTTACTTTTGTAATTGTCATGGATTTTAAGCAATTTGCAAACAATGGTGAAGACTGAAGACTTCTTTATTTTCTATAACAACATATTTGATAGTACTACTTTCTATGTGCTATTCCTTGCATCTTCTCAGGAGAAATATGAAAAGGAGCTGAAGGACACCAGGGCCAGGGAACTAATGTATGCAGAAGAGGCAGCAATTCTTGATAAGGTATGAAGCAGGCATGATTTGGTCCATATTGGGTTTCTTAGATTCCAAAGTGTAGGTATTTACTGCTTTTCATTGCCTTAAACTCAGGCTTTGACTATTATAATATAAATACTGAAATTAACTAAAATAACCATATCATGAGAGAATTTGTTAGCATGCAGCAGTCTGGATACTTGTTCAAATTCTAGATACCACCGGAGGGCAGGAGTAATACTTTAAAGTTGTGTTTTTCCAGTTTTCTTTGAAAAAAGGCACTCTTTAAGTCTAAAGCAAAATTGTCAAAGACCCTCAGTGCAATATGCATTGGTGTTCTTCACTTTATTCAATAATATGCTATAGTGCTATGCAGTGGATCTTGTTTTCATTGAATTTCCGATGAATTATTTATCTTTATCATGTTTTTTAATGATCTCACTGTTCTCAGGAATTGAAGAAAGAGAAACTGAAGAATGCTGCTGCAGTAAGGGAACTTCAAGAAAAAGCTGAACAAAAATTGCGGGATGAGCTGCAGAGGAAGGTGTGTCAGATTTGTTCTGCCTACTATAGATTCTCTAATCTATTTATGCTAATTCATTAACTAATTGACCTTATTTTTGCTGATTTAACAGGATGAAGAAACAAAGCAACAAATTGAAAAGGCTCAAGAGTTGGCAAAAGCTGAACTGGCTGCAGCTGTTGCAAAAGAGAAAGCAACCCAGATTGAACAGATTGCTGAAGCAAACCTCAATGTAAGAACTTTATTCAATATTCTTTAGGGTCTGCAGTGTTATAAAGATCCATTGGACATGATGTCACCCAGTTTAAAAGTCTTGCTTGGTTTAGGGGCATTGTATTCTCAAATTTGGCTTTGCACCTTTGGTATGCAATGCAGAGGCCTGGCTAACTTAAATGCTTATTGCATGCACATGTGGTCGTAATAGTCCTGATTTAGAACATTATGGACTATGTTAGTATTTTGAAATAGATTGCATTATTTCCCAGTCAGTATTTAGCAAATTCTGTCCACGCTCCTTCCCTATTACTCTATGTTCCTTTTGACTGTTTCATATTTCCATCCCAACTCTTCAGCCAATGCTCCTATTAAGATGTTGAAACAGCACATGACTGGACGTGTACAAACAATTTTTTTATTTCTGTTCCTCGGTAGACCACATTTGTACTTCTATAGGTCAAGCATTTGTGACTCTTTATAGATGTCATAATATATGTTCTGGACTATGTTCTTGACAGCACAGCTTTCTCACTTTTTTTAAAGTCTACCACTCAAATACCTTCCCAATGTTATATCCAATACATGATTATTCCAGGCAGCAAATTTAATTATATACGCTCTTTGTGCCAGTATAAATCTTTAACTGCTATACAGCTTTCTCACATTTTGTTTAAAGTCTACCACTCAAATACCTTCCAATGTTCTACCCAGCACATGATTATTCCAGGCAGAAAATTTAGTTATCTATGCCCTTTGTGCCAGTATATATCTTCAATTGCTAGAAAAACAAGTTATCCATAATTTCAGCTTGCTTGTATTTGGTTCTACTCTAACCTTGTTTTTTTGCTTCCGTTTCAGATTGATGCGCTGTGTATGGCATTTTATGCACGATCTGAAGAAGCTAGGCAGAGTCATTCAGTTCATAAGCTTGCTCTAGTAAGTTTCCTTGAAACTCCTTATGTGCTTGCCTCCAAGTTCTAACTATTGAAAGCATAATTGTCATCTTATCTTCTTTTTTCAGATTTCATGCTGACATAATTTGTTATTATCTTGCAGGGCACTCTTGCTTTGGAACATGCTTTATCCAGTGGATCACCAATCAGGTCAGAGGTGGAACTACTGCGTAAATCTGTCGAAGGCATTGACAAAGATTCACTGTTAGAATTGGCTCTTTCATCTCTTCCAGAAGATGTTTTAGATTATGGGTCAGATACACGGATGGAGTTGAAGCAAAAGGTATTTTCATGAATGCATCTTTCCATACCCTTACTGAATATGGAACAAGCTACTGGTTATCAAGATGTTTTGTGTAAGATAGCTGCATGCCTTATTGTTCTGGATGGACTATGGAGTTTGGAATACTAACCGCACAGTACTCAACAGCCTGGATTCTGGTTTTGTGAACCCTGACTAGTTTTTGCAGTCATAATCCAAAGATTGTGAACCACAAAAATATGTCATGAATGCTTGTTGAGAACCATCAGTTTGGCCACCCAAGTAAAATGCCTAAATGACCATACTTTTTCATGTGCAGTTTAACTCCTTGAAGGAAACTATCAGACATTTCAGCCTTATACCAGCAGGAGGTGGTGGAATCCTGACACATGCTCTTGCTCGTGTTGCTTCTTCCATCAAGGTGAATGCTATTGCAATATTTTGTCTAACTAGTTAAGTAATTGGGCAGTTATGACTTCTGTATTGATGTTCGTGAAATATTTTGTGCAATTGCATTTCTGACTTGTGGTCAAGAACTGCCTAGTGATCTGATACAACTGAAATTGATAGTATACCTCATTTTAACTTTAGGGCAGGCACTGTGTTCCTTTACTGCCCTGCCCCTAGTGAGCCTCTTTTAGTCTTAATTAGTATATCTGAGTTGGTGTGTTATCCTTGAGATTTCTAGCTGAGTTTCTAATCATTATATTCTATTGGTTTCCAGATTAAAGAGGATAATTCTGGAGATGGCATTGAGTCCCTTATAAACAGAGTGGAAAGCTTGATTGTGGACGGAGACTTGAGTACAGCAGCCGAGGCCTTGGAAGGAGGGTTACATGGAAGTGAAGCAGCTGAAATAGCTACCGAGTGGGTTAAACAGGCGAGGAAACGCGCAATCGCCGAGCAGACACTTGCTCTCCTTCATGCTTGTGCTTCTTCGACCACATTCTCTTGATTTTGACCATGGTTTTTTCCTTCCTTTTTGTTCAACGGGATATTGCTGGTTTCAGTATTCTGTGCAACTGCATATTTTCCCCAGACCATGCTGCGCATGCGTGGGTGGTGAATGAGAAAATCTGATACTATAGGGAGCCACTCGGTCTCCAGCGGGCCCTGCTTAACTTTCCTCATGTAAACAGAGCTAATAAGTTTTGCCCTGTAGCTACTTGCTGTTCTGACATTGTAGTCGCCACTTAAAGCAATGCCTTTTGGATGCAATTGCAGAATGTAATCCTTTTACAGGCTATAGTGATATCAACTTGTTGGGTTACGTATGCCAAATGATTCTTTGCTGTTACTGTTAGTCATGTACTCATGTAGCCGTCTACAAGGTGTCTAGTCATCTAGTGGACAAATTAGGTACGAGTAAGAGCAGGTCGAAGCAGTAGGGGAAATCTTAAGAATGTTCAGCATTGCCTAAAATGAAGTTACATGCACATTCTAAAAGTCACCTGTTCGGCAAAAGAAATTGAAAAGAATGAATCAAATGCACTTTCTACCTACATTTGAAGATGAATCATCTAAAGGACATGCGCCTCGGACAAGTTATCTCACGCCTAAACCTTCCCAATTCCCATGTTAACATCCAAAGGACATGCGCCTCTTGTCGCTGGCGCCCGGCAGCGGCTCCTGCTGCTGCTGCCGCCGCTCCCGCGACGACGACCTCTCGCTGAGCCCGAGCTTCCCGAACAGCCGGCTCAGGGCGCTCTTGGGCTTCCCGAGCTTGTGGATCTCCTGCCGCATGCTCGAGCACTCCTCTTCCAGCTCCGACACCCTCTGTCGGACCTCCTCCACGCTCATCGCCGGCGACAGCTCGACGTGCCGGCCCGCCGCGGAGCCGTCCTCGTCCGTCGTCTCCGACCCTGCAGCGAATTCCACATCGTCGTCGTCGGTGCTCCGTGGCAGCACGCAGTTGTCGGAGCTGGAGCCCTGGTCGGCGTTGTCCGACACGAAGAACCACCCGGCCACCGTCGTGCGCAGCCGGAGCTGCTCAAAGAAGAGCACCTGCACCACGACGCGCAGCGGCAGCCGCTCGTTCTGCGCCGCGTGCGTGCACGCCTCCAGCGACAGCTTCTGGCAGTTCATCAGCCGGCACAGCTGCTCCCGCTCCGAGTCCGTCAGCCACGGGTGAGCCTGCACGCCGCAGACCACAGGCATTCATGTGTTTGATCATTCAGCTCGATCGATTAAGCTCAATAAGTTTTTCTTTACCTTGAGGTAGATGTCAATAGCGCGGTAGAGGCCGTCGTCGATTGCCCGGGCATAGTCCGGGACGAGCGCGGCGATGGTCTGGAACTTGGAGAGCTTGAGGTTGGTGTCCGTGCCGACCTCCGCGAGGTACCCGTCGACGAGCTTGGCTACCGTGCTGACCGGCATGAGCTCGGCCGAGGGGGCGTCGACCAGCTGTCCCTCGTCCGTGATCTCCGGCGACGCGGCGAACGCCGACGTGCTCGTCATCATGAACTGCTCCAGCATCCGCTGCGCGCTGTCCACGTCGTAGAGCGTCTCCGCGGAGTAGCCGGTGTTGGGTATCAGCAGGTCCTCCAGCATGGCCTCCTCCAGCTGGTTGCCGGCCCTCCTCTCCAGAGCGTCCCGGCACGCCGCGCTGGCGTGCAGGACCGTGGCTGTGCGGAGCAAGCCGAGCAGGAAACGCGTCGGGGCGACGCCCTTCTCGGCCGGGAGCAGCGCGACGACCTCCTCGAGGAGGGCCCTCTGGTCACCGTCCGAGAGCACGGCCGTCGTCGTCCCCGGCGCCCCGCCGCGGCTGCTGCCGTCGCTGTTATCCCCGTGCCGCCTGAGCCCGGAGAGGTGGCGCCTCGCGTAGTGCATCAGCGAGCCGGCGACGTTCTCGGGGCTCATGCCCTTGGACCGCACCGCCGAGATCAGCCTCTTGTACACCGGCAGCCTGAACGACGACGCCTGCTTGTACCACCAGTCCGCGCCGAGGGACCGCGGCTTCCCGGTCGTGCTGATGCCATTCCAGACCACCGTCTCCTCGAGGCTCTTCGCCGTGTAGTACTCCAGCATGGGCCACCCGAAGAGGGTCGGGTCGGCGCAGGCCTTGCTCGCCAGCGAGTCGATGCACCGCGGGACGATGAGGAGGTCCTCGGCGTCAGGGAGCACGGCGTCGCACGCGTGCAGCGCGCACACGGCGTCGTTCCAGGTGCCCAGCACTTGGGAGAGGAAGGCCTCGGCCTGCTCCACGAGGTTCCCCTCGCCGTAGTCCTCTGTCATGGCTAGGTGCTCGGCTGCGCATCGGAGCGGCACGACGTTCCCCGCGTTCAGCTCCATCCTGACGTCGTAGCAGAATATGGCGGCCAGCCGGAAGGCGTCAGGGCCGCCGGGGACGTCGTCCAGCCGGACCATGCACGGTTTGCTGCCGCCGCCGTCCTCGTCGTCGTCATCGCCGGTGGCCTCGTTGATCAGCTTTTGCAGCGTGCCGCTACGGCTGATCAATGGAGACTGAACAAGAAGAAAAATACAGACAGTGTTTAAACGTTGTCGGTGTGCAGAAAATGCACGTACTGAAAATTTCCAAGTTATCTGACATTTGAATGTAGCATAGCATATTATCTGCAAATCTGCAATTCAGGCCATGTAGCACAATGCGGCAAGGTTTTTCCATATTTGAGCAAGCATTATTACAACACTGGAAAATGATTGGCATGATGTGCTAGAAAAGAGAGGGAGGGGTAAAATGTACATGTACCTTGTGGAGATGGAAGGATATCTCTCCTACTTCAACTACCACATCACTTTGAAGCTCAGTATTGCAAATCCTGCAAGGGGGCCATTGTGGTTATCAGCAGCAGCAAGATTTCTAGTGTCAAAGTGCGGAGAAAGTATCAAAGATTCTGCAGGGTTCATCAGTCCATTCGTTCCATCTTCCATGTTATCAAAGACTTCGCTCAGATTTTCTAAAATACAAGGATCTCATTTGAATCTGAGTATCTGACCACAAAAGACACAAATGCTAGCCCTGTTACATGACTCTGAAATAATGTGGAAGTCGGATGAGTTAATTATTTGACTAAATTCAGCAGGATCTTCAATCTTAAAAAAAGAGATTTCATCAGATTAGTGCAGCCCATGACTTGCAGATGTAATTAAGATCGAAGACACTGATGACAGCGTTGCATATACGACGAGAAAACACGGGAACGAATCAGCCGACTGATCTGCTTGCATCTGTACTGTACATCATCTCGAACCAGGAATACGAGCGCAACATAAGAAGAAACAGTGAACACGAGGGAGACAACAGGGCAGAAAAATACCAGGTATTGGGCTCTTGGAACTGGAAGCATTCCGATGGTTCGGACCCGATCACCTTGGTCGCCGCCGCCATCAACCACCCACCCGTTCCGCGCGCCGCTCGCTCCTCCTGCGGACGATCCGGGAAACGCGACGATCGATCAAATTGAGATTGAGTGGGCTGGCGCTGCGGCGAGATTATTGGCGCAAGAGCGGCCAGCGGCATGCACCGATCCGCAAGTATCTGCTCCGGCGCCGGCGGCCGGATCGGCAACGACCCCACGGCCGCGCAATGCGCGGGCACCAGAGAAATTCGTGAGAAGTTTGTGGGAGTACCACGGCGTACCTAGCCTCTGGTCTCTCGGCCGTCCAGCCGGCCGGCGCCCGGCGATCGCCTGGCCTGTCGGCGGCCGCGCAGGCGGCTAGCTGGCCGCCTGCCGCCACGTGACCCGGGCGCTCGGGCGTCGGGCGTCACGCACCGCGCGCGTCGTCACTCGTCAGCCAGCAGCAGCTCAGGAGTCGGGGCGTGACCGTTCAGGTCGGGGCCCGCAGACGAAGCCGACTCAGATAGACGACGCTTCTGCTACTACCTGTTCGTGCCAGCCGAATTGGAAGATGGAAGGTGATGGAACACGGCAGATCGAGCCGAGAGCTCGATGCGCTGGCCTGGATTAGATTGGCCTCGCCGCAAACCGCGCCGTGATCAGTGGCCGATCCAACAGCTAGCTAGCGCCTAGTACATGCGTTTTTTCGTCTCCAACCTCCTCCTACTTGGTCTATGGTCTGCACTGCACTCTGTACTGCAACACTACACCGTCGTCTCGAAAAAAAAAAATCACTGCATACACCGTCGTCCATAGCCGTGTGCATGTATCAACTACCATTGGATCGGATATGCGTCTCTTTCAGAATTGTTTTTCGCGATCCTGCCTGAGCACGTATTTTATTAAGAGGATCTCTGTACTCTCGTTCAGATTTGTTGTTCATCATATACATAAGATCAATCATCCTGCAGAAGCTGCTAGTCTATCACAAATCAAATACACTGCACGTCACGTAACACGGGATTATTAGCATATATTAGATGCAGGAGAGCCGTCAGATTACAGAGTATGGGCGTGTGGCTTCAGATTCTAAGTAAATTGCAGCCGCCGGCGTCGGTCAGGATGGCGCCGCCACGTCGCGGTTGTGCTGGCCGAAGATCCGGTTGAGGAACATGGCCAGCCTCACTCCCCCCTGCGCGATCCGCCGCGACACGATCGGCAGCCTCGAACCGAAGTAGTCATCTGCAAATGGTGCCGCCATTGCACAGTTTCATCAGCATCTATCAGCAGCTGTTTCGGTTCAGAGATCCGCAGAGTCATCCTTTGCACGAACTTACCGGATAGGGTTTCCCCTTCATGGACGCCGCTGTAGGCCCACTTGCACGCCAAGCTTATGCTCTCCGTGGCGTACCTGTTGTATCAAGAAGCACGTTGATGTTATCCACATGCAATGCAAACAGTACAAGCGGTGAAAAAAAATGTCTACTTCGTAATAGCTTCTATACTTGCAGAGTGAGATTTCAGGATTCAGAATACTAACTTGGTTGGGCACGACAGAAGGTCCTCGCAGTCTCCCCAAGATGTTACATCGTCAGACCAGGTACCCTGAAGAACACATCGAGAGATATAGTTCTGTTTCTTGGCTTGAAAGAGTTCCTTAGTCAGCACTGGATCGTCTTCACTTACCTTGGTAAGGTTGTGCTCAAGCTGCTTCCGGAAGGTGCCCATGTCCTTGTCGTAGAATTCAGCGAGAGCTGTCTGTATGATCTCCCTGTCCCACACCTGAAAACGACCAACAAAGATTTCACCAGTGCGGATCGGAATGTGTCATCTGTGCAAGCAAGCAAGGATCGTGGGCGTTCGTTACGTACGTGATGGAGGTTGGATTTGTGCCTGAACCACCGCAGGTCTATGGAATTACCGCCTTGGTCGCTCGTGAACCCCACATGCATCGGCTGCAAGCACACAGGAAATTAGCCACTTGATGGGCTCCATGATCTACTGGCAATGGACTACGAGTTAAGCATGACATGGGATTCATGCTAAGGTGACTGGACCGTGAATGGAAAGGAAGGAAGGAAGGAAGGAAGGAAGGAAGGAAGAAAGAAAGAAAGAAAGAAGTAGCAGGCCGGATTACCTGATGAACATCTCCCATGAAGTGTGACAGGAACAGAAGGGCTTCGGTCAAGTTGTCTGCATTGCAATCAGAAAGTGGTTGGAACACGTAAAGATACAGAACCATTGGTTGAGGTACACAACTAAACATCCTGCTCTGCTTACACTTCCGGTCGGCGCTGCCGTGCTTGTAGTGGAGCAGCTGGGACGTGAAGTTGGCGATGGCGCCGGCGACGCACATGTCCTTGGCGCCATCGGGGCCGTGGCAGTCCCCTGCTCACCGCTTACCATTCCATTGCATTTCATCACAAAAGAAACAGAGAGACACGATGGCCAATCAGCGCCATCGAACTGCACTGCTTGGGAAAACTTACTTGCGTAGTCGAAGGTGCAGGCCTTGTCAGGGGTGTCGATGAAGTGGAGCGGGCCGCTCCACGTGTACTTGTACCAGTGCCTGACCTGGTCCGGCCACACGCACAGCGCCGACAGGTCGCCGCCCACGTCCTCCGGGAGCAGGTTCCTCACGGCGTGCGCGGCGTCAGGCTCCAGCAGATCCTGCAACGCAACATCCCGTTTCAGACTTCCAGCCATCGCCGCCTGCACTTAACATGAGAAATGATCCGATTCACCTGCGCGATTTGGCATGTCAGCATGTGCCCCTCCTTGCTCCACGACCGAGCCACCGGCGCCGCCGACGCCAGGACAACCAGCCCGAGCGCCGCCGCTCGCAGGAACGAACCGGTCAACAGGCCCTTGCCGCCAGAGGCCATTGTTTGTACCCGATCGATGGCGTCACTCGCACAGTAGCTTGAGATGTATGAGCGAATGCCACAGCAGCGCCTGCGGAGATCGAGTAATATAGCCGGCGGAAGGGGAAGGTAAGGCGATGGGCTTGGTTGCGTGCAAGCATCGTGCGTGCTTCTTCTTCAGTTCAGGCTGGTCCTCTTCCTCACCATGCTCATGTTGCTTCTCTTAGCTCCATTGGTTCCCCCAGTTGCTGACTGGCCGGTGGTGACTGCGACTCCTTTTTCGGCGAGGCTAATGCTCAGGTTGCGTCATCTTCTTCTTGGTCTCTCTCTCTCTCTCTTCTCATCTCTCTCTCTAAGGCTGCTAGCTACCACTGCTTTGGCTTGGCATCCCGAGATAAGCAACAAGGACGGGACGATGGAGCCGGCCGGTGCCTGATGCTGCAAGCGTTGCCATTTCGGTGGGTGGGCGTGGCCTTGCAAACGTGCACGCCCACGCAAAGAGTGCTGGGCCGGGCCTAAGCTGTTGATCAAATGGGCCTAGAGGACGGAGCCAGGCCCATCCAGATCCGCGCGTGATGGGCCCATTTCAATCGGCAACCCACCGCACACGACTACACGAGCGAAGCGACCGCAAGGATAATCCGCCAGAGCGAACCTCGCCGGCGGCCGGGAGGTTGGTTGGTTCACTAGCTTGCTGCGGCCGCGGCGATGACGACCACCGGCGGCTGCTGCTCGACCCCCCTCGCGTGGGCGCGGCCTCGCGCCTCTGCCGCCCTGCGCGTCCGCCGGTGTCGCGCGTACGCGCCCGCGGTCGCGGCCGGGGCGTCTGACGTGGCGTTCCACCCGGACGTGTCCCGCGCGGCGGAGTCGCTGCAGGCGGAGTTCCGCGCCGTCGACCGCGCCCTCGCCCTCAACTCCTCCCGCGTCGCCGCTGCCTTCCGCCGCGCCCGCGTCGCCCCGCACGTAACCCACTCGTTACTCCTCTACGGCTGCTCTGCCTGGCATCCGAGCTCACTCCGCTAGTAAACGCGCGTTTGTTTCAGCATTTCGGCGGGTCGACGGGGTATGGCCACGACGACGGCGGCGGCCGGGAGGCGCTGGACGCCGTATTCGCCGAAATCGTCGGCGCCGAGACCGCCATTGTGCGCCCACAGGTTCCACCTTTGACACACAACATTGTCTCGTTTCGCTCCATTCGTTGCTTACGTCTGTTTGACCGAGCTACTCTCTGATGTAATAATTCCTCCATCGGTGCCAGTTCTTCTCCGGCACGCACGCCATTGCCTGTGCGCTATTTGCGCTTCTGAGGCCTGGGCATGAGGTAAGGGACGAATTGAACTGAATGCACAAGTCTTTGCACCTGATTCTGATAGATTTTTCAGATTGATAAATGATGAATTCCTGCAGCTCCTGGCAGTCTCTGGTCCTCCGTACGACACCTTAGAGGAGGTGATTGGCATCAGGGGGTCGGCCAATGTAGGATCACTCAAAGACTTTGGAGTGGCGTACCGAGAAGTTCTGGTCTGTCGATATCTCCCTTAGAATAGATTTAAATGGTTGACTGTGTTGCCTCGTGCTGAGGATAGGTTAATGATGATTCTTCTGTTGTAGCTCGCAGCAGACGGTGGCCTTGATTGGGAAGCCCTTGCTTGCGCCATCAGACCAGAAACTGGATGTGCCTTCATTCAGAGATCTTGTGGGTACTCTTGGCGCAAGAGCTTAAGTGTAGCTGATATTCACAGAGCTATAAGTTTGATCAAGGCAAGATAACTTCCTGTCTGGGGCCCAGCAACCTTCTGTACCTATATTAGCTTTTGTGTGCTGATGGTTTTCATCGTTTGGATCTCTGCAGTTGCAAAACCCAAACTGCATGGTGATGGTTGACAATTGCTATGGTGAATTTGTTGAGACATCCGAACCTGCAATGGTGGTATGTCCTTGATTATCACCATCTCATGAAGGTTAGCTCTACCTCTATTCATTGTGTGTTTTCATGGCAGGGAGCAGACTTGATTGCTGGTAGTTTGATAAAGAATCCGGGTGGAACTATTGCGCCTTGTGGTGGTTATGTTGCTGGGAAGAGAAATTTAGTTGAAGCAGCTGCTGCTCGCCTATCTGCACCTGGCCTTGGGGTAGAATTTGGATCAATACCTGGCCATGTTATGCGTTCGCTTTTCCAAGGCTTGTTTCTTGCTCCACAAATGGTTGGAGAAGCAATAAAAGTAGGTTCTTAATTCTCACATCTGTGACGATACTATATACGCAATTGATGATATAGTATGATCCATAGGGAGGTTTGCTAATTGCGGAAGTCATGTCAGCCAAGGGCTACAGAGTTCAACCACTTCCAAGGGTTCCTCGCCATGATATTGTGCAGGTTAAACAGAAGGCCAACCCTCTTTACAACATTGCATATTGCGCATTTCAGCGATAGCAAGTATTCAAGAATTTTAAGGTCAATAAATAATGAAGACTTGAAAATAAAATCACAGGCAGTGGAACTTGGCAACAGGGAGAGACTCATAGCATTCTGTGAAGTGGTGCAACAAACTTGCCCAGTAGGGTCATTTGTTAAACCAACTGCTGGGGAAACTCCTGGCTATGCTTCAGAGGTGTGTTTGTAACTTTCTATACCTTTCATCATTGCATCGCTCTTACCTTCCTGCTATCATTTGTATTACAATGTACATAAAGTTTATTTCGTAAATTTATTTTCTGATGAAAGACAGACTTGTTCCAACATTAAATGCTGCCCTGTTAAACGAAACAACTAAAGTGATTAACCCTCTGAAATCAGGTCATTTTTGCCGACGGGACATTCATAGATGGAAGCACAAGTGAACTATCATGTGATGGGCCCTTGAGAGATCCATATGCCGTCTTCTGCCAGGTAAGCTGAGATCCTGATTTAACTTTTACTCAGGGTCCTTGCGTCGTGTTTAATCTCTTATTTGCTATGGTATGCGCACAAGTGGTTCCAGTTAGTAATTAATCTGATGCTGAGAATCTTAGCCCTGAGACACCAAATAAAAGCTTTTCTCCTATCTTATACTGGCTATCACCCTTGAAACGTACTGCCGCAGGGAGGAACACATTGGACACAATGGGCGCTTGTCCTCACTGAAGTTCTGAAGGTCATATAACTGTGTGGTGTCACGTTCCTGGAATGGGCAGGCTCTTTTCTCTAACTATGCTTGGTTACTTGAAACTCAATATGATGGAACTGATACCACCAGGTAATCTTCATTACTTGTTAATTCGAGCTTACCTTCTGTTCTTCTTTAGTTTCCACTATTTCTACATCTTAATGTTGTCATGTATTGGTGTCAACGGATCTGCACAATATCAGGTGGAATTCATGGCTTTGGAACTTGGAACCATGTTGGATGATCTTGAGGGGAAGCAGTGGTAGATGAAATAGATACTTGGACGGTCGAGTGGCAATTTTGAAATTCTACGTTTTTTAATGGCAGATTCCAGTTAGGAGGTCAAAATAGTGGCAAATATGCAATTTTCCCTTTTTTCTAGACATTGGCCATGAAGCAAAATATGTAACAAGATACTCTTTTACCCCCCTTTCTACAAAAATGTAGGCCAAGAAAGTAATTGTAAATGCAATCAGAGATAGATACATGCAAACGCTGCTTAGGAATAGTAATTTCCTAGTGTTGTAACAAAAAATAAAGTACTTGGACATACTACTGTTCATGCAGCCCTGAGTATCGGAAAGTGATTTATCTGCACGAAATACGCCCACATATTGTAGCCTCTTGTTCTTGAAGTCAACAGCGAGCACACATGCCTTTTTGTCCCGTGGCCCAACCTTGGCCATGAGGTATAGACAACATCGCCTTCGTTCAAGCTGAGCCTGGGAATGGGATGACCAATGTGGAGCGTCTCCACGCTCCTGAGGAGATGGGTGCCATCGTCATTACCCTGCAGGCTGCAGCGCTTAGAGACTGTAATGCAGAACGCGGGAACTCTACAGTACGCCATCGATGTGTGATTTAAGTCAGACCCGGTATGTCAGTGTCTAGGCTCGTGCATATAGGCCGAGTTCCCTTGGGTTGTCGGACTATGAACATTCTGAAGAAGAGAAGCTCGGGGTTCATGGTTCTCTTCTCTGTCTCCGTTACCTCTGATCTCTCTCTGTGATTGCTCACGTCCCGGATCCTTGCCGGCGGCAAGGGGTCGTTACAGAGACAGAGAGCATCTCAAAATGCAACATCATTTGGAGTGTCTTGGTGTTCTCGACCCGGCGACACAATGCTGCAGCTTCATGCTTCAGTATTCGAGTCGAAGAGGTGGAAGAGGTGCAGGTCCAACTGCCATGGCACCCTCGTGCGGGAGCCGGGAGAGTGAGACTACATAGATATGGTCATCGTCGGCGATGTCGTCGCCGAGCCGCCGGAGGAGACCAACGTTGAAGTAAAAGCAGTTGTTGTAGTCCTCGCAGGTCAGCCGGCGCAACCACGGCGCCTCCTCCCCGCCGCCGGCACGGTAGATGAAGATGTCCAATCCACCGAGGGTCGTAGCATTGGAACCCGACCCGCCCTCCGTCGTCCTCCCACGGACCCGAATGGTAGGAGCCCGATGCTGCAGATGAAGAAGGGACAGACAAAGCCGTTGGGGACACGGTGGACTGGTGTCGCGGACTGGGAAGGGCGGCCCGGGGAGCGGAGGCGTCGGACCCTGAGCAAGGAGCGGCGTAGCTGGATAAGAGGGGGCGAGCGCGACGGCCCTCCAGCTTACCGAAGCGGTTCCCCCGGTGGCCGCCGCCACACCCGCGGCCGAAGAGGATGACAGTGTCATCGCGGGCGGGGCACGGTGACTGTGGCCGCTGACGAGGGGAAGGAGGCCACGGCGATTCTGACGTCCGCAATGCCGAGGAAGGCAATGGAAAGGATGCCTGGCGATGGGCACGGTGACTCTAGCGGCCGAGGAAGGGAAAGAGGGCATGGCGATTCTGCCGTACGCAACGCCAAAGAAGGCAACGGGGCGAGGAAATATCAAATTTCTTCCCTGGTTGAATGTTTGCTTTCCTAAAACACTACACGCAGTAATCAAGGGCTGGTACGGTGGGCGGGTAGAAGGTGCTTCGGTGAGAAAATAGGCGGGAGAGGGTGTATAAGAAAAGAAATATGTGGGGATTAATTTTCTCTCTTAATTGTGCGTGCGAGGGTGCTTTGTACGGTAGGTACACCGGGTGGGTACGTAGAAGATTTCGGTGAAAAAAGTTTTAGCTTTTAGGTGGAAACATTTTTCTTCTTTCAATTTCGTGGGTCTCCACCCCCCTTTCGTCAAATCTTTGGGCTGGTAGATGGACGCTGGGTCTAATCTTGGTGAAAAAAATTTTAATTGTTTCAACTTTTATTGTATAGAATAGATAATTTTTACCAACGGCGGCGAAGCATGTGTGCTTGGGGTGGAGAGGAGGGTGGGTGCTATCCTCTCGTCGCCACGCCCGCCTTGCAAGGCTCCGCCGTGAGGCTGAGGTGAGGGGAGCTCAAGGAGGAGGGCTATTTAACTATTCGCCATCATTCCTAGAGTCAAACATTCAAAAACCATCCTTACGAACACATCTTCAGATTTGCCACTCTAATGCTGAGCTGGACATTATTTTTGCCAATTTGGCCGAGGTGGCACAACGCGGCTGCAACCCTAACAATGTTTGGAACAGAAATCTTGATTGTTGCAACAAAAGAATCTTGGATCAGATCTCTCACCGCAAACTATTTTAACTACAAAGTGCAGAGTACTTTCACATAACAAAGGTACTTTCTGACCTTACCTCTAATTGCCACTGCAAAGATACCTGTACTTCTGCATAACAAATAGAACTAGCTATATTTCTAAAGACATCAGTGGACTACCATATAAAATTTTATTTTTAAATCGAAAGTATAGATGATTAGGCTAACAATTTATTTATAGAGTAATGTGCAACATGTTGGTGCATTTTCTATGCCCTAACTCGAAATACATGATCCCTGTTCTATGGTACCCATGGTTACATGAGTTCTGATTAGTGGATTCAGATAGGTATATGTGTTATAACATGTGATTCATATGTTCTTTCTAATTGGTTTCTACTGCAATCATCTTTACACAGTTAATAATCATAAAGCTGTATTATCATTTACACGCTTGCCTCACAGGTATGGTACACAACCTATCAAATAAAAATATTCTCATAATAGAAGTAACACTGATAACACATTTACACCAGAGCTCTCACACACAAAAGAATTATTTAACTTTGATGTATATGTTCCTGCTACTCCTTTATACAATTTGGTTCACTCTAGTAGATTTGCTGTTTTGAAGTGAGTTCTTCTAATCATAGTGTTGAGTAGACTTTATGCATAGCGCTGTAACAGTGTAGCTCATATGATGCTTTTACATTTCTTTGAAGTAAGTTCTTCTCATCATAGTGTTGAGTAGACTTATGCATAGCGCTGTAAGAGTGTAGCTCATGTGATGCTTTTACAATTTTTTAGTAAGTTCTGTTCTCATCGCGGTGTTGAGTTACACTTGAATCATAGTGCTGTCACAGTGTAACTCATCAAATGCTTTCTCTCCTTTTTTTCTTTTATTCTAGAGGCTAGATTTGAAATCTGCCAGACAGCTTCCCAGCTCAGTGGCGCAAAGTGGTAGTAGTTCAAATGCTACGCAAAGCTCGTCTGCCAGGTCTAATGCTACCAGGGCTCCCACATTTGACCATGTGAAAGCCAAATTTGCCGCCTTTTTCACTCAGCAACGAGATGAAGAATTGGAACCGGAATTCCTTAAATTCCTAAGAGAGTCAGTTTCAACCTGTCTTATTTTTTTAGGCTTATGATACCAAATGAATTTACATCTGACCCATTTTTAAGCAGATACACAGTAAATGGCAAGCAGTTTTATAAGACAGCCGTCATGGCTATGAAGGAGCTGGATTCTCAACAGATGATTGTTCGATTTGCACATGTGTTATCTTCTAATGGTCCACTTGCGACATTGTTATGCAACTGTTTTGATAGGTATTTTTCCGTTTTTCATAGTCAAGTCTGACTGATAGATCCGTCTTTGCCAATATATTTTAATTTCCTATATTTCTTGCAGGATTCAAAGTAATCTTAATAACGCTGCACGCATTTTTATTGAGGATCTGAAGGCGGACCTGAATTGTTCCTGTGAAAATCCAGTTGTGATCATTTATGATCTTCTAGAGCCAAACAGGTAGGATTGTACTCTTCTTTTCATTGAAGAAGCATTACCTGTGGATGGCATTGGAATCCTTTTTTGCAGGAATCCAGTATTGACTATGTTCATCTTAACATATAGTTAACAATATACTATATTTGCAGTTGGATGGCATTGGAATCCTTTTTTGCTCTAGAGGGTAACCATCCATATGACCCCATTGACATTTTCTGTGGTGGCATCCATTTGATGATACCTGAGAGCACCCTAATTGGGCGGATTGTATTAGCAAATTTATTCAGTACGATGTCTGATGCTTTCTGTGATGGTAGAAGTTGGAATGGAGAATGGGGTCTTCCTGATGTCTTAGTCAATCGCAAACTGGAAGTTGAAATTGCCCGTCCATACTGTGAGAGAACAACAATCAACACAATTCAGAATGATCTGACTAGGGGCGCCACTAATGTAATATCTAAATATGTGTTTGATGGTAAACTGCCAGTATTTTTTATGCATCTGGATTCCTCACTCAGAGTATTCTCTTCCAAATATAGCATGACAAAGCTGCGAGAATTCTGCAACTTCATTGCATCTCATCCGGCATTGAAATCAGCATTGGCAAATCTGGCACTCATTGATGGGATTTATTCAGTAAATCAATCCGTGAGTTGGAGGGCCAAAAAATTGCTGGAATCTGTCATTAATGTTCCCAATCCTTTTTCTGACTGGCGCAAAATATTTATGGATGAGCGCTACCTAGTTGATAACAGTGTTGTTCCTCCAGTGCTTACTTCTGTTTGGGAACATGCAAAGAAGAAGATGCAAGATATCAGTGAAAATAATCCCAGTGAAGTAGCTGCAGGAATCCACAAAGACAATGAACCTTGTTTTGGAGAGAACATTGCTGGTGAAGGTAACCCTGAAGACAAAAGTATGTTGCCCTTTGATGGAACCGCTGGAGATGGATTGAAAATCCAGCGCCATTCGAGGTATCATGGTACAAAAGCCTCCATGGTGAGAAGCCGGTCCTTGAATTTTTCTCTCTTAAAGCTAGCTGGACAGTGCTGTTTCCATTTCTTCTGTACTGTACCATAATGCTCACTGTTGATTTCATTTGAAGGATGAATGGGGCAACCAGCAGTTGGGAAGCTTGTCTGAACTTCTGTTGATTAATTCTCATTTTCTTGGCGATGTACTTCCTGTGATAATGGAAAGGATTTCACTTTCCTTGGATGATTTCCACGAAGAGTATGACGATGAGACCTATGATGAGCTGCTACGATGGTAATTTTTGTTTCTTATTCTAGTGTATAACCTCTATTGCTATAGGAATTTGTGGTACATTTCAATATTCAGGTTGAATGAACAACTGGAGTTTTACAACCGCCAGAGTTAATTAACTCTGGCCATGCATCTTCATTTTAATGTAAGTCCATTGTGCTATAGCTGGCAAGTGGAATTGCTTTTATGTTACATAATGTCTGATTAGTATGAATTTGTGTGAATACATGTTTTTCTCCTTAATTTTCCCTTTTGAGTTTATATGTATATAATGGTGAAGAACCATCCATGTTATGGAAGGCCCCGAGGGGCTGTACATAACACAAGACATCCTTACTATAGCTACAGACTACTGTAAAGAGCTCTTGAAATTTGAATGTACACCTGATATTAGTATAAGTAGCAATTTCGTTGATGTGGAAGATAGAGTGACGACCCAGGAAAATGCTACCTTGGAAGCACCTTTTGCTAGCGACGAAATTTAAACAGCAGTTTTTGCATCATATTCAGATGAGGCGCCAATGCTTTTTTCCTGAGTTGTGATGCCCGGCAGCATTCCTCTGCCTCCATCTGTTTGTCTTTTGGTCCAAAAACTGAATGCAAACACTATGCTAGGAGTGCCTATACATTTCTAAAGAAATGTATTTAATGGTGAATCTATGGTCTATTTTTCAGGGTGCATGAGAGGGAAGGATGTATATGCTGAGATCCGATTACCTTCGTGTTGGATTGGGAGGATGAAGGCTTGTCTCCTCGTGTGTTTAGGATGTGAATGTTCAGTGATGTGCGTTTAAGCATGGAACCATCAATTAATGTTTCGTTTCAGGCAGTTTGACTCCATATGAATCGGCTGTGAAGCAGTTAGTCATCTAGTTCTTTGTTCTTGTTGTAACTTCTTAGTACTGTTTGATATCTTAGTTCCTTACTTGAATAAATTTGACTTGTGTGTTTGGTAGGCCTCTTAAAGTAACAGGGTAACAATGTTCTAACCTCGACATTTATAGGGACTACTGGACTAGGTCATTTTGCATGCACTCCTCACTGTACTGATCACTATTCTTTGCATCGATTTTTTAGAGCTGCTCCAATGTTTGAAGACTTGCATCGACTTCATCATATATGTAGATCATTGGATGATCTAATTTCAGCTATTTAGGTCCAGAAAAATACTCAAATAATATTGATTCAAGTGGGCATTTGGAGAACACAGTCGATGGAACTCTTAGCTGAAAACTTCTTCTCAGCTTATAGTGATGTAGGCATGTAGTACTGTAGCAGCACATCTTATCTTACATATTGATTCTTGATATTTGATTTTGGAAGAAGTAGAAGGGAAAAGAGAGCGTGTTTAAGCATGCAGTAGGCCCTTGTGAGAAACTTCCTTTCAATTTTTCTTCCACCTCATTTTGGCAGAAGCATTTTTTGCCCACTGGTTAAAATGGTAACCTGATGTGTTAAACTCACAGTTGTGGATGAGTTTATCGCATACTCATTGATCATGCTATGATATTAGATTTGCTTTCTATGTTTGTAGTGTTCAAGTACACGGTTCTGTCCCCTTTATAGTTCATACTTATTGATACCTACGATGTGTTCTGGGGAAGTACACACTGTTAAAAGAATTGGGATAATTTTTTTTCTAGGCACTTAGCTTTTGGGAGTGTTAGCTCTATGATTTAACTTTGATAGTTAATCATCATTATTTTACCTCTGTGTGAATTCTTGTCGGTTTGGAGGGCTGTTTTTGATTGTATCTTGCTGAGCCAATTAGCTATGTGCATGAATTGTGATAGTTCTTCAGTAACAGCGTAACATTTATGCACGCAGCTCACCTGAACAGTAGTGATCCTTATCCATTTACATGTCATGAAGTCCAATTGTTAGTGACTAATTTTTGAAAAGTTTGATGGTAAACCGCCTCAATTCCTTAGGGAAAGTATCAGTATGGAACTTCCAAGAGTATCTTCTTCCGGTAACGCAGAGCGCTTAGGGCTTGTTTGCTTATGATCATCCTGAGAAAGCTGGCTGGCTCGCGAGCGCATCCAAATAAGCCCATGGAGTGCAGGGTTCGATAGACTTCACGGCAAAGCTGTGGCTTGTCTCTGCGAATAAACTAGTGATCAAAGATGCCTTTAATGTGAGATCAAGAAGCAAATGTAAGCATCGTAGTTAATATTGCCTACGTCTCACGATAACCAGCAAAAGTCAAAGAGAGCCAGGCTTTATACCTCTCTAAGGCTCAAACAAATCAACTAGTAAAATGAAGCATGTGCATCACCTTGGAGCAAGTGAAGCATACACAATGTACCCTAGCCCTCAGACTTTGAGCTTCCTAGTGTCTCGTTCCTCCATTCCTAAGCAAGTTCACTTCCCTTTCCAGAATCGAAGCAACTAAGAAAAGGAAGCTCCAGTTTCTTCACACTGCTGCCACAGCAGTTGTCCCATCCTGCAGTAAACAGCAGATCCTGCAAGGGTGCCAATAAGAGGGTGCGTGCAGAGAGGAGATGGAAGCAAGCAAGTACAGATCGAGAGGCCACACAATGGGCAACAACACCACCACCAAGAAGTTGCCCCCGTACCTGCTGCTCGTGCTGCTGGCGATCGGCGCCGCAGCGGTGAGCGTCGGCATCCTGCACAAGATGAGGGAGCGCCGCGTCCTCGCCGTCCTCCTCCAGGAACGCGACCAGCAGCTCGTGTCCTTCCAAGTCCTCCTCGAGGTATGGATATGACTGACTGTATGAGTTGCATGCATCTGTGTTCCAGAAAAAAGTTTGCATGCATCACAAATTCAGAAATCGTCTTTCTAATAAGTGGCTGCTGCTTGCCTGTTTTTCTTGCATTTGCCGGCTGACTCCGCCAGTCGATTACGAATGCTCTGATTTTATAACCTGGACTATCAACTATTAAGTACTCTTAAGCAAGCTGTTGTGTTACTCCTTTCACTCACCGATTTGCAACCTGTAACAAAAACATTGATGCTCAGGATATCCATTTGAAGTTCTGAAAGAACATACTTGCGCCTCCTACTGAAATGTTGATACCATGGATACATGATAGGGAATATTGTGTCGTCAAGTAAAGATTCGGAGCACTGTAGATGAATATTTGGCCCTTAGATTATTGAGATTCCTTGATCAAACAAGGGTCCTGGACTACCAAGTATTCAAATAATTTCAGGCCCCTTCAGATCTCTGCATTACATGTGGCCACTAAACTAAGGATAGTGTACATGATTAATTGTTTGTAGCTTAACTTGTGTTAAAAAAATGAGTCATTTGAATACCACATCATCAATTCCCCTTTTCATCATCAAACAGATTAAAACACATCAGTGCATAATAGTTCAAAAGTCAAGATCCCACGATAACTTGTGAATTGCCTATACTGCTTAAATTAGGGCATTTTATTTACCAGTAGGTAAAATATAAGAAATAGTACAATCTCATGGAAAGTACAATTCTATTTGCATTCAGTATTGTCATGATTGAGCCATCACAGTGCCAATTTAGGGTGTATGTAGACACAAATTTTGCAGGGATCGAATGGAAACATTACAATTTCCACAGGAGGAGAAAGATTCTAAACAGGGCCCTGGTAGAAGTATGGATACAACAAAAACCGCAGTATTACACTCTGCAAAACCTTATAGCTATCCAATCTAGAGCCGTGCGTTCATAAATTAGTCCATATAAATCACCCCTGAGAAGACTTCAATATTGACACCATTTTGCAGACATACTTATAGCTGGAGGCGTCACGTCACAATTTAGTTTCAAAATGCTAGTAGCCAAATAGATTGGTATACTCAATTGAACACCCTCTTGTTCTGCAAATAGATAATACTGAGATGATGGTCTGCCATAGCTGCAGCAGATTTAGAGCCTTCAATGCGTGTTTTCTGTTGTGTGTTCTATACTTCTATGAATTATTTATCCAGCCTGCCATTCAAGAATATCCCATCAGCTAAATACTGCTATCTTCTTTATGACAGAAAGAAAAGGAAATTAATAAAGAGATGAGAAAGAAAGTGGACGAACTGGAAGCCAAAACATCTGTCCTAAGTATTGAGAGGACAGAACTGAAAAACAAGCTCATGGATTCAGAAACTACCACCACATATCTTACCAACACCCAGAAAGAATTAGAAGCAGCTCTTGTGGAGAAAGAGAGCCATATCAACCAAATGAAAGAGAATGCAGCTGCTTCCAACCCTGATCAGACACCAACTATAAAGGAACTCCTGCAGCAAAAAGAAGCTGAGCTTGACAAATCTGAAAATTCCAGTGATTCCATACCTGCTACAGCAGATAAGAATTTCAACAGCACTACTGCATCAGAGAGCAGCCACCAGGATGAAAGCACTGTTGTGGGAGCAAATAATGAAAATGCAACTTCAGACACAACGACACTTGACAAACCAGAAAACTCTGGTGACCCCATGCCTACTTCAGCAGAAGAAGAAAATTCCAGTATCACTAATGCATCAGAGAACAGCAAGCAGGATGAGGGAGCAAACAATCAAAATGCCACTTCTGACGCTGTGGTACCTGACAAATCTGAAAACACCAATGATTCTGTACCTGCTACAGCAGAAGAACAAAATTCCTACAACACCACTGAATCAGAGAGCAATGATCAAGACAATAATTCCTCACAAGAGCAGTTCTTAAAGTTAACAACTAACATGGAAGATGGTCAGCTACAAGAGAATAAAGATGATGCCAATGAACAGTCAGATGATGCTCCAGAGGGAAATCATTCAGATAAATCTGAGCTTCCTCAGGGGAGCCAAAACCAAGAAGATAGTCAGGAAGCCAGCAAAGAAGAACCGGATGGTGCAAAACAGGTGGAGAACCCTCAAGGCGAGGCCAGTAATCACAGCAGAGATAGTAAACTGCTGGAGAATGAAGATGGTAATGTAGTTGTTAAAGAAGCAGAGAAAGAAAAAAATCCTGAGGGTATGAGCTCAGAAGAAAGCTTGAGTGAAGCCAACAAGAACAAAATGCAAGTAGCAGAACCTGTTGACAATCCTGCAGATATAAGCCCCAGCACATCCACAAATAATGAGGAAAGAAAAGAATCAAGCAAGAGACATAGGAGCAGAAGGTCCAGATCTAGAAGGAAGAGGAGGGCCATGGTTGCTGCCGGCAACAATGACGGAAATCATCAAATGGAGGTAGATGCCACAGCAAACCCATGAAATTTGGATTGGAAAAGCTTTGCAGTACAATGATGAATGAAGTAGTAGAAATACAAATTTCATAAAAGAGTTCTAGAAGAGACAAAAATCAAGACCACATTCATACGCTGAATATCGCTGAAGTGAAGTAGAGAGGAAAGAGAATACTAGTTGTCATTTTGTAGCTGATGGCAGCAAAAATAACAGTTATTTTCATATTATAAATGGATTCCTTCTGTGGACTTGATAATGTACTGTATTTACACTTTTATTTTATGTAAACACTTGCCTGAATTGTAGCCTCTGTAAGAAGTTCAACCACATGTGAAGCGATATTCTCTCTGCATAAAATGGATACACCTTTTCCCACATGACATGGACTTGCAAATAAGCTTTACTATCCCTTACACAAGATGTGAAAACATTGAGCAGCAAGAAAGACAAAACAAATTCAGGTAGAGGTGCAAATGAGATATGGCAACTTTACTTCTCAAGATGTATAAATAAACAGGAAAAGCTTTGCTGTCTTAACATCCAATAATTATGGATATGTAACTCAAAACTTGTAACACTTCAAGAATTTTGAATCAATTCTACATCATCTCCATTCTGTGCTTCTGTCTCACCCAAAAAATAAAAAATAAAAAATTACATTGACGGTTGCAGTTATGAATGTAAGTAGTGGATGTGGTTCAAGTAGCAGCCTACTGCATCGCAATCTTAGCTCTTGTGCTGTTTACCTGTGGCTGGAGGTATATGTGATTGTTGTACTTCATCAACTACAGATGCTATAAACAGCCACTGATGTTTCTTCAAAGATTATAACTTGAGAGCGAAGCCAACTGGTCTAAGTACAATGTTTACGTGTGGCAGTTGCAGCATTTACTTGGAACATTTCTACTAGGCTGCTTACAAAAATTTCTAATGTTGATACACAGTAATCAACGCATGAAGCACTGCTGAATCAAAGGGTGTGAATAGTCCACATAGTTATCCCAAAAGCTCTTGTACTTCTCCATTCCAATTTTGAGCCATGGCTTCATATTTCCATTGTAATGCAGCACTGCCCCTTCCTTGATAGTAGCAGGATCCACAGTAGTGTAGCCAAGCCCCAAGACATGCCATTTGGGATCCAGTGCTTCAACCAAACCATAGAAAGCAAGAAGCCCAGGCGGTAAAGACCCAAGCTTCCATAGGGTATGATCAGCATTGCGCTCCTGCCAATAATGATATATACCTGTCACATTCTTGTTCCTCCATTCGACAAGATCGAGCACATTCATACCAAATGCCCAGCCACAAGCATCAGGGTCAAAATGAGCACGGATTAGGGGATGGGAATGGTTAAGATACTTATGAAACCTGTGGAATGTCTCCATGCAAGTTTCTACAGCACCCATCACATTACCATTGAGGTTGATAGTAAACAGTTCGGATAAGTCCTTCTGAACAACAATATCATCATCAAGAAATACCACCTTCTGCAATTCAGGATATATTTCTGGAATGTAAAACCTCAAGTGATTAAGCATGGATAGGTACTTTGGGTTCCTGAATTTAATTGGTGTTCCGCGGTTACCACTGCCAGAGAAGTAGAACTTCTGAGTAGCAGTGTTCTGCAGCTGCTTAAGAACAGGAACATATGATGCATTGAGCCAAGTAAAGTCCTCCACCTTTTGAATCTCCACAGTGACCCCTCTGTAGTCACTCATGGCAAACCATGCCCTCATTGGAGCATAGTTCAACTCATCGGTAACTAGGTGAAAGACAATCTTTTCAGGGTGCTTTGAATTTATAGCTGTAGAATTGACAACAACTGAAACAGCAAGGATGTTGTCTGAGAAGACACAAAAATGATAGAGGCTGTTATCCCTTAGGTTGTTCTGCACTGCTGGGCTCCTATCCGAAAACTTCCTCTGAAGCTCAGAATTCTTGAACCATTCCATGGTTAACCGGACACCAAGGCAGTAAAGCCCCTTCGGGAGCTCCTCAGCAGCAATCTGCCCATATTTTGTGCTCTTCTCTGCCTCAGCTTTCGACTTCTCCTCTAGAGACTGAATCTGGCCTTTCAACTTCATGATTGTGATGCCACTATCGTACCGCAGCTGCTGCGCCTGGAAGAGCAGCACAGACATATCCCTGATCGCCTTCTCTGCTTCCTGCTCCAGCACCGTGCCCCCGTGGGCTGCAGCGTGCGCGAGGATGCTCTGCGCCCGCCGCATCTGGGCACTAAGCTCCGCCGCAAACTGCAGGTTATTGGCCTCCTTCGCGACGACGACATAGGTTTTGGCTAGATAAATCTGGTCCATGAGCTGCCTGGAGAACGAGCGAGCGCTCAGCATTTCGTCAGTCATGTTGAGAACATCCGTGATGCCCCCCAGGTAAGATCTCTGCACAGGAGAGGTTTGAAAACTTTCAGATGCTACTCGATAGCGCACTCGTTATCTTTCCGCAAAATCTAGCACTAGACACTAAGAAAGCTAGCGGATTTAGCAAGTGTAATGGCTACTAACTAAAATTGGCTTGCTCGTGGTCAAATACTCGGATGGCGAGACGATCCCTGCAATGCGGTAAATGCGACGTGGTTACCTGACGGAGGAGAGGGGAGGAGGTGGCCTCGGATCCGGAGGAGGCGGTGGAGATGGACGGCGAGGCGCCGGGGTCGGGGGAGCCGAGAAGGACTGCGAGGAGGAGGACGCAGGCGAGGGCGAGGAGGAGCGAGAGCGCGAGGCGCACCCACCACGGCCGCTGCTGCCACCGGCGCTTGAACGACGGTCGCCGCTGTTCCAGGAACGGCCGCCGCCTCATCGGATCGCGCGGGGGGGGGGCGGTCCCGAGCCCGCGCCCGCGCCCCCGCTGCTCTCGCCGCACTGGCCGGGCGGGAGGCGCCGCGCCGAGATCCGAGACGCGCCGCTAACCGCCGCGCGCGCGCGCGAGCTGCTCGATTTCCCTTTTCAGATCTCGCGTCGCGCGGCGCGGCCGGGCAGCGTCGTGCTCGCTCTTGGACCGACGTGCCTTGCTTGACTGCTCTGCGACTTGATCTGGCTGCCCGCCCGCCTGGCTCAGACGCCGTGCAGATCCAGGGGGGACAAGTCACCGCGGCTGCCTTTTGCTGGCTCGCCGCTTCGTCGATGCTGCTGTCCGCCGCGCCGTGCAGGTGAAGCAGAGTATTTCACCAGGCAGATCGCATCGCAGCATGTAAGAATGGTCACGCTGACAATGTCTCTTGCCTATTTAACTCTGGACCATTTTGGTTGTCAAGTAGAGAAATTACCAAATCTGTAGGGTAAAACCTGTTAACCTGTTGATGTGCCTTCCATTGTTTTCCAGTTAAAAGATGCAGACTAAGACATCGAAACGGTTTATAAAGCCAGCTTACAAACTGTAGCAAAAGATACGTAAATAATGAAGATGCTACTTTATTACAAACCATGTCTAATACCTATCACATTATCGTTCTTTTGCCTTTGACAGAGCTTTCAACAATGTAACCGGCAGAAAAATTGAGAAAAACATCACTAAAATTTGTAGGAAGATAGGCATGTTATTATGATCTTCTAAAAGTCGAACAAACAATTAGCCGTAAAAGAATTCAACCCCGTCTACCAAGCCGCTCCATCATAATATCTAAAAACGAAAAAAAATCTTTTTTTAACCTTGGTTCAATTTTACTTGTGTATGAATTTAGATTTAACATGGCTATATTTAATATTTGGTATAATTAATTCATATATTAATCTTGGTAATAACAGCACACACAAAAAGAAAAATTAGTGTCTACTAGGTCGGTAAGAAAACTTAAAATTTTGCTGCACCGACCATGGGGGAATAAGGCCGGCCCATCTGTGAGCCCGTATCGCAGCCCAACACAACATCACGGTCGCCGCCGTAACGACTGGACTATTCATCCGAGTACACGACCGCTAGACCGCTACCGACGTGGCAGGACCGCAGGAGAGGAGGCGTCGAGTCGAGCCTGAACCGTGGCAGCGATTCCTCCCTCTCCCAAGTCTCCCCCCGTAAACCCGACACGGCGACACGCGACAGCCCCGGCCCTAACCCAATGGCGACCCCGGACGGCGAGGCCGCGCAGCCACCGCCGAAGCGTTCCCGGCGCGACCCCGAAGCGGAGGAGGACACCGCAAAGCCGCCGCCGCCGCCGCCGCGCGTGGAGCTAAACCCGGCGGACTGCGATCTCGGTACGCACACACTTACCTGACACCCCGTCTTCCTCGGCACTCTCATTTTCGTTAATCGCGCCTCTAACCGTTGCTGTCGCCGCGGTGCGTTCGTCCATCCAGACTTCGATGTCGGCGGGGGCGGCCTCCAGGGGAGCGCGCTGCACGACGGCGGGTTCGCCTACTGCTGGTCGGGCGCGCGCGCGACGGTGGGCGCCAGGGGCGGCGGTAGGTACTGCTTCGGGTGCAGAATCGTCTCCGAGCAGACCGTGGAGATGGACCTCGCGGCCCCCGAGGAGCGCCACCTCTGCCGCATTGGCGTCTCCAGGGGCGACGATCCCGTGGGGGCGCTCGGGGAGTCCGACCACAGCTTCGGGTTCGGGGGCACGGGGAAGTTCTCCCACCAGCGGCGGTTCGCCAACTACGGCGTCAGGTTCGGGGTCGGGGACACGGTCGTCTGCGCCGTGGACCTCGATTCGAAGCCCATGGCGTCGATCGGGTTCGCGAGGAACGGCGAGTGGCTTGGTATCGCGAAGCATTTCGATGCCGGTGAGAAGGGGCTTGGCTTGGTTGATGCCCCTGTGAGGCCGATGCAATGGGAATCCGCGCTCTTTCCCCATGTCCTGCTGAAGAATATTGTCGTGGAGATGCTATTCAGCAGGGAGGATGGGCTGGAGCCAGTTGATGGTTATGAGCCCTGGGCCTCGGCTTTTGCTGATGGGAATGCAGTATTTGGCCCTTTGTTTGAACAGGGTGAATGTGAGGTCATGATGATGGTTGGTCTCCCAGCTTCAGGCAAGTCGACATGGGCAGAGAAGTGGGTCAAGGAGCATCCGGAGAAACGTTTTATCCTTCTCGGGACTAACCTTGCATTGGAGCAAATGAAGGTTGGTTTTCCTTCTCGTGGCAATAATGGTGTTCTTTTAGTTGCTGCCTCTTCAGTTTTTGACAGCCTTGATCATTGCAGGTGCCAGGATTGTTGCGTAAGAACAACTATGGTGAGCGTTTTGATCGGTTGATGGAGTGTGCTACATGGATTTTCAACAAATTGCTGACCAGGGCTGCAAACACCCGTCGCAACTTTATCATTGATCAAACAAATGTTTACAAGAATGCTCGTATTCGCAAGCTGAGGCCTTTTGCCAACTACCGTAAGGTAAGATGCAAAAGAGTAAAGAATATCCCATTTTCTGTATGGTGGTTGGATTAGCAAGTCTTAGCGCGGGATTGGTTGATAAGATGTGTAATGCCACTTTTGTATGCAACAGACTGCTGTGGTCGTATTCCCACCGCCAAGTGAACTGAAATCCAGGGCAGCAAAGCAATTCGATGAGATGGGGAAGGAAGTGCCAGCTGAAGCAGTTAACGAAATGACAGGTACCTGGGCATATGCACGTCTTTACTTTACTCTCAAGTAACATGTTTGCCGTCCAGCTTCACTTTTTTTAGTGTCTATACATCCAACACTTACCAGTTACCGTACATTCCCTATTCAGCCAATTTTATCTTGCCGCTCTCAAGGGATATGCCTGATTCGAAGGAGCCTTTTAACAAGGTATACTCAAATTTTGGTATTATTGTACTGCATCTTCTGACTACTCTCAAATGCTTGCTTAGTTCACTGTGTTTTAAAACATTTTTCAGGTAATTTTTACAGAGCTTTCTAGGGATGAGGCCCAGAGAAACCTACTTGAGATGCAACGGGTGCTGCCAAGAACCGGGACCCCAAGCTGTGGCAATTCCAGTAACCAAAATGTATGGTGCCTTTATTGTTATTTTGAAATAGTTTCTCTTTTGTTTTGTGCCATCATGATCAGTGTCAATATGCAAAGCAATACAGTAGTGTTCTGATGTTCTGTGTGCTTACAGGCTAACTCAACATATGCAGCGACTGCTGCTCCAGTTGATCCTAGGGCAAGGTCATCCATGGCAAACATTCACCCACCAATGGCCAATTCATATGGAAGTTATAGTGGCACGGTACCTGGAAGTGCTGCTACTTTCAGCACAGGTGTGCATACTATGGGCACCACAACGCAGCAACAGGCACCATCTAGTGTTCAGAGGTTTCAGAGTCCAACAGGAAACCAACATGAATTTCATTCAGGCTACCCAAGTGCTCCGAACCAATATCAGATGCCCTCAAGCTATCTGAGTAACTCAAACCAGTATCAGTTGCATGGAAGCTACCAAAGTACCCCACTTCCTGCTTATGGACAGAGTACATGTGGATCCCATAGGAACCCGAGCCCGTACAATCCTAATCCTTATAGCCCTGAGATGCACCAATGTATTCAGGCTCCCATGACTAATAGGAACCTCTACCAGGCACCTGGGTCAGCTGAAGCCTATGGGGTCCCTGGCTATGCAGCTGCAAATCTGATTGGGAGGCCACATCAGGTGCCACCACCAACTCTTCCAGCATATAGTTCACAGCCAGTTGCTCAGTGGTTGCCAAATCAATATAGTTCTTCTTCATGGAGTTCTGACAGTTGCAGGCCCTATGGACAACAGTCTGGTAAGTGATCACCATGTGGTCTTGTTAGTCCAGTTCATAATCTACCTATAATTATACTTGGTATATTTCTAGGTTCAAAACTTATGCTTGCAAACCATTGACGTTTTTAGACCAACAGTTTCATTCCATTAGCACATTAGCAGTCATCTTGATAGAGTCGTCTGTTTAGCTCACTTGCCATTCAGTTTCCTTGTTACATGGTTTTGCCTGAATTTAACAATCATTGATGCACCCTGATCTGATTTTGATTTTCCGTAATATGCTGTCAAACATAGAAGCAATGTTCTAACGGTTTCTTCAACTAACGGCAGATGTGCACTACCCGCCGTGTGCTGCTCCAGCAGCGCCTCCCACTCCCTGGCTTCCTCACTGTTCTGCTCCAAACCACATGAATCAATGGCGGAGTCAGAATTAGCTTCATGGTAGCTATCACTTGTTTTGCAAAGAGAGCACGAGATGCATTAGTCACAGGGATGTCTGATTTCATCCTTTTCAGGTTTTAGGGAACCTTTTTGCTGCCATTATGTACATAACTACACATTTAAGATTTAGCAGTTCGTTGGATCATCTTGTTGAGGATTTTCATGTTTGTGGATGCTCGATCCTTTTGCTTTTTCCTTGTGAAATCTAACAGATGATTATGTACATAGCTACACATGAATGCTTCTCAAGCATAGCATGTTTTGTGCAAGTTTTGAGTGCCATGCAGTCGATCGAGAACTTCGTACAAAAATATGCACAACATCGATGGATTATGGAATATATACACACGCAGGCGAGCTTTGACGAACACCCTCCAACATCCCTGGTCAAAATTCAT
This sequence comes from Panicum hallii, assembly GCF_002211085.1. NCBI lineage: Eukaryota > Viridiplantae > Streptophyta > Magnoliopsida > Poales > Poaceae > Panicum > Panicum hallii. Next base: position 45,117,295 of record NC_038048.1, on the reverse strand, counting down.
GCGTGACATGAATGACATGTACAATCCAACGGTTGGGATTTAGCATCTATAAGCATGTATAATTCCGATACACTCGAGCGTGTAAAGGTACAGTTAGTTCACCGGCAAAACAAACCATCGTCCATGTAGATGCAAGCTAGCCGGCTCTTCTAAGACAACTCACAAACCCTAGCCTGTATTCTCAAGGGCAAGAAGCCAAGAACTTCCTAAAAGATCATCTCCTCTTGACAGCCCCATAGTTCCTGGCGGGCTGCGAAACAACAAAATTTTTTAATTAATCAACTCATTTCACGTAATATGTTTTCTTTAAAATGCACAAAATTTTGCATGACAGTGGAGATAGCTACAGTATGCGAACTGAGAATAGTGAGGTGATTCACTCACCCGAGGAGCTTTCTTGGGCGGCTCATCTTCTGAATCATCATCATCTTTGCTCATCATACTTTGGATGGAAGCAATATCTGTTTTTCTCCCCCTCTTCGCAGTAGAACCTCGACCTCTGCCTCTGCCTCTAGGAGCTGCCCTTTTACGCCCGACTTGTTGCGCACTCTCCTCTTCCTGTGAGCATTAGAGAATAAAAACAGATGATGAGATCATTTGGCAGGAAAATAAGGCAGTCCATAATATCTACATGCACCTGCACCAACAAAAATTGAGTAAACAGACATACTGAATTTTCAACAACTTCATTTGCATCTGCTTCCTCCTCTGAGGAGGATGCTACCTCCTCACTGCGGATGACGGTACTTGACCTGCAAATGGATGCTATGTTAGTAAATTTAGCAATGAAGTAGCTTTTTCGCCCAAAAGAAGAGCATTCTAGCTTGGCTGCAGCCTGAAAATCAGGGCACCTGCAAAATTAGGCTTGGCATGGCTATTCTATTTGGTCCTGGCTGAATAACTACATTCTCCATAGTAACACAAAATTCTATTGAATTTCAAAGGTTCAAAGCTGAAAAGAAAGATGACAACTGACTAATGGTTAGAATAACCAACCTCGGCTGACTGAAACTAAGAGTGGTCTGCTTCATTGAGCTGGTGCTTCTTCCCCTGCCCCTTTTGGGAGCCCCACGTTTAGTAACATCAGTCCTAGCTTTGGAAGGTCTAGTAAATCCAGATGATTTTCTGCCAACATCAGTTGATCTTGCACCAAGAAGCATCTCCCTGGTGTCTTCATCATCAGTGAAGGAGTTCAGGCTGCTTAGAGCTGCAACGGATTTGCCTCCAGTATCCTAGATGAATATCATAAGTGTTATAAGCTTTCTAGGAAAGAAAATATTACATAAAGAAAAAGGAATTTTAATGCTCAAAGATAATAACAACCAAGTTTTGAGAGCTTGACGTGAACCGTGAGCCTTCCTTGGAGCGAAGGGACCTTTCCTTTACACGGTCCTAGATTTTAGATTGGGACTTGTTAACCACCTTTTTGAGACAGAACATTATTGGATAACTATAGTACAACTGTAGAAGGCTTAAATACCTGCATGCACTCACTAATTTTGACTATTATATCTTCTTCCTCGATTTTAGATTGATCTGCTTCAGAACTCAACTTACTCTGCAAAATTTGTTATCAAGATTTGTAGATTAGATGCATGATTCTTCTCTGGCATCCAGAACTAAAAGCTAACACCTCACAATCCTAGGGAATTATACCCTGGTTTCCTCAAGATTTCGCTGCAAACATGAATAAAATGCCATCTTGTCATCCTTGTTCACAAAATCATGCAAAGCAATGTCCAAGTCATCCACCGGAAGAATCTCCATTTTCTGAAAACAAGAAGAAATGTGTGCCATTATAAAGCTTATATTTTAAGTACATATAATGACTGCAGAAAACAAATAGATGATGAAAAATAGCCAATAGATTCACAAAAAATTGCAAACAACATAAAACGAAATCCTCTTTACAGCACATCGTGAATGAGGCATGTACCCAGTAACCCAGAATATGTCATACATTGTGAGAGGACCTGAACAGACATGCCTTTCATCAAAATACTGACTGGGGCATTCATGCCTACCCACGCGGCTCCTAGCCCTAGCTAGAAGCATTTTTCTGGGCATTAAAATTACATTCCAAATGAAAGTGAATTGATATGCTGCACTAACAGAAAACATTTCAACTCCTAATTCGTGTGGGGATTATTAAGAAGATTAGATGTTTGCTTTTAGTTTGCACAATTAGAGGCCAACATTTATTCCATCCTCAAAGACAGAGCCAAAGAGGTATGTGCAGTATCATAAGTACCAAGTTGCTCTCTGCAACCAAAGCTTCAATTGTTTGTTGGTTTAGTTCCTCAGGACGAAGTTTCTCAGAATCATCAATATGGTCTACAAGATAGACATAATTTAAAAAATAAATCAATAAGAAAATAAACAGGTCATTTGTAGCTTTTTTTCTCAATCAATAGATATCAGATGCACTGTTTCTCCCAAAATATAAAGAAATACCTCCTGCAGTCTGACGCTTCTTTGCAGATTTTGAAAAAATGAGAATATCTTGAGGGTTTGCCACCTTGCAAAATCATCAAACAAGTTCAACCAAGTAGGATTGAGACAGGACACTTCAGTAGTACCAAATTAGTGATTTAGGTACCTTTCCTACATATTTCTGACCAAAACGTTGTGGGTTTATTGTTGAAAACCCGGAGTAATCTACCTGCAAAACAATATGAGCATTGTCATATACTTTTTCTTTCTTGATCACTTTGCACCCAATTATGCGCTGCATTTTATTACCTTAATTCTAATTAATGGAAGTTTGGACTCTGATCTGCTGGCTGTTGGTTGGCTACTCTTCTCAATCAAATTTCTCACCTGAAGCAATTCAGTAATACGAAACCCAAGAAAATCCACTTACAATTGACAACACATATGGGCAGACTAGAGAAAATAACAAGCAGACTACTCTTTAATGTTTCTTAAGAAACTTGTGAAGATCCAAAAACAGAATGGATACAAGCACTCACAATTTTATCCAAGTGTTCAAGCACAGAGGCCTGATCGTTGGGATCAACATCTGCTTCATCCTTTAACACAACCTACAAATTTAAACTGTAAGATTCACTAACTAAAACAAGAAGCATGAAATATGAGAAAGACATACCTCAGCATATTCAAAAGGTCTGACAGATCTGAGAGGTATTTTGGTTGGCCTATACTGATTTCCCTATTTACAAAACATATAAGGAATGAAAAACTACAAACAGCACATTCAACATGAATAAGAAAGTTCTGTCTTGAAAGAAGACCTTGATCTCTAACAAAAGAACATGCTTTGGTTTTGCTTCCCCATCTATCAGGGAGGTCGCAACTGATGAGCCTGGTTGAGTGATGTGGAAACCCATCCCAGGGACCTCCTGTAAATAGTTTATTAGAAGGCAAGTGCACAGTTAGTTTCCCTTAAATCATGAAATGTAAAAACTGAAATCCCCAAGCTGTTACCTGAGGATCAACAAGGCATTCATGCTCATGGCCCCACACAACAAAGTCCAGAAAACGTGGTAAGAAATGCTCGTTGATGGCACTTTTAGGGTTTGTCTTTATCCTATGTGAGTTTCGGTGTAAATTTGATTTTCAGTAAGCAGGATGTAGGACCAAATGAATAAAATAAATCCTCTGTTGTTTTAACTTGCTATGCGCACCTGTTCTGATGAAGAACCAATATATTGAACCAGTCAGATACTGAGTCTCCATCTTGAGTTCCAGGCCGCATCCACTGTACTGAATGAGGTGTCTGAAGTATTCAAAAACAAAACATGATACAAATAATAACAAAAAGGTGGCATGTAAATGTTTGCAATATCAAAAAAGTGTTCTTGTTTAACTGGCAAGAAGTTATTTCAAGGAAAAAAATGATGGAAAGGCACCTGAAACATTCTGTTTAGTCGTTCATCCCTAATGTTACCAAGACCATAAAGCGCAACTGAAGTTATGCCCTGAAATAATAGAAAAGCAATGAAGTTAGCATATTAAACATAAGTCATTTCCTGGAGTTGAAGTAGCGCACCTTTTTTATGAGTACAGGATAAACTGCTATTTGGCCAACACCAGAGCCACCAAGGTCCATCTTTCCAAAATAATTTACAAGATTGCAAGCCGAAAGAATATCGATGGCTGAGAGATTGTCCTACAACAAGAAGCATAAATGTTTCAAAGAAAGCTGACATCCCATCATAGGCATAATTTCAGTACAAATACACAAAGTTTAGAGGGTACAAAACAATGTCCATATTAGAGGGTAACAAAACAATGTCCATACCACTCCAGCTGGGTCATCGTGATTTCCATGGATAGTGAAAACAGGCAAGCCAACGTTGAAATTTGGGTCTTCATAATTTACTTGTCCAAATCTGAGAATACAGCAGAAAATTTCTTGTAACGAATGAATCATATATCAGAATGAATCTCTGGAAAAAGTGATCAACTAAATCTTTCAAAAAAAAAGTGACGAACTTCTCCATAAGAGTTTTATGGTGAAGTTGTCTTGAACATACATAAATTGACTATCAAAGTATTGATCAAGCAATAACATTCATGTGCTCACCTGTTTGGGAAGTTAACTGTCTGGTCACTGACAACCTGGAACTTCACTGGTTGGTCATTTAGGCAGTAGCGTCGTAGGATCTCAATAGTTCTCACCAGGGTTGAGCGTGACGGCTTATTCTCGTGGAATAGATCACCACCAAGAAGTATAAAATCTACCTGCAATTCAGTTTCGTATAAAGCATAAACAACCCATGAGCTCACAAGAGCTGGGAAAACAAGTGGTACTAGCAGATATATCATTCCTACAAACCTTATTTTGATCTGCCAATGAGCAAATCTCTTCAAATGCTTGAAAGGAATCGAACCTACGTATCTCATCTTTCTCCATGTAGCCTAGATGGCAGTCAGTCGCCACAAGTACCCGGAGCATGTTGATATCCCCTCCCCCTTCCCTGCAACATCATTGGACACTTAAACATAATAAGAACCCAGCATCACAGAACAGGCAGCCCTCAAAGTTACATTAATATGGAACAACTATGCAGATTGCTTAAATTGCAACAATATAGTTCATTCACAAAATAAATAATTAGAACAACCCAATAGGCCATGCAGTGCGCTGCAGTCATCCTCAGAACCAGAAAACCAGTTCCATGATTAGCACATATTCACCTAATGAGCAAAAGAACTCACATCGTTTGTGCTGCTTCAGACATGGACTCGACCTCAACTAGTTGACCAGATCAATCCTTGGGATGTGAAATCAACCTTGCCGGCCGCCGGTGAGCTTCACCTGGACGCCCTTGTCGACGAACTTCGCCAGGTCGAGTGCAGTCTCCTTGCGCCCCGCCTGATCAGGAAACAAACAAACAGCACAACTCAACCTCGCATCACGAGCCAGCCACCACACGAATCTAAAACAAGAGAACTACTACGCGCACGAAAAGGGAAGTCGATGCTTAGTTGCTTACCATCTCAATACTAGCACGCGGCGGAATCCTTCGAGCGAATCCTCCTACCACCGCCTGAGAGCCGCAAATCGCCGGGGGATTCGAGCGGATTTTTGCCCTAGAAATCGATGAGGCCGCCGCAGCTGGGGAACTCACGAAGAAGAGGAGAAAGCTTGGGGGGGGGGGGGGGGGGGGGGTTTGCCCTCTGCTTTGCCCACCCAACAACCAGGACAGGAGGACGGGGAAAGTCGCAGCTACCCCGGCCCAGATAAACTTGCAGAGGCATGCGGCCCAACCCATAGCGCCACACATATGTGGACCTGTCGTTTTAGGGTCCTATATCCGTTTTCGTTTTTCTAAAGCGTATTTCTCAGTTCACGCTTTTCATCTGCCCTCACTCCCCGTTGTTTCTGTCTCCTTTCGAGATTTCGAGGGAATCGAGGATAGAGAACGCCACCACCAAAAGAATATAGGGTTGAACTTCCCACCAGTGTGAGGCGTCGCGGTCTCCTCGCCAAGGTGGCGGCTACTGGTCGCTGGACAGGTAGATAATTTTTTCTCCGGCTTTCACGTCTGTTAACCTCGTATTTTCGTGTGTCGTAGGGGACTTTCTTAGTTGGGAGAGCGCAGCCGCATAGGTTCGAAGTGATTTTGAATTTGTTCGTGTTGTGTGGAGAGTCAATATTATTGCCCGCGGCACCTATTCGACGAATTTTTCGCAGCTCTCTATGGTGTCTCTACTCCCTTGTGCTATGTCGCAGGCGGTTTTCTCATTTCGTGGAGCGCAGCCGCATGCATGTAGAGTGATTTTAAATTTGTTTGTGTTAGGTGGGGAGTCAATGTTATTGTACGCGGCACCTATTCGACGAAATGCCCGCACCTCTCTATGGTGTTCTCTCTGCTTCCTTATGCTGTATAACATATGGAAAAGTAAGGTTATCATATGTGAAAGTTAGAGAAAAAATTACCTATCTGTCTAGCGGTCAATAGCCGCCGCTCTAGCAAAGAGATCGTGATGCACTACACTTGCGGAAAGTCAAAGTCTATATCTTTTTCCGGTGATGACGCTCTCCATCATCGGTTCCCTCAGAATTTTGAAGGGACAAGTGAGGGCAGATGAAAAGCATGAACTCAGAAATACGCTTTAGAAGAAACGTAAACGGATATAGGACCCTGAAACGAAAGGCCCACATATGTGAGGCGCTATGGGTTGGGCCGCATGCCTCTGCGAGTTTATCTGGGCCGGGTTAGCTGCGACTTTCCACGTCCTCCTTTCCTGGTTGTTGGGTGGGCAAAGCAGAAGGGCAAAACCCCCAGCTTTCTCCTCTTCATCGTGAGTTCCCCAGCTGCGGCGGCCGCATCGATTTCTAGGGCAAAAATCCGCTCGAATCCCCCGGCGATTTGCGGCTCTCAGGCGGTGGTAGGAGGATTCGCTCGAAGGATTCCGCCGCGTGCTAGTATTGAGATGGTAAGCAACTAAGCATCGACTTCCCTTTTCGTGCGCGTAGTAGTTCGCTTGTTTTAGATTCGTGTGGTGGCTGGCTCGTGATGCGAGGTTGAGTTGTGCTGTTTGTTTGTTTCCTGATCAGGCGGGGCGCAAGGAGACTGCACTCGACCTGGCGAAGTTCGTCGACAAGGGCGTCCAGGTGAAGCTTACCGGCGGCAGGCAAGGTTGATTTCACATCCCCCTCCTTCCCCCTCCTCCTTTAATTGTCTGAACAATTTCGTGCCCCAAATTTGCGCCTTCTCCATGAGGAGGATGTACCTATTGAACACAGTCAAAGTACAATCCTATGGATAGTCTCCCTATCCAGCTTGTGATATGTTCATGCGCTTGGTGTTTGTGTTAGCATGTGCTGCTGTGCAATCGTTTTAAGTAAGTTATCAGGTGAAGTTCACAAAATCTGCTACATAACCCTGGCATTTGTTTAAACCAATAGTCATGTAATAAATTATTTTTGTTGGACTTGTGGTCAGTGAACCACAAAACCTGGCGTTAGTGTTGCATGTTGAAACCTAGGGCTTTGTGACACCTGGGCCACTAAACTTAGGTTTTGTGAAATTTACTCTAAAACATAATGCGTGCTTGCTCTCCAACTGAGTTTGTCTGTGTACATGTTTTTATAGAACACGAAAATGATAAAGTAGAAAGTCAGAATTAATTAGGATTGTTGTCATAATTTTGTGGGCTCCAAGTTTACTACCATGTGGAATGTTTACTGCTTTCATTTGCACAATCTCTTGACTTGCAACTTCCTTTTATGTTGGAATTGTTCATCTATACATAATAGGCTTATTGTCTCTTGTGCTAGTAGCTGAACAATGCGTAAGCTCCTTTAGAGATTTCAATACATGGACATGGACCCTTGTGTACCTTCTCTGGGTTTCTTTCCTATATATGCTTACCTGCCACCATATTCATGTGTCCAGTGACAGGAACTTTAAAGGGATACGACCAGCTACTCAACTTAGTGCTAGATGAAGCAGTGGAGTACGAAAGAGGTACTGTCTGATTCCTTTGGTTTTGTTGTATAACGTCTGGTTTTTGCTCATTGAAATTGGCTAGAATTAGGACTTATGATACAATTTTACAACATTTTGCCTCAATAATTTTGGGCAGTTAGCATTTGCTAGCTAATATTTCAATTAAAATCTGGCTAGGGATGAGATAACTGTTCATTAGCACTCAACTAAGTGTTAAAGACTGAATGAAGTATTGGATTTTATATTCTGCAAAGAACTGGGTCATAGTGCCTATTTTCTGCAGCTCATATGCTGTGTATGCAGATGGAATTGTGTTGAAGTTCTTTTTATAGCACTGAATGGAATGATCCATAATCTATTCATTTTCTTTTGTAGAGCAAGATGACCCGTTGAAGTTATCTGGGAAAACCAGACAGCTTGGCCTCATTGTAAGTATTCTTTTCTGACAGATTAGATTTAACATGTGTACTCAGTCATTTTTCTATTATTTGACTGATGCGTTAGGGAAGCTGATGCTCGATGGTGCTGATGTTGAAGTGTGTTATTGTTAATCTTCTCACAACCTTGTACCCATTTTGTTAGCAATGAACGATTTTAAGAATAAGTGCAAAGTAGGCTCAGGCACTAGTATTCTAGTAGTCCTCCTGTTGTTACCTGAATAAAAGTAAGAAACTACATGATTTTCAGGTCACTGCTAAATAAATTTCTTTTGATATATGTGATGTTGCTTTTTCATGGGCTTTAGAACTGCAATCTGAACATTATACCTCTTTTCTGTTCCTTGCAGGTGTGCAGGGGCACGGCAGTCATGCTGGTCTCACCGACTGATGGAACCGATGAGATCGCGAACCCTTTCCTCGCTGATGGGGCATAAGCTTGCACTGGTCGATTATTTAGAACCGTGCTCTCAAAGCACCCCTCAGAACCGTCTGTTCCAGTGGAAACGAACTCCAATCTCATGTATTATTTACCCGTTGCTGATGAAGTTGTAATTTCATTGTGCAACTTAAAATGTTGACCCTTTGTTGCTAATGTATTCTTGCTAAGTACTTAAGTTTATGCCTCTTTTCTGACACTATTATTGAGCTATTTTGTGCTTGTTTTAAATTGGAACGAGGGACATACAAAGATGTCACCAACTCACCATGCACACGCACTCCATGTCCCTGAGGCTTAAGGGCAGTTTGATTGATGGGTAGGCACAATTTGCCGCACATTGTTGTGGAACATGCTTTGGCAAGGATACGAACTGTGTTCATCAATGTTTGACGCTCTCTAATTATGAAAAGAAATTTTTTTTGACGCCTTCCATGTCTGCATTCCTTGTGTTATGCACCAGCGGCAGAGGAAACGACTCATGTATGTGATGTCTTCGTTTTTTGCATTTAAATTCAGATCGTCAATGTTTCTGTGCTGTCATTTATGTACAGTTTCAGGTTCCCAGAATCTTCTCATGTATGTGATTTCTTCGGTTTTTTTAATTCGAATTCAGATCGTCAATGTTTTTGTGCTTTCTTCTGAAAAAACTCAGGTAGTGTGTACGTATCCAGTTTCAGTTTGCCTCCACGGGGAGTTGTTGCTCATAGGCCGGCCCATAAGCAAGACTCCCTCGGTCCACATGCTTGTTTCGGCCCGTTTCCCTCTAGGGTTAGGTCAAGGCCTCCCCCGATCCTCCCTTTATTAATACAGGCCAAGCAACCGCCGCCGTCCGCTTCACCATCACCACTTCTCGCCGGGGAACCACAAATCCACCGCATCCGGGAGAGTAGAGGGGAGAATTCGGCGGCGGACAAGATGGTGTGCATCCGGCAGGCGACCATCGACGACCTGCTCGCGATGCAGGCGTGCAACCTGATGTGCCTGCCGGAGAACTACCAGATGAAGTACTACCTCTACCACATGCTCTCGTGGCCGCAGCTCCTCTTCGTCGCCGAGGACTACGGCGGCCGCATCGTCGGCTACGTGCTCGCCAAGATGGAGGAGGACCCCTCTGAGCCCTGCCACGGCCACATCACCTCCCTCGCCGTCCTCCGCTCCCACCGCAAGCTGGGGCTCGCCACCAAGCTCATGTCCGCCGCGCAGGCCGCCATGGACCAGGTCTTCGGCGCCGAGTACGTCTCCCTCCACGTGCGCCGGTCCAACCGCGCCGCCTTCAACCTCTACACCTCCACCCTCGGGTACCAGATCCACGACATCGAGGCCAAGTACTACGCCGACGGGGAGGACGCGTTCGATATGCGCAAGCCTCTGCGGCAGCCGCAGCCTAAGAAGCACCATCACCACCACCACCACGGCCCCGGTGGATGCTGCTCTCACGACGCCCCTGCGGCGGCGGCTGGTTCTTCTCCGCAGTCTTCTAAATCGCCGGATAAGAAGTCTAACACTTGACGGGGGGTAAGCTTTTCCTTTGTTACCTTTTGATTTACTGTCATCTAGTAACATCTGGTTAGTGCTTCCTGCCGAATGCTTCCTTGTGATTAGGCTGGTAGGCGGATTACATTCTTAGTTTCGGTGTAGAATGTAGTAAGTAATTGTGCCTCTCCTCACCTTTGGTTTCTTGAGACTGTTCACTCTCAAGGAAGCCCAGTCATGGAGGCACAGAGTTACTTGTGAGTTTAACGTGGAAGCTTACTGTTTCTTATGGTATTGCTTCTAAAATTGCTCACTAAATTGGCTCCAGTTGCTTGTTCTCAGATTACGTTTAACTTCTGGTATATTAACGTTACTGTCTGTCAATCATTGTTATGTAATTTTAGTTCGATAGGCGTTCACATCACTTTGTAAGTAACCTACTATTGTTTGTTGTAGTGATATGTTAACTGTATATGACTTGCTTCAATCCAATGATGAATTGCCCTGTAACTTAGGTGTAGATCGCTCCAGGTCTCTGAATTTCAGGGAGAACCTACTTGGGGTCCTACATTGGAATGAGATATATGGGCTTTTACTGAGCTTTATAATTGCAGTATTATCCAAGGTTATGAGAAAATTTAGGTGCATTTATTTATAGCATGTTTTCATTGCTATTCTATGATGATTTTCCTGATGTGTGAGATGTAGATAGCTCCAAGTCCCTGCTTGTCAGGGAGAACCTACTTGGAGTCCTACATTCAGATGAGATTTCTGGTCATTCTCTGAGGTGATTTTTAGTTTGTTGCTGTGTTCTGTTAAGCTTCTTTCCTTGTTGTTGTTGTGTTCTTTGTATCTTAATTAGCGGAATGCATTCATTTGAAATCCTTGCATGTGCCAATGATGAGTTGTCCATAATTCGAGATGTAGATAACTTCCAAGTCCCTGTTTCAGGGAGAACCTACTTGGGGTCCTATATTCAAATGAGATGCATGGGCATTTACTGAGGTTTTGAAATTGAGGCCAGATGTTTCTATGTTATTTGGATGCATACTACATGAGAATTGTTCGTTTATGACTGATTTGGATGGTGCTTTGGGTTCTTTGCCTTTTTTTACTGCCCATGTCATATTGTTGAGATGTTCTTCCTTTTACTGGGACTCAATGAAATAACATATTTTTCGAGACTTGACTGCCAATGATGATTTTGTCTGCAAAATGGATGTCCTGTGTACTCAAGTCCCTGTTTCAGGGAGAACCTACTTGAGGAAGCAGTGAATAACATGACATCAAAATCATGTATCTGAGGCATTGCGGGGAAAAAAATGCTTCATTTACAATTTTTTGCATCTGCTCAACGAAATAGCATAATTTTTGAGACTTGGCTGCCAGTGATGATTTTGTCTGCAAAATGGATGTCCTGTGGACTCAAGTCCCTGTTTCAGGGAGAACCTACTTGAGGAAGCAGTGAATAACATGACATCAAAATCATGTATCTGAGGCATTGCGTGGAAAAAATGCTTTATTGACAATTTTTGCGTCTACTCTTTTTCCTTCCATTTTTAGCATGCCGACTCTCCATCATGTTCCTTCATTTTGGTTAGAGGTCAAGTACTCTTTCAGTGATGATTCTGTCTGCAAAATGGATGTGCTGTGTATCCGAGTCCCTGCTTCAGGGAGAACCTACTTGGAGAACAGCACCTAATATGACATGAGTTCAGACGTCTGAGATAATGTTGGCTTATTGCCTCTTCAGCATTTTTATTACTAACAAATTATTTTCTTGTTAATTGAAGTAATGCTGTGCTTTGACGTTCATTGGACTGCAATTTAAATATTCAATTTCTTGTGTAGATTAATTGAAATAGTTTTCTGTGTAGCATTGTCTAACTATCTGAATCAATGTGCAGGAGTGAATCTATGGAGAGGAGTTGCGGAGCTCATTGGATAGCACACATCTTGTGCTTTCCATTTGATAAAAGATTGTAGCTTTCTTTTCCTATTAGAACAGAAAGGCCCTGTACTGTGATTATTTGTGTTTGTATGTGTCTGTTGGTTGATGATTTAAATCCATTGACCGAGTCCCTGTAAACTGTGAGAATGGCATGGAAATATACTGACATTTCAAGTCGCTTATTTTGGATGCCATACCTACCTGATGATTAATAAATTGATCTCGCAACAATATAGAAGAAAGTTGGTATCCTAGTCTCTGTTTTGGTACTTAATGTTTAAAAATCTAAGATTTGGTAACCGTGTTTTGGGTAATTACAGTTTTTAAGGTGTTTGGTTCAGCACAGGTTTCTTGTATTACATTCTACTTGGATACACACTTACCTCCAACTTAGTCTTCAACGAATACATGAACTCAACAAGAACTACCTCCTTTCATCTCGTGCCTTACTTGACACTCAGGAGTGATGTATCATAGAAGTGTTAAGCATTTTTTCATAAGTCATCACCAGCAGGGTTCGAAGTCTGAATCGTAGCTTAAGCCCTTCATTAGTCATCACCAGCAGGGTCCAGACAAGAATTACCCCCTCTTTCTATCTCATGCATTACTCGACACATTTAAATCTGGATCGAAGCTTATCTTCAGCTTTTCATCAGCCATCACTCAGCAGGGTAGCTCTGACTTGCTGTTGGATGTTGAGTGCTACCAATTTAAAAAGTGCCTTAGCAGCACCAGCAGGTCTTCATTGCTTCACATATTCTGTGACGTATTTTTGACGCTACGACAATCAGATCTGATTCATCGAGTGAGTTACCTTTCCTTTTGGCTGTAAACGAAGTAATTGCCCCAAGTAGATTCTGGTCCTAGAACCTGTATCGGTGTAGTGTACAGGTGTGCCATCGAAGAAACTGAACTCAGTTTGGTTCTTCAAGCAATCAGAGAAAGGTATCTTACAAAACTGAAAAGCAAAATAATTTATCGATTTAAAGCTGGTGAAGCTTTCTTTAGCCCTCGCAGCTACCAAACGATTCAACAGAAAATCCTGTGTGGAGGGGATGCTTTCTTCAGGAAGATAGCCTGGGCCCTGGAGCACGAGATGTTAACCTCGGTGTAACTCAGGGCTCTCCTCACTTTTGAGGAAAACACCACTGGCAACTCACTCAAACAGGGTCTGAAATTTCACTCTTTTTTTTATGCTGCCAGATCTTTCATACCCAATGCCGATCTTACTATGCACCAGCTTAACTGCCAGGTCGGTGTTTCCAGCTTTCCTTAGTGCATTGATCATCATTGTTCGAACCCTCCCAGGTATCTCACGGCCCTTCTGCACAATTCCATCAGCCAATTTGCAGGCCTGCTTGAACCTGCCAGTCTTACACAGGACATTGATCATATCCTCATGGGCTGTCTCAGGGATCACCCCCATTGGAGCCAGTTCATCCAGTATCCTGCATGCCCGGCTGAATTTGCCAGAAAGGCAGAGTCCATTGGCTAGGACCCTGAAAGCTGCAGCAGTGGGGGTGATTCCTTTGTCAATCATGCTGTCCCAGAACTTCAGGGCCTCCTCATTCTTGTGTTCCTTGAACAAACCGTCAATGAGTATGGTATATGTGTAGACTGTTTGATCACAACCATCGTCTTCCATTCTCTTGTATAAAGCACAAGCATCATCTGTTCTTCCTGCTTTGACTAATGCATCAATCAGAACGTTGTAACAATATGAGTCAGGCACAAAACCTTTAGACACCATCTCCATGAAGAGCTCCTGTGCCTGGTCAACTATCCCAGCTTTTCCAAAGCCATCAATTAGGCTTGTATAGAAAATGGCATTCACTGCAACACCCTTCTCTACACAACTCCTGAAGCATGCAAGTGCCTCATCCATATTGCCAAATCGGCACAAGCAATTAACAACCACACCATATGTTACCGCATCAAGCTCAATTCCACTGGCTTTCATCCTCTCAAAGAGTGCCATTGCCTCTTTCTCCCTCCCAAACTTACCCATCGAGTCAATGAGTGCAGTGTACATGGCTGCATTGGCAGGACACCCTCGCTTCAGCATCCTCTCAAACACTGCCATCCCCTCGAATGGTTTCCCGTCCTTGCAGAGCGCTCCAATCACCAGCACATAAGCATGCTGAGGTATCTCCTTCCCCATTCCCCTCTCTTCCATCTCTTGGAACCGTGCTATGCATTGTGGAAACGTGCCTTCACTGTAATGCCGCTGCATGAGAGTAAGGTATGTGACCTTGTCCGGCGCGAGCTCTGCATGTTCCCGCATATCTGCAAAACGTGTCATTGCATCTTGTGTCCTCCCCGCGCGGCAGTACCCCTTGATGAGAATGTTGTAGGAAACCACGTCAGGACGCACCCGATCCTCCGTGGACATTGCGTCGAACACGTTGATGGCAGTGTCTAGGAGGCCGGCGTTAACCAGACCATCCAGGAGGCAGTTGTAGGTGAGCCTGGACGGCTCGACGCCGGCGAGGCGCATGGCCTGCCACGCCCACAGTAGCTCCTCGGATAGGCCGAGTGCGGCCAGACTGCGGATCAGCGATGCCGACGACGCCGGAGTGAGGTGCTGCAGGACGGCGTCCCCGTGCGCTCGCAGCTCGGCGACGAGCAGCCGCACCTGACCGACAGCATCTGGGGCGGCGTCCCTGGAGCGGGCAAAGGAGTGGAGGAGGGACACGTAGCAGCTGAGGAGGCTCTGCGGGTGGGCGAGCAGGTCGGCGCCGTTGGGCAGGGACCGGAAGAAGTGGAGCGACGGCAGCGGGCAGGAGTTGAGCTGCGGGGACCGGAGCGCGGCGGCGACGAAGGCCGGGGAGAGGCGGATGAGGAAGGTCTTGCAGAAGGCGCGGAGGTCGGCGGCGAGGGTGGCGGGCGGGGAGCGGAGGACGAGGGAGATCACGCGGGGCAGCCACGGCGACGGGGTGGGCGGCGCGGACGAGGCGGAGGCGTACGGGCTCGGGTCCGCGAGGTCCGGGTACGGCTCGATCCACTCGGGCGGCGGGAGTGGCTGATGGTCGTGGGGCGCGGTGGACGCCCGCCGGCCGCGAGGGACGTGGCAGAAGCGGCGCATCGGAGGAGTGCGTCGGCGGCAAAGAGGAGACGCGCGGCAGGTGTTCGACGAAATGAGCGGGGCAGGCGTTTCTGATGTTTGCCTCGCCCCATGAGGCCATGACTGCGTCCGTGTCAGTTTGCCTGTATTTTGCTCCCCGGGAAATTGTCCGACGCTACAGAAATTTTGCAAACATGAAACCAAATCGAAAGTTCTGACGAGAAGGCATGAAATTATTTTTTTTCGTAACTAGATTTGATCCAATTGTGAGTGATCTTCACGGCTCGTAAAAATACTGAACTTGTAGCTTTGGTTGCTCACCCGAAAAGGGCCTGAACCATACATATCAAGGAAGTTGACCCTGAAGGGAACCCTCCAGGTATTGTGATGCAACAACAGAATACAGGTATGATCAAGACTGAATACAAAGTGAACATGTCATCAAGCTCATCTAGTTCATTGATCATGGCATCCAGCAAAGGGCGCTGAAACAAAAATCTCTATTCCACCATAGCCCGTGCATTGCATCCTCCCGTGCAGCAAGATAAACAGCGTAGCCCTAGGATGAAGCTAGAGGCCAGGGTCGTCCCACTGCAGGACGGCGGTGCCGATGTTCTGCTCCCTCTTGAGTTTGTCCTTGATGAACCAGTCGCAGACGCGGCCGGCGTTGAGCTCCTCTATCGGGACGCCCTCCTGCTCCGAGATCACCCTCAGCAGATTCAGAGACGATATCTGCGGCACACGCACACAAGTCAAGTGGCCGCCATTGGATCACCCATCGATGCCTCGTCTCGGCTGGACTTACGGTGAGGCGGCAGAGGAAGCGCTCGTGCGTGCTGAGGCCGGACATCTCCACCAGCCCGGCCTCCTCCAGGCTCAGGAAGGTCCTCCTCTCCTGCTCGTCGGCGCCGCTTCCCTCCGCCGCTTCTTGCTCCTGCTGCTGCTGCTGCTGCTGCTGCTTGTCCTCCTCCTGGCATCTCCTCCTGACCACCAGCCGCGAGGTTGTATCCCTTGCTGCAATCGCACATGACATGCAGTCAGGTTAGTGGTTGGTTACAGGAGGAACAGACCATGGAACAAGCTACGGATCAGACGCATGCAAATTCGTCACCCGGTCTCGAATCTCGACCTGGAAGGCGGGGGAACGCTGCTCGTCCGGGCAGCACCGGCCTCGGCGGCGGCAGGAGCGCCGCTGGCGGTTGCGACTGATGCGGCTTGCAGGCGCTGATCATGTTCTGCATATCGCTTGGGAGCTGCAAGCCGATCGGTGTTGAGCGAGCACCCCCCCTTCTGCTGCGGCGGTGAGTTGCTGCTGTTTCCTGCCTCGGATGGAGCGGACGACGGGACGACAAATGGTTGCGCGCTTGCGGAGGGAGAAGAAAGGGTGATGCGGATAACGTTGCCTCTGGCACGTACACACGAGGTAGACGACGGGCCTTAAATGGGCTGTCATGCTTAAGGCCCAGTATGTGCATAGAGCAGCACCGTGGGCCTTGACAGCAGCCCATCAAACAACGATCCGGACGTTTCATTTCTCTGCACCTCCGCGGCAAGCTTCCTTATCTGGTGGGTTATTCCTCTCAAAAAAAAATCTGGTGGGTTATTATGGGGCGTGGGCCCGCCGCCACCCCAATACGAGAGACGAGTGGAGCCACTGGGCCGGCGCCGACGAAAGCGGTATGGTGGGCGCGCAAACGGACAAACCTAGAGCCCCCGGTATGCTGGGAAACCAGCGCCCGCCGCCGCCTGTTTCGCCGGCGCTCCCCCAGCTATATTAACCCACGCACCCCACCCGATCATCTCTCAAATCTCAAGTCTCAGCATAACAGCATCACAATTCACACAACCTCACTCCAGCGACCAGCGAGCGATCTCTCGAGGCAGGCAAGTCCTAAGCTAAGCTAAGCTCCGAGGAAGAAGGACATGGCGGGTGCGGCGAAGGCGTCGTGGATAGTGGCCATGAGCGTGGGCGCCGTGGAGGCGCTCAAGGACCAGGCCGGCCTCTGCCGCTGGAACTACGCGCTGCGCTCCATCCACCGGGCCGCCAAGGCCAACGCTCCCAGCTTCGCGCAGGCCAAGAAGCTGGCCCCGGCGGCGGAGAGGAGGCGGGCGGACAAGGCCGAGGAGGGCATGAGGACCGTCATGTACCTCAGCTGCTGGGGTCCTAATTAGGCGTGATTAGGTTCTCTCTCTGTTTCAGCTTTGAGCAGCCGAGCTTGTCTTCAATCCTGGCCGGTTGCTCCTCCTGATTGTAGATACACGATGATGATGATGAAAAGTTGTGCTACTTCATTCGAGTATATGAATGCTTCTGCTACTGTGCGATCTCGTTGCGCTCACAACAAAGACTTTCGTGTGGTTCGACGCTTAGGCGTGCGAATGTAGAACAATCGCTCATGGGCTCAGGGCAAATGTAAGACGATAAACTCAGGTTCTGAACTCTGCTCTTTGATGACCTCTCGAAGAAAAATGGTAATGGTAACAAGGACAAACCAAGTGGTGTCCTGAGCTTAATTTCAGGCCAGTCTGTATCGGCCATGCACTCCTCCCATCCTATCGGCCATGCAATCCCAAATTACAATTCATCCTTTTGGCTCCCTTCATCCCAAACTACAATTCTCCATTTCGAATTACAATTCTCTCCGTCCTAAATTATAATCTGTTTTGGCTTCCTCCATCTCAAACTACAATTCATTTTAACTTCTTAGATTCATATATTTTGCTATGCATCACTTTATATCTAAATATATACAAAAACTACAACTAAATAATCCAAAACGAAAAACCTAAATAATCCAAAACGAAAAATTATAGATCTAAGTAATTCAAAATGAATTGTAATTTGGGACGGAGAGAGTGCTCGTTAACTAGTCTACAAGGTAATGATCCATGCTAGTTAACCATGATCTCATGTTAAAATGTATACTTCAGACATGATCTCCGAGTTTTTAGGGGAAGCCCGTACTTATTTTGCGGCGAAGCAAAGTAACAGGACGGCCTCCACTCCATTCTGGTTTGCAGTTTCTAGTAAGTATGCAGTAATCAACCTGCTCAAGAAGCATAGAACGATCCCACAGGACCGTCATGACAGGGAAAGCGTGATGATGACGAGAGGCCGGTTTCATGTCTGATTGTTTCCATGAAGTTTGGGCTCTGTTAGTTCCCAGGCCGTAAACGCAAAAAAACCGTAAACGCAAAATTTTCGAAGGAATCTTACTAATTTGAAATACTAAATGAAGTCTATTTACAAAATCTTTTGCATGGATGGGCTGTAAATCGCGAGACGAATCTAATGAACCTACTTAATCCATATTTTGCAACGGTGATGCTACAGTAACCATCCGCTAATTATTGCTTAATGTGACGCCCTGAAAATTTACCAAATTAAATTACGCGCTAAGATGTTTTGTTCAAAGCGTTGGCACCCTAATCGCCTCCCGGACACTTCACCGACCAGACGCTCGGCTCCAGCTGTTGACCCAGCCCCTTTTCCGATGGCCGTACCCTCTTCGCCGTCCCATCCCGCGCCGCTCGGTGGCCTGCCGCCCACGCGTGGCCACCTGCCGCGATTAGTGCCGGCGCGATTCCTTTCTCCCCGCGCAGCGCGCGAATGCCGCGTGCGCGTGGCCGACCGGCCGCGGTCGCCGCCGCGATCGGCGCCGACGCGCCCCCCCCCCTCTCTCTCCCTCTCCTTTTCCCTTTTTCCTCTCCCCCATCTCTTTTCTTCTTTTCTTTTTCCCCCAATCCCTCTTTCTCCTTCCTTCTTTCCTTTCCTTTCCTTTCCCTCCTTTCCTTTTCTTTCCTTTTTCTTTCCTTCTTCCCCCTTCCTCCCTTCTCTCTTTCCTTCCCCTGCCGTGTGCCCGAGCGCCGCCCAGGCCGTGCGCCTGCGCTGCCCCGGCCGTGCCGCGCGCACGCGCTCGCCCCCGCGTGCCCCGCGTGCCCCGCGTGGCCGTGCGCCGCGCCGCGTCACGCGCGCACGCGCGTGCCCACCCCCGCGCCACGGCCGCGCCGCCCGTCGCCAGCCGCACTGCCCGCCGCTGCCTCCCCTGCCGCACCCCGCACGCGTGCTCGCCACTGTGGCCGCACAGCACCTAACCCCCCCCCCACGTGCGGTGCCCAGCGCCCTCGCCACCGCGCCACGGCTGCCGCGAGCGGCCAAAACGCCATTAATGGCGCCCGCGGAGCCGCCGGCCGAGACCCCCTCCACCGCCCTTCCCCCGGCCTATAAATAGAACCCCCCCGCGCAGCCCCGACCACCACCACCGCCCTCTCCACCGCGCGCCTCCTCTCCTAGCTCGCAGCGCCGCCGCCGCCCGTGGCACCACCGCCGCCCGCCTGCTCCCGTGGGCGCGCCTCCCCGCTCCACCTCGGCCCAAGGTAAGGACGGGGATGGGATCCCCTCCTTCCCCTCTTCCTTTTCCCCCAATCCCCGAGCCGCCCCGGGCCCCGGCTGGCCGGAATCGGCCGGGCGCCGGCGCCCCCATCCCCCTCCTCTGCTCTGAACGGGGGAGAGGAAGGAGAAGGGCCTTTTTGCCCAGAGCCCCCTCCCCTTCCCTGTATTTCCCAAACCTCCCCCCCCCCCTCTCTAGGAGCACCCCTATCCACTCCCTCTTTGCAAAAGAAACCTCGCCCTTTTTGTTATTTCAAATTGAACCCTCCATTACACAAACCTAGATACGCACGACACCCTTTAGCATGTCCTGAGTATTTTTAGGATTCGTGGAAAGGTCCTTACCCCCTCCGGGTAATTGCAAACGAGCCCCCGGGACCCCTGTTTAGCCCCTGAAACCCCTTTACCTCGTCATTTTATGCGCCAAACAACCTCCGATCGACCTAAAACTTTACCACGCCCTTTCTAGTATAGTTCTAACCATGCCATTAAGAAACCACCCAAAAACATTACCCCTACCTCCGTAACTAAATTATTTCCGATTCAAGCTCAACGATAAAAGCTTTTAGTTCTCTCGCTTGATTGCATGCCTGTTTGTTTGCGTCGTAGGGCACGGAGTGAACGGAGAAGTTCCCGACTGCGACCAAGCAACCGAGGACCAGTTCTGCGACCCCGAACCCGAGGGACAGTGCTTCGATCGGGACCTCCCGCAAGGACTTGACGATGGCAAGTTCAATCCCGCCCTTTGATGCATGTTTCTGTCCTAGTTTTTATAAACACAACCCAGTGGCCTGTTTTATAAGGTTTGCATGGTTTTGCATGCCGTAAACATGGTAGGATAGCCACCCTTGTTGTGATAACCATACCTTGAACATCTAATTTTATAAAGAAAATGCGTGTGTGTGGGAAAGGGTAAAATGTGGTTTTGAAAGACGAGTCGGACGGGATGGATGGCATTTCTGTGTGAATTGCCGTTGGTGTGCTCGTACCTGTGTGGTAGGGCAAGGAAGGGAGATATCCATCCTGTCAACCCTAAGGACCGAGTTGATGTGTCATCTCACCTACCTTCCTGTCGTGCAAACCACTTGACCGTTGTATGGGCAACGGCTTAGCATAAATCCCACTAGTTAGACTGATAGCCATCAGGAGAGCTGAGAGCAACGGGTGATCAAGGAGAAGGGATAAGCTCTGTGTGACTTATGCCCCGGTTAAACCTCGGAGATAGGTCGAATGACCTCTTGATGGATCCCGTGGTGGCTAGTCAGGTCTAACTAAGGTGGGTAATGGCTTTGTTGGGATCTGCACCGACACTAAGGTGATCGTGTTGTGGTACCCCACCTGTGGGTAAAGTTGCACACCTCTGCAGAGTTAAAATCTATTCGAATAGCCGTGCCCACGGTATTGGGCAAGTTATGGTGTGGTCACATAACTAGTGTTTTTCTCTGGGAATGATTGGGCTGGCGTGAGTTGTTTGGAAAGTGTCCGGCAGTTGTGCCGTATGCTACGGCGGACGGGGAGTCCGGTAGTAGTTTAAAACTTGAATCCGTGAGGATCAACACCGTGTGCTCCTTGGTACTGAAAAACTTGTTTTGAAAATGCTTTTAAAACAAACCCCTGCATATAATCGAGTTTTCTGCAAATGAACCATAACCTTATCCTTAGATTATCCTGTGCATTAAATTCTGTTATATCCCCCTCCGTGGGTGTGATTGGACTTGCTGAGTACGTTTGTACTCACCCCATTCTCACTTTTACAGTGGAAGACCCCGACTACGTCCCCGAAGACATTGAGTAGGGTTTCGTCCTGCACCCAGTCTTGCCTGTGGATAAGGCCACCGTTGGAGTTCCGCATGGCGCAAGACTCTGATGATCCTCTTTTCGTAGCTAGTGTAGTAGTGTGGGTTTTAGTTGTAATCCTCGCGATAGTGGCGCTTCACTGCCCATTACGGCGTAGAGTTGTACGGTGATGTACCATCTGATGTAATAAAACTGTTATCAGCCTCCTGGGACTGATAAAGCAACACTTTTAAGTCTTCCCGGATGGGGGGACGCTTCACTTAATCATGGATTAATTAGCATCATTAGATTCATCTCGCGATTTACAACCCATCTGTGCAAAAAAAATTTATAAATAGACTTCATTTAGTACTTTAAATTGACAAGATTCTTTTGTAAAAACTTTTTTTTGCGTTTACACGCAACGAACTAAACAGGCCTTGCTTGATGACTCTGAGATACAGGCCACAGCACAGTGTGTGTTCAAGTAGCAGCATGTTTTTTTGGTTACAAAAATTGCATGAGCAAACGCTCCAATGGACAGTGGATATACAGCCCGTGGTATCCTGGTTGGAAACCATGTCCCATGGCGCCCGGTTATCCCACAATGTCGCGCTCTGACGGTCAGATCCTGTTTGGTTTGATTTGGTTTATGGATTGAAATTTAGATTAAGTTCCAATAAATTTTTAAAATACCAAATATGATGATTTATTGAAACTTATGGTCTATAAGCCCATAAGTCACAAAAATATTGATCAGGCCAGTTTCAACGGGGTTTCAGGGAGAGTTTCGTAGCATTAAATTTTATACCACATCATCAATTTTGTTGACATAGTGAGGAGAGAGAAGGAGAAAGTTTTATGGGGTGTGAGAGGAGTTTCGTCACCATAAAACTTATCTGGTACAGTTACGTAGTTTCCAATCTTAATTACTATGCCATAAAACTGTTACCTAGTTTCTAGTCTTGATAACTATGCCATAAAACTGTGCACCGAGACTCACTTTATAGGAGCTTTTGCCATAGGGTACCTCTCATGAGCCACCCCTCCCCAATCCCAGGCCGCCCTCAATCGCTGTCGTACTTGTCATGGCTGCTCCCCTTCCCCCTCCTTCCTCAGCTTCTTGCCCCGCCGCCGTCGGCGCTCGGCATCCTCAGCCCGCCACCACGAAGTAGTAGCCTAAGAAGGAGGGAAGCAGGCGGCCAAAGAATCCAAACGAAGACGACAGCGAGACCAGAGTGGGAGTCTTCGCGAGCCGTCGCGACTCGGTGATCTGTTTCAGATTGTTCTGGAACACCAGACCTAGGGTGCCGCTGAACATGTAGCTGAAGAAGTAGAGCTAG
Source organism: Panicum hallii (assembly GCF_002211085.1). Lineage (NCBI taxonomy): Eukaryota > Viridiplantae > Streptophyta > Magnoliopsida > Poales > Poaceae > Panicum > Panicum hallii. The sequence continues at coordinate 45,094,494 of NC_038048.1, read as the reverse complement.
AAGTCCAGCTTTCTCAGCAGCCGGTGCCCGCCGACCTCTTCATGCGGCTTCTCCGTGGCGGAATCCAGCGTCGGCGATATTAATGGCGACGACCCTCTTGATGGTGTGGGTATCGTCGTCGACGCCGAGGTCGTGGATCATGTTCTCCCACTTGGTGTCCCGTTTGGTCGTCGGGAATGAGCAGAGGTAGGAAATCATGGGTATAACTGATTTTGCACCATCATATTTAATGATTTAAGTCATATAATCAAATAGTGTGGAACTTATTTTTATCCCTACGTTGAGACTTATTTTTAATGCCCAGAGAACCGATCAGGACGTCAGTCGCTGCTGGTCCAAGATCACGCGGTAAAATCTGCAGCTAACCCATGTGATTGATTCAGCGCGTAAAAACGGATTAGTTTAATCAGTGCGGCTCTCCACGATGGCCAGAAGAAGATTCCTGGACGCCTCGAGTGAGTTTTAGAAACCTCGCATGAAAGATTTGTAAATTCTGGCAGATCCCTCATCCTGTTCGCTGAAAGCAGGACAATACACCGGCCGGCCACCACACGCAGTTTGCTTCAAGTTGAAATGTAAATTTGTAGCCAGCACACATCTCTAGCTCAAACAGTAGTCTAGATACAAAGATGCATTGTGCCAGTGGCCAGTGGGACAGTGACGCGGCGTCCGTTTCTGCCCCCGAATAAACAAGACGAGGTGCTCCGTACGTGCGCAGCTGGGCCGGTGCGGGGCCCCCGGTATCCGGGGAAACCATCGTCCGCGGCCGCCTGTTTCCGCCGGCGTCCCTCCGCTATATATCAACCCACCCCCGCCTCCACCACAACACAAGCATCAATCACAACCTCAGTATCACAGTCACAGCACTGCAACGATCACCAGCAGAGCTCGCTCTCTAGCCCACCAAGACCTGCGAGACCCCGAGAAAGAGGAGAAGGACATGGCGGCGGCGGCGAAGGCGTCTTGGATGGTGGCGATGAGCGTGGGCGCCGTGGAGACGCTCAAGGACCAGGCGGGCCTCTGCCGCTGGAACTACGCGCTGCGCTCCGTCCACCAGGCCGCCAAGGCCAACGTCCCCAGCTTCGCGCAGGCCAAGAAGCTGGCCCCGGCGGCGGAAAGGAGGCGGGCGGACAACGCGGAGGAGGGCATGAGGACCGTCATGTACCTCAGCTGCTGGGGGCCCAATTAGGCATGTATAGGTCCTCTGTTCCTGCCTCCAGCAACCGGGCTTGGCTTGAGACCTCGCCGGCCGGCCGGCGGCTGCTCCTGATTGTAACATGACGATGATGAAAAGTTTTGCCACTATGTTGTATATGAATGTGCATGTTTCTGCTATTGTGCTTGCTTACGACCTCTCTGAGCTCAGCTCGTAACAAGATCCCTTTGATGTGCCAAATCGAACAATTGTTCAAGGCAAATATGAGAGTGATCATATTTGATTATTGACCACTGCTCCTTGATGAAAACAGCCTACTACCTACTAACTGTTGAAGAAAAAAAATCATCGGAGGATAATTAGTAAAGACAAGCCAAATTGGTGGCCTGAGCTTAATTCAGGCCGATCCGTGTGAACCTTGAAGTACTCGGCTAGATCGCCGCATTAATCAACCGTGATCTTTCCAGCAAAAAAGAGAATTCGGTCATGGTCTCCAACTTTTAAGGAACAAGCCGTACGTGCTTATGTTGTGGTGAAGCAAAGTGACAGCAAGGTCTCCATTTCGGCTGGGTGGTTTCAGCTTTGTACTGCTGAAGAACCTGCGGCAGAAGCGTAGCTCGACTAGGCAGACGATCACGCAAGGTGAAATTTACAAAAAAAAAATGTCGCATGCGTTGCATCAGCAAACTGCAAAGGTCCCAAGGGAAGGGAGCCTGTCAGCTCGCGGTATCACTGCTTCTGTTCTTCCCATCAAATGGCCAACCGCTTCGCTGCTACAACAAGAGCATGCGGACTATGCCAGCAGTTGACCATATACGATCCAGTAAATTCAGAAATGGACGGTTCTTCTAAAAATTCAGAAATGGACCGGCCGTGTTTTCACCAAGAAGGCAAGAGGATTCCTGTTTCTGGACAAGGCTTGGCCTCGAGTTAGTTCAGAATTTTCCTACTACGGCCTATCATGATGTTTGCTGAGACTAACTGCAGTGCTAAACTTCGCGATTAGAAAAAGGTAGTGTAGTCACTGGTCGATACCCATCTCTCGACCAAACAGTCTAGATAGTGATTGCTGCCTCCTGCACTCGTGCCTGGGCCTGGATCTGGGTGCTTGGCACTGGCACCCGTATCTGAACTGAAGCTGCTCGGCACGCCCGCGTCCTTATCTCTGGCTCTCCGCACGCGACGCGGGCCATCCACCACAACGGACGACGGGACGAGCCACCGTTTCTGCCGCGAATAAACAAGAGCAGTCGAGTGAGCCGTTTCAGCTGGGTTGGTGAGGCAAAGCAAAAGCAACCAGTGGGAGCGAGCCCCCGGTATTCAGGAAAACCAGCAGCCCTCGCGGCCACCGTCTCGGGCTCTCGGCCGGCCTCCCTCACCCTATATTAACCCGCCCACACCTCTCCAGTCTCCCAATCCAACACAGCATCTCTGCATCTGAGCATCACACGATCTCACTCACTCTCACCACTACAGCGATCGCTAACCGAGCTCGCTCTAGCCTCTAGCTAACCAAATCAAGCAGTGCAAAAGCCCCGAGGAGGAGGACATGGCGGCTGCAGCGAAGGCGTCGTGGATGGTGGCGATGAGCGTGGGCGCCGTGGAGGCGCTCAAGGACCAAGCGGGTCTCTGCCGCTGGAACTACGCGCTGCGATCCGTCCACCGGGCCGCCAAGGCCAACGTTCCCAGCTTCGCGCCGGCCAAGAAGCTGGCTCCGGCGGCGGCGGCGGCGGAGAGGAGGCGAGCGGACAAGGCAGAGGAGGAGGGGATGAGGACAGTCATGTACCTCAGCTGCTGGGGGCCTAACTAGTCTCCACTGTCTCTGTTTCAGCCTTCTGCAACTGAGCTTTGGCTTGAGTCCATGCGTGCCGGTTCGGGTGGCCTCTCTGATTGTAATATACTAATATAGTAGACGATGATGATGAAAATTTCTGGAATTTCACTCAAGCAAGTGGATCCTGCCTCTATTTTATTTGCCAACGACTCTCATGGAACTAGGATCCGCTTGAGCTGAGAACAATCTTTTCGTGTGATCCGTTACTTCGATGTGCTAATCCTGAACAATGGTTCATGGCAGATGCGAGATGATACTATGAGACTGATGAATTTGACGACAGATTAGCTCTCGGAGAACAATTATAATGAGAAATTCTTGCACTCACAACTCATGCTGACGATTCGTCAGATCAAGATGCTAACTAGTTAGCATTAGCAAATGGCTACCTGGTCTTAATTTAATTTTAGGCCTCTCTACATCAGCCTTGTGCTCCTCACAGCTACGCCACGTTAATTATCCATAATCCCCATCAAAAGAGATTAACCACAATCTCCAAGTTCCAAGGAAGACCGGCGCATCTTTGTGCAGAAGCAAAGTGTCAGCCGTTTCGGTTTATTTGGCAATCTCTACTTTCTACTAAACAACCTGCTGGAGTAGTACTACACAAAGATTGAGCACTAGATCATGACAGGAAAATTATGAATTTGTTTTCCTTTTTTCTCTTCTTTTTAATAAATTAGCATTTCTATCTCGGCAAGGGGTCATGAGGCGCAAACGATCATGGAAGCCAAAAGTGTCACTGCTGGTGGATCAGATAGACGGTGTAGGTAGGATCATGATACTGTTTCACCCACCGATACCTTAAAAAATGTGATTGCTTCAGTAAATACAACTTTAGATAAAAGGAACAATTTTGTTTTTTTAAAAGCATTAGTTTTGTTTTGGTCTATGCACTATGCAAGCACGGAACCATTGGTTAGGTTACATGTCACACCATGATCCTCACTTACACAGTACACCATGGTGTGTTCATTTTCTTTTTTAAAAAAAAGTGTGTTCGAATAGCCGCATATATACAAAATTGCATCCATGAATATCTAGAAACCCCATGGTATCCTGTAAACCATGCCCTCCTGCCGGCTACAGCGTCTGGTTGTGCGACATCGTTCTCAATCTCGGACTCTGTCTCACGCTCTCACAGCTGCTCCAAAAAGCGCTGCTCGGAGAGCACGTGGTAACAATCTGCAGCTAAGCCATGCGTCCAGCGCGGTAAAGAAACGGGTTAGTTTAATCAGCGAACTCACCAAGAAGTCGATAAGATTCCTGGACGGCTGGGGTGCCTCGTGCGAGCAGCTCGTCCTGTTCGCTGAAAGCAAGACAATTCACGGCCGGCCACCACAGGCAGGATAAAACTACATCTGCTTTGCTTCCCCCAAAGATGACGGCGGTGGCACGGCCGCACCGTGGCATCCGTCTCTGCGGTTGCGCAGCGCGCGTCCCTGTCTCTGCGAGCGACGCGGAAGACAAACAGGACGAGTCAAGTGACCCAGTGGGCCGGTGCGCAAGAAGGCGAGATGCGGCGCGAGAGCCCCCGGCCCCCGGTATCCAGGAAAAACCAGGGTCCGCGGCCACCTGTTTCGGCCGGCCCCTCCCGGCCTCCCTCCGCTATATTAGCCCCGCCATCCCCAGCTCGTCTCCCCACCTCAACACAGCATCACACAATCTCACTCACAGCATCACAGCGATCACCTCTAGCTAATCGAGCCCCGAGAAGAAAGGACAAGGAGATGGCGGGTGCGGCGAAGGCGTCGTGGATGGTGGCGATGAGCGTGGGCGCCGTGGAGGCGCTCAAGGACCAGGCGGGCCTCTGCCGCTGGAACTACGCGCTGCGATCCATCCACCGGGCCGCCAAGGCCAACGCCCCCAGCTTCGCGCAGGCCAAGAAGCTGGCGGCGGCGGAGAGGAGGCGGGCGGACAAGGCCGAGGAGGGCATGCGGACCGTCATGTACCTCAGCTGCTGGGGACCTAATTAGTCATGGGTCTCTTTTCTTCTCTTTTTCCTGATCTTCAATGACCGAGCTTGGCTTGAGATCATTGCCGGTTGCTTCCCTTCCCTGATTGTAAATATCTGATGATGAACTGATGAAGTGATGATGATGAAAAGTTCTGCCACTTAATCCCAGTGTGTACGAGCGATTCTGCTGCTGCACTGTCGCGCAAATCTGAAATTGCTTTGAGTTTATAAGTAGACTCTGTGCGGATCGATGTGTTACGAGTTACCACAGGACAGCCTGTCTTGGCTAATGTGGTCACGATAATCTGAACTCCTAAACTCTGGATCTCCAACTGACAAGCATGCCCCAGGTCGTGTACTGAATTTAGTTTCCGAACTTGCCGGATTAGGCCTTCTACTATTTCTGTTCTTGTAGAAAGATATAACTTAATTATGGCATCCAAAATTTGGGTTAAAAGTGTATTTGTCTTGCAAGAATTGGAAATGACAGCAAAATCTCTCCCGTCAGTTTGGCAGTTTTCTACTTTGTGCTGAACCAGCAGCTGGAGGGAGATTCAAAGTCCATAGCTCAATTAGCCAGGATCAGGAAAGGCAAATGGTCTAAGTAGAATTTCCTAGTATTCACCAACCGGTAACAATTTGCAGACCTCGTATTTTCCGTTTGTGTGAAGCATTCATGTAGCTGCAGACAAGCTGAAAATCATAGGCATATATGCAGGTCTTTTGTAATTTTCTTTTTGTCACAAAACAAGGCATCAGCAAACGTGAAAATCCATGATCTGCAGCCCCTGGTTTTCCCCAACCCGTCTCCCATATCATGTCAGTCCCACTCCAAGAGCTTCTGAACATGTGGTAAATAACAATGTGCACTTAAACCCCATGAGATCTACTGCGTTAAAAAAATGACTAGTACTACTACTACTTTTAACACCCAGCCAGTGACCAAAAAAGCAAGAAATTTCATGGATGGAGCATGCCTTGAGTAAAGAGCTTGCCTTGAGTAAAGTTTGCCGATCTCCATGTGAATATGTGATTTCCGTACTACCGTCCCGTTTATCCTGTTTGCTGATGGAAAGCCAAGACTGCACTGCACATGGGCCACCTAAACCTTGCCTAAGGGTGTGTTCGTTTCCTAGGGTCTAAAGTTTAGAGGGATCACATCAAAGAGAATCTTATCATTTAGAAGTATTAAATAAAGTCTAATTACAAAACTAATTGCAGAACCCCAAGGCTAATTCGCGAGACGAATCTAAAAAGGTATATTAGTGCATAATTAGCGGATGATTACTGTAGCATCACTGTGGCAAATTATGGATTAATTAGGCACATTAAATTTGTCTCGAGAATTAGCATCCATCTGTGCAAAAAGTTTTATAATTAAACTTTATTTAATACTTCTAAATGATAAGATTCTCTTTGATGTGATGGGTCTAAAATTTAGAGAGTGGAAAACGAACGCACCCTAACTCTTTTTGCTCTGTCCTCATCAAAAAAGAAAAAAACTCTTTTGCACTGTAACTGAGAAAAAATAGCGCAGTCTGGAACTACTAATTTAAAAGAATAAAAAATAATCTTATTATATCCTACTTGGCCTATTCCATTCACTGAACCGGAAACGGCAGGTGAGCACGCGCTGATCAGGGATCACCTCGTGATCTGCAGGTGTGTCAGTACCCCCGTTCCGGTGAGGTGATTCATCCAAGCAGTGCTGCGTGGCGCTGCTATCTGCAGCCGCAGCGGCACGCGTCCTTGCCGACGTGGTCCAGGAGCAAGCCGCAGCAGATACAGCCGCTCTCGCCGCGAATAGATAAAGGCGAGGGGATGGGCGCCACTGGGCCGGGGCGAAAGCGAGGTCTGCTGCCTGATCAAGGAATCAGCCACCCGGAGCGCAGAGAGCCCCTGGTATCCCGGAAAACCAACGTCCGCGGCCACCTGTTTCGCCCGCCCCTGCCGGCCGCCCTCCCCTATATTAACCCACCGGCCCTCCTCTCCACTTCAACACAGCGTAACACAGCGGCTCCGATCGCAACGATCACCAAGCAAAGCAAGCTCTCGAGTACACCGAAGGAGGCAAAGAGAGAACCAGGCGGCGAGACCGGAGAAGAAGAAAAAACCAGCAGATGGCAGGTGCGGCGAAGGCGTCTTGGATGGTGGCGATGAGCGTGGGCGCCGTGGAGGCGCTCAAGGACCAGGCGGGGCTCTGCCGCTGGAACTACGCGCTGCGGTCCGCCCACCGGAACGCCAAGGCCAACGTGCGCAGCTTCGCGCAGGCCCAGAAGATGGCCCCGGCGGCGGCGGCGGAGCGGAGGCGGGCAGACAAGGCAGAGGAGGGGATGAGGACCGTCATGTACTTCAGCTGCTGGGGGCCGAACTGAGCTCGGCTTTCAGCGGCCTCTGTTTTGGTTTTCAGCGACTGAGCTCGGCTCAAAGCTTGGCCGGTTGCTCTGAATGCCGCCTGATTGTAACATACTACGATGATGGTGAAAAGTTTCTGTCACTCGGTTTCAGTATATGAATTCTACGCTACTGTGTACTGGAATGGAAATAAAATTGCTCGAGTTCATAACAAGCTCTTCGTGAGTTCTTGTGGATTACTCAACCATGGCAAACATGAGATAATAATATGAAATTCTGAACTATCTTCTTTGATGACAAGAAGAAACTGTTGAACCACATCCCATGGTATATGCGACTTTGTTCATCAGCACAGACCAACTTCTAGCAAACACAAGCCAAATGGCGTTTTCAGTTTAATTGCAGGCCTATTTGGTTCAGTCATTGTATTCCTCAGCCAGGCCGCATTAGCTAAACATAACAACATGTTTTTGGTCAACACTGCGTTTTATGTTGTTGTGATGGTATGAGAGGAGTCTTCATTTAGTTTGGTTCATCAGCAGAGGCCAGCAACTACTAGCAAGAAAAATAAACCAGGTGGCGTTTGTACCTTAAGTGCAGGTCACGTTAACCGAACACTAAGCTTTAGGCTAAAACTGTATTGATCCTGTAGTGATGGCAAGAGCCAGCAAAGTCTTCATTTCAGTTTGGCAGTTTCTAAGCAGAACCATGCCTCAATTAGGAAGGAACCGATCATGAGTAGCAAAACACTAAGCAAAACATGTATTCATTCAGAGAAGAAAACAAGGGCCCTGTTTGGCACAGCTGAAACTTATTCAGAAGCCAGCTGGTGGCTAGCTGGCAAGAGAAGCAGCTGGTCAAAGAAGCAGCTGGTCACAGGCCCTGTTTGGCACAGCTGAAACTTGTTTATAAATTATTAACAATTAATATATCATAAAATTAATCATAGATTACTGTCAAGCAAGATAATGATACAATTAATCATGCAATTAGGAGCCAAAAACCGGCGCAGGGCGGGTGGGGGGGGGGGGCGGGGGCCGGCGCAGACCGGCGCCGGGGGCGGGGGCGGGGGCCGGCGCTAGGCGCGGGGACGGAGGCGGGCGCGGGGAGCGGAGGCGGGCGCGCGGGGGCGGAGGCCGGCGCGGGGCACGGGGGCGGGGGCCGGCGCCGGGCGCGGAGGCGGGCGCGGGGAGCGGAGGCCGGCGCGGGGGAGCTGCGCAAGGGCCGCCGGCGCGGGGGGAGGCGGGGGCCGGCGCGGGGAAGCGGCGCCGGGGCCGCCGCGGGGGGCGGCGCAGGGGCCGCCGCGGGGGGCGGGGGGAGGCGGGGGCCAGCGCGGGGGGAGGCGGGGGAGCGGCGCAGGGGCCGCCGCGGGGCGCGGGGGGAGGCGGGGGCCGGCGCGTGGGGCGGGGGAGGGGCCGCCGGCGCGGGGGGAGGCGGGGGAGCGGCGCAGGGGCCGCCGCGGGGCGCAGGGGCCGCCACGGGGCGCGGGGGGAGGCGGGGGCCGGCGCGTGGGGCGGGGGGCCGGCGCGGGGGGAGGCGGGGGTCGTCGCGCGGGGGGAGGCAGGGCCGGCGCGGGGAAGCGGCCTAGAAGCTGGTCCGCTCCCGCTGCTCGTTACCCGCGTTTCTGAACGAGGTCGGGAAGCGCTGGCGGGGGAAGCGCTTCGAGAAGCGAAGCGTTTGGCCGGGTAGCCGCTTAAAATTGCTAAGAAGCGGGGCTAGAAGCGGAGCCAAACAGGCCCAAGAAAGGAATCTAGTATCCCAGCCCAGGCTATCTACAGTCAAGGATATAGCATAACGAGGTCGTCCGAGACAGAAATACGAAAGAACCGCCAGGAATTATTGGAGCGTTCTGTGTAATTTGCATCCGGGTCGGTCAGCCCCCGACACGGATGAGCCGCCTCCGCTACACTGCCCTATTATTGTTCTTGACGTGGGCCACTGACATGCGAACCCGGCAGTACTGCAAAGGAGCGGACGACACCAGCAAATTTGATGTTTTGCCGTGCGAGATGCATGATGACTCATGTAATGTACTCCGTTCATTCTAAATTACAATTTATTTTAATTTTGTTAGATATATAATTTTTACTATGTATTGTATAGTAAAATATATATATTTAGAAAAGTTAAAATAAATTATAATTTAGTACGGAGACAGTAACCAGAACAGCGGTGAAGCCGCAGCACAGACGTTCCGGTGGAGTTTTTTCGCACGCGCTGCATCCGTAAGCAAACGTTAACCGGACCCACATAGGCCCCGGTGTCATGGAAAACCACGTTCAGTCAAGCCCCTGGTTTGCCAGCCCATCTGACCGTCTCCCATAGTTTGGCTGATTCTCACGCTGCAAGTTCCTGCCAGCATGCGGTAAGAACCCGCAGTTCACACGGGCAATTCAGCGCGTGAGGGAAAAAAAAGCGACAAAAGCTACTAGAAAGAACATGTTCCACTGCCCACGGGTGGCCTCAGAACATGGAGGTTTCCACGCGTCCTACCTTGTATGTGTCAATACCATTCGTTCCCGTTGAGCTAGCTAGATTCGTGTCGAAGAGGTACGGTGGAAAGAACAACGAGTAGGTGAAGAGAATCGATGGATCGATGAGGATCACGTGCGGTTCATTGCGTGAGGGGGGGAAAACCAACAAAAGAAGGCCCTTTGGTCATTGTTCACCGTGAGAAGAAGTTCCGCGGGTGGTCTAGAGCGAGTCAAAAATTGGCGCATCCTGTCCGCTCAAAGCGAGACACTGCACGGACACCAGTCACCACGAGCCTACTTTGCTTTGTTCCTTCTCGCATAAGCGCACGTGCATAGAGTGGGGGGATCACCTGTATTCGAGTGTACGTGGGCAGCACGGAGATTAGGATTACTGGATTAGGGCGGTACGAGAACAGTGCAGCGTGCCAGCGCGGCGGCACTCGCTGACTCGCATCTCATCGCTCCAAACAGTCTCCCCGCTACCGTACGCCCCGAGGACCGCGACGGAACCGCGGCGCACGCCCGGGTCTCGGTGCCTCACTGAGCTGTTCGACACGACACGGCCGTAATCGGGCAAGTGGCCAGCACAATGACAGGCGACAACTGACAACACAGGCCGCGCCGCATTCTTCCAGCAGCCGGAGAGGCAGGCAGGCAGGCAGGCAGGGCCGTTAATCCTCGGCGTCCGCGCGCAACCTCCTGCACCCGGTTTTCAGGAGCTGCCCCCCACTGTTTTCCACGCTCGCGGGCCCAAAACCACGCGCGCGTACGTATCCCTCTTCGGCAGCGACGGCACACTCCCTGTACGCCCAGGTCCCAGCCCCGGCAAAGTCTCGCCGCCTATAAAGCCACCAGCCGCACGGCACCATCTTACTCTCAAGTCCAGACACATCAAAGCATCATCATCACCGGCCCAAGCAGCCGACTAGCGGAGGCGCATCGATTCAGTTCACCGATCGGGACGAACACACAGGCGGGATCGGAGGCGCGCATGGCGAGCGGGGGCGGCAAGGCGAAGGCGTCGTCGTGGGCGGCAGCGATGAGCGTGGGCACGGTGGAGGCGCTCAAGGACCAGGTGGGCCTCTGCCGCTGGAACCACGCGTTCCGGTCGGTGCAGCAGCGCGCCAGGGGCGCGGCCGCAGGCGGGAGCGGCTCCGGCTCCGGCTCCGGCGGCAACGCGCGCGCGCTGCCTTCGGGGGCCGCCGCGGCGGCGGCCGCGAGGAGGAAGGCGAGGCAGCAAGAGGAGGAGCTCCGGACGGTCATGTACATCACCAACTGGGGCCCCAACAACTGACTTGTTTAGCCGATGGGCAGTTAGATTAGGCGCTAGCGTTTCATCAGTACTCTGTACTACCGCTACTAGTAATGTAGTTTGTTGCGCGACCAGTTCGTGTGGGCGAATGAATCATCCAACGTGTATGGATGAGCATGTGTACGCTGGAAAGTTGTTGATGAACACAGAGCTAAATCCTGCAAATTTTCATCTAGGTGTTCATGCTTTATTTAGTAGTGTACATTCTTGGACGTAGATGCAAGAATACTTTTGTTCCATTTTCTAAGAAAAACCAAATTATTATTATTGAGTTCTAGAAACAAAGAGAGAGATCGTCCATAATCTAGGAGACAATAAAATTTGACCGTGATGAACCTTTACAAAGCAATGCGTAGGTTGCTTCTCCATGCGCTGAGGTCAGTGATGGACTGACAGTGCTATCAACAACAACCATTGCCTCCGGTGATGGATTTTTTACAGATCCTTGTCGACTGCTGAAAACATTAAAAAAATGTCAATGAATAGTACTTGGCTTGAACTTTTTAAAACTGAAGCCCTCCATTTCCAAAAAACATCGAAACCATTTCAAGTTGAAGCTGACAATTCGGAAGTGCAAGTTTCAAATGCTGATTTTAGAAGTACAGTTTATCCAAAACAAAATCTATAATTTCTCAATGCAAATTTAATTTTGGGCCTTGAAAGCTGCGTCCCAATTTGAAAGCTGCAAATTTAATTTAGCATTTTGAAGTGCTTGTGGTTATATCCAGCGAGAAAAAGGGGAAGGGGCAATATGGTCTGCAACTATGTTCACTGGTACTGTGACAGTGCACCACTTTGTTCTAATCCATCTCTAGTCAGCTCCAGTCTCTCATTGGCTGAAAATTTCACAGGATAACTGAAAAGTCCCCGTCCACCCCACCCACCACATTCCTTTACCTGTGTGCTTCAAAGTTCAAAACCTGCAAGCGGCAGAAAGAAGCAAAGCTAGCAGACATCAGACTTTGATCAACATGATAACCCTGAAACTGACAGGCCCCCAACTCAAACCCACCCCGTCCATCTCCCCTGGCATCCTCCCCCCGCCGGCTGCATCCATCACAAGTTGTCTGCACGCACCGAGCACCATTTCGCTCGCTTTGTTCTCACTTGGCAAATTGCACGAGCCACTAGCCCCTCAAGATCCCCGGTCGCTGACGGGAGCATTGTTGGAATATTTGGGTCCAACGGTGCAAGGTCTCATCATGTAAATCCAAATGATTCTAATAAAATCTTAAAATTCCATTAGTGCAAAGGTGTATGGCAACAAATTAGTTCCACCTTACTAGTGGAGGCGGAGGAAATCCAATTTAAATAGTTGGATGCTCTCTGCTCGTCTCGCCTGGCCGGGCACGGGCTTCGGGCGAAGGGCGCACGCACGCGACGTGCGCGTGAATGGTCCGCCAAAATCCGGTCCAATCCTTGTGGGAACGCAGCTTCCTTTTGCAGATTTGTTTTGCGACTTTGAATCTGTTACGGATTTCACGCGCGGAATTTTTGAGACTCGTAACCGACTTGGTTTTTGAGATGCCAAAAGCTCTAGCGGTTCCTTCCTATGAAGACGCATAACACGCCTCGACCTGCCTGCTGCGCCGCCGCGTACGCTGCTTCATCCCGTTCGTCGGCGTGTGTCAGACCCAATGCCACGGGACTGTGTACATAACGTAGTTTAAACAGGTTTAAGTGACTAAGTCCGTCTTATCTCTTATTCATCTCGTTTATCTCTTATTTATCCCGTATGAGTAGGAGATAAAACTAGTCGGTATAGAGGGAATCTACTCGAGATATGTTCTAGTACGATTTCTTGGCTAATATCGGTTAGGATTCTTGTAACCCTGGCCTCCCGGATATATACGGGGGATAGGGACCCTCTCAAAATAAGATCATCAGATCATTCTACACCCAAGGCAATACAGATCACCATACAGGACGTAGGGTATTATGCACCTCGCGGCCCGAACCTATCCAAATTTTGTGTTCCTTACACCTTCGAGTTCCTGATCTCAGTGTCTTCTCACCTAAAACTTACCACCTTAGACATATCCCTCGGTGGGCAGCCGGTAAAACACCGACAGCTGGTGCGCCAGGTAGGGAAGCGCATCGAAGATCCACCGGTGAACTCGATAGCATCATTTCAGTTCACCAGGTCAGTTCCCTCTTAGGGCACGATATTTGTTTTTGGCTCGTGGGTTTGCATCGCAGATGATGCCGGCAGTTTTCGTCGGTTCCTCATCGACATGGAGCCAAAAACTTCCGCGGCGGGTCCCAGCAGCAATTTTGGCAAGTTCGTTGATGATCTCGACGACCTGTCAAACCATGCATCTGCCGTAAAGACCAAGGTGGAGTCTACTTCCGGCACGACTTCATCAGGCGCTGTGACAACCTTCCTCGGGTTGGACTCGTTCCAATCTAAGAACTCGGGTAACCGATCACGACTCGATCAACGCGATTTGGCCAATGATCATTAGGAGGCCAACAGCTCCGAGTCCTTCTCCATATTGGAGGAGGACTTGGATTCTCTTCTCTAGAAGCCAGAAGCCACCGCACGTTGGGGGGCTTCGGTTTGTTTCGGTGCCAACAGTCTGATGATCACCTCCACTCTGGAGGGGCGCTTCGTGCATTGGGAAGGCATGAGCCTTTCTGATCTACTCGAAGCTGAGGATCGACTTGTGGCACACCTCGAGCCTTTGCCTTTCCAGGAAGGCAGGCCGTTAGCCACCGCGGCGGAGGATTTGACTGACTAGTCGACGCGAGCTTTGATGAGCTCGCCTCTCGCCAGGTGCTGATGGCGGAAGAAGGCGAGGACGATGGCGATTTCCCCATAGCCGAATTCGATGTTGTATCTGAAGATGAGGTCATAGCCAACGCCGGCGACGAAAACGACGCCGATCGTGAGGCACGGAGAGCCAGGAACAGAGCCCGCACAATCCGGCGGAGGAGGGTCAACGAGCGCAGGCGATCTATGCATCGCGAGCTTGACCCTGAATTCGCCGCCGTAAGCGAACGGGGCTTCATGACTCCGGTGGCCAACATCGCCAGGGTTACGGCCATACTCGAGCGCAGTAATGATCCGAATGTGTATCAAGCACTTCTTTACGCGCATAGGGCCTGGATCCAGCTGGATAAGCGAAACCCGGAGTCTACCGTCAGGGAGGAGCGCGTGGGCGAGAGCCGAAGCCAGGCTCACAGCCGAACGGCCGGCGGTCATCCTCGACCTCAGCCCAGCCACAACAACGACAACGCTCGTGGGAGCCAGGCCCCTGGCGGGAGGTAGCAGCCACCTCCAGGGGGTAACCCGCGATAGGACAATCACCGGCCTCCTCCAGAAGACCTGCGCCAGCACATCAATGAAGGCCGCAATGCGCGGTCCGTGATCGACTCCAGGTGTAGGATTCGCGAGGAAGTCGAGACCGAAGGTACTGACTGCAACCACCGTTTCCCAGCTTTGTCCGCACGGTTCAGCAGCTACAAGTACCCTGAGGGCTTCAAGCCGATCGGCATCACCAAGTACGATGGCAAGCAAGCTCCCCAGCAATGGCTACGTTGCTACTCCACGGCTATTGAAGTCGCAGGGGGCTCCAACATCACCAAGGTCGTCTACTTCCCGATGGCTTTGGACCCTGCGTCGCTCACGTGGCTGGAGAGCCTCAGCAACAACTCGATTGACTCATGGGAGTGGCTCAAGAAGGTCTTCATCGACAACTTTCAGGAGGCGATCGCTCGCATAGGTACTCGTCACGATCTTGCTCAGTGTAAACAGGAATGTAACGAGCTCCTGCGGTCTTACACACATCGTTTCTTCGACGTTCACGATACCATTGCGAACATCTCGGAGGAAGACATTATTGACTGCTTCTACAACGGCATCACCGATCCAGACATCTACAGAGACTTCGGGTGGAACAGGCTAAAAACTGTTGCGGGCTTTCGTGACATGATGCACGACTGGTCCGAACAAGAGGAGAAGATGCGGGAGCGGTTCCCGCGGCGCCAAGATAGCAATCTGAGGCGTCCAAATAAAAACTGCAGCGATAAAAGCCAGCGGGACTATTCGGGTTCACCCTGAAAACGCGGGCCAGATGATCTCATCGCAGCTGTGGACTGTCCTTCACGAGGCAAGAAGTCGACGACGCAGGAGGAGTTCGAGAAGCTCCTGCAGAAGAAATACCCGTGGCATCCAGGTGCCAATCACGCGGCCATTGACTGTTACCACCTCCGGAGGACATTCAGCAACTCCGGTGGTGGCAAGAAGAACAAGAAGCCCATGGTCAAAGAACCCGAAGATGACGACCAAGGGGACCAAGGGTGCAACCTGAAGTTCCAGGATGCTTCGAAGACCGTCAACGTCATATTCGAGGGGGATGGAAACTTCGGTTCGAAGCGGGACCAGAAGCTGCTTCTCCGGAAGATCATGTTCATCGAGTCGGCGTACCACGACCACTCCGTTGGTCGGAAGTTCCCATCTCGTTCTCCCGCGACGATCAGTGGATGAGCTTCTCGGAGCCCGGTAAGTTCCCCCTGGTCCTGGATCCAGTGGTGGCAGAAGTCAGGCTCACTAAGGTGCTCATCGATGGTGGGAGTGGTCTCAACCTCATCTTCGCCAGCACTCTGAGGAAGATGGGTCTGGATTTCACGGACATGCTGGTTCCGAGCAAATCCCCTTTCTATGGCATCGTCCCAGGTAACGCGGTGCACCCACTTGGTACGGTAGTTCTTCCAGTCACCTTCGGCACGAGGGAGAACTACCGCACCGAGTTCATTAAATTTGAAGTGGCTAACTTCGAATCTTCTTATCATGCCATATTGGACCGTCCGGCACTCGCCAAATTCATGGCAGCGCTACATTATGTTTATCTGCTTCTCAAGATGTCAGGACTAAGTGGAGTTCTCACTCTCCGAGGCGACTTGAAGAAGTCGTATGATTGCAATCAGGAAGCGATCTAGTATGCTTCGACTACTCGTGTGCCAGATGCTTCAGGGGAAGTACTCGTGGCCGCGCAGCAGCTCTCCCAGTCTGGGCTGGAGATCCCTTCGAGAAAGGCCAGCAAGTCGAGCATCCAATCGACTGACGACGTGGCTCTCAAGTCGATCCAGCTCCAGGAGGGTGACTCATCTAAGACCGCCGTCATCGGCTCGGGCTTAGGTGAGAAATAGGAACTCGCGCTTGTCAGTTTTCTTCAGGCTAAACGAGACATATTCGTGTGGAAACCAGCGGACATGCCATGGGTGCCTAGGGAACTGATCGAGCATAGTCTAAATGTACACCCACAGGCTGTGCCAAAAAAGTAACGCCTGCGAAGGTTTGCTCACGACAAGCGTGAGGCAATTAAACGGGAAATAGCTAAACTCCTCGCGGCTGAATTCATTAAAGAAATAATCAACCCAGAGTGGGTAGCTAAACCCATCCTTATAAAGAAAAAGAATAATGAATGGAGGATGTGCGTTGATTACACCGATCTCAACAAGCATTGCCCGAAGGATCACTACGGGCTACCGCGCATTGATCAAGTCGTCGACTCGACAGCCGATTGCGTTCACCTCTGCTTCCTCGATTGTTACTCAGGATATCACCAGATTGCACTCAAGGAGGAAGATCAAATCAAGACCGTGTTCATCACCCCGTACGGGACAAATGCTTACAAAACTACGTCCTTCGGATTGAAAAACGCAGGAGCAACCTATCAGCGCGCGATCCAGATGTGCTTTGCTGATCAGCTGCATCGGAACGTCGAAGCCTACGTGGATGACGTGGTCATCAAGACCAGGAATTCCGACGACTTGATTGCAGACTTGGAAGAAACATTCAGCAGCCTGCGCAGATTTCGGTGGAAGCTCAACCCAACTAAATGCATTTTCGGAGTACCATCAGTGAAATTGCTCAGGTTCATCATCAGCAACCGGGGAATTGAAGCCAATCCTGTGAAGATCACGGCCATCACTGATATGGAGGCTCCGGCCATAATCAAAGATGTGCCGAAGCTAACAGGATGTATGGCAGCCTTGAACAGGTTCATCTCCCGACTCGGGGAGAGAGAACTACCCTTTTTCAAACTACTGAAATGTGAAGATAAGTTCCAATGGATGGAAGAGGCCGAGCGGGCCTTGCAAGATCTGAAACATCACCTTCAGTCTCCGCCGGTCCTTACAGCACCATTGCCGGGGGAAGATCTGCTACTCTACATCGCGGCAACAACTCATGTTGTCAGCAGTGCTATTATAGTCGAGCGAGGCGAAGAAGGCCATGCATTTGGAGTGCAGAGGCCTATATATTTCGTCAGTGAGGTACTCTCCGAATCCAAGATACGATACCCGGCAGTTCAGAAACTTCTATATGCAATTCTGATTGCATCAAGAAAGTTGCGCTATTATTTCAACGAGCACAAGATTACTGTGATTACGGATTTTCTTTTGACGGGTATTCTTCATAATCAAGATGCCACGGGGTGTATATCAAAGTGGGCAGTGGAACTGGGGGCTTTGTCAATCGACTTCAAACCACGCACTGCAATCAAGTCTCAAGCTCTAGTCGATTTTATGGCTGAGTGGAGAGAGAATCAACTTCCAACTCCAGTCGACAAGCTAGAGCATTGGACCATGTACTTCGATGGATCTCTTAATCTCGACGGCGGCGGCGCTGGAGTCCTGTTTATTTCTCCACGGGACGAACAGTTGAAGTATGTCCTGCAGATCCTTTGGGAGGTATCCAATAATGAAGCCGAGTATGAAGCCTTGCTTCACGGGCTACGTTTGGCGATATCACTAAGGATCAAGCGACTACTTGTATATGGCGATTCTCTCCTCATCATTCAGCAAGTTAACAAAGAGTGGGACTGCAACAAGGAGACGATGGACGCTTATGTACAAGAAGTGCGCGAGCTGAAAAATAAATTTTCCGGCCTGGAGGTTCATCATGTGGTACGGGAGTATAACGT
Organism: Panicum hallii; assembly: GCF_002211085.1. NCBI lineage: Eukaryota > Viridiplantae > Streptophyta > Magnoliopsida > Poales > Poaceae > Panicum > Panicum hallii. Next base: position 45,076,477 of record NC_038048.1, on the reverse strand, counting down.
TGGTGCGGATATACTGTCCAAGCTAGGATCCACCCGTGCACAGGTTCCAGCAGGAGTTTTCGTCCAGGAGCTGAAACAGCCATCTATTAAGTCCTTGCCTCAGGTAACCACTGATGATGGCCTTCAACAGCCTGATCGGGAGGTTATGATGCTTGGAGAGGACTCGAGAGAGGCTTATATCTACTTCATCCGGGATCAAAAACTTCCAGCGGGGATAGATGCCAGAAGGGTTTCGTCCTAGTCGACAGCAAGCTCTACTGGCGTGGCTCATGATCAGGGGTGCTCATGTAGTGTGTCACGAAAAAAGATGGCTATGACATACTGCGGGAGATACATAAGAGTGTTTGCGGCAACCACGCAGCTTCAAGAATGCTGGTGGGGAAAGCATGCAGGACTGGTTTCTGGTGGCCCACCGCAGTATCCGATGCTGAGAATCTCGTGCGGAGATGCCAAAACTGCCAATTCTTCGGCAAACAGTCTCATGTCTCAGCCCACAGTCTCATCACCATACCGCCATCCTGGCCGTTTGCTTGCTGGAGCCTCGATATGATTGGGCCCTTCACAACGGCGCCAGGCGGTTTCACCCATGTATTGGTAGCCATCGACAAGTTTACCAAGTGGATTGAGTACAAGCCGACAGCGAAGCTCACACCAGATCGAGTTATTTATTTCATCTCCGATATCTTGCATCGCTTCGGCTTCCCGAATACCATTATCACGGACTTGAGATCAAACTTCATGGCCAACCAGTTCCGTGAGTTATGTTAAAATGCGTGCATTGAGGTTAAGTACGTCTCTGTTGCGCAGCTAAGGGCCAATGGTCAAGTCGAGAGGGCGAACGGCATGATAATTGACGGCCTCAAGAAAATACTCTATGATGAAAACAGCAAGAAAGGAGGTAAGTGGATATACGAGTTGCCACATGTCATCTGGGGGCTCCGGACTCAGCCGTCCAAAGCCACAGGACAAACACCATTCTTCCTCGTATATGGTTCTGAAGTTATCTTGCCGGCCGACATCATATGGAAATCCCCTCGGGTGGAAATGTACAACGAAGGCGAGACGGACAAGGCAAGGCAGTTAGAGCTTGATTCTGCCGAAGAAGCTCGCTGCACCGCTCTTGTTCAGTCAGCCCGATATCTCCAGGGGATCTGGCGTTATCACGATCGCAACATGAGGGAACAATCGTTCAATATAGGGGATCTGGTCCTACGCTGCATCCAAGACGAGTCCGGTTTACACAAGCTTAACTCAAGGTGGTAAGGTCCGTTCGTCGTCAAGCAGGTTACAAGACCGGGGTCGTATCGACTACAATACTCCGAAGGCCAAGATGTCCCGAACTCTTGGAACATTCAGAACCTGCGCAAGTTTTACCCATAAGGAGGCATGCGGGACTAGCTGTTCTCCGGGCGCCTGGGCGGCCCTTCTCTCTTTCGAATCAATTTGGAGGCTACGTGTCACAAGATTCGGAATGTAAATTTTTCTGTTAACAAACGGAGGCTCCGGCCACGTTCATGTTTTATAAATTGACTTCTTGTCATGAGTTATAATGGAGGCTACGGCCACGTTCATGTCTTATCGACTTCTTGTCATAAGCAGTAACGGAGGCTACGGCCACGTTCATGCTTTATCGACTTCATGCTATGAGTTTCGACGGAGGCTTCGGCTCCATTCATGCTTTATACGAATCGACTTTCGCCGCGACCTTGGATGATCGCTTGCGACGATGATCGCATTTATTCCAACTAATTCGATCCGTTCGACTGGTTTATACCCAGTTTGTTGGATGGGCTCGCATGAGGAGCGAATTCGACTACGCCCAGAGTCGTTGCACTCGGGGTAGTTTTGTTTTCTTTACCATAAGCACGGCAGTCTCACGACGATGCTCACGTTTATTCCCAACAAAATTCGATCCGTTCGATTGGTTCATACTTTACTTGTTGGACGCGCTCATGAGGAGCGAATTCGACTACGCCTAGAGTCGTTGCACTCGGGGTAGTTTCATTTTCTTTTCCATAAGCACGGCAATCTCGCGACGATGCTCGCGTTCTTTCTTAAATAGGTTAGACCTGCTCGATCGGGTTATGGCTAACTTGTTGGTTGGGTTCCTACTCGGAGCTACTATGACTGCTTCCAGGATCGTTGCACTCGGGGCAGTGTCTACTACTTTGCCTTTAAATCTGGATGACAATTCTGCTAAGGCATACACAAGTAGAGATACCAAATAAAAATATATACAGGGCAATGAGTACTTATTTTTTACATCTTATTCTTGCAGCACACTTTGTATTATTTATTCTGCTACAGGTTGGGCTTCTTGGAGGTACGTTTTGAATTGTTCTTCAGTGCATTCCGCAACCACTCCCTGCGCGAACATTCCCAGTAGAGCTTCTGGCCAAAAGGATTTTACAAATGCAAGGGCATGGCTGACACACGCGACCGGGGCTTCCGTGAGGAACTTGATGACTCTTTCCGACGCTCCGAGAAGTCGCTCCAGCAAGGGCTGCTCGCCTGATTCGCCTTCTTCTGGTGGATCCACCATATCCACAAGCGTCTGGGCGGCCCCCTGAGAATCTTCAGTTCCTTTTCCCGCCGCCCCTTCTTCTCGCCCAGCGTCTTAATCTGCTGAAAGCAGTCGGTGAACTATTGTTCAGTATCGGCGACCATCTTCTGCAGCCTCTCGACGTCATCTGTACAGCAATACAGCATATTCTTCACGTCAGTAAGCAGCTCTTCTTTATACGTTAAGATTTTCCTCAGTTCTGCGGTGAAGGTTTTTTTCAGAATCCAAGATAAATTGTTAAGTGAAAGTACTCGAGGGCAGAAAGGGCTTACCTTGGTGCGCTTTCTTCTGCTCTTTGAGCTACTCCTGGTGTGCCATCTTCTGTTCCTCGAGTTGTTCTTGGAGCTCGGAGTTGGCTTTCTCGAGATTACGCAGGTCGTTCTTGAGGAGTCATGTCTCTCGAGTCCGCTCTTGCTTCAGCATGTCAAGCTCTCTCTGAAGATAGCAGTTTTTCGTTTGCTCTACGGATATGCGCTTCTCCCTGGCAGCAAGCTCCTAGTGACCACTCACGACTGCTTTCAACTTCTCGGATTTCTTCTATGAGTGCGTGATCACGTTCTGCATAAAAGGGGAGAGTCAGACAAACAATTTGACAACGTATGTAAGCAAAAGAGTAATCACGCCTTACCATGGCAAAATCATACAACTCCTTGTAAGCCTTCTTGAAGGTTTTGATGTTATTAGCCGTCAGCATTGGGTAATCCACCAGATCTGTGGCAATGAAGTTCTGGTACCTGGGCTCGGTCATCAACAGATCTTCGGGACTCCTTGAGGTCCCTGTGGCTTCTTCAGAAGGTGGCTGCTGGGCACCTGCAACGGCTTCTTCAGAAGGTGGCTGCTGGGCACCTGCAAGTCATGATGCATTCAGTATATAATGCCTGGGGTCTAAGCAGCTAGCCGTGGGCGGTCAGACATTTACCTGTGCCATCTGCAGGAGCGGCGTCAGGGGCCTCGACTTGTTCCTCGCCACCAGCTCTGGCTTTGCCTTGTTGGGGCTCGGGAGGCGGCAGGTCGGGCAGTGTCGTGTCTGCCTCGGGGGCTGGCTCCTTGGGCTCGGATTCCCCTGGGGCTGATGGCTCGGGGGCTGGGGTAGCTGTGGCTGGTTTCGACTTGCGTGGAGCGGCACTTGCAGACCTAATAAAGCAGATTCAGTTATCATACAAGTCGAAAAGAGCAGAAGCTGACGGCGCGGTGCCCGCCACGGCAACGGTAATAGTCGCAGAAGCTGCGGGATCTGTTCCCATTTCTTGGAGCTCGGGCCTGGGTGGGGAAGCGGGAGGACTGCAAATGGAAAATGTCAGCATGCAACAATATTGATGTATGACAACAAGTCAGCATATTCATACCTGGTGAACTCGACTTCTTGCGCTTTGCGTTTGCGCACAACCCGGCGACCCTCCGGGACTGAAGGCAGAGTATCGGTCAACTCCACGGATGGTCCGGGGGAGTTGCCTCTACTTGCCTCCCCCTCGGCTTCCTTCTCCGCCAAGGGGCTTCCGCCTTCTGTAGACTCGCTGCCGGGCAGAGCCTCGGCTACTTGAGCCCTCTTGGCTTCGGCTGCAGCGCTGGGAAGGAGGTGGTCCGGCTAAGAGATGTCGGGTTGCGGCAGGTAGCTCCGGTACAACTCTGTGTGCTCCTGCAGAAGGTTTTCAGTTAATAGCGGCAGAGCAGAGTTTGTTTCCAACAAAAAGTAGTCGAATACTCACCGGTCTTGGAGGACTTCGCGCCGAAAATAATCCTGGGATGTAGGGGACGGCGTTCACGTCCAACAGCACCCGCTTGACTCGGAGGAGTGCGGCGTCGTCTGACAGCTCCTCTGCGCACATGCGAGACGGATCTTCAGCGCCCGTGTACTCAAATCCAAGTCTGTGGCGTTGTTGGATTGGCTGGACTCGGCGTTTGAAGGAGAACATAACGGACGCGCCGGTCACTCCCATCAGCTTATGAGCTGCTATGGTGTCTAGCAATTCCTCAACTTGATCCATATCCCCCCTGGGAAGCTCAATATTCCACTCCGGCCTCACAACAGATGGACTATTTGATTTCTCTAAGAGTTGGGGGGCATGATTTTGGATATAAAACTAATGATTTTTTCACCCGGGAATGTTGGAGGAGAATTTGTACGATAGGTACTTATCGCCGGCTTGTTGTCTCAGTTGGATGCCAGCGCCCCCTACAACAGATGGATTTTTCGAGGTGTGTTGTGGTTTGACTCGGAAGAGGAAGCGGAAAAAATCCCAGTGGGGTTCAATTCTGAGAAATGCTTCGCAAAAGTGAATAAAGATGGAAATGTGGCAAATGGAGTTCGGGTTGAGGTGATGGAGCTCAAGCTTGTAATAGTAAAGAAGGCCACGGAAAAAAGAGCAAGAGGGAAGGGCCAGACCCTGTTCGGCAAAATGGTAAAATGTGACGATTTCGTCAACATTTTCTATGGGAAAGGGTCGCGGAATGAGGGGCGCCAATTGACAAGATTCTTGTCTTGGAGCAACCCCTCGGAAACAAGCCTATTAAGATCGTTGAGAGAGCACTTACTGTGTGTCCACTCCCCGGATGGCGGCTGCGTCTCCTTCTTCTTCCCATCCTTCTCCGATTTCTTGGGCGCCATCTCTGGATCCGCTCACCACGAGTTGTTCGGGGGCTGCGGGGAGAGAGGCGGGGAGATTTGGGAGGATTGGGGTTCTTCAAGAGGATGAAGGCGGAGCGCGGTTCTGTTTGGGGGATTTTGGCGGCTCTTGGTAAATTGCAGATTGGAAGCATAATTCTTACTCAATGTTACCGCGGGGTTAAATAACCAGCGGTTGGGTGCAGTTTTACTGTTTTGAAGGAATATTTGGAAGTTGAGGGGTCATTTGATGGATTGTTTAGATAAAATATTCAATTAATCATTTTTTCGAGGTTAATTGTCCTAAAAAAGGGATTTTTCGAATTCCGGATCTAACTTTCATCATTTGTGCCATCACACCAGTTCTTTACCATATGGACATTTTTACACTGCATGTCACGACTTTTGGATCCTTATTTCCAAACTTGAGAGATTTGAATTCGAAGCTCGAGGCTGCGGGATACGTGGCATCGACTACTTATTTTTTCAAATTTATTTGAAAAAGTAAGTAAGGAAGATTCAAGACTAATGCAACCCTCAGCCTGATTCTCCGATTCAACCTAAGGCTCGGGGGCAACTCCATATGGAGTGCGATTTTTCAATCGCACACCATATCAAGAATATAATTTGGGGTATGAGCACCTCATAGCTTCGATGCAGACAAGTGAGTACTCGAAAAATGACTTCAAGACGGAGCTTCAAAGAAGCCGAAGACTACTTCGAAAAGTACTAGATAAGCCTGCAGTACTCAGCTACGAAGAGCTCAGAAGCTTGTCAGACCCGGGGCCACGGGACTGTGTACATAACGTAGTTTAAACAGGTTTAAGAGACTAAGTTCATCGTATCTCTTATTCATCTCGTTTATCTCTTATTTATCCCGTATGAGTAGGAGATAAAACTAGTCGGTACAGAGGGAATCTACTCAAAATAGATTCTGGTATGATTTTTTGGCTAGTATCGGTTAGGATTCTTGTAACCCTGACCTCCCGGAGGGGGACAGGGACCCTCTTAAAACAAGATCATTAGATCATTCTACACCCAAGACAATACAAACTACCATACAGGATGTAGGGTATTACGCACCTCGCGGCCCGAATCTGTCCAAGTTTTGTATTTCTTGTACCTTCGAGTTCCTGATCTCGGCGTCTCCTCACCTAAAACTTACCACCTTGGGCATATCCCTCGGTGGGCAGCCGGTAAAACACCGATAGCGTGCACCGGCGATTGGGAGAGCAGGTCTCCGGAACCTCGTCCTCAGCGATCCTGCATTGGGAGAGGGTGAATAAGATTTTTGGGAAGCGCTCTGCGCGACTGCTCGAACGCTTCCACATCGTCGTCCTCTACGTCTTCATCGCCACGGCTCGTCTTCCTTCTCGTCAGTGGGGCGCAACTCGGCGTCGTCAGGCTCGCGGAGGTGCTGATCGTCGCCGTCGTCTTCTTTACCCGGTTATTCCGATCAGCCTAGAGAGCTATGGTTTTCTATCCCTAACTGTATCTTTCGTACCTAGCATGATCTCGTTAGATTGATCTTGCTGCCGCAATATTTTATCTTAAATCACTTATTCAACATGTTTACATATATTTATTTTCTGTACACAATTTTCATCATGATCATAATTTATCTTCGAATTAATTAAAAACTAAAACTCTTATTTTTTCGATGAAGCATCAGTGTTGTCCACGGACCTGCGGCGCGCCGACGCTCCCACATATTTGCGCACACCGGAAAAGAAAATCATGGACGGAAACCGCGTGCCCGGCCGCCGCTCGATCACCCTGACGGTTTCGGAACTGAACTGAACGGCGCCGTGCTCCCCCTCGCGTCGCTTATATACAGCCTGCGTGCGCCGTCTTCCATCGCCAGCGCAGTAAAAATCCACCAGATTCAGAACAGCGGCGAGATTCAGAGCTTCGGCAGCCAGCGTCGATGAGCCTAAGGTACGCGAGCAGGGTGGTCCTGCGAGCGGCGCATGCCGTGCGGGCCAGGCAACCGGCGGCGCCTAGGACGATGGCTGGCGGCGTGAAGCCGGGGACGGCACCAGCGGCACAGCGGCCGCAGGGAGTCGGCGGCGGCCGGAGCAGCGTGCCCGTGGAGAAGGCGGTCGCGGTGGAGAAGTTGAGGAGGAGGAAAGCGCAGAAGGCCGAGAACGTGATGCACCTCGTGTGCTGGGGACCCAATTAGGCTGCGTTCTTGCTGTCCAGTTTCTCGTCAGTCATCACGAACTTGAGCCGAGTCAGAGACGTGTCTGTATAAGATCACTCGATGTAAAATTGTCACAGTAGCGATGAACTTCTAATTGTAGGGTGCTCAAGCTCTATGCGTGATGCATGGGTCACCTGCTTCAGTAAATTTTATTTTTTTGGCAACCTGCAATTTCAGAGCTGACACCACAAGTTGACCATTTGCGAAGCTTTACCGTTCTTGTAGCTTAGCGAAAAAGCTTAGATCTGCACATGAAACAGCGTGCATAGCTGTGAGCTTATCGTTCTTCGGCATGGTGGTTCAGCTGGTACCAGAGAACACCCTGCTGTGTCTCTCATTCAGCGACACAATCTACTGAATCCAGAACGCCAGCGAGGTTCAGCATCGATGGACATGATGTACTATCGGATGCTGCTAAGACCGCCGCGGGTTGTGAGTTTGAGGCAGCAGGCGCGGTGGCGCTGCGGCGACGGGAACGGCGGCTCCTCAAACGGCTGAGCGGCAGGAAATCCTCAACACAGAACTGGCATCGCTCTCCAGGGCCAACCACGCGAGCACCTCATGCGGCACGAGTGTGCTGAGGCTCCCGCACCGTCACCACCGGCCGTACGTCGCTGGCGCACCGCAAATAATCGAAGGCGCTGTGTCGTTTCGCGCGCCCCCGTTGACCCAACGATGGCGGCAGATCGGCGACTCGTGACATCGGAGCCGGGGATCTCCTTTGGAGCAGAAGCGGGGAGGAGCCGGAGCTAGGATTTGGAGGGAGGGTGGGAGGGAACTTGCGCTTCCCCTGGACGGGAGGTGAGGCGGCCATCGACGCAGGGCAACCGCCAGCCGGATCGTCGGAGGGGAGGACGAAAAGCTAAACGGAGGAGGAAGAGGTCTTTTATGCAAAATACCTATCCAAATCATGGGTGCTACTGAAAAATATCGGATCGAAATTAATAGTCGCGATCCGAGTTAGGGATTTTTATAAAATATTGGATCGGTATTTTGTATTTAAAATTCTAGTTTGGATAGCGATTATTAATCACGATCCGAATCGGGGGCTTTATGAAAAATACTATTCGGTGTTTTCTGCAAAATCTCATCCGCCAGAGACATGACGGCCGACGAGGCCGCGCTGCCGGTGGCGGGCGGCGACCATCGACGCCCCGCGCCCCCTGCATCCCACGCCGCCTTCCTTGAGATAACGCGCCCGTCAGCCGCGCCGGAACCGACTGCGTAGGCCTCACGGGCGCTGCTGTCTCCTCGATTCCTCGTCACCGAACCACTGCCTGCTCACCGGAGCCAGCCACCCCGCCTTGATGCCACCATGGAGGCATGGACGAGAATTAGGAAGCAACAAGTAGGCAAGCATCGTGTGCATCCCTCGTTACCATGGCGGCGCTGCTGTGCCCCATCTGATTCTGATCCATGCCTTCAACCTGTTCTGCAGTTTTGCTCCCTGCGCGTTCTTCCAAGTCAGGTCGTTCCTCGTTGCTGCTCAAGCTGGCCTCCAACAACAGAAGCCATCGTGGAAAAAAAGATCCTGCTGCTCACCTCTGACGGGAGCGGGGGCGAACTGAAAATGGAAGTGAAGGTACAAGAACTGCCTCACTGAACTCAAGGTGAAGACCATGGGTGACCTGCATCAAAAGTTTTTCAGACTGCAAATTGCAAATTATGAGTTCAGAACTGAAAGTGGAAAGCATGGGTGACCTGCTTCAGAAAATTTTCAGACTGCAAATTGCAAATTCAGAGTTCAGAGTTGAGGCCCTGATTTTGGGCATTTACAAGAGTGGTTCCTGTCGGCAGAGGATTGCACGCAACCTCAAGGGTTGTCATCTGAAGAATTGCTTAGTTTATAATGTCAGTTATACAGGAATTTTGCCATGAACAGAAGGCTGAAGCCCACGCACAGCTGACAGCAGGTCGAGGGAACAGGCCGACGCGGTGCTAGAATGGGATGTGCGCAAACAGATTCGAAAGAGAATGGGTACGCATCCACATGGAATGAATGCATCTTGAAATCAACAATAAACCAGCTTTTCCAAGAATCGAAGTATCGATGTGTCCACATATAGATCATTTACATTTTTTTCCCTTCAACTTAAACAGAAACGTGCACAACGCTAGGCATTGCAAGACACCCTGAAACTATCACACACAAGAGTGAGATGCTCTGCTACTTCTAGGTGTTGGGCCCCCAGACGGAGAGGAACATGACGGTGCGCAGCGCCTGCTCCGCCCGCCGCCGCTTCTCCTCCTCCGCCTTCCTCCTCGCCGCCGCCGCGGCGCTCACCCTGCCTGAGTCCACCGACGCCCCGGCCGCCCTGCCGCTCCTCGCCATCGACGCCGACGACGAGGCCGACTGCGCCTTGTCCTTGACGGACCTGCCGGTGCTCTCCCGCACCGCCTGCGCCGCCCGCGCGCCCACCCGGCTCATGTACCTCAAGCTCATCGCCTTGCTCTTCTCCTCTTCCCACACGAAACGAAACGCTTCTTGCCTTTTTCTTCTTGGTTGGCTTTGTGGATTGATTGAGGTGGAGCGCGAAGAGAGCGCGGGTGCTTTATACTGCCGTGGAAGGAAGCGGTGATGGGGAGGAAGGCGGCGCCTGCTTGTCTCTTGTGTTTCTGGTGGGCGCGCGCGGAGCGTGGTTTGTCTGAAGCAGCGGGCGTTCGCTGCGGGAACAGAGCACTCCAGAAGCCGGCCGGCGTTTGCCGTCGCTTATCCTATCCACGTCACGTGTGACGTCGGCCGCGACGCGTTCTGCCTGCCGTGGCTCCGATGGATTACGAACTATCTATTGCTTTCGGAGGTACGAGCAAACGATATTTCTGACCGAACACGGTATCAGCCTATGCCGTGCCCTCTGTTTCCTTTATTCTTGCGCGTTCTTTTTAAGAAAAAAAATATGCTCTTTATTTTCCACAACTGATGAGGTTTTTCGTTATTCAGGACGAGAAGCAGAGGGACACATGTGAATATGTGATTGCAGTGCAAGGAGAAGAGTTTGAGCTATTGCATTGCGTGTAGCACGTCGAAGTTTTTTTTTTCTAGTTTTTCTTGTACATAAACATCTTTTGTTTCTGTTTCTTAATATTATAAAAAATATTAGACTCATAGACTTTTCCCTACATTTTTCAGTAGAAACAAAGTTTATAATCGCCTGTGAGTGTCACTTGAAGAATTTTTATGGTGTACAACTCTTCATTTTGGTAATCAAAGTTATGGACCTAAATTAACCTTCATTGCTGCTTGATAGGCATGCCAAACTTGTCATAATTCAAATTTGATACTGTAAATATTGTTGTTCTTTTAACTCGGTCGAAAACTTAAAACAGTTTTCACTAGAACATACTCAAAATCTCTTATATTTTAGGATGGGGCGTACTGTGCCAGGGAAGACTCAATAGAATTTTTCTGTTGAGCGGTATACGTTGCGCACACGTGGTGCAGTGCAGGTGTGATTATGCAAGTCATGTCTGGTTTAACATGACCCAACGAATCGCTCAAGTGACAGAGTGATTAGCAACTGTTTAGTCTTTGGATGTGATTATCTGAATGGAAGGTACCCTTTTAATTACCACATATAGTCAAGAACAGCGGATAGCAAAACAACAATAAAAATTAATTAACATAAGGGATAGTCCAGCCATCTGTCTGACAAATGGGAGGCCTCAAATCTGTTGAGTTTCTAACCCTAATTCAATTGCCCATGTACATGTATCGATCCCCTTCCACCTCCGTTAAACTTGAGATTTACAGGATAATAGGCAGCGTAATAAGCAGTATCGCCAACAGCAGTTGTTAGCTTCTGAAATCTGGACTTCACAAAGCGAAGAAAGGGCGCAGTAGCACTAACAGCAGCAGTGAACATTCATTCTGAAATGGCTTCTGAACTTTCAAACAGCAATGGCAACACAGCACGAACGGAGAAGCAGCAGGACGCGCTCTAGCTAAGATGAGCGATTTCCACCTCGTCGGGGATCTTGAAGGTGGCCGCCGCACCGAACTTCTTCCTGCCGTCCTCCCACTCGTCCTCGTCCTCCAGGCTGTTACTGTCGTCGTCGTCGTGGCTGTGGCACGACGGCGAGGAGGGGTCGTTGACGCTCTTCGACTTGCACGGGTCATTGGCCAGCATGGCCACCTGGCGAAGGTGCGAGATCTCAACGACTACGGTGTCGTCCTCCTTGGGGAGAGGCTGCTTCCATGGCTCCCCGTCGATCCTCATGAATGTGTGCTCGGCGGCTCCTTTGTGAAACTCGAAACGGATTCGGTGGGCCTGAAAGTAAAACGAAGTCAGCAATGTTTGCACTGTACCAGACGTTGATACTCGACAGAGCAGAGTACTTCACCTGCGCTAGCCGGGTTCCATGTCCATTAGGTGCCAGCAAGACGAGCCCGTGCCAGGCATCACGGAAACCAACAACCTCAATAAGGCCATCATCAACATATGGTGCAGTCAGGTCTCTCTGCATAATGCCATGAAAACTTATGAATATCTTTCCGTAGTGGGTCATCAGCACAACAACAAATTGGTAAAAGGTTTCAAGAAGGGCAACTCACGTCTTGTACTTTCCTCGTGCCAGGCGTGCCCCAAGGGTTAAATCCTCCCGAGAAACTTGGCAGGTTGAGGCAGATAATTGATCGAATGCTGAAAGAAGAGGGACAGAGTTCGTCAATCATCATGGGAAGCAGAAGGGATTTCAGAGGTAGAAACTTAACTTTAAAGTGATACTGCTGACAGTGCAAAGGTTAAGGCATTATTTACCTGCGAGGAATCATAAGCTCTTCCCACTGGCCACCAGGTCTTTTCATGATCTTCACCTTTGCAAGTTGGGCAATGTTCCTGAAAGTGAGGTCAAGGAATACAGAGACACTTAAAGTCGATGTGCAGAGTTCCATATACAGACAGAACTAGTGTCATCCATAGTTCGATACTACACGGAACATTCTGCTAGCGAAAAGAAAGTATAGTAATATGATCATGATCAGAAGCATTATAGCTGCATTGGTGACAAAGTACCTTGAGGAAGGATGGGTTAAAGAAGCAGCAAACCATCCTTGTTTAAGTCCAAGCTTAGCATATGTACCCTGCATCGAAGAAATGCATTATATGAACCATTATACACCAAGCGGATGGCGCTTGCAAATCTGAATAAACCATCAAGGAAATGAAAAAAAAAAGTTGTCTTTAAACAAAAGTAAAAGGCAAATATACCTGATTTGTTAGCTGGTTTTTGAACTTCTCTGGATTTCTCTTCCTTTCAGAGTGGAATTCATAAGATACTTGTGCATCCATTCCTGCAGTATGTTTAGATTATGATGGTCATGGTTATTAACCTTTTCCAATATTCGAATCAAGATATACTTAATGATCTACTAGATAAACGGCCTATGATTCGGCACTGGGGCATCACAATTCCCTGATACTTAAGTTCTGATACATAGTTCCTGAGTAGCAATGGTGAAAGTTTGCATCTACCGTATTGTAAGGTACCATGCACAATGAAAAATTCTTGAAAAAGTTTATGGTTCAAAGTGGTAGGTGGTGGTTGTCTCGGAACAGAAGGAACTCTTACCCATGCTAAAATAATTCCAGAATCCTCCACGGAATGTGTGGTAACCCTCCTGAAAAAGCAAATAAATAAGATGCTGGTCTATATATGCCACTTAAAACTAGAGAGTGATTATCAATGGCTGCTTTTACCGAAGTAACAGAAAAAAGATTGCATCTGAATTCTTACCACATTGAGAGAGTCGCAGTCTGATACACGGTGGAATGCATGCAATGAATGTGGAAGATCTAAGGGAGCAATAGGATCACATGGGCCATCCTGTGGAATTCGCATCCTCATGATGATATGCCAACTGAAACAGAAAAATACAAGCTAATTGGAGTGTTTTCTTTCCTATGCTAGAGAGAAGGACATGTTCAAATCTCGCTGTAAGATGAGTGGAACAACAATAGGAAAAAAAAGCATAAAATACTTCAACGGATGAGATAGAGGAAAGAGCTGACATAGTGTCACATGAAAATATTATCTTTAATTCTTGTAAGCAAGATAATACCTATCAATATTCATTTCCCTTGCTCCTTTTACTTGGGCCAGGAATGATTTCACTGCCGCTTGATCAGTAGCTGGATTCTTTTTTCCCTGCAGTCAAATTAAAATTAAATATGTTTTCAAAAAAAGTAAAACTTGCTATAGAAGCATAATTCCTAAAGAACATGGCCATGGAACTAGCAAAATCGCATAGGAACAACATTATACTAATTTATATTTAACAGGCACTGATGCTCAGGCACAACAGTCTTCTTTAAAAAGAAGTTACAGAAAGCATTCATAAAAAGTGTACATTTCTTGTTACTAACTTTTATGGTTTTATTGTAAATGTCAAAGAGTCAAACAAGAAATTTAACTTGCATATTCCTTAATTTGCACAAAAAAACATAATTTTTTCAGACACACAAAACACAGAGGTATTCATCACACATTAGAGAATCTGTATGTTCAAAATAAAAAAACGCCATTAACATACCCATCCAAATGAGAAAGGTAGGTTGTTTCCAGTTCCTAGAGGCACAGTAGCAACAGGAGGTGGATGCGAAAGCTTAAGGTCACTAACTACTCCAAGCAGCCAACTTGCTGTGCCATCACCACCAGCAACCTGTTTCAAAGTTCCTTTGTTAATAAAAGGACATCCAAACAGAAATTCTTTTTGGGTGCATAAATTCAGAAGTAGGTTACTCACAATTAGTCTCAAGCTCTTTTGAATTTGAATAGCAAGAAGGTCACCATTAGACTTGAGCTTTTCAAAGTTGCAGTATAATCTGTGCAGAACCTTATCAGGAGCCTCTTCTGAGAGATCAAAAACCTATGAAAAATTTGAGTGGATCTAATAATGAGAACATGATTCAAAGTACATTCATATTACAGGTTTTCCAAACTGCTAGCCTCTTTACCTGTGCTTCATTGAGAAGTTCACGGTATGTTTTGATCAGACTGCTTCCCAGTTGACCACCACTTCTAGAATTGATGAAGACTACCACAGGACAACATGGCGCATTGTCAAGAATGATTTGTTCAGAGTCCGGTTTCAGTATGTAATCTGGGATGTAGTAGTCTGTCAGTGGCCCGCATGGGCTGGAGCAGGAACCATTAGTTCCATTTCTATGTAGATCCATCCTGTAAAATCTTCTGCATTAGTGATTATGGTTGATTTTCCCCACTTCTTAACCTTACACTATGCAAGGAGGAAGCAGGAGAAGAGGAGAGAAATTACAAGGCGCAGCAAGGTAAAAAGTGCTCTTAAATCTAAAATTAAGTGATTTCACCATAAGAATCCCCATTACTTATTTACAGTATCTCACCAATTCTCAAATAAAAGCATGCAATCCACAGTTTATAGGAATCCTGATGCAGTATCCTTGATTACAGTAGGGAATCTAAGAATTGGCTACAAGAAAAATACTGGAACGGAACAAGGAATATAACAATTTATTGCAATTATGCCATAATCAAGACCACAGGGAGCAGCATTAACAATCTAACATCATGGTATATCCGTATATATGCATGTCCTAATTATATTTCCTCTGAAGCTGTCATCTTTCAATTCAGGGTCGGCACAATTCACATTCTATGCGTGTTACTGTGTTGGTATCATGTAACAAGAAACATAAAGCAGGATAAAAGATGACCACATTCAGTAAAGGTGCCTTCTGCGAATAAAGACAGGAACCTATTGATTCTTTCTCATTATTGTAAAAAAAATGATTCTTTCTCAGAAGAAGAATCTTAATTTCTTCCAAAAAGTTGCTGGAAGTACAAAATTCCCAAATGGCCGAATCACAATGCCACCAGTTTTTCCTGTTAAAACAAAACAATGCCATTGTTCCCACAATGGGGAACAAAACTAATCGCATCAGACTGAAATTGAGCGCAACTCAACTATGCAAAAAAAGGCCCCGGTCCATGGAAGGGAAGCACGCTTCTCGGGCACGTCGCCCATGTAATCACCACCGCATGGGAGGTTAGAGCAGAGCAGGAACCAACCAGCGGAAGCAGGCATGGATCGGGATCTTGCAGTGCAAGACCGAATTCCGACTAGAAGAAAAGCAGATCATAGTTCAAATACGGTGCCCCAGAACAAGAAATCTCCAGGCGAGAATCAATGGCCGCAAGATCCCCATGAGACGAGAGAGATAGAGAGCGCAGAGGTGTTCGGTTCCATGGACTTTACCTGCGACCTCAAGAATTGGGGGCGTCCCCCGCGTGCTCCCGTGTGGATTGGGCTCCTTGAGGACAAGAATTCGGTGGTTTTTGGTCCCGCCGAGAGCCTGAGAGGATTATTAATAGGGAGGGGGAGATGGTGGCGAGGGGAGGACGACGAGGAAGCAACGGAGAAAGAAAGCGACCCCCGTTCGAATTGCCAGCGTTCCTTCCACGGTGCTCGGCATTATTGTCCATGCCATCCATTGGCACTTAAGCCTTGGCAGGCACTATCATGTGATGGCAGTATTACCTTAGCGTTCTGACTTTTCTTTTCCCCGCTTTATTTTTCCTGTGTGCGGGTTAACTTACCCAAAGCTCTTTTTGCGGGAGGTTGACTTACCATAGTTATTAATATTTTTTTAAACTAGTACTCTCTCCGTCCTAAAATATAAGTCATTCTAAAAAATTTTAGGACAGATTAAATAAAATGATTACGTTTGCTTTATTTGTTACCCATATTTAGCGATAGTTGATTCTTACATGTACATGCACTTAGATAAAGTGACTTGCTTTCTATGATAAATTTTGAATCATAGAATGACTTGTTTTCTAGGACAAAGGGAGTACGAGTTAAAGTCAATACGCTGTATATGGGTTAGTTTGGCATGCATGAATTTCAGGTAGGCGAACCCATTTCCACGGAAATTCCTGCCAAGAAAGAGGTACAAGGTTGATCTCAAATATAGCATCCGCACAAAATGGAAAAATATTGCATGTATAGCAAAGGAATTGGCTACACATGCTACAGAACCTAGAACAAAAGTTGTATGACTACTGGTGGTGTTAATGTGTGAAGCATGTGTGAATCTAACCCCTGTTTTGATTGATTCCAAGTATACAATTGTCCATCTAGATCCAAACCTGATTTCAGAAATTATATTGCCGTAGCATTGAGCAAAGGTAAATCTAATGGCTCTTATGCAGTTCATATAACGTTTAACGGTACCAGCTTGTAGTTTTCAAACCATGAGATTGCAAACGGGATGCTAAGCTTATGTAGATCCAACGTGTACCTTGACTAGTATTCCATAAAAATACTACTTGAGTTTTTCCTTGAAAACTTGGTGACCCAGCTCTCGATGACTAATCGCAAACAAGGGGGCTAGGTCATGTAACCATTTTCTGTATCCGTTCAACCGTGTTAAGTACTGGCAGTCCACAACTACTCCAGATGATGCATGAGATGAAGCTCAACTAGAAGGCGGCACCGGCGCCCGCTGCCACTACCCCGGTTGGCGCAGGCCCGTATAAATCCGAGTCCAGCGTCAGCGGTCTGCCACCGGGCATCGACTGTCTAGAAGCAAAAACGTGACGGAAAACCAGCTCCCAGTTGCCAGTTGCAGACGCAGCGACCAATCAGTCCTGGTCGCCATGGCAGCGGTGGATAGTTTGGGCCCTTTGGTACCGGCTTCTGCTTCGTGCTACAGTAAATGGCTAGACTGTTTTGCACTGTAGCAGGAAAGCAGAACGCAAATTAAAGTTTGAATTGAACTAGGAAAAAGGTAAAACCAGCTTTAGCTTTATCTCGCCACAGCACTGCTACGGTAGCTAAAGCCGAATCCATCGAAGCTGCGCCAAAAGAGCGCCTTGGTCGTTGCTCAAGACGTAACCGTAACCGTAAGTGACCACCGTACCCCTGCGTCGCGTCTGGAACAAAAGGGTAAAATGGGAAAGACGGCCGCGGATCCGATCCGATCCTTGGCCGCGCGCTGACATGTGATCGATCGCCAGAACCGAGGGGGTGGAGTGGACAAGTGGGCGCGTGGCTGGGTTGGCGCGATGCGATGCCATGCGGCCCCCCGGGGACGGGGATTCCAGACGCCGTGCCGGTGTGAAACGGGGACGTCCGGACTGGCGCGCGGAACTTCCATGCCAACTCCAAGCCCGCCGCGCCGATCGATCGGGGTGGGTCGTCTCCAGCTCCGGCCATTTCCTCGTCTCCGGCTTTGAATCTCCGGTCAGCTTCGTTCAACCCGTTTGATCTGACGCGTCGTCGTCGTGGGGTGGGTGGCACGGCGACGGCGACAAAAACGGCGCGCGGATGCTTAGCCGCGTTGAACTCCGCCAGTCCGTCTGTGACGGCTCGGAAATCGCGTTTTCTAGGCGGAGAAACGGGAAGGATTTAACTACCGCTCCGGATTGGATGGTTCCTTCAAGCTGCTCGAGGACGAAACAGCTACTAGTGCTGCTCTTGAAGAATCTGCTACGTCTCATCCATTCCAAACCAACCGAATTGACCCACCGGCGCTTCCCCTAATCGATTTTTTTTATTTCTGTTTGGTTTGATGAATGGAGCAAGTCAATCCGCCACCATCTTGTCCCTTTTGAGCACATGGCAGAGGGGGATGGCATGTCCCCACTGCAATGATCAGGAGATGAGATGATCATAAAAATGTCATGTTCCCCTCGTTTATTGCACTAGCCGTGTGATTATCGATAAGAATGGTGATGGTGTTCGAATCGTGGAAATAAATAAATAGGCTAGCTTTTTCACTTTGACACCGATGGCCCGGGAGAAGGAACAGAGGAATCTGCCCCAAAGCCCATTCCTCTCTTTTCTGAAAAAGAAAGAATCCCAAGGCCCTTCTTCACTGGAAACAGATTTCCGCACTGGCCCATTTCGAAAAGCAGATTTCCGCTCTGGCCCATAATGATCCCAATCGACATGGCCCATTGGAGCAGCCGGGCCAAGAAGCCCCGCTGCCGTGGGCGGCGGCGAGGTCGAGGAGGCCTAAGCCTAACCCACCCGCCCGCGGCCCTGCCGGAGACCGGAGAGTTCCAGCCGGCGATGAGAAGGGTGGTGCCGGCGGGCCCTAAGCGGCTAAGCGCGACCACGTCGCCTCTTGAATCCTCTACTACCCCGACGACCGGCCGGCCGGGAAGGCCAAGTGAGCCATCGGTAACAAGGTAACCACCTATTTCACCCCACCATTTGCGCAAAATTATATTTCTCAAAAATTGTTGCAT
Source organism: Panicum hallii (assembly GCF_002211085.1). Classification (NCBI taxonomy): domain Eukaryota; kingdom Viridiplantae; phylum Streptophyta; class Magnoliopsida; order Poales; family Poaceae; genus Panicum; species Panicum hallii. Next base: position 45,057,877 of record NC_038048.1, on the reverse strand, counting down.
TTAACATCCTCCTCCCTCTGCCTGCATGAAAATTGAGGAGGATAGTTTGTCGAAATTTAGTGTCAGCTCCACACTGCTTTTATGCAGACAGTACATTACCCTGGTGCTAGGAATCAGGACTTACGACTTACGAGTGTCTTGTCAGCAGTGAGTAACTCTGATGGTCTATTATTGCGTCTGAAGTTTCGGAGTTGGTCATCCAGAACGGGTCATGGGGTGATCCCAGCTTATTTTTTTTGCTTCCTGGTTTGCTGTGTATGTCCCTGTTAAAACTCTTTGTCTTAACCTACTGATAATGTTGTTTACAAATAAAATATATGGTCTTCTTTACTTCTCTAAGAAGCTACGCGTTCGCTGGTGGCATTGAAATGTAGTCTTATCTCGCAATAGTCAGATTTAATCGCATAAACAATTATGGACTCTTCAGTAGTTTCGTCTAAGCCAAGATGTCAAACAAGATAAATCATATTCTAATAGCATCATGTTCCACTTCCACCATCATATGTAACTAATGGTTTTGTTTTTTTTATCATCAGGCGACATTATCTAGTTGACCAAATGCTTCTATTGAAAAGGGAGCATTAGCAATTTATTGCCTTGCAAAAGTCATGCAATTTCCTGTTTGACGTGCATCCATATTTACAAAGCATAAAAGCTTCATCAGTTCAGTGTATTGGTAGTTTGGTACTAGCTTCACATATTGGCATCATGCATTTCTGCGTGTTTGGTTTCCTGAAGAGGCACATCATCAAGCAAATAGGTGATATGATGCTTTCTGCCTTATTCTTACATGCATCTGGACTTCATTTTTCTTCTCCTTTTTATTTGTTTCTTATGAAGCTATGTCCTAAATTTGCAATGAATAACCTCATATTTCGCTTATTATTATCAGCTTCTTTGAATGAAACTGTATGATAAGATCTTTCATTTTTCTATCAGCATTTTTTTAATCCTTTCTAATGCTGAGACTCCAAAGTCCAACCTGCTGTTGCTCAGATTATGAACTTGGCAGGTTGATATTTCATATAACCTTTTGTATCAGTGTAATTTCCATGGCAGCAGATTTTTAGGTGTCACTCATTGTTCAATTTACTTGCAGATTTATATTTGATACTAAAGACTATGTTTGTTGAACTGTTCACCAAATTGCAGGCATGCGGAGAATACGAAAACCATTACAGATTGCTGGAGAAGCTAGATCAATATCAGCTGCGGATGATAACATACATGAAGATGAGACAGTGAAAGGATCAATTCTGAGCTCACCATTAGTTGAGTTCAGTACTGTTTATTCCGCAACGAACAATTTCAGTGACAAGCTTGGCGAAGGTGGATTTGGGCCAGTTTACAAGGTGGAGTGTTGGATAACTCATATACTTTCTCCAACTGTTGTAATATCTTGTTTAATTAATCCTTGCCATCTTGGTGATATGATGAAGTAAATAGCTGGATAACAGTAGATACATGATGCTATCTCCAGGGGATACTACCGGATGGCCAAGAGATTGCTGTTAAGAGGCTATCTAAAAGCTCTGGGCAGGGATTGGAAGAGTTCAAGAATGAGGTGATGGTGCTATCCAAGTTGCAACACCGGAACTTAGTGAGGCTTTTTGGTTGTTGTATTCATGGAGAAGAGAAGATGATGTTGTATGAATACATGCCCAACAAGAGTCTTGACTCATTTATTTTCAGTAAGTTTCAGTTTGTTTCTTGCAGTTCTGATTATACATGCATATTTTACAGAGTAAGCCAGTAACTGGAATTTTCTACTAACATTTAATACTTTCTATAAATTGGTCAGATGAAAGTAGGAGGCTTGTATTAGGTTGGAAATTACGATACAAGATTATTCAGGGAATTGGAAGAGGGTTACTGTATCTTCATCAGGATTCGAGGTTGAAAATTATTCATAGGGATCTCAAAGCAAGCAATATTTTACTAGATGATGATTTCAACCCCAAGATATCCGACTTCGGCATGGCTAGAATTTTCGGTGAACATCAGCTTCAAGACCTTACTCATCGAATTGTTGGAACCTAGTAAGGCTGCTTCTCTTTTCTGGCTACGGTATAGTTGGACAGGGAATCCCATGGTATAACTGAAATTTTATTCATCTGCTTCTGTAATTATTGGGTCGGTGCTGCTCACTAATTGCATCTTCAACCTTTCAAATCTTACTGCTTTGCTCAGACAATAGACACATTAACTCCCCTTTTAGTCGGCATTACATCACCTGGCATAAGTTAATGCGCTAAAATATGTGGAATGCAGTGGCTACATCTCCCCGGAGTATGCAATGGAGGGTAAATACTCTGAGAAATCTGATGTCTTCAGTTTTGGCGTGTTGATCCTTGAGATTGTGAGCGGCCGTAGGAACAGCTCTTTTGTCGATGAAGAATGGTCAATGAACCTCTTGGGCTATGTGAGATAGCGCTTTCTCCTACACTTCACCTTATCGTCAAACTTGCAAACAATAATAAATTTTTGCTTGCCATCTCTCATTCACAACTTATATTCCAGGCATGGACCTTGTGGAAGGAAGGCAGTGTCTCAGAGCTTATTGATCCACTGATGGGCACCACATGTACTTATGATGAAGTCTGCAGATGCATTCAGGTGGGTCTCCTATGTGTGCAGGAGTTACCAGCTGAAAGGCCAACCATGTCCCTAGTGCTCAGGATGCTGAGTGGTGATGTTACAATTCCATCTCCAAAGCAAGCTGCATTTTTTGCTGGAAGGGTTCCTCATCTTTCTGCGGATGACAATACTGGGTCAGGTAATCAATTAACGTACACGGATCTTCAGGGCAGATAGTCTCACCATTTCAGGCAGCTGAAGTTTCATACTGTATTGTACGTGGCCTTATTGTATTGCAAGATCTGTTCGTTTCCCTATTCTTCTTTCCTATTACTAAGAATGTACTCGTGCAGAATACTTAGTCCAAGAGATAGTACTCCGGGGTGTAGATTTACTTGTAACTCGTGAACTGTATTGTGTATTTGGGAATTTTGATTTTGTATATGTGTGAATGTTTTAAATCATATGAGATTCTTGTGAACTGGTATCCTGTTGTTTTTGTGGGATCGAATGTGATGCTTGGGCCTAGTGCCCTAGTCCGGCTTAATGAAAAAATACAAAAAATGAAAAAAAATGAAAGGTCAAGCCAAGCACTGGTTTCATCTGTTGGTCTTACTTTCCTATACTTTGTATTTTATCTGCATAGTTATACAAATGAGTGAAGTCAAAACATTGGTGCTTGGGAAAAAAAATGTAAAGCTACATATGCCTTGGATTAGAAGACATTCAGTACTTGTAGTCACATGCCACCCTGATCACAACAATAATTGATGGACAATATGTGGTTAATGCTCGTATCTTAATTCGTATGCATAAGTCCAAATGAGCTTTTGATTGCGATATGAGGAAGCAGGAGATAATGCCAGTCAACGTTGTCAAACGCTTGACTTTTCCGGCAATCCATGTACAATTGGCATTAGTATACTGTGCCAGCACCTAGTACTCAAGATGGGAAGGAACTCGACAGTAGTCAATGCCGCACTTGATTGATCAAGAGCAAGAAGCTAAGCACCCATGCATCAATCATGAGCTTAATGGCCAGCCATGTCCTCGTCCTCCTATCTCTGCCTCTGATCTTTCTCGGAACACCAGCCACCGGCATCCCCGACATGTTGGACCACGGCCGCAACATCACTGACGGCGAGACGCTCGTCTCGGCCAATGGGTCGTTCACGCTGGGTTTCTTCTCTCCCGGCGTGACCACCCGGAGGTACCTTGGGATCTGGTTCTCCGTGCGGAGACCACCGTGTGCTGGGTGGCAAACCGGGAGCGGCCCCTCAATGACACTTCCGGCGTGCTGGTGCTCAGCGACACCGGGAGTCTTCTCGTCCTAGACGGCTCCGGGCAGGTCATTTGGTCCTCGAACTCAACCGGTGCCAGTTCGGCGGTGGCGCAGCTGCTGGAGTCCGGCAACCTGGTTGTCTTCCACGACCAGAACAGCAGCGCCGTCCTGTGGCAGTCGTTCGACCACCCGTCGAACACCTTGTTGCCTGGCATGAAGACCGGCAAGAACCTGTGGACCGGAGCCGAGTGGTACCTCACGTCGTGGCGATCGGCCGACGACCCGGCCCCGGGACCCTACCGGCGAGGGACGGAGACGGGCGGCGGGCTGCTGGAGAACGTCTTGTGGCACGGCGGCGCGAAGAAGTACCGCACGGGGCCGTGGAACGGCCTCTGGTTCAACGGCGTCCCCGAGATGCCGTCGTACGCGGACATGTTCGCGTACCAGCTGACGGCCAGCCCCGGCGAGATCACCTACGGCTACCGCGCCAAGGCCGGGGCGCCCTTGTCGCGCGTCGTGGTCCCCGAGGACGGCGCCGTCGAGCGCCTGGTCTGGGACCCCAGCAGCCGGGCGTGGAAGACCTTCTACAGCGCGCCGCGGGATGTGTGCGACGCGTACGCCCGGTGCGGGCCGTTCGGCCTGTGCAACGTCGACGCGGCGTCCACGTCGTTCTGCGGCTGCGCCGAGGGGTTCAGACCCGCGTCGCTGGCGGCGTGGCGCATGAGGGAGGCCTCGGGCGGGTGCCGGCGTGCCGTGCCGTTGGACTGCGGCGGCAACGGGACGACGACGACGATGGACAGCTTCGTGGTCGTACGGAGCGTGAAGCTCCCCGACACGCAGAACGCGTCAGTGGACACGGGCATCGCGGTGGAGGAGTGCAGGGAGAGGTGCCTCGCCGACTGTTCGTGCGTGGCCTACGCCGCCGCGGACATCCGAGGAGGTGGCGGTGCTGGCAGCGGATGCATCATCTGGACACATGATGTTGTCAACATCCGGTACGTGGACAAAGGGCAGGACCTCTACCTTAGGCTCGCCAAGTCTGAACTAGGTATGTCCGAGTGAACAGTACTCAAGTGTGTTAGCATTTTCTTCCTGGAAAACTTCAGCTGTAGCGACTGAAATCTGAATCTGTCAACCGTCCTTAGAGGATGATGCCAGGGACAACAAAAGGAAGAGAAATGCCGTCATCGCGCCATATCTGTTGTGTGCGCCGTTGCGGCCATTTTTGCTGCTCTGGCCTTCATTATCTGCAGGAATATGAGAAACAAAACCTGGTGTCTCGCACGGGCATCTCGATATAATGGCGTTGCTGATATGGAAGCAGACAAGCCTCTGGATGCTGCGGCTATCGTCTCCGTTGATCTGGCCACCGTAGAGAAGGCCACAAGGAATTTCTCCAAGAGGAATGTGATCGGCGAAGGTGCCTTCATTATCGTCTATGAGGTCTGCAGACTCTTTGTACTATGTTTTTTTTGTCCAGAAAGAAGACCAGCACACAATTCAAATTTGTAATATGCAACGGGTAACACATAACCAGCTGACTGTTTGCAGGGTCAGCTACCGAATGATCATCCTCTGGGCGAAGGATTACCTGGGAGAAAGGTCGCCGTGAAGAGGCTTAAGGTTTCCTCCCTCCAAACAGGGCCCTGGACGACTTCATGAGGGAAGTGGCGGTCATGTCCAAGCTCCGGCACGACAACCTCGTCCGGCTCCTCGCGTTCTCCGACCAGGCCAACGAGCGGGTGATGGTGTACGAGTACATGCAGAACAGGAGCCTGAATCTCTACATTTTTGGTACGCGCTGGCTGTGCATTTCTTGATGCATTTCTAGCTATTGCTAATTTGCTATCCTAACTGTTCCAAAAAAAGTAATTTGCTATCCGACTCAAAAACTTCATTGCTTGACAAAAAAAATGGAACTGACAGGCAAACCCAGTGTTCGTGCTTCACTGAGTTGGGCGACGAGGCTGGAGATCATCCATGGGATCACTCGAGGCGTATGCTACCTTCATGAGGGGACTGGCCAGATCGTGATCCACAGAGATCTGAAGCCATCCAATGTGCTTTTGGACAGCCGATGGAAGCCTAAGATATAGCAGACTTCGGCACGGAGAAGCAGTTCCGCGCCGATCAGACAGGGACGCAGACCGTAGTGGTTTCACCGTGAGTAGCTTCTGCTCTTGTGATCGGAGCGCGTACGCACCTAAAAAACTTGAGCACTGACGACTGACACGGCCGAGTTGTACGAAGGGGATACGCGCCGCCGGAGTGCGCCAAGGACGGGGACGTGACGCTGAAATGCGACGTCTTCAGCTTCGGCGTCGTGCTGCTCGAGGTCGTCAGCGGCCGGAGGAACAGCGCCGAGCCGAGCCTCGTCTCGCATGTGAGCACACGGCGACGTCCTTCGCCGTCGTCGGCAGCATCCGTTCAGATGGCCGTACTGAATCTGCAGTGATTTTGCAGGCATGGAAGCTCTGGGAAGAGCGCAGGATCATGGACCTCCACGACGCGGCGGTGCCGCGGCCTCGCGCCGACGCCGACCTCGTGTCCGAGCTGCGGAGGTGCATCCAGATCGGTCTCCTCTGCGTGCAGCGGTCACCCTGCGACAGGCCTGCCATGTCAGCAGCTCTCGCCATGCTGACAAGCAGGACCTCGCAGCTGGACCAGCCAAGGACGTCTGTGATCGAGCGTGGAACTGAGAGGCCTCTTGCCGCCGGTGAAGCGACCGGCGGCGGCGCCATCGCGCAGGACCCGTCGTCTACCGTAGTCAATCTCATGTGATTGGGCCGGACCTATGCTGACTCTCTCCCCCGTGGGCCTAGCTAGGTTCACGTCCGGCCCGGCTGAAGAAAGGTCGGTCCAGCAAACAGTCTAGGTTCAGGAAATAATCCCCCACGCTCTCCAAACCAACCAAGAATGCACATAACAACAGCAAATTAATATATCATTAGGTTTGGATTAATTATTTAATTTTATTCTCATTTGATGATGCTAAAGAGAATGAGAATGATCAGCTTTATCCTTTTCTTTTTGCAAAAAAGAGAAAAACTATCTGATTTACAAAATTCTGATCTGAACTAGTTACGAGTACAGACAAAGAAAGGAAGGAAAACAAAGGCTATACAAGGAACAAAAGGAACTCACATAACAAGGGACACCCTGCCACAGCTAAAATGACCTTTTGAGCATATCCCCAAATCGAAAGGAATAAAAGGATTCAGTTCACACATCGTAAATTTACCCATGCATGGTTATTCTCACACCTTTCCTGCAGAATTTGCCTTGACCTTGCTATGAGAGGTAGATCGTGTGGCTGCCGTTCGACGTGCTGGATGCTCCTTCCTTCGCCGAGTGATCTGCCTCGCGGAGACGAGGCTCGGTCATGGCGTCGAACACCAACCTTTTAGGCGCACGGATCTGCGAGCTGCTGTTGTTGAGCATTGTGACCACTGCGCAGATGGTAGGCCTGTCGTTGGGCGATTGTTGCACGCAGAGAAGGCCTATCTGCACGCATCGATCCAGTTCGAACAGGAGCTCAGGCTCCGGTTGGGCCACGGCTGAATCTAGAAGCTCAGTGATCCGATGCTGATTCCAAGATTCCCAGGCCTGCAAAGCGTTAAACGTTATGCTTGTCCATTCCAAAAATGAAAAAAAAACGTCTTCCAGGATTTCTGTCAGCAGTGTGCTCACATCAGAAAGGAGCGTTGGTGTGTTTCTATTCTTTCGGCCACTGACTATCTCCAGCAGCATAACTCCAAAGCTGTACACATCGCACTTGAGCGTTAAATACCGTTCCGTTATGTATTCTGGAGCCGTGTACCCCCTTCGGTAAAAAAAGAGAACAATTCAATACCAAAGCCTTAACAGTAAAGGATTCGTATCGGTAAAAAAAAGGCCATCCTACTAAAATTTTTCATTGGTGTGTAATCTGAAAATATTCACAAAGAATAAACTAAATGAAATGATGACAAAAGTAGTGACAAAATGAGGCCATCCACCATTCTTTGTCTCCTTCGGAATTAAGCTATAAGATAGAACTAAAAAGGAGAGAGTTCTGATTTTGATCATACGCTGTTTGTACTAGTGTTGGATTTGTCTGGTCAACAACAAAGAGTTTTGCAGTGCCGAAGTCTGCGATCTTAGGCTTCCAATTGTCATCCAGAAGAATATTTGACGGTTTCAGATCTCTGTGAATCACTTCCTCGTTTAGTCCATGAAGATAAGCAACACCTTTCGCAACCCCTCGTATTATTTCCAGCCTACGCTCCCAATTCAGCAAATCACGAAGTTTGGGATCTTCTCCTGTTAGTTCCATAGATAGCAGGTGAGAGCTTTAAAGAAGATTATATGATCATACACATATTAATGTACACTGTGTATTATGGTGTACCAAATATGTAGAGGTCCAAACTCTTGTTCTTCATGTACTCGTAGACTAGTATCCGCTCATTCCCATCCTTACAGTAAGAAAGGAGTTGAACAAGGTTGCCATGCTTGAGCTTCGACATGACCTCCACTTCTCTCATGAAAGCCTCACCACCTTCATCGAGTAGAGGAGATTGTATGATCCTCTTCACAGCTACCTTTCTACCATCAGGTATGCGCCCCTGGGATGTTATATTACAGTACACTTACTATTAAACCGACTTCGAACAGTCAAGTATGCGGTCACATTTTCATGGATATGATACTAACCAATTGGTCATTGTTAAGATTAATAAGTTTTGACATTATATTGACAAAAAAGAAGCAATGGTTGAACATGTTTATTTATTGGAGACGCTGAATAATGATGCCCTAAATGACAAGTGAATTGGATATGGTCAAAGACAGTGCATAGCAAGAGCTCGCCTATTAGTGGTGCTGCCACGAATGTCATCTATTTTAAAAATAAAATAAATATTGTAGGACAAAGTCTGTCACATTTATAGCCAATAAAAAGTAGCCACAAAGTAGAAAAATAGATTCCAACAAAAAGGAAAGAAAGATAACACAAAATCTGTCAAGTCCCAAACAGGTCGACTGAAGCACAATAACAGGTAAGCTAAAGCTCAAAATCTGATAACAAACCCAATATATACACTACAAACTAACACTAACTCAAATCCCAAAAAAATAACAAAAACACGGATATTAAGGATGTATTTGTTGAACTGTAAGTGAAATAATATTAATGAAATTTGCATGTAAGGGTGTAATTGTTGAACAATAAGTGACAAAATAAATAATGATCTTGTTGGGCTTCAAATGTTAACCAGTACTCCCTCCGTTCTCTAATATTTAACACTGATTACTTCAATTTTGAAATAGTTAACCCACATCAATTATCAGAGAATGGAGGTAGCAAATATACAAAGGCGGTTTACCGGCAAAGGCTTCAACTCAATAAAGAAAAAAAATCCAACATCATAGCAAAATATCACAAAGAAATTCAAAGGTCATAAATCTGTTATTTTTTTGAAAGAAAATTTACGACAAATTAATAGCAGAGCCTATAAATTAATAAAAATATAGTATCACACAAACCTCATATACAACTCCAAATCCTCCACGACCAATGATATTGCTTTCGGAAAAATACCCTGTTGCCTCCCTCAAAGTAAGCAGATCAACATAAGGGACAATCGGAGCAGGAGCAGAACTAGATGTGACACTGTGAGCAGGACTAAGCTGATGTTCAATACAAGGGAAACTGAGAGCACAACTACGAGCACCTGGAACATCCAGCGTGCTGTGGATATTAGCATATGCTGCAGTAATTAGTAAACGTAAAAATTGAAATGATGAGAAAAAAAAGAAAAAAGAAAGAAGAGACAAGCATGGTTGCAATTTACCTGAAATTGTTGATCCCCTCCGCCTCCTAATCACAATTAGGACCAAAACAAGGACAATCACAACGACGACAGCTACCGATCCACCAACAACCGGCGCAGTAGGAAACGCCTGTGGCGACGAGGGCGGCGGAAGCTCCGACTTGGCCAACCTCAGGTACAGATCCTGCCCGTGGTCGACGTACCGGACATCGACGATTTCATCTGTCCACATGGCGCAGCCGCTGCGGACGTCGCCATCCCTGATGTCCGCGGCGGCGTAGGCCAAGCACGAGCAGTTGGCGAGGCACCTCGCCCTGCACTCCTCCAGCGTGGTGCTCCTGTCCACGGACACATTGTGCGCGTCCGGAAGCTTCACCGCGCGCAGCAGCAAGAAACCATCCGTCGTGGCCCCATCTCCGCCGCAGTCCAGCTTCACGTTCCGGCGGCATCCACCCGAGGTGTCCCTCGAGTCCCACGCCGCCGGCGACGCCGGGCTGAACCCCCTGAGGCAGCCGCAGAACGATGTCGACGCGGCGCCGGCGTCGCACAGGCCGAACGCCCCGCACTTGCGGTAGGTGTCGCAGACGTCCCTGGGGCCCTGGAAGTAGGTCTGCCATGCCCGGGCGTCGGCGTCCCACACTAGGCGCCTCACCACGCCGGTGTCCAGCAGCACGATGTAGGTCAAGGGCCCGCCGGGCTTCGTGATGTAGCTGTAGGTTGTCTCGCGCGGGCTGATCACCATCTCGTACTCCATCACGTTCGTATACGTCAGCACCTCCGGGATGCCGCTGAACCACCTGCCGTTCCACGGGCCCGCGCGGTACGTCTTGGCGTCGCCTTCCCACACGATGTTGTCGGGCAGCCCGCTGGTGTCCAGCGCACGGCGGTAAGGTCCCGGCGAGGGGTCGTCGGCTGAGCGCCACGACGTGAGGTACCACTCGGCTCCGTTCCAGAAGTTCTTGCCCACCTTCATGCCGGACAGCATGACGTTCGACGGGTAGTCGAACGACTGCCACAGAATGGTGGTGGTGGTTCCTTGGTTGTGCAGCACCAGGTTTCCAGAGTTAAGGAGCTGGGCCTCCACGGGGGAGGTGCTTGTGGAGTTGGACGACCACGCGACCTGTCCGGAGCCGTCTCGCACGAGAAGGCTCCCCGTGTCGCTGACCACCAGCACGCCGGAGTAGTCGTTGATGGGGCGGTCGCGGTTGGCCACCCAGCAGACGGCATCGCGGGACACGGTGAACCAGATGCCGAGGTACCTCTTGGTTGACACCCCGGGGGAGAAGAAACCCAAGGTGAATACGCCGTCGGCCGAGACGAGCGTGTCATTGTCAGTGATGTTGCGGCCCTTGCTGAACGTGTCGATGGCATCTCCGGCGGTGAAGGCTCCGTGGGAAAGTAGCAAGAGCAAGAGCAGAAGGCTCAGAAGGTGGATGATGGTTGTTTCCATGGTGTGGGATGGCTCTTGCATGCTTGGGCGTCGAGACATGGATATGAAAGAAAGGTTAGAACTTAGAACAGTAGTTCATTTAGAACTTAGAACAGTAGTTCATGCTTTGTAGTAAAATTTGGGTGAAAAACATGCATTTTAACTCAAATAGAGAGAATCATGCAAGCTAGCATTGAACTTTTCATTTGTTTTTTTATGTTTTTTTGGAAACAAGGGAACGGATATGGACGTGTGGTACACCTGCGATCTCGTTCAGATTTTCTTGGGGCTCTTGCGTACCCACCAAATTCTTCTTCGTGGAGTCCGAAACGGCACCGGATTGGATCTGCATCCAACTTCTTCCCGTCTTTGGAAACTGAGATGGATCCTTGGTCTCTTCTCGAGGCCCCTACCTGCTGGCTTTGGCTTGCCCTTCTCCACTCGATCGAGGCCACGCACTCCGTTCTGCTCGTCAGTCGTCACAGCCACAAACAGGAGCAGTTGCAGTTGCGGTCGCACGGGGATTAAAAACTCAGAGAGTTAAATGGAAGGAAATTCTCTATGTTCTTGGTGAGATGTGATGACTCGAACGGTCAAGCCTGCCGACGTGGATGCACAGGCCCTGGGCATGTTGGTCCTGGCCCTGTCGGTCGGTCCGAGCAGCCAAAGCCGCCTTCTCCCCTGTTCTCTTGCAGTTGTACATGTTTGCATGACGGCTGAGCTGATATCGATTGGATGGCAACTAGCTATCTAGGACAGTTCTAACCATATAATAATAATAATATCTGCTCGCGCATATTACAGGTATAATCATTCCTCATGATCCAGCTATGGCCGTTCCTTTCCTTGATCTGTCGTCTACCATAAAAGAGGTCACAGGAGATTTTGCCATAGTTTATTACTATAAGGTGTTCCATCTGTTTTGTTTTTCGATTCCTGCACAGCTCCACGTAGTCTACCTGCTTATACTAGAAGAGAATGCAATTCTAATTTTGGTATGGAGCAGAGCAGGCATAGTAACCCATTACCTGTAACATCTCAACCGTCAGGGGAGAATTACCTGATGGGAGAACGGCTGCGGTAAAGCGGTTCAAGCCCTCAACCCTCACCGCCAAAGGCAAGAGCGATTTCACATGGGAGGTGGGGGTGATAGCTAGCCAGGCTCAGGCATGGCAACCTTCTCCTCTGCGTGCAGCGCTCACCCGGCGACAGGCCTGCCATGTCCGCAGCTCTCGCCATGCTGACCAGCAGGACCTCGCAGCTGGACCAGCCAAGGACGCCTGTGATCGAGCGTGGAACTGGGAGGCCTCTTGCCGCCGCTGAAGCGACCGGCGGCGGCGCCATGGCGCAGGACCCGTCGTCTACCGTAATCAAAATCAACCTCACGTGATTGGGCCGGACCTATGCTGACTCTCTCCCCGTCGGCCCAGGTTCACGTCCGGCCCGGCTGAAGAAAATTGGCCCAGCAAACTGTTTAGGTTAAGGAGATAATCTCCCGCCTCTCTGAACCAACCAAGAATGCACATAACAACAGCAAATATATCGTTTGTTTGGATTAATTGTTTCGGTTTATTCTCATTTGGTGATATTGAAGAGAATGAGAATGATCTGCTTTACTTTTGCGAAAAAGAGGGAAGTTGTCTGCTTTACAAAATTATGAACCAGTTATGGGTACAGACAAAGAAAGGAAGGAAAACAAAGGCTATACAGGGAACAAAAGGAACTCACATAACAAGGGACACCCTGCCACACAATGAAGAAACTAGGGTACGCAAAACAAAATGATTTCTTGAGCATATCCCCAAATCGAAAGGAATAAAAGGATTCAGTTCACAAATCATAAATTTACCCATGCGTAGTTATTCTCACGCCTTTCCTGCAGAATTTGTCTTGAACTTGCTACGAGAGGTAGATCGTGTAGCTGCCGTTTGATGTGCTGGATGCTCCTTCCTTCACCGAGTGATCTGCCTCGCGGAGAGGAGGCTCGGTCATGCCGTCGAACACTGGCCTTTTTGGCGCACGGATCTGTGAGCTGCTGTTGTTGAGCATCGTGACCACTGCATACATGGTAGGCCGGTCGTTGGGCGATTGCTGCACGCAAAGAAGGCCTATCTGCACGCATCTGTCTAGTTCGAACAGGAGCTCAGGCTCCGGTTGGGCCACGGCTGAATCCAGAAGCTCAGTGATCCTATGCTGATTCCAAGATTCCCAGCCCTACAAAGCGTTAAACAAATGCGTTATGCTTGTTCCAAAAATGAAAAAAAAACGTCTTCCATGATTTCTGTCAGCAGTGTGCTCACATCAGAAAGGAGCGTTGGTGTGTTCCTGTTCTTTCGGCCACAGACTATCTCCAGCATGATAACTCCAAAGCTGTACACATCGCACTTGAGCGTTAAATACCGCTCCATTACGTATTCTGGAGCCGTGTATCCCCTTCGGTAAAAAAAAAGAAAGCAATTCAATATCAAAGTCTTAACAGTAAAGGATTTGCACTGGTAAAGAAATAAGCCTACTAAGATTCTTCGTTGGTGTGTAATGTGAAAATATGCACAAAGAACAAACTAAATGAAATGATGACAATGGTAGTGACAAAATGAGGCCATGCACCACTCTTTGTCTCCTTCTGAATTAAGCTATAAGACAGAATTAATAAGGAGAGCTCTGGATTTGATCATACGCTGTCTGTACTAGTGTTGAATCTGTCAGGTCAACAACAAAGAGTTTTGCAGTGCCAAAGTCTGCGATATTAGGCCTTCAATTGTCATCCAGAAGAATATTGGACGGTTTTAGATCCTGTGAATCACTTCCTCGTTTAGTCCATGAAGATAAGCAACACCTTTTGCAACCCCTCGAATTATTTCCAGCCTACGCTCCCAATTCAGCAAAGCACGAAGTTTGGGATCTTCTCCTGTTAGTTCCATAGATAGCAGGTCAGAGAAGATCATGATCATACACATACTAATGTACACTGTATGTATTATGATGTACCAAATATATAGAGGTCCAAACTCTTGTTCTTCATGTACTCGTAGACTATTATCTGTTCATTCCCATCCTTACAGTAAGAAAGGAGTTGAACAAGGTTGCCATGCTTGAGCTTCGACATAACTTCGACTTCTCTCATGAAAGCCTCACCACCTTCATCGACTAGAGGAGATTGTATGATTCTCTTCACAGCAACCTTTCTACCATCAGGTATGCGCCCCTGGGATATTACAGTACGCGTATTATTAAACCAACTTCGAACAGTCAAACATGTAGTCACATTATATTTTCATGGATATGATACTAACCAATTGGTCATCAAAATTTTCTTAAGATTAATAAGATTTGACAATATATTGACCAAAAAGAAGCAATGCTTGAACAAGTTTACCGGAGACGCTAAATAATGATGCCCTAAATGACAAGTGAATTGGATCGGATATGATCAAAGACAGTTCATAGCTACAACTCGCCTATTGGTGGTGCTGCCAAAAATGTCAAATCAACTGGCCTATTGCTTCAACTCGATACAGAAAAAATAATCCAACATCATAGCAAATTATCACAAAGAAATTCAAGGGTTATAAATCTGATGTTTTTAAATTTTTTAAAAGAAACTTTACGACAAATTAGTAGCAGAGCCTATAAATTAATAAAAACAAAGTAGCACACAAACCTCATATACAACTCCAAATCCTCCACGACCAATGATATTGCTTTCGGAAAAATACCCTGTTGCCTCCTTCAAAGTAAGCAGATCGACAGAAGGGACAATCGGAGCAGGAGCAGAACTGGATGTGACACTGTGAGCAGGACTATGCTGATGTTCAATACAAGGGAAACTGAGAGCACAACTACGAGCACCTGGAACATCCAGCGTGCTGTGGATATTAGCATATGCTGTTGTAAACATAAAAATTGAAACGATGAGAAAAAAAAGAAAACAAGAAAGAAGAGACAAGCATGCATGGTTGCAATTTACCTGAAATTGTTGATCCCCTCCGCCTCCTAATCACAATTAGAACCAAACCAAAGACAATCACAACGACGACAGCTACGGACGCACCACCATCACCAGGGTGAAGGCCCTCAGAGAATAAACCATTATCACCGCCAGCGCCGTCGTTGCCGATGATGTCCCACACCGGACTAGCCAATGTCATATAGAATTAGCCGCCGTGATCCGTTGCAAGCTGTGTAGCTACCAGGCCATCGAGTCCGCTTGCGCCTCCTCACGAATTTGCCCTACACCAGACCAACACCCGCCGATCAGGGCTGGCCACCATAGGTCGCTGCAAGATACCTGAATAGCTGCCTCTGGCCATCCATCTGTTGCACAACGTTCACCAAGATCTCATAAAACACTTTTGGAGTCCAAGCCACCCAGTCACCTCGTCGAAGAAGCAGAAATGTCGCACGGGGCCTCCGGCAACCAAGAAAAAGACCACCACCGCAGTCACTTCGGCAAGGCACCTCCGCCGGCCTCCTCTTACCACGCTGGCCTCTGCCAACTTCGTAGTCACCTCTGGCGCACGGTCAAGCCCCCTCAAGCGCCAAGCAGAGGTCTTGCCTTCCCAACACTGCGGCGACATCCACTGCTTGGCCACCATCTGCCACTGCGTACACCCGCCCCTCAAGTCCATGACTTGGTGACCGCCCACTGTACCACCTGGCCCCGTACCCCAAGGTCGGGATCTAGCACCGACATGGCCGACACAATGCATGGCCGCTCGCCGTCAAACCAACCAGTGAAAGCTCCAGCGCATTGCAAAGAAAGGGAACTCCAAAGGCGGGCATCTTCAGGAAGAACATGATGCTAAACCGCGCCAACACCGCCCGTCCGAGACGGGCAAGGTTTTCACCCGGAGAATCCACCATCAAAGCGAGGAGGGTGCCTTGACAACGTCCTTAGTAGGAATACGGTGCCCAAAGCATCGCTGTTGTCGGCTTAGCGTACTGCCGAGCAGGATTTCTCCCGGCATCCACCTGCCTGCAGCCGCCACAAGCCCATCTCACTGCCAACCATGGCCACCACCACCACCAACCTCGCCTTCTGGACCGCCTATTGCCGCCGCCACGCGGGCATCGCCGAGCGACTCGCATATTGCTGCCACACGACCACCTCCATGCCCCGCACGCGGCCTCCGCTCCCTGCAAGCTCCACACCCGCCTTACCGCGGCCGCCGCCGGGAGCACATGGCCAGCCTAGCCGTGTTGGCGTGAGGCCGGCAGGCCGCCTCCCTAGTCAGCCCTGCCACGCCGGCGCCTGCAGACACCGCGCAACCTCTTGCGCTGCCAAGCTGCCTCCACTCTCTGCATCGTCACACCACCTCCACGCGCAGCCACCATTCGCTGCGTGGTGTTTGCGCCATCACGTCAGAGCCTCCGCCAGTCGCCCATCGCTGGGCGTCAATCCCGCACCATGCCATCACCCCCGTGTCTGGGAGCAGCCACCGCCAGCGGATCCGGCCGTGGGGACACCGGATCCACACTCGCCGGCGCCGGATCCGGCCTTCCTCGCTGGCGCCGCCATGAGCTGTGCCCCTTTGGCGACCGAAGCGGCCGCGCCCGCCTGAATGCGTAGGGGAACGGGGCTGCCCCGCCACCATCGTCCTTGCAGGCTGCACGGACTTCTGGCAACCAGCTCAGGCGGCAGTGCGGCGAAGGGAAGGGAGGAGGGAGGGGGTGGCGGTGGCGGGACGCCCTCCCGTGTCGCCCATGTAGGAGCGATGTGTGCCTTAGGTGGTGACAATGGGAACTGAGGGTGTGTTCGTTTTCTACCCTCTAAATTTTAGACCCATCATATCAAAGAGAATCTTGTCATTTAGAAATATTAAATAAAGTCTAATTACAAAACTTTTTGCACAGATGGATGCTAATTCACGAGACAAATTTAATGAGCCTAATTAATCCATAATTTGCCACAGTGATGCTACAGTAATCATCCGCTAATCATGGATTAATATATCTCATTAGATTCGTCTCGTGAATTAGCCCTGAGGTTCTGCAATTAGTTTTGTAATTAGACTTTATTTAATACTTCTAAATGATAAAATTCTCTTTGATGTGACCTCTCTAAACTTTAGATCTCAGGAAACGAACACACCCTGAGAAAGGATTGCCTATACAATTAGGACTTGAACTTAGGGTCTGTCCGTTTCCTACCCTCTAAACTTTAGACCCATCATATCAAAGAGAATCTTGCTAGTTAGAAGTATTAAATAAAATCTGTTTATAAAACTTTTTGCACAGCTGGGTGCTAATTCGCGAGACAAATTTAATGAGCCTAATTAATCCATAATTTGCCACAGTGATGCTACAGTAATCATCCATTAATCATGAACTAATATACCTCATTAGATTCATCTCGCGAATTAGCACTAGGGTTCTGCAATTAGTTTTGTAATTAGATTTTATTTAATACTTCTAAATGACAAGATTCTCTTTGATGTGACCCCTCTAAACTTTAGGCACCAGGAAACGAACACACCCTTAGATCGGTGCCAGGCCATCTAGATTATAGAGGCAGCTAGCCACAACTTAATTTAATACAGTCCCATGCTGGTGGTCAGAACTTGTGTTGCAGTTTTTCAAATTGGCTCCAATCTCATCCTGCACCGTCCGTCCTGGTTTGGTTGATCGACTTTTTTTTGAGGAAATTTGCTTGATTGACTTGACAATGAACGTACTTGATTGGTGAAGTCTTTCTACTCAAAATGGTTCCAGGTGCCTTGTCCTACCCCTTTCAAATTCTTCAGAGCTTCTGCAGCTGCTTGGTACTTCCAATGCCGTTCAAATATATAAGTTCACGCGCTAACTGTTGCGTAGCTTGGAGGGTGACGCCTTAGAGTATTTCTAATGTACGGCAGGTACCACATCCAGTCATAAGTTCATGCTAAGACCGGTTCCTTACTACCAGTCACGCATTGAGTAGGCAATTTACGCAGATAATTTTATATGATTTTCAGGATTTATTACTCACCTGTTGCAGTTTCTTTTTCCTCAAATGATGATGCTATGTTTATGGTAACTGAATGAGTATGCCATTCTTTAACCCCAGAATTAATTGAATCCGCGAAGAGTATATTTTGCTATGTTCATAGTAAATGACTAAATGCACGGCACCTCCATGATAATTGTTTGACAAGTAGCTCAAATATAGGCCAATTTCATGCTGTGAGGATGCTACCATGCATCTACAAGTTCTGACCTGTATTTCAGCATTAAGAAGTTGCTCTTTCGTGATCGTGGTGACATGGTTCCTTAATCAGTAAAGCTTTCTCTTTACTCGGGAAATTACAAAAAAAAACAAAATGCATCCGTGAGGCACCCAAACTGAAAGGATTTCTCTAGAATATCAAAGCTAAAAAGATCAATCTATCTCACAAATCACACAAACACAATAACCCAATGCAACTTCATTCACACGTGCTAGAAAAGTTACCACCTAGCTATGTGAGATATACCGAATAGCTGCTGCGTGACGTGCCAGATGCTTCCTGCGTTGAACGATCCGCTGCTTCGTGGAGAGGAGTCTCGGTTCTGCTGCCCAACACTGGCCTCTTAGGCGCACGGATCTGTAAACTGTTGCTGTTCAGCATCGCAACTACTGCAGACATGGCAGGCCTGTCATCAGGTGATTGTTGCACGCTGAGAAGGCCTATCTGCACACATCTCTCCAGCTCAAATAGGAGCTCAGGCTCCGGCTGGGCCACGGCTGGATCAAGAAGGTCGCTGATCGTGCCTTGACTCCAAGATTCCCAGGCCTAAAAAGTGGTGAAAACATATATTTATGCCCATTTCATGAACATATTGGATGGGGATGGTGTTGCAGAGTTTTCTTTTGTCAGAAATGTCGTACTCACATCAGAAAGGAGCGCTGGGGTGGCTGTGTTCCTTTTCCCACTGATTATCTCCATCAAGATGATTCCAAAGCTATACACATCGCACTTCAGTGTCAGGTGCCGTTCACTAGATAAATACTCTGGAGCCGTGTACCCCCTTCAGTTAACAGAAAACATGTCAGTCAACTGAGGCCCCTCACACGCTGTTATGGAAATGTTGTCTTGCAGTTCAGAATGAAATGCTTAGCTAGTATTTTTTTTATCCTAGTTAACAAATGTCATTTGCATGCTTTGTTTACAGCTACAGTTGCTGTTAGTCTCATTGAACCTATAATAGGGTTTATTTGTTTTAGTATTCATCATTATGGTTCTACTGTATGTTCTAGATGCATGATTAGTAAATATTTCCTTAGGTGCATTTTACTATGCTCCTTTGGATGGTAATGATAAAATGAGGCAATGGATCAATGTGATGTAAGTAGAAATTTAACACCAGACACACTTGATTTATTTGAAACACTAGCTGAGTGGTTGGGGTTTGAAGAAGCATACGCTGATTTTATTAGTGTTGGATCTGTCTCATCAACAACGAAAAGTTTTGCGGTTCCGAAGTCTGCGATCTTCGGCCTCCAATGGTCATCCAGAAGTATATTGGATGATTTTAGGTCCCTGTGGATGACTTCCTCGCTTAGTCCATGAAGATAAGCAACGCCTTTGGCAACCCCACGAACTATTTCCAGCCTTCGATCCCAATTTAGCAAAGCCCGGAGTCTAGGATCCCCTCCTGTCAGTTCCATAGGCAGCATATGAGAGCTTCAAATTCACATGAAGATTATGATCATTGGTACTAAGCGCAACAAATAACATTAAGTACCAAATATGTAGATGTTCAAGCTCCTGTTCTTCATGTACTCATAGACTAGGATTCGCTCCTTCCCATCCTGGCAATAAGAAAGGAGCTGAAGAAGGTTGCCATGCCTGAGCTTTGACATCACTCCCACTTCTCTCATGAAAGCATTAGCGCCTTCATCAGTAAGAGAAGACTGCATTATGAGTCTCTTTACAGCAACTTTTCTACCATCAGGTAAATGGCCCTGGTGATTGTGCAACCTGATGTCATGTAGCCGACTTTTTGAACAGTAAAGTCTAGTACTTCGGTCCAAGACAAATGTTGCGACAGAATATGAGTGATCAAGCACTGAAACCATAATTACTAGTACGAACCTCATATACGATTCCGAAGCCACCGCGACCAATGATGTTGCTTTCAGAGAAATCTCCAGTAGCCTTCTTCAAACTAGACAGTTCAGAAGAAGGTACGGTCGGGGCAGGAGTAGTACGCTGAATAAAACCATCAGGGGTACTTGGAGCTGTAGGCAGAATAATACTAGCTATGAGGAGCGGCAATACTCGACATAATGCAGTTAGAGACTAGCATTGACACTTTGTTGCCCTCTTTTTTAATCTTGGATTCTGAATCAACAGGGAGATCGATCAATAATTTACCTGTGTTTGAAGGTCTCCGGCGCCGGCGCCTCCTGATCACAACCAGGAGCAAGAAAGCAACAAGAAGAATCCCGACGAGGGAACCTACGGCACCAATGACGGGGCCAGTAGGGGCCCGGGACCGTGACGGCAGCGACGGGGGCAGGGCCGGCGGCGGCGGCTGGAGTTCAGACTCGGCCAGCCTCAGGTAGAGATCCTGCCCTCTGTCGACGTACCGCATGTCGAGCAGATCATCGGTCCACATGATGCAGCCGCTACCATCACCGCCGGCGCTGATGTCCGCGGCGGCGTAGGCCAGGCACGAGCAGTTGGCGAGGCACCTCGCCCTGCACTCCTCCACCGTGATGCCCGTGTCCACCGACGCGTTGTGCGTGTCCGGAAGCTTCACTCCGGGCACCGGCACGAACCCGTCCGTCGTGCTCCCAGCCGCACAGCTCAGCGCCACGTTCCGCCGGCATCTGCCGGCGATCCTCCACGGAGACGCCAGGCGGAACCCCCTGATGCAGCCGCAGAACGACGCCGACGCTGCGCTGACGTTGCACAGGTTGAACGCCCCGCACTTGCCGTAGGCGTCGCAGACGTCCCTGGGCCCCTGGTAGCTGGTCTGCCATGCCCGGCTGGTCGCATCCCACACCAGGCGCTTCACCTCGCCGTTGTCCGTCAGCACGACGTAGGTGAAGGTGGCGCCGGGCTTGACGTTGTACCCGTAGGTCACCTCCCGCGGGCTGATCACCATCTGGTACTCGAACAGGTCCTGCTGGTAGGTCAGCACCTCCGGGATGCCGCCGAAGCGCACGCCGTTCCAGGGGCCCGTGCGGAACGTCTTGGCGCTGCCTTGCCACACGATGTTGTCGGGCCGCCCGCTGGTGTCGAGCACGCGGCGGAAGGCCCCCGGCGACGGGTCGTCGGCGGAGCGCCACGACGTGAGGTACCACTCGTCCCCGCTCGACAAGTCCTTGCCCACCTTCATGCCGGACAGCATCACGTTGGACGGGTGGTGGAAAGAATGCCACAGGACAGTGGCGCTGCCAGGGTTGCGCACGACTAGGTTGCCGTTGTCGAGCAGCTGCGCCTCCACGGGAGATGTGCTGCTGGAGTTTGATGACCACGCGATCCGGCCGGAGCCGTCCAGCAGGAGAAGGCTCCCCGTGTCGCTGACCATGAGCACGCCGGAGTTGTCGTTGAGGGGGCGCTCGCGATTGGCCACCCAGCAGACGGCGTCTCTGGACACGGAGAACCAGATGCCGAGGTACCTCTTGGTTGACACCCCGGGGGAGAAGAAGCCCATGGTGAATGCGCCGTTGGCCGAGACGAGCGTCTCGTTGTCGGTGATGTTGCGGCCCTTGCTGAACGTGTCGGCAACGCCGTCGGCGGCGAAGGCCCTGGGAGGAACTAGGAAGAAGGAGATGAGGAGAAGGCCGAGAAGGTGGCTGCAGGTTGTTTCCATGGCTTAGGATGGCTCTTGCTAAGCGCCGAGCCAGACGTGGATGTGAAAGAAAGCTTAGAGCCGCAGGCATAATGCTTGCTTGGTAGCTGAAAGTTTTGTATGAACGTGCTAATGGATTTAACTAAACGTGGTTAGACCCAAGGAATTGTGAGTTCGAACTTCGAAGACTACCTTACACATTTTTCAATAAAATACTTTTAACTTTTGGGTGAAGGGGAAGTAGTGTATTTTACTCCGCCTCGAAGCTAGGTCCAAAGTTCTTCAAAAAAGAAGCTAGGTCCAAGCTTGATCTTTTACCACTTCATTTTGTTTATTGCAGCCTCTTACATAAGAGATATGATTTACGAACAATTCAAACTCCAAGTCAATTGGCTACTTGCAATTCTTTGAACGCAGCCCTGTTTGTTTTATGTTCCATATTTCCATTCTGTGGGTCCGTGCAGATGACATGATTACAAAGTATTACTACAGACAAATGAAGTCAACTTGATTTGTAGCTTTTTTTAAGGAAAAAGTATATTTTTCACCCCTTAAGTATTACAGAAGTAGGACATTCATCCCTCATATTTCGTTTGGTGCAAATCAACCCCTTAACTAAATAAAATGGTGTATTTATCATCCCCGCCTTAGTCTAACAATGGTTTAGTGCCATCTAATGGCGGTTTATATCACGCAATCATCTAACTAATCCTTGCTTAGCAATGTAATATGCTAGGTTGAGGATATAAAATCCAAAAAAATTCCGTAAATCCTCTAAATTGGGTACCCTATAAAAATTTTTATCGGAACAATAGCGATTGATTCAACATTACACATGGCTAAGTAATGATTAGTAAAATAATTACATGACCTAAACTAATATTATATGACACTAAATCATTGTTAAACTAAGATGGGATGATAAACGCACTGATTTAGTTAGTTAAGGGGTTGATTTGCACCAAACGAAACATGAGGGATGAATATCACATTTTTACAATACTTGAGAGATGAAAAATATACTTTTTTATTTTTTTAATTTAGTCGACTTGATTGGATTTGTTCCTCATTTTGTTGAGGTAACTTAAGATGATTATAGTGTTGCTCACTATTGTAATGTGGTGGTTGGCATGAAACACTTAATAGTGCATCTCAAAAAGAGTGCCAATAATTTAGTTTCAGCTTAAGTCAAATTATATTAAGTTTCACCAAGTTTGTAAAGAATAATATCAACATTTATGACACCAGATAGGTATACTATAAAATATCTTTCACTAAAAACTTAATGATAGATATTTTGAATTATAAATGTGGTACATTTTGTATAAACTTGGTCACACTTAAGATATTAAATTGACTTACAACAAATTTAGAATGACACTCATTTTCAAACGAAGTATGTCAGAATATCATTTCATGTTGCTTGAAAATGATACACTGTAATTCATCGAAAGTTTGTTAAAGGTGCACCCTATTTTAATGGAAGAGATGCAACTTTTCTTACGAAATATGGAATGTGTCAATTTTTTAGGGGATGCCAATTTCTCGGATAAAGGAAACAAAGGCAGGGATAAGTAGAGCAGGACTTGCCTATCAGTATCACACAGGTGGTGAAATGTCCCCGTTGACCATGAAATGTCCTGGACGGAGTACCATGACTTATGAGGGCGAAGTCCATGGCTACGTTCAGTCCAAACATTTTTCCCAGGTAAACACAGGACATGTTAAAAGTCCAGGATGATGCGCAGGAAATGTAGCGAGAGTTTTCCTCTGGCTTCTTCTCCAAAACAGGGTATGGACAGCTGACATGTTGCTGCTGAGGGGAAGGCCAAACACTAATTTGTCCATTGCGCTACCGCAATTTGGGTAGAGCACATCACCTTTTTTTTCATCATGCCCGGAACCTAGAGCAATCTGGCGCCTGTAAATGCTTCTCCTCATTAATACATGCTGGCAATGTTCAGGATATCAAAAAACAATAGCGCAGCTAAACATTTTGTTCCTGTCAGGCCACATTATACAGAAGAGTCTGGTAGTGCTGGTGCTAAGCATCCTGCCCACCTTCTCAATTGACACCAAACCTTATTCGGTGTCACCTGTTAGTCCAGTTTTCTTGATTGACTTGACTCCAGAAGTCTTCCTTCTCGATCAAATTTTATAAGCTTGTGGTTCAAATGGATGAACTCAAGAGGCATTACTTCTTGGAAGTTTCACCTGCATTCTAGTATTTTCCGTTATTGATTTTTCATCGGTTGGAAGGCAGTGTCTACATTTTAAACTTATGTAGCGTGCAATTCAGACCTAACCCTAACCGACCAATCATACATCGGGGGAGCTACTCGTATAGATTTTTCAGTAAAACTATCCAGGATTTGAAGATGATTGTGGGTCTCAACTCTCAAGAAGATGATTGTGCTAGGTTGCTAGCCAACTGTCTCCACATTAAAAGAATATAGGCTGATGTCAGTTATGAGAAGTCAAGAATTCAAGATACTCAAGTGTGACAAAGCCCTGACTCGCATCGGACCCAATCAGAACGAGTGTTGTCCACCTGCTGCCGTTTTGATGCTCCAAGAGCCAGATTAGTTTACAGTCAAGTTTCCTTGACTTCATGTAATAGCACTCATGTAAGACTTTGCAATCTCATCCTCCTTATATGACATGGGAGTGCTCCTGCCGACTTTTCAAAAAAAAAAAAAGATTAGCTTACAGTGGTGACAAGTTACAGGATATAAAACTTCACGGATCACCAGCTGTGTATACAATTGGTGTCCAACATTGCTGTTGCTGTTGCATATTCCTTCCTACTCGCATATACTACGAGAGGGCCGAGTCCGATGCTTGGCCCCTAACTGCCAATCCACGCGTGCAACATGAAAGCTCATCTTTATCTGGACGCGAGTGGTTTATCTTCGCTTGTGCAAAGATCACTAAACTTCAGTCATGGCAAACAGCATTCTCCTCGTTCTCCTCTCTCTGCTCCTCCTTGCTGTCACAGCTCTCGCTGCCAGTGCTTCCTCTGACACCCTCACTAAGGGCCGCAACATCACCGACGGCGACAAGCTCGTATCGGCCGGAGGGTCATTCACCCTGGGCTTCTTCTCAGCCGGGGTGCCGAAGAAGAGATACCTTGGGGTATGGTTCTCCATCTCCGAGGATGCCATCTGTTGGGTAGCCAACCGTGACCGCCCACTCGCCGACACCTCCGGCTCCGGGGCTCTGGTGATAACTGACGCAGGGAGTCTTCTCTTGGTCGACGGGTCCGGTCAAGTCGTGTGGTCATCGAACACGACCGGCGCCGCCGCGCCAGCTTCGGCGCGGCTGCTCGAGTCCGGCAACCTAGTCGTGTTGAGCGACCCGAGCAGCAGCGCCGTCCTGTGGCAGTCGTTCAACCACCCGTCGAACACCTTGCTCCCCGGCATGAAGATCGGCAAAAACCTGTGGACCGGCGCCGAGTGGTACCTCTCGTCGTGGCGTTCGGCCGGCGACCCGTCGCCGGGGAGGTACCGGTACACGATCGACACGAGGGGCGTGCCGGGGAACGTCCTCTGGGACGGCGACGTCGAGAGGTACCGGACGGGGCTGTGGAACGGGCTGTGGTTCAGCGGCGTCCCGGAGATGACGACGTACTCGGACATGTTCAGGTACGATCTGACGGTCAGCCCCGGCGAGATCACCTACGGCTACGTCGCCAAGCCCGGCGCGCCCTTCTCCCACCTGCTGCTCACCGACGACGGGGCGGTGCAGCGCCTGGTGTGGGACGCAAAAACCCGCGCCTGGAACAGCTTCTTCCAGGGGCCGAGGGACGTCTGCGACGCGTACGGTAAGTGCGGCGCGTTCGGCGTGTGCGACGCCGGCGCGGCGTCCACGTCATTCTGCAGCTGCGTCCGGGGGGTTCAGCCCCGCGTTCCCGGCGGAGTGGAGGATGAGGGAGGCCTCGAGCCGGTGCCGTCGAAACATGGCGCTGGACTGCGCCGAGAACGGGACGGCGGCGTACGGGTTCTTGAGGCTGCGGGCGGTGAAGCTCCCCGACACGAACAACGTGTTTGTGGCCACGGACGTCACGTTGGAGGAGTGCGGCGCGAGGTGCCTGGCCAACTGCTCCTGCGTGGCCTACGCCCCCGCGGAGGCGCCGGGAGCGGCTGCATCATGAGGACGGACGGCCTCGTCGATCTACGATCCGTGGATGGAGGGCAGGATATCTACCTGAGGTCTGCAAAGTCTGAACTTGGTATGTCTACATCAAAGCCCGTTAACCTTTTCTGCATTTCTCTGCTGCTGTTTTACCATCTGCATGACGAATTTTCTGATTGCTGACAATCTCATTGTTGCGACACTGACAGATGAAGTCAAACCACGGCGCCGGCCGTTTCCTACTCCGATGGTGATTGGTGCATCCATAGCTTCCCTTGTTGTGATTCTCCTCGTTATTCTGACGATTTTCTTTGTGATCAGGAGGTGCCTGAGACAGAGAATCTCAGGTATATGTTGTTGCAATCCTTGTTGCTTCCTTTATTTAATTTCAACACTGAACCATTAAGATTGTTTTTAGCAAAAAACGAGAAACTTCAGCTTGCAAGGCTAATCCACTGCATGTTGATCCGTGTTCCAGCTGCTCATAGTATTCAGCCAATTCCTGGTCCAACCGTCCCTTCCGTTGAACTGTCTAGCATGAAGGCTGCGACAAAAGATTTCCACAAAAACAATATCATTGGCCGAGGTGGATTTGGCATCGTTTATGAGGTGAATATTTCACATTCCACGCACTTCGATATGGTGAAAATTTTGCTGTTCAAAGTCTGTGCCATAACATATACCTAAAGTACACAATCACCAGGGAGCCTATCTGATGGCCAGAAGGTTGCCATTAAGAGGCTGATCATACGGTCTTCGCATGCCGACGATGAAGATGAGAAGGCTTTTGATCGAGAAGTGGAGCTGGTGTCAAAACTAAGGCATGGAAATCTTGTTCAGCTCCTTGCTTACTGCAAGGATGGAAGCGAGCGTCTACTGGTTTACGAGTACATGAAGAATAGGAGCCTGAATTTTTATATACATGGTATGGGTTGTAAATATGCAACGCACTCTGTTGTGTGGAGAAATGGTCACAGTAACCTCCTCTCAGTACAAAGTTCTATGAACTGACAGGAAAAAAAAACCCCAACTCCGTGCTACTCTGAATTGGGAGCAAAGGCTGGAAATAATTCTTGGGATCGCGGATGGCATTTGCCTATCTTCACAAAGGACTAAACAAGGGAGTCATTCACAGGGATGTAAAACCATCTAATATACTTTTGGATGACGATTGGAGGCCTAAGATAGCAGATTTTGGTGCCGCGAAAACATTCATTGAAGATCAGACAAATCCAACATTGTTTAAGACACCGTATGAGAGCAACCTCACTAACCCCTTCATCTAATGTTCCATTAATTTGGCTACATATATATGCGCATGTCTATTTTTTTTCCTCATCGTATGAACTGACAAGTTTTGTGTTAACTGTTGACCAAATAAAGGGGGTATACGGCTCCAGAGTATGAATTGCAAGGGTACCTGACCCTGAAATGTGATGCGTACAGCTTTGGAGTTGTCCTGCTGGAGATAATAAGTGGCCCAAGGGATAGAACCATGCCACCACTCCTTTCCGATGTGAGTATTACCGGTAACCAAATATTCTACAGCGCGGTCCTTTTTCTTTCACTAGGTATATACCTGTGCGTTGCTACGGGTTCACATCATCAAATAGGCACCCTACTATCATGGAGTACATTATATTGATAAATCCTGAAACCAAGCTAACAAAGAAGATAGCATGGCATAATCAACGCAATGAAAAAGACATGGCATTTTTATCGAACTTTGCAATGGCTATATTCAGAAGTCAAGTTTCAAGCATGCAACAACAGCACAAGGTAAAGAACAGAGTTCCTAAAAGCGACAGAGACACACTGTTAGGAACAATTAGCATATCCAATGATTGAGGAATTTATACCAGACGTAGTGCAAGGATAACACATGAACAAAAATGATCAGAAGGAACCAGTAAAAGAAGCTCAACCTGAATAGCTATTCACATAAACTGAGTGGATATAGAAATAAAACTATCTCATGTACAGGGCAGATGGAAACGCTACAGAGTTCTAAATACATTCCTCATCCACGCATTCATAAGCCTAACACCTAACTATGTTCCATGCATCTTTCTTTATTTTGGGATCAGTTTCCTATCAAAACTTCATGATAATAAATGTAAGACAGCCCTAGAATATATTAATATTTAACCATAACAATTAATATTAGATATTCAGATTTACAAAAAATATAGTAATTTATTCTCAAAAAATATAGTGCAATCGAACATATCAAATAACAAAGCTGGTTAGCCTTATCACTTAGACCTACACCAACTCTATCCTTGAAGTCATTTTTCGATTTTGTTGGTATAGTATGTACTTGTCCACATCATACTTCTCAAACCTTCATAAAAGCAATTCTGGATGGATGCAAGCAATTACAAAAGCCTCAGATTGAAGGCAAGCTGAATGTTCATAGCAGGATAATGTAATGCATGATCCCCGCTACTAGGCTGACATGTGGAGCCACAGATTAAAAGAGGCCACATCATTTACCTTTAGATGGTCGGTAATTTATTTTTTATATGGGAGCATGATGACACACTATGTTCTGCAGAGATTGCAGCAACATCCTCTATATTTCAGGCTATTGAAAGTTAGTTTGAAAGTCTGAACTCCGAAACAACTGCATTTTATGGTTAATATAAAATGGGTTCCCTCCTGATTGGCAAACTCACTGCTTGTGGCCATAATTAGCACAGTGATAAATTTGTTCCTGTTTCAGCCACAATTTTGTTTTATCAGGGTTGGGATTACTGAGACATAAAATTGAGAAATTGTGCATTGTATAGTGCAATCTGTGCATGGTTGACCAATTCTGTAAATGTTAAGTCGAGAAGCCTAATGGTTGAATGTTGATGCTAGCATTTTGATGGCTGGCTCACAGAGATGGACTTGAGCACCCAACCGTTTTCCAATGCTATAAGAAAAATTCAAAGATCTTGCAAACCATAACCTAGGCATAAACCATTTGCACCCATTTATACCTAAACCTTCTTTTGTCTGTTAAGTTTCTTGCTTCTTTTGCCTCCTGTCAGTTGATGAACATGTGATTAGTATCCTAGTTCCCCCAAAAGATGCTTGAGCTTTCATAGAAAATAATAGAAATTAGCATTGTCAGCTTTAAATTAGCATGGTATGGTGGCTTCCATTTTTATTCTTCGCTGAAATTAAAATGAAACTCTCTCTGTGTGGAACTTTGAATTTAACTATTACATTATGTGCTAACCAGTTAAGTACCATGTTCAGGATGATCACAAGAATCAAGATACAAATCAAAATGGATTTCTATTTATTTCTATGAATAATTTTTATACAAATAATATGCTAGCATTTAGCACTGAAATAGTGAGCCATTAACATTGCAGGAAACATTCATAAGATCTTAAGAAGAATAAAAAATACACAAATGCCACAGCTGCATTTAGTAACACTATAATATTATCAATACATTTTCTCTAACTCACCATCTGTTGCGTCATGGCGCTCTTATTCGGATTTCTTGCAGAGGAACCATTATCATTGAATATCAAGGGCGGGATATGATTAGTTGTGGATTTTCTTTGCTGTCCATTTGCATAAAAAGAGCCACCATACCATGGAAAGTGCGCTCCTGTGTGGTTATACCCATATGTTGTGTCCAGGTAAACTAGAAGGAACTCCACCTAGCAAAGGTGCTAACTAACCACAAATATCAGAATTCTTGTGTAAAGATGTAAGGCAAATCTGGCATCATTGAATAACTTCTGACAATTATTTCAAGAACTAAGCTAATATGCAGAAGTACGTACTGTATGACACAATCATAATGTTTGGGCTGCAAAATAATAGCTTATAGGAAATAAACTCCATAGAAAGTATTGTATGCCACAGATCTAGAATGCAAAATATATCAACAGAACATTGACTCCAACCATGATAGTATGTAGCATACAATGCTGCAATCATAACTATTTTATCCATCACCAAAACCAATTCGTAATAATATGCAAAAGACCATTCTCTAATGTTTCTGGCAATCAATAAAAAATGGCATATTTAGAGTTTTCATTACTGGATACCACAAAACAATGACCAGGAAATAACATTTCTTTCAGTGTCCTTGAGAAACTCTTGTACATAAGCTTACCTCAAATATATTGATTCACGCATGTCACTTTCATTTTTATCACAGCCTCCAGCAAAGTTATGGATCTTATACTATTCTTATTTCGATAAAAATAGCAGAAATTGCAATATGTCAAAATTGAATATTGTGAAATGCACTGACCTCTCACATCCGCAAACAGTTTCGACTGTGACACAAATAAAGCAGGAGATTCAGCCCAGACATACAGCCTGCCTGAAGAAAACAGCATGCCAAAAATTAATCTCAAATCATAAAATTGACAGTAGCTACCTGCCTACCTCACGCTAGGAATAAAATTCGAGATGAACGGGTGGCCGGGACGGAATCTTGTTTGTACCTTGAGCAGGCAGTGTCGGGGATGGGCAGGTTCTGCTGCAGATGGAGGATGCTGCAGTGCGAAACACGACGACGTGGCAGGATGGCGGCGCTGCGGGTTGACGAAGCAGCGGCTGCGCGGCCTGGAGCGCGGGGGGCGGCGTCGCGACGACGTCAACGGGGGACGGGGACAGGGACAACGCGACGACGGCGACGCACCTGGATAGCGACGGCACGAGGGCGTGACAGCACGACGCAGCGCCGGCGCCGGCGTACGCTTCACGGGATCGGCCGGCGAACGCTCCATCGGATCCTTGCGGTACTGCTTGCCATCGTCATCACCGGGGACCCACCTCCTCGGCGCGGGCCGACGGGACCCCTCGCGGCCGCGGGATGGAGAGACGGCGGCGGGGCGGAGACTGGTGGATGGAGCGACGGCGGCTCGAGGGGGAGGGCGGCGCCGCGGGATGGCTCGGCGTGGCGACGGCGGAATCACGATGGCGTCGAGGACGGCGAGCGAGCGGACGTGGATCGGGAAGGCGAGCGGGGAACCGTCAGGCGTGGGGAGCGAGGGGGGCGGCGGCTAGCAGTCGCGAGAGGTCCGTCGTGGGAGACGGGAACCGTCGAGAGGCGGGGTGGGAGGCGAGGCGGTTCGGGTGGGAGGGGGCGATCAGAGCGCCCGTTTTTTCCGAGCGTGAAACGAAGCGTATCGTGCGGCTGTAGATCGCAGTTGGCCATACCAAAATCGGGATGATGAAAATTGCCGAGTCAGTGGGGATGAAAAAATTATCTTCCAATCATTCTTTTTAGCAGTACAGAAAAACAGACATAATTGTGTTACTCTTTTGCAGGCTTGGGAGTCATGGAATCAGAACAGGATCAAGGACCTCCTTGATTCAGCTGTGATAGAGCCTAAGCCTGAGCTCTTTCTTAAACTAGAGAGATGTGTCCAGATAGGCCTTCTTTGTGCGCAGCAACTGCCCGATGCCAGGCCTACCATGTCTGCAGTGGTTACAATGCTAAACAGTGGAAGTTCAGAGATTTACCTGCCAAAAATGCCAATGTTTGACAGCAGAACCGGGTCTGCTTTACGTGACGCAGATTTCTCGAACCAGGAAGCGTCCAGCAGTGGCACACATAGCATCACGGTGGATCTCACCTAAATGCCCCTGCTAAGCAGTGGTGGAGCGTGACTTGAAATTAAAGAGGGGCCAAATTGTCCATTGATAATGAACTACACAAGTGTTAGGTTAAAAAAATTTGTTGGCTCATGGCTATAGATATACTCGTAAATCTTCATTAACTTTGCTAAATCAGGGGGCCGGAGCCCATTATAGCCTCCACTAGGCTCCGCCCCTGCTGCTGAGGGCAGATGGGCTATGGCTCAAGACTGGTAAGGGTGTGATGGTCTGATGGGCCCCTGATGTTTGTCAATTGAATCTAATCAGTTTACATTCTTTTTAGGAAATTGGAGGGGTTATCAGTTTACCTTTAGCAGGGTATGTCACTAATGTTGTTGGATAAGCAAGATTGTCGCCCTTTTCTCTTTTGCGAGTAGCTTGTTACCGCTCATGCTTCCTGAAAAGTGACTGTAGCTTGTTTCCTTCCTTTTGTTTAGGTGTAGCAGTTTAGTTTCCTCGAATATTATGGCACAATGGTCAATTTTTTGTATAGTAGTAAATAGATTTTTTTTGAGCAAATGACTTCCTATTAGATAGAAGTATAGAACAGCAACACCTAGATGCAAAACTGCTTACCAAAAAAGTGCAGTGTGGGGTGCGGCCATTGCTTACAGACGAGAGCGCGCCAACTTCGAGACCGTTAAAAAAAAGCAGGAAAGGCAAATTCAGGCTCAATATACAGAGTACAGAGCGGAGGAGGGTCTACTCGGGTAGGATGGGCCAATCTATACATAGGCTTC
The DNA here is from genome assembly GCF_002211085.1 of Panicum hallii. Classification (NCBI taxonomy): domain Eukaryota; kingdom Viridiplantae; phylum Streptophyta; class Magnoliopsida; order Poales; family Poaceae; genus Panicum; species Panicum hallii. The sequence goes on along the minus strand of NC_038048.1, from coordinate 45,025,516 downwards.
ACACGGCCCATCCCGTAATTCCTTTTATTGCATGAAAAAATTCTTTTTACCGCTGAACTTTGAACCGAGTCTGCGTTTCCTTCTTAGATAATAAAACCGTCCGTCTGGACTCCTCGGACTCGCGATACCAGATACATGACCTCTCTCGCTGTTTCCTAGGTAGCTTTTCTATTTTTCTTTTATGTTTATTTCAGCTGAATCTTTGAAAAATTATAGTAATTAAAAAAATCTTAAAATAGAAAATCTAATTTTATTGGGATCCACATGAGTAGATCTATGCAGTGAACATATAATATAATATAATTTAATATAAAATATTTGGTGTAGCTTTAGATATATACTTTTATGTAATTAATTCATAGCTGCAGTTTCCGTTGTCCAATTATGGTAAAAATTTTATGGTGGAATAATCATTATATACTTGAGTTGTAAAAATTTCATGCTCACTGGATCATATATGACTAATTTATAGATTTATCTATATAAACCTAGATAAATCTATAGATAAACCTAGACAAATCTATAACTCAGGCATACATGATCCAATAAGAATAAAATTTTTACTACAACTTATAAATATAATAATTAGTTCATCATAAAATTTTTACCATAATTGGACCAAGGAACTGTAGCTATGAATTAATTATAGAAAATTATATATCTAAAACTACAGCAAAAATTTTGTACTAAATTATACCATATCATATATTTACTGCATAGATCTACTCATGTGGAGTCAAAAAAATAGATTTTCTATTTTATATTTTTCTATGATTTACTATGATTTTTTAAAGATTCAGCTAAAATAAACATAAAAGAAACATAGAAAAACACCTAGAAAAATAACGAGGGAGATCACGTGTCTGGTATCGCGAGTCCGAGGTGTCCAAATGGATATTTTTATTATCCAGGGAGGAAACGTGGATTTGGTCCAAAGTTCAGGAAGGTAAAAAGGGATTTTTCCTTATTTTAGCCTTCACGAGCTGTAGAGCCTTTTGAGTTTTGAGACAGCAGATTCGGCCCAACTTCTTGCCAACTGAGAGAGTACGGAGAAATGTCCAGCTCTAGTATATGAGTTCGTCCCAGACTCGGCCGTCATCATCACTCACCTTGGGTCAATGCCCGCTGCTCCCCGCCGTGTCGTTGGATAGCAGACGACACCGACGCTGTTACCGTGATCCATGCAAGTGTATGTGTCCAAGTGGAAATCTCTTTTTGCTAGGATGGCAGCTCTTTCTTCTCTGGTCGACGCAAACGCGTCATTTTCGAACCGTCGCTTACTTGCGAATAACTCAAAATTTTCGACGAAACGTTGGAGCAAGGGTACTAATGAAGTGATGCTCGGCGAGGTCAAGTTTTTAATGAAAGTGTGCTTGCTGTTTCACGCTGTTTTTCTAGAGTGATGAGACTGCGACGACAGGGATGGATGTCTTGAGTACCTAAGCAAAGTCAGCATTATATTCCTTCCAAGTTTCCAACCACTGGCAGGAAGATACTACAAGTATTCGTGTGAATGTGTGATTTTTTTCGAAAAAAAGGGTGTGAATGTGTGATTCCAACCGGTCCTCTTCTCTGTTGGGCAGCCATGACATGAGGTAATCAAGTCTGATCCTCGCCTTGCCTACTCACGAGGGTCGAGGGCGATGCCGATCGCGGTCCACAGGCTGGGCTATCGCATCGCAGCATAGCAAGTTCAGAGTTCAGACCGATGGAGGAAGACCTAGGGTTTGGTCTTAATCTGGAGCAACACCCTCTGTCACGGTCAGTACGCTGACGGCCGGACACGGGCAGTGAAGAACTGAAGATGCAACTAACCCGGCCCTGTCGATCTGGTTTCCATTCCCTGGGGGCCGGGCAGGGCGCTATAGCTGCTGTTGATCTCTGCCTCTTACATGGCTGTGGCCTGTGGATGCCCTATGCTTGACAAAGCAAGAAAGGGCTAATGGATGTGACCTCACTTGACATAGCAGTTGGCAGTCACGTATCATCCATGAGCAGCCTACCTTCTTTGCACATCTTGCAACTTATCCATCCAGGGCCAAGTTACTTGTTCGTAGATGGTCACCGCGTGTGCACGATCAGGATGCCATTTTCTTTCGCACAACCAATGGAAAAAAGTGAAGCGGCAATGTTTGTGATATATAGCACTGTCCAGTGAGAGCGAGACCGGGAGCTTTCTTGCGCAAGGATGAGCATCTGGCATCTGGCATCATCCATCATCATGGGGGCACCAAAAACCGACAGATTTCCCAACCATCTCGCCATGATTTTCTCCGTGCTCTTGCTTTTTCTCAGAGCCTCGGCCGCTGCCATCGCATCTGACACGCTCAACAACGGCGGAAACATCACCGACGGCGAGACGCTGGTCTCGGCCGCCGGCTCCTTCACGCTGGGCTTCTTCTCCCCGACCGGGGTGCCAGCCAAGAGATACCTTGGCATCTGGTTCACCGCGTCCCCGGACGCTGTCTGCTGGGTGGCCAACCGTGACACCCCGCTCAGCAACAACACCTCCGGCGTCCTGGTGATCGCCAGCACGGGGATCCTTCGCCTTCTCGACGGCTCTGGCCAGACCGCGTGGTCTTCGAATACAACGAGATCTGCTCCTGCCGTGGCGCAGCTGCTCGACACCGGCAACCTGGTCGTGCGCGAGCAGAGCAGCGGTGGCGAAGTGCAGTGGCAGTCGTTCGATCACCCGTCGAACACCTTGCTCGCCGGCATGAGGCTCGGCATGGACCCGCAGACCGGCGCCGAATGGTCGCTCACGTCGTGGCGCGCGCCGAACGACCCGACGCCGGGGGACTGCCGCCGGGTGATGGACACCAGGGGACTCCCGGACTGCGTCTCGTGGCAAGGCAACGTCAAGAAGTACCGGACGGGCCCGTGGAACGGCCTGTGGTTCAGCGGCGTCCCGGAGATGGCGTCCTACTCGGAGCTGTTCTCCAACCAGGTCGTCGTCCGCCCCGACGAGATCGCCTACATCTTCAACGCCACGGCCGACGCGCCCTTCTCCCGCCTCGTGCTGAACGAGGTCGGCACTCTGCTGCGGCTGGCATGGGACCCGGCCAGCCGTGTGTGGAACACCTTCGCGCAGGCGCCGAGGGACGTCTGCGACGACTACGCCATGTGCGGCGCGTTCGGCCTGTGCAACGTGAACACGGCGTCCACGCTGTTCTGCAGCTGCGTCATGGGGTTCAGCCCCGTGAACCCTTCGCAGTGGTCCATGAGGGAGTCCGGAGGCGGGTGCCGGAGGAACGTGCCGCTGGAGTGCGGCAACGGGACGACGACGGACGGGTTCATGGTGGTGCGAGGAGTGAAGCTCCCGGACACGGACAACACGACGGTGGACATGAGCGCGACGCTGGATCAGTGCAGAGCTAGGTGCTTCGCCAACTGCTCGTGCGTGGCCTACGCCGCCGCCGACATCCGAGGAGGAGGCGCTGGCAGTGGCTGCGTCATGTGGACGAATTACATTGTTGACGTCCGGTACGTAGACAAGGGGCAAGATCTATACGTGAGGTTGGCAAAATCTGAATTTGGTAAGCAAATTTACGAACTACTACATATAAAAGATTGAATTCTGAAGGAATTGATTTTTCATCATCTTAATGCTACATTTCTGCAGCTAAAGAGAAGAGGATGGATGCGGCAAGAATCGTGCTTCCGGTTCTGGCGTCTGTGCTTGCACTTACGGCCGCATGCCTGTACCTTGTTTGGATATGCAGGCTTAGAGGTAAAGCAACTTCACTATTCAGAATGATCAGCTTGCAATGTTCCTGATCGATGTACTACCTACTACTAACAGACGATACTGAATGATGTTTCTGTTAGGCCAACGTCGAAACAACAATGTTCAGAAAAAAGAGATTCTAGGTGATGAAAACCTAGAGCTTCCATTTGTAAGCTTTGGGGATATTGTTACTGCAACAAATAATTTTTCTGAAGCGAATATGCTTGGACAAGGTGGCTTTGGGAAGGTTTATAAGGTAACAAAAAAAATCTTTTGAATAATTATAGTATGAAATCTATGGCACTGTCTTTTCAGTTTACGAATGATTTAACCATGCAGGGTATGCTGGACAAGAACAAAGAGGTTGCAATCAAAAGGCTTGGTCAGGGTTCTGGACAAGGCGTAGAGGAATTCAGAAACGAAGTTGTTCTAATCGCTAAATTGCAGCATAGAAACCTCGTCAGACTTCTTGGTTGCTGTATTCATGGAGATGAGAAGTTGCTGATTTACGAATATTTACCAAACAAAAGCTTGGATTCCTTCATTTTTGGTATGTTTGATTCTCTCTCTATTTTTAATTTAAAAAATGGAGAGTAGCCATAGTTGCTGCAATTTGAGTGCTTACTTATAAGACCATTGCAGATGCAGCAAGTAAAAAAGTGCTTGATTGGCCAACAAGGTTCCAGATAATCAAAGGAATATCAAGGGGACTTCTTTACCTCCACCAGGATTCAAGATTGACGATAATTCACAGAGATCTCAAACCAAGCAACATACTTTTGGATGCAGATATGAGCCCTAAGATATCAGATTTCGGTATGGCAAGAATCTTTGGAGGAAACCAGCATGAAGCAAACACTAATCGAGTTGTTGGGACATAGTGAGTAGTCCACACCTCACTGTTAAACTTGATTATTTATTTTCCTGCACATAATTCAATCTTTTTATATCACTTAGTACTAACATTTCTTAAACAGTGGTTACATGTCTCCTGAGTATGCAATGGATGGCGTCTTTTCTGTCAAGTCTGATACATACAGCTTCGGTGTCATACTTTTGGAGATAATAAGCGGTTTGAAGATTAGTTTAACTCACATTACGAACTTCCCAAATCTATTAGCTTATGTAAGTATGGTAGCATGCTTGAAATTTTCACAATGCAGCAAGTTTTACCGATATTCTATGGAATTGACTCAACGGGTACAGGCTTGGAGCCTATGGAAAGAAGGAAAGGCAATGAATCTGGTGGACTCATCCCTTCTTGGGAGTTGTTCACCAAATGAAGCTTTGAGGTGCATCCACATAGGACTCTTGTGTGTGCAAGACAATCCAAATGGTAGGCCGCTCATGTCATCGGTGGTGTTCATGCTGGAGAATGAAACTACAGCACTTTCGATCCCGAAACAGCCTGTTTACTTCTCACAGAGGTATTCTGAAGCTCAGGAAATAAGAGAAAACACTAGTAGCTCTATGAGTAATATGGACCTGACAGTGTTAGAGGGACGCTAGATGGTTAGGTTATGCAATGTTTGTATGTGTAAATAATTTCTTTTTTAGCAGATTTGTTGCATCCCGTATTGTGTGCAACTAACTATATGTATTAGAACCCGTCTGAATAAAAACAGGTACTAGAATACATTAGGTTATCAAATATTGTGCAGTATTTGACAATTATAATCTGAATCCAAGATGTTTTATCAGAGGAAGGCGGAGCTTTTACTTATCATTAAGTAAAATGCACCGCCGGCTCCTCGAACTTGGCTTGGGGTGTCATCCCGGTCCCCAAACTTTCAAAATGCACATTCACATCCTTAAACTTACTAATTATATCACGTGAGGTCCAAATTACAGTTGTTTAAGCTAAATCAAAAATTATTTTAAATAAAAAATTATATACACATAAAAATAATTCATACCAATTTACTTGTACAAATATATTCAAATACAAAAAATCCATATAAAAAAATTGTAAAACAAGAAACTTATATGATCAAATTTGTAAAATATAGAAAATAAAAAGATAAATTTTGGAGGAAATATTGGCAAAGAAAATATTCGGCATAAAGTTTTGAAATAAAATTTTGAATTTTTTTGAAATATAAGAGTTGAGCAGAAAATTTAAAATATAAAATTTTGGATCTACATGTAAGCTCCATATAAGTTGAACACTTTCACTTTGTAATTTAAAAATAATGATTTGGACTTCACGTGATACGATTAGCAAGTTTAAGGATCTAAATATGCATTTTGAAAGTTTGGGGATCAGGATGATACTCCGAGCCAATTTCGAGGGCCGGCGGTGCATTTTACTTTTTACCGTTCATAGCAGTGTTTCTATCAAGAAATACATGAGGGGAGCGAGGAGTACAAGTTACATTTGCTAACATATGGACTTCCCTATTTCAGTCTCTAGTCTCTATCTTGTTGAACAAACTGTGCACAATCAAAACATTTTGTTCTCTCTTGTATATCTTGAAGAGTCATCATATAAGAGTCTGGGCATCTCTCTGAAATCATTGATAACATTTAACTAGCCTGAAGCCACTTTCAGCTTGCAAATCCTCCAATATTCAGCAAGCGTAAGAACCTCTGCGCAGGCCATTGCTCAAGAGTTTCAGCATCAGCCATGAAATTGGACTGTTGGATGGCCTTCCCGCCGTCGACGCAGTGAGTTTGCCTTGGGCAACGCATTATGGGCTCCAAGTTCTCACACCCCGCGGTCACGTTTGGACGCGCCGCATGGCATCCCCCTTTGCTTTTGCCGCGCACCGCGCCAGTGAGCACGCCCACACGACAACAGCGGGGGAGCACCGACCTCGACTCGGGGCACTAATCCAGCATTCCAGCGTCTCAAAACGGGGAGAAGTGGTGTTGGGCTTCGGCACTGCTGATTGGAGGTGGAAATCAGGGAGAGCTGCAGGATGCGGTGCAGGCATAGATGGCCTGAGATGTTGCTGTTGCTTCTTCAATCGGAGAGCAGAAGTAGAGGAAAGGAGGAAGCTACTGCTGCTGCATCAATCAGGAACAAAAAAGGAAGCAGAGATCCATGGCGTGATGGTGCTAGTGCTTGGCTGGCTGCTTGCTGTGTGTGTTCGTGAGAAGAGGAAGAAGGAATCAACAGAGGCCTGAGGGAGCAGCCGCTCAGTCAGAGCTAAGGGAGATCGAGGTAGGCGAGGTTGTCTTTTATCCCCCGGAGGCTGGAGCTGGATGGGGTTCACGGTTCACGGCGTGAGCTGAAACTTGACAGAATGTTGTTATCAGATAACGGTTATTCTTTCAGTGCTATTTTACTTGACGGCGATCTTTACATGGTATTTTCAGGAAACGGTAATCTTTCAATGCTACACAACCGATTTTTCCAATGTATTATGGAAACTTTTTACATATGTTATTTTAAATTTGATCACTATGTACCATATTGTTGCCGAAATGCTATTAGATTATATCGGATTGTGCTTTGGAATTTTTTGCCAGGACTACCCTAGTTTCAATTCCTAAGTCCGCCACTGATGGCAGGAAGAACGAGCTAGCACGACGCAGGGCGCTCGAGCCTCCGGGCGATGGCAGCGCGATGCCCCGGCTGAAGTTGTCGCACGCCACTATGCCGGCTTGGCGACAAGGGGCGCAGCGGAGGAGACGTCCACGAGACGCCACGCTGACGAACACGCTCATCCAAGAGCACGTGCGTGTAGAAGCTAGGCAGTGGAGGCCACGAAGGCGCGGTTGCCGCCGACGAGCCCGGCGAGGTCGCCACGGAGTGGGGGCGCCAGAGCTCCTGGCCGGGGTCAGGGGTGGACGGTAAATCAAATACCGTCCACCCCCTTTGTGCATCTCCGGCGTCGGATGTGTCTTGAGCGGTCGAGATTGAAGACGGCAATCGCTAAAGGGACCCTTCCCACCTCCCGCGCTCGTCTGAAGTCCACGCGGTAAACCAGGCACGGTGCCCGCCCCGCCGCCCGCGTCAAAGCACGCCGCTGTGATCTCGGCGGCACTTGTTCCGTCTTGCCACGCCACCAGATCCTCTAGGTCCACGGTACGACACTTCCACCTTACCCCCGCCGCGCACCCGCCTAGAACACAAGATGACTGTGCCGCGCCGCGAGTCCGGCGGCGGGAAGCTGGGAACGCGACCTTACGCAGTTGCGCTTGAGGTCCAGCCACTTCTGCTGCAGTGGCAGTCAGATGGTGTTGTCGCAGACTCGCAGACATGACCGCTTTGCCTTGGAACGCCGTCCAGGCAAGCAGTTCCACCAGCACGCGCTGCCGTTCGCGGTCGCCGTCGAACGACGACGGCTACCTCGTAGATGAAGACGGTTGGCCGCGCCGTCAATCTCCCAGGAGTGCCGCCTGGAGCACGTCATGCACGATCCAGAGCCCATCTCCGACGACGGCTACCTCGCAGATGAAGACGGTTGACGCGAATGCATGCCGCCGCGCGCGACTCCCCCGGCGGCCATGGTCTTGCAGTGCCGGCTGGGAGGGACTGTACAGAGGGGCATGAGGCGGATCCAGAGGCGGCTCGCGAGAGCCTCCTACCCCTGCGCATCATCACGTGGCGGAGCTCGCAACGGCGTGCCGGCGTGGTTGCGGTCTGACGATGGCGGCCAGGCGCGCGGTGGCGAGAGGCGGGGCGATCCAAGGGTGGACGGTAGGTCAAATACCGTCTAGGGGTGGACGGTTAAATGAAATATCGTCCACCCTAGGTGCTATAATAACCATTGGATCGAACTTGACCGGCCGAGATTTACGAGCATGATCGCGAAGAAAAAAAAGGCCCTTGTCCATCTTCCTCGCTCGTCGAAGTCCGGCGCGCGCCGCCCTCATGCCGGCCGCGTCGGAGCACGCCGCGGCGACCTCGGCGGGTTCAACCCGTGCCATGCTGCGCCGCCTCAGAGAACGTTGCGGCGATCTTGGCGGGTTCATCCCGTGTCATTCCGTGCCACCGGGTCCTCTCCCCACTCCCCAGGTTGATTTCGCAGCGCACGCGCATGGTCGCATGGAACGCCAGCTGCTTCTGCTGCGCGTCTCCGGCAGCCTGCATCGGCGCGTCCAGCGTCTCCGCGCGCCCGCCCGGCCGCAGGCCATCGTCAATACACACGCAGGTTTTGCTCTTTGCTGTGGAGGCTGGCTTACATAGTGCCGTCCAGGCAATGCAGGCATGTCCAGCAGCCTGCACTGCACGTTGCAGTCGGCGTCGGATCGCGCCACCGCGACGGCGTCCACCTCATCGTCATCGGTGAACTGACCGCGCCGTATCCCAGGAGAGCCGGAACATGTCGTCACCATCGCGAGCCCCTGCTGGCTTCAGGCTTTCAACTGAAACGGTCTGGACGTCTGTTCGCAAACTCTGACGCAATTGCACCGAAGGTAGCATCTGAGCAGTCAAAACATGGTTGTTCTGAATGTCCTGTATATATTTCAGATTAGATGTTGCTCACGTCTGCTGCAGACCTGTAAGCGTATTGTCAAGTAATTGTTGTTATAGTCGTTTAGATAGATTACTGTCAGTAAGTCCGTGTATGAAAAAAAAAATCCTCTGTCAGGTTTCATTGAATCGCGGCCGAAAGGTTCTGACCCCTACAAGGTCCGTACATATACTGTTACTAGTTTAAAGCTCACTCCAATATAGAACACTTTCGAGAATCAAGCAGATGACAAGTTACTTCAGCAAGCATGTGAACAACCAAACATAAAGAAAACAGATACATGTAGTTGAACAGGAGTAACTTATCTGAAATGAGAAATTTACCAATGTGGCAATATAAATATGATTCAACATCTTCCTCAAACACTAGTAGAACAATCACCTATCCTGGAATTCATATATACATTATACAGTTAAGCTAAGACTTTACACTGTTGCAAATTTATGAAATTCAGATGGACTAAAAGTTGGCGTTGAAGATTTAACGGCATTCTAGTGTTGTGAGGCTCATGTCATTCATGGACAATACCCTACCGTTGCCAGCCCTTCCAGGGTCAGCGTCCCTACAGGAAAAATACACAGGCTGCATTGGTACTGGGAGTGGCGTGGTTTTGTTCTCGAGCATGAATACAACTGCTGACATGAGTGGCCTACAGTTTGGACTGTCTTGAACACACAGAAGTCCTATATGGATGCATCGTGAAACTTCATCGAGGCAATAATCCTCCTTAACAGATGAGTCCACCAAATCTTCTATGTTGCCATCCTTCCACAGGTTCCATGCCTGCACACAGACGAATTTTTCGGTGAGCAATAATTTCAGTGGGTAAAAAATATGTAGTAGTTCTGGACTGGGAAAAACCCCCAATACTTACATAGACTATAAGGTTAGGAAAACCAATGATAAGGTTTGGAGAGCTTATCTTTAATCCACTCACAATCTCCAATAGCAGAACACCAAAGCTGTAGGTGTCTGACTTGACTGAAAATGCACCTTCCATTGCATATTCCGGGGACATATAGCCACTATGCAAAATTCAACAATTTGTGTTAGATCTGCACTATCTGAAGTTCTGAACAAGTGCCAGAAAATAAGTTCCATATGAAGAATTGACAGGGCAGGTGTTACTTACTATGTCCCAACAATCCGGTTAGTATTTGCTTGGTGCTGATCACCACAGAATATCCTGGCCATACCAAAGTCTGATATCTTAGGGCTCATCTCTTTATCTAACAAAATGTTGCTTGCTTTGAGATCCCTATGAATTATAGTTAATCTTGAGTCCTGATGGAGGTACATAATTCCTCTTGCTACTCCCAGGATTATCTTGAACCTTGTCGGCCACTGAACCATTGATTTTCTTGCAGAGTCTGATAAGAATGATATGGAACAAGGCACATATGCATATTTATTTGTTGAGTTTTGTAAACAATACGAAAAAATAGAAATTGAATGTACCAAAGAGGAAGTAATCCAAGCTTTTGTTGGGCAAGTACTCGTAAACCAGCATCTTCTCATCTTCATGAATACAGCAACCTAGAAGCTTAACTAGGTTCTTGTGCTGCAGTTTTGCAATCAAGACTACTTCATTCCTGAATTCCTCCGTGCCTTGTCGAGAACCCTTGCTTAGTCTCTTAATAGCTACTTCCGTGGTACCATCCAACATTCCCTGCATGATCAATATAACAATAAAAAAAACAGTTACAGAATATATAAATTTTTATCAATATAACAATCAAGTGAAACTTTTTGCTAGTACCTTGTAAACTTTACCAAAACCTCCCTTGCCAAGCATATTGGTGTCAGAGAAATTGTCTGTTGCTGCAACAATGTCGTTGAAGCTAACAAATGGAAACTCTATATTCTTGTTCCCTGCTTCATCAGTAGATCTCAAGTACTCTAGCATCATTTTCTTTTGGACTTTCTTCTTTTGTTGTTTGCCTGCTAGTAGAAACATCAATGGACTCTTTCCCCTAAACACTTATGCATTAGTGCTGCATTTTTAAAACAAGACCTATTTTCTTTGTACCTCTTCTCTTGCATTTCCAGACAAGGGCTGCGAATGCTAGTAGCAGCAGACATGCTACAATTGGCAGTAAGATCTTCAGGAATTTTTTGTTCTTTTGAACTGTGTAAGTGGAAAAATATGTCGTCAGAACTTACTGCAGGAAGCAGAAAGCATTGTTTGCAATTGTGTGAGTTTACTTGCACAGGTTTCCATGAGCGATCTGCGAATACTTTAAATCTAAATAGATACTGACCTGTTGTGAACACTGAAGAACATGCAAGACATTAACTGATAGGCTTTTGATATCATGGTAAGTTTAGTCAGGTTGCGTTACGTATGCTCATGCACAATAACTGCTGCAAAAATAAAAGTAAGGTTTGGCATTTGTTATACTTTTTTTTTCCCTACTTTGATAGCGTTGAAACTAGCACAGAGTAGAGAAATGGTTGCTGCTATGGTTTATTTGATGCAAGTCGGTTTTAAACCCATTCAGGCTCTGCTCAAATTTCAACTAAATCATAAATTATTCTAGAGCAATCTCCATCTTCCTAGTATCTTACAAACATTCCATAGAGTAGCGATGACAACACACTGTCACACCGAAGTACTAAACACTAATGCAACTTCTGGTGAAAGAAGGATGACTGGATGAGGTGTACGGAACCCGCGTACCAGGAGATTCGCCAAGCCGGACGTACAAGTTCTCTCCAAGGCTGCCTTTCGCCATGTCGATGAGATCCCCTGTCCAAACCAAACACCTCGATGTGTCGCTCATAGTGCCAGCTTTTCTAAGGTTAGCGTACGCGTACGCCATACACGAGCAGTTTTTACTGCACTCGGCCGCACACTGGTCGAAGCTTTTATTCCTAATGTGCAAGAATTTGTCAGGGACCTTCATGTTAGGCATGGTCATGAAATTGTTCTCCTTTCCGCATCTTAGCGCTTCCTTTCTCTGGCATCCTCTGGATAAGTTGAGACTGTCGACGAGCTCGAACCCATCAGGGCACCGGCATGTCGTCGGCACAGCTGCCGCGTCGCAGTAACCAAACGGGCCACAAGAGGCGTAGATGTCACAGTAACTGGGGGTGTCAAAAGCAACTTTCCACGACAACGTGGTGTTGTTCCAGCTCAGGAGGCTCAGGTTGCCTCTGTAGTCGAGCAAGATGCGTGTGTAGGGTGACCCATCAGAGACTGTGAAGTCGTAGTAGAGCTCATCCATCCTGTAGAAGAGAGACTCAGACACGACAGAGGTGGTGTTGCTCTGGTATGTGCCGCCGGATACTGAAACTTCGTTGACAACATAGCGTCGTTTGTACGGCAAACTCCCCTTCCAGATGAAGATTTGAAGGTTCGATCTGGGATCGATGCTTGAGGAGAAGTCCCCGCTAGATGGATCATCAGGGCCCTTCCAGGCAACGAGGCGTCCAACCACCTGTGCCTTGTAGCTCAGCAAGACCCTCGTGCTTGGAAGTATAGTGTCGGTGAGATGATCGATGCTTTGCCATACGACCGTGCCGTTGAGCAAGCGGAGCATAAAGTGACCTGAGTCGTCCAGAACCGCGACAGCTCCGTCAGCACCTCCAGCGGTGGTGGTGTTCGCCGTCTTCCAGACAGTGCGTCCTTCAGAGTCGAACAACACCATCTCTGAACTATTGGTGATGCTGAGCTTCACGGATGAATGGTTGGAGATTGGGCTGTCGCGATTGGCGATCCACACGACGGTGCGCTCAGGGATGCTGTGGTACCAGATTCCAAGGTACAAGCTCTTGTTGGAGTTGGTTGGGGAGAAAAAGCCAAGAGCAAAGACTCGCCCCTCAGAGATGAGCATGTCGCCGGGGGAGAGTGATTTTGGCTGTGTTAGTTGGTTGTTGGACTCGCAGAAACAGCTCAAGATCAAGAACAGGAGGAAGAAAACATGGAGGTTGGCCTTGCCCATGACGTTCTTCAATTCTGATTTGTTTGCCTCTGAAGAGGGAAGAAAGTAGCATAGAGCCATGGAGCAGTTGGACCGCAGAAATAGATGCATACTCTACTTGAGATTTCCCATCTTTCTCGGGGCGTCAAATCGAAACGTGGCTCTCATAGAATTAAGACGTGGAGAAATAAGGACGGCAAAATCTGCAATAATTCAATCCCGTCCCCGTGCGTGGAATCTGGGAAGAGAGGGCGAGAATGAAACTTCAACGCACTACCTTGGAACAATTCAATTTGAAGCTCGAAACAATTCAACCTTGGAACATCTCGATGGAGAGTGCCGACGTGAGAAGAAAATCTGCCGCCACAGAGTTAGCAAGATGGGACCGTTGAGTTAGAGAGATGGCGAAGTGAGAGGGAAACCTTCACTGTAGGAGCTAGAGCACCTCCGACTGGTGTACTACACTGGAATGGGCTAACAGGTGACAAGATGATGCTGAAGCTGGGAGTTCAGGAATCGGGAGTTTCTTTCTTTCTTTTTTGATCTCCAGGAATCGGGAGTTTCGGGATGCGGAAGACTGGACTGGAGAACCTCGCCAATGATTTTGAGTATAGATTCCGGTATTTGGTTCTAAGAATTGATATCATCACGTGGCCATTACAACATGTGATGAGTAGTACGTAGCAGGCAAGGAGAAGAAGGTATAATAAGCTAAGTAGGAGTAGCTAGCAAGGAGAGACGTACGTAGTACCTGATGAGTCAGCAAAGATACAGGCCCTCGCCAATGATGAACCACAGCAAGGACGTCGACAGAGTCAGCCCCGGTTACTATGGTGCTGGTACGGGTCGATGTCGACCGTGAAGCTGCTGCCATCCGTTTGATTTCGATAGAAGTAATGCCTTGATCAGTTATTTGTTTTTATCGTCACAAGTGCTTTTCTGAAGCGCAAAAACATGAAATCGCCTATGAAGAAGAAAGCATAAAGAAAAACGTGCCAAAGCATTAGAGAATGATAAAATTGTATCAACTGTTGTCATGCTGGCCAATTTTGTCGTTGCATCCATCCAGTGCCCCTGCACCTGCTGATCCTTGTGCTAATCTTTGGAAGCGTACCGAGGATATACCTTTCCCACCATGGGATAAGGTTGATGTTGCAACCTTGCTTTCCAAGCCAGAGCAGATGTACTTGCGCAACTACTTGAATGCTGCATCTGATCAGTCATTTGGAACTTGGGTGACTGATTACTTAGGTGCCGAGTATATATGGTGCTAGTGGTAGTGCTGAGAGAATATGGATGCTGCAGCTTTTGGTATTTTGGACGTGCTCTAGGTGGACATCATATCCATGCATTTGCTTATGCTATTTTGGAAGTGTTGTCGGTTGACAGAAGTATGTTTCTGTAACTTGTGCGACGTAAAACTATTGTAGGTGGTCAAGAAAGGTACTCCTCCAGCATAGTATTATTTTGTGTTGATCAAGGTGGCTGGACGTCATGAACTCATTTGTATAATATGTAAATATATCATCAGTAGGCCCTAACGGTTGTTATGTAAATGACATGTTCTAATATTATATGATAGCATGAATCATGGACAGTAGCAAGTGGCATAGGTATTTTGACATCAAAATCAGTCGGTGGCCAAAATTTTGGCTCTTGTATTTTATCACCCAAGCAAGTGCTATCCAAAAATTCTTGCCCATGTTTTGGCACCCAACCAAGTGCTATCCAAAAATTCCTACCCATGTTTTGGCCAATAAATTTGGCATGCCCATGATTTGGCCAGCCCTTATTTTTGGTAGGACAGATTTTGGCCACAAACCAATCAGGCCCATATTCTCGATGACCAACTACAGTCTACAAGCTTTAAACTTTTTTTACTTTGGCAGTAAATAAATATATTTAAATAGCTATATATTTTTCACACTACATTTTTCAATAAAAATCCTGGGCATACCTTGTAGAGGTAGAAATATAGATCATCATTTTCTTTACTAGAAACTATTTAGTAAGGTAGGGTGGATCGATGGAACAAGTATTCGTATTTACAGGGTGGGGCGGTTTTGGTTCGGTTATTGAACCATTAGCAGCTTGACCCGCAGGCGGGACATCACGGTGATAAAAACTTATGCGAATTGGCATAAACATCTCCTAACTCGTAATTTTTATGGGTCTACCCTTCCTTCCACCTCCCTCGACCCCAACAGGCGAAGTCCAGCGTGAGGGGTACAGCGGATCCGATCCAGGTGAGGAACCTTTTTCTTTGCACCTATAGTATGATATAATCTCAGTTACAAATTCCTAAGATTCTTGGAAGAGGGTTTGCTTCAGTTACATTTGGAATTTAGCCTACATTATATCAAAACATTAATGTTTACTCTAAATCCTCCTGACTAAACTGGACGTCCAAGGTGATGACTGAGGAGCCACCCGGGTTTCATTTTCGCCTTCTCAGTTCTCACGACCAAATGCTGAGCATCAGTTTTTCTTTGCACGTGCAGCTCAGTTGCAGACATGGAGTGGTGCGAGGTCCACGTAGCAAGTGTATGGTTACCATTGCTTTGTCAAGATCCTTCCTCCCTGGCTCCTTAATGTCCTAATCCATGAGGTCAGAATGTGGACTTGGTATTTGGTCTATTCTGAATCCAGAGACTGCCACCATATCTTATGTTCATCTGCTTGTTGCTTCACCTCCGTCATGCCACGTAGCCTCCATTTCTTGTAATGTTACACTACTGTTCTCTGAAATCGAATCTGGGCAAGGTCAAGGTATTCTCAAATACTTTAGTCCATTACACGGCAGCAACTTCGAATTTCCATCCAATTTGTCCGTTCTCCAAACGTGTTATGACTTGGACCATGTACTGTACTATATATCTTGATGCTATTTTCTTCGCTCGTGACTCGTCAGAGATGAACGGAGAAGGCACAATGGGTACGATCTGCCTCACCGTTTTCATCCTCCTGCTCCTGATTTGTTTCTGCCAATCAGATGACCAGCTTACAAGCGCAAGGCCACTCTCTCCCGGGGACCTGCTCATCTCCAAGAATGGCGTCTTTGCTCTCGGCTTCTTCTCCCCGGTAGGCTCCAACGAGAGCTTGTATGTTGGGATTTGGTTCCACGGCATCCCCAAGCGCAACCGCACCATAGTGTGGGTTGCCAACCGCGACAACCCAACCACCACCGCTTCAACCCCGACGCTTGCCATCAGCAACAGCTCTGACCTAGTGCTGTCGGATTCCAAAGGCCAAACTCTCTGGAGAACACAGAACATCGTCGCTGCCCACGACAGCGGCGCTTTCCTGGTGCTGCGCGACACGGGGAACCTGGTACTCCAACTGCCTAACACATCGGTCATATGGCAGAGCTTCGATCACCCGACTGACACCATCCTCCCAGGAATGGAGTTCTTGTTGATCCACAGGGGTCGTGCGGTGGCTCGCCTGATTTCTTGGAGGAGCCCTGATGACCCATCCACCGGAGACTTCTCGTTCGGCCTCGACCCCGTCTCAAACCTCCAGTTGATCATTTGGAACGGGGCCAAGATATACTGCCGCATCAGCGTGTGGAACGGCGTACTGGGCGGCATGTACCCAAGCAGCCCCAGCTCCATGGTGTACCAGACCATCGTCAACAAAGGGGATGAGTTCTACCTTGAGATTGTGGTCTCCGGCGGCTCACCGTACTCGCGGATCATGCTTGACCACACAGGCACCATGAAGCTCCTGACCTGGGACAGCAATTCGTCATCATGGACAGTGATCTCTGAGCGCCCCGAAGGCGGCTACGGTCTCTATGACTCATGTGGCCCGAATGGCTACTGCGACTTCACTGAGGCTGCCCCGGCATGCCACTGCCTCGAGGGCTTCGAGGCTGTAGGTCTCAACTCTTCCAGAGGATGTCGGAGAACAGAACCGCTGCAGTGCAGCAAGGGAAGTCACTTCGTGGCCCTGCCCGGGATGAGAGTTCCTGACAAGTTCGTGCTCCTCCGGAACAGAACCTTTGAGCAGTGCGCGGCCGAATGCAGCTGGAATTGCTCGTGCACTGCCTATGCTTACGCCAACTTGAGCAGCGGCATGGCCGACCAGTCAAGGTGCTTGGTTTGGACGGGGGAGCTTGTCGATACATGGAAAAGCAGCAACTATGGCGAGGTCCTGTACCTCAGGCTTGCCAACCCTCCTGGTACGCACTGTTTCTTGTACCTCTTAGCTTTGTTGATCCGAGGATAGTTTCTCCAATATTGACAGATATATTCATCTAGCAGTGAAGCAAAAGAAAACAATGAGTACCATCCACTCAAAAAAGATTTTCACTAATCTGATTTAAAGAACACAACATTTTAAGTCTCATAAACGTTAATTATGTTAGGTGTTTTTCCTATCTCGACTGGCCCTGTTTCCTTCATGTATCACCAGAATGAAATGGCTGAAAATATCAAATACCATCCTATATGTATTAACACAAAGATGTTATTCTTAAAAATAAATCGGGGGCCATGTTTCCAGAAATCATAGCTATCGATTTTAATGATGCAGCTTATGATGCCAATTTTGTAGTCAATAAAACGAAACAGAAAGATCACAATCATTTGAAAAAGAATACAACCACACAATAACAGAAATCAAGCAAGGATTTTTAGAAATGTTGCAGTAGTGCCTCTGAAATTAAAAACAAGCATCAAAAGATATAGTCTTTCTAGTTTTCTTGGTATCGTTAATAATAGTCAGGTCACTTTTTGTTCGTAAAAGTCAAATACTGATGCAGTACATTCTGACAAGTTTCACTGTGGCAGTTAAAACGAAGACCAATCTAGTAAAGATTGTACTCCCGATTACAGCATGCCTGCTGCTCCCCATATGCATAGCCCTTGTCTGCATATACAAATTCAAAGGTACAATAATAAGTGCCTTGTTTAGTTGTTTTCAACAAGCGATGTTATTCTGTACAAATTTTAAGAAGAAGGTATCAATCGCAATCAGCAGGTAAATGGCGAAAAGAGGAAATTCAGAAGAAACTGATGCTAGGATACTTGGGCACCTCCAATGAACTTGGAGACAAAAATGTAGAATTTCCATTTGTTAGCTTCGATGACATTGTTGCTGCAACTGACAATTTCTCTGACTGCCATATGCTTGGAAGAGGAGGCTTTGGCAAAGTTTACAAGGTAATGACAAATTTAACAGTAATAGTTACATGACAATATGCGTTAAAAAGAATAGCTAAAGCAGAAGAAAGATTGGGTTTTCCATCATTTTCCAATTCAGAAGGATGCAATCATGCAGGGAATGTTGAAAGGTGGCAAGGAAGTTGCTGTCAAAAGGCTTAGTCAAGGTTCCGGGCAAGGTATTGATGAATTCAGAAACGAAGTAGTTCTACTTGTCAAACTACAGCACAGAAACCTAGTTAGACTACTTGGTTGCTGTATTCATGGAGAAGAGAAGTTACTGATCTACGAATACTTGCCCAACAAAAGCCTGGATGCCTTCCTTTTTGGTATGCACTGACTCTGGATTACATATTGCAATTCATACATTCACCGAAAGTATACTCATGATGACTAACGATAGCCTTCGTTCAAAACTGATCTTGTTGGAAGACAATTCAAGAAAACATGTGCTCGATTGGCCAACACGGTTCAAAATAGTTAAAGGAGTAGCAAGAGGCCTTCTATATCTCCACCAAGATTCAAGATTAACAATAATTCATAGAGATCTTAAAGCAAGTAACATCCTGTTGGACACAGAAATGAGTCCCAAAATATCTGATTTCGGTATGGCAAGAATCTTTGGTGGAAACCAGCAACTAGCAAACACTACCCGTGTTGTTGGGACATAGTGAGTAGTTCATGTTCTGTTCAATGCTCAATAATGCAACTATTATACTCAAGTCTAATTCAAATTGTGCTTCCTTTAATGTTGAAAACTGTTTAAGCAGTGGTTACATGTCTCCTGAATATGTGACGAGTGGTGCATTTTCTGTCAAATCGGACACATATAGCTTTGGTGTTCTTCTTTTGGAGATTGTAAGTGGCTTGAAGATCATCTCAACTCAATTCATAACGGACTTCCCAAACCTTATAGCTTATGTAAGTAGTTCGGAACACTCAAAATGTTTAATAGCATACACAGAACCATATTAATTTGATTGAGACAAGATCTACATTTTCCCAGGCATGGACATTATGGGAAGATGGAAATGCAATGGAATTGGTGGACTCATCAGTTGCTGAAAATTGTCCGGCCCATGAAGTTTTGCGGTGCATTCATGTAGGACTTTTGTGTGTCCAAGACAATCCAAATGCAAGGCCACTCATGTCATCAGTTGTGTTTATGTTAGAGAATGAAACAACATTGCTTCCAGCACCGAAGGAGCCTGTGTATTTTGCACAGAGGAATAATGAAACAGAAGAAACAAGGAGAAACAAGGAAGGTTCTCTGAATGCATTGATCATCACAACACTAGAGGGACGCTAGATGTTTAACACCAACCTTTACTATGTAAATGTTCAAGTCTTTGACAAACTGTGTAGGGTTAAGTGAATTTCAGCATAGGTGATTGTGACATATGTGAACTTACAGTCTTCAAAAAGGATATCTGTGAGCTTACTGTACTGAACATACTGAATTGAAGTTTACAGCAAGGAAAACCTGCAAATGATGCATAGGGATATGAGAATTATGTGTAGCACGCGTTTTTTCCCCTCTAAAATTAACTAAGCAGGAAAGGCAATAACATGCAAGTCCTATATATTCATCGACCCCACGGCACCAGAAGCAAGCAGACAGGTTAGAGCATAGCCCCGAATAATAGTAGACCAGTAGTGTAGTACCTGGCCTCAAGATGGCGACCATGCGACGCGGGTGTCGAACTGCGGCGGCGCGAGGCCTCAAGGGCCCATGTAGCTGTACAACGATAGGAAGAAGGGCGGCCTGGTAGTGGCTCCTCCACCTAATCTCTCAGCCTCCGCCACTTCGCCGCTTTGACCCCCGAGCGCTGGCTCCCCCAACGGCGCCTCGTTGCACCGGGCAGCGGCGAACGCCGGCCGAATCGAGCGATGCGATTCGACGAGCACCAAAGCCGCCGCCCACTCCCGGCTCCTCTACGGGCGCCGGCGCGGCGGCGCCCGCTCAGATGGGCCTAGGACTAGACCGCCCTCTCCCACTTTCAAGGGATTTTTTTAAAAAAGGTTAAAAAATTAAATTTAAAAAAGATGCTGATTTGGAAAATTTTCAAAAATAGGTACCAGTCCTCTCCCGAGAGCCTCTTCGTGAAGAGGGGGCATCCCGCCCGTCCAACAGGCGGGAGGTGCCTCTGCAGTGCGGGTGTGGGGCCCATGTCTTCGATTCGATGCTCCATCGCAGCGCGAACTGCAGGGAAGGAAAGCTGCCGATGGATGCGGCGGGCCTGGAACAAGGAAGGAAGGGAGCCACTGCGTAAATACACGCAGCGAGCAACATGCCGGCCAGCTGTGCGGCGCCGCGCAGCATGGGCAACAGCCAACAGGTGTGTCGAGTAACTTCTCCTCCTCCGGGGGTAGTGGCCGGCATGCACGGGCATGGGCACGGGGCTACCTGCCTACCTCGCGTGTGCTGCAGCAAGCAGAGTGGCTAGCTGCCTGCCCGCCTGTCGGCTCACCGCAGGTAAAGTGCACAGCTCGCGAGACATGACTGTGCGTTGCGTTGCATTGCAATGCACGGCGGACAGGTCGACGCAGCAGGCATATATATATATATACATATATATATCTATAACTGTCTGCTGTGTGGGCAGAAGAAGATGACTGTACGTGCCTCGTCACGTGAGGCGGGACCGGACCGTGGCGAGGCGCGGATGGACAGAGTGTGGCGCCGACGACTTCCGGGTCTCCCGCGGTGACCGGTGAGGACAGGCGGCGTGCGTGGGTGACGCCGCCAGCCATGCTGCACAGGCCAGGCACAGCGTGCGGCATGGGAGAGGGCATGGGCCCCGCACCCGCACTGTAGGGGAACCTCCCGCCCGTTAGGCGGGCGGAATGCCCCGCGGCCGCGTCAGGGGCCTCTTCGCGAATAAGAAAAGTTTTTTATTCGTGAAAAGACTTTTTTTATTCGCGAAGAGGCCCTCGGGAGGGGACTAGAAAAAGATTTGGCACCTCCCTCCTGTTGGATGGGCGAGAGGTGTTCCATTTTTGGAAATTTTCCAAATCAGCATCTTTTTCAAATTTAATTTTTTAACCCCTTTTTAAAAAAATCACTTTCAAGGCCCTCCTGTCCCGTGCGGCCCATCTTATGACTGTTATGGCCCAGTCATGAATTGATTTGGAAAAATTCTTCACTACCTCCCAAAACTTTAGCACGAATCCACGTTTCCTTCCTAGACAATAAAACCGTCCGTCTGAACTGCTCGAACTCGCGATACGGGATATATAACCTCCCTAGCTGGTTTCTCTGAACATTTTTTCTTTTTTCTTTTATATTTATTTTGACTGAATCTTTAAAAAACCATAGTAAGTTAAAAATCATAAAATGAAAAATCTAATTTTGTTCGACTCCACGTGAGTAGATCTATGCAGTGAACATATGATATGATACAATTTAATAAAAAAATTATTATACTTTTAGATATATACTTTTTCTATAATTAATTCATAGCTACAGTTTCTGTGGTCCAATTATGGTGAATTTTTGTGATGGGCTAATCATTATACGCTTGAGCTGTATTAAACATTTCATCATTATATGCTTGAGCTATATTAAACATTTCATACTTATTGGATCATATATGCTAGAGCAACTGAAGAGTCTCTCATATACCTTGGAATTTAGGAGCTTTTGCACTCCATAATGGCAATTTAATGGGATTTCCTCTGTCAAACATTAGAAAAGGGGTAGTAGCATGGTAAAAGATCAAACCATTAGCACATAGTGTGAGCAGCTTTGGAAGAAGCTGTTTAATCACAAACTTGTTTCCTTCTCGTACAACTTGCAATAATGCATCACATGTAGAAGCAGAATAAAGTATTTGTTGCATGATAATTAAGATTATAGATCACCCAAAACTTCATAGCATCTACAATTACAGAAATTATGAATTGTACAGTCAACCATTTTACACCGAAAAAGGAAAGAAACTTCATTGTTGGGTCAGGGAAAGTATAGGATGTGCTGGGTCAATCTTGTATCATCTTTGGCTTTGCATTTGTTGCCAGCCTCTAAATTTTGTGCAGTTCTTCAGTGGAACAGTGTTCTAAATTTTCACCCAAAACCTTTCTGCAACTCATGTAGTGGAAATGAAACGTTGGCATTTTGCTTTGAGGGATATTATTAATCTTCACTACAATACATGATTGCTCCCCACTTAGTCTTTTCAGGGGCTTCAACCCTGTTTGCAAAGCTTAAGACATCTGCTTTAACTTGTTGCAGTTTAGATCATTGAACTAAAAGTCATGCCTTGTATCACTAATTTCTCTAACATTGAAGGGGTGATATGCAGAAACATTGAGGAATAGTATCAGACTGTCAGAATATCATATTTGCGTTGCTGATATACACTATTGTGTGACGTTTTTGATTCTCAAACAGGATTGAATCCAAAGGTTTCAGCACACAATAATATTGTCTTTGAACTTTGTACACATAATATGCCTAAGAAGGTACTGAAATTGAAACATGAGATGGGTAACAAAGGCACAACATTTTATGGTAGCTCAACTACTGAAGTTTTCCTAATGAATTTTAGCAGGATGAATTCGAGATGGTGCAGAATGTTAATTGGTCAGCATATAGTAATTTATTAGATTTGAACTTTTTTAAACAGTACTTTGGAATGAACAGGTACATATCTTTGATCTATGCTGCATAAAGCTGTTGATCTTTTCTTACTTAAAAGTTAAAAGGCCATTGTTTTTAATTAGACCGTAGTGCTGTTCAAGAGCACAGAAGAACAAATAATATTATATGGATAATGCTTGTAGTGCAAATGAGCTTTAATCCAAATAAAACTCATTATCTGATCTACATGGAAGTGAGACACTGTTCTTCAAAGGACATGTATCGAACACCTGATGTGCACTATGATGGTAGATTAAAATTATCAGACATCTAAGATAGCTGACCTACTTCTAGTTATTGGAGGCACTGGCTAGAAAATGGATCAACATATCATGAACCTTCTCGCGCACGGGGTAGGGAGGTGCACCATCTTTCCTGACCAAAAGGAGGCCGATGGGGCCACGCAGGCATGTCTCGCGCAAGGCCAGCCGGCCGCACAACACCTGGCCCTTGGCTGCAGCGCCCCTGGCCGTGCGCCCCCTCAGCGAGTCGTCATCGCAGATTCGAACTTGAGCCGTGCGGGTGGCCTCCGCTGTGGCCGTGAGTGCCAGGCGTGGAGCAGGGTCGCGACGATAGCAGGAGCAGCAGAGACGAAGTCTCCTCGGGAAGGTTCCAGACTCATCTATGGTGCCCACGGACGGACGGTAGGATTGAACCAGGCTAGAGATCGGATGGTCAAGAAATATAGGTGACTTGGTCCAATGAGAAGCTCGAGCTTGTCCGCAGATTCCGTCTTTTAGAGATAGGGATAGAGATAGAGATTACTGTTATTACTCTCATGCCATTCATATTGCCAGCAAAAGCTACCCTTATCTTTTTTAAATGAAGTACAGTTCCATGCAATAATAAGGAGATACACTCAAACAATGTCAATATGTCACTATTCTAAAAATGAATATGCTACAGAAGTACAATTGTATCAAAACAAAGTGATTCACACATACGTAGTGACAGATAAATGTATAACCTAACCATCTACCGCCCATTCAACACTGTGACACTCATGTCGTTCATAGAGCTGCCGGTGTTTTCTCCTGTTCCTTGGGCTTCTGGATGCTGTTTTGGGACTGAAAGTGGTGTGTGAACTCATTCTCCAACATGAACACAACCGATGACATGAGCGGCCTTCTATTTGGATTGTCTTGCACACACAGCAGTCCTATGTGGATGCACCGTAAAGCTTCAGTTGGCGAACATGTCTCAAGAAGGGATGAGTCCACCGGATCCATTGCCTTACCATCTTGCCATAAGCTCCACGCCGGAACCGATGAAATTAATTTGATAAAATTACAGCAAGTTTTTATAGTATTGAGAAGACATTAAGTGTGACACCATACTTACATAAGCTAATAGGTTCGGAAAGCCCGTGAAGCGAGCTAAAGTGATCTTCACACCAGTTATAATCTCCAAGAGTATAACACCAAAGCTATATGTATCAGACTTGATTCAAAATGCACCATCCATGGCATACTCAGGAGACATGTAACCACTACATAAGAAAATGTTAGTATACTAAGTATAATTTTTTTCATAAATATAGGAAACTAAACATCGATAATTACTCACTATGTCCCGAAACTCGATTGGTATTTGTCCACCAAAGATTCTTGCCATACCAAAATCTGATATCTTCGGGCACATATGTGTATCCAACTATATGTTGCTCGATTTGAGATCTCTGTGAATAATAGTCAACCTTGAATCTTGATGGAGATAAAGAAGTCCTCTAGATATTCCTTTGATTATCTTGAACCTTGTTGCCCAATCAAGGACCCTCTTATCTGCAGCATCTATATACAATGGAATTATAAACTTGCAAATTCCAGTGGTAATTATGATGACTACTCATTCTTTTTCTTTACAATTAGTTTTTAAACATACCGAAAATGAAGGAATCCAAGCTTTTGTTAGATAAGTACTCATACACCAGCAGCTTCTCATCTCCATGAATGCAGTAACCAAGAAGCCTGACAAGGTTCCTGTGCTGCAATTTGGCAATTAGAACAACTTCATTTCTGAATTCCTCTGCTCCTTGTCTAGAACCCTTACCAAGCCTTTTGATTGCAACTTCTTTGTTGTCCTCCATCATACCCTGCATGATTTTGCCATACTTGATTAAATTGAACAAGCCTATGCCAAAATCTAGTACTACTACTGTGTTTTTGTAGAAATTTTGTTGCGGTTACCTTATAAACCTTCCCGAAGCCTCCTTGTCCGAGCATATTATCCTCAGAGAAATTGTTCGTTGCAGAAACAATATCTCCAAAGCAAACAAATGGAAGATCGAGATTCTCGTCACCAAGTTCATCCGACGCGCTCAATAAACACGCATTTTCTTATGGGCATCGTTGTTTCGATGCCGGCCTTGCAGGAAAATAAGTGAAGTGGCTCAACCTCTAAGACTGCATATCCAAACAAGGTACATGCACGCAGATGGTGCAAGCAGCGTCACTGGAAGCACGATTCTCTTTCTCTCCATAGCTCTCCTCTTCTCCTTAGCTGTGTGCTTACCTAATTCAGACTTTGCCAACCTCACGTAGAGTTCCTGCCCATCTTCTAGATCCCGGACATCAACGATGCCATCCTTCCACATGACGCAGCCACTGCCACTTCCTCGGATGTCGGCGGGGGCATAGGCCACGCACGAGCAGTTGGCGAGGCACCTCGCCCTGCACTGCTCCACCGTCGCGCTCATGTCCACCGTCGCGTTCTCCGTGTCGGGGAGCTTCACTCCCCTTAGCACCCTGAACCCGTCTGTCGTTGTGCCATTTCCGCACTCCAGCGGCACGTCCCTTCGGCACCCGCCGGAGGTCTCCCTCATGGACCACTGCGACGGCGACGCGGGGCTGAACCCCACGACGCAGCTGCAGAACAGCGTGGCCGCGCCGTCCTCGTTGCACAGAACGAACGCACCGCACTTGGCGTAGTTGTCGCAGACGCCCCTCGGCGACTGCATCCAGACGATCCAGGTCCGGCCGGCCGGGTCCCACGCCTGCCGTTCCAGCACGCCGTCCTCGACTCCTCGTTCAGCACGAGGCGGGAGAAGGGCGCGCCGGCCGTGGCGTTGAAGACGTAGGCGACCTCGTCGGGGCGGACAGCAACCTGGACGGAGAAATTCCCGGCGTACGACGCGATCTCCGGGATACCGCTGAACCGCAGGCCGTTCCACGGGCCCGTGCTGAACTTCTTGACACTGTCTTGCCACAAGACCGACTCCGGGAGGCCCTTGGTGTCCAGCACCTGGCGGTAGTCCCCCGTCGCCGGGTCGTTCGAGGCGCGCCACGACGTGAGGGACCACTCCTCGCCGGTCTGTGGGTTCTTGCCGAACCTCATGCCGGCGAGCAAGGTGTTGGACGGGTGGTCGAACGACTGCCAAAGGACGGCGCCGCTGCTCTGCTCGCGCACGACCAGGTTGCCGGAGTCAGACAGCTGCGCCACCGCGGAGGCAGAGGCACCGGTCGTGTTTGACGACCACGCGGTCCGGCCAGAGACGCCGTCGAGAAGGCGAAGGACACCCGTGCTGCTGATCACCAGTACGCCGGAGGTGTTGCTGAATGGGCTGTCACGGTTGGCCACCCAGCAGACAGCGTCCGGGGACGCGGTGAACCAGATGCCGAGGTATCTCTTGCTGCTAAGAGCATCGGCCGGGGAGAACCCCAGCGTGAATGAGCCACCGGCAGAGACAAGCGTCTCACCGTCGGTGATGTTGCCGCCATTGTTGAGCGTGTCAGGCGCGGTGCTGCCAGCAGAGGGAAGGAGCAGCACGTAGAAGATGAGGGCAAGAAGGTGGAGAAATTTGATGGTTGCTGCCTCCATAGCTGATGACACTTCTTGTCCTTGCACAAGAAACCTCATGGTCTCACGAGAGACTGTACTGTTATACTCACTTCAGTCAATATAAAGTTTGGCTTTGAGATGAGGTGCCAGCTAATCGCTATTTGGTTGCATATTTTAGCACTAACTACTGGTCTAGTATATGATACTAATAATTTTGCATGGTCATGCCAATATGCATGTCATCGCAAGTTTTGTACACGATGATTGGTCACCCGCGCTGACTGACTGAAGCTTGTGGATGATGCTTGGCTGCTTAGTAGTATGCCAGGAGAAGTCACATCCAGTAGTTATATATGACTGGAAATCTGGAGTTTCATGAACTTTCTGCCCTGCCAATAATAGAATTAAATAAGGATGCTCCATCTCATCTTGCCATTGCTATAAAGCTGCCAACTTTGCCCCCTACAAAGTATTATCCACACAAAATGTGGTCTGGAGAAATGTTCATGTAAGGATGTTTGGTTGAGAAGTGGATTGGTGATGGATCTCATGATAGAAGTAGTATTCACTAGTACACAAGGGGACATCGATCCCCTTCATTAGTCTCGGCCGGCGTTAGGCCGGGGACTAATTTTAGCATTGGTCTTAGGTCTAGAAGTCAAGGGTCAGGGGAAGTTTGTCACCGGGATTAAAGGATCACTATTTACTTCTGAACTAAAAGGTTCTTCACGGAATAGTTAAAAAGGTGCATCCTAACTAGATTCATATATGTTGCGTAGGTGGAGTGGTAAGGACTCTATTTGTGAGGCAAGAGATCTCAGCTTTTAGTCTGGGTGTGGAAGACGGGACTAATGATCCGGATAGATCCGGATTTAGTTCCCATACCCAGGACTATTAGCGGGTTTTGTAGTAGTTAAAAGTATAGATTGGCACTAGTATCTGGCGGATATAATCCAGTCCGATCATGTGGTGCCAAGCTGCCCTCCTATCATCTCCTTCTAACTTTCCATAAAAATGTCATCTCCTTCCAATTCAGTTCAAGTTTGTATGATTCGTTCAAGATATATATTTTTTGTTTTATTTAAATAAAGTGTTGCTCCATTTATTCGGTTAAAATAGCAATAATAAGATGGTGGAGATTGGAGGTGTATTTGCAAGTTTGCATGTTTTGTTTTAGATAATATATACTTTTTTGTTCCACTGTGATAAAATTTTGAATTTTTGATCCATTTTGATTAAAATGACAACAACAAGATGGTGGAGTCATAAAATTTTGTTCCGTGAGCTTATATAATTATTCTAAATATATAAAAAAAATTATCTCACTTAAATAAATTTTTGTTCCTGATAATACGATATTCTGACAGGACATGAGAGAGGGATAAATTATCTGTTACTGTTAATACGGCACTACGACGGGACACGAGAGAGGGATGGCAGCCAGTAAGTTGATTTTTCTACAATCCACGGTGAGGCCTCGCATCCCCAACTTCGTTCATTGGTTCTGCCCACCGCCTCGTCATCAGTGGCAGATGTGTGCTAGGTTCTTCTAGACGGAAACGGTTTATCTACAGTAATGCAGAGGGACTCGTTCCCACTTAAATACGGACCCGACCGCACTGAAATCCATGCATAAGTGGGACAAGTCTTATAGAGTACTGTGGACCAATGGTGGTTAACTCTGAATGATGAGTGATTGACAACGTTGCGTGAATTTATATCTCTTGGCTCGTGATGCGCAGGCATAGGATGCGACGTGACGGTCGTCGGATGTGGTGAAGGTCAAGCGAAAGGTTCATGCTGATGGACCAAGGACAGTGAAGGATGAACGCGAGTAGGCTTGGACTAAGAGATCGGATCCGATGAGTCTGGATGGAGTCACGGGCGGTCCACGTGATGCACTGAGGAGCAAGAGTATATGGACGGATGAAGACGGGGTCCGTCGAGTTAAGCAGGACGGAGGCGTTAGAGGTCTGGCGGAGACTGGACACGCGTCGACACCAAGGTGGTCACGTGGCGACCAAGGGAAGATGAACGTTTGGGTGGTTTGGGCCTCAAAACCACCACGCAGGCAGATTTCCTGGTTTGGACCTGAAAACTAGAGGTGCATCCGGTGCGGCCGGATTGGCGAAGTGGAGGATATGGGGTGCCATCGCGAAGCTTGCGTCGAGGCGAAGCAAAGCCATGAAGGCGGCATGTCCGTGCGATGGCTCTACCAAAAGTTGGATCATTTTGCCCCTGCATGGACATGTACGGTAGTCATTAGGGCAGGGGTATTTTCATCTTTCACGAGGACCATTAATAGATGGGCATGGCTATTTTCTAATTTTGGTTAGTAATTTTGGTTAGTAACCGTAGTTCATTTTACTTACGTACTCTCTAATTTCTCTAATTTTGGGATTAGTATTTGTGCTAAAACTTTTATGGGAATGGAGGCCCTAACCCCCTTATGTCCTCCGGGCTTCAAGATTTGAGTGATTTTGTTGTTCATCCTCTTGTTCCCTGCGTTTTTCTTTTTCTGTGATTTTCGGTGGTATTTACTTGCGATTTTCGATTCATGAGTTTTGCTCCATCTTTTCGCAAACTTCATCATGGATCTGTTAGTCCTTGACGTCGTGCATCTATGGCTCGAGGTTCACTTCGATTTGTTGAGTATTGAGGGAGTATTTTTTATTTGAAGTTTCGAATTTCGTTCTTGCCTTCCCCTTTTTATGGGGCTGCGGTGCGCGGACCTGCAGCATGGCGTGCGGCGACTATAGACGGCAACGGGTAAAATCCGGACGGATACTAATTTTGTAAACCTGTACCCGCGTACTAAAATTCATGCCTGCACCCGCGCCCGCAACCCGCCACGGGCACGAAACGACGCCCGTAACCGCTATCCGCGGATATCCGCATACCCGCGGGCACACCCGTGTACCCGCAATCTTTAGAAAATTAAGCACATATTACATTTCAACAACAAATAAACACCATTTATTTAAGCAAACAAATAAATATGAGCATATAAATGAACTAGTCTCATACATAATACATGATATATCACGTATTAACATAAACCATTAATATAAACCCTAAATGAAGTTGGTTTTGGACCCACATATTAGCCGCTAAATCGGATTTGGCGGGTTTGCAGATGCGGATATCATTTTTTAAATTCGTTAGCGGATATCCGTCGGGTTTAAGGTTGTACCCGCGCCTGCGTCCGCGGGCATAAATGCAAACCCGTATCCGCGCCCTGCTATCCGCGGGTACGTGAATATTTTGTAACCGTTGCCATCTTTAGCGGCGACGCAGTGGCTAACGGGCGGGGGCAGCCAGCCCCGGCCGGCGCAGCTGCCGCCGCGGCGGCCTGCAGCGCGTGGCGCTCGCGGGTGGCCAGCTCCAGCGAGCAAGCAAGCACCAGCGCAGGGGACCAAGCTGCTGGGCCCGCGGCCCAAGGCACTGCAGGCCGGCGTGCTGCCAGCCCAGCACCAGGCGGGGCGCAGCAGGCCTGGCAGGCCAGCGTGAGCAGGCCGCTCCAGCAGGCCATCGAGCCAGGCAGCCTATGCACAGCAGCATGCCAGCTTGGTTTGCATTTTCCCTTTGCTCAAGTTATTTACTTTCAGATCACATGTTTTGCTAAGTTATTAGATATTGTTATTACTAATCTTAGTTAATTCTCGCATGCTCTAGCTTATGTTAATTAGTTTTTGATCTTGCTAGTTACTTCGAGTTTTTGCATGCCTAGTAGTGAGATCTCTAGTTCTGTTGTGAATCTTTTTAGAAACGTTTGTCCGGCTTTTTGGTGAGTCTTAGCTTTTGACTTACTATGGATATTTGCTTCCGATTGCATTGAGCTTTTCCTAACCGCTCCTAGGGTGAGCTCATCACGAGTTGGCTTGTGTCACCCTTATGGTTGGAAGAAATACGTGTCAGGTTGATTTTGGGACATAGGCTTTGTTCTCTCGGAGAATTTTTAAAGACTCCCATTCACCCTCTCTGATCGCCTATTCCGGTCTCACAAGTACTGCAGTGGATACTCATCCCTTCTAGACCAGCTTGGCTTGGCTTGTTGACTCCCGATTGACCCCCAAAAACTCCGCGTGAGACCGGCCATGTCGTCGGATACGGACCATGCTGCAGTGTTGCTTGTGAGGGTCATTCTATCGATCAATCACTGACGCCTGCTCCCGTGACATTCATCTGGTCCGCGTCTGCCCTTAGCTTCTTCGGTTCTTCGGCGCTTCTTAATCTGGTCGACGTCGTCCTCGCTTTCTTGATTAACTAGTATTTGAATTATTGCAGACTTCGCCATCCTACGCTTGGCCTACCCCCCCCCCCCCCCCCCCCCCATCAATCTGATGAGAGCCATGTTTCGATTTGACGGGCAGAAAATCCCAAGTACACGCCCACTCGTCACACTGTAACTCAGAGCCAAGACGTATGCAGAACGCTCACCGTAAGGTCCAAGTGTTATTCAGCTATGTACACTATTTTCTCCAGGCTTCGTAGGCCAAAGGTCAAAAAAGGCCTAATGGTTCGGTGTACTCTCCCGTCTTCATCCTCCTATTCGTCGTGATCACCTGTCTGACGCAAGAAAAGTCACTCATCCAGAGAGGCATTGCTCGTCTCTGAGGACTGTGAGGGCGAGGATTTTGCCCTTAGCTTCTTCTCCCCACCGACCCGAACAAGACAATGGCATGGCGTGCCGGACAAGTACGCAATGCAAGGGAGGGAGAGTTTGTCCAAAGCACTTGGTTACATCCAAAAGAAGATAGAACAGGACTCAAGCGGGTCCGTGTTGAGCTGAAAGGGGCGTGCCGTGGAACTAAATAAGCGCGTGTTTGACAAGGCGGCGAGGGGGCATCATGCGTGCATAATAATGCAATACTGTAGATCATCTGCATAATAAAAAGCATATATCTAACAGCCCAAAGTGAATAGCAATTTAACTTTTCTCCTCTCAAACAATAGCAATTTAACTTTTCGAAAAACATTGTAAACAGTACTAATGTATTAGACATCTGTTTCTAAAAACTGACATACAAACACAAGCGTAACCTAAACCATCTACCGTCCCTCCAACACCGTTGAGAGAGTCATGTTATTCACGGAGCTGCTGGTGTTTTCTCCTGTCGTTCCTTGGGTCCCCGTGTATGAGAAATACACAGGCTGTTTGGGGACTGAAAGTGGTGTGCTTTCGTTCTCCAGCATGGTCACCACCGATGACATAAGCGGTCTGTAATTTGGATTGTCTTGCACACACAGCAGTCCTATCTGGATACACCGCAAAGCTTCTGTTCGGGAACAACTCTTAGCCAGGGATGAGTCCACCAGATCCATCGATTTGCCATCTATCCATAAGCTCCATGCCTGAACCAAATGTGTCAAAGGAAATTCGGTAATTTGATTTTGTTTGAATTGTGAAAAGTTACCCTTCAAAAAAAGATTGTGGAAAGTTTAAGCATACTGCCGTACTTACGTATGCAAGTAGGTTAGGGAAGCCCTTGTAGCGAGTTAAAGTGATCTTCAGTCCACTTATAATCTCCAAGACTATGACACCGAAGCTGTATGTATCTGACTTGACAGAAAAGGCGCCATCCATTGCATATTCAGGAGACATATAGCCACTGCTCAAAAGAAGTTCAGACAGTCTGAATTAGTATAGGGAAATGGACTTCATTTTAAACATCGAGGCATGATTACTCACTATGTCCCGACAACTCGATTGGTATTTGCTTCTTGTTGGTTTCCACCAAAGATTCTTGCCATACCGAAATCCGATATCTTAGGGTTCATATCGGCATCCAGCAAAATGTTGCTCGGTTTGAGATCCCGATGAATTATAGTCAACCTTGAATCCTGGTGGAGATAAAGAAGTCCTCTAGATATTCCTTTGATTATCTTAAAACGTGTTGGCCAATCAAGGAGATATTTATTTGCAGCATCTGAAATAATGGTGATTTATAAATAAGCAATTCCAGAGGTATCTATATGTCAGACAGGTGTTTCTTTTTTGGGGAAAAAAATGTAAGGTCAAACATACCAAAAATAAAGAAATCCAAACTTTTGTTTGGTAAGAATTCGTAAATAAGCAACTTCTCATCTCCATGGATGCAGCAACCAAGAAGTCTAACGAGATTCCTGTGCTGCAATTTTGCAATCAGAACAACTTCATTTCTGAATTCCTCTACACCCTGTCCGGAACCCTGACCAAGCCTTTTGATTGCAACCTCTATGTTCTGTCCCAGCGTACCCTGCATGATGTCACCATTCTTTAAACTGAACAAGCAGCGCTATAGCTCATAATTCAGATATCTCTATTGTCTAAAAGTTTTTTTCCTAACCTTATAAACCTTGCCGAAGCCACCTTGCCCGAGCATATTGTCCGCAGAAAAATTGTTTGTTGCAGCTGCAATGTCTCCAAAGCTGACAAATGGAAGCTCTATATTTTCATCACCAAGTTCATTTGGCGCATTCGAGTATCCCAGGATCGCCTTCTTCAAAATATCCTTGCTCTGACGACGTTTGCCTGACAGGAAAGCAATACCATTTGTTACTGAAACTTGTACTAGTAAAGAAACATTGTTCCTAAATCATTCTTTGTAGTGAAGTGGCTCTGATTCTACCTCTAAGCTTGCAGATCCAAATAAGGTACATGCCCGCGGCCGTGACCACTAGCACAGACGCCATAACTGGAAGCACAATTTTTGCCACATTCTTCCCCTTCCTGGTAGCTGCAGACATGTATTAAAGGAAATCTGAATCATAGCAGATAAGACGATGAATGCTGCCTCAGAATCTGAATCTGTTACTGGTGCAGCTTTTGCTTACCTGATTCAACCTTTGCCAGCCTCACGTAGAGATCCTGCCCATTTTCTACATACCGGAGATCAATGATGTCATCCTTCCACATGACGCAGCCACTGCCGTCACCGTCTCCTCGGATGTCGGCGGGGGCATAGGCCAAGCACGAGCAGTTGGCGAGGCACCTCGCCCTGCACTGCTCCAGCGTCGCGCTCATGTCCACCGTCGCGTTGTCCGTGTCGGGGAGCTTCACGTTGCGCACAACCGTGAACCGGTCCGTCGCCGCCGCCCCGTTGCCGCCGCACTCCAGCTTCACGTCCCTCTGGCACCCGCTGGAGGATTCCCTCCTGGACCACTGCGACCGGTTCATGGGGCTGAACCCCTCGACGCAGGTGCACAACGGCGTCGACGCGGTGTCGACATTGCACAAGCCGAACGCGCCGCACGACGCGTACTCGTCGCAGACGTCGCGCGGCAACCACGGTAAGGTTCTCCACACCTGGCTCGCCGTTATCCACACCAGCACCTTCACCACGCCGACCTCGTCCAGCATGACGCGGGAGAAGGGCGAGACGGCGATGGAGTTGAGGGCGTAGGTGACCTCGTCGGGGCCGTTCACCATCTGGACGGAGAACAGCTTGAAGTCCGATGCCATGTCCGGGAGGCCGCTGAACCAGCGGCCGTTCCACGGCCCCGCGCGGTACTTCTTGACGTTGCCATGCCAGGTGACGATGTCCGGCAGGCCCTTGGTGTCCATGACCCGGCGGTAGTCCCCCGTCGCCGGGTCGTCCTGCGCGCGCCACGACGTGAGGGACCACTCCGCGCCGGTCTTCAGGCTCTTGCCGAACTTCATGCCGGCGAGCAAGGTGTTGGATGGGTGATCGAACGACTGCCAGAGGACGCGGCGGCCGCTGCTCTTCTCGCTCACGACCAGGTTGCCGGAGTCGAGCAGCTGCGCCACCGTAGAGGCGGATGCGCCGGTCGTGTTTGACGACCAGGCTGTCTGGCCTCGAGGGCCGTCGACGAGGAGAAGGCTCCCGCCGGTGCCGATCACCAGCACGCCGGAGGTGTTGTTGAGTGGGGTGTCACGGTTGGCCACCCAGCAGACAGCGTCCACACCAGACGCGGTGAACCAGATCCCGAGGTACCTCTTGGTTAGCACCCCGGCCGGTGAGAAGAACCCCAGGGTGAATGAGCCACCGGCCGAGACCAGCGTCTCGCCATCGGTGATGTTGCCGCCGTTGTTGAGCGTGTCCGACGCAATGCCGCCGGCACCGGAGGCTCTATGGAAAAGGAGTAGGATGGGGAGGATCAGCAGGGGAAGGTTGGTGAACTTGATTGTGGGTGCCGCCATAAGCGATGATTTGTCCTTGCCCAAGAGACATATCATCAGGGTCTCATGTGAGGCCGCTATATATATGAAAACTTTGGTGCTCACCTTTGGTCGATCACATGTTTACCATTAACACATAGTATAAACAATCACATCTACTGTGCATACCGAATTTATCTTCTAAAGGTCTTCTCTCTCAAACCAGTTTCAGTGCATGGTTTTGTTATACAGTTATCAAAACTGAGAACTTAGTAACCGAGTTAAAGAAGTATCATGATGATACGGTAATAAAACTCCTCTCTTATTTTATGAAACTCTCTCTTCTCTCTCTTTATAATTACCTTATCATATCAGCAAATTTGCTAATGTGGCATAACATTTAATACTTATAAAACTTCTTATGAAATCTCCACTGAGACTGGTTTCAGTAGGCGAAAGAGCAAATTTCTACGGCTGATTGACCGAGTTCACTGTTATTGACTGCCTACTAGTCTGTCAAAGGAAGGTCACATCTAAATTAGCCTTTTTTCTAATAAATAATAAGTGAAGACATCGTCTTCGCCTAAACCCATCTAGACCCTTTTAAATGCTAAACAACCGGTGGGGTGTAGTTTAGGTCCTAAAAGCTTGACGATGGTAGTAAAAAAAGGTGTAACCGGTGGGGTGTAGTTTAGGTCCTAAAAGCTTGACGATTTAAACGGTAAATGGTAGTAAAAAAGGTGTAAATGTCACAAACTCACAATTAAACTTGACATAAGCACGAGCAAACGCCATAGTAGAAAAGTTTAAACTGCATGTGTAGTTGGTCGTCTAGAATATCTCCATCTAGCGTTTTTTTTAAATAGGGTTTTATAAATCCAGCCACATGAGATGATTTAGATCTGTACGCACAGGGATTGTAATCATGGTTGCTAGCTGCACTGTAGCATCATTGTAACAAATCATGGATTAATAGACTCATTAAATTCATCTCATAAATCAGTATCCATCTGTAAAAAAAGTTAAATGATAAGATTCTCTTTGATGTAAAATAGGGTTAAAATTTAGATCTAAAGAACCAAACATAATCTTACTATGTCTCTTTCTCCTCTTTCTCCTTGCCTGCTAGAGTACTAGGTACCTACTACCAGTGGCGGAGGGTCCGGTATTGCTCGGGCAATACCTCGGCTCGGCCTAGCCCAACTAAAAAAAACTAACCCTATCCAATTCCCCAATCCCCACCGTGACTCCTGCTGGCTGCTCCCGAGTCCGGCCAATCCCGACCTCGCAGGCTCGCACGCCGCCGCCCGCCTCTGCTCCGGTCTCCGGAGCAACGCCGCCGGCGGAGGCCGGGCCTACGCCGCCGCCGCCCGCCGCTCGCCCGCCGCTCGCCCGCCGCCGCCCGCTGCCCGCCTCTGCTCCGGTCTCCGGAGTCCGGACTCCGGAGCAACGCTGCCGGTGGAGGCCGGGCCTACGATGCCGCCGCCCGCCTCTGCTCCGGTCCTCCGGAGCAACGCCGTCGGCGGAGGCCGGGCCTACGAGGCTACGACGCCGCCGCCCGTCGGTGCCCGGTGGCACGCCCGCACGGCTGCGCCCGTGGACCTCGAGGACCCGCCGACCCGGAGCAGAGGCGGCGGCGGCTGCAGCAGGAGCTGCGCTGCTGCGGTCCCCGGTCCACGCGGCCTCGTCTGCGCCTCTGCGGCCTGCGGGACTGCGGGCTACGGCGGCGGAGGGCTGAGGGCATGAGCCCAGCCTCCCAGGAGCGTCCGCGCCTTCGCGTGCAAGTCCGGCTCCAGCCCGCCTCCGCACATTGGCGCCGCTCCGGCCGCCGTCCTTGCCGTCTTGCTGAGTGCCAGCGCCCTGCCGCCATCCTACCTCCGTTCTCGGCAATACCTTGATTTTATCACGTCCTCCGCCACTGCCTACTACCACTGCATTACATGTTGTACGCACGTGATGATATCAATTCTTAGCACCAAATATCGGTATATCTATATACTCAAATCATTGGAGGACCTGGACCTACACCTACTTATATCTTTCCGGTCGAAATAATCAACCGGTCCTTTTCTAAATTAAAAGAGGGTCAGTCTAGCTATCCCATGGCAGATTTATTCTCCCCAAATCAATCAAATTTAATATTAAGATCGAATGCGATCATTACTTTTTTCTTAAGGTACCTAAGATCATCCCTTGCTAGGCCTTTCGCTGTTCTCCCATAGCTTTATTATGGCTAAACAGGTGAAATGCAGTTTTGTTAGCTGGAGGAGTCACTTAAATAGTGTGTGTCAACTCTCTCTTCCACTGCATGCCGACCATGGCTTCGTAGCAGCTGGCCAGCTGCTGCGACCCCCCCCCCCCCCCCCCCCCCCTCATCAGCATCAGCTTCCAGCCTTCCACCATGCACCTCGCCGCCCCCACTGAGCGGGATCACACCGCTTCCGCAGCGCGGGCTCGTTGGCATTGGCACTGGCTGCCTCACCTGCTTAGCTAGTTGCAGGTGGACATGCTAGCACACACCCGGCTTCGCGAACAGTTTATTACTAGACATTATTCCAGCGCAGAATGCTTGGTAATTTGGTTACGCGATCGAGCGATGCAGTCTAGAAATCTTCCATGAGCTCCCTGAACCGGTCTGCCCTTGGCCGGCCGGCAACCCTATATCTCCGTGGCCCAACCTAATTATACCTGCATTGATGGCTGAGGAAGACGATGGATGCGTCGTCGTCGTCCTTGGCTCTGACGCCGTCCAACTGGTCTGCGTTGCTTCGGACCGGGTCCTCGCTGATTTGTCCCGTCACTCCCCAAATTACTGTCCCACACCCTTCAATGCCTTGTCCGGTGACAGCTAGGTTTGGATTTGACGGTCGGAGAAGGTCACTGCTTCCTTGGCACCTCGCCCGCGTTGTCGTCCTCGCCGTGTGTCTTGAGCTCTGATTACCGATCCAAGTATCCAACGACCATTGTTTTTTTTTCTTGGCGGAGAAAGTGCTCTCTGCCTCATTAAACTTCAAACTTCAAGGCGAATCCGTGTTTTCTCTTTAGGCAATAAAACCATCCGTCAGTTGGACTCCTCGAACTTGCGATACCGGACCCTGACAGTTTCTCTCAGTGGTTTTCCTTATTTTCTTTTATGCTTATTTTGGCTGAATCTTTAAAAAAAATATAGTAGATTATAAAAATTATAAAATAGAAAATTTAATTTTGTTTGACTTCACATGAGTAGATCTATGCAGTGAACATATGATATGATATAATTTACTAAAAAAATTATTATACTTTTAGATATATACTTTTATATAATTAATTCATATCCCCAGTTTCCGTAATCCAATTATGGTGAAATTTTTTACTGTGGGCTAACCATTATATGCATAAGCTGTAGTAAAATTTTTATGCTCATTGAATCATATATGCTTGAGCAATTAAATTCCACAGAGGCTCTTTCTCAAGCATAGAGTATGGAATTTCTACTAAAGCTCACACATATAATGATTAGCCTACCATAAAAATTTCACTATAATTAGACTACGGAAACTGTAGCTATTAAATAATTATAAAAAAGTATATATCTAAAAGTATAATAATTTTTTTACTAAATTATATCATATCATATATTCACTGCATAGATCTACTTATGTGGAGTTCAGCAAAATTAAAATTTCTATTTTATGATTTACTATGATTTTTAAAGATTCAGTCAAAATAAACATAAAAGAATAAGGAAAATCACTGAGAGAAACTGCCATGAAGATTATGTGTCCGGTATCTTAAGTCCGAGCAGCCGAGGCGGACGATTTTATTGTCTGGGGAGGGAACGCGGATTTATCCTAAAGTCGAAGGAGATAGAAAGGACTTTTGCACGATTGACTGCGCCTCGGTTTTTTGAAGCAGCGGCGGGCACACCGGCCCAACAAAGCTGGGCCCGGACCTCCTCTCTTCTGGGCGCCCAACGGCCTGGGGCAACACAGCCCAGCTTCCCCAACTCACGAGGTCAAGCCCCATTTCCGTAGTGTTCTTTTTTTTTCCATAGTGTTCTTCTTTTTTTTTCTTTTGAAACGAGGTCAAGCCCCATTTCCATTCAATTCACGAGCAAACAGAAATACAAGAGTCTGGTTTTACAGGAGCAGGCTCAGACCGAACAGGGAGGACGAGCAAACAGAAATACAAGAGTCTGGTTTTACAGGAGCAGGCTCAGACTGAACAGGAAGGAGAGAAAGAAGAAGGAAGGAGAAACAGACGCACTTCGAACTACCCTTTTTTTCTTACCCCCTACCAGAATGGTTGCAGAAACATGGAAACCGAGAAGCAGCAGGGAGGATGTCCTGATTCAGGTCCTCGTAGCTCTCAGCCCGACATTTTCCCGCATACTGTGATCGGTTATTGATAAAGGGGAAAACCCAGGAGGAACCTGTTTTTAAGCGACACAAAACTAGAGCAGGAAGAAATAGTTGTTGGAAATAATCATGACTTAAGTTAGTCTTGAGTCTTTGCATGTGTCAGTAGCGTGCATGTAGGTCATGTACGTAGTGTTTACTTTAAGTGTTGCATTAGCATGTGGCTGGAAACGTGTTGAGTTCACGTTGTGGCCGGGAGTTCTAGTCGTGACATGGTCATGTGTTAGTCACATTTAGCTTGTTAGCCAGGGCGATAAGCTGCTGCCTGTGTTGCAGTTCGGCGAGCAAGATGACCAGGTCTTCAGGAGTGGAGTGCGGCAAATTAGCTAGCTGCATGCATGTTTAGTTGGGCACGTTCGTGTCGTGGCTCGTGGTCAGGTCGGCGGACCGTTTCATGCGGCGTACGTGCAGCACATCAGAGTTGGAGGCTCGGAAGCTGCAGATAAGTTCAAGCGTGCGCGTGAGACCCGGGCAGTAGTTGCTGTTGAATATAGAGAAGACAGAAAAGGGCGTTCGTCGCCGCAAAGCTACCTGTGTTCATCTCAATCCAGCTCTTGCGTGTGTGCGTCCGCGTGAGTTTCTTGCCGGAGTTTGTTTGCAGGCGAGCTGATCTTGGGCGGTTCCAACAATAGTGTTCTTCTTCTAGATAATGGAATACTTTTTCGTAATTGGCATGAGGTCTGCTTTGTTTTTGTTACCAGCTTATCACTATGGACCGACTACAAGAGCTAAACTCCCAAAGTTGTTTTCAGCACTGGCCCGCTGTATCTGTATGTATTGATCCCTACGAGTTCAAGGGACCACCAGATGGAAGCATTTCACCGGATTTGTTGCGATTGGAATAGAGAGCCAGAGTCGAAGTAGTACCTGGTGTCATGACGGCGACCGTCGCGAGCCTGGCCCTGGCGTCGGTCGAATCGCAGACGGGAGACAGGAGGAATGGCCGCGCCTCGTGCCTCCTCCGCCTCGTGCCTTAGCGACCTCCGCTACTTCTCCGTCGCCGCCGCCGTGACGTTGGCAGCGGCGAGCGGCGAGCAAAGCGATGGCCCCCCGTGCCTCGCACGCCTTCTCCACTTATTTGGGCATCAAACGCTCCCGAGCCCAAAACCAAAGTCCACCACATCCCTTGATGTTTGTGGCCCACTGATGTTGTACAGCCCAACTGCCCAAGTAAACTGAACAAATAGCAGATCACAGGCTTCAGAGTTAAGAGCTTTTTCATGGTGTTCTCCAGTCCAGTGTTCAGCATCCCGAAACTCCCGATTTCTGGAGATCAAGAAAGAAACTCCCGATTCCTGAACTCCCAGCTTCAGCATCATCTTGTCACCTGTTAGCCCATTCCAGTGTAGTACACCAGTCGGAGGTGCTCTAGCTCCTACAGTGAAGGTTTCCCTCTCACTTCGCCATCTCTCTATCTCAACGGTCCCATCTTGCTAACTCTGTGGCGGCAGATTTTCTTCTCACGTCGGCACTCTCCATCGAGATGTTCCAAGGTTGAATTGTTTCGAGCTTCAAATTGAATTGTTCCAAGGTAGTGCGTTCAAGTTTCATTCTCGCCCTCTCTTCCCAGATTCCACGCACGGGGACGGGATTGAATTATTGCAGATTTT
Source organism: Panicum hallii (assembly GCF_002211085.1). Lineage (NCBI taxonomy): Eukaryota > Viridiplantae > Streptophyta > Magnoliopsida > Poales > Poaceae > Panicum > Panicum hallii. Next base: position 44,984,748 of record NC_038048.1, on the reverse strand, counting down.
GCCGCCCTTATTTCTCCACGTCTTAATTCTATGAGAGCCACGTTTCGATTTGACGCCCCGAGAAAGATGGGAAATCTCAAGTAGAGTATGCATCTATTTCTGCGGTCCAACTGCTCCATGGCTCTATGCTACTTTCTTCCCTCTTCAGAGGCAAACAAATCAGAATTGAAGAACGTCATGGGCAAGGCCAACCTCCATGTTTTCTTCCTCCTGTTCTTGATCTTGAGCTGTTTCTGCGAGTCCAACAACCAACTAACACAGCCAAAATCACTCTCCCCCGGCGACATGCTCATCTCTGAGGGGCGAGTCTTTGCTCTTGGCTTTTTCTCCCCAACCAACTCCAACAAGAGCTTGTACCTTGGAATCTGGTACCACAGCATCCCTGAGCGCACCGTCGTGTGGATCGCCAATCGCGACAGCCCAATCTCCAACCATTCATCCGTGAAGCTCAGCATCACCAATAGTTCAGAGATGGTGTTGTTCGACTCTGAAGGACGCACTGTCTGGAAGACGGCGAACACCACCACCGCTGGAGGTGCTGACGGAGCTGTCGCGGTTCTGGACGACTCAGGTCACTTTATGCTCCGCTTGCTCAACGGCACGGTCGTATGGCAAAGCATCGATCATCTCACCGACACTATACTTCCAAGCACGAGGGTCTTGCTGAGCTACAAGGCACAGGTGGTTGGACGCCTCGTTGCCTGGAAGGGCCCTGATGATCCATCTAGCGGGGACTTCTCCTCAAGCATCGATCCCAGATCGAACCTTCAAATCTTCATCTGGAAGGGGAGTTTGCCGTACAAACGACGCCAGGTTGTCAACGAAGTTTCAGTATCCGGCGGCACATACCAGAGCAACACCACCTCTGTCGTGTCTGAGTCTCTCTTCTACAGGATGGATGAGCTCTACTACGACTTCACAGTCTCTGATGGGTCACCCTACACACGCATCTTGCTCGACTACAGAGGCAACCTGAGCCTCCTGAGCTGGAACAACACCACGTTGTCGTGGACAGTTGCTTCTGACACCCCCAGTTACTGTGACATCTACGCCTCTTGTGGCCCGTTTGGTTACTGCGACGCGGCAACTGTGCCGACGACATGCCGGTGCCCTGATGGGTTCGAGCTCGTCGACAGTCTCAACTTATCCAGAGGATGCCAGAGAAAGGAAGCGCTAAGATGCGGAAAGGAGAACAATTTCATGACCATGCCTAACATGAAGGTCCCTGACAAATTCTTGCACATTAGGAATAAAAGCTTCGACCAGTGTGCGGCCGAGTGCAGTAAAAACTGCTCGTGTATGGCGTACGCGTACGCTAACCTTAGAAAAGCTGGCACTATGAGCGACACATCGAGGTGTTTGGTTTGGACAGGGGATCTCATCGACATGGCGAAAGCCAGCTCTGGAGAGAACTTGTACGTCCGGCTTGGCGAATCTCCTGGTACGCGGGTTCCGTACACCTCATCCAGTCATCCTTCTTTCACCAGAAGTTGCATTAGTGTTTAGTACTTCGGTGTGACAGTGTGTTGTCATCGCTACTCTATGGCATGTTTGTAAGATACTAGGAAGATGGAGATTGCTCTAGAATAATTTATGATTTAGTTGAAATTTGAGCAGAGCCTGAATGGGTTTAAAACCGACTTGCATCAAATAAACCATAGCAGCAACCATTTCTCTACTCTGTGCTAGTTTCAACGCTATCAAAGTAGGGGAAAAAAAGTATAACAAATGCCAAACCTTACTTTTATTTTTGCAGCAGTTATTGTGCATGAGCATACGTAACGCAACCTGACTAAACTTACCATGATATCAAAAGCCTATCAGTTAATGTCTTGCATGTTCTTCAGTGTTCACAACAGGTCAGTATCTATTTAGATTTAAAGTATTCGCAGATCGCTCATGGAAACCTGTGCAAGTAAACTCACACAATTGCAAACAATGCTTTCTGCTTCCTGCAGTAAGTTCTGACGACATATTTTTCCACTTACACAGTTCAAAAGAACAAAAAATTCCTGAAGATCTTACTGCCAATTGTAGCATGTCTGCTGCTACTAGCATTCGCAGCCCTTGTCTGGAAATGTAAGAGAAGAGGTACAAAGAAAATAGGTCTTGTTTTAAAAATGCAGCACTAATGCATAAGTGTTTAGGGGAAAGAGTCCATTGATGTTTCTACTAGCAGGCAAACAACAAAAGAAGAAAGTCCAAAAGAAAATGATGCTAGAGTACTTGAGATCTACTGATGAAGCAGGGAACAAGAATATAGAGTTTCCATTTGTTAGCTTCAACGACATTGTTGCAGCAACAGACAATTTCTCTGACACCAACATGCTTGGCAAGGGAGGTTTTGGTAAAGTTTACAAGGTACTAGCAAAAAGTTTCACTTGATTGTTATATTGATAAAAAATTATATATTCTGTAACTGTTTTTTTGATTGTTATATTGATCATGCAGGGAATGTTGGATGGTACCACGGAAGTAGCTATTAAGAGACTAAGCAAGGGTTCTCGACAAGGCACGGAGGAATTCAGGAATGAAGTAGTCTTGATTGCAAAACTGCAGCACAAGAACCTAGTTAAGCTTCTAGGTTGCTGTATTCATGAAGATGAGAAGATGCTGGTTTACGAGTACTTGCCCAACAAAAGCTTGGATTACTTCCTCTTTGGTACATTCAATTTCTATTTTTTCGTATTTTTTACAAAACTCAACAAATAAATATGCATATGTCCCTTGTTCCATATTATTCTTATCAGACTCTGCAAGAAAATCAATGGTTCAGTGGCCGACAAGGTTCAAGATAATCCTGGGAGTAGCAAGAGGAATTATGTACCTCCATCAGGACTCAAGATTAACTATAATTCATAGGGATCTCAAAGCAAGCAACATTTTGTTAGATAAAGAGATGAGCCCTAAGATATCAGATTTTGGTATGGCCAGGATATTCTGTGGTGATCAGCACCAAACAAATACTAACCGGATTGTTGGGACATAGTAAGTAACTCGTGCACTATCGTATTATTATTCAGAGGGAATTTATAATCTTTCACTTGTTCAAATTATGCAGATCTCATTTACTGATGACTCGTTTTTACAGTGGCTACATGTCCCCTGAGTACGCAATGGAAGGTGCATTTTCGGTCAAGTCTGACACCTACAGCTTTGGTGTTTTACTGTTGGAGATTGTGAGTGGATTAAAGATCAGCTCACCACATCTTATCATGGACTTCCCTAATCTTATAGTCTATGTAAGTTTCGGGTGATGCTCCCAATCCAGCACCACAACCTGCTCACTGAACATATATTAGCTCATTGAAAAGAAAATTCTCTGTTCACTTGTTCAGGCATGGAACTTATGGAAAGATGGCAAAACAGAAGATTTAGTGGATCCATATGTTAAGGAGGATTGTCCCTTGGATGAAGTTTCACGATGCACCCACATAGCGCTTTTGTGCGCTCAAGACAGTCCGAACTGTAGGCCGCTCATGTCAACAGTTGTGCTGATGCTAGAGAGTAAAACCACACCACTCCCAACACCACTGCAGCCTGTGTATTTTGCCTTTGGGCGAAGGGATGCCCAACCTGGAAGAGGCAGCGACAACAGGGTACCGTCCATGAATGACATGAGGCTCACGGTGTTAGGAGGCCGTTAGATGTTAAATGACTACTTTTTGTATGCACGAGTCTTATGATTTGCAACAGTGTAAGAGTCTTACCTTAACTGTACATGACAAGTGAATTCCAGGATAGGTAGCCACTCTACTGGTTGAGTGTGTGTGAAACATTAGCTGCAAGGTATTGATATTTATATCGGTAATGCGTCATTTCTTTTGTACTATGATGAGTCTGTTTTTATCTTCAGTTACTCACAGGCTTAGGGTGTGTTCGTTTCCTGGTGCCTAAAGTTTAGAGGGGTCACATCAAAGAGAATTTTGTCATTTAGAAGTATTAAATAAAGTCTAATTACAAAACTAATTGCAGAACCCTAGTGCTAATTCGCGAGACGAATCTAATAAGGTATATTAGTCCATGATTAGCGGATGATTACTGTAGCATCACTGTGGCAAATTATGGATTAATTAGGCTCATTAAATTTGTCTCGAGAATTAGCACCCAGCTATGCAAAAAGTTTTATAAACAGATTTTATTTAATACTTCTAAATAGTAAGATTCTCTTTGATGTGATGGGTCTAAAGTTTAGAGGGTGGGAAACGAACAGGCCCTTACAAGAGAAGTTTATCTGATATATTCATTGCAGTACGGCAGTACCTTGTTATGTACTACCTCCGGATGGAATTATTTGACGCTTTAGACAGCTAGAATGACCTGCAATCAGCAGAATGTGGCTGTCGGAAACGTCAACTAATCCTGACCGGAGGTAGATTTTCCGATTTAGTCTTTACCACAACATTGCTCTCACTGAGCATTTTACTGGTTGACTTCACTGCGCCAGAAGCCCTAATCTGAGACGCGCCCTAGGCAAAATGCTAGACGCGCAGTGGTCGCGTCCCGCATTACCGCGTCGCAGATTAAAAAGTAATCTGAGACGAGCCTCACACGCGTCTCAGATTATCAAAATGCAAGACGCGCCTCAATTACGGCGCGTCTCGCCTTGGCTTCACACAGGCTTCCCTGGGAGCCAAATGCGAGACGCGCTCTTGTTTAGGCGGGTCTCGCATTAGTCAAAGATGGGAGACGCGCCTCACTTACGGCGCGTCTCGCCTTGGCTTTACACAGGCGCCCCTGGGAGCCAAATGCGAGACGCGCTCTAGGTTAGGCGGGTCTCGCATTAGTCACAGATGCGAGATGCGCCTCACTTACGGCACGTCTCGCCTTGGCTTGACACAGGCGCCCCTGGGAGCCTATTGAGAGTCGCGGCCTAAGCGAGGCGCGTCTTGCATTAGTCTACCTCCAACAGCGATCTTTTTTTTCCCCAGCTGCATCCTGGAACTAGCCAGGATTTGGCAGCTGTAATCAAATACCTGCAAAAGATTTCAATTCACAGAATTCACCGCAATCATCGCACGCATCCATACAATTCACACAGTGCGATACACACAAGGAAAGATAGTATTATATAACACATGTACAATCAATTAGCAACAATGATCGATAAGAACAATAGAGTACATGCAAAGCAAGTCTCTCAATCTAGCTCAATGTCGCCTGCTGTGCTATCGTGAATGGAACTCCCCCTTTGTGTTGATCACCTCCATCATGAGGAACCCCGCTAGCCTCTCTCGGATATTCTTCACGTTACCAATCGTCGTTTGATTGAAATAATCATCTTCGTCCTTCGAAATATAATTACAAGCAGTTAGAATATAAGATGAAGACAGATATTTTTTAATTAGAACACGTGATAATTCTTACCGTGAAATCCGGTTTCTCTGCAACTAGAAGCATGTTGTGGCAAACATAGAACCCACATGAGTTACCCGAGGGTTGCCGTGTGCACTACATGTCAAAGATAGATAGAAATTAGCATTTTGCGACACTTAGAACCAAGAAAACATCGTAATAGTAAAGCGATTTAGTTATAGTAGTTACCGTCCACGCGGTGTGATGTGTAAACGCAGCTTGACGTTGTTCTTTGTATCCTTCTTTGGCCCTAAGATGCCTGTCAAGAGATCTAAACACAGACATCCGGATGTTATATTACAAATGCTTCTGAAATGGGCAAATGATAAAAAACTAAAGCAAACAACAAACTTACTCGTCAAGGATTGAGATGACTAGAGAATAATCACGTATCTGAGGCGCGCCCGACTCATCCGATGGAATGCTCGAGTCAAGGTAGAAGACTTGCTTGCTCCTGACATTGATGATGAGTGTAACCCAATGGTTGCCTGGGTTGTACGGCACCACAATGTGCTCCTTGTCAGCATGTACTCGCATGCACTTCACCATGTACCTAACCAAGTTGAAATGGAAACAAGCGGTTACATGTGTTAAATGGAAACAAGTGACTACATGTGGCTACAAGTTGAAATGAAAACAAGTTTAATTGTTGCATGTGCGCACTTGACCAAGCTATCTCTATCTGAATTCATAAATGTCACCGTCATCAGCTGTGGGTCAATGTACCCACATTTCTTTCCGGTTCGACGCCTTGTCTCTTGTTGCATGTGCCTACACGATCCATATGAATTGAAATAGAAACGACTTAAATTGTTGAACGTATATCAAATGCATTGAAATGGAAACAAGTCTTAATCGACTTACAATGCAAAGCACCGAATGAGAGAAAGATCCAAAGCGTCGAGGTTGAAAAGGTCGAACAAATCGCTCCAGGCAACAATAAAGATGCTGCCTTTGCCCTCAAGCTGCAGAAAGTGCCGCTCTTCGAATGACACCATGATTTCCTCGGCTTGATTGACATTTTGCATGTAGTAGTTGTGCAGGTCCACACAATATTGACCTGCTGCCCGAAGCTCAGAGACACTAAGCAAGGCCTTTCCAACCCTGTACTTTGGATTCTCAGAAGTGTAAGCCCTTGTGACCGGTTGTTTTATCCGCTCCACCTTTTTCTTACCCTCTGAGATCTCCCGCTTCGTCGCCATCGGCCTACTCTGCTTCTTCCTCACAGGATTAGCCTTGCTTGGCTTCTTGGGAGCGGTAGCTGGCTCTGTCGGAACAGGTGGAGGGGGGTAACCTGAGGCTGAGTAGGGACAGGAGGATGCGGATCCGGTAACGCTTCCCGTGTATCCGGCAGCTGTGGGCATGGCTCAGAAAACGTCGGTGGCACTGCAGCACTCTGTGGCTGAGGTTGACTGGTCGGTACTGAATCTGTATCTGCTGGATCAATATGAATACCAGCTCTCCGCCACTGAACCCTTCTCGCAATTGCATCCCGCAAAGTGGTGGTCATGTCATCTGGTGGCACCTCCAGCTTGATATTCTTAGCAAACTCATGCACGTAGTCAATCTTGACCACAGCACAATCAGCCCTGACCTGCAACAACAACAACAACAACAAAGCCTTTAAATCTCAAGCAAGTTGTACATACCAAAAGAAAAAAACAAAAATAAATAGGAGAAAAGAAAAGAGAGGCAAAGACCAATGCACTGACCTGGACACCTTCAAGCTGGGACATACCGGGATACACAAGCCCGTTCCCGACCTCCATGAAAGATGAATCTCCGACCAGCTGCACGAGAAGACTGCATCGGGTCGGACGAGCCAAGCCATCTATCGTATCCGGCTCCACTGATGTAGGCACAATTGCCCTCTCTGTCCCTCTACTCTAAGAAGCACCCGCTGCAGTACAAGCGAAGCTGTCTCTTCTCTCTTCACTCATCGTACTCCCCAGCAAATCAGGGAATGACAATCCCTGAGACTCGAAGATGGTCTTTAGCTTTCCAAACATCTTCACCGTCACCTGAGACTCGATATCAGTCTTTAGCTCTCCATACATCTCCATCTTCACCTGCTTTTTGATCTCATCTATGTCAACCTTTGATGAGGAGTCTCGAGTCCGCTTCCGGTATCTGCCTTTGTGTTCAGGGAACCCCTCCTTCCAGGTCAACTGACTGGAAATACCACGGACACGACCCCGTTGCTCACGGGTTCCCAAAGCCCTGGTGAGCGCATCAAACTCCCTCACTCCTTCATTTGAACCTTGGCTGCTCTCTATCAAAGCCCTTTGAGCAACTTCCTCAGCGCTCGTGCTGTAGAAATTGATATTGCCATCCTCCGTGAGCTTTGACCTAGCACGCATAAATGGTGCCAGCCGTCCCTCAAACGATTCATAGGGATTCTCAATGCCCCTCTCTGCCAGCATCTCATCCTCCTGCTCCCACTTGCGTTGCTTTCCAGCATATCCCGCTGAGCCAAGGTGGTGGTCAAGCTCGTTCCGCGCTCGGAGACCCCGAAAATACTCACTTGACTGTTGGAACTCGGGAGTATTCCACTTTTCAACAAGCTCGTCCCAGGCTTCTTTGGTCAAGTCCGCATACTTGTCAAAAGGGTTCTCTTTCTTCTTCCAACACTTTAAAAGCCTGCACGACAAAACAATAAATCTGCATAAGTGACAGTAGATAATGAAAAAATGTTAGTAAATGACAATAGTAAGTGACAACACTTTACTTGTTCTTGTAGCTCCTCCAGGCTTTAGAGATGATCTTCATAGCATGCTTCATAGCCTTATCGTGCAACTCTATCGGATATTCAACATAGGGTTGAATATTGTTTTCGAAGATTCTCTTTTTGTCGTCCCAAGACAAGTCATCAAAATGTTCCAAGGTGAGTGGCACCCTTTGCCGGGCAGTGAGGCCACAAACCCGTGCTAATCTCACCAAGATTGACGGGTCTTCGGGTGCTGCCTCAGAATTGAGCCGGCCACAACTTTTCACATCTGATGGCCACCTTGTCTGTGACCTTTTCTTTCTGCCAGCACCAGACGTGCTAGCTCGTGACTGTGACCGTGCCGGCCGTCCTGATGATGCTCTGTCATCTGTAGGTTGCTGCACACTGTCCTCACCGCCTGCAGCTTGCTGCACACTGTCCGGACCACTGAACATCGTGCTACACGAGAAAGAAAAAAAAACAGATACAACCATAGAGTAAACGCTCCGAATCAGATACAACCATAGAGTAACCGCATGAATCCCATACCTAGGCCTAGACATGCTTAATGCTTTAGTGATACATATTCTCGCAAAGTAATCTCCATTTTTTGAAATATATGACTTAATCTTTGGTCATTAACCGCTCTTTTTTTTTATTTGGCTAGGTTGGTCTCTTTTTGCTCTTGATAATTTGATTTGTTTTCAATTCTGTGTAGCAAAACATACTATGTGTGTCCATGGAAGATGTTTCTTGCCTCATACATCCATATGTAGGGTATGAACACTGACTAATTAGAAAGGGGGAAAGCTCACCTACGGCGGCAGTGGACGACGCTACGGTGGCTTGGGGCGGCGCCGCGGGGCCGGGGACGACGGCGCGACGGCTCGGGGAAGGCTCGACGGCGGCGGCACTCGCGGGGACGGGAGCTCGGGCCCGGGGGGCACCGATAGCGCGGAGCGGCGCTGCGGGGCCGGGGACGACGGCCGCGAGGGAGTGACGGTCTGGCTCAACGACGACGGGCGGCGCGAGAGGACGGCGCGGCGGCGGGGAGCAGAGAACGGGTGTGAACGATTTGAAAATTTGACCTAAGTCCCAAGAAGGCCGAGCGGCGCGTTCTAACCGGGGAATGCGCGATGCGCGGTACCCACGGCCCGTCGCGCATTGGTGTGGGACTGGGCCCCGAGGGCTCACCCGTTCAATCTGTTCGTGGACTTATGCGCGACCCGCGTTACCTACGGCGCGTCGCACATGATGATATGCGCGACGAGCCGTAGGTAACGCGCGTCTCGCCTTTGATGCCCCCGAGATGGTTGCCTGATCAGGCGCGCGTTGGGAGGGGATTTTGTCCCACCTCACCAACGCAAGGCGAGTGCGTCCAGCTTATAAGCTTGGGCGGTCTTCGCCGTTTCGAATTTACAATACATGTACCTTTGAGCCGCAGTTTCCTCTCTTTGCCCATGCTGGCGGTGTGGGTCTGGGGCCCGAGGGCTCCCTTGCCGGTCGAACCCGTTCAATCTGTTCGTGGTACCCTGCGGGTTGAGCCCGGTGGCCCCGGACCCCCAACCGGGGTAACTTTTTTTTGTTTTCTCTCTTTAGGCACAAGTGTTTTCCGCCCGGACCCTCTAGGTTCTGCCCGGACCCCCTTAGAACCGGAAAAATAATTGCAGATACCGGGGAATGCGCGACGCGCGGTACCCACGGCCCGTCGCGCATTGGTGTGGGACTGGGCCCCGAGGGCTCACCCGTTCAATCTGTTCGTGGACTTATGCGCGACCCGCGTTACCTACGGCGCGTCGCGCATGATGATATGCGCGACGAGCCGTAGGTAACGCGCGTCTCGCCTTTGATGCCCCCGAGATGGTTGCCTGATCAGGCGCGCGTTGGGAGGGGATTTTGTCCCACCTCGCCAACGCAAGGCGAGTGCGTCCAGCTTATAAGCTTGGGCGGTCTTCGCCGTTTCGAATTTACAATACATGTACCTTTGAGCCGCAGTTTCCTCTCTTTGCCCATGCTGGCGGTGTGGGTCTGGGGCCCGAGGGCTCCCTTGCCGGTCGAACCCGTTCAATCTGTTCGTGGTACCCTGCGGGTTGAGCCCGGTGGCCCCGGACCCCCAACCGGGGTAACTTTTTTTTGTTTTCTCTCTTTAGGCACAAGTGTTTTCCGCCCGGACCCTCTAGGTTCTGCCTGGACCCCCTTAGAACTGGAAAAATAATTGCAGATACCGGGGAATGCGCGACGCGCGGTACCCACGGCCCGTCGCGCATTGGTGTGGGACTGGGCCCCGAGGGCTCACCCGTTCAATCTGTTCGTGGACTTATGCGCGACCCGCGTTACCTACGGCGCGTCGCGCATGATGATATGCGCGACGAGCCGTAGGTAACGCGCGTCTCGCCTTTGATGCCCCCAAGATGGTTGCCTGATCAGGCGCGCGTTGGGAGGGTATTTTGTCCCACCTCGCCAACGCAAGGCGAGTGCGTCCAGCTTATAAGCTTGGGCGGTCTTCGCCGTTTCGAATTTACAATACATGTACCTTTGAGCCGCAGTTTCCTCTCTTTGCCCATGCTGGCGGTGTGGGTCTGGGGCCCGAGGGCTCCCTTGCCGGTCGAACCCGTTCAATCTGTTCGTGGTACCCTGCGGGTTGAGCCCGGTGGCCCCGGACCCCCAACCGGGTAACTTTTTTTTTGTTTTCTCTCTTTAGGCACAAGTGTTTTCCGCCCGGACCCTCTAGGTTCTGCCCGGACCCCCTTAGAACTGGAAAAATAATTGCAGATACCGGGGAATGCGCGACGCGCGGTACCCACGGCCCGTCGCGCATTGGTGTGGGACTGGGCCCCGAGGGCTCACCCGTTCAATCTGTTCGTGGACTTATGCGCGACCCGCGTTACCTACGGCGCGTCGCGCATGATGATATGCGCGACGAGCCGTAGGTAACGCGCGTCTCGCCTTTGATGCCCCCGAGATGGTTGCCTGATCAGGCGCGCGTTGGGAGGGGATTTTGTCCCACCTCGCCAACGCAAGGCGAGTGCGTCCAGCTTATAAGCTTGGGCGGTCTTCGCCGTTTCGAATTTACAATACATGTACCTTTGAGCCGCAGTTTCCTCTCTTTGCCCATGCTGGCGGTGTGGGTCTGGGGCCCGAGGGCTCCCTTGCCGGTCGAACCCGTTCAATCTGTTCGTGGTACCCTGCGGGTTGAGCCCGGTGGCCTCGGACCCCCAACCGGGGTAACTTTTTTTTGTTTTCTCTCTTTAGATACAAGTGCCCCAGGGTCCCTGGGTTCCTCCCGGAGTAGGTTTTATGAGCGACGCGCGTTACCTACGGCTCGTCGAGCATTGTTATATGAGCGACGCGCCGTAGGTAACGCGCGTCTCACCTTTCTTGTTCAGTTCCAGAACTGAATGTCCAGAACAATTAAAGTCACAACCATTCAGTTCTGGAACTGAAAATTCACACATATTCATATCTCACAAATATGAATTCGTACTTCACAAATATTCACACATTATCATATCTCACAAAAGCACAATTAAAGTCACACTTTTACCATATTTCACAAAGGAACAATTAAAGTCACACAATTCCCATACTTGACAAAGGAACAATTAATATACATTGTGTGCCCAATCATTTTGCTACTTTCCGTTGTTCCCTTGGTTTTTTGAAATTCTTGACTTTTTCTTTATGGTCGTTGCGCAAGTAGGGAGTTTCGTTGGCCGATGGTATTCTTGGCTTGATCATTGAGGTGGCGAAAGGAGGTATCTCATCAAACTGATCGAACTCTTCCTCGTCGACCGCATTCTCAACACCGACGATTCGCCGTTTTCCAGGTATAACCACCTTGAGTCTTTTGTTTGTGGTGTCGGAAACATAGAACATTTGAGCCACATGTTGTGCGAGGACGAAAGGGTCCGTCTTGTATCCGTGACGGCTAAGATCGACACTAACGAACCCGTACTTGTCTTTTTGTACACCTCTATTTGCATCAACCCAATTGCAACGGAAAAGAGCAATTTTAAAACCGTGAAAGTCAAGCTCCCATATCTCTTGTATTTGACCATAGTACGTAGTTTTGTCCTCTCCGTTAACATCGTAAGCATCAACACGTACACCACTATTCTGATACATGCTTTTCTTATCTTGTCGTTCGGTGTAGAACGTGTATCCATTTATGTCATACCCTTGGTATGTCATAACGGTGAATATAGGACCAAGAGCCAAAATTTTGAGTTGTTCACTTATAGGAGTATCTGATCGTGAAATTCGATTCCGGAGCCAACCACAGAATTTGTTCATGTGTTCCTTTGCTAACCATGATTCACTGTGTAGAGGATTCTCTCTAAGCAACAGCTCCTTGTGCTCATCGAAGTACTCAGACACAATGTCCATTTGTTGCAACACGTGGAAATGAGCCCTATGAAATAAATCTCGATCTGGAATTATAGCCTTCTTCCCGATCGTCCCCGTGCCTGTGAGCCTCCCCTCATGACGAGACTTGGGAACACCAACCGGGTTACTCGGGTCAGCGTAGTTTAGAGCCCACTCAATGGCTTCCTCTGCACAATATCCTTGTACCATGCTGCCCTCGGGGAAAGCTCGATTTCTTACTAGTGACTTCAAGATGCCGTTAAATCTCTCGTACGCATACATCTGGTGAAGGAACACAGGACCAAGTAGCTTTATCTCCTTGATAAGATGGCCCGTGAAATGAAGGCTGATATCGAAAAAGGCAGGTGGAAAATACATCTCAAGAACGCACAAAGTTTCATAGTGCTTCTTTTCCAATGACTCAAGATCTTCTTCACTTAGAACCTTTTGACCAATTGCATTAAAGAAAAAGCAAAGGTTCATAATAGCCTCCCGAACATTGACCGGTAGGATATTCCGAATTCATACGGCAATCATCTGCGTCAGCAAAACATGGTAATCATGAGACTTTATGCCGGGAGATAGCTTTAGATCAGGCATTGATACAAGCTTCGAGACGTTGGTTGAGTAGCCAGTTGGAACTTTCACACTTTTTAAGAACTCGCAAAACTCCTTCTTCTCATTCTTTGAAAGGGTGATGCATGATGTGGGCAGCTCCATTCCTTTAACGGAGTCATCATTGAGCCACAACTCTTCTCTAATTTTCATTTTCTTCAGATCAGCTCGTGCATGTGCGTGATCTTTCATTTTTCCGTCCATGTTAAGCAATGTGCCGAGAAGGCTCTCACAGACATTCTTCTCCACGTGCATCACATCAATAAAGTGACGGACGTCTAAGTCCTTCCAATACGGTAGCTCCCAGAAAATCGACTGCTTCTTCCACATGTCATCTTCTTCAACAACGACCTTCTTGCCCCTCTTGCCTTTCTTCTCTCCTTTCCGCTTACCGAGGACAACATGGACATTCTTAACCATTTCGTAGACATCATGACCTGAGAAATGCGGAGGAGGACACCTCTTCTCGGCCTTACCGTTGAAGTGATCACACATGTTCCGGAACGGGTGTTTCATTCCAAGGTAGCGTCTATGTCCCATGTACACTATTTTTTTTGACTCACTCAAGTACTCAGAGTCTGTCTCTCTCAAACAATGTGGGCACCCGCAACCTACTTTCTTGCTCTGTCCGGACAAGTTCCGTGCCGCTGGAGAGTCACTGATAGTCGCGAACAAAATGGCTCGAAGCTGAAAGTACTCACGCTTGTACTCATCCCAGACATCCACTCCTTCACACCACAGCAACTTCAGATCGTCAACCAAAGGACTGAAATAAGTGTCGATGTCATTCCCAGGTTGATGTGGCCCCGGTATCAAACCCGACAGCATAATGTACTTACGTTTGTTACACAACCAAGGCGGAAGGTTGTATATCGTTAGAACAATTGGCCAGGTGCTATGTGTGCTATTGTTCATGAATGGGTTCATGCCATCTGTGCTCATTGCAATCCTAATATTCCTCGGATCTTCCGCAAATTTAGGATATCGCAAATCTATGTTCCGCCATTGTGTGGCATCAGCAGGATGTCTTATCAACCCGTCCACCTTATGCTTCTCCTTGTGCCATCGCAACAATTCTGACTCCTTTTTATTTGCAAACCAGCGCACCAATCGTGGAACAATTGGAAAGTACCAAAACACCTTTTTAGGTCCGCCCTTTGTTCTGTTGCAGTCCTCATCATCACCACCATCTTTTCTATGGTTGAATCGATCGAGTCCACAAAGAGGGCACTTCTCAAGGTCCTGATAATTCGAGCCACGATAGAGAATGCAATCATTCTTGCACGCATGGATCTTTTCCACCTCCAATCCCAACGGGCAGATAATCTGTTTGGCCTCGTAAACGGTCTCAGGGACGGTGTTGCCTTGTAGAAGCATGTCCTTAAGGAGTGCTAACAACTCCTTGAAACTGCCATCACTCCATCCGTGGATTGCTTTCAACTGGAAAAGCTTCACCATCGCAAATAGCCTTGAGTATTTCAATCCACAACCAGGATAGAAAGGTTTCTTAGAGTCTTCGATCATCCTCTTGTACTTTCCGAATTCGCCTCCTTTGAACTCATCGTCGCCGTGTCTGTCAGCATTGCAAACCATCTCCTCTATGTTATCAACCTGTCAAGCCAGACATGAAAAGTCATATTAGCACGACCTTATTATACTAATTGTAAGCTTTATTATGGGGCCGGGTTTGAGTACTACCTGTTCCATGATGTCGGCATTGCTCAACCCTAGTATATCCGCCTCATCCACATCGTCGTCCTCTTCTTCGACAACGCTATGGACCTCCCTCTCCACATAGGAATCCCTACTCTCTGCTTCATTAAGTCCTTCTTCACCGTGTTTATTCCAACATCGATAATCCTCCATGAATCCACGTTTGATCAAGTGTGATTTCAACACGTGCTCTTGAAGATATCGCTTCTCATTTTTGCAATTTTTGCATGGTCAATAGAGATACTGTATACCATTGTCCACCATATCTTTCTTCGCGTTCTTAATGAAGGCTTCAACACCATCCATAAACTCCTTGCAAAGGCGTGGACCATACATCCAACGCCGATACGACATCTATATAGAATATGAAATCAAAACGTTAGGATTCTCATAGTTTGAGGCCATGCACAACTAGTGTTTAAGTCAAATATTGTTAGATGGCAAATGACATGATATCATGTGCTAGAAAAAATATCAAGTACGACGGTCATTTAGATCTAGAGTTGCGCTAAATTTTTATTGGCCCAAAATAATCGATATCATGTCGGAGGTACCTTGCCACTGCCCCCGCGACACACGACAGCAAGAAGAGGCACGATCGTGCTCCAGCCGCCCGCCGCGACACGCTCCCCACGAGATCTCCACCGCCCGCCGCGGCAGATCCACCCAGCCGCACATCCGCCAGCACCACTTTCCCCAGATCCACCCAGCCGCACCACCAAAGTATCAGACTGCAAGTTCGGACAGCTTGTTCGGACCTCCAGACCCCCAGGCGGGTCTTGTCTGAGGTGGGAAAAAATGCAAGCATGATCTGAGACGCGCCATCCAGTGGCGCGTCTCCCATCCGCATGATCTGAGACGATCCATCCAATGGCGTGTCTCCCATCTGCATGATCTGAGACGCGCTTTCCAGTGGCTCGTCTCCCATTTGTAAAGCGAGACGGCGAGCGCCTGGCCGATGTCGAACTCGAGCCCGCATGATCTGAGACGTTCCATCCAATGGCGCGTCTCCCATCTGCACGATCTGAGACGCACTTTCCAGTGGCTCGTCTCCCATTTGTCTTAGTAAAGTAAAGCGAGACGCGTCCCGGCTATTTATCGATAGAAAATTATACACGAGATGTACTGCTGAACGAGATGACCACGGCTGAAATCCCTCTCCCCAGCGTCCCGGAGACCGAGGACCTCGCCACCACCAAAATCCCCCTCCCCAGCGTGCCGGAGACCGCGGCGCTCGGCATCAACATTTTCGGCGCATCCTCCGAGACCGCCGCGCTCCTGGACTGCACCGCTTCGGAGACCACGGCGGTCGACACCGGCAGATCTGCGGCGCCTCCTCCAGCGGGCTTCTCCACCACCAGCCGCAGATCTGCGACACGGGGAACACAGCTCCCTTCACCACCAACATCCCCGGGCTTCTCCACCACCAGCTGCAGATCTGCGACACGGGGACCACAACGCCCTTCACCACAGACATCCCCCATTGTTGCAGGTATTTGTTGTAATCGTCGCATTCTGCCTGAATCGGCATCAGCAAACCCACGAAGGAAGCTTCTCTTTGTTTGCTGTACTGGTGGTCACCTATCGATTTCTATTGTCTCACGAAACCCACGAAACACGAGCTGGTCCAGGATGAAATTTCCGAGCTTGACGAAGCTGTTTAGCTGCTTCGGCGGCTGCCTCCCCTGCAGCGACTGTGCAGTCACCGTAAACTGCTGTGTCTCGGGGAACAACAACGCAAACAGGGGGCAGGACGTTGATTCAGCTCGCGAAGCTGCTAGCGCTCCTAAGCCAGCTCCAATGTCTGATTTAATATCTATGTAATAATTGATGTCGATGTAATAATAATCGCTGGATTTAGCCTAGACATTGTAATGTATTGTGACATTATTCGTATTTGAGACAATGTAATGGAATGTTCGTTCGGTTTCAAGGGATTGATTCCATGTACGTGTAATGTAATTGTATTGTACGCTACAGACGCGCCCCACAACGAAACTTTACGACAGCTTTTTCGTACCCCTTTTTGGATCAATGCGAGACGAGCCTTAGTAAGGCGCGTCTCTCACTGTGAGAGACGCGCCTTACTAAGGCTCGTATCGCATTACTTTCAAGCCCTCCCACGGCGCATTGAGGTGGGAATAAATGCGAGACGAGCCAAGTTAAGGCGCATCTCAGATCTCAAAATGATCGGAGACGTGCCCTCCCACGGCGCGTCTCGCATTTGTCTCCCCCACACCACAGCGCCGCGCCCGCATTTTTAGCTCGACTCTCTTTCTGTAATCTGAGACGTGCTCTTAGAGGCTTGTCTCAGATTGCTTGCTCCTATTTGCTGTTTTGGCGTAGTGCTTGAATATTTTGTAATACTAACTCAGGACGATGGTTATCTCTGTAGACTTAGGAACAAACTCCCAAGTTCAGGGGTGAAATGGAACAGGTTCAGAGTTGTTTCAGCATTGCTGCACACGGACACTAGAACCTAATCTGCTGACCAACCGGTAGAACTTAACCGGTTTCACCGCAACCATGTACACAGAGACCACGAAGATCCACAAAGATCCAACACTTTCTGTGTCCGATGCCAAGGAAGCACACTGCTTCGCTGCGGTCCATGGTAGCTACACTTTAGTACAAGAGATCAGTAATTCAGTAACCTACCGTCAGGCCATCCGTTTGTTCAGAGATCATGTACACTTTGGGAGGAATAACAAGGCATGTGCTTGGCGAACAAGTGAGAAGTGTTGCTCGAGCTCGGAGCCATGGAAGAAGGATTTGTCGTTTGTGAATTTCTAGGCTATGCCGATGATTAACCATGGTCCATGCACGAAGAGAGGAGATTCCAAGTTTATCCCAGTGAATTTCTTTTCATTTTCGGATTGAATCTGGCTGGATACGCGATTCATGACGGTATTTCACATGCTGCACAAGCAGGCAGCAGCAACACGAACAGGGAATGTAATGCGAATGGAATAGCTCTGCGATTCGCGTAAGATCGTTTTGCCGACGAGGAGGCGAGCATCCATGGCTGGCCGGCGGGCGCATCTTCGTCTGACTATCGTCATGGCAGACAGCGCTTCTACGATCGCCAGGGCTCGTGGGGGGCAGGAGGTAGCGGCTGAGCGCGTGGATTTGACGGACGGCGAGTGGGGGATTCGTGGTGGCGGGGCTAGCGGACGTCGCCGCCGGCAGCGCGAGCTTGCCGGAGGGCCATGTCGGCATGTCGCCGGTCTGTGCTTAGCTCCTTGCTTATTTACGCAGTTCTTGAAAGGTTTCGATAAGGTGCGCAGACGGTTCTTATGGGCCGGGAACCAACAGCTGCATGGGGTTAAATAAAAAGTAAGCTGGGCGCGGCTGCAAAGACCAATCAACTGAGGTGGTCTTGGGATCACTAATTTGGAATTTTTCAGTCGAGCCCTTAGGTTTAAATGGTTATGGTTTTAATGGAGACACCCGGATCGGCCTTGCGTAGGTATGGAACTGCCAGTGGATTAGATGGACGTTGCTCTTTTTACTGTAGCCACCAAGATGACAGTAAATAATGATCACAAAGCAAGTTTCTACCTGTCAAGCTGGGTGCAAGACCTAGCCCCGGCACTCCTCTTTCCAGCTTTGTATAAGCACAGCAAACGAAAGAAGCGGATTGTCGCGGAAGCCTTGACCAGTGATCAGTGGATAAGAGATGTGTCTCATGATTTAACTGTCCCTCTCATTGATAAATTGGTCCAGTTATGGGGTATGATCGAAGATGTGCCTTTCGACCCAAATAATTTGGAGCCTGACACGATTTTGTGGACAAGAACAACCTCGGGAGATTACTCTGCTAAGTCTGCATATGAGTTGCAATTCGAGGGCGATTTCATCTCCAAGTTCCCACAGTTGGTGTGGAAGGTCTCGACCCCTTCAAGATGCAAGTTCTTTATGTAGTTGCTTCTCCATAACCGAATTTGGACAGCTGACAGGCTGCTTGCTCGAGAATTACCAAATTTCTATTTCTATTCTGCCCTTTATGTTGGAGAAATTTAGAGACAACCCAATATCTTTTTGCTGAGTGCTCGGCCTCGTGCTTTATCTGGCGATCGGTTGCGGCATGGACTCGAAGCTCAACTTTGGACCCGGACAACTGAAAGGGTGACCACGAGATTCTGGATTGGTTTATGGTATTGACGGATAGCACGAGCTCAGACAGTGCGAGAGGTACTCGCTCCTTGGCCATTCTAATCATCTGGTCCATTTGGTGCGAGAGAAATGCGCGTATCTTCAACAATAAGGGAAAACGCTGACAAGGTTGGTGGACGAGATTAAGGAGTCGGCAAACCTCTGGTGTTCTGCTGGGGATAGCATTAGCAAGTAATCCCTTTTATTTTTTATATATCTGTTGGAAGATTTTCCGATGCTCCGACCTCGGCAGGTTCTTTGAAACTCCGTGGTTGTAAACCTAAGCACCTCTGGTGTTTAAACCGCTTCTTTTCTTATTAAATAACGCCGGCAAGTTTCCAGATCTTTTGAAAAAAAAATATCACCGGCTCGAAGTATATTATCATAAACATCCCTGGTTTGGATCCAATATTTTCATATATACCCCTACTGTTTTTAGATGGACCCCTAGTTTGCAAAAAAAAACCCTTTTATTTTACAAACAGCCCCTATTTTAGTCAGGATCCGGATATTTCGCAGAAACGTCTCTAATTTATTGTTTGCCCCTCCTCCCTGCCCGCACGCCGACGGCCGACCGCCGCCGCAGTCCTCCCGGACGCAATCGCGAAGCCCAATGCCATCCATCCCTAGCTGAAAGCGCGCGCGGTAAGCCCTAGCGCCATCTCTCCGCTCCTCTGCTCCGTCTCCGGCCGCCATCTCTCTGCATTGAGGCATGGCGACTGGTCGGTGCGTAGCAAGCGCGGGCCCGTATCTCCTCCCTGACAGTCTCCGTGCCATAACCGCGACTAGCTAGCTCGGCATGGAGGAGGAGGACCGTGCGAATTCGATGCGCAAGTGCACTACTGCTCTGGACCGATCGACCTCGAGCTCTACAAGATGCCCAGGGGGCACACACCTCCAGACTTGCGAGCATTAGCTGCAACGCAAACACCAACATACAAGATGCATTTTTTGACGCCGTCCGTTGCTGCGAACAAAAGGTCAAAAGCTCGGGACGGATCTTAGCTTAAACCGCTATGCATCGGTTCTTCATCAGTGTTATCACTTATCAGTAGCATCATCACCAAGCATAAACTCCTACAGTCCGCCGTTTCTAAAGTGACAGTAAGCCGTCAAAGCCACTCTGCAAATGCAGATGATTTCATTATTCAGCAAGGGTGAACGTGAACCGAAAAGCATACAGGCGCTTGTAGTATCAGACTATTCAGAAAAGCTCACCACAAGCTGAAGTTTACTGAACTGCATCGGCATGGCCAGCGGTCTTCTGACAAGGTATAGATTTAAATTCTTAAAGATTCACTGTCTGGAGATTGCGTTGAGCTAGCGCGTATTTTGATAAGGCTTGTGAAACTTGCATATGTGATATGTCACGGTTACCACTAGAAGAGCTAAACTCCCAATGATGAGACAAGAGAAACAGCAACAGGTTCAGAGTTGTCTTCAGCACTGTATTCACAAATCAACCGGTTTCACTGCAAACAGACTAACAGAGGCCCGTAGTAGTGACTTGTGATAGCCGACCCAGGCGACCGTGGCGAGCCAGACCTTGGATCTCCGTGCGCGTCGAGATTGGCGGAGCTGTACACCAATGGGAAGAACCGAAGAAGGGTGGCGCCTCAACTTTTGCCGAGCGGGAGGCGCGGTGCGGCTGGCTCCTCCGCGCAGGGGCATCCCTATACGTCTAACGGAAGATGGTTAAGCGACGATGGCCCACCTGCTCTATGCTATGTTGTCTATCAGCCTATGTGGAAACTGACACCTCAACAGAGCAAGGAGCGAGAGGGGGCAGCAGCGCATGCACGGACAGCACAGCGTAGCAAATGTGGTAAGTATGCTATCTCTTTTTTATTTTTCTTTTAATCTATGCCAATATTTTTTTTCTAAATATCTTGTGAACTAGTATATGTGGAATATAGTATTAACTGATTCAATATTTTAATATACAAGATTCAACAATCATTCAGACTTAGTTCAACAATTCCAATAAACTAATTCAACATTTTATGTTGAGATGTTGAAACTGTACATAGAAAATGTTGAATGTATATATTCAAAATGTTGATTTTTTAAAAATTTAAAAATATATACATATGTGATTTCATCTTTTTCATTAAATCTAAACAACGCGATGGTTCAAATGGAATCAAAAACTGACTCACGGTTTAAGAGAAAAATATATTTTAAAGTAGCAAATCAATTAAACCCCCACCCGCTCGACCAACCCTGTCACGACACTTGTCACCCACCGTTGAAGCAGTCCACTCCTGTCTCTCCCTCGTGCAGGAAGCCATTCGTTTCCATCCTACACAAATCTCAAAGTGGAAGTTTCATAGCAAACTACCTTCCGGAAGATGTATAGGTTTTACCGGACTGAGCTCCTATTACATCCTGTGGAAGATAGTTAAACAATCTACCTATAAAACCTACCAAGACTTAGCTGACGGCTCATTCAACATTTTACTGAAAAAATATTGAACCAACATTTTGAAAATGTTAAGCCAACACTTTAAAAATGTTGAATCAACATTTTCATATTTTTTCCCCACCTTCTTCTCCGGCGCAGGGGCAGCGATGCGCAGGGCCTGCAGGGCGGTGGCGGCGCGCGGGGCCAGTGGCGCGGGGCAGGCGGCGAGGCGCAGGGGCAGCATGGGGTCAGCGGTGGTGCGAACGGAGGAGGCAGGGGAGGGGTTGTGTTAGGGTTTTGAGTGGGGACGATCCAACAGATATAGATCTTCGCACGAATCTTAAATATTGGAAGGCGGGGAAGAAAAAATCTTCTGGAAGATGTATATGATTCCACCCTCTCCTCTCAGCCTCAGCCACCTGGCCCGCTCGCCAGGAGTGGGCCCAAGGCCCGGCGAGCCTAGGCACATGCCCGGGCTCCTTTCGCTCTAGCCCAATGGAAAAATATCATGGGCCGTTGGAAGCCCAACACAAAACACACCGGTCCAATAGTCCAATAAGTAGATACGCAGAATCGGTGGAGTCGTAGACCACGTTATTGAGCTAAAATAATTTGCCGAGGGATTATGAACTAGCACCTCCTGAAATCCGAGCTAAAATAATTTGTACAAAAAGATACAATTAAAAGAAATCCATAGTACTACCACTAGAAATCAAACGCAAGCTCGTCTCCAATTGCGGCAACATGCTCGTCTCTGCTTTATCTCGTCCAAAGAAAATTCAGTACTATTCCAAAGGAATTGTCAGCAAGTTTACCTCTTTAAAGCATGGTTTTGCTGTTCTTAACAGATGTGTGCATCTGTAAAAGGGCAAGGCAAACCAATGGGTTTGGGTTTGGCTTCCCGTTCCACCGTGCTCCTCCTCCTTTCTTGGGTTTCTTTATGCATATCCGCTGACCAGCTCTCACCTGCCAAACCCCACATCTTCCCCGACGGCAAGCTCATCTCCAACAATGGCGTCTTCGCTCTGGGCTTCTTCTGCCCGACCAACTCAAGCACACGCTTCTACATCGGCATATGGTACAACAACGACCCCGAGCGCACCGTCGTGTGGGTCGCCAATCGTGACAGCCCAATCGCCACCCCTTCCGCCTCAGCGACGCTCGCGGTGACGAACCGGTCCGACCTCGTCCTGTCAGACACTCAAGGCCACATCTACTGGACTACGCGAACAACATCACCACCGGAGGCACTGCGGCGGCGCTGCTCGACGCCAAGGGCAACCTGGTCCTCCGGTCATCCGAGAGCGCGACCCTGTGGCAGAGCTTCGATCACCCGACCGACACCATCCTCCCCGGCATGCCGGTCTGGGTGAACTACCGGGCACGCTTCACGCCGAGCCTGGTTTCTTGGAGAAGCCCGAGGATCCATCCGCCGGCAACTTCTCCTTGGGCGCGGACGTCAGCTCGGGCATCCAGTATGTCCTCAAGGACGGGCCCCGCCTGCTGTGGCGCAGCGGGGCTTGGAACGGCGAGATGGTCCTGGACTACACGCCCAACAATGCCAGCACCATCATGATCATGTCCATCGTCACCAACGGCGACGACATCTCGCTGATGTTCAGCGTCTCCGACGGGTCGCCGAGCATGTACGTCAGGGTGGCCTACACGGGCAGGTACGAGTTCACCGTCTGGAACCGCACCGCGGCGGCGTGGGCAGTCCTGGAGGCGCACCCTGGTGCCGGGTGCGACCGGTACGCGTCATGCGGCCCGTTCGGCTACTGCGACGCCACGGGAGCCTCGCCGGCGTGCAAGTGCCCCGACGGGTACGAGCGCGACGGGACCACCAGCCCGTCCGGCGGATGCACGAGGAAAGAGCCGCTCCAATGCGGCGGCGGGGACTACTTCGCGACCTTGCCGGGCGTGAAGACGCCAGCGATGCCCGTGTTCGTCAGGAACAGAAGCTTCGAACGGCTGCACGGCGGAGCGCCGTGGCAACTGGTCGTGCACGGCCTACGCTTACACCAACCTGAGCACCGCCATAAGCGGGGGCGACATGTCCAGGTGCTTGCTGTGGTTCGGCAACCTTGTCGACAAAGCCAAGGACGTGAACATCGACGGAGAGAAGCTGTATCTCCGGCTTGCCGGCTCATCAACAGGTAATGCTCCATTGTGTGCAAGCAAACTAGAACCATTGCAAGTAATGCTGGTTGCAGCAAATTCTGATGGCATAC
Organism: Panicum hallii; assembly: GCF_002211085.1. Lineage (NCBI taxonomy): Eukaryota > Viridiplantae > Streptophyta > Magnoliopsida > Poales > Poaceae > Panicum > Panicum hallii. The sequence continues at coordinate 44,961,203 of NC_038048.1, read as the reverse complement.
ACTTCTATGTGCAGTTCAAAATAAGACCAATTTGGCGAAGATTTTACTTCCGACTACAGCATTCGTTATGCTACTCGCATTTGCAGCCCTTGTCTGGACATACAAATACAGAGGTAAAAAAAAAGGAGCCAGTGTTTTCCAAGACGCAAGTTGCTGTGCAAGTGTTGACAGTCAGAGAACCCATCGTTGTTTCTATTGGCAGGCACGCGGCGAAAGAAGAAAGTACAGAAGAGATTGATGTTACAATACTCGAGGTCTACGGACGAAACAGGGGACAAGAACATGGAGTTTCCATTTATTAGCTTCGATGGCATTGTTGCGGCAACAGACAACTTCTCTAATGCCAATATGCTTGGGAAGGGAGGTTTTGGCAAAGTTTACAAGGTACTAGCAACAGTTTTAACCTTGATAGTTATATATACCACTAGTAAAACTGTATAATTCTGAGTGACAAAATCGTGTAGGGACTGTTGGCAGGCACCAATGAAGTAGCCGTCAAGAGACTTGGCAAGAGTTCTGGGCAAGGCACCGAGGAATTTAGAAACGAAGTAGCCTTGATTGCAAAGTTGCAGCACAAGAACCTTGTTAGGCTTCTCGGTTGTTGTATTCATGAAGATAAGAAGCTATTAGTCTACGAATACATGCCCAACAAAAGCTTGGATTACTTCCTCTTTGGTACATTCAGTTTTCAATTTTTCATACTGTTGATCAAACCCAATGAATAATTATGCACATTTGCCTTGTGACATGACATACCTCATTTCTTATTTCTTATCAGATTCTGAAAGAAACTTGATGCTTCAATGGCCGACAAGGCTCAACATAATCAAGGGAGTAGCACGAGGAATGATGTATCTCCATCATGACTCCGGATTAACTATAATCCACAGAGATCTCAAAGCAAGCAATATTTTGTTAGATAAAGAGATGATCCCTAAGATATCAGATTTTGGCATGGCCAGGATATTCGGTGGCGACCAGCATGAAGCAAATACAAACAGGGTTGCTGGGACATAGTAAGTAACACCTGCCCTGTCAACTCTTAATATGGAACTTATTTGCTGGCACTTGTTCCGAACTTCAGATTGTGCAGATCTAACACAAACTGGTGAATGTTTGCATAGTGGCTACATGTCCCCTGAATATGCAATGGAAGGTGCATTTTCTGTCAAGTCAGACACCTGCAGCTTTGGTGTTCTGCTGTTGGAGATTGTGAGTGGATTAAAGATGACCTCTCCAAACTTTATCATCGGTTTTCCTAATCTTATAGTCTATGTAAGTACTGTATTGGGGTTGCGCCCAGTCCAGAACTACTGCATATTTTTACCCACTCAAAATACTATAGCTCACTGAAAAATTCATCTCTGTACAGGCATGGAACCTATGGAAGGATGGCAACATAGAAGATTTGGTGGACTCATCTGTTAAGGAGGATTGTCGCCTCGATGAAGTTTCGCGATGCATCCATATAGGACTTCTGTGTGTTCAAGACAGTCCAAACTGTAGGCCGCTCATGTCAGCAGTTGTGTTCACGCTCGAGAACAAAACCACGCCACTCTCAGTACCAATGCAGCCTGTGTATTTTTCCTGTAGGACGCTGACCCTGGAAGAGCTGGCAACAGTAGGGTATTGTCCATGAATGACATGAGCCTCACAGCACTAGAAGGCCGTTAAATTTTCAACACCAACTTTTAGTCCATCTAAATTTCATAAATTTGCAACAGTGTAAAGTCTTAGCTTAATTGTATAATGTATATGTATGTGAATTCCAGGATAGGTGATTGTTCTACTAGTGTGTTGAGGAAGGTGATGAACCATATTTACATTGCAATATTGGTAAATTTCTCATTTCAGATAATTTACTCCTCTTCAACTATACGAGTCTGTTTTTTTTTTAACCTTCAGTTGTTCAATGCTTGCGAATGAAGGTTATCCGATCTCTTTAACTGAAGTAACTTGTTAGGTTGTTATGTGCTTGATTCTCAAAAGTGTTCTATAATGGTGTGAGCATTATATATTACCAGTCCTATATCGCGAAAAGAAACACATGCCTTGGTCTATCGTTTGAGTGCGTTCGCCCTCATGCGCCTCGTCTGCACTACAATGCCTTGGTCTTAGCCGGCTAGGTCCTCGCTGTCTCGATCCGTCTGCATCTCCCACTGTTCAAATGAGACGACCGATGAACCATTGAAGGGCCACGACTCCTGAGTCTTGACTCTCTTCCTGGGTTCCTTCCAACAGCTGGCGGCGCGGCTGCGACTCCTCCGCCCCGGCCCCAAAGCTCCGCCGCTTCGGCCACCACCGTCCACCGCCTCAGCGGACGGTCGCCGCCGCCGCAACCGGCAGCGGCGCGCGGACGCCCACCACCAAAGAGGCCTAAGCCCAATAGGCATCGCTCTCGGTCCAGCATAGTGCCATACTGGCCCACGACGCTTCGAGCGTCATCAGCGTCGGCCCATTCTCTATAGGCCTTATCAAAATGCATGCTACGGTAAATCCCATCGTGGGTTCTACGGCCCAGATAACACCGAACCTTCCTCTCTCTCAGAAAAAAAAAGCTAACTCCGAACCCCGCCGTGCGGAACGGAACGGCGGTCGTTGCCGGCACGCGCTCGCAGCCCGTCGGTCATGCCGCCGCCGCAGCGTGCCTCGTCTCCCTTCCGACCTTCCCTTTACCTAGCCGCCATCCTACCCCATTCGTATTCCTCTACGCCTGCTCCGACAGCTGACAAAGGGCTATTCCCCTGGCCGCGATGCAAGGTCAGAAGTCAGAACTCGGAAACCGTCCCGGCCCGCCGTCGCGCTGCCCCGGCGGCGGGAAGCTAACCGTACCTTCCGACCTCGGAGCCCCGCCTGACGGTAAGCAGTTTCTTGGCATCTCCCTTTTCCCCGAAAACCTGGAATCTGACTTGTTGCAGCTCGGTGTCAATTCACCTTGTCGTGCCGCCGTGCGAATCCGGGGTTCCTATGCATTTGATTTCTGTGCATTCCCAGCTAGTTACTATTATCTTGTAGATTCATGTGGCACTCGCACGACCACCTGTACCTCAGTGCTGTTCTTGGTGTACATTTCCCCTCAATAGACCGGTCGCGACGTTGAATTACCCACTTGTGCTTCTGCTAGTTCAACATTTCCAGCGAGGTGGCGAGTGTCAGGCTGTCAGCATCAGCTACGACGCCACACAATCGGAAATTTCCGTCCATCGAATCTCCAACTTGATAGTCAATCGCCGTTATCCTATGTCTCTAGACTTGTATATGAAACTTATCACCTCATCCTCGAGTTATGCGCCTGGAATATGAGCTTCAGAAAACAACTGATGGCGCTATCCTATGCTCTGAAATTTTGTCCACTAAGCTGGACTATTCCTCCTATAGTCCTATCCCCTTTAAATTTGACAACTGACAAGTGACAAGAACATCATTCGAGTTGGAGGGGCAGAAAAGTCTGAGCACTTATCCCATTTTCTACTCTTTGGAATTGAACTGTCTAAGAAAGAAAAGTCTGAGCACTTGTCCCATTTTCTACTCTTTGGAATTGAACTGTCTAAGGGGACAGCTTAGCTCTGCTATCTCCTTGCTCTGTTCTCCACAACCATATACCAATGCCAAGCAAGGCCTAATGGGCATGTCTTCCTTCCCTGTTTTCATCTTCCTGTTAATGGTTTGTTTATGCCAATCCGATGACAGGTTAACGCCTGCAAAACCACTCTTGCCTGGTGACGTGCTCATCTCAGAAGGTGGTGCCTTTGCTATCGGCTTTTTCTCCCTGAAAAACTCAACTTCGAGCTCATATGTCGGCATATGGTACAACAACATCCCTGAGCGCACATACGTGTGGATCGCCAACCGTGACAACCCAATCACAGCCAATATGCCTGGGAAGCTGGTTTTTACCAACAGTTCTGACCTTGTATTGTTAGACTCCACAGGCCACACTATCTGGACGACGACAAACAACTTCACCGCAGGAGACGGTGAAACTGCTGCAGTCCTGCTCGACTCGGGGAACTTGGTTATCCAGTCACCAAATGGCACTGACATATGGGAGAGCTTCCATTACCCGACCGACACCATCGTCCCTAATGTAAGATTTTCATTGAGCTCGGCTGATGTTACTAAGCACTTGGTTGCCTGGAAGGGGCCTAATAACCCGTCCAGCAGCAACTTCTCCATGGGTGGCGACACGAGCTCAGATCTCCAGATTGTCATTTGGAATGGGACAAGGCCATACTGGCGAAGAGCTGCATGGGGTGGTGAAGCGGTATTCGGCAAATTCCAGCGCAACTCCAACTTCGTAATGTCCCAAACAATAGTTGACACAGGGGATGGGTACCACTTCACAGTCAATGTCCCTGTTGGCTCACCAAGTGTACGCTTAACTCTTGATTACACAGGCATGTTAAATTTCCAAAGATGGAACAGCAGCACGTCCTCATGGACAATCTTCGAAAAATTCCCCAGTCCAACCTGTGACAGGTATGCCTTTTGTGGCCCGTTTGGCTACTGTGATAGCACTGAGTATGTTCCAACATGCAAGTGCCTCGATGGGTATGAGCCCAATGGTCTTAATTTTTCCCAAGGATGTCAGAGAAAGGAGGAGCTCAAATGTGGCAATGGAGAGAGTTTCTTGACCTTGCCCACCATGAAGACTCCTGACAAGTTCTTGTACATCAAGAACAGAACCTTCGACCAATGCACTGCAGAGTGCAGTCACAACTGCTCATGTACAGCATATGCTTATGCTAACCTGAAAAATGTTAACACAACGCTGGACCAGACAAGGTGCTTGGTTTGGATGGGGGAGCTTGTCGATGTAGAGAAGTTTGATAGCACTTTTGGTGAGAACCTGTATCTCCGTGTTCCCAGGTCACCAGGTATTTACTTTTCCTTGTGCACCTTGACCTATTCGCAGACGATTAACTAGGAATGCTAGGACAATTAAAGCATGGTCCAGTTGTATTTTCTGCCAGTTGATGCTGCCTCAATTGGCCCCAATCATAGGCAAGAGCATCAGGGCATCTCTGTGCTCCCTTGCTGCAGTGGCAGTTTGTGTAAGCTGTAGGCTTTGAAAATATTAACCACACTACAGTTTTTATTTTTTTTATTACATATATGATCAGCCTTGTTACGTTCTTGCTCAGCATCACCAGTTGAGTTCTGCCTGTCGTCCATGCAAAAGCTGACATATTCTCTGATTCTGTATTTATATTTCTTCAGAATCATGTCGTGCATCATTCAGGTCATCAGAGCTTAATGGCCTTACAGTTAATCTAGTAAAAGCTTAAATGCTCGTGTTGCCATCTTATTTATTGCCTGCAGAAGCACCATATTTTCATGTAATCTCAAATGATCATGAAGCAATTACAATATATCTAATGTTGACAATAATGTTAGATGTAGTCAGAATGAAATGTTTTTCATTGCAAATAAAACACTTGCTGAAATGTGTGGCAATAGATTGAGACAATGTTATTCTCTTTATGGATTATATTTGTGCAGTAAGCAAGAAGAGCACTGTACTAAAGATCATAGTCCCAGTTATGGCTACTTTTCTTCTTCTATTCACATGCATATGGCTTGTCTGCAAGTCAAGAGGTAGGATACTGCTTTACTTTTCACAATGTAGAGTTCATTAAGTACTCGTAAGAAGCAATACAATATGAGGTGTTCCTTCCTGCTAGGGAAACATCAAAGCAAGAAAGTTCAGAAGAATCTACTGTGCTTGAACCCTTCCAACGAACTTGGGAACGAAAATCTAGAATTTCCATTGGTTAGCTTTGAAGACATCATCACTGCAACAAACAATTTCTCCGATTATAAAATGCTTGGGAAAGGTGGTTTTGGAAAAGTTTACAAGGTAATGAAAAAGTTCCTTGTGGTTCAGTAGAAGAATATTTTGTGTCTTGTGTGTTTCAATCACAGAATGGTGCGCTCATGTAGGGAATGTTGGAAGGTGGCAAGGAAGTTGCTATCAAAAGGCTTAGTAAGGGTTCTATGCAAGGGATTGAGGAATTTAGAAATGAAGTAGTTCTGATTGCCAAACTGCAGCACAGAAACTTGGTTAGACTTCTTGGTTTCTGCATTCATGAAGATGAGAAGTTACTTATCTATGAGTTCTTATCTAACAAAAGCCTGGATGCTTTCCTTTTTGGTATGTCTTGACTTCTGTTCACTTACCGCAAAACAATTTATGTCGAATGTATTCATGGAGTCTGACAGTGTATCCTTCTTCACAAAATTCTTCGAAGATGCTACAAGAAAATCTTCGCTTCATTGGCCAACTCGGTTCAAAATAATTAAAGGGGTGGCAAGAGGGCTTCTTTATCTCCACCAAGATTCAAGACTAACAATAATTCATAGAGATCTCAAAGCAAGCAATATCTTATTGGACATAGACATGTGTCCCAAGATATCAGATTTTGGTATGGCCAGGATTTTTTGTGGAAGTGAACAACAAGCAAACACAACACGAGTTGTTGGAACATAGTAAGTAATTCGTCCACAGCTGATGCTTGAAGTATTCAGTTTTACTAATTCAAACTGTGCATCCCATTGTTTTCTGAAATGACTCTTAAGTCTCTAACAGTGGTTACATGTATCCTGAATATTCAATGGAATGTTCCTTTTTCCTATCAAGTCTGACATTTATAGCTTTGGTGTTCTAATACTGGAGAACACCAAAGCTATAGGTTCAAACTGGTAAATATCTGTAGTTGAAGTAATTCAAACTGTACATTCCATTTATTTCTTAAATGTTTCAAACAGCGGTTACATGTCTCCTGAATACGCTATGGAAGGCTCATTCTCTGTCAAGTCTGACACCTATAGTTTTGGTGTTCTACTACTGGAGACTGTGAGCGGCTTAAAGATCAGCTCACCCCACCTCATAATGAACTTTCCAAACCTCATTGCTTATGTAAGTATAGAGGAATCCGTGACTTTTGAACAACTCAAAACACTTTTTGGTGACTTGATGAGTACTTAATTTTATTTGTTCAGGCATGGAGCTTATGGAGAGATGGAAATGCAAGGGAATTCGTGGACTCATCGATTTCAGAGAGTTGTTCACTTCAGGAAGTTATACGGTGTATTCACTTGGGTCTTTTGTGTGTCCAAGACCATCCAAATGCCAGGCCACTCATGTCGTCCATTGTGTTCATGCTGGAGAATGAAACAACCCCACTCCCTACCCCAAACGAACCTCTATATTTTACAATCAGGAATTACGAAACTGATAGGTCAAACGAATACATCCAAACATCCCTGAATAACATGAGTATCACAACTCTAGAGGCGCGTTAGATATTTAGTTTCGTTGTTCCTTAAATTTTTAAGCTTCTTTGATCTTTGCTATTGTACGATCACACTGGCCATTCATGTTTGTACAGTTGTACACAAAAAGTGTTCCATTAAATGTGCTGTACTTCCTATCGGTGATTTGTGCTAATAAAAATACTCCTGATTGTAAACTTCACTCGTTTCCACTTGTCAAATGGAAGACGGGTACCTGATCATGTGTGCACGTGTATCGCTCACTAGGCGATTATCTGCAGTTGTTTTCTCTGTAAGAATTTCCTGCCTCTTGGCTTCGTCTGTCAGTCAATGAGTCTGGATTGGTAGCTTTTATCATAAGAAAGCTGGAGGCAGTTTCCATGTTCTCTCCGGATTTGCAAGCAATCATCATCCTTTACACACCAATGAATCTTACCATGAAGAACTGAGCATTGTATGTCTTACAGTTTTTTATCAGTCTGCTACCAGGAAGTGAATTTATTGGCCTACTGTTACACGGTTTTTTTTTCTTTGGTGCTGAGTGCTCCCAAACTTCAGGTACAGATAACTTTTGGAATGACCTTTCACCCTAAACATGTCAAATCAGAAAATGAGTACTCTTCATAATCTTATATTTTTCAAGAAGTCAAAAAGTTATTTCAATTGACCTTGACCTGTGATGGCAGAATTCATCCCTCCTATCTTCAGAAATTACTTTTTGAAACTGCCGGCCCAACTCATGCAAAGACATGCAAGTTTCAGAAACCAGATTCAGGTCTTCCATCTTTACATTTACACTACCTCGCTTTGTTCATTCAGAAAATATATTTTCCATTTTAAAAGTAGACAATATGAAACTTTCTGTAATACTATGAAGAACACTGGTTCAAGTTTCAGACAACTTGTATCTAGCTGCTACGATCACGAGTTCATTTGCAGGTTTGCAGCTTATTGTAGCCGCGTTTTCAATGCTCTGCTGGTCTGCTATATCTACATACGTTGAGATGTTAGTGTGTTGCTCACGATTATCTAATCGTTTTTTAATGTCCCTTTTGATCAGAAATTCTTTTTGAAAAGATGGTCTCAACGGAATTTTCCTATTCAACAGACATGACTTCAAGGTATTGAATTGCGCTGTCGAAGAACTAGGAAAAAGGCACACAATGTCTCACTGCAAGACTAGGTGGTATTGAACTGTTCTTGCATGCTTGCATTATGGGTTTACCATTTCACTAGCCTAAAGCATCAAACCGCATGTTTGTACCTTTCAAGTTCCTTTTTTAACGAACGAGCACGAGATTGTGCATATTTCATTGATAAAGAAGAGAGTTTACAACCCAGATAACCAGTAAAAGAGTGAAAAGGGACTACTTGCGTGCTATTAGAAATGCTAAATCTTTTGCACCCACCGGCGCCCGAGCGAAAACAGAAGTTTCATGCAACTGAAAACTGAACCAAACTCCAACAAGTGAAAAGTCATTTCATTTTCTTCCAAAAAAAATCAAAGTCCAGTTAAAGATACACGCTACTCCATTTTAACACTCATCCACACATAGAATTGGCGTACGTTGCTACTAACTCTAAGCACATAGTGTATTAGTGTAGCCTAGTTAGTCGTCACAGTAAGCCGGGGCAAGGCTGCAGTCAGCAGCAGTCAGGTACTTACAGGAATCCTGAAGCAATGAGTTCTAGTAATTAAACATTTGCTACGCCTATCCTACGATCAGCATATGCAAAACTAGTTTGTACGTATGAAACTTATGTTTTTCATCGTGATGATCAAGCATGGACTTGCTTTTCTGGAGGCTACAATTTGAGTTTGACGTCTTAGACGATCTTCCAAGTTCAAAATAGCCAAGGAAATTATCCTTATATACTTTATTAGTATCATTAAAAATTTGTTTATCCGCAGCATCTACTTAGTAATAATATCGATAGCGCGCGCATTGGATCATTGGATGCATTATAAGAATCTTATCACAATTAAAATGCATTTATGTAGTACGTGTGCAGATGATATAAAAATGCCGCAACCGAATGCGCCTATGCAAAAGTTAAGCATGCGCTGATATCCACTACAGAAATGGAATAATTTAAGCTGAAAGATTCTAGCAATGTTACATCTAACCAAAAGACACATCTGCACAAATTCTTGAAGGCGCTACTTGTAATATCAAAACATGTGGTTTAGATTGAAAAGAGAAGCTAGCCAAAAGTTAAGCGAGGTCTGATCAATCCAAGAGATGCCACTTTTATTTGGTAGTACAATCAATAGAAACCTGCTACACACTTTGATCCATGGTCGTCACTAGTTTAAACTAAAACCATTACACATCTTTAACAAATCCTTTCGCAACTACCCAATGATGAAACCTAACAACCAATCATAATTAGACGCTGCTGACGATCAGTAGAGACTTGTGCCCTCGCAAATAATATATTAGCTGATCCCTTATTATTCTCTGACGGATGAACCTGGAGAATGAATCCAAGTCTTCAAGCACTCATTCCAAAGGTTCATCTTAGCTAGCTGCTAGCTCAGTGTGCTATCCTTGTCACTGCCAGAGCTGCTGCTGCTGCTGCTGCTGCTTAGTACTATAGCTATGAATTATGATCATATACTAGTAGACGAGATTAAGACATCGATCATCAGGTCGGTCGACTTTGTTGCGTAGCTATAGCTAGCTATTCGTTCAACGACGCTTCTGATCAGAGCTGTTCGTTCCAGCCTTCTTCTACCTAAAGTTGGCGCCAAACGGAGTCCAGAAGTCGACGGGCACCTCGCTTGCCACCGCGAAGGTGCTGGATATCGGGACCAGGCACAGCCCCCGGCCCTTGAGTGATATCTCGCCATGACTGTCCTTGGACTTCTCGGGACTTGAGCTCTGAAACGAGACGCACGCATGCAAAGCGATCAGCACACTTGAACAGATCATTCAGCAAGTACCATGATCCGTCACAATGAATGAAAAGGAGACCAAGCATGCAGCATATATGCACAGTGACTGTGTACCTTCAGCTGGGGCACGTGCACTTGATGGCCGTTCTTCAAGTATGGAGCACTAAGGGCCTGCAGAAACAAGAAGCAAACACGATGTCAATGCAGCTCTGACGATCGATCGATCCTGCGTTCTGATGATTCGTGTGGAGAAAACGGAGTGTGATTGGTGCTAGCTCCAGGTGTGCTATGATTAAAAAGTGGAGGAATCATGGTGCTCGACGCGCGCACTTACACCAACTTGGTCGTGGAGGAACTTGATGTACTCGATGGTCTCATGGAGCACCGATGCAGTGTCCGTCTGCACGCGCATCGAGAAATAAGATTGAGTTCGTGTGTGTTTTGCGTTAGATCTCGAAAGGAGTAGAAAAAGGAGCAAGTCTTTTTGCAGGGAAGAGATGTTGAGACATAGTTCCAAGCACTAGCTTGTTTGTAATACGGTCAGCATTAGTCATGAAAAGCCTCCCTCACCTTTCCAAAAGGAGAGACTAGTTGTTGGAGTGCAGTGATCCTGTCCCCTAGCTTCTCCTTCCTAACCTGAAATGTATTGCACACATGCAGAGCTTTATCAAGTAAAGATCCATCCGGGTGCTCAATCATGGCCTATGCAACATCAAATAATGCGGTGGAGTTTAAGAAAACCACAGGTTGTTGAGTTCACCACGGGTGAAACAGAGCTAGCGGCTAGGTTTCTCTCGACGTACGTACCTTGAAGGTTGGCAATGGCGACGGCGTCTCGAGCCTCGGCTTCTTGAACGCCGGCTCGCCGTTCGCCTTCTTCTTGGTGGTGATGATTGAGCTAGACTCTCCTACTCCTTCCAACGCAGTCTACACATAATCACAAAGGTTAATTACATTATTGTTACGCCTAGGTCTAGGTACCTAGCTTGCTATAGCCAATGTTGCCGTTGTCTTGAAGTAAAAAATTGCATCTTTTAGATAGATGTACCGACCTTTAATGCAAGGGTTGCTGCACGCGGCGCCGGCGATGGTTTGACAGAACGAACTCTAGCTTGGTCAGGCACCGCCGCCGCCGGCACACCGAACCCAGCAGCAGAAGAGTTCCAGAAGGGCGCGTCGTTGGTGAACTGGAGTGGCTCCCGGATAGCTCCTGGCGCGAACCTCGCCGCTGCTGGTGACGCCTGCTGGCCCATCTGCTGGCCGTACTGATCATACTGCTGGAACCCCGGCAAAGCCGGCTTCGCCGCCGTCGCCGTCGGCTCCATGAGACTTCTTAGCAGAGACGACGACTGGAAGCCGTAGGGTGAGGTCGGCGACAGGAGCAGCTCGGATCCGAAGCTGGACAGCAGCTGGTGGTGGTGGTCCTGCTCTTGGTGGTGACCTTGCAGGGCTAGGTTATTCGATGAAGGGTTCATCATGCTTGATGCGGCCATGGGGCTCTGCTGCTCAGTTCTTGAGCTCATGTCCTGGTGGCCATCTTGCAGGAACCCATGCAAAGTAGTTCCACTGCTCCTGTTCAAACACACGCATAGATCTCAGCGCGCGCCATGTAATCGATAGCAGTAGCTTGCACATCATCATATGATGTGTAGCATGCAAGTCGGTGGGCAATCAGGTCTAGACTCTAGAAGAGAATCAATCAGCAAACTGAACTTACATGTAGGGATGTGTCCAATCGGTGTAACCAGCATCAAGAGGCTGCTGCTGGTGCACGGCGGCGCCGATGCCGGCCGGATCGGCGACGCCGGCCGGTTCTTGGAAGGTCACGGAGCTGTTGTTCCCTGGCGATTCCGACGAGGCCGTGGTGGCGCTCTTGGCCTTGCCCCCCTCGACCGCTATATCGTAGCTAGCAGCCAGGGCGGCCGACCACGTGCCGAACCCGGCCAGGTCCGCCGAGCACGTCGGCGCGGGCACCGCCGCGTTCCACCAGCCGCCGCCATGAGGGGCGGCGCCGGCGCCGGCGCCGCTGTACACGGCGGCCGGAGCGGCATGCAACATCTCGGCGTGATCCCCCATGCCGTCGACCGACCGATGATCTGCACCGTCTCTAGCACGGATGGTATCTCGCTTAGCTAGCCAGCGATATAGAGAGAGTGTGGTGAGTGCTCGCTTGGCTTGTTGGGTTGGGCAAGCTGCAGGGAGGGGAAAGCAAGCTGAGCTCTTGAGCTGAGCAGGCTGGTGAGTATTGGAAAGGATGGGGATGTGTGGGTTGTGTATATATAAACCGTTTGGAAAAGAGGAGAGGCGGGTCGGCCTGAGAGGAGAATTTCGGCTGGCTTTCTGACCGGAGCAGCTGCTGCTGAGCTTAACCGGCGGAGTCGTTAGGCGGTCTTCCGGCATTGCGTCAGGTCATTCTGGTGCAACAGATCATGACCCAGCGGTAGTTCAACGACCCTAAGCTAAGTGTATTAGTAGTAGTACTAGTACTGCTACTGCATGCATATATTTTCTTAGATTCATTTGGTTTAATTTATCAGGTAGTATTACTTCGTTTCTACTTGTAGTAGCTTCTTAGGGTTAGGGTTAGGGTTCGTTAGAAAAAAAAAAGTGAAGCCACATTGTCACATGCATTTTACCAGGTTACTGATTGCACCTTGCAGCCAAGAATTTACACTTACGACCAACTCTTCGCACTGGCTTCTCACCACTTTTGCAGATTATTATTATTTTGTTGAATTTACGAAATAAATTTTCTAGTACAAAATGGTAGGTAGAGCTACCTTTGTGAAGTTCATGTTGTTGCCCAAAATAATAAGTAGTTTTCTAATCGTAGGGAGTACTATTTTTAAGCACATCGCAACGTATACGGTGCCAAATGAGCCATAGCGAGTAAGTTGGTGGTGGTATGCCTAGATAAGGAAAATCGGAGCACATGGCTTGCTTCCCCCCTTTCTTATGCAATGCTGATTAAGTATCATAATTAACTATGCGATGCGCATAGTACCATTTGCAGAACAAAAGAAGAATAGACAAAGAAATTCCATTTCATTTCTACGTACATGTCACATCTAGCTACACAAAATTGGCATTCTAATTATTCTCCATTTTTTTTTGTCTCCATTAAATTATTCCGCATGCTCCCGTCAGCGCGCTTTAGTACGTATACGTATAACCAATTTTTGGGAATCTCCCATTTATATTGGAGTGGATAGAAGCATAGATCGATAGATTCTCAATAATTGAACTACGCTCCCCCATGCTTTTCACGCATAAGAATCAGGGCCTAGATCGATGTTGCGCCGGATCAGTGTAAATGCATGCATTTATGAGCAGATAACCAAAATAGTAGAGAATAAATTCCAAGTGATCTCAAAGCAGGCGTTGACTTGTGAAAGAAAGTCTTGGTGACAGCAACGTGAGCAAATAGATTACACCAATTAGAGGGAATGTTTGATGATTTCACCTAACCAAAAAAGGGTTAGTGAACTGGAGTAGCAGCTAGTAGTACTGCTGCACCTAATTCCTGTACCCCAGAAGTCTTGCTTGTGCGTGCCATATTCTTCTCCAATAGATTTTTTATAATTCTAGGAGATTACTTTCTTCAAGCGATAATCGTTTTTAATCTTGGCCCATCACCTTTACTTTTACTGTTAAGCATTTTCGTCCGACCACTAGAGGATAAACCTGGCGTCGCCATCGTGACGCCAAATTACGTACCTGCCCCTGGACTCCTCCTGCATCTAATTGTTTTTATTTTTATAGCACGCCTGTCATTGTAGCATGAATGATGTTTGGTTTGTAGCTGAATCATTCTGGATTTGAGTGTCGCCGGATGATGACGTGCTGCTTGCATTTCGATTTATTTTGTAAATAAGACTAACATATATAAGGCAGCATTAGCATTAGCATTAGCATTAGCACTCATAGCCTTTACCGATAAATTGTCCACATTTAGACACGATGTCGGAGGCAATATCAATTCAAAAAGTCAGAGGCTTTCGGCGTTAAAAGTTTAAGTTAAATTTATCCCAAAAGGAAATTGACAAAATATGTGCAGCTCAAAAAAAAAAAGAATGCTTTTTTTCTTTGCTGAACCTACCTCCAAAATATAGTTACAGGTCGACGGATGTCGGTATCGTTTGGTAAAGCTGATGCGATGGAGGGACGACGTACCCGCCCTGCGGCTCCAAATCGCGTTAGGCACCCCCATGATTCGGCATGGCTGTTATGATCCGATCCGCCCTCTTCTTTTTGGATTTTTCTCCGTATACCTATATTCCTTTCGGAGCCCCAGCAGGCCAAACAGCCGTATATCTGTGCGTATTTCCTCTCATTTTCTTAATTTCGCCCTCGCATATACGCATGTCTTTCTAGCAAGATACGCCCAATCTGTCTAGCAATCTGCACGTGTTGGTCCGCGCGCACAAGAATTACTTCTCATCTTCTCGTCTCGACCGATGTTTCTGACGCAAATTAAATTCAGAAGTTGGAATACAAAATTCTCGGTAAAATACATGCAAAGTACTGGTACGCGAGCAGCGTACGGGCATACGAGCAGCGTCGTCCAGTTGATGCAAGTAAATCATCTTTCGGCGTACGTACGTGCAGTTGATGCATTCCGTTGGCTTGGCTGCCAAAGTCTCTGCTCCGAACCGAAGGACGGCGGCCGGCCTACGGCTAGCACTGCAGGCGACCCTGCCGCCGCGGCGGCGGTAGCTCGCTCGGCCGGCGAGGGGAGACCACCCGTTGACGTCATGCTTATGACTAGGAGCGGAGCTCGCTGGCGGCGAGGGCGAGTGGCGGAGGCGGGCGGATGAATCGAAGCGGGGCGTCCGTCGGAATGCGTCGTCAAAAGCGCGGGGCCCGGGGGGTCGCACGCGTGCCCGGGAAAAGGCAGCCGCCCACTCCCCGCCTCGCCCCGCCCCCGGCCGGGCCATTCATTCCACACCACACACCGCATCCATCCACCACTCCGCTCCGGCAGGCCGGAGGAGGAGCCGGAGGCCCATCGAGTCAAAAGCCGGGACAGGGACGCCAGCGTCCTGCACGGCACGCGCCCTCTCTCTCTCTCTCTCTCTCTCTCTCTCTCTCTCTCTCTCTCTCTCTCTCTGTGCCTCTCTCTCCCCCCGTGTCCGACCGAATCGACGTCGTCGCTGCCACGTCTCGACAAAGCTTTGACCATCCGGGTCGCAGCGAGCGGGGAGAATCATTGGGGTGGGGAGGTCAAACTCCTACTCATTTGCTGCCACCACGCATCGCCGCGGAATAATAATAGGATACGTACGTGCCGGGATCGATCGATCGCTCGCTCCTGCTGCTGCTGATTGCTGTGTTAGTCGCGTGCGATCATCAATCAATCCCCTCTACTGGTGGGGGTGGGGGTAAAAAAAAGGTTATCTTTGGCGGTAATTTTGCTCCACGTCTCAGGCGAGCAGAGGCGGTCTTTGAGGTGCTTGGTCGTGCTCAGCAACTCGGTGGTGCATGGTGGAGTCGTCGCCGTGGACGGCAACCTGTCCGCGCGCGGGCGCCCTGCCCTGCCCTGCCGTGCCGCCGAGGGCACCCCAGTCGACCCCCGCGCCGTGAAGGAGGGAGAAGAATCCCGGCCAGCCCGCCGGTTGGTGGCGCGCGCGGAACGAACAACACGGCGGCGCAGGCGTGCGCGAGTGCGCGCGGCACTTGAGGCAGCCAGCCGGCAAAGCGGCGGCCGCGAGAGTTCGTTCCCGTGCTGCTGTGTAACACGCGCAAGCACGCGCCGACGACGAGGTCGACGCTGACCCGATCACCCGCCGATCGGCACCGCATCGCCGTCGCGTCGGGTTAGGACGCGCGACGACACCGATCGCGCCAGGGAAAAAAGCACGGGAGGGCGAACGGATCGGACGCGTTTGACGTGCTGGCCGGCCGGAACCGTGCTACGCGACGAGGACTTGGCTTTGGCGCGGTTAGGCTCCGCGTTGACAACGGCGCGGGGCCTACGACTTGACGGGGGCTCTATTTTTCAAACAGTTTCCTGGCTAGCTGTTCCCGGGTCGCGATGGGTCTAAGCGTGCGCTGACTTTTGCCGGTTACCGTCGACTCCGTTTCGCCCCGACAGGTGCCCCCGGCCTCGGCCTGCCTGGACTGGACCCCTAGCGCGGTGGTTGGGTTGCGCCGTCTGGTCTCGTGTTGTCAGCGCCGCATACACGAAAATAAACAAACAAATAATTGTTCGAGCGAGTCATGACACTGCAGCGAGTGTGAGGTGAGCGTGTGCGCCTGCCAAACATGTGTGTGCAGGTTAGGAGGGCTCTGGAGGGATCCGGGAGATCTATCAGAGGTCAACCGACAGCCGCACAAGGAGTTTGAGAATTCTGTTAGCTTGTTCTATCTTGAGCACAGGATTAACACTAACACTTGGAACACACTTTGCTAGCTAGCTCACATGAGAGAGACGTACTTTTATTAATGGAGTCCGAGAATATGCTCTCAGCTGATGGTGCAACCCTATTAGTAGTCAGCCCATGATCGGATCCAGTCTGTGACACACCGCACGTACGCCAAGAAAGGGCATCCATGCATGCGAGCAGCCGCAGATACTGCTCATCTAACCGAAAATCCAGCACGAGTGGTTCTCTGAATAATCAAGGTTGCTTTTCATTTTTTTTTCTTCTTCTACGTGTGCTTACTCTTGCTGCTTGTCTTTAATGATGCTGCAAGTGTGAACCGTCGGAAAACTCTCTCCATAGTAGTCAGCACCCATGGACACCCAAGCTAGGCAGCCAGCACATGCCAACAGTTCAGGTGGGCTCTGACGCCAGCCCAGAGGCCCACAGATTCTCCTCCTCCCTCGTCACTGACACCGGGGCCGGCGCGTCGTGGTTGTGTTAGGTAAGATGGGCCGGATCGGATGGGCCTGTCAGGACAGTGTCTATCGCATTCACAGCCTGGGTGCACGGGTCAAACCCTTTTTGACCCCCCGCCTTTTTAGTAGCATTTGTTTTCCTTTTTCCTTTTTGGCTTCCTTGGATGGGATACTCCTACTTTGTCTCGAATTCCCTGTTGCCGAGTCACCTGTAGTCTGAAGATCACATCAGGGTTGCTGTGTGCGTTCTCTCTCCCTCGCTGACGCACGCGTGACACAAGCCGCACCGTCTACTTCTTAAAAATATTTCAAATTTTGAAAAATGTGAGGTATCCTCTTAGGTTGCGTCGTTCTGTCAGGCTGAAATTGCATGTCCCCGGCACCGGCCATGATGGGCAACTCCGGCGAGCCGTCCGGGGGATCTCCGGCGTGATGGCCGCCGCATGGTGCCAGTCGAACGTCCCTACAGCAAGATGCGTATTGCCAGCGCCCCGATGTACATGATGCACTGACCATGGAGGTCAGGTGCTTACCTCATTATTAGGCACTAGCAACAGCATATGAACAGATGACACACTCGAGCCTCGTTTTCGATCGCTGCCCACCAGCTGCCGTCTTCTTTTATCGTGCGATCGAGTTCGTTCCTACACAACGAGCAGATCGAGCTAGGTGGTTTCGCGCACTTCATTCGTAGGCCGGTTGTTGGGGCTAGATTTCGACATGGATCATCCATGAAATGATGCCAGGTGTGATCATGTTCGATCCGAGAGTCCGTGCGAACGTGACATGGCAGTTGGATCTTAAGCGCCGGTTGACTCCACGAGATTCAGGCACACAGTGACATTTGACAAACGATAGCACGCAGCAACATCTGCATCCCTCCTGCAGCTCCAAGATCGTCGCAATGTTCAGAGACCGTGAAAGAAATTAAATCAAAGTCAGAAGAGAGAAGGTGAAGGAGTATACATCCCAAGCCGCCAATTGCTCCCGAACCTGAACCGCGTTGCCGCCATTTCCCGGCGACAAGGAACTTGGGGCCTGAGGTGCACATGCATCAACCACCCAGGCGGGGCCGGACCATGCATCCATGCATGAAGTCCAAGTAGTCTTCAGTGAACGACATGTTACTAGGTCTGAACGAAGTCTGAACTATGAACAGGATCGGATGCTCTTAAATGGCAATCATTCACTTCAGATAGTCAAAGGCCTGCTCATCAGATCCTACCACAGGTCTTGTTTCAGAGGTGACCGTGGTTGCTGCAGCCTGCAGCCTGCAAAGGATCTGGAGCCATGGCCGGTGCCAGAGGAATCCTCCGGCAGGAGACACGGCGAGTTGGCCCGGGGCTGGGAGCCATCTCTCGCCATGTGCACGGCGGCTTTTGGGGATTAGTAGATCACAAAAAGGGCCCGATCGATCGGGTCTGGGCTACCACCGAAAGGCTTTGCAGCGAGACATATGGCTCCATCAGCTCCATGAGCCCCTGTCCCCACGGCAACACCCACCGCCACACCGGCCATGGCCATGCACACTCATTTCAGAGCAAAAGGGCCTTCAAGGCTTTCAGGAATCTGCGGCTAACTGGATGGATTGGATCAGTGCCTCAGTGGTGTGGCGATGTTCACTCAGGTGTCCCACGAAGTCTCTAGTTCGGCTGGCACTTTGGATTGTAGAATTTTCAGGACATATATACTAAGTACTGTCACTAGCTCTGAAACAAACATGCAGTCTTTGTGCTCCTTTAAACGCAATAGCCATGATGTTTGTCCAATAAGGATATGGCGTCAGTAAAAAAGAAATTAGCATATGGCGGATAGCTTCGTGGTATGGCTATCATGAAGTGCTTTTCTGCCACAGATGACTGATGTGCAAAACGGACGTAAATGGGACAGATCAAAAAAGCAAAAAAAAAAGCCTGTCAGATAACCTGAGGGCCACCCCAAGCCAGGCAAGCCTAACCAGGAACGATCCTCTACAGCCGCAGATGGAGCAGCACCGCTGCACCAATCCTAGCCGTTAATCACGCTCTGGCCCACAGGTCATGTGTCATCAACCAAGCTGAAGTGCTTGCCTCCTTATTAGTCAAGGATGCAGCGGTACGATCCTATAGAACAGATCCTGTTCAAGTAAGGTCGTGCTGCGAGGTTACAGAGCTGAGATTTTAAGTTAGGTTCCGCATCTTTAGACAGCCGAGGTGGTACTAATCGCGGACAGTGGCCAGCATATTTAGCACTAATCGTCGGGCCCATTTTGTTGTATGCTATCCCATGTGGTCATGTGGGCTTCATGGGCCGTTGTTACAGCTCGAGGCTGCGTTACCTGACCTACCTCTCCAAATAATAATGCCCAGTAGTCGGTAGTTCTTCACCTACCTGACTAGTGCAAAACATGTGAGTGTAACTTGCTTGATCGAAGGTAGAATGGCAGTATGACACCCATCCCAATGACAGGTTGTTACATAAGCAGCAACCCGGACAGATTGGCCTCCTCCAGGAGTGTCGCCAAAGTTCTATAGCTGACCAAGGGCAGTTGGGCACCGCGGGCTCGACAATCTCCGGCTGTTGCTGGACGCTCAGAAAGACCGACCTGTATGCATCTGCGTAGAAAGAGGAAGCTCGGCCTTGGCAGGTGGCGGTGCAACCGCGTGAGCAATTTTGCCATACCAAAGTCCGCCATCTTGGCTTTACATCCACCGTCCAGCAGCACATCGCCCGGCATCCAAGCTGCACCTGTGCGTGTACTCGTACACCTAAATTTGGTCGCCGTCTTCGCTGCAGTAGGCAGGAAGCTGGAGGACATTTCGGTGTGCCTCTGCCTGGAAATCACTTGCATTTCCCTTGATGCAACAGATAAACCAAAAAAAAAAAGAGCCTGTCAGACAACCTAAGGGCCACCCCAAAGCAGGCAGGCCTGACAAGAGGAACGATCCTCTACAGCCATAGATGGACCAACAGAGCTCCAAATCCTAGCCGTTAATCACGCTCTAGCCCACAGGTCACGTGTCATCAACCAAGCTGAAGTGCTTGCCTCCTTATTAGTCAAGGATGCAGCGGTACGATCCTATAGAACGGATCCTGTTAAAGTAAGGTCGTGCCGCGCGTGCCGAGGCTCAGCATTATAAGCTGGCTGTCATCAGCCTAAGCTCCCGTGGTGGGACTTTGTTTAGCTGTAAGCGCTGGCTTCCTCCCGAGGCTCCGTCCCGGTTCACCTCGCCGCGCAAGGAATGGAAGCACTCCCGTCCTGGGCCGCATCCCACAGGACTTGCTCTACCAAAAGGCCTTTTCCTATCTTCTGCCCTCATGGACCAACCGCGTACCACGGCTGCTTCTCAGTAGCACACTTGCACCCACAGCGTCACAAGAATCGTGAGCGAAACTAGTAGGAAGTGGGCATCTCTGCCTGTAATTTTTGCTGGTGAGCAGTGACAGGACAAGTTCCTGGTGCGTCACATACTGGAATTTTCCCGTTTCAGCTCGCGAGGCAGCGTTTGTTTTTTGTACCAGTGCTAACTCATGACTCGTGTCTCGCTCTTTTTTTTTGTCACGGTGCGAAGATGCACCGCAACGTTCTTCCACCGGTTCGTTGATGGACGGGCGAAGTCGAAGCTGACGGGTGCAAAGGAATATGCTGCACTCACTATGAGCTGCTGCTGCTGCTGCATCATGCATGGCAGGCAAGTTGGCGGAAGGAGGACAAGACGAAGACGAGCCAGCGGCGTCGCGGCCCGCCTGTTGTGTCCAGAAAGCAAAAGGCTGGCCCGGCTCGTGACTCCCCCAGCTCGCTCGACCGGACCGGGACACGTCCAAGCGAGAGCCAGGACCGCTCCTATTTGACCTGTGACCTCGCTCGCTGCCTGGTGCCTGCCTTATCGCTTCTTCCTGCTCCGTCCTTTGGCTGCTCGCAAACAGCGTGCGCTTGGACTGTACCGTGGCCGATCGATGGATCGATCAATGGACCACCAGTGTGTGCGCGCGCGCGCGCGCACTTACTAGTTACTCAGCCAAACACTCCTCGAGAGCCCTGTGGCTTGCAGAAACAGAAAGGATGCCATGAACATTGCACAATCAGGCCTGGGCACCAACGGAGGAATTGAATTCGGCCGGTTTCCTCGGAGCAGAATCGAGAGCGCTGGGAGTTGCAACCGAAAGACCGGAGAAATGGCAACGAAGATACCAAACTTCCCGTTTCCTTTGATGCTCTTGAGCAGGAAGGAAGAGCTCACGGCTGCCAGACAGCGGGCGCTCGATCAGTGGACCACGAGCACTGTTCTGTACTCAGCTTGCTTGCTCGTGATTAAAGGGCTCCCACTCAATTCAAAGCCGCAGTAAGAAAAGTTGATTCAAGTACTGTACGAGCCTCGATCGAGAGGGCCGTGACTTTTAACTTTTTACTACCGTGGTGAAACAGGAGTTTGGCGGCGTGGACCACATCAAACTCCATCGTGCATCGCGATCGAGATGGTTAAACCGGGCAACTATTCTCAAAAGGACTGAAGAAATGGCACACGAGAGAGAAGGAAACAAATCTCTGGAACAGAGAGCAGCAGCATCGTTCATTCCCATCAACTTGTTTTTACAAAAGACGACTCCACCACATTAACAGAACCCGAGAATCATCCACCACACACGGCCGCCAATGCAAACCCACAAAGCCACCCTGACCCTACAGACAGCCAGACAGCCATTGCTGCATCCGGAACGCAAGAACCCAGAGCGAAAGAAACCAGTAGTTCCATCCATGATCCATCCCCACCAGTCGACGATGATCGATCACCAGGTCATCAGCGGCCGGCGCACTCGGGCGGCTGCACGGGGAACCGGTCGGTGTCGACGCAGTAGTCGTAGACGAGGTGGTGCGCGCGCGCCCACACGAGCTGGTGGCTCTGGTGCACGGTCAGCTCCGACATCTCCTTCTCCTTCCACCAGTAGCGGCCCTCCTTGCCCCACGAGGACCCGCTGCAGCGGGACACCTCGCCGGCGTCCGAGTCGGTGGCGTTCGCCGCCCAGACGCAGCCGTCCACGCGCACCTCCCGGAACGTGGCCTCGAACGGCGCGTGCGACCAGTCCGTCTTCACGCGCCCGCCCTGCGTCGCCCAGTCGTCCGCGTTCCAGATGGAGCTGTACACGGCCATCGGCTGCGGTCCCGGGAACGGCGACGAGCCGGTGGCTGTGGTGGTGCCGTTGGCGTGGCGGTGGTGGCCCCTGACGGTGGCGTTCTGCCGGTTCTCGTAGACGCGGATGGGGGTGTCGTCCACCATGAACACCACCTGGCTGGGGTTCCAGAGCACGGCGTAGGTGTGGAAGTCGGCGGTGGGGTCGAACCACAGGTCGATGCGCTGCTCCCGGTTGCCCACGCCGTCGATGTACAGGTTCGTCTGCACGAGGTACGGCTCGCCGGTCACGTTGCCAAGGAACTCGAAGTCGAACTCGTTGTGCTTGTCCCCGGCAGACGACAACTGCAAATGAAATCTCAGCATCACTCGAGGTTCCACGAGCTAATAGTGCGTAGTGCTAACAGTATTAGGGTAAAAGTAAATCTATATGGGGAAATTTGTAAAAGTGGCATCTTTACTTCAAGAAAGCTACTCTCTGCACTTGTTCACGTGCCGTTGTCTTTGTAAATTGGTTCTTGGCAGTTTCCCCTGACAGACATGGCAAGCATGTCCCAGCATTGGCTTTCGATAACCTTGTTTAATGCCTTTACCAGACACACATTTTCCCCATTTTAGACTTTTGGTCTTTTAGAAATACGTGCTAGTAGATGCAACCAAGAACAGGAAGAAAAATGCAGAGGCCAAAGATCAATTCCTGGACCACTGAATGGCCTAATGCAGTAAGAATACGCAACAGAAAACAGCAGCATTGAAGTTCAGTAACAGCAGCAGCAGCAGTACAGAGGTAAGCGAAGCAGTGCCTGCACTCACTCACATAGAAAGCGGTGACGACGCCGGCGGAGTCCTCCGGCACGAGCTTGAGGTCGGCGCTGGCCTTGCCGTAGAGGAACTTGTTCCGGGACACGAACCCGCCGCCCGAGTTGGCGTCGAGGCGGAGCTTGAGGAGGTCGCCGTCGTACACCACGTGGTCGTTCGCCCAGCTCGGCTGCACGACGTCGTCGAACTTCCCCGCCGTCACGGCGCCCAGCAGCGCGGCCACGGCCAGGAAGGCCGCCGCCGGGCCCAAGGCTCCACCTCCGTGACGCAACGCCATTGCTCTGTTGCTAGGACACACCCCTCCTTCTGCAGCTGCAGCTGCTGTGTGCGATCGAGATGAGCCGGTGCCGAGGCCCGGGCGGGCGATATATAGGCCGGCGGGGGAGGAGGGGAGGGGACGGTGGAAGGGTCGCGCGTGACTGGGAACGCCACGTCGGAGGCCACAGGGGTAGCCGTTGCAAAAAAAAAGGGCGCGTAGGGCCCAGCGGCGTGGCAACTTTTGCGGCTCGGCCCACTTTTCTCGGTGCAGCTACCCGGCCGGACGCAACCGCTGCTGCTGGGCGTCCGCGGCAGCAAGCTTTGCGAGTACTGCCCGCTCGCCCGCATGAGTGCGGTCCAGGCTGGGCACAGCTGGCCCTGCGTAGGGGCAGGGCGTAGCACGCGACACGGTAAAGCGGAAGTGAGGGAAGGGTAGAAAGAAGAGAGTACAGCAGCTGGGTTTTACTGCTCCTACTGGACAGAGTGAGCGATCACTCTCGTACGAGGAGATCATTTACATTTTGTTACAGGTACACAGTGGAGTAAAGTGGCGTGTCGATCGAATTATTAAAGAGATGGAAATAACCCGGTTTCGTCTACCGCACGCCTGCGGCTGGCACCGTACGGCGCGGCTTGATGGAGAAGGCAGGCAGGCAACCCTGTAGGCAGTCGCTGCACACGGTACGTGAAGGATGGATTGGATGCACGGCTGCCGCGTGGGTCCAGTGAGCCCAGTACAGAATTACTGCGATCTGATCGGCGGTCTGTTGAGTACGTGGCAGACATGACTAGGAGGACACTGGTAATTGCTCCGGAAAGGACTCGGGAGACGTAGAAAGATCGACAGAGGAGAGAACATGATTCTTTAGTTAGTGCTAAAATGAACCTATGCACACAACAATGCTAATGCCGTGACGTCCAGCGCTAGTGCAGTGTTGGGCCCTGACGGCTTGTTAATCACCTCAAGTCATGCAGACGATTAGGAGCGGTTCCCGAGGGGGGAGCACGGCCCTTGTTCTTCATCCAGCTGTGAATGGGCGAGATCATCCCATTCTTTCCCCTTTCTTTCTTCTCGCCACGTTTCTGGTGCGCGCGGTGCACGATGATGGCGTGCACGCATCCTCACATGTCGACATGTCCGCCGCACGAGCACAGAGCACCGCGGCTCATGAGCCTAGGGCTAGGCATCTTTCATTGCTGGAGCCAAGACCTCTGCACCTCTTCTCGCTTTCCGGACGCCATGACCGAGGCGCATGATGTTTGTCTTGTCGACGATCCTACTAGTACACTCCAGTATTCCGATCCTCGCCTTTCTTTAACCATAGTTTTAGGTTAAGCGAGCAATCAGGAACTAGCAGCGTCGCTAATGCTTCTCGACCCTCTCGTACGTACGTCCTGCCGCTAATGCCAGCATCGATGCCGAACAAAACACTTGTGACAATCGTACTGCTACTTGTAGCAGGCACCTGTTCTACGAGCATTCATGCAGATTTCGCATCGCACACGGCAAGCCAGCAACCGCAGCAGTACCCACCCTGTTTTGTGCAGAGCTCGAGGTAGCAGCTGAAGCAAGCACCAAGTGAGTGAGGCAGCCAACGGATACCTGGCAGCTGGCCTGCCCAGTCCATTGCAGTTTTAAAGAAAACCCGAGGAAAGAAAGAAAGAAAGAAAGGAAGACACTGGATCCAGTTTTTTATACTGACATAAGGGGCCCACCGTCCACGTCCGTTTCCAGCAGTCACTGCTGCTGCTGCTGCCTCGCCCGTCCTCAGAAAAAGTGTTAAAGGTGAAAGTGGGGGGAAAAAGGTTTGGGAGTTTGGACTCGCCCGTCCTTGTCGCTCTAGGCGCGAAGCCAAAGCAGGCTCGGCCCGATCCGATCGCTCGTCGCTGTATGTTTGCGCGTTTTTCAAATTTGAATCTGCACCGTTGGTGTGCAGCTCGGCCGTGCACCGGCAGCGGCTAGACGGCGGCGTACGTAGGAACTTGCCGACAGGCCCGCCACCGCTGGTGGTAGGCCCATGTGCTGTGGTCCGTAGCCGAGTCCTTTGGCTTGGCTCGTACTCTGCGCCCACGACGCACCCGTTTTGGACAGGTGGGTGCTCACGTACGCACCGTACATTCGTAGCACGACGCATGGTTACTCGTAGATGCCTGGACAAGCTCCGATCCGCTGATACGGTCTGGCTGCTTGCCCATCGGAGGAGAGGCCTCCTGAATCGAAGGGATGGGCTCGCCTCGCCTGCATGCATCGATTTGAAATCCTGAGATAGATTTGCTGCTGCTTGTGCTGCAAGCAGATTTGATTGCGCGGGGCGGGCGTGGATGACTAGACCTAGACGCAGACGGCGCATGATTCCTCCCGTTCCGTGGTGCTGCTGGCTGCGTGCGTGCGTGCGTGCGTGCACACATCCCAGTTTCTTATTGGGCTGAAAGAAGGCCGGCCATTAGTTTTTGTTGGTGGGTGGGCCTAGCGCTTGTCATGACAGCCCAGGCAAACAGTGTCCGTTCCTTAATTCGGCCCGCGCAGGAAGTTATATTTGAGGCCACCTCAAATTCTTCCTTGGTCCTCGCCTCCCCAGTCCCCACGGCTGACGCACTCCGCACGCTCTCGTCCGGCTGCCAAACCTGACGAGGAAGACGGACGGTCCGCCTCATCTGGGCCGGCCGCGGAGGTACGATCGGACGGCTGAAACGTGCCCAGGGGTGGACCGTATTTGAAAATTGAAATACCGTCCACCTTTGATGTCGCGCGGATCGCCGCCACCGCTTCAAGCTGTCGCTCCCCGGAGTGCCGCCGTGCGTCCATCGAGCACTCCTGATGGGTTCTGGCAGCCTCCCAGTCGCGCCGTCCTGCTTGCGTCGAGTAGAGGTGGCCCGTGTTCTCGCCACCTCTCTGCATCAGGCCGAGGCTCGCCGGAGCGCCGTCCAGCGAGCGCACGATGGCCGTTCCTTCTTGGGGCCTCGAAGCTGCCATCTCTTCCATCGAGCAAGGCCAGCGCTTCCATGGCTCCGTGGTGATGACAGGCATGGCAGTCTGCAGACATGCACATCGTACGCCCGATGCTGAGTTGAGAGTTTAGACTGACTCCAGCGGCGTCCGGTAAAGCGTCCGGTTCTCTATTAACAGAGGATACTGTAGCACCGTATCGCTCCATCGGTGTGCCGTAACGCGTGCGGTAAAATGGAGGGTATGGCCTGCGTCCCGCACAGAGGCAGGGAGTACCGGCGTCCTCCATCGCATGGGCCCTCCAGCGCATCTCCACGCGCGCGGGCGGCGGGGGCGGGGCGGCGCGGCAGGGGCGGGGCGGCGGCGCGCGGGCGGGGCGGCAGGCCGCGCGCGGGCGGGGCGGCGGGGCGGCGGCGCTCGGGCGGGGCACGCGGGGCAGGGGCGCTGCGGGGCGTTGCACTCGGGGAAACGGATGTCGGAAGAAATGATAGAAAAGTAAAATTGTGGGGTATAGAGGATGGAAATAGAGGACGCTGTTGGAGTTAAGTTTGGTATAGACAGTGAAGTTGATACAGAGGATGGATATAGCGGATAGGATTTGGAGGATATCGCTGGAGATAGCCTTAGAATAAGAAGGCTCTTGCGGTCTGCAGCACAAATTGCTAGCGAGAAATCGGTGTACTTCAAGTGCCTTGGCTCCAATGAATCTCTGATAGTCTGAGGGGGCTGGGTCTAAAGAATCGCTGAGGATGTACTATGACATTCTCAGGTTCTGAACCATCGCTGCCATGAAAACACAATTCAGCTGCCCCGGTTCTCAGCTTACAGATACCCCGTGCAGGAAGTATCAGCACAGCAGACGTAGCAGTGGCTTCAGACATCAGAGGATGCCATCAGCCACGAGCGGGGAAAAATCAAACCCAACTCAGCTCGGACCCCCTTCTCTTCTTCCTCCCATGTCCATGCTCCCCCTCCCGCTTGGACCTTCAACCATCCAGTATCTGAAGTACTAGTTCCTCCTCTTCGAACACAGAACTGCTGCGGAAATTTTTTTTTTGAAAAGTTCTACTGCTGCATTAGACATTTAGGCCTCTCCTGCGACTAGTTTAATTGCCTCGTGCTTCCAACCAGTGAGGACGGCGGAGCACGTACATACCTCGATTTTGAACTTTTCAAACTCTGGAATCATACATAGGATTCAGAAACTGGACTCACCTCACAACTCACAATGGGGACGACAACTTTCACTGTTCCAGTAACACGAAACTAAAAGAAGATCGAAAGGCCATCCGATTCTTTCTTCTCAGCTCCCAACATTCCACCGCCTGCTAAGTCACGCCGCCGCGGCCCCCTCCGTCCCTGGGTGGCGCCTGCGACGATGAGCGAGCATGTCCCCGGCCTCCTGCTCTGCAAGGTGGCGCACAGCGGTGGCGAAGGCCAGCGTGGAATGGAGCGGCCGCCGCCCCAATCTCCGTTCCTCGCCTTCACTTGCTGCTAAAGCTCGCGTGATGTCGGGGGTGTTCGTCGGGGTTTATGTCGCGCGCGCGCCATGGATGCACATGTGACGACCGGGGGGGGGGGGGGTGCCGGTTGTAGCAATGAACGCGCAGCTTCCTCTTGGCGGTGGTCGGCGATGATGTGCGGAGACCGGCGAGATGATTGCTCCAGGCCGGTTGGGAGCGCGGCCATTCGAGTGCGAAGCCATGATTTCGCCTGGAGACCTCGCGTCGTGCGCCATTAACTCGTGGCAATGGCATGAATTGCTACTTGCCCATGGGGCATGGCTCTCGATTGGAGAAGAGGAGAGGAAGGGGTCAGCCTGCATCGATTTGAAGGCCTAGAGACATTTGCTTTGCGCTGCGCGTAGACTTGAATCCTTGAGAAATTTGCATGGATCGAGATAGCTGAAACGTGAAACATACACAGAGAGACTGCTGGTAAATTCAGAACAATCCAATCTGGTGGCCGGGACTATATTGCTGATCTGCATTCATCCTATCGTACATCGGTGACCGTGAAGAACTCACTCGCAATCGCTACAGTTGGCTCGCAGCTAAACGAACGCGATCTTGCAGCAAGCAGATTCCATGGCCGTAGAAGAGGCGAAGAGAACCAGCATGCCAGCGATGACCAACGCGCCGAACACCGCGAACGGCACCCCTCTCGGCCTCTCCCCGACAACCACCAGCAGCAGCGGCACGGCGGCACCCATCTGCGCCGGCTGCGCCGAGCACCCATGCTCCGCGTTCGGCGCCACCGTGGGGAACAGCTCTGCCGTGCAGACGACCAGCACCGGCCCGAGCATTGCCGGAGGCCCCAGCAGGCACGGCGTCTGCGCGAACACGTCTCGGTCGAGCTCGCGTAACGGTTGACGCTCCTCGCACCTGAGATCCACTATGTGCTCTGTTTCTCCTGAGCCGTGAGTCAGCAGAACACCACGCCCACCCGCTGCCAAGGCTGACGAGGAAGAAGACGCGCCTCATCTGTGCTGCGAAGATCCGATCGGACGGATGAAACGTGCCCAAGGGGTGGACGGTATTTGAGATACCGTCCACCCGGTCGGTATTTGAAGTAACGACCACCCTTGAAGTCGCGCGAACCGCCGCCTCCGCTTAACGCCGTGGCTCACCGGAGCGCCGCCGTGCGTCGAGCACTCCCTTGAGTCCAGGAAGCCGCGCCGCCATGCTTGCATCAGGTAGAGGAGGTTCGTGTTCACGGCACCTCGATGTCTGCATCAGGCCGAGGCTCGCCACAGCGCCCGCACGCCGTTCGTTCGTTGATCTCGTCCTTTTCCTTCTTGAGGCCTCGAAGCTGCCGTCTCTTCCATCGAGCAAGGTGAGCGCACCGTTGGCTGCTGACAATGATCGATGGAGGCGTAGGACGGCAGCACCAGGTGAGTGGCAGGCATGGCAGTCACCAGACATGCCACCGCTTCTCAATTGAGGAGATCTTGCGGCCTCCAGCTCAAATTGTAAAACAAAAATCGGCGAAGTACTTTGCGTGTTTGGCTCCAAGGAATTAGCAATCGCTGAGCATATATTACGATCCCAAGTTCTGAATCGTCGGAGTCATGAAGTGATGAAGACACAACTCAGTTGCCCCGGTTCACAGCTTAGACTGCTGTAGTGTATCATCAGTTCATTCAGTTACATCCTGACAAGCAAGCAGCTGTAGCATCATTTCATTTGCATCGCTGGCTGGTGGCTGCTGCAAAATACTACCTAAACAACTACAATTTGGAACGTATGGAGTATAAGATTTTCTGACAACATCTACACCCTTACAAGTTAGAAACCCATGTATTTCTGAAGAGAGGTGTAGCACTTAGCTGTCCTCTGATTTCCTGCGACACTGAGAGGACACCATGCTTACAAAAGGCGAGGTGACACCATTTCATCTTCATCAGTAATCCCAGGGAGGCCCTGCTGTCGCAGTGAACTTGCCTTATTAGTTTGTGGAATTATTTCCAGATTTCTTTTCTGTGGATTCTTTTAAACGATGCTTGTTGAGCCAGCATAGATGATCTGCTTTTCCCGCTTTTGAATGATATTTCCTTTTCCCATTGATATGCGGATTCTAGTGTTTAATTTTTTTCCCCCCTGAATATAAGGTATTCTTGGTATATTAGGAGGCCACACATCGGCTCATTGGGTAATCCCCCGTAAAATCCCATTAATCACGCAAATCTCATTAATCTTGGGTAATCTGCCATTTTAATCCATGAATGGCGCCAATCAGAACTTGTTCTACAAAATCGTAGAATCTTTTGATATTTACTGACTTCGAGAGTATTGCAAGGATGCTTCTTCCACAGCAGTGATGGCATGTGTGAGTTTCTCTTCACCAAATGTCTCCATTAGAATTACTGATCGGTAAAAAAAAAAAGATTGCCACGCATGAACGATAGTCAACAACGTTAAATTAACAAAATTCTCCTGAGAGTTGTGGAGCACTAGAGATTACAAACACATTTTCAAGTTGTTAAACTCTAGTGTGTTCAACTTTCTGAGAATAACAAACAGAAAGGAAAAACTATGGATCTGTTCCTGGCTTTACATGGGATTTGCAATGGCACCAACTCAATCAACTTTCTCTACAATTCTCCTGTGTCTCACTTTTTTCCCCTCCTTTCTTTCTGTTTCTTCATGTGCTGGATGGAGTTTGCTGGTGTTAAAGTGGTCCTATTGTACTTGCTGGTATTAACAGGGAGGAGCCACCGAGCCACAGCTTCCCAGCGGAGGGTGGGGGGCCTCTCCCCCAGCCGGCCAGCCCGCGGCCGCCGGTCTGGTCTCTGCGTGGAGGGAGGGAAAGCAGGCGGTCAATGCGGAGGACAGGGGAAACCCAGGCGTCCACGCCTCCTCTGTCCCATTCGCAACAGAAATGGAAGCCCGCCTCGCTTTTTCGCAACTGCCCCACGATGCGGACAAAACCGAGCCTGCCCCTGCCGCAGCGCAGGCCATCTCTGTTGGCATGGCAGCCGCCTGCACCGCCGGCCTCACCCCTGCTTGCCTTTCACAGCAGCCTTTCCCATCCCCGCTCTCTGCCAACCCCCCCCCCCCCCCCCCCCCCCCCACCCACACCCACCAATCCTCAACACTTTTTCATCTTGCAATGGAACTGAAATTTCAGGACTGCTCTACTGAAAATTTCACAGGAATTCTCACCTCATTATTTGGACGATTTTACAAGCAACAGTAACGTAGAAAACTTGATCGCAGCATGATTTACCACATCACACAGCTAATGCATCAACTAAGCTTTGATGCGTAGGAAGGAATGAACGAACGATCCAACATTCCAACCAACCGAGAAACAACACGAAGAACAAGGAATCAACAGAGGCATTCACGCATATAATCTGAGTTCGATAAATTACTCCATTTCATTCCATTCATAGATAGGATGGATACATCGGGCAGTGCCATTCATGATCATGGCTACCGAATTCAAACAGAAACATTACTACCACTCCAAAAGACAGATCCATATCACCACTTCTCCATAGGGCTTCTTCCTTAGAACGACACGAACGACGACGAGAACGAAACACTACAACTACTAAAAGATAGATAGATGTTGGCTATGGCTTCATGCAAGAGCCAGGAGGTGGGACTCGGATCGGATCCGACGACGAGGCGCGACGCTCCTAGCGCCTCTTGGGGCACTCACGGGAAATGTGGCCCTCCTCGCCGCAGTTGTAGCACCCGCGGCCGCCGCCGTAGCCTCCGCCGCCGTTCTGGGAGCAGTCCCTGGCCATGTGGCCCTCCTCGCCGCATTTGTAGCAGCCGCGGCCGCCTCCGCCGCCACCGTAACCGCCGCCGCCGTTCTGGGAGCAGTCGCGAGCCATGTGGCCCTCCTCGCCGCACTTGTAGCAGCCGCGGCCGCCTCCGCCGCCACCGTACCCGCCTCCTCCCCCGTAGCCGCGGTCGCCGCCGCTACCGTAGCCGCCGCCCCCGCCGTAGCCGCCACCTCCGTAGCCGCCGCCGCCTCCTCCCCCGTAGCCGCGGTCGCCGCCGCCGCGCCCGCCGTAGCCCCCGTCGGGGCGTTCCCCGCCGGCCAGCGCCCCTCCGCCGGGCGCGGAGACGTCGAGAGCCTTGGCGCGGCCGTCGTTGTCGGCGCCCACGGTGAACTCGACGGTGTCGCCGTCCTTGATGTTGGGGTAGCCGTCGGCCTTGATGGAGGACTGGTGGACGAAGAGGTCCTGGCCGCCGTCGTCGGGGGTGATGAAGCCGAACCCCTTGGTCCCGCTGAACCACTTCACCGTCCCGGTGACCCGATCCGCCGCCATCTCAACTACTCCGCCCGCAGGAACCGAGGCCCTCGCTCGCAGACCCTACAAAACCCTAGATAGACTGGTGCGGAGGAGGAGGTGCGGAAACGATGCGAGGAGGAGGGCGGCCGGGCTTGCCCTTTTAGAGGCGAATCCGAGGGGGCCGGGCCGGCGGGCTGGGTGCGCAATGTAACCGGGAGGGTGGTGTGTAAAGCTCGCTGACATGTGGGACGTGGATCAGGTGGGTCTCCGTGTCAGTCAGATAGTAGGTGGGTCTTGCCTTTCCATCGTACCGTGTTTCTCCCGCTCCTATCGGTGGGCCGGGTGCGGAATGGAAGCGGAAGGGTTCGTAAAGCTCTCTGACATGTGGGCTGCTATCCTGTTGGGACCCATGTGTCAGTAGTAAAAAAGGATGGTTTCGCCTTCGTATCCTCTACCATGCATTCGACCCCCACCTACTCCCACATCTCCCGCAATCAATGAGCGCTTCCGTTTCTATGCCAGCTGAGGCGTCGCCGAGCTGTAAAATATCTTGCGTCCGCGGCGTCCGCGTGGAATCGCAGGATTGGAAGGGGAGGCTAGTTTTTGTTGTGAAATAATAGTTTTTGTTGTAGAGAAAAGAAAAAAAGACTACGCAAAAAAAAGAAAGAGAATAGCTGTTATGCGAATCAAACTTGATGCCGCTGCAGAAGTTCCCATCTCGTGCATGGCAGGTTGTCAGGTGTTCACGGGGTGTTTGATACTTCTTCCATATTAAATATTTGGACATAAATTAAAAATATTAACTATATATTAATTATAAACTAATTATATAAATGGAGACTAATTCGCGAGACGAATTCATCAAAACTAATTAGTCTACAATTTGACGATATTGTGTTACATTAAATATATGTTAATAATGGATTAATTAAATTTAATAAATTCGTTTCGTAAATTAGTCTCGATTTATGTATTAGTTCTATAATTAATTTATATTTAGACCCCTCTAATTGGTATCCAAACATCAGATTTGACCTAAACTAAAATAAATCCATTGATGCAAACAGCTTCTCAAATAAGTGATTGCACACTATGTGGATGGAAGTCGAAGGTGGAAGATGAAAAACCCTCGGTCAAAGGCCGGCTAACCCTGTCCTGCGGGCGTGCTAGAGGATAGAGCTGTGTCCATCTGAACTGGGGAACGGGCCCGCGCTCGGCACCAGGTTTTCGTGGCCGAGCCCGTGATTCCCCTCTGCTGCAACCTGAAAGCCTGCAAATGGAGCTGAGCTCGCGTGCAGCATGGTACTATGGAGAGTGGCAAAGACACATGCTGCTCGGCTGCTCCTTTGGCAGAGATCACAGAAGAGGAGAAGCTGCCACGGCCCACGGGCAAAGACCCGCCCCCCTGCAGTGGGCGCCCACTACAAGCACTTGACAACTTCGATTTGAATTCCGAGGATAATTTGCTCGGTTTGAAGCCCAAGATTTGTTGGAGATAATGTGAACGACACGGGCGAACTGCCCGTCTATTTGTCTAATGTTTTGGAGCCAGCTACCTCTTGCGCTACATTGTCAATTGACTCCGGGTCTAAAAGGGTGCTTGTTTACCGCGGATCAGACTTTGGATCCGTCGTATTGGATGTTTAAACACTAATTAGAAATATTAAATATAGATTAATTAAAAATAATTACATAAATATAGGCTAATTTTGTAAAATGAATCTATTAAACTTAATTAGTCCATGATTTGATCATATTACGCTACAGTAAATATATGCTAATAATAGATTAATTAGGTTTAATAGATTTATCTTGTGAATTAGTCCTGATTTATGCAATAAGTTTTATAGTTAGTTCATATTTAATTTCATAATTAACATCCAAACATATAGTTTGGATTAAAAATTAGTCCATAGATACAAATAGCCTCTGAGCTCACTCCGGCCCTGATGACAAAGTAGACAAAACACAAATACTACTGTTGACTCGTTGCCATGCACTTCCAGTCACAACAGACTAACAGGAAACGAAACTATATAAGGCCTGTGCTCCTGAGAACAAGGCTGTTGTGCGATGCAGCAGCTGGTTGCGCTGTAATGGGCTGACAAAAGGCCGGCCCTGAGGCCCATTACCAACTCTTTATGCTTGGTTGCGGATTAGGCCGTTACAACCCATCGCATCTCTACCACGATGGTACAATTGACATCACTGACATGTTCCTTCCCGGTAATCCCAATCGTGGTCTGCGCTTCGTCCTCCCTGTCCCTTTGCTTGGACCTTGAACACTCCACTCCAGTATCTCAGAGCTATTCCTCGATCCATCATGGAGTCCTCTGTCCACTCCAAACAAATCATGGTCTGAATTAGACCTTGCATTGCTTTTATTTTATCTCCACGTGCTGGCAACCTGCGAGGAACTGAGGATTACTGCGCACTTGCCACTCGTTTGAGTCCAGCTCCGGCTTCCTTGCCGAAAGCAACATGTGCATATGCTACCTCGGTGCTGATCTCTCCAAGCATATGAACACAACTAAAGATCATTCAGATGATCAGAAAACTGGGTCGTGGAGATGTACATTCTGACCAATGCAGCTTCGCGTAACTCACCTCCGACCGCACGACGTGGACGACAACTTCCATTCTTTCAGAAACACGAAATTACAAGAAGATCGAAAGACCATTTCTAGCTTCCAAACGACTGCCGTTGATCCGATCCCCTCCACTCACTCACTCCAGAAGGGTCGTCTTCTCCCCTTCCTCCAGGCCGGCCATGGTGTCGTACAGGGGCTTGTTCATCGTCTCCGGCAGGTAGAAGACCAGCAGCCCGCCGACGATGCCCGACGCGCCGAACACCGCGAACGGCACCCTCTCGCCGAGAACCACCACCAGCGGCGCCACGATGGCGCCCATCTGCGCCGCCTGCGCCGTGCACCCCAGCGCCGCGTTCCGCACCACCGTCGGGAACAGCTCCGCCGTGTAGATGAACAGCAGGTTGTACGTCGCCGCCATGCCGAAGATGCCCACCACGCCGCACGCCATCCGCACCACCCTGCGCGCGCGCGGTCCAAGTTCATTATTAGTTTGCAACAGCTGCCCGTTAGTGGCGTGGCAAATTGGCAAGGGTTGGCCTTGGCCCGATGATCCTTGAAGGCAAAATTACCTCATGATGCCAGCGCCGGCGATGAGACTCCCGGCGGTGCAGAAGACGCCGCTGAGCAGCATGGTGCCGATGGCGAGCGGCTTCCGCCCGAAACGGTCGAGGAGCAGCGCGGTGAGCAGGTAGGCGGGCATCTCGGCGAGCGAGTTGGCGACGACGCTGACGTAGAGGTTGGTCTTGAGGTTGACCACGTTGAGGCTGAGGCCGTAGTACACCACCGAGGCGAGGAGGTTGATGAGCACCGAGAGCACGAGGCGGACCCGCGTGGTCCCCGACCGGAACACGTCGACGATGGAGCCCGAGGAGGCGTCCGCCGGGCCATCGGCGCCCTTCCCTTCCTCGTCCTCGTCGTCGAGCTTGAGCGCGACGTCGTCGGGGACGGCCCTGCCGTTGGCTGCCGCGATGGCGCGGACGACGCGCATGGCGTCGTCGGCCCGGCGCCGCACAAGGTACCACCGCGGGGACTCGGAGACGAAGGGCACGACGGCGGCGACGAACGCGAGGGACGGGAGCGAGGTGACGACGTAGAGCGTGCGCCAGGAGCGCGGGAAGAGCGCGGCGACGCCCGCGAGGGCCGCGATGCCGCCGGAGAAGAAGTAGAAGGTGGACATCCCCGCGGCGCCGCGGCGGGAGGGCCCGATGGGCTCGGTGGCGAGGACGAAGGCGAGGACGCCGACGCTGCCGGTGCTGAAGCCCGTGAGGAGGCGCAGCGCGGCGTAGGCCCAGTAGTTGGGCGCCAGCGCGGTGAGGAGGCCGAAGGCGGCGTTGAGGACGCAGACCACCTGCAGCGAGCCCTTCCGGCCCAGGAACGAGTCCGAGAGGTGCCCGAACACGCCGGCGCCTGCAGCAGCAGACAGAGTCAGCAGCAGAGAAGATAACATCATGTACGGTTGGGCCTGCTCTAGCTCAAAAAGTAGCCCAAAAATCAACCCAGGCCCGCGGGCCGTAGCTAGTAGTTCACAGGAAGGACCCGATGGCCGACTATTTTTTGTCAGGTTTGAGTAAGGAGATGGTGATGTGCCAGTTGCCGGTTGCAGACGAGAGGCAAAGCGATTTGATTGGTGACCGCCCCCGTCAGAGCCGAGGTGGCACTTGGCACGGCCGGGACGGCCACGTAGCCGAGCCACGGTAGGCAATCTGCTCCACGCGTGTGCGCACGTGTCACGTCTCCCTACGCCGCCTCGCAGACCAATCCGTCGCTGAGCCGATCCTGACGAGAAGCGTGGAGGATTCGTCGCCCCTGCCTTCTGAACGCATGTCCCCATTCCCAAACCGATCTGCGTGTCCCCACCGTGCGGAACTGCAGGTGTGCAGTGGAGAAGAGAGATGGTCAGCGAGCCTAACAAGCTGCTATGCATCTTGCAGGCCTGATTGATCCGAACACGAGTCCACGGCCACAGGCAGTGGATGCCGCGTTGCAGCGGGATGCTTGGATCAGGCGGAAAGATTCCTCGGTACATCTCGCCCCAGGCTGCCAGCAGCCGCGGTGACGAATCGCGCCGCTGGACGGGACATGCGCGTGCGACTGGTCCAGAGTCTAGACTCGCTTTGGACTCTACGGGTTATGATGGGTATGAGCCAGAAAATAAAAGGAAAAATTAGCTGGTGCACTGGATCGCCGATCTCTACTGATTGATGAGATAGAGTTGTCGCCAGTAAATAAATTATGTGAGAGGCGACGGCATCACGGGGGCTACGCGACAACAGAACACGATGCAAGTCAAACAGCGGCTGCACTCCAGTCCTACCTCGCGGCTAATGATGCTGTCGCTCCGCCGGCTACGTACGCTGGCTAGTCGGCACAGGTCCACAGAGGCGCACGCATACGGCGGCGGCGGCGGCGTTCATCTCGTCTGCCAGGCACACCGTGCATCCACCCACCACGCGCGCATCGACAGATCGACCGGCCGGCGGCGGCCGTCACTCGTGTGGACGTGGCCGTCGAAAGGGGAATGCAAAGCACCCTAGACCGAGAGCCGAGCGGCGGCGCGGATTGGTGGGCTCCCCTCCCGCGCGGGGGCGTAATCAGCCAAGCAAGCGGGGGCCGCGGGAAAGCGCACCACGAGATCCCGCTCACGTCTGCTCGCCTACCGGCTAATTCTAGCGTCCCCGACGAATACGATGGGACTTCAAGAGTTAATCCTGCTCGAACGGCGGCGCCAACGCACTCTAATTTCTTTTTTTTTTGAAACAAAAACGCACTCTAATTTCGTCTTCCGGCCAGCTCTCGATCCGAGAATGCCAGGACACAGCCTGCCGGAATCCTTAATCCTACGCCTAATTGCCCAAAATTACTCTCCGACGATCGAATGCGCACAGAATCGGAGGTGCTTACTGGGAAATGTAATGAAGGATTGGAATCGGAGGAAAGTGTGCTGACCGATCATGCAGCCGGCGAAGAAGACGGCCTGGGCGAGCCCGACCTTGTAGCGCTCGCCGCAGACGAGCCCCCACTCGGCGACGGTGGACGACGCGGCGCCGTCGGCCCACTCCCACCCGGCCGCCGCGCCCGCGCACCGGTCGCCGCAGCCGGCGCCGCCCGCGGCGGCGCAGACCATGGCGGGCTCCCGGTCCGCGAAGATGATCACCATGGTGTGCAGCGCCTCCAGCGCCCACGCCGCCGACACGAGCACGAAGTGCCGCAGCTGCCACCGCCCGAACTCCCCCGCGTGCGCCGACAGCGCCTCGTCGATGCCCACGCGCCGGCCCTTCCTCTGCTGCTGCTCCGCCGCCTTCGCGCCGGCGGCGCCGGGGAGGAGGAGGGGCTCCGTGGACATGCCGGTGCTGGCTGGCCGCGCGACGTCGCTGTTGTGGATTGGGCGCCTGCGGCGCGGAGCGTGCGTTCCGGGCGCCGAGCGAGCCGCGGGCCGTTATTTGTAGCTAGCCGAGTCCGCCGGCGGAGGCGGAGCCAAGCATGGGATGAGCGCGCCCAGGCCCCAGGCGCGTCTGGTGACGGCGTGCCGTGTTTGTTTCGGAAGCTATTCACGGCGTCCGTCCTCGCCGGCTTCCTGGTAATCGACAGTTGGGATGGACGCGATCACCAACTCACCCTCTCCTGGTTTAGCTCGCGGGCCGTTCTACTAGCCTGTGTCGTGCCGTTTGCAGTGGCTCTCGACGAGACGGCTTGCTTTGGAACGTGTCGAGATCGAATCCCATCCAGTTCCCAGTTCCCTGTCCTGGAACTGCAGGAGACAGTTCAGCCAGTGCACATCACATTCACATCTCACGATTGGATTGGAGACAGGCAGAGGCAGCGGCGTGGCGTGGCGTCAAACCATGAACAGTGAGCTGCAGCAGGCTGTCTAGGTACTACTGCTGTGCTACAGTGTGGCAGCTCGTGTTCGGTGGCGCGGTCCAAACGTTAGTCTCACTTCATCCACTGATCCAGCAAACAGGTCAATGCGCGCTGATCTTGACACCTGCGTGAGATGATCGATATGGTTGGTTCTCTCTAATCTCCATGGCATCGACACGGGTGATGGCCGGGAGCCACGCCACGCACGCACGCACCCAGGAGTTCTCGGGGGGGCAGCAAACCAGCAGCGACGACGGGGGCACGTACGGTGCTGCGGAGATCATTTTCGCCGCCGCCGTTTACCGGAAAAGCGACGGTTTTATCCGCGGAATCGTGCAGCGGATATGCTGCTCGCTCTGGGGCTCCCTTTCGGACCCGTAGCAGCAAGAAGGGCTTTGCTTTGTTTGTGGTTGGGGCTGAAAGGCCAATCAACCGCGCGTGCGGCGGCGAGCGGAACGAACCCGCCGGGTCGTCCGAAGGTCCCTAGCTCCGCCGTCCGCCGTGACCCGATCACGCTCCAAAGCTCGCTGGGATGACGGACCGGCAGGATCAGAGACCGGGCTGACACGTCGCATGTGCCGCCGCAGCAGATGTCGGATCCCCTCGCCCGGCACGGCGAGCAGCGCCTACAGCGTCCGGACACCAAGCAGCAAGCGACCCAACCGCACGTGGCGCGCGGACCAGGGGTTACTAGAGGGCACGACCGCCGCCGGCGCTGGGTTGTCAGACGCCGCCGCCCGAGCCTGCTCTCGTGCTGTCGGGACGAAGGGGGTGTTCGTTTTCGGGTATCTAAATTTTAGAGGGGTCACATTAAAGAGAATCTTATCATTTAGAAGTATTAAATAAAGTCTAATTACAAAACTAATTGCAGAACCCTAGTGCTAATTTGCGAGACGAATCTAATGAGGTATATTAGTCCATGATTAGCGAACAATTACTGTAGCATCACTGTGGCAAATTATGGATTAATTAGGCTCATTAAATTTGTCTCGCGAATTAGCATCTAGCTGTGCAAAAAGTTTTATAAACAGATTTTATTTAGTACTTCTAAATAGCAAGATTCTCTTTGATGTGATGGGTCTAAAGTTTAGATAGGAGGAAACGAACACCCCCGAAGACGCAACCCAACCGGATCGCGCTGCTGCTGTGGCGCGGTGTGGCGTTAACTCCTCGAGGCCTGCGACCGGTGGGCCGTGGTCGCGGCGGCATGACGGCTCCGCTTAGCGCCATACTACTACTACTCCTAGTACCTTGTAGAGCTTCGTCATTCCCCCCGGGTCGCCGATGGGGGCAGCGGCGGCCGCTGCTCAAGCGGCGATCTGGTGCGCGCCCGTGTGCGTCACGCGCGGAGGTTTTGAAGTGGGCTTTCTGTGCCAAGAGCAAGATGGGCCTCGTTGCTGCTCCTCTTCCCTTATCTTATGCCGAGCTTGTTGGGCCAGACGGAGTAACAAACAACACAAACCATCCAGGCCCCCACTCCCACAACAGCTAGATCCAACCATTTCCTGGCGACCATTTTGTTGGCCCGATATCACGTCGTGTTGCCGCCCCTGGCAGAAAATTTGGTACCACGTCGTTTGGACGTTTGGTATTTGGTGGACTGGACGTTCATCACCTGCGGAAAGCACACGAACAGGAAAAGAAAAGGATGCGAACATCGTCAGTACGGAAGGATCCCCAGGGCCTTGCCGTACTCGACCACGCCCTGGTACACCTCGTCCAGCGTCTTGCACCTGAACTCGAACCCCTGCTTCACCAGCTTCGCCGACGACAGCCTCACTCTCGGCTTCTCCAGGAGCTCGCCGGAGCCTATGTTCACGCTGTACTGCGGGTACTTGTCCGCCAGGAACTGCGCGATC
Source organism: Panicum hallii (assembly GCF_002211085.1). Lineage (NCBI taxonomy): Eukaryota > Viridiplantae > Streptophyta > Magnoliopsida > Poales > Poaceae > Panicum > Panicum hallii. The sequence goes on along the minus strand of NC_038048.1, from coordinate 44,920,993 downwards.
TCGACGACGGTGGTGTCGAAGCTGCTGCAGATGTACCTCCCAGACGCCGCCTCCGCCTCGGCCAGGAACACCTCGGCGCGGCAGAGGTCGTCCAGGTCGACGACGGGCACCCCGCCGAAGGACTTCTCGATGCCCTTCAGCATGGCCAGCGCCGCCTCGTCGCCTAGAGTCAATTGCACATACGAACTCACGATTATTTACCCTGCAGCATAGTAAAAACTTCCAAAGTAACATGAGAAGCCGAGAATTTTCTCTGCAGGCTGCAGCATCGTCGTCTTCTCAGTTCTCACCGGATATCAAGGAGAGGCTGGCGGGGACGCTCGTGTACACCTTGGGCACCGGCGACGCGCCCACGGTGAGGACGGGGCACGCGATGGCCAGGCTCATGCCGTGCTCCTGCGCGAACCGGAGCGCCGCCTTCTCCGAGAGCACCTTGGAGAGGACGTACCCCTGCAAATGGTGGTCTGTACTGGCTGAGCACGTCGCATTAGCATGAGCACGAGCTGACAGAAGTGCACGCACGCACGCACCCAGCTTGGTGGCTTCTCGGCGGCGACCCACTCCAGGTCGGACCATGACTCCTCGTCCAGCACGTGGCCGTCGCCCTCCAGCGGCCGGATGCACACCGAGGAGGCCGCCGAGGTCAGGACCACGCGCCGCACCGTCCCCGCCCTCGCGCACGACCTCATCACGTTCAAGGTCCCGCGCACGGACGGCTCGATCTGGTCTCTCTGCCGTACAGTACGCCAGGCAGCAGGCGAGAACACGACGGCGAGAGCCGGGAGCGAGGCTCGGTCAGTGATCGGCGGCAACTAGAAGAGAGAAATAATGCTAGTTCAGCCGCGACAGGTGTTCACCTCGGGATCCTCCGACGTGAGGTTCACCGGAGCGGCGACGAGGAAGGCGTAGTCGCAGCCGGCCACGGCGTCTTCGAAGCTGCCCTCGTCGTCCAAGTCGGCGCGGAGGATCTCCAGGGGGCCGAGCGCCTGCAGCTCCATGAGGTGGGCGTTCTTCTCCCTGTCGTCTGCATATATAGATTATTCGTTACAGCAGTTCATGAGTACTTTCGGAGTTTCAGCGATCAAACCAAATGCATTGGGAGCAAGACGATTATCTGCCCTACTCAAGTTACTACACATTTCACAAACAATACGCGCGCACCAATTTCCTCCGAACCGATCGAACCATCTTATATCAGAACTGAATTCAGCAACTAATAACTCAATTGGGGGGGGGGGGGGGGGGGGAAGCAGAGTTGCAATGCAAACCTACCGGGGTTTCTGACGGTGGTCTTGACGGCGTATCCCCTCTGCAGCAGCATCTTCACGAGCGCTGAGGCGATGTAGCCGTTCCCTCCGGTGACGCACGCCGTCCTCACGCCACCGGTGGCCGCCATACCGGCAGTGAGGATGCTCCGGAGATGAGAGGCTGCGGTTGCTCAGGCAGTCCAGTCACGTGGTTGCCGCGCCAAGCGGGCAAGCTAAGCTGCTAAGGTGCCCGCATCATATAGGCATCGGACAGAGCAAGATCCAGCCATGCCCATCCAGGTAGGCTAACACCGAAATGGCAGTGCTCCTAGATTGTTCCAGAGAACGCTGGACGTGGGCTCTACGGCTGGGAGGTGCCCGATTTTAGTGCTTGGGAAAACGACCGGTGTGGTAGCAAGTGGTTGATCGTCATCCGTACTAGGCAGGCCCGTGCCTTCTGCCCCAGGCGATGAACTGGGGCTGCTCGACGCTGCTGCGGAGAATAGTCAGCCGGAATCTATGGTGAAGTCGCGGAGCAGTAAATGCCAATCTTTGCGATGGCCGATGGGCGCGCTTGGGGAGAAAACTTTTTTTTTTCCTTTTTGGCGACGGAGTGACCAGAGCGCGCAAGGCACAGCACCGCTGAAGGAGGAGTGCGGGCGGTTTGATTTTTGCATGTGCCTCACTGGGCCCGTGTAGGCTAAATCCGCAGCCCAATAATTGATGGAGAGCAAGGCCACGCATGGAGGTCCATCGTGGACCGGGCTACCCTTGGCTGAACGAGAGAGGAACAGAGAGCCAAATCGACAACGATTGTATTGGCTCAGTGTGTGTTTGTACGTGTGCAGGGCACGAACGTGCCGTAACAGACTCCTAGCTGCCAGCCCTGGTCTACCGGATCTCAGCTAAAGGATAGGCCGTTACAACAGACATGCACTGAGGACCTGGTATTCTGCTAACATTGGCATCTGGCCATTGACAATCCAATGAACAAATGGCAAATTCATTTGCAATAACATAGAAGCGCATCTCGAATTCAAAAATCGCTTCGGCCGATGATACCGCAGCAGGGCAGCGGACCTAGAGCGATTGAGATGAGCTATTCCTAGCAGGCAGGAGAGCCGAGAGGAAACTGGCCCCTTGGATCCAGCCATTCAGGCATCAGGCGTCGCCCACGAGAGCGACCGGCAGACCGGCGCGCCGGCTGCTGATCTCTTGCTGCCGCGGTGGCTGCTTGCCTTGCATCCTCTCGGCACTCCCGGCCACGAGCTGCAATCTCCATCGATGCGACGCCCCCATGGGGCCATGGCCGGCAACGACACTGCCGTGTGTGGGCGCGGCGCGAGCTGTGGTGCGCGCGCGTCCGACGTGACGCACCGGGAGGATCATGTTGCCCAGCGCGCCCAATCGAGTGAAGAGAATGCCCTGGCACGCCGTCGCCGCTCACCATCAGGCATGTCAACATTTTCCACGTCGATCGGGCATGTCGCTGCCGCTGCACGGGGATGAGGGGATGAGTTCGAGTGCCGTCCGCCGTTGGTGCTGGGGCGAGCCGATCGACCAAGCGGGTGTTTGGTTTCGTGGATTTTATTTTAAGCTATATCATATTGGATGTTTTAATATTTATTAGAAAAGCTAAATATAAGTTAATTAGCTGTATAAGAATAGATTTATTCACGAGGCAAATCTATTAAGTCTGATTAATTCATAATTAGCACATATTTACTTAGTATCATATGAACTAATCACGGACCAATTAGACTTAATAGATTTATCTCTCGAATAAGTCTAGAGTTTTGAAATTTATTTTACCATTAGTTAATATTTAACTCTCATAATTAGTATCAAATATCCGACGTAACAGAACTAGAAATAAACCCTTTTTCTATCGTATATGTGGATCGCGCGCATTGCTTCTGCATTCTTTTCTTATTTTCTATAGCTGGATGCTTGCTTTCTGTCAGTGTCACGTGCGTGGAAACGTTCTATCAACCTTCCGTCTTTCTCAACTTTGTTCTGAATCACTGTACCTGCTATAGTCTCTCTTCACTAGCATTACCTCTGGCTGACTAACTAGTACTGTATATGCTTAAGCTAGCTAAAGAACCCCGCAAACTGCTGCTGCTATCTACGACAAGGACAAAAGATTATGCTCCTCGTTCTTCATAAAAGGCTTGAATTCGGGTGCAGCTAAAATGCTCAGCACACTGTATAGCCAGCATTTTCTTTTCCAGGAAGCTTAGCACAAATATTTTGTAGCATCATGCCAAGAAATGTGATTGGGGCAAGATTGATCTTTTTTTCCGACAAACAATTTTTTTTGAAATTTTGGATTCAAGTTTTAATCTCACATCTTGAAAGGGAGCACAAGAGCTACATCGATCCAAACTTAATCGCAAACAGAAAAGAAGAAGACATACACTCGAGCCAACCGCAATTATTTTGCGTTCTGACGTGACAAAAAGCACGCACACGGACTTATTTTGCGGGGGTACTGATAGATCGCCGACCCAAGCACACACGGAATCAGTTGGGCAGGATCCCCAGGGCCTTGCCGTACTCCACCATGTCGTTGTAGATGTGCTCCAGCGTCCTGAACTCGAACTCGAACCCCCTCCTTCTCCAGCTTCGTCGACGGCAGCAACGCGACCGGCTTCGCGAGGAGGTCGCCGGAGCTGCAGGGTTTCGTGCGTCATGACACTCGATCGTGAACCGTGATCGCCGGGAGTGCGGTGAAGAAAGAAAGTGCCTTACATGTCCGTGTTCACGTCGTACTGCGGGTACTTGCCGGCCAGGAAGCGGGAGATCTCGAGGATGGTCGTGTCGAGGCCGTTGCAGATGTACCTGCCGGCGGCGGCCTCCGCCTCGGCGGCGAAGATCTCGTCGCGGCAGACGTCGCGTACGTGCACCAGCGGCACCGAGCCGGAGGCCCTCTCGATGCCTCTGAGCACGTTCAGCTCCGCCTCGTCGCCGGACAGCAGGGAGATGATGGCAGGGTCGGTGGTTTAGACCTGCCGGTCGGGCGCCTCGCCGACGGTGACGGACGGGCACAGGGTCACCAGGCTGATGCCGTGCTCCGCCGCGAACCTGGACGCCGCCTTCTCCAGGAGCACCTTCGACACCGAGTACGCCTGTGTTACGATCGACGCGGTCACGGCGCTATCATCAGCAAACTGACCGAAAATTCAGGCTTCAGATCGAACTGATGATGAACATTTGCGCGCGTACCCAGAGGCCGGTCCTTTTGGCCAAGAGGTACTCGACGTCGGAGAAGGACTCCTCGTCCAGCACGTGCCCATCGCCTTCCAGCGACCTGCTGGAGACCGCCGCCGTCGACGAGGTCAGGATCACGCGCTTCACCGTCCCGGCCTTCACGCACGACCGCATGACGTTGAGCGTGCCTTGGACACCGAGCTCGATCAGCTCTTTCTGCCGCAATAATTCAGCAAGCTCGGTGAGAATAATTTATTCCATGCCATCACAAAAGTGTTGTTAATTATGCGCGACGGCGTCTGCGCACCTCGGGATTCTTGGATAGCATGTCAATGGTACCGAAATCCGAAACCCGACCGACGGGTCAAAAGCTTATTTGGATACGGTATGGGATAATTTTTGCACCCATAGGTACGAAGATGGGTAAAAAATTGTACTCAACAGGTATGACGGGTACGGGTACGGGAATGCTGTACCCATACCCGTTTACCCATTTATTTTCAGTTAAATTAAATATTTAGCCAGCCCAAATGAAAAAAAACAGGCCACGGTCCAGCTAGCCATGGTCTCTAAACAACTGTACGTAGTCTTCTTGCTTGTTTATTACTTATCAGCCTATTCTACTTTCTACACTTATTGATTTCTATTTATCTTGTAAGGAAGAGACTACAGAACAAGGAGATGATGAAGCTTTGGATAAGACAAACCTGCATGCATCGGTACGTCTTTTAAAGAGGAATATTTAAAAATAGAAAAGAAGGTTAGAAAGTCAACCCTCCTACTATCCACATGTTGTTCTTTTTTCACTTCACTTATGCTGAAATGGTTGATTGTTAACCGATGGGTATGTGATACCTACAGGTACCCATTAGCCACGTGGGTACGGGTACGGGTTCGGGATCATATCCATAGCTAGGTATAGGTAAGGGTATGAGTATACTTTTAGTTTGATGGGTATGGGTTTGGGATGGCAAAACACGTGGGTTTTGTACCCATTGACATCGTTATTCTTGGACGTGTAGTTCACCGGGGCGGCGAGGAGGAAGGCGTAGTCGCAGCCGGCGACGGCCTCGTCGTAGCTGCCTTCCTCGCCCAGGTCGGCGCGGAACACCTCCAGGGTGCCGAGCTTCTTCAGGTCCTCGAGGTGGGAGTTGGCCTCCTTGTCCTCTGGGACACAATTCAGAATCAGCGCGCGCCCTTTCGAATCAGAGGAGTGAACTCGAAGCGCCATCAGGGAAACACTGAACCAAACAGAGCGGGATCAAGTAGGAGGAACCTAAGCGGGATGCCTGACCGTCGTCTTCACGACGTAGCCCTTCTCCAGCAGCATCTTGATGAGAAGCGAGGCGATGTACCCGTTCCCCCCGTCACGCACGCCGTCTTCTTCCTCTCCTCACCTGCCGCGGCCGCCATTATCTTTTGGCAAGGATAACACGGGGACTACTTGGCTCTCTCGACTCGACAGGATTCGAGCACTCAGGCACTGTGTCTGTGTGTGCCCCTGCCTCCTGAGGTGGATGGTTGCTAGTTGCTACATTGGCTGAAGAACGTGCCTTAAATGCACAGCGAAACTCGTGCCCCGGGCCCCGGCCCTTACGCGCGTACGAGCTGCCGCGCTCGGTATCGCGTTCTCACCATCGCGGCTAGTCAAAAGGCAACGCGACCCACACAGCACACGATGGATCGATCCCAGCCACAGGGTGCTCGAGATCTTTATCGCCTCCTCGCAACACAAGCTCTCGTTTTGGTCTAAAAAAAACACAAGCTCTCGCTGGCATGCCGGCAGGAAGACGACACGGCGAGTGGTTTCTTTGTTATCTTGCTCAGCTGGTATCCCGCCATTTGCTTGTAATCCACATCCATAATAACTGGTGAACTTGATGTTTTAATATGGGAGATGCTATTCCTTGGACGCCACTTTCTTGAGGTTTTCTATATGAAACACTATTTATGATAAAAAAAAAGTGTTTGCTTTGCCATGTTTCGGTAAAAAAAATTCTAAGTAGAGAAATAAAAGTTTCAAAACAAAATCAGGGCTGGCATATGGTTTTGGTAAAAGCTTACCAGACTTGCAATATGTTCTGATTTATGAAAAAAAAAGTTCCGGCAGTCAAATAAATATAGCACGTAGGAAAATGAAATGTTACATATTATCATACTTTTTTCAATAATCCAAACTATTGGATTTCAATCCAATGGTTACAGAAGTGTCAGCATCAAAGGTAAATATATATGGTTTCTTTTAAGTTTTTAGCGGACCACGCTTAACCATTGAAGCCATTTTTGTTCAAAGATGATTTTGGCCTTGGGAAGAAAATGAACATTTTTATAGTAGGTGGTTCAAAACCGGGGGGTGGGGTGGGGGGGGGGGTTGTTGAAAGTAGAGTAAGCTCTAATATTGTCCTCAAGTTCAGTTTTTTTTCCATAGTAAGATAATAACCAATATGTTGTTACAACACATGCTAAGCTCAACCTCTAATGGTTGTAAAATAGATTTTACCCTCAGATTTATACTCGTGTTGAATTTATTTTCCACCATAAGCAGTACATTTTTACAACAAACATATACCGACAAGCAAGAGATTCACTTGGAGCCCTTTTGGCAGGGTTTCTTGAGCGGCTCCATCTCAAGAAGCCCTGCCAAACAGTGGAATGGGAACACTCCAGCTGGTGAAGCCCCATAAAATACGATGACTGGAGCAGTTTGGGATGCCGGAGTCACAAAATATGGCTTCGTCCGGCTCCGGCCGCTTCTCCTAGGCGGCGGCGGGAGGTCATGGCGACGGCAGGAGCCCCAGCGACGGCGGAGGTCATGGCGGCGGTGGGAGCCCGAGCGGCGGTGGGCGCAAGCGTTGCGGGAGGCCATGCGGTGGTGGGCGGGGCGGGTTGCAGGAGGCCGCGCGGTGGTGGGCGAAGTTGTCAGACCCGAGCACACGGGACTGTTTACGTGACACACTTCTCCTAGAATACGGGATGGGACATAGCCCACGCCCTACATCTGTTGTAACTACTCGTAATGCAGTAGGATTACTCGTATAGTAGTGAAACTAGTCGGACACAAAAGGAAACTACCCGAGAAGTACTCGGGTAGAACTTCTGAGGTTGTACTCGACTAGGATTTCTATGTAAATTTGTCACCCCAGACTATATAAGGGCAGACAGGAACCCCCTCGGGGACAATCATCATCAAAGCAGTACAAACCACACAGGACGTAGGGTATTACGCTCTCGGTGGCCCGAACCTGTCTAAACCTTGTGCTACTTTGCACGTTCGAGTTTCTGATCTCGGTGACACCCTACCTACAAACTCACCACCTCGGGGGTATCCCTCAGTGGGCGTGACGGTAAAACACCAACAGGGGCCGGCTGCGCGAGGCAGGGTAGCAGCGGGCAGCGGGAGCACGAGGCAGGGGTGGCCGACGGTGGAAGAAGAGGATAAAGAGGAAAAAGAGCGCTAGGCAGGCCGGCAGTGGAAGAAGAGGATAAGGAGTATAGAGAAGATGGGAAGAAAAGAAAATAGAGAGAGGATAAAAGAAAAATAAGAAGGAAAAGAAATAAGAAGAAAAGATAAAAACAGAAAAAATTTAAGAGCATTAGGGACATTTTCTTCTTCAATCCATTCATGAAAAATAAGGTGAAGTCATTATCGGTGTTTTACCATCACGTCCACCGATGGAAACCCCCGAGGTGGTAAGTTTGTAGGTAGAGCGTCGCCAAGATCAGGAACTCGAAGATGCAAGAAACACAAAGTTTAGATAAGTTCGGGCCATTGAGAGCGTAATACGCTACATTCTGTGTGGTTTGTATTGTCTTAGATGATGATTAGGTGATATCCTGGTTGATTCCCCTTTTGGAGGGAGTTTGTGTCCAGCCTTATATTGTTCGGGGGGACAGAGTTACATGGAAATTCTAGTCGGATACGAGCCTAGGAGTACTACTCGAGTGGTTCAAGAGTAGTTTTACTATTGTATGATTGTATGAGTAGTTCTACTAGGCTACGAGTAGTTACAATCACTGTACAGCGCGGGTCATGTTCTATGCCTTATCCTGTAAGATGTAGTCCATATGTGCGGTCCCGTAGGCCCAGGTCTGACAGTCGTTTTGTCAAATATTTTTCAAAACGGCTTCAGCTCCACCAGAGAAGCCGCTCCACCAGAGGAGCCGGAGCTGGAGACTTTTCCTGCCAAACAGGTCCTTATATTGTGCAAGTGCAATACATGATGCATAGTTTTTTTTTAATTTCTGGTTTCCGTTGAAGAAAACAAAGGACCATAATCGGACCATACTCAGCTGGATAAAATTCCCAGGGCCTTGCCGTACTCGACGACGTCGTCGTACATATCATCTAGGGTCCTGTACTTGAACTGGAACCCTTCCTTGACCAGCTTCCCTGACGACAGGCGCACTCTTGGCTTCTCAAGCAGCTCCCCGGAGCTACAAAGTGCACGGACACTCATCGATCAGTTCAAAAACAAGTACTCTCACAGTTCAGAGCTCATGCAGGAGCCGAATCCTTACAGATTTGTTTCGACGTTGTACTGAGGATACTTGTGCGCCAGGAAACGGGCGAGCTCGACGACGGTCGTGTTCAGTCCGCAGCAGATGTACCTCCCTGAGGACGCCTCCTTCTCGGCGACGAATATCTCGGCGCGGCAGAGGTCGTCGACGTCGACCATGGGCACCCCACCGAACAACGCCTCGGCGCCTTTGAGCACGCCGAGGGACGCTTCGTCACCTAAATTTTTTTCGTGGCCACCATGGTGAGGATCCGAACTACTAGGAAAGTTTCTTTTCTTGTGATTGAAACCAGGAAATTAAAGTTTCGGGTCTGCAGCTCCCATCCCACCGGAGAGCAGGGAGAGGCTAGCGGGGACGCTGATGTGGACCTTCGGCGCCGGCGCCGCGCCGACGGTGACGGCGGGGCAGACGGTGACGAGGCTGATGCCGTGCTCCTCCGCGAACCTGCACGCCGCCTTCTCCAGGAGCACCTTTGAGACACAGTATCCCTGCAGGGCAAATACACGGCCGGTCATGCACCCTGCAGTATGTGTCCGCGCACCGTACCCTAGGTGTGTGCAGGGATTGTACCCATGTTACTGGCTTGTTGGCTACGAGGTAGTTGACGTCGGGCCAGGTCTCCTCGTCCATCACACGTCCGCCGCCGTCTCCTCGCGGCGACCCTCTGCCGCTGGGCACCACGGCGGCCGCCGACGAGGTCAGGATCACGCGCTTCACCGTCCCCGCCTTCGCGCACGACCTCAGCACGTTCAGGGTCCCTCGGACGGCAGGCCCGATCTGTTCTTCCTGCATGCCGAGCGTCACCAAAAACGCTTGCGGAAGATCCTAGGTGGCGCTCGCACACTATACATAGTACGTACCTCGGGATTCTCCGACGCGAGGTTCACCGGAGCGGCGACGAGGAAGGCGTAGTGGCAGCCGGCGACCGCCTCGTCGAAGCTGCCCTCCTCGTCCAAGTCGGCGCGGAGGACCTCCAAGTGCCCGAGCGCCTGCAAGCGCTTCAAGTGGGAGTTCTTCTCCATGTCACCTACAAACAAATCGATCGTTCACACAGAGTTCATAAACGAATTAACCAAAGAACAATCCAAAGGCATCGATCTCCAGCAGGGACGAGCGAGCTCATGCAGCCACTCGATCATTGAAAATCAAAAGAAGAAACCGATCGAACCAGGGTCCCTGACGGTCGTCTTGACAGCGTAGCCCTTCTCCAGCAGCATCTTCACGAGCGCTGAGGCGATGTACCCGTTGCCTCCCGTGACGCACGCCGTCTTCACGGCACCTGGAACCGCCATGGCTGTCTGGTAGAGAGAACGAGCACAGTTACACTTACACTGTGGTCAGGTGGTTCCTGTGTTGGTTGCCACAAGAGGAATTCTCCACTACTCCAGCATTGTTATACGCGCACGCAGAGCAAGCAGGTAGGCGACCTCATCGTACGGTTTGAGAACTCCAGAGAAAAAGTCGCATGCAAGCCAGAGATTTTTGTTCGCACGAACTGGCAACGTGTGGTCGATCAGGACTCAAGACGAGTTTGTGATTCAATGGAATGATTTTGCTGCAACTAATATCTGATGTGTTGAGTGGATACGATTGAATTTCCCTCAAGACAAAGAGGGCAACGTCTTTGATTTGTCGGGAAAAAAAAGAGACAAGTCAACAAGAATGGCGAGACAAGAATTGGTCGTCACCTAAAAGTAACATTTTTGTCATGGACCACTCCTGCGACAAGGATCCATTTAAATGCTAGTTGTCATACAGTAATCGTAGCTCATAAGTAACACAATGTATATTTTTTATTAACACCCGCAAGTTGCAATTTGCTTTAGTTTGGTGCCGGTGTATTGTGTTGTGGTGGATGTTCTCTCCAGCATTTAGAGCATCTCTAACAGATTACTCGCGCCTCCTGCCAACTCTCTCTCCATTACCAATAGTGTAATTCGCTTTAATTTTGCATTTCTAATCTATATCTGAATAATTCACCTATAAAAGTTATCTAAAGTAACCCCTAATCGTTATCTAAATTATCTATCTACAACACTACCAAAAATAATCTAGTTTCACATCTAAATAACCTATCCCATCTTTTATAAAAAAAATCTAAGGTGACTCATAAATCTATATCTAAATTACCTACCATTGTCATTATAAAAAATATCCCAAGTACTTGATATTGTAAGCTTATAAATTACCCACTTATGCAACCGTTAACAAATATAGAAGAAAACAAACTCAAGGTATTTATGCATGATGTGTGTCACTCACTGTTCACACCACGTATACATGTACGTAGAAGCAATCGTCATTGGCTGCATATATCCACCAGATGGATATAGAGGCCGGTTTATCCTTATCCATAAAAGAAGAAGCAATTGTCATATCTGTTTCCATGCAAAAACACACAGCTCAAGCATTTTTTTTATTTGTCAAACACAGAAGGAAGCGATGATGAAAAAAAATGTAGCAAATGGTTTGGAGCTCTGATCACCCCAAAGCAGAGGAGCGCCGTCATTAGTTGGGGAGAATTCCCAAAGCCTTGCCGTATTCGATCATGTCGTCGTACATCCCATCCAGCGTCTCGTACTTGTACTCGAACCCTTCCCTCATCAGCTTCGCCGACGACAGGCGCATTCTTGGCTTCTCAAGCAGGTCGCCGGAGCTGCAAATAAAGTGGAAGACCAGGATCACACATCACTACTCACTCGTCAGTGCAGCGCAAGTCTCAGAGTTCAGAAGCTGATTCTTACAGCAGGTTTGTTTTCACGGGGTACTGCGGGTACTTGTGTGCCAGGAAGCGTGCGAGCTCGCGGATGGTGGTGTCGAGGCTGGAGCAGAGGTACCTCCCCGCGGCCGCCGGCTCCTCGGCGACGAACAGCTCGGCGCGGCAGACGTCGTCGAGGTGAACCAGCGGCATCGTGCTGCAAGACTTCTCGATGGCTGCCAGCACGGCGAACTCTGCCTCGTCGCCTGAAACGATCACGCGAAAGTAAGCCGTCGATCGTGTGACATGAGATTGAAGAACTCTGACAAGTTCTTCTCGTGTTCCGGTCAGCGCGCTCAGCTCGCGCTCGCGGCCACACCGGACAGAAGGGAGAGGCAGTTGGGGACGCTGGTGCGGGTTCTCCGCGCCGGCGCGGCGCCGACGGTGACGACGGGGCAGAGGGTGACGAGGCTGATGCTGTGCTCCTGCGCGAACCTACTCGCCGCCTTCTCCACGAGCACCTTGGACACGCAGTACCCCCAGGTCGGCGGCTTCTCGGCTCTGAGGTGCTCGACGTCGGACCAGGACTCCTCGTCCAGGACATGCCCGTCGCCTTGCAGATCCGGCCGCCTGGTGACCGAGGACGCCGACGAGGTCAGGACCACGCGCTTCACGGTGCCCGCCTTGGCGCACGACCGCATCACGTTCAGGGTTCCCCGGACTGCTGGCTCGATCAGTTCTTCCTGCCATGCCACTCATGACTCACCGAGTTCATCTGGCTGGCCAATGTCAAGGCGTTGCTCGGCAGTGGATAAGCCAGCAACTGGTGAAGCAACAACAAGAAGAAAAGAAATCTAGAGCAGAAAGGGTAACTGTCCGGTGATGTCCGCGCACCTCAGCATTCTCCGTCTCGAGGTTCACCGGGGCGGCGACGAGGAAGGCGTAGTCGCAGCCGGCGACGGCATCGTCGAAGCTGCCTTCTTCGTCCAAGTCGGCGCGGAGGACCGTCAGGGGGCCGAGCGCCTGCAACTCCCTGAGGTGGGAGTTCTTCGCCGTGTCATCTGGGGTTTCAGGATCAGAACGGCCAAGCGAGATTGGTGATTCGGGGTCATAAATTCATAACAACTTGCAAGAGTAGAAATATGCACGCGACCATTCAGAATCGATTTTTGGTAAGCTCAGCATTCAGAATCGTGAACCTTTTCCCCTAAGTTACTCTCTCTGAACTGACTGAGAGTAAACGCAGAGCATCAGCGATGCTAACATTTTTTTTTATGATCCGCGCTACCAAACTTGTAACTAGAATTTTCTTTTTACTCCAAGGATGATGGAAATAAAGCTCTAACGAGAACACATACTGCCTATTTTTGCAAAAATCTGAGATGAAAAAGAAGGATCAGTGGGTCGAACCGGGGTTCCTGACCGTCGTCTTCACGGCATACCCTTTCTCCAACAGCATCTTGATGAGCGCGGAGGCGATGTACCCGCTGCCTCCGGTGACGCACGCCACCTTCTTCTTGTTGACCGTCGACATCGCCGGCCACTTCCTCCCCTAGCCTGTCTCCTCACTCCCCACTAGCACGGGGGGGGGGGGGGGGGGGGGGGGGGGGGGGGGGCTGAGGCAGAGGCAGCCGCTGAGGGTTCGCTCGCCAGTCTGCTACTCTTCTGTAGGAAGAGATGGCATAGTTCAGATGCGGCATGCTTTATCAGTTGCTGTCAGGGCAGCCGTCCACGCGGACACCGATCGTTGGGGCCTTGCGTCCACGGTTAGGTTGATCTCCCTATCAATCACCTCTACATCATGAACAGAAAACTTTGCACACATCGCCATGGATCAAAGATCATACCACTCTTGTCACCGTGCGATCTAAAAAAAAAAGAAAGGAATTCTCTCAAAGAAAAAGGAAAGAAAGGAAGAAGCACACATTAATGTGGTTGAACAATGATGATGAAGCTTCTTTCGGAGGTGTGATCTGCCTCCACGCGTCGTTGCCCTGCTTGCCTGTGATCTACAGGTGTCTCTACGCGTGTGTTCCCTTTCCTGCGTGAGTGTAACCGGGGATGTACGAGTATGTACACGTGTTAGGAATACCCAGTCCTCCATACTCCAATGCTCTGTCCTTTGTAGGCACCATGGAAGTGGCAAAGCGACTCTGCCTTCAGCTTCATCTGTGCTTTAGGGCTTGGGCCAGCATTTCATAATTGTGAATTACAAAAGAGAAAAGACACTAAAACGCGACGGGCAAAGCAGCTAACACCCGCTAGCACAGCGTGGCTGGCGACGGCAGGCTCCTATTTCCGACCATGATCCACTGTCGTGCCCCCTCCGCTGCTCGGTGCGATCTCACCGAGGGGTTTACATCAGGAATTTCAACCTTTTAATAGTGGCTGCAATTAATCATATGCATAATTTATTTTACCACATTGATTTGTTTGTTATACACATGTATACTACCCACTCTGTTCAAGATTCGGTTTTCAGAAAGTCTGGGACAGAATGGAAAATTGGACACAGTCTATCATCAAGAAGCCGGCTCAGGGAATGGAAGTGATGGATTGGTGGGAGAAGAAATTAGCGCATCTGTCAAAGAAGGCTCGGCGACTCAAGGCGGCTTTGATGATCCATGGCGCATGGAATATCTGGAAGGCAAGAAACAAGCGGGTTTTTGAGAAAAAAACAATGACATCATTGGAGGTGATGCAGGAGATCAAAGCCGAGATGCAATGCAGGAATATGGCCTGCGGAAGACCGGAGTTATCTTCTTTTAATGATTAGTTTCGTTTTTCTAGAGATTAAGAACTCTTTTATTTATATAATATCGCCATTGTAAGCACTTTGAACCTTGCTCTTTTCTCCCTGCTTAAATGGCAAAACGGAGCTCCCGCAAATTGTTAAAAAAAGATGGATTTGACTTTTCTAGCTACATATTTTTAAAATTTCTATTTAAATATGTCGTATCTCTAGCTGTATAATAAAATCTGTGTATCTAAAAAGGTAAAATGGTATATAATTTGGAATAGAAGGAGCGGTAACTTGCGATGAGTAAAAGACATACCACAAAGCCCAGCAAAAAAGCACACACTTGTTATCCCATCATTCTTCGGATATTTGCACTGTGCCTGTTGGTTATAAAGATTATATTATTGTTAATCAATAAATAAGTTTGTTGCTTCCTCTCTAAAAATATAACATAGAGCTTCCTTTTTTTGCCGGGAACCATAGACTTCTTCTGCAAGCACCTGGTTTTGGAACTGTGCTCACCCAGGGCAGAGGAGCATCGTCATTAGGCTGTCTCCAACAGTACCCTCTAAACCGTTCTCTACCCTATGTATAGAGAAGATTCCGTTCTCTATTGCTCCAGCAGCGTTCTTTAAATGGTCCTCTCAAATAGACAACGCTACAGGTTTCCTCTATATATAGAGATTTTCTCTCCTCTTCTCTATTTTTTCTTTACATTTTAAACACTGAATTAAATAAAAATAAAATATGTCCATAGCATTTGAGGTATGATAAATATGTACGTACAAAAATTTGGAACAAAATACGTTTCTAATATAGAGTTTAATGTACAGAGAACGAGATTTAGAGAACGTTGTTGGAGAGAAATGAGATATAGAGGAGAGAATCTTGTAGAGAATTCTGTAAATGAAGGATACAGAGAACGACGGTTGGAGATAGCCTTAGTTGGGGAGAATTCCCAAAGCTTGGCCGTACTCGATCATGTCGTCGTACATCCCATCCAGCGTCTTGTACTTGTATTCAAACCCTTCCCTCACCAGCTTCGCCGACGACAGGCGCATTCTTGGCTTCTCAAGCAGGTCGCCGGAGCTGCAAATAAAGTGGAAGACCAGGATCACACATCACTACTCACTCGTCAGTGCAGCGCAAGTCTCAGAGTTCAGAAGCTGATTCTTACAGCAGGTTTGTTTTCACGGGGTACTGCGGGCACTTGTGTGCCAGGAAGCGTGCGAGCTCGCGGATGGTGGTGTCGAGGCTGGAGCAGAGGTACCTCCCCGCGGCCGCCGGCTCCTCGGCGACGAACAGCTCGGCGCGGCAGACGTCGTCGAGGTGAACCAGCGCCACCGTGCCGGACCCCCTCTCGATGCCTCTCAGCACGGCGAACTCCGCCTCGTCGCCTGAGATGGTCATCAGGCGGAGCTCAGAAGGTCGATCGCGTGGCGTGAAAAGGAACAGGTACGAGAGAAAAACG
Organism: Panicum hallii; assembly: GCF_002211085.1. Lineage (NCBI taxonomy): Eukaryota > Viridiplantae > Streptophyta > Magnoliopsida > Poales > Poaceae > Panicum > Panicum hallii. The sequence goes on along the minus strand of NC_038048.1, from coordinate 44,905,106 downwards.
ACAAGTTCTTCTTCTCGTCTCCCGGCCGGTCTGCTTATCATCGGCTCGCGGCCTCACCGGATAGAAGGGAGAGGCAGTTGGGGACGCTGGTGCGGGCGCTCGGCGCCGGCGCTGCGCCGACGGTGACCACGGGGCAGACGGTGACGAGGCTGATGCCGTGCTCCTCCGCGAACCTGCTCGCCTCCTTCTCCAGCAGCACCTTCGACACGGGGTATCCCTGCGATGGCCAAGGCCAACGACGCGGACGCCATTACCGAACGGACCCAGCACTGCTCATGATGAAGGAAGGGCGCGGCGGCGCGTACCCAGAAAGGAGGCTTGTTGGCGGTGAGGTACTCGACGTTGGACCAGGACTCCTCGTCCAGCACATGCCCGTCGCCTTGCAGCTCCGGCCTCCTGATGACCGCGGCCGCCGACGAGGTCAGGATCACGCGCTTCACCGTCCCGGCCTTGGCGCACGACCTCATCACGTTCAGGGTTCCCCGGACAGCTGGCTCGATCTGCTGTACCTGCCACGCACGCACCGAGTTCATTTTGCCAATTGCTCTAGCTGGTTGAGCAACAAGAAAAGAAATCTACAGCAGAACAGTGTCACCCGCACCTCAGGATGCTCCGACTTGAGGTTCACGGGAGCGGCGACGAGGAAAGCATAATCGCAGCCGGCGACGGCTTCATCGAAGCTGCCTTCCTCGTCCAAATTTGCGCGGAGGACCTCCAGCTGACCAAGCGCCTGCAGGTGCTTGAGGTGGGAGTTCTTCGCCATGTCATCTGGGGGTTTCAGAATCAAAGCGGCAAGCTCTTGGGTGATTCATTCCAATTTGTATTCAGATTTTAGTGGCCAAGAATAAACGATCATACTGACACATATTCATTTCTTTCCCTGCACGGGCAACTATATTTTTTTTAACTCCAAGATGACAAAAACAAAAGCTTTTCCGAGAACACAAGTAGTACTAATTACTTTCCGTTTTTCCTACTACTCAGAAGATTTCACCCTCGCTACGGGAAGCATGAAAAAACAGAGCTGAAAAAAGAGGGATCCGTGAGACAAACCGGGGTTCCTGACCGTCGTCTTCACGGCGTACCCTTTCTCCAACAGCATCTTGACGAGCGCGGAGCCTATGTACCCGCTGCCTCCGGTGACGCAGGCCACCTTCTTCCCGTTGCCCGCCGACATCGCCGCTCGCCTTCCTCCCCTCACTCCTCACTAGCAGGGCTGAATCGCCGGAAAGGGGAGGGTTCACTCGCCCGCTCACCTGAACTTTCAGGAGAAGATGCAGTTCTGTAATCTGTAGGAAGAGATGGCGCAGGTCACGCGCTCCTTTCTTGTCACGCCCGGTTTTAAAGCACAAACCGAATGGACATAGTTATAACTGCATGTACGTTAGGATCACGTTAGGATCAGTTTCATACATGCAGTAACTTTATCAGTAAATAATCAGCAACAGTACCACGAAATAAAAAATAAAAGACTATAAAAGTTATCAGAGTAATACAACTTATCCTGGAAATGAAAGATCCAAACTTCACAGGCAATCGATCGTGGGTTGCGCAAGCCTAGAACTCAGCATCATCTTCAAAAGGCTTTACATCACTTTCTTCTCTGAACAGCAATTATAACAAGCATGAGTACACTTATGGTTGGTACTTAGCAAGTGTTGGGAATTATATGACATGAAGGTTAAAATTAAGGAAAGGCTGACTGAATTACTGCGATAAGCAATTTTAGTTAGTCAAGTTTTATTAGCACCTGATTACTAAGATATAAGTTCTTACCAAAATCCACTTTTAAAGAGAGAGAAGAGATATAGTATAAGCATAACCATAACCATAAATATGGTCCACGATAACCATAACCATAACCATAACCATGGTCCACGATTTAATTCATTTTCAAGTTCAATTAATCATGTGAGGGTCCAAGCCGCTCTTAACCGTGAGCACGACTGATATATCAGTTTTCACTCTGCAGATGTTGTACACTTTACCCACAATTCGTGTCTCCAGATTTTCCCGAGGTAGCTAGCCTCTTAAACACTTCCGAGGTGAGTGGCAAGAGATTCACTACGAGACCTTTACAAAGATTCCTAACTTATGATAATCTGCTAAGGTTTCAGGCTGTAGTGGTCATAACCCTCCCTAATGAGGAAATACCTTAACCAAGGACCACATATATCAATATGCCTCAAGAGGACCGGGCTATACCCCATCAACGTACTCCCCTCTTACCCTTTCGGTAAGATCATCACAGGCTAAAGTTTCTAATTAATTAGCCAAGACCAGAGCCATATAGTATTGTGGTTGCACTGTTTTTCTAAGTGGTTCTCCATGTTCCGATTAAACATATAATTTTGTATTAACAACACATAGCGCGTGAACATGTATAGAACAGGTGTAAAATCATCAATGTTGTCATCATGGTTATAAATTATTCCCAAACCAGAACCAGTTATTGCAACTAAGCAATAGCTACCCAACATAAAGGTAAAATCCAGGTTGACAAGGAATGATCATAAAGACTAGCCATATCCTTAATTAGGATCCATCAAATTTAGGACACATGCATGCATATAAAGAAAAAGTTATATTTATTATGTTTATTAGGATAAAAGAATGATCAAGAAAACACTTGCCTTTCTTTTAGAGAATAGCTGCTCAGAATCTTCAACTCTTGTTCTTGAAACTCTAAATCTTCAAAACTCTTCGATCACGCTCCTTCTAACATCACGCAAGCATCGGGCCCAAGCATACAAGCAAGCAAACAAATAAGAACAACTAAGAACGGCTACAACAAATAAAAGGAAGGCTTTAAAAGAGCATACCAAAGGATAGGGCTCGCTGCTACGGTCATGAGAACGCAAGAAACGCGGAAAACGGAGTTAGGGTTGAAAAGATACAGCTATCAGAAGATTTATATTATAAAAGAAATAAAAGAACTATATGCTTTCATTTATTTTAATTTAGAAAACTGATGTAAAAGATATAAAAAAGAATATCTCTAATTAGTATTAACTCATATTATGTTTACATTTATAAAGGCAAGGTACAACTTAATCAAATTTTATATATAATTATCTATGTACGAATTATCCGAATTAAACAATTAATTAGAAAGAAACCGATGAGAGCATCTAAACGTCGAACTTTATGATTCGAGTTAAACTAAACAGATTAAATTACAAATATATTTAAGTTGATATTAATCAAATTAATATTAATTATGAAAACCGGAGTAAAGACTTAATTGGATTTTATTTTGGAAAAGTAGATGAGAGGATATTATTCAAATTAAATTGATATCTAATTTTACAAACAGAAATTACGGTACAACAACACTATTAAACGATAGTTTAGTGTTTTAGAAGACTCACGCGAAAAGAACGGATCCAAACGGATCTAAAACGTAAAACAGCGCTGCAGGGACCGATACGTAATTAACTATAGCATTCAGGGGTTAGCAGCAAAGAATTACTAGACTCAGAAAATAGTGCTTGCAAATACAGAAAAGTTCAGGGTTAGATCTAGAAAATTCTATGGTGGGGCTGAATTGAGAAGATGTAATAGATTTAGGCGGTTTTCTGCAAATTTCGCAAGATACAGAAATTTTCGCGATAATTACAGAATCTTCCAGGGACCAGTTTGTAAAAGCTTCAGAACAGCTCCAATGGCGCCGGCGGCCACTGTTGGCCCAAATTCAGGCGATTTTGGCCACAGGAGAGCGCAAGATCTGGGGGGAAAAGAAAGAGGAGAGGGAGGGGGTTCGATTCCATGCCTTACCCGTGCGGAGATGCATTGTAGAGATCGAATTTCGCGGAGGAAGATGCAAGAGCGGGTCTGTTCATCTGTTCTGGGCGGCTGGCTCCTCTGTTCTGGTGGCGCGGGTTCTGGGAGGCACAGGGGCGAGCGCAGCTCCTGGTGGTGTGCAAGCAGGAGAGGAGGAGGAGCAGGGGCGGCGCTGGAGGGGAGGGGACGCACTGGCGGCTGCAGGGCTGCTGGTCTGGCGTCGCATGGTTATAGGCGGCGGCAGCAGGAGGTTGCAGACGCGCAGAGGCGCAGGGGGAAGGGCTGCTGGGGCGCACGCGGCACAGGCAGCAGGGGCCAGGGGCGGCGGCGCTGCAGGGGCCGCCGGCAGGGGAAAGGGCGTGGCGTAGGGGGGCAAGGAGCAAGGGCTCAGGTGCCTCGAGGAGAAGAACGGGAGGAGCCCTGGGCGACGGCATGCAGGGAGCCAAGCAGAGGGTCTCAGGTGGGTTTTATATGGGCGCAGGGGCTAGGGTATAGGGGGAAGGCGGCGTGCCGAAGAAGCAGATTGGAACGGGGGCTCGACTTGTGGATTTTTATAGCTCATCTCGTGAATTTTTATAGAGCGAAACGTCCTGGCTCGGCGTGATAGATACGCCAGGAAAAGGGGACCGTCGTGCAGCACCTGGACTCGATCGAGCCTTGCTGGTGGGGGTGCGGGGTCGAGGATTTAGCGAGCAGGGGAGCGATGCGAGGCCGAGGGGTTCGGTTATGGGCCGAAACCATTTCGGCCATGGGCCGAGAGCTGAACCTGGGCTGGCCGAGAAGGTTCGTTTGGTGCTGGCCTGGAACGATGAACTGGGCCGCGGAAAGAAGAAAGACGGGGAGGTGGAACCGCACCGGCACAAACTGACGGGCCGGTTGGGAGCGTGGATCGATCACGGATAGAACGAGATAGAGAGACAGAGATAGAGAAAGGTCGAGTGGCTGCACCTTTTATTGAATGCGGATGGTCGGGCTAGTGCATGCCGAGGATAGCAACAAGAGCCGTCCGGTGTCAAGATGACGTCTGAAACCGTAACGACGAGATAGCAGGCTTGGCCGGTAGGTGCGGCACAGGCACGCGAAGAGCGAGACACACATGACCGGTCCAGATATGGCCACCGAATTCTTGACGTTCATGCTTAGCGAACACCAAGTTGACATGGCCTGACTCTTGCGCGCTGGTAGCTACCAGAGCTGATGTTGACGATAACGAAGTATCCCCGGAAAAAATGCTGAAGTCGAGGCTGTCAGACCCGAGGCTACGGGACTGTGTACATAACGTAGTTTGAAGAGGTTTAAGAGATTAAGTCCGTCTTATCTCTTATTTACCTCGTTTATCTCTTATTTATTCCGTTTAAGTAGGAGATAAAGCTGACCGATACAGAAGGAATCTACTCGAGATATATTCTGGTACGATTTCTTGGCTGGTGTTGGTTAGTATCCTTGTAATCTTGGCCTCCCGGATATATAAGGGGGGACAGGGACCCTCTCAAAACAGGATCTCCAGATCATTCTACACCAAAGGCAATACAAACCACCACACAGGACGTAGGATATTACGCGCCTCGCGGCCCGATCCTGTCTAAGTTTTGTGTTTCTTGCACCTTCGAGTTCCTGATCTCGACGTCTTCACACCTAAACTTACCACCTTGGGTATACGCTTCGGTGGGCAGCCGGTAAAACACCGACAGCTGGCGCGCCAGGTAGGGGAGCAAGTCGAAGATCCACTGGCGAGCTCGATGGCATCTTTCCAATTCGCCAGGTCAGTTCCCTCTTAGAGCACGACATTTGTTTTTGGCTCGTGGGTCTGCATCGCAGATGGTGTGGGCAATTTCCGTCGATTCCTCATCGACATGAAGCCAAAGACTCCCGCGGCGGGTCTTTGCAGCGACCTCGACAAGTTCGTTGATGATCTCGACGACTTGTCGATCCATGCTTCTGCTGCAAAGATCAAGGTGGAGTCAACTCCCGGCGCGACTTCATCCGGCGCTGCGGCAACTTCCCTTGGGTTGGACTAGTTCCAATCTAAGGATTCGCGTGGACGATCCCGACTCGGTTCACGCAATCTGGCCACTGATCTTCAGGAGGCCGGCATCTTCGAGTCCCTCTCTGCGTTAGAGAAGGACCTGGATTCTTTGCTCCAACTTGAGGGGCCCAAAGCCACCGCATGTCGGGGGGCTTCTGGTTGTTTTCCCGCCAGTGATCTGAAGATCACCTCCACACCAGAGGGGCGTTTCGTACATTGGAGGGGCTTGAAGCTCTCCAATCTACTCGAGGCTGAGGATCTACTTGTGGCCCACCTCGAGCCTTTGCCTTTCCAGGAAGGCAGGCCGTTGGCCACCGTGGCGGAGGAGTCGACTGAACTAGTCGACGTGAGCTCTGATGAGCTCGCCTCCCGCCAGGTGCTAATGGCGGAAGAAGGCGAGGACGATGGTGATTTTCCCATCGTCGAATTTGATGCGGTCTCTGAAGATGAGGCCACAGCCAACGCCGGCTACGAGAACGACGCTAATCGTGAGGCACGAAGGGCCAGGAATAGGGCCCGCACAATCCGGCGAGGGAGGGTCAACGAGCGCAGGCGATCTATGCATCGTGAGCTCGACCCTAAATTCGCCGCCGTTAGCGAACGGGGCTTTAGGACTCCGGTGGCCAATATCGCCAGGGTTACGGCTATACTCGAGCGCAGTAACGATCCAAATGTGCGTCAAGCACTTCTTTACGCGCAGAGGGCCTGGATCCAGCTGGATCAGTAAAACCCAGCGTCTGCTATCAGGGAGGAGCGCGTGGGCGAGAGTCGGAGCCAGGCTCACAGCCAAACGGCTGGCGGTCACCCTCGACCTCAGCCCAGCCACCACAACGACAACGCTCGCGGGAGCCAGGCCCCTGGCGAGAGGCAGCAGCCACTTCCAGGGGGTAAGCCGCGATAGACCAATCATCGACCTCCTCCAGAAGAACATGCACGGTCCGTGATCGACTCCAGGCGCAAGGTTCACGAAGAAGTCAAGACTGAAGGTACTGACTGCAGCGACTGTTTCCCAGCTTTCTCTGCACGGTTGAGTAGCTACAAGTACCCTGAGGGCTTCAAGCCGATCGGCATCACCAAGTACGACGGCAAGCAAGCTCCTCAGTAGTGGCTACGTTGCTACTCCACGGTCATTAAAGTCGCAGGGGGCTCCAACATCACCAAGGTTGTCTACTTTCCGATGGCTCTTGACCCTGCGCCGGTCACATGGCTGGAGAGCCTCAGCAACAACTCGATCGACTCCGGGGAACGGCCCAAGAAGGACTTCATCGACAACTTCCAGGGAGCGATCGCTCGCGCAGGTACTCATCACGATTTTGCTCAGTGTAAACAGGAACGTAACAAGCTCCTGCGGTCCTACACACATCATTTCTTCGACGTTCGCGCTACCATCGCGAACATCTCGGAGGATGACATCATCGACTGCTTCTACAACGGCATCACCGACTCAGGCATCTACAGAGACTTCGGGCAGAGTAGGCCGAAAACTGTTGTGGGCCTTCGTGACATGATGTACGACTGGTCCGAACAGGAGGAGAAGATGCGGGAGCGGTTCCCGCGGCGCCAAGATAGCAATCTGAGGCGTCCAAATGACAACCGCAATGATAAAGGCCAGCGGGACTATTCGGGTCCACCCCGAAAGCGCAGGCCAGATGATCTCATCGTGGCTGTGGATCGTCCCTCGCGAGGAAAGAAGTCGACGACGCAGGAGGAGTTCGAGAAGCTCCTGCAGAAGAAATGCCCATGGCACCCAGGTGCCAATCACGCGGCCATCGACTGTTACCACCTCCGGAGGACATTCAGCAATTCCGGTGGTGGTAAGAAGAGCAAAAAAGCCAGCGGACAAGGAACCCGAGGATGACGACCAAGAGGACCAAGGGCGCAACGTGAAGTTTCAGGATGCTTCGAAAACCGTCAACGTCATCTTCAGGGGAGATGGAGACTTCAGCTCCAGGCGGGACCAGAAGCTGCTTCTCTGGGAGATCATGTCCATCGAGCCGGCGGTACCATGACCACGCCGTTGGTCGGAGGTCCCTATCTCGTTCTCCCGCGACGATCAGTGGACGAGCTTCTCGGAACCCGGTAAGTTCCCCCTGGTCCTGGACCCAGTGGTGGCAGAAGTCAGTCTCACCAAGGTGCTCATCGACGGTGGGAGTGGTCTCAACCTCATCTTCGCCAGCACTCTAAGAAAGATGGGTCTGGACTTCACGGACATGCTGATTCTGAGCAAATCACCTTTCTATGGCATCGTCCCAGGTAACGCGGCGCACCCACTTGGTACAGTAGTTCTTCCAGTCACCTTCGGCACGAGGGAGAACTACCGCACCGAGTTCATTAAATTCAAGGTGGCCAACTTCAAATCTTCTTATCATGCTATATTGGGTCGTTCGGCACTTGCCAAATTCATGGCAGTGCCACAATACGTTTATCTGCTTCTCAAGATGCCAGGATTAAGTGGAGTCTCACTCTCCGTGGTGACTTGAAGAAGTCGTATGATTGCAATCAGGAGGCGATCCAGTATGTTTTGACTACTCGTGTGCCAGATGCTTCAGGGGAATTACTCGCGGCCGCGCAGCAGCTCTCCCAGTCCGGGCTGGAGATCCCCTCGAGAAAGACTAGCAAGTCGAGCATCCAGTCGACTGACGACGTGGCCGTCAAGACGATCCAGCTCCAGGAGGATGACTCATCTAAGACCGCCGTCATCGGCGCGGGCTTAGGTGAGAAATAGGAACTCACGCTCGTCAGCTTCCTTCGAGCTAACCGAGACATATTCGTGTAGAAACCAGCGGATATGCCAGGGGTGCCCAGTGAGCTGATCGAGCACAGTCTGAATGTACACTCAAAGGTTGTGCCTAAAAAGCAACGCCTGCGAAGGTTTGCTCACGACAAGCGTGAGGCAATTAAACGGGAAATAGCTAAACACCTCGCGGCTGGCTTCATCAAAGAAGTGATCCACCCAGAATGGGTAGCTAATCCCGTTCTTGTATGAAAAAAGAATAATGAATGGAGAATATGTGTTGACTACACTGATCTCAACAGGCATTGCCCAAAAGATCACTTTGGGCTGCCACGCATTGAGCAAGTCGTCGACTCGACGGCTGGTTATTCGGGATATCATCAGATTGCGCTCAAGGAGGAGGATCAAATCAAGACAGCGTTTGTCGGTACATACAGACAGGGGTACCTCCTGCTAGGGTGTCCGGCCCTGACATGGGGGCTAGGCGCGTCGTGGTGGGCCCACGATCCGCCTTCATCACCTTTAGACCCTTAGCGTGAGGCTACCGTCTCACAAGGCGCGATGGTATCCGGCTCTGGCGTGTGCGCCAAGCGCATCGTGGTGGACGCGTGCCACCACGTGCTCGGCCGGCTATCCTCCATCGTCGCTAAGGAACTGCTCAACAACCAGAAGGTCGTAATAGTCCGCTACGAGGAGATCTGCCTCTCCGCGGGCCTAGCCCGTCAGCAAGTCTTCTGATAGGGTGTCCATCTAGACGAGCGTAAGGTTATCCGTAACCTCTCCCTCATCCTCTGGGTGACGTGGCGTACGGCCTGGGCCTGATAGCTGGGATCGTGGTCTCCGGACCTCCCCCGTGCCCTTATAGGTTCAGCGCCTCCACGTGCCCACAAAGGCAGGGTACTCTGGAGTGGCCTCCACGGGCCCGGACTCCCCAGGGAGGTCCGGTGCCACCACGTGTGGAGGCCAGACCTCCACGGGCCTGACCACACAAACTGGCCTCGGGGGCCCGGACCCCCCTTTCCCTGGGAAGGGGTCCGGCGCCGCCACGTGCCGATGGCAAAAGGCCCTGCGCGGCACACCAGCCCAATTGCCATATTAAATGCTGGTAGGTGGGCTTTTGCTTGCTCAAGTCAAAGCATGGTCTGCCCAACTGAACCACGGTAAGCCCGCCTATTTCCAAGATGGCGTGTCACTGTGCTCTGTGCGCAGGCAGAAGGCGTGTAGTCATATCACGGCGCCGCGTGTGGGTGATGATGGCCTGCTGAAGGTGAGCCGAGGCGTACGCTACAACAGTGTGCGCGGAGGCGACGGTGCGGCGGGTCAGCGCGGCTCCTTCGTCTGTCAGAGGGTCCTGACCTAATAGTGGCAGCACGGCTTCCACTGTTGGGTAACACTGACAGCAGTCACTGTGTCGGCAAGGCGGCACACGGCCATATCCTGACTGTATATATGCACATCAACTTCTCAATTGCGAGGACTATAGGAAGGAGCGGGAGAAGAAGATCACATATCTCTCATACTACAAGCTCCTGTTGGCCGAGCCCGCCTGTCGGAGCCCCGCACAGTGTAGGCACTCCCCTTGGTCTATAAAAGGGAGAGTGCACTCGTTAGAAGGGGTTTTTTTTTAAGCTTTTCCAATCTTACAGACACCCAAGCTCTCACAAGCAATACAACTCAAAAGTGGACGTAGGGTATTACGCTTCGGCGGCCCGAACCACTCTAAATCCTTGTATCCTTCCCGTGATCATCCGTCCATCGATCAAGTGCTCCTAGGTCTCCCCCAAACTCTTCCTAAACTAGGATTAGGCGGGCGCATTCCGCCACCCGGCTGGAGATTTCCTCCGACAGCGTTCATCACCCCGTATGGGACATATGCTTACAAAACTATGTCCTTCGGGTTAAAAAACGTAGGAGCAATCTATCGGCGTGCGATCCAGATGTGCTTCACAGATCAGCTGCATCGGAATGTTGAGGCTTACGTGGATGACGTGGTCATCAAGACCAGAAATCCTGACGACTTGATTGCAGATTTGGAAGAAACGTTCAGCAGTCTACGCAGATTTCGGTGGAAGCTCAACCCAACCAAATGCGTTTTCGGAGTGCCGTCAAGGAAATTGCTCGGGTTCATCATCAGCAACAGGGGAATTGAAGCCAATCCTGTAAAGATCACGGCCATCACCGATATGGAGGCTCCGGCCACAGTCAAAGATGCGCAGAAGCTGACAGGATGCATGACAGCCCTGAACATGTTCATCTCCCGACTCGGGGAGAGAGGACTACCCTTCTGCAAGCTCCTGAAGTGCCAAGATAAGTTCCAATGGACGGAGGAGGCCGAGCGGGCCCTGCAAGGTCTGAAACATCATCTTCAGTCTCCACTGATCCTTACAGCACCATTGCCGGGAGAAGATCTACTACTCGACATTGCGGCGACAACTCATGTTTTCAGCAGTGCTATTGTAGTCGAGCGAGGCGAAGAAGGCCATGCGTTCGGAGTGCAGAGGTCTGTCTACTTCGTCAGTGAGGTACTCTCCGAGTCTAAGGTACGGTACCCGGCGGTTCAGAAACTCTTATATGCAATTCTGATTACTTCACGAAAGTTACGCCATTATTTTGACGAGTACAAGATCACTGTGATTACGGATTTTCCGTTGGTGGATATTCTTCATAATCAAGATGCCACGGGCGTATATCAAAGTAGGCAGTGGAACTGGGGGCTTTGTCAATCGACTTCAAGCCACGCACTGCAATCAAGTCTCAAGCTCTAGTCGATTTTATGGCTGAGTGGAGAGAGAATCAAATTCCAACTCCAGTCGACAAGCCAGAGCATTGGACCATGTATTTCGATGGATCTCTCAAGCTCGATGGCGGCGGTGCTGGAGTCCTATTTATTTCTCCACGGCGCGAACAATTGAAGTACATCCTTCAGATCCTTTGGGACATATGCAATAATGAAGCCGAGTATGAAGCCTTGCTTCACGGGCTACGTTTGGCGATATCACTAGGGATCAAGCGATTACTTGTATATGATGATTCTCCTCTTGTCGTTCATCAAGTCAACAAAGAGTGGGACTGCAACAAGGAGATGATGGATGCCTATGTACAAGAAGTGCGCAAGCTGGAAAATAAATTTTCCGACCTAGAGGTTCATCATGTGTTATGAGCATAATGTTGGCGCAGATATTTTCTCCAAGCTGGGGTCAACTCGTGCTCAGGTTCCAGCGGGAGTCTTTGTCCAGGAGCTCAAGTAGCCATCCATCAAGTCTTCACCTCAGGTAACCACCGATGCGGGTCCTCAACAACCTGATCGGGAGGTTATGATGTTGGGTGAGGACTGGAGAGAGGCTTTTATCGACTTCATCCGGGATCAAAGGCTACCGGCAGGGACAGACGCAAGGAACGCAGAGGCAGCTCATGTCATGCGCAGAAGCAAGGGTTTCGTCCTGGTCGACAGCAAGCTCTATCGGCGCCGCGCACGATCAGGGGTGCTCATGAAGTGCGTCACGAAGGAAGATGGCAATGACATACTGCGGGAAATACATGAGGGTGTTTGCGGCAACCACGCAGCTTCAAGAACGTTGGTGGGGAAAGCTTACAGAGCTGGCTTCTGGAGGCCCACCGCGCTGTCCGATGCTGAATACCTCGTGCGTAGATGCCAAAACTGCCAATTCTTTGGAAAGCAATCTCATGTCCCAGCTCACAGTCTCGTCACCATACCACCATCCTGGCCATTTGCCTGCTGGAGCCTAGATATGATTGGGCCCTTCACAACGGCGCCAGGCAGTTTCACCCATGTATTGGTGGCTATCGACAAGTTCACCAAGTGGATCGAGTACAAGCCGATAGCCAAGCTCACACCAGATCGGGTTGTTGATTTCATCTCTGATATCCTGCATCGCTTTGGCTTCCGGAATACCATCATCACGGACCTGGGATCAAACTTCACGGCTAACCAGTTCTGAGAGTTCTGTGAAAATGCATGCATCAAGGTCAAATATGTCTCTGTTGCACACCCAAGGGCCAATGGTCAAGTCGAAAGGGCGAACGGCATGATAATTGAGGGCCTCAAGAAAAGACTTTATGATGAAAACAGAAAGAAAGGAGGAAAGTGGATACAAGAATTGCCACATGTCATCTGGGGGCTCCGGACTCAGCCGTCCAAAGCCACAGGACAAACTCCGTTCTTCCTCGTCTACGGCTCTGAAGCTATCTTGCCGGCCGACATCATGTGGAAATCTCCACGGGTTGAAATGTACAATGAGGGCGAGGCGGACGAAGCGAGGTAGTTAGAGCTCGATTCTATCGAAGAGGCTCACTGCACCGCTCTTGTTCGGTCAGCTTGATACCTGCAGGGGATTCGGCGATATCACGATCGCAACATGAGGGAACGGTCATTCAACATAGGCGACTTAGTCCTGCGTCGCATCCAAGAGGAGTCCGGCCTGCACAAGCTCAACTCAACGTGGGAAAGTCCGTTCGTCGTCAAGCAGGTTACATGACTGAGGTCGTATCGACTACAATATCCCGAGGGCCAAGATGTTCCGAACTCTTGCAACATTGAGAACCTGCACAAGTTCTACCCATGAGCAAATATTCGAAGATAGCTGATCTCCGGGCGCTCAGACGGTCTCTTTTCTCCGAATCAATTTGGAGGCCACGTGTCACAAAATTCGGATTGTAAAATTCTCTGTGAACACACGGAGGCTACGGTCACGTGCATGTTTTATGTAAATCGACTCCTTGTCATAAGTTTGACGGAGGCTACGGCCACGTCCATGCTTTATCGACTTCTTGTCGCGAGTTTGGCGGAGGCTATGGCCACGTTCATGCTTTATCCACTTCTCGCTATGACCCCTGACGGTCGTTTGCGATGACGATCGTGTATTTCCCAACAAGATTGATCCGTTCGATTGGTTTATACCTAACTTGTTGGATGGGCTCCCATACGGAGCTATGTCGACTACGCCCAGAGTCATTGCACTCAGGGCAATTTCGACTCCTTGCCAGAAGCATGGCAGCTGCGTGACGATACTCGCGTTCTTTCCCAACAAATTTGATCCGCTCGATTGGTTTATATCTAACTTGTTGGACGCGCTCACATGAGGAGCGATCTTGACTACACCCAGATTCGATGCACTCGGGGTAGTTTCGTTTTCTTTGCCATAAACACGGCAATCCCGCAACGATGATCGCGTTCTTTCCTCATAGGTTAGACCTGCTCGATCGGGTTACGGCTAACTTGTTAGTTGGGTTCCTACTCGGAGCTACTACGACTACTTCTACGGTCGGTACACTCGAGGCAGTGTTGACTACTTTGCCTTTAAGTCTGGATGATAGTTCACCTAAGGCATACACAAGTCAAGATATCAAATAAGAATATATACAAGACAACAAGTACTTGTTTTTTACATTCTACTCTTGCAGTACATTTTCCACTATCTGTTCTGCTACAGGTCGGACTTCTTGGAGGTATTCGTTGAATTGGTCTTTGGTGTACTCCACAGCCACTCCCTGAGCAAATGTTTCTAGCGGAGCCTCCGGCCAAAAGGACTTTACAAAGGCAAGGGCATGGCTGACACACGCGACCGGGGCTTCCGAGAAGACCTTGACAACCTTTTGCAGCGCTCCGCGGAGTCGCTCCAGCAAGGGCCGCTCGCCTGCTTCGCCTTCTTCCGGTGGATCCACCATGTCCACCAGCTCCTGGGCGGCCCCCCTGAGTTCCTCTAGCTCCTTTTGCCACCGCTCATCCTTCTCGCCCAGCGTCTTGACCTGCTGAAGGCAGTCGGCGAACTGTTGTTCAGTGTCACCCGATCACCTTCTGCAGCCTCTTGATGTCATCTATACGGTGATACAGCAGGTTCTTCACGTCATTAAGCAACTCTTCTTTACACATTAAGATTTTTCTAAGTTCTGCGGTGAAGATTTTTTCAGAATGCAAGACAAACTGGTAAATGTAAGTATTCAAGGGAAGCACGGGCTTACCTTGGTGCGCTTTCTTCTGCTCTTTGAGCTGCTCCTGGTGCGCTTTTTTCTGCTCCTCGAGTTGTTCTTGGAGCTCGGAGTTGGCTTTCTCGAGGTTCCGCAGGTCATTCTTGAGTAGCCAAGTCTCTCGAGTCCTTTCCTGTTTCAGCATGTCGAGCTCCCTCCGCAGATAGCAGTTCTTCATCTTTTTATTGGAGACGCGCTTATCCAGAGCAGCAAGCTCTTGGTGACCACTCACAACTGCTTTTAGTTTTTCTGATTTTTTCTGAGAGTGTGTGATCACATTCTGCATAAAGGACGAGATTAAGACAAGCAACTCGACAACATATACAAGCAGAAAAGTACTTGGATCTTACCATGGCAAAATCATATAGTTCTTTGTAGGCCTTCTTGAAGGTATTTATGTTGCCAGCCGTCAGCATTAGATCATCCACCAGATCGGTGGTGATGATATTCTGGTACCCGGGCCCGGCCTTCACCAGTTCACCAGGACTCCCTGAAGTCCCTGCGGCGTCTTCAGGCGGTGGTTGCTGGGCACCTGCAAGGCAAGATGCTATCAGTACAGCATACCTGGGGCTAAGTAGCTAGCCATGGGCAGTCACACACTTACCTGTGCTATCTACAGGAGCGGCATCAGGGGCCTCGACTTGTCCCTCGCCATCGCCATCAGCCCCGGCTTCAGCTTGTTGTGGCTCGGCGGGTGGCGGCAGGTCGGGCACCGTCGTGTCTGCCCCGGTGGCCGGTTCCTGGGGCGTGGGCTCTTCCAGGGCTGAGGGCTCGGGGGCTGGGGTCGCTACCGCCGGCTTCGGCTTCTGCTTCACGGCGCTCGCAGACCTAAGGAAGTAGAGTCAGTCGTATCATCATACAAGTCGACAAGAACAGAATGTTTACTATGCAACAAGAGGCAAACTTACAGTGTCGACTTCTTCATGACGGCTTTCTTCAGCCGTGTAGCCCGTCGCGGGATCCTCGTTGTCGGCAGCGGGGCCACACCAGCTGATGGCGCGGTGCCCACCACGGCAACTGTAACCGCCGCGGAAGCCGCTGGATCTGTTTCCATCTCTTGGCATCTGGGCTGGGGTGGAGAGGCTGGAGGACTGCAAACGAAAATGTTAACATAGAACAATATTGGTGTATGACAACAAGACAGCATGTACGTACCTGGAGGACTCGATTTCTTGCGCCTTTCGTTTGCGCACGACCCGACGACCCTACGGGACCGCGGGCAGGGCGTCAGTCAACTCCACGGACGGTCCAGGGGAGTTGCCTCTGCTCGCCTCCTCCTCGGTTTCTTTATCCACCAGGGGGCTTCCGCCTTTCGTGGACTCGCTGCCGGGCAGAGCCTCGACTACTTGAGCTCTCTTGGCTTCGGCCGCGGCGCTGGGGAGGAGGTGGTCCGTCCGAGGGATGTCGGGTTGCGGCGGGTAGCTCCGGTACAACTCTTTGTGCCCCTACAGAAGGTTTTCAGCTAGCAGCGGTAGAACAGAGTTTGTTTTTAACAAAAAGTAGTCGAATACTGACCGGTCTTGGAGGACTTTGCACGGAAAACAGTCCTGGGACGTAGGGGACGGCGTTCACGTCCAACGGCACCCACTTGTCTCGGAGGAGCGCGGCTTCGTCTGACAGCTCCTCTGCGCACATGCGAGACCGATCTTCAGTGCCCGTGTACTCGAAGCCAAGACGATGGCGTTGTTGGATTGGTCGGACTCGGCGTTTGAAGAAAGAAAATATGACGGATGCGCCGGTCACTCCCATCAGCTTGTGCGCCGCTATGGTGTCTAACAGCTCCTCCACTTGGTCCATGTCCCCCCTGGACAGCTCGATGTTCCACTCCGGCCTCACAACAGGTGGACTGTTTGACTTTTCTCGGAGTTGGGGGGCATGATTTTCGATATAAAACCAATGGTTTTTCCACCCGGGAATGTTGGAGGGAAATTTGTATGCAAGGTACTTGTCGCCGACCTGTTGTCTAAGCTGGATGCCGGCGCCCCCTACAACGGATGGATTCTTGGAGGTGGGATGTGGTTTGACTCGGAAAAGGAAGTGGAAAAGATCCCAATGGGGTTTAATTCCGAGAAAAGCTTCGCAAAAGTGAATAAAGATGAAAATATGGCAAATGAAGTTCGGGTTGAGGTGATGGAGCTCAAGCCCGTAATAGTAAAGGAGGCCACGGAAAAAAGAACAAGAGGGGAGGGCCAGACCCCGTTCGGCAAAATGGTAAAATATGACGATTTCATCAACATTTTCCATGGGGAAAGGTTCGCGGAACGAGGGGCGCCAATTGACAAGATTCTTGTCTTGGAGCAATCCCTCAGAAACTAGCCTATTGAGATCGAGGGAGCACTTACTGTGGGTCCACTCCCCGGTCGGCGGCTGCGCCTCTTTCTTCTTCCCTTCTTTCTCCGATTTCTTGGGCGCCATCTCCGGATCCGCTCGCCACGAGTTGCTCGGGGGCTGCGGGGAGAGGGGCGGGGAGATCTAGGGGATTGGGATTTCTTCGGGAGGATGAAGGCGGCGCGCGGCTCTATTTGGGGATTTTTTGGCAGTTCTTGGCGGATTGCAGATTGGAAGCACAGTGTTCGCCTGGCGTTACCGCGGGGTTAAATAACCAGCGGTTGGGGTAAAGTTCTACTGTTTCGAAGTTGAAGAGTCGTTTCAGGAAATATTCGGAAGATGAGGGGTCATTTGGTGGATTGTTTAGACAAAATATTCGATTAATCATTTTTTCAGGGTTAATTGTTCTGAAAAAATAGGTTTTTCGAGTTCCAGATCTAACTTCCATCATTTGTACCATCATACTAGTAATTTACCATGTGGGCATTTTTACACTGCATGCCACGACTTTTGGATCCTTATCTCCAAATTTGAGGGATTTGGATTCAAGGCTCAGGGGCTGCGGGATACATGGCATCGACTACTTGTTTTTTAAAATTTATTTGAAAAAATAAGTAAGGAAGATTCAAGACTAATGCGACCCTCAGTCTGATTCTCCGATTCAACCTAAGGTTCGGGGGCTACTCCATATGGAGTGCGATTTCTCAATTGCACACCATATCAAAAATAAAATTCGGGGCATGAGCACGTCATAGCTTCGATGCAGCCAAATAAGTACTCGAAGAAGGACTTCAAGATGGAGCTTTAAAAGAAGCCGAAGACTATTTCGAAAGTACTCGATAAGTCAGCAGTACTCAGCTACGAAGAGCTCGGGGGCTTGTCAGACCCGGGGCCACGGGACTGTGTACATAACGTAGTTTGAAGAGGTTTAAGAGATTAAGTCCATCTTATCTCTTATTTACCTCATTTATCTCTTATTTATTCCGTTTAAATAGGGGATAAAGCTGACCGATACAGAAGGAATCTACTCGAGATATGTTCTGGTACGATTCCTTAGCTGGTGTTGGTTAGTATCCATGTAACTCTGGCCTTCCGGATATATAAGGTGGGACAGGGACCCTCTCAAAACAGGATCTCCATATCATTTTACACCAAAGGCAATACAAACCACTACACAGGATATAGGGTATTACGCGCCTCGCGGCCCGAACCTGTCTAAGTTTTATGTTACTTGCACCTTCGAGTTCCTGATCTCGGCGTCTTCACACCTAAACTTACCACCTTGGGTATACCCTTCGGTGGGCAGCCGGTAAAACACCGACAGAGGCATGATTTTGTTTCGAGCGAGATTTGATCGGGAAGGAAGATTAAAGAATCGGGAGTTCGATGGGGCATCTTAAGGATTCGAAGAAGACAAGATTAAAAGGATGTACAATAAGATACGGCTCGGTCCGACTATGATGAGAATCAAAATAGACATATTTTTCAGAACATATTTTTAATCTTAAAATAAATCTAGAAAAGTTTAGATAAATATTTTAAACCATGAAAAATATATCCGGAAGAATCCCAAAATTTTCCAAAAAACTCGGGAGGTAATTTTAGGACACGAGGAATCCCAATAGAATATTTGGACTTCATGAAAAAGAATTTTAGAGCTTTTCAAATAAATAATAATAATAATAATAATAATAATAATGGATCTAGCTCTAGGATAAATAGAATAATTGCTAGAAAAATCTTTAAAATTCTTGAAAAATTCTATTGATAGATGAACATATTTAAAAGATATTCACATAATAAAATTGAATATTTTAGGTTGTCACATTCCTTCATCGGGCGCTGATCGTTGGGGCCTCGTGTCCGGGTTAGGTTGATTTCACTATCATCACTACAGTAAGAGTAGTCCTTGGAATCAGGAAGAGTAGTTCCTGAAAAGTTGGACAATTCGAAGAGGACAAACCATGAGACAATGCTGCCAGCAGCGGACGACCGAGCTGGGGTTCGGTTGGCCTGTCCAGCTGGGGTTCGGGCAGCCCATCCGCATTCGAGTTCGAGCGCCGTGCTTCTTACAATTTTTTTTTTGAAAAAAATGCTGCCAGCAGCGTTGGCCTCTGGATGTTGGCAAGTCAGGGTCGTAGACAGCGTGCATGAACAGAAAACGATGATGCTTAATGCAAAGTTGTTTAATGCCTCCTGCCTCGCGATGATAATGACATATTCGGGCCCAATTCCCAAAATGATCAAGCCAAGTGAAACAGATCTCTGTGAAGACTAATCTGATTGAATGCATATGACTGAAATCCTCAATCTGATTTTGAACGCATACGACAACATCCTTTTTGGCCATGATAGGTTTCAGAAAACGTTCTAAAAAGATTTCGTCAAAACCAAAATTCCGGAAATAGGATGGATCAGAAGGGAAAAGTTTCCGAAATGAAGAGGAGGAGAAAGTGTTAGTCTGTCAGATTTGCATGGTTTGGCTTGCTGGTACGTATGCTAGTGCGTGATCAGTAGGGTCTTCTTTTTTTTTGGCCTGGATCAGTAGGGCCTTTGGAAGCATCCACAACGCAAAATGCAGATACTAGTGCAGATCATGATGGATCAATATAAAGTTGAAGGTTGCTATTACTGACACCTTGCACTGAAAAAAATGACAGATTCCGTCCCTTTCTCAAAGGATTGAGCGTAGGTCCTCTATGGAACCAGATGTCGATGTAGAAGTCGCCCAAAGGTCAAGCACCAAAAAGGAAATGATTGCGCAACGCAATTTCGTAAGATCAAAACTCCTTTTGCATAAGATCGAAATCCACCTCCAATTATTTTTGCCTTGGAAGATATGAACTGACTGAACCGCTACGGTTCAGCTTACTAGAACCATAGGCTTATTCTGCAACCAGCATAGACTCGTGAGCATCGACGGAAAGCAGAGGAAGAGGAGCATCACATCAGCTGGGCAGGATTCCCAGTGCCTTGCCGTACTCGACCATGTCGTCGTAGATGTGCTCCAGCGTCTTGTACTTGAACTCGAATCCCTGCTTCACCAGCTTCGCCGACGACAGGCACACCCTCGGCTTCTCAAGCCGCTCGCCGGACCTGCAAACGTGCAAGCAAAAGATATCATCATCAGTCATGGGCGCGAAATCTCCGTCAGAATTCGGAGCTCTGGAGCCTGTTCGATTCTTACAGCAGATGTGTTTTGACGCCGTAGTGCGGGTACTTGTCCGCCAGGAAACGCGCGAGCTCGGCGATGGTCGTGTTGAGGCTGCAGCAGATGTACCTCCCGGCGGCCCCCGCGTCCTCCTCGGCGGCGAACAGCTCGGCGCGGCAGAGGTCCTCGACGTGAACCAGCGGGATGCAGCCGGTGCCCCTCTCGATGCCGTGGAGCACGGCGAACGCTGCCTCGTCGCCTGAAAATGACAAGGCCATGTCACACACACACACACACACACACACACACACACACACATCCATGCGCACAAAAATAAACACGCGAGAAGCTGGTGATCCGATTCGATGGGTCTCGCCTGATAGAAGGGAGAGGCAGTTTGGGACGCTGGTGTGCGCGTTCGGGGCCGGCGCCGCGCCTACGGTGACGACGGGGCAGAGGGTGACGAGGCTGATGCCGTGCTCCTCCGCGAACCTGCACGCCGCCCTCTCCAGGAGCACCTTGGAGACCGGGTATCCCTGCGATGCAATGCAAACGGCGTCGCGCACACCATTAGCAGGCTGCGCATTCAGGACATGAAGAGGCGCCGGGCAAGGCTGCATGTACACAGACTGGCATGCGTGTGCGCGTACCCTGTAAGGAAACTTGGTGGCGGTGAGGTGCTCGACGTCGGACCAGGAGTCCTCGTCCAGCACGTGCCCGTCGCCTTGCAGCGGCCTGCTGGTGACCGCGGCCGCCGACGAGGTCAGGACCACGCGCTTCACCGTCCCCGCCTTCACGCACGACCGCAACACGTTCAGAGTTCCCCTGACCGCGGGCTCGATCAGCTCTTTCTGCCATCACCCAATCGAGCAATCGAAGAACTCATGAACAGTCGAATGCCGTCAGCAACTGCTAGGTAAAATGGGAAATCGGAACACAACGAGCTGCGAATGCTTGCTTGCGCACCTCAGGATTCTTTGTATGGATGTTCACCGGAGCGGCGACGAGGAAGGCGTAGTCGCAGCCAGCAACAGCTTCGTCAAAGCTGCCTTCTTCATCCAAGTCGGCGCGGAAGACCTCCAAAGGGCCAAGTGCCTGCAGGTCCTGGAGGTGGGAGTTCTTCGCCATGTCATCTGGGATTCAGAATCACAGTACAAACCGCTATTATCAGAGACCCAACCTATCACTGCCAATTCTTTGTGATCATCACTACTCCAGTATAACTCCACTGCATCGGTAGCTTAAAACACAATACAATTCCGGAATCTTTGTTGTTTGGTGATGCAGCTTTGCGTAGAATTCAGGTTCTTCAAAGTTGAACCATCTATGTCGTTACTACCTCACCAACTTGTGAAAGTGAATGCGTTCGGATTCTCTCTCTGTCCAGGAACAGGGATCGGACCGGCCACGGAACACTGGACTGAAGTGAAAGATCAAAGAGTCGAACCGGGGTTCCTGACCGTCGTCTTGACGGCGTAGCCCTTCTCCAGCAGCATCCTGACGAGCGCCGAGGCGATGTAGCCGTTCCCTCCGGTCACGCACGCCGTCCTCTTCTTTCCGCCGGGCGACATGGCTGAATGCCGGTCGCCTGAGAAGGGGAAGAAGAGGGCTCACTCACAAGCCACAACTAGCGCACGGTGGCTCTCAACCACTAACAATGGTTTGGTAATCGGCAGCTCTGAGCCTCCGACTCTCTGGGTCTGGGGGGCCAGGTTATAAAGACACCACGCGCACAGAAGTAGGTGATGATACTGACGTGCAGGAAGCACAGTATCCTAGGACGAGATGTGAGATCCAGGCCCCGTTTAGATCGCTTCCAAATGTTATAATTTTTACACTCTCTCTCCATCACATCAATTTTAGGACATATGCATGGAGCAGTAAATGTATGTAAAAAAATAACTAATTGCACAGTTTAATTGTACATCACGAGACGAATCTTTTAAGCCTAGTTAGTCCATAATTAGATAAAATTTGTCAAATACAAACGAAAATGCTACAGTATCAAAAAGTTCCAAATGTTATACAAATTTGCAATCTAAACGTGGCCCCACTTCTTGTAGGAAAAGGTGAAAAGGATCAGTGAGACATCTATCAATGAGGCCGCGTGCCAGCAATGGTGCCGACTGGTCAGGTGGTGGCCTAGGATACTTGGATCTTTCTCATAGTAGGATACCAGCTACTGCTAGTAAAGCGTGTGTGATCCAATTATTTGCTTGTTTCTTTCTGTATGTAAATATGTCACAAAACTGCACATTCCCAGTGGGTGAACCACCGTGTTTCTCCATTCCTTGATTTTGATTTTGATTTTTTTTTCTTCTTCAATTTTTTAATGAGAGAAATGTTAAAACCATTAATAATTGGGGAACAGAAAAGACAATAAAAGAAGAGAGAAGAGGAGGGGTCGGGTGCCCATGGGCCACTCAAAGCCTTTTGGGCCAAGCAGCCCAGGTGAATGGTGGATAACTCAGTTTGGTGCTCTTGACTTGTGGGCACCCTGCTGCACTCATGCGAAGCATATGTCGTGGTCAGTTGGGAGAATTCCCAGTGCCTTGCCGTAGTCGACCATGTCGTGGTATATCTCATCCAGGGTGTTGTACCTGAACTCGAACCCTTCCCTGACCAGCTTCGCCGACGAAAGGTAGACCCTCGGCTTCTCAAGTAACTCGCCGGAGCTGCAAAGCGCAAGCACACATTACATTGTCACTCGTCGTCATTGCAGGCCAACTAACTGTGTGTCAGAAAGAATTCAGAGCTCGATCTGAAGCTGATCCTTACAGTTCCGAGTTCACGCTGTACCGGGGGTACTTGTCTGCCGGGAAACGCGCAATCCCAACGATGGTGGTGTCGAGGCCGCAGCAGATGTACCTCCCCGCGGCGGCGGCCTCCTCGGCGACGAGCACCTTGGCACGGCAGAGGTCGTCGACGTGCACCAGCGGCACCGCGCCGGAGGCCGCCTCGACGCCTTTCAGCATGCCGATCGCCGCCTCGTCGCCTGGAACCACTTCATATATAGAAACCGTACGTTAGGCCTAGGCATGCGTGGCCGGTATGAAAGGGCGCGGCGCACGATGTGCTGGCGCTTTGGTCTCACGGGACAGCAAGGAGAGGCAGGCGGGGACGCTCGTGTGGACCTTTCTGGCCGGCGCCGCGCCGACGGTGACGGCGGGGCAGACGGTGACGAGGCTGATGCCGTGCTCCTCCGCGAACCTGCTCGCCTCCTTTTCCAAGAGCACCTTGGAGACCGGGTAACCCTGCCATGAATATAGTTGCAAGCGCCGCGCCCGTTCTCGTCGTCAGCAAATATAATGGTTGCTGGACTCTTTCTGAATTGGGTTCTGAGCTAGGGCGCGGTAGTGCAGGGCTGATGACGTGGACGTACGTACCCAGGGGGCAGACTTGTTGGCAGTGAGGTAGTCGACGTCGGACCAAGGGGTCCTCGTCCAGCACGTGCCCATCTCCTAGCAGCGGCCGGCCGGAGACTGCGCACGCCGACGAGGTCAGGATTACGCGCTTCACCGTCCCGGCTTTCACGCATGACGCCGTGACATTCAGAGTTCCACGGACAGCAGGCTCGATCAGTTCTTCCTGTCATCAGTCATCACCATGCAGATTGAGCGCAGTCAGAACAGTATAATATGCCATACATACACCTAGGTGTGACGTGCGTGCACCTCAGGATTCTTCGAGTGGAGGTTCACCGGAGCAGCGACGAGGAAGGCGTAGTCGCAGCCCGCGACGGCATCGTCGAAGCTGCCATCCACGTCCAGGTCGGCGCGGAGGACCGTCAGGGGGCCGAGCGCCTGCAGGTCCTTGAGGTGGGAGATCATCTCCAAGTCATCTGATAATAAAAATCACAACGTCCACTAGCGGATTCAGAACCTCAACCGATGACTCATTGGTTGCTTGCTTGCTCAATGTTCTGAGCTTTTTTTTTTTGAAAGATTAATGTTCTGAGCTTAGCAATCACATTCTTGACCTTGAGTACCTTTGCTTCCTCTGAACTAATCAAAAGTGAAACACTGAACCGAAAAGCGGGATCAAAGAATCGAACCGAGGCTCCTGACTGTCGTCTTCACGGCGCAGCCCTTCTCCAGCAGCATCTTGACGAGCGCCGAGGCGATGTACCGTACCCATCCCCTCCGGTGACGCACGCCGTCCTCTTCTTGTCGCCGGCCGACATCGCCGGACGCCAATCACTGCTTCTCCTGGCAAGGGACACTCACCAACTCATTTGAGTTTGAAACACTGATCAGATTCGCGTGATGGTGACTGCAGCTCCCTGGAGCCTGCCTGCGTTATACGTATAAGATATAGTACCCATTAGCAGGATAAAACTAGTTCACATACTGAAATTACGTGAGACAAGAGTAGCTGATGCTTGATCGGCGTGCTGCATTGGCGTCAGCAGCCAAGTGGCCACATGCTCGACCATGGGTATGGGTATTTTATAGTATTTTAGTCCGGGTTAGGATCAGGGACTAATTTTTAGTCCGGGTCGTATCAAAAATTTGGATATCAATTAGGGAGGCTAAATATGAGCTAATTGTAAAATCAATTGCATAAATAAAGACTAATTCACGAGATAAATCTATTAAATCTAATTAATCCATCATTAGCATATATTTACTGTAGCACAACGTTGTTAAATTATAAACTAATTAGATTTAATGGATTCTTCTCGCGAATTAGCCTCCATTTATGCAATAGGTTTTGTAACTAGTATACATTTAATACTTATAGTTAGCATCTAAATATTCGATGTGATGGAGCTAAAATTTAGTCCTGAGGATAAAAGGTATCCAGGGATGTTAGTTGAAGCTTAACCGGCGTGTACCATAAACTGCACACATTTAAGAATAAACGAGTCCTACTAATCGGCACATGTGAGCTAACAGGTGAACTCGACTGTATGAGAATTCTATATTGGAAGCTTTGCCGCCTCCCGTGTCCTTTTCAATTTATGAGAATTCTTCCCAAAGATTTCTTTGATTGATAATATCAACTTTTCAGAAAATCTTTTACAGAAAATGTGCTTTTTCATAACCGTCAAGAAAGGATTTTCAAAATAGAATTTCAAAACAGTTTGACAAGAACTTTTCACAAAATAATCAAAAATATTTTTGAAAAGATTTCACAAAAACAAGTGAAAACTTTTTTAAAAAAAATCATAAGAAAAATATATGGATATTCCCCAGTCCCCACACAAATAATTATCACCCCTTTCTTATCTACTGGTCAAGAGTTGTACGAAAATTATGTAACCCCACGCGCAATAATTATAAAACATCATTTAACTCGGCCTTTTTCCAAAGAACAACTAGTAGTTCATCCTGACATGGGGTGGGCTAGGTTACGGACCCTCAGGATACAATACAACCGCACGCACCGCGCGCGCGTTGGTCCGCCTTGATGGTCCACCATTCAACGTGTGGGCCCAACTCGGCGGCCTAGCAGTAGCCCTGTCAAGCTACTAGTCGTTGGCGGGCTAGCGGGCTTTTCTCCTCGAGCAGCTGAGCTGGCCCAACTTAGGCCCTATGCCATCTCTTTCGCTCCCACCAGAACCAGACGCGCCTAGGACATGGTGGGAGCTCAAGCTAAAGCTACCAACAATCCTGAAGAGAACGAACAGCATACAGAGACAAGACACCACAGGATTGCGAAACATCGTGGACGTTGTTATTGAAGGTATCTGATGATAGATTACACAATGTAGAGCCAGAGCATGAGTACAATGTATGGGAAGCAGATCAGAGGAGCATCGTCATCGTTATTTCAGTAGTGCAGAATTCCCAGTGCCTTGCCGTACTCGACGACGTCGTCGTACATCTCGTCCAGGTTCTTGTACCTGAACTCGAACCCTTCCCTAACCAGCTTGGCAGACGACAGGCGCACCCTCGGCTTCTCGAGGAGCTGATCACCGGCGCTGCAAAGTGTCGGAATCCAGAGCTCAGAACAAAACCACAGCGAAAACATCAATAATAGTCTCTGCTGGGGATCGGAGTCGGAGCTGAGGCCGGCCGATTCTTACAAGTTTGTTTCCACGCCGTACTGCGGGTACCTGTGCGCCAGGAAGCGCGCGAGCTCGACGACGGTCGTGTTGACGCCGCAGCAGATGTACCTCCCCGCCGCCGACGCCTCCTCGGCCACGAACTGCTCGGCGCGGCAGAGGTCATCGACGTGGACCAGCTGCACCGCGCCGGAGGTCTTCTCGATGCCTTTGAGCGCGCCGAGCCCTGCTTCGTCGCCTGAAGACCATCACGCATGCATCGATCACCACCGGAACTATGATGAGCGGCGTAAGCAAGAGCAGAAAGGGACCTCGTCGCTCACCGGACAGGAATGAGAGGCAGGCTGGGACGCTGGTGCTGACGATCGGGGCCGGCGCTGCGCCCACGGTGGAGACGGGGCAAACGGTGACGAGGCTGATGCCGTGCTCCTCCGCGAACCTGCGCGCCGCCTTCTCCAGGAGCACCTTGGACACGCAGTACGCCCACCAGAGCGGCGGCTTCTTGGCCCTGAGGTACTCGACGTCGGACCACGACTCCTCGTCCAGGACGTGCCCGTCGCCTTGCAGCTCCGGCCTGATGTAGACCCCGGCCGCCGACGAGGTCAGGACCACGCGCCTCACCGTCCCCGCCTTCACGCACGACCTCATCACGTTGAGCGTTGCTCGGACGGCTGGCTCGATCAGCTCTTTCTGCCGTGCACCGAGTTGGTTTGAGCGGGTCAACTGGTACCGCACGTACGGGAGAGAAAAGAAGAAATTTGCAGCAGAACAGTGAGGACTTTCAGGTGATGCCTGCGTACCTCTGGATCCTCCGCCGCCATGTTCACCGGAGCGGCGACGAGGAAGGCGTAATCGCAGCCGGCGACGGCGTCGTCGAAGCTGCCTTCTACGTCAAGGTCGGCGCGGAGGACTTCCAGGGGGCCGAGCGCCTGCAAGTCCTTGAGGTGGGAGTTCTTCGCCATGTCATCTGGGATTCAGAATCAAAACAATCCTTAGCACTTTCAGAGACTAAACCAAATCTTTTTAAACCAATAACAACTTGCAACAGTTTAAGCATATGTACACGATTATTAGCTCAGATATGATAATTGTAGGATGCGTTCGTTGCTTGCTTATGTCGCTGTAGCAATCAGATTCTTGAACCATCAAAAGTAATAGCGTCCAGATTCTACAGTTCCCAGCACATTCACCTCGTAGCTACTGAAGCGAAACGAGGATCAGGGAGGACCAGACCTGGGTTCCTGACCGTCGTCTTGACGGCGTAGCCCTTCTCCAGCAGCATCTTGATGAGTGCGGAGGCGATGTACCCGTTCCCTCCAGTCACGCACGCCGTCGTCTTCTTGGCCGCCGACATCGCCGCTAGCACATCACCTCGACGGTGCTTGCGACTGCGCGAAGCTGCCACAACTAGTTTGGGCCACGGTTTGGAGAACGTGCGAGCATTCTAATTGTGGAGAGGATGGTGAGCGGGTGTAGCTTTTTATCGATTTGTTAGGAACAGCGATCAAAGGTTGGGCAGTTTCGGACAGATCAAATGATATGAGTGGCATTCAACGATGCAATGTGGACGAACCTTCACCTCAAAAATAAACACTATTTACAATTGGTTTTCCATGATTTCCACGGTCGGTATCTGATCCGCTATAACTCAAGCTGACTTTATTTGAAAATGAACGAAAATAAGCATTACTGTCATAATTGGTTCTAGCCACAAACTGATAGTGATGCTATTCTTAAAAAAAAAACAGGCACAGAAAAAAATAGAACAAAATGTATCGTAACACTGGCTCCCATATGGTAACACGTTGCATGCCACAAAAGCCATTCTATTTTTTTCTCTAGAAAATACATGTATAACCTATTTATAACACGCTTACAAAACTCGCATAGGAGAATTCATAGACTCATTGATTGGGGGGCGTGAGGGGTACGGTACACGTAAATGTACAATCCATCAGAAGTACCAAAATTAGTACCAAAAATGTACAAGATATTAGTGTGATGGAATTATATTTTAGTACCAAAATTTTGTAGTTGTACCAATATTCCGTGCACTATATGTCTGCCACTGCTTTAACTGAAACCCTTACATTTTAATTAGCTTCTCATGCTGACTAGGTTTTATGGTTTAGAATTTAGGGTGCCGGATTAAAAAATTATCCTAGATTGAGAACAAAACATTTTAAAAATATTAATATTTTAGAAAGTAATAAAAATGTTCATATATGTTAAATAAAAATTTTGCACACCTAGAACATATCATGTAAGTTCATGGAATAAAAAAAATGTATACATATAACTAAGCATTGTTAATATGCAGCCAGTATTGTAAAATGAGGAAGAAAAATTATTAGTATAGATTATTACAACTTTGAATATACACTTGTGGAACAAAAATTAAGTAAGCTAGAACAAAAGTTTGTCCAACTTAAAAAGTGCAGAATGGAATGAATTAAAATATATCATGAAACAATAAAAAGCTAAAAAGATCTTCGAACTTTTTTAAAAATCATAAATCAATTGATTCATATCCGGAGGACAATAATTTTCTTAGGAATAAAACTTAATCAATATGTTACAGTGGAGGAATCTAAAAGGAAAATAATCAGGATAATCTAACGAAACCGACTTTTGGGTTGAATGCATACTACATATAGGACGGGCTAAGAAATATGGGCCAAAACAAAATAGTTGGACTGGTCCAGTGGATGAAGGATTCGGCCCAAAACAAACCCATAACCGGTTTGATTAAAAAAAATAGGAAAAGGATGTGCGATGGTCTGCACTCAGCAGGACACTTTCTGACAACTGATGGACACCTAATATTTTTTTCAGAAAATTAGAGCTCTGAATAAAATCATTGCAAACATTCACAATATAACATTCAGTAACTAGGAGCGTAAGCGTAGACAACCGTAGTACACTGCATACAAATTACAGAATTATACGATATATCAAGAGCATAAGAGCGTCGTCACATCAGTAGGGCAGAATCCCCAGCGCCTTGCCGTACTCGACGACGCCATCATAGATCTCATCAAAAGTGTTGTGCTTGAACTCGAACCCTTCCCTCACCAGCTTCGAAGACGACAGCCTCACTCTCGGCTTCTCCAGGAGCTGATCGTCGTCGGTGCTGCATGGCGTCGGAAATCAGAGCTCATCAGAACCAAATCACGGCAAACATTAATGATGTGCAAACATTCACCGTGATGACTGATGAGTACCCCCCGTGTTTCTTACAAATTTGTTTTCACGCCGTACTGCGGGTACTTGCGTTCTAGGAAGCGCGCGAGCTCGACGACGGTCGTGTTGAGGGCGCAGCAGATGTACCTCCCCGCTGCCGCGTCCTCCTCGGCGACGAACAGCTCGGCGCGGCAGAGGTCGTCGACGTGGACCAGCTGCACCGAGCCGGAGGTCTTCTCGATGCCTTTGAGCACGCCGAGACCTGCCTCGTCGCCTGACAGCAAGGAGAGGCTGTCGATGACGCTCGTGCGGACCCTGGTGGCAGGCGCCGCGCCGACGGTGAGGACGGGGCAGAGGGTGACCAGGCTGATGCCGTGCGCCTCCGCGAACCTGCACGCCTCCTTCTCCAGGAGCACCTTCGACACGCAGTACCCCTGCAATCGATCGGCATCATCCAACCACCGTACTTCGTCAGACCAGGTTAGTGACATGCGCATGTGTCATGTGATGATGGAGCACGGCCGGTGTAGCTAGTAGGTGGGGGCGGCTGACCCAGGTTGGTGGCTTGTTGGCGGTGAGGTACTCGACGTCAGACCAGGACTCCTCGCTCAGGACATGCCCGCCGCCCCGCAGCTCCGGCCTGATGTAGGCTCCCCCCGCCGACGAGGTCAGGATCACGCGCCTCACCGTCCCGGCCTTCGCGCACGACCTCATCACGTTCAGCGTTCCTCGGACCGACGGCTCGATCTGCTCTTTCTGCAAATCAGCAGAAGGAAAAAACACAGCAGGCTAGAGTGACGGAGAGCACCGCAACGAAGGTTCATGGTGGCGACGTTTGTGCTATGCACCTCTGGATCCTCCGCCGCCATGTTCACCGGAGCGGCGACGAGGAAGGCGTAATCGCAGCCGGCGACGGCGTCGTCAAAGCTGCCTTCCTCGTCCAGGTCGGCGCGGAGGACCGTCAGGGGTCCAAGCTCCCGCAAGCCCCTGAAGTGGGAGTTCTTCTCCATGTCATCTGGGATTCAGAATCAAGGCCAATTCTCAGCATGCGTGGGATCACATCACAACCATTTGCAACAGTAAAAGCTCATGCACGCCTTTGCTCAAACAGAGAGTTCGTTGCTTGGTGATGTAGTAGCAGAGAGTTCAGATTGTTCAACCATCTTATCAGAAATGAACTCGATGGGATTCTTGTGCTACTGTCCACTCCATTGTACTACAGAGATGTCGTTGCCTGCCCGGCTTGAACAGGATGAACCACGAAACACTGAACCGAGAACAGAGGGGATCGAGAACCGAACCGGGGTTCCTGACCGTCGTCTTGACGGCGTATCCCTTCTCCAGCAGCATCTTGATAAGCGCCGACGCGATGTAGCCGTTCCCTCCGGTCACGCACGCCGTCTTCTTCTTGTCGCCCGCCGCCGACATATCGCCGCTCACCACCGCACCTCGTCGAGTCGTGGATGTTGCTGGTGATTGCAACAAGCCTGATGATGGTCGATGAAATTAGTTTGCTAGGACTAGTTTGGGAAAGGTTTTGCCAAGAGTGGCATCCAGGGTATTTAATTTTTTCCCCACAATCCTTATATATAGGTCCATAAACTCTCAAAATAAGCATCTAGGTCCTTAAACTTTGGTTCATCTCAAATCAGAGTCCAGGTTTGTAATTTGAACTAGAGTGAAACCACATGAAAAGTTTAGGACTTCAAATGCTCATTTTGATTTGTTGACCTATACTATGTCCCTGCTCTGGTCCATTGTTGACGACCTGGATTTATAGTCACACTGGTATCGTGCTATCAGCATAGTCGCACATAAAGTGCACCGTTTCTCGACTCGGAAATACCGATCCCGCCTTGAAAAACCTATGGTAAGAACTGGTTTCTCAACCCCATCAATCCGGAAACTTTATGACTATGCTCACCGATTTGCAGCACCGCATCTCCCTTTAGCGCTCGCATATATGTACATCCATTCCAAGAAATGTTACCTCAGCCATCTCTTGGAGGATATATTTTAGCATGCGCCAACTCACTTTATGTAACTCTCTTATCTTATAGCAACTCCAGTAATAATCTCTAAATCAGATCCTTCAAATATTAAATGGGGTTGCCTCTATTTTTTAGGCCTCCAAATTCACTCCAACTCCAGCAATAGCCCTCAATTATAAGGGCTCTCTAGAGACCCTTAGAAATCGAGAATGGAGGAGAGGATTTAGAGGTCTTCCCGAAATAGAGAGTCTAGTAGAGTGTCTGCTGGAGTGTATCTTTTTTTGCTTAACTCTATAAATTTGAGATAGAGGTCTGTGGTCTGCTGGAGTTGCTCTTATGGCCAGCATTTTTCGACCCTTGTTATTCACGAGAATAAATATTTATGGACCTGTGGAAAAAATTAAGGGTCCAAGTGCATTTTACTCTTTTTGATAACATGTGAGGATTACTCTTCTTTAGGTTAGGTTAGCCGATCCGCTGGCTGCTTTTTGAGTGGTGATAAGACTGACAGCGATCTCAACTCGTCAGCTATTGGACAGATGAGCCCGGTGGTCCTAAATAACGGTTGGTGGCGCGTTCCTGTCACCTCAAAATTAAGAAAAAATATAGCAGGGTGATGGACATTTCGGTGGAAGCTATCTCGCGTGTCATTGTGCCAAACTACCTGTTTTGTGCTGAATTAAATTAAAATGAACATCTGCTTCGCGCATTAAGACTTGATGCGCTACACTTCTGATATTCTTGAGAGCAGGCATTGCTGCTTCCCTGTGCCGCCCAACTCCTCTGTCTCCGCCAGAAGTCCCGCCGCCAAATCACCACTATTGCCCTTCACCGCGCTAACGCCCAGTGTGCTTCCTTACCGGCATGGCGGAGAAATGAAAAGAAATTTCCTTATTTGTCCCGGGGGGGGGGGGGGGGGGGCGGCGGGCGGGGGGTGATCTCAATTCCTTTTCGATTCATAAAACCTTTTTTTCCTCTTTATATGACTGACTCTAAATTTCATTTCTTATTTGATACTTCCCTTAAGCCGAGATACATAAAAAAGCAACCTCTAAATCACCTCCAAAAATTATAAATTTTTTTTGGTAACAGTGAAAATGGTGATTGACCAATTTTGCTTAAAAACACACATGTACCTTTACAATTTTAATTAAAATCCACCACGTTAGGCTACTTTAGAAATTCATCTAATTTTTACGGTACTAAAATAGTTTCCCAAAATTACGAAAATAGCTAACATTCCATAAATGTGATGCAATAATTTATAAAAAAAATTCATCATAAGTTACATAGGGAATTGTAAAGAATATATTAACTTATGATGGAAAATTTTAGAAGCACATGCAGAGATGATCCGGACAAATTTTAGACCGTCATGGTTACTAGTGCAGTGCAAGTTGCCAGCAGCAGACAAGCTCCGTCACGCATACTGCACAGATCAAACAGCGGCCTGGACTTTGGCTGAAACAACAATGGACGCAGATGTCGCTGCTATGGCACGTATCAAAAGTTGGGCAGAATCCCCAGGGCCTTGCCGTACTCGACGACGTCGTCGTAGATCTCGTCTCGTCCAGCGTCCTGTGCTTGAACTCGAACCCTTCCCTCACCAGCT
Source organism: Panicum hallii (assembly GCF_002211085.1). NCBI lineage: Eukaryota > Viridiplantae > Streptophyta > Magnoliopsida > Poales > Poaceae > Panicum > Panicum hallii. Next base: position 44,872,303 of record NC_038048.1, on the reverse strand, counting down.
TCGCCGACGACAAGCAGGCTCTCGGCTCTCGGCTTCTCCAGGCGCTGATCGTCCGTGCTGAAACACGCCAAGCATAGTAGCATCACGATTCAGAATGGTTGCAGCTTGCCAGAAATTCAGAGCGGTTATCCTCACCGCAGATTCCGCATCACGTCGTACTGCGGGTACTTGCGCGCCAGGAAACGCGCGAGCTCGGCGACGGTCGTGTTGAGGGCGCAGCAGATGTACCTCCCCGCCGCCGCCACCTCCTCGGGGGCGAACAGCTCCGCGCGGCAAAGGTCGTCGACGTGACCCAGCGGCACCGAGCCGGAGGTCCTCTCGATCGCCTTGAGCACGCCGAGCCACACCTCGTCGCCTGAAATCACACGCCAAACTCACAACCCCCCTCAGAAATGGGATGAGAAGAAACCGAGGAGTGCCTCGCTGCTTGCGTCTGCTTCCGATCTCAATCCTCACCGGACAGGAGCGAGAGGCAGTTCGGGACGCTGGTGTTGATGTTCATGGCCGGCGCCGCGCCGACGGTGATGACGGGGCAGACGGTGACGGGGCTGATGCCGTGCTCCTGCGCGAACCTGGACGCGGCCTCCTCCACGAGCACCTTGGACACGCAGTACCCCCAGGTCGGCGACTTCTCGGCCCTGAGGTACTCGACGTCGGACCAGGACTCCTCGTCCAGGACGTGCCCGTCGCCCTGCAGCTACGGCCTGATGTAGACTGCAGCCGCCGACGAGGTCAGGACCACGCGCTTCACCGTCCCGGTCTTCACGCACGACCTCATCACGTTCAGCGTTCCCCGGACCGCAGGCTCGATCAGCTCTTTCTGAATTTGATTCATCAGGTGAGACAACAGCTTTCGAAACAGCGAGCGTGCCAAATGTACATCCCAAAAAGGAAACGATTGGTTGAACTTTTTGACGATGTCTGAATGTCTGATGTCGGCGCACCTCTGGATCCTCGCCTGACGCGAGGTTCACTGGAGCGGCGACGAGGAAGGCGTAGTCGCAGCCGGCGACGGCGTCGTCGAAGCTGCGTTCCACGTCCAGGTCGGCGCGGAGGACCGTCGGGGGGGGTGGGCGGCCGAGCGCCTGCAGGTCCTTGAGGTGGGGAGTTCTTGGCCATGTCATCTGGGGATTTCAGCTTGTAGCCTAACTAAGCATGTCACTCCGGAAATACTGAACCGGAAAGAGGAGGGATCAGATCAGAGAGCATCAAGCAGACCTGGTGGGTTCCTGACCGTGGTCCAGCAGCATCTTGATCATCACTGCAGACTGATTCCTAAACAAGATAAAGTTTGGAGGCGGGTAGAACTGTAGAAGACGAAATTAGTATGCGCAGAATACAATTTAAAATGAACAGAATGACAAGTCCCTGACACTTTAGGTAGTGACAGGTGGCGTTGGCGGCTACGGCTTTGCCAAAGATAAGAATCGATCGACAAAAAGACGTCAGTTGAATAACTGGACAAGATGGTATAAAGTATAAACATTTCATTTCTTTGAATTTTCCTAGTCGAAGCAATAAAACAGAGGAAGATGAATGCCTCGTAAGATGCAGCAGTGCAAAGCCAGGATGACCGACGTGCTGAAGCCTATTCCACGTCGGCACATGGCGCTGAAGACAGGACCTTTCCCGGCCTTTTCATAGTCATGGACCTTGGTATAAAAAATATATATTCCAAGGAAATACTATATAAGACATAAAGTAGTTATTTGAAGAGTCAAAATTTTGGCCACTAGGCTACATGAATTGCAAAGAAGCAGATGTCATTTCCAGGCCTTGCGGCCCCTGAACTGATTTCCGGAGCGCTTGCGCAGCTGCTTCTTCTCCTGCCGAGAACGCGCTGCCTTGGCTCTAGTTGCTGCCAGAGGCATCCTCTTCCTGTGTTGCTTCTGCTTATTGCTCAGGCCACCGGTCTGCGAGACAGCACACCATGCAATCAGGCAAAGTATATAGAAGAACGAATGATCAATCTGATGGTAAGCAAGATGTGTTGTAACCAGAAACAGACATGCAGGAACCTAAATCTTACCTTTTTCTGTTTCACAGCTGCTCTGGCTACATATGCCCCTCTATCCTCTCTTCCAGCTTTCACCATCGCTAATCTTTCTTCTTTCGACATCTTTCTTCTGACGTGAGCCTGCATTATAAAGTGTACGTGTCAAGCACTTGCGTGTGTTTCCGCGTGTGTACGAGTGCGAGAGAAGAAGGGAGCACCTCAAGCTGAAGTGGATCAACACGCTTCCTACTGAGCTGATCAGAAGATGGCATCTTAAAGGTTGCAGATTTCGTATCAACACCCTTGATTAGTCCATGTTGGGCCAAAGCCAGTTTTGCCTCTTTCTTTGCCTGAAAATCAAAATTTCCAATAAGACATCCATAAGCCATCAAACTATATCTTGTAAGAACAGAATGCAAGCAAATTTATTTTTTAGACATAAGTAGCTTCTCTTTCAATAAGCATTCCCAACTTTGTCGTTTGAACACTGCTATTGGAAAACTATTAGCCATCTGAAATTCACATACCTTGAGCTCTTTGATGCGCTTAAAATCTTCATCCGATAAAATTTTACCAGTTTCATCCGATGAAACTTGAGCCTTCTTGGCTCCTGCTAACCTCTTCAGAGCTCGAAGGCTTGCATCAGCAGCATTCAGCTCACCAATATAATCACTCAACTTCCTCTTCTGTACCTTAGAGCCGCTGCCATTAGACTTCTCTCCCTCATCACTGTCTTCGTCATGGTCTGAACCTTCATCCTCTGAACCATTTATGCTCTCCTTAAGTTCTTCATCATCCTCATCCTCATCAGACATATCAGTATCAGCATCCATATCAGAGTCATCATCTAATTCTTCATCAATATCATCAATATCATTGTCCGAGTTATCTTGACCCTCATCTGTACCATCATCATCAGATGCTTCGTCCTCCTCTTCGGTATCTTCATTGGCGTCAAGTTTGTTTGCATCAGAACCCTCCATATTTTCTTCTGTTCCAGGAGGGGCAGATGGCAAGGTTGTCTCATCATCGGAATCAAAAGCATCAGACTCATCATCTGAACCTTCCCCTTCCGATGAAATGTTTTCATCTAGCAACTCAGCACCAGGCACGTCGCTAGCGACAGTGACTTCACCAAATGCCTTCGGCCGAGCCTTTGGATCAACAGGACGGCCTCGATCTTTCTTGACTAACAATGAAGGGCAGATCTGAACTTCAATGAACAGATGTTTAGCACTAAGGAATTTCAACATACAGAAAAACATTGGAAATTTGCAAGAAAAGACCTGACCTCTCTGAACAAAGTGATCAGCGAACGAGCAGCAATGGAAACAGCTTTCTCATGGGATTTTTTGTACAAAACAAGGTCTTGGAGCAGATCCTCATTCATCATCTGCAGGTTTCCCGGATGAGAGGATGGAGCAAGGAAGATAAGGACAACAAAGATAATAAGTGTACATCACACCTGATATTCTAGAATGCACAAGAATCTCAGACTTGCATGTGCGTTCTATATCAGCAACAGCGCCAATAAAAAACTTTCGACCACATAATCAGCAAGAATGGCAGACAACCACAAACTAACACTGTTCAAAGGTTTATTCCTCTTCATTTAGTGACATGATTAGAATTTCTAGAAGCACAAATGTCGTGCTGTTCAGTCTATCAGTCATTGATACAGAAACCAAACAAAAAATAGTGAAATTTTTTTATATTGTTCCCTCTGCTTGTTTTGAGACTATGCTAGACACGAGGAACACGTCACATACAAAACACAACTAACATAAGCCCTAGAGTTCAGGGAATCCAGTGCCTTAAGGGATGTATGGCCAGTAGCATTGCATACAAGGTACAGGTTAAGGTATCCAAAAAGATTAAGGCACCTACCAAAGGCATTCTCATGCAGATCTCTCTCACGACATTCAAGCCAACAGCAATAGCCTAACAAAGCAAAGTCAGTATTTGCTCATGTAATCATGTTAGCTTGAAGAACACATATGATCCATATGCTGAATAAGAGAAATGCAAACCTCCGGGCGAGATTTGTCATGCACAAACTGATTTACTATCTGCTTGAACAGTGGTTCAACAGCATCCGGAGGTACCTAAGTTTGAACATGTGTATGTTTTGCATTTAGAAAAAAAAAGTGAAATAAGTGGGACCAATATAGATGAACAAGGAATGAGCTTTTGAAGCAAGACATAAATCGAACCATATCATGGCAAGCCTGAACTGCTGCAGCAAGTAAAGTTGTCACATCTCGTTGATGAGGCTGCAGCATTTATACCAGTGTTACTACAACCAAATTAGGCGGTGTTTCAAAGGTTGATACAAACTAAAATACCGTGTTAAATTAACATACTTGAACATATCTTTGAAGATATGGGTAGAAGTTCAACAGAACCAAGTGATGCAGCCCAATAGTCCTCGCAATTACTTTTAACATCATCATCCTTACCTGCAAGGCAACGGATTTTCTTTAAGCTTTGATTTTTATTAAAGAGAAGGGGGAAGAAAGTATTGACAATGTTACAATGGAAAAAAAAATGAGGATGACCTCAAAACGTTCATTGCATTTCTGCAGCCGGGAGAAAAGCTTCTCAGCAAAACCCTGCCAACCAAACCAAAAACACTTTCAGTATATAGAAGAGTGCATTTCATAGATACCATCTAAGGTGATAACATGATGAACAGTGGCACTAACGCACCTGGGCATCCTTTAAATACGTCAGGGGTGAATAGTAGCTGGAACCAGCCTCGTCAACAGATTTCCGCTGTTGCCTTTTCATGCTACGAATAACACGTTGTAATTTAGCTTTCTTCTTTTTCTTACTAGCAGCTGTGCCCTTGTGATTTGCCTGGGAATTAATATACCACCAAAAGATAAATAACGCATCAGAAAGGGCAAAGTAAATATCCGAATACTATCAGTTTTGGCATGATGAAAGACAGTTAAAACACCTTATAAACATCCTGTTTGCTAAGCAGAATTTGTGGGTTTTGATCTGCTTCATCTTCACTGCTTGATGCATCACTGTCATCCTCTTGTTCAGCATTTTCATATCCAAGAAGGAATGAAATAGCAGCTATCATAATCCTGCATGTCATGACAATCATTTAAGCAAGGAGCAGCCAATAGCAAAAAAACAGGATATTCTACCAGCATGTACCTAGAGGAAGGATGGAAGCAAGCATCGCATATTGCATTTGTTGTGCGTTCATCAAACCAGACCCTCCGACGGTGAAGATCGCACACTATAGTAAATGCCCTCTTTGCCCGCGACTCTTCTTCAGCCTGAGAAACAGGAGGCATAATTAAAAAGGCAAATACATATATGTTTTCCAATATGAATATATGATAAATCTGATAGTACTGATCAATGCACTTGCAAGATGTTGCAAACCTGTAAGAATTTAAAAAGGATGTTCTGCAGTTTACGATTCCTTGTATCATTCTTATGTTTCTGATTCATCCTCCTGATACTGTGTACAATATGCGAAAATGCTAGCTTTTTAACAGCTCGATCTCCAATAACCTGAAGCTCCATGAATAACTCCATTGTGTCCTCAAGATCAACAATCTAAACATTTTTTCCCAAAAACAAAAGGCAGGGATAACAGGTCAGATTTCAATGGGACAAAAAGGTCAAAATAATCTGTTAACACAATGCAAAAGTGAAATGTTTCCACCTAGTTAATACTCATCCAAACGAACTCTTGTTTGTGATACATATTTTCCCATTGCTTAGTTGAATGAGGGTACTTAATGCTATAAGTCTAGCAAAAGTCACCTAAGACTATACCTAAATGTAGTCGAGCCCATGTCTTTTAATCGAATCAAGGTCTACTGATGTTAGATCTTCAGATACAGAAACAGGGCAACAAGATATCACATCAAATTATGGAATTTTCTATTTTGCAGAAGATAAGAATCAAGGAACATGAGCTTGTCATTTTGCAACATCAACAGGAATTATTCTCAGTGCAAAGCCAATTAGCCTAATTCGTTGCTATCCTTTCTAAGCCAACCACAAGGGCATCGAACTCCTCAAAATTTGAGCCAACAAATCAAAACAAACTGAGCCCAAACCTACAAGATGTTGAGGCGAAAAAAAAACTAGTACAACTCTACCCTGAAACATTTTACCTTTCGATTCACCAGCAATATCAACGCCTGCACGAGGTGCGTCCTGAGCCCCGGCGGCAGCCCGCGCGCGTTGGTGTCGAGCAGACCCCCAATCTGGTCCGGCAAGTCGGCGAGGTCGTCCGGGTAGAAGGGCGCGACGTGGGCGAGGAACAGCGCGAGGTCGCCGAGCTCCTTGGCCACCTCCCCGCCGCCGCCCGATGCGGAGGTGGTGGCCAGCGCCGCCTGCTGGCGGAAGAGGAACACCGAGGACTCGAAGTGGCGGTGGAGCTGCCGGAGCTCGTCCTCGTAGCCCTCCGGGTCGCGCTTCATCTTCGCCTGGAGCACCGGGAGGTTATGCGGCTGGCCAGCAACGACGGAGGCGGAGGCCGCCTCCGGCGTGAACGCCGGCGCGTGCTTGCGCGGCATCGGCGAGGGGGGTTTGGTCTGCGCCGCCGGCGAGGTGCGCTAAAACCCTAGCGGCAGTTGGTCTGTGCGCGCCTGCGGAACTTTATTTTTCCCAGCGAAAAAAATAGTATATCGGGGAAGGGAAGGGTAGCTCTTTTCCGCTTTCGATGTGTGGTGGCGGAAAGATAGTTTCCGCCTTCAGAGTAAGGTCTGCTTCCCTGGATAATCTTCTACCTCCAACTGGATTGTGTCTTTTCTCTTTCATGCAGTGCCGTAGCCCTCTCCTCTGCAAGGCACCTGCGCAACGGTGCAACTTGTCTGTGACCGCGCGAGCGATGGGCTGAGCCACGACGGCGTCGACGAGTGATGCGCCATTGGCAGCGAGTACGCTCTTCTGTGGATGGAAGAGCAAGATGGGGAGCGCAGCAGCGGCGCGCGTGGCCGTCGCAAGTCGCTGCAAACAGACAAGGCCGCCCCGGCCGATCCCGGTCCCGGCCGCCGTCTCCACGCATGCCTAGCCCCCACCGCGTCCCATGCCATGCGTCATCGCCCATCGTCTCGTCTCATGGCCCGGCTTGCCTTGCTCCGGGCCCTACGATTTGTTCGCGTTTCAGCCTCTAGGACGGTGTCGCCACGGTTCGGTTGTCCTCAGCGCCTCCGGCGTGGCGACGTGCCACGGGCAGGCCCCGCCTCGCGGTCGCTCTCTCCCGTAACCCCGTGCCCATGCTTCAGCTCGTTCGCCCCAACCAACGGTGCCACGCGCGCTCCGTTGTCCCAGGCTCCCAGCCGTTCGGTGCGCCCGCCGCGCCCTCGGAGTTTGGAACGTCGTAGCGACAAGGAACCCCGGCGGCAGGCACTGTCACCGGCACCTGCTGCCCCGGCGTATCCCCCACCGACCGACCCGCGCCCGGGCTAAGGCTATCTCCAGCGATATCCCCTAAATCTCATCCTCTATATCCATCCTCCATATCAACTTCATCCTCTATACCAAATTTAACTCCAACAACATCCCCTATTTCCATCCTCTATACCCCACAATCTCAATTTTCGATCTTTTCTTCCAACTACCATTTCCCCAGCTGCTCCCGCCGCCCCTGCTCCCAACCGCGCGGTGCCGTGCGGCCTCGTGTCGGCAGGGGGCTCCGGGCTGGAACTCGTTCTGGACGCCGGCGGGTTGATGCGCGGTGCGGTTTCCCCGCCGCTTTCTGCAACCAAACGCGCGCGCCCTTGCTTGGTTTCTCTCCCGCGAGGTGGTGCGTGCTCGTCATCGCGACTTTCGATTCCAAAATCCTTCCTCGCTTTATCCCTGCAGCAACCGGCAAGCCAGTCAGTTCGTCAGTCAGAAACCTTTTCCCAGAGAATCTTCTACCGATCAGAGAGGTGCTCATCCATCGGTACGGCTCTATTCGAGTCAAAAATGATGCCTGTGGCACCAAACTTTCGCTGCGACTGATGTGACACGGACCCCATACTTGTCAATCCGCCATGCGATCGTCCTGCGTGAAGTGCACGACGGCGCTAGCTTCACCTGCAAAGCACCATGTCAGGTGGGGCGCGCGTCCGAAGCTACTACCAAGAACCGGATTACAAGCCACATTGTACACATCTAATGATGATGGTGGCGCCTCCATCCACAACCCGAGTCGCTAATCATTGCATCCCCGCACCGATACTTGGACTGTACTTAAAGCACGCACGTACGACATTCTACGCTTTGTATCAAACAAAAAAAATGAAGCTTTCAGAATTCAGAGCTTCATCAATAAGAAAAGGCCTCTGATCTGAAGAACGATCTGTGTGGCCCTTGTCTGCCAACGCGTCGGTGCTTTGGAGAAAGGTTTTGTGTTTTAACCTTCAGAAGAACTGAGCTGCCGGACAAACAGTCCCCAGCAGATCCCTAACCTAATCGGCAGTTCATCAGTCCCCAGCAGTGCCCAAATCATCTGGGAATGTTAGTTAAGCACTTGCTAAGCCCCTGACACGACGAGACAAAGCAGCGATTAGCGAGCGCCGATCGCCGGTAATGGCGTCTCGTCGTCGTCGTTCTCGTCCGGCGGTGAAGCGACTGAAGCCTACCACAGTTCCGGAGGCGCAAAAAGGGACGTGGCAACGTCGCGCTGGTGACGTGCCTCGCCTCGCCCAACCCAACCCGAAAGGGACAAAAGCCGGGGAGAGCAACGTCGCAACACGCTCGCTCCGGCGCGGCCCGGCCCGGCCCATCTCGAGGCCCGCGACGCGGAAGTTGACCGTTCATCGCGATCGAGTATGCCGGAACTGCCCCACCCGTGGGAACGAAACCCCGAGACCGCCACGGGGCCAGGCCGGCCAGCCACCGTTCCGTCACGAGCGGCCGCGGCCGGCGCTGAGCTACCCCGCCACCTGCCGCGCCACTCCCCAATGGCAGGGGGAGTAAATAAACCCGCCCTGCCACATCGGGCCGGGTACCCCTTGTCGTTTCGAGTTCAAAATATTTCGAAAAAGCTCCGCCGCCTCCTCCCCTCCCCCAGCCCCCCTCACATCGGCTTCTCGCTCGGATCCGAGCCAACGGAAAAATCCCCGGAAAATCGAAGGTGATTTCTCCGCAGGTCCATGCGAGCACCTCGGCCCCGCGGTTCTGCTGAGGTTTTCCGGAGCTTTTTGGATCCCGGGTGCGAATTCGTCGGCGCTTCAAAGCCACGAGATTCTTTGCCGTCGGGCTCACTCCACCCCGCACCAAGAAAGCTCCACCTCTCCCACCGCCGGGAGGAGAAAACCTAAGCTAGAACCCCTAATCCCACCAGGAACCCACCATGGCCTCGTCTGTGCCGCCTCGCAGCTCCTACCTGGTGATTTTTTCCTCGCCTCCCCCGCAAACTTTCTCCTTTTCTTGGGTTTGCTATTCGCTTCTGAGTTGCTCGGGATTCGGAATGCGGTGAGTGGTGACGGTGCTGCTGCTGTTGCCGCAGAAGAAGGAGAACGCGGGGACCGCGCGGCGCGAAATGGGGCTCAAGGTGACGCCGCGCCGGAACGTGCTGTCGGCCATCAACAACGGCGAGGCCAACGGCGGGACGTCGTCCGCGCCAGCAGATGGCGGCGGGGCGGAGGCCGCGCCCGTGGTCGAGTTCAGTGGGAGGGAGGACGTGGAGCGGCTGCTTGCCGAGAAGATGAAGGGCAAGAGCAAGAACGATTACAAGGTTGGTTCCGCGGGGCTTTATTGGTTAGGCGTTTTGTTGCATATTTGGAGGCGTTTTCTTGAATTCGTCATATTTCTGCAGGGGAGAGTCGAACAGATGAGCGACTACATCAAGAAGCTCAGGGCGTGCACCCGGTGGTATATGGAGCTAGAAGATGGCTATTTGGCTGAGCAGGAGAAGCTCAGGGGTACTTTGGATGCCGAGAACAGCCGTCATACTGAATTGGGTAAATAAATCCTAACTCTCCTTTTATTCTTTCCGTTTGGCTGAGCTCACGGAGAGGAAAATTGAGCCCTAGCAGGCTCTCAGCGCACTGTACTATTTAGTATCGGAAGATTCTGAATTATTGTTCATTTGAGTGTCTGTCAGCGCCACGTGGTATTTATTGATAGAATTCTCGTTGCAGAGACCCAGCTCAGCAATGCGATTGAAGAGTTGAAAGCTGCTAACTTGGACTTGACAAGGCGTTGCGAGAGTCTAGAGGAGACCTTGAACAGGGAGAAGTCCGAAAAATTGGTGAGGGATAGATAAGCTTATGTCACTGTTGCGTGATAATTGATACACCTCCGACTTCTCACTAAAATTTTGTTTGCTCAATTTTGTATATGGCAGATTGCTGTGGAGTCTTACGAGAAAGAAAAGCAGGAAAGAGAATCGGCTGAGAGTTCACGTGATGTACTGACTGTAGATCTAGAAAGGGTCACTCATGATGCCAAGCGCTTTAGTGAGCAGGTAATGGTTGGCATAATGTTTTCAGGGAAATAGTTAACGTAATCTTATCACCTTTTTAAATGGTTTTGTACCTCAAGACCTCTCTGTTAACATATATGTCATGAACTGCCAGCTAAAAATGGTTCAAGACACAAACAAAAGGCTTCAAGAATACAACACCAGCTTACAACAATACAACAGTAATCTTCAGGCTGATGCCTCAAAGAGTGGCGAGACTATCTCAAAACTACAAAAAGAGAAGAGCGCCATGATGGAAAGTATGGCCACTTTGAGAGAATGTAACAATTCAATGAGCAGCCAGCTAGAATCTTCTAGAGTGAGTACTTCCATGAAATATTCTTGATCAACTATTTATTGAATTTTAGCATGGACTGTTCAATGAATTTGAGTGATATGTATATTTCAGCATGAATTATAAATATATATGTTTTAAGTCTATTTTCTTTTAATATTCTGTTAGGCTTCTCAGCAAGAGGCTATTAGGGTGAAGGAAGAACTCAGGAAAGAAGTGGAGTGCCTTAGAGCTGAGTTGAAGCAGGTTAGAGATGATCGTGATCATTCGATTGCTCAACTGAACAGTTTGAACATTGAACTTGCTAATTGCAAGGAACAAATTGGTAGATCATCAAAAGAATGTGAAAGCATGAGTACAAAAGTATCGTCACTTGAGGTTTGTATCTGCAGGTTCGAATTCATATCTGTAGCTCATAACTATTGGGCTTAAAATCATTCTCTGTTATTAGGAAACATGCAATACACAGCAAAAACAGATTCAGACTTTTCAGAAGCAGCTTGCAGCTGCAACCCAGAAGTTGAAGGTTAGAAGTTGAAGATTTGCTAGTTGCCGCTAGTGTTTCTATACCTCTATGAAACTAATGTATTGTTTCATTTTTGTTGTTTGAAACAATTGTTTATCTATGCAGCTTGCTGATATGACTGCAATCGAGGCGATGACAGGATACGAAGAGCAGAAGGAGAAAATAAAATACCTCGAGGAGCGTTTGGCACATGCAGAGTCTCAAATTGTTGAAGGTGACGAGTTGCGGAAAAAACTACACAACACCATACTGGTAATACTTGAAAGCATACTATCTCTTTGTTAAGCTGTTATTTATTAGTATCTCTTTTTTTTAAAAAAAAACTTTGAATGAGCAGTTGAAGTATTAATATATAAGTTTTACTCTCTAGGTATTGATTGGCCTTATCTTTGCAGGAATTGAAAGGAAATATCAGGGTTTTTTGTCGAGTTCGGCCACTTCTTCGGTTTGATGGTGATTCAAATGGTCCAGAAGGTGCCTCTATCTCTTTTCCAACATCAGTAGAATCTACTGGGCGTGCTATTGATTTGATGAACCAAGGTAAATTATGTGTTCAACATGGTTATTTCTTGGGTTTCCTACTGAATTTTATATTATGATACTAATGTGGTGTTCCTTTGTTGTTATATGTTCCTATGAAGGCCAGAAGCTTTCCTTCTCATATGACAAGGTTTTTGACCACAATGCTTCACAAGAAGATGTGTTTGTGGAAATATCGCAATTAGTCCAAAGTGCCCTTGATGGATACAAGGTATTAACTTTGAATTACAACATGATGTGCTGATGGATAGTTATAAATGTTCATCTTGTATGGTTGCAATCATCCTAACTCCCAACATATGTAATGGAAATCATATGCTTAAAAGTATTAACATTTGGAGTTTCTAGTGATGTGGTGCCTTTGTTGTGTTAAGACGACCACATAATTCACACACAATCAAGTTACTACTATCCTGATGGAGCTTTCAGTTCATATGAATTGTCATTTCTTTTTCACATATCTTCGTTAGTTGCCATATCTTTTGTTCATCTATGAAGCAATTTATCATGGTTAATGTGTCGCTGTGATGCAGGTATGCATATTTGCATACGGTCAAACCGGATCTGGTAAAACTTATACAATGATGGGCAGGCCGGGGATTGATCAAAAAGGCATAATACCTCGCTCATTGGAACAAATTTTTAAGACAAGTCAATCTCTAGAGTCTCAAGGATGGGAGTATTCCATGCAAGTTAGTATCACACAAGTATTTGGCTTTCACAATGCTGCTTTGGTTTGTGTTGTTACTAATATAATTTATTTATATTTGACTCAATGTGTAGGTATCAATGTTGGAAATATACAATGAGACAATTCGCGATTTGTTAGCACCAGGCCGCCCAAATAGTTTTGACATGACACCCAGTAAACAATACACTATAAAGCACGACTCTCATGGGAATACAACTGTGTCTGACCTTACAATTATTGATGTCTTCAGTATTGCTGATGTGACTACTCTACTAGATAAAGCATCCCACAGCAGGTGAGCCTCTTTGATCGCACATATGCATTTGACCCTTGTTTTTTGTTGAGCATTGACATCTGCCGGTAATTTTTCACTTCAATAGAATAGACTTACTGGTGTATTATTTATTTTGTGCAAAGACTAGTGTTAATATATAGTGCTTGTTTTTAGGGAAGTAAAATCACTAGTTTAACCTTGTATCTAACCTGGTGTTCCTACATGTATATTTATGTGACTACATATCTGTATTGGATCTAATTATGTGTTCTCCATTTTTAACAGGTCTGTGGGTAAGACCCAGATGAATGAGCAATCTTCTAGGAGCCATTTTGTGTTCACACTAAAGATATTAGGATCAAATGAGGTATGCAAAGTCTACATATTGAGCTATCAGGAACTATATTAAAAAACTTTTAACTTTATTATCATGCCAACATCTACCAAAATATATAGTGTGCTTAATGCTTCATTTTCGTATGGATGTTAATTCTTTTTTTAGACAAATACTCAGCATTTTAAATAAACATAAATGATGGGAGAATTTTTTTTTCATTTTCTTACAGAACACAGGTCAACATGTCCAAGGGGTCCTTAACTTGATTGATTTAGCTGGAAGCGAGCGTCTTGCTAAAAGTGGTTCCACAGGTGATCGCTTGAAGGAAACTCAGGTAAGTGTTTGTTTCTTATAGATTTCCAATATTCTCAGCATTCGATAGTGGTATGTAATCATGCTTTTTTTTTTATGTTTTAGTCAATCAATAAAAGCTTGTCAGCTTTGAGTGATGTAATCTTTGCGATTGCAAAAGGAGACGACCATGTTCCCTTCAGAAATTCAAAACTTACATACCTATTGCAGGTTAGTGATTCAGGGTATCTATTTAAAGGTGTATATTCTGGAGTCTATTTCAAACAATTTCTTAGCTATAACTTGACTTTGCAGCCTTGCCTTGGAGGAGACTCGAAAACTCTCATGTTTGTCAATATTTCACCTGAGGCATCATCTGTTGGGGAGACGATATGCTCATTGAGGTTTGCTTCAAGGGTGAATGCTTGTGAAATCGGGATACCAAGACGTCAGACACAAGCACGTTCCTTTGATTCTAGGCTGAGTTATGGGTAAAGTCGTTGTAGCCATCATTGTAATATGATGTATAATGAGGTGGTTTATGCTACATTTGGCCACAAAGGTGAGGCGCGACAGAAATCTTGTAATTTGTACAGTGTAGGCAGTGGCAATGTGCTGAGAGCAGCATATGTTTGAGTGCTGACATCTTGTCACGCTTTCCGTTTGGTATAGCAGATTTTTGAGTAATATTAATTGTGACGGTGGTTTCAAAATTGAAACTACGTTTTTTTCCAGCCAAGCAGAACTCAGCTGCTGGCTTTATGGCAATTGGCAACAGCAACAGTACTATATGCTACTATGCTACAACGAAAAGTCACTTGGTACCTTGTACTCTACTTATTTGGGGTCATGAGTGGCTGTTCCACGGGACAACGCAGCAAAAACTGAAGTATTGCCTCTTGAAGCAGCCATATTATATATATTATCATGGACGAATCTTTTGACGAGCTAATGCCAGTTTCCAGCTTATGACACGAGTGACGAACAATTCACAGCCTGCTTGCTCGTTTGCTGCACTATGAGCTTGTTTTTCAGGTAACTTTCTTCTGTACTGTCTTTTCTCTGAAACCTTTGTATTCTTGCGTAAAACTATCAGGATGGCTATTCCAAAATTATTCTATATTTTTTCAATCTGGAGCACGAGCCAGCAGCAAAGTTTATGATCATTACTCTGGTTCATTCAATTTGAAAAAAAAAATGAAACAAAGAATTCTAATATCTTGAGCTCACACACGCGGCCCATCCTTATCCTGAGCCCAGGCACGCGCGCAGCTGCGGCCCAAGTTCAAGCCGGCGTTGCAACTTGCAAGCACGGGGAGCTCGTCAGAATCCGCGGCGGCGTCTTCTCCGGCGGCGACCGGAGACTTCGACGGCGCAGCGCCCTGAGACCTCGAGCGCTTTCCCGGAATCGATCATGTTCTTGATCGAAGCCAGCAGGCGAAAGCTATGAGCAATTCCTTTTCCTTCCGTGCGGCAATCGGTAAGTGTATGTACTATACACAGCTAGGATGCAAGGTGTTTGCTATAGGTTATAATTCTAAATTTCCAAAAAAAATTCATTTGTTTCCTAAGTCACTATCAGAATTAAGATAATGGCATGGATCTTGGGTAGAATTATGCTACATTACGCGTTCGCGATTTATAGGAGACAACATGGAGCTTGATTGTGATGTTAACTCGTACTGTGTACGCTATACCTTGTAACTACGCACTGGGGTTGTTTCATCCTGGATCAGTCCTTATGTATGATTGAATTCGACATTCCATGTTTGTGCCTCCACTAGATGGAATTTATGGGTTAAGCTGGTTTTGTCAAACTCAATTATTGCTCATATCATACAAAATCATTGCATTACGTGTAGGTAGGGGTTGTTTCCCCATCTATTTTGGATCTTATCCCTGTCTGTACTAAGGATGCAACACCAGTACGGATTGGATAGGTCTGTCGGATCATCCATGCTCACGCTGCCTTGAAACTACAAGAAGCAAAATAAATATATGGAAGATTCTGGATTTGTGTTTCTGCCATAAATTAGAAGATAGGTTCAAGGTGCCTTGTCTTGATTCATTTATTCCCATTTGGTGAAGGACTTTTCTTATAAGCAAAAGCACCCAAAGTCATACTAATATTGTAGGATGGAACTTTTATAATACCCCAGAGACCAGGTTATTTTTCATTGGATAATCCAAGTTCTATTCAACATCCCTTTTTTCTCCAACGATGCGTGAAAGCTGTGTGTCATTTCATTAAGAAGGAAATAATACAAAGGAGAGGCAGGCAGCCAACTCCCGGAGATGTCCAATTACAGACGTGCCACGTACGTTAGAAACTCGAGCTCCACCAAACACACCGACCTAAGTGTCAAGGATAATTGACCTGATGACTGTTCTATTCAACATCAAAAGATACCAACTAACGAAAGTAGGAAACTAGAGAGTTGATTGGTTACTTATACTGGAGGGGTACAGTATCTTTAATTGCCATAGTGCTGATAAGAACCTATGTATAATACTCATCTTCACGGGTTTTTCTTGGAAAAAAAAAGAAACTTATTCCTTATCTGTAGTTCTCATATAGTCCAGAAAATGATACCTTTTCATTACTAAACACACTGGGGGTCCATGAAGTGGTTTTCGTTACTAAACACCACTGGGGTCCATGAAGTGGCACCAAAGTAATCCTAACCTCATATGAGGCCCATGTTTTTGTGATGCCGTGTGCTATCATCGATGTGGTGCTATGTACCATCTTAGGTAAGGAAGCTGTTTTTTCCCTCAAGAAGATAGCAAGTTGATGCCACAGAAGAATGTAGCACTGCCAGCAACACACTATGATGTGGATTTGACTATGATGGACGCGTTTTACTAGGATGTTAGTTAATAAGGTTAAGTTGTGGGCTCCTTTCCGGCATCTTACCTGATAAGCATTGTATTAATATTTATGCCTCACATGTTCTCACCTTATAAGCATTGTATTAATATGCTTCCATTTGTATGCCTCTCTTTTTTCTACTACTGGAAGTATCTCTTATGTGGTTGACATAAACACATAAGATTTTTTAATACTGCATAGGATCCTCCTGACTTCAGAAAAATCAGACCAGCCAAAATAAGGCTGGACCCACCATCTGTAGAATATATTCCCATGCTTATCTTAGCGGAGTGGATTGGCACACCTTTGCTTCCGTAAACAATCTGTAAATCTTTTTCTTGCTGGGGAAGGGATCTGGGAGGAGGAGACCAAGAAGCAGAACAGAGAAGGGGAAGAAGCTTGTGTTCTCAGGCCATATGGAGATCCAGCAGCCCCGGGGGTTGGCAATTCGAAGGTCGTGAAGGTTCAGAGCGAGGAGGCATGGGAGCTATTCACCAATCAAGCAAGCAACGAAGGGCGCCCTGTGGGTACCCCTTCCTCTCCCTTTCCTCCTATCCCCTCTCCTTTGGCCTGGTTCTTTTCTTCTTGTTGAGATTCCGTTCAATTTTCAAAGTTCCAGCAATGCCCTTTGATGTTGTGGGCTCTCAGTCGTTTCCAGTTTGGTCCATTCTTTGTTTCTGTTTATGATTGTGCTAGAATGATTGATGTATATCATAACGCTGTTGCTTTTGTGAGATTATGCAACTTTTTAGCAACTTGGTTTCTATATAGCCATGCTCCTTCTTCTTCTTCTTCCTTTTGCTGTTTGTGCATCCTTTACATCTTTTCCTTTCATTATAATGAGCAAAATCAGTAGAGCTGGGGAAAGATTAGCCTGACGGTGGTGCTCTGTTTTGCTAGCGATCCTGCTCCTGTTTTTCAAATCCACACAAAATTTTAACCTTGATAAATTATCCCCCCCATGTCGTGCAGGTTGTTGCTCATTTCGGGGCATCATGGTGTGTGACATCCCTGTCCATGAACTACAAGTTTGAGGAGCTAGCTCAGACCCACCCTGAGATCTTGTTCCTCTATGTGGATGTTGACGATATCCAGGTAAATCACTTTTGATCTTACCGGTCATGTGTCTGGGCTTTTTATGGTCTAACCTCTAAGGAAAGAAAGGAACTCTCTTAGCCACATCATATTTATATTTTATAAATTTGATATTATGACACAACACATGCAGAAACTCACTCTTCGTACATGTCTCTGAAGAAAGCCTGATTATGCTATGCCACCATGATGTACTGACGCACCGTAAATGAATGCAGAGTGTTTCATCCAAGTACGGAGTGAAGGCCATGCCGACATTTTTCCTCATCAAGAACAAGGAGGTGGTGAGGAAGATTGTTGGGGCAAATCCAGATGAGTTGAAGAAGATGGTGGATGCTTCTGCTGATCCCTTCGAAACTCAGATAGTCGTCGAATAGTCGTTCCTCGCCACCATGTCCTCTGAAACTCTCATATGGCCGAGAGCACTGCCTGGTCAGGTCTTCTGAATCTGGACGTTCCAAACTGTACATTGTCGCGTTTGTGACTCTGATGGGTGTCGCTTTATAACTCAGTAGTCTTGCCTGTTGGTTCTGCAACTGTGACAGCAGTGTGTGTGACTCTGAAACATTTTTTTTTTGAAAGAGTGTGACTCTGAATGTGGCATGCGTTTGGGGTTGAAAAATAAAGGTCGCTTCAGAAATGGTTGATTATGCTAGTGCCAAATTCCTCTCTTCTGACAATGGAGTATTAAAGTGTTACCATCTCTGCAGCATTGCAAATGTGCAAATCCCCATGATTAAGCGTGATGTACAATCCCAGATTACGTTGGTAGGTACTATGTGGTAGAGGTAGCTTCTTTTTTTTTAGATAATGGGTAAAGGTAGCTTCTAGATAAGATTATCATATATTTGAAGGTGCCAGTGCAACTGCAGCTTTGCATCTGAATCAAACGAATATACAACAGAAATGGACCTGACCTGCAGGCACCACATCTAACCACCCTAGGATAATGAACAAAACTGCAAGCTGTGCTGTGGCCCAATGCAACATGTGAGCAACTATTGATATGTCACAGGTTGGCTTCAGCTTTTCCCTCAATGATACTCATCTTGGCCCAAGAGGCGCTGAAGAAAAAAGATGAAAGGGGAGACGAGGAAGGAAAGGCAAATCATTGCTGGGGAGACACCATGGCATGCTGCCATGGCACCATGGACTGTGGTGTACACTGTACAGTGCATTCTCCATGATCCCATTCCCAGGGTCTGTGGGGCTCTGAAGCTTCACACTTACTGTCGCCTCTTCCAATAGATCCCCACCAGGAGTGTCGGCAGAGTAACTTCTGTTACTGACAAGCACAACAGATGGTAGAAGTGTGCTTTTGTCGCCTGAGAATCTCTGCTTGTTTTCTGCAATTCTGCCGACATCAACCAGCACTTGATCCCTTGAATCTGTCAGGTGAATGCAGAAGAGTACTAGTGCAGAACGTACCACTGCAGAAATGATTTTGTGTTGCCGTAATCTGACCTTTCTGTTCTGTCATGCAAACCAGAAAGCACAGAGCATAGAGCATGTTCTTTCAAAAACAGAGCACAGAGCAGGCTGATATGATGACCAAACACCAAACTAACTGCTGAAACTGAACGGCACTGAATAAGATAAAAAGTTTTTGTGACATAATTAAGTTCTCGTGATTGTTTGTTAATTGCTTATAATACTGTGTGTACTTCGGTAACAGCAACTAACAGAACTTTTTCTCACGCTCTCTCTCTCCTTCACGTGTAGCCATGCACGAGCGCTAATCCGACAAGCAGCACCAACACCAAAAACAAAAGCGAGGTGGCCGAGTGCCCCCTCTTCCTCTGTGACCCATTCGCCATCACCCTACCTCTCTCTTCTCTCCCCCATTCTCCTTCCGTGCGTGCTCTCCTGCATGTTATGCTGGTGAGAGAGGAGGGAGTGGTGGCTAGAGGTTGAAGAAGAGAGGGAGCAGCGGCGGGCCTGCCTTCCGATGTGCTGCTACGTGGGCAAGGCCACCAAGATCTTCCTGTGCCTCGTCGCGGCGCTCCTCGTCGCGGGCCTCGTCCTCGGCTTCGGCCTGGCCCGCCACACGTGGGGAGCCAACAGGGCCCAGACAGACTGCCGCTGGCCCGACTGCCAGCAGCAGGGGCCCGCGTACGGCGACCCGCTCCTGCCGGCCACCGCCGGCGCCGCCACCACGCCGCCGGCCAACCCGCTCACGCAGCCCGCCGTGGCTGCGTTCCCCGGTGTCGCTTCGTCGTCGTCGTCCTCCGCCTCAGCCGCCGCGCCCCCGCCCACGGGCGTGCCCTACTTTGGGCCGCCTGGGCCGTTCGTAGTGGGCCTCGGCCCGGCTGCTCACGCATGAGGGGCTGAGGCAAAGCGAGTTGGATTTTGACCTTTTTTTTCCATTTGTTAGTTTCCTGGATTTTAGCGTTTGAATGCGATTTATTTCCTTTTTTGTATTTCTACATAGTTTGGATTTGTTTCGCTGTACAATTGCCTAAATTACTCCGAACATGTGCCTGTTGTTTCCTTGGATACATCTAAATTAAATTAAATTCACCTGGATTTCTCCGGTTCATGTTTGGGGGGATGGACTTCGTACTCCTCTTCCAAACGGTCCTGAAATTTCGACGAAATTCGTGTGAAATTTCACGTACCCAACAGTCATTATCTGCCGTTCCGTCGTGGCCTCCCACACGCTTTCTTCCACCGTAAGCCACGGCCGACCGTTTCCGTTTTCGCAGCCAATGAGAATATTTTCGTTTCCCGCTCGCGTCCTCCCACTGACAAGTGAGCCCGGGCGTCAGGGGCCCACTCAGCAGGCAAACAAAGCTCTGCAACCAACGCGGCGCCACTCTCCCAAATACTTTTTCAGGTCTCGCCCGCCCGCCCGCCGTCACGCACGAACCAACTCGCCGGATTCCCCTCGCCGCTGTAGATTCTCGCAGATTCCGCCGGCGCACGTGCTCCCCGGCCTTCGGCGCCGCGCCGCGTGCGTCCGCCCGTCGATCCCCGCCCGCCCCGGCTCGCCGATTTCGGAGCAGGTAACGACGACGCTGACTTCGCTTCCCCGTGGTGCTTTCCTTGATTGGTTCGTGGTCTGCTTCCTGGACGGAAAGCTATTATAATATGGTTTCGTTGGATGCGAGTGCTTTGATTTACAGGAAATTTAAACGGTATTGATTCCGCTTGGGATGGAAAGGCGGCGCTTTGCGCAGATTAGGGCGTTGTGGTTTGCCGGGAAGGGGAGTTGGGGAAGGTTTAAGCGATCGCGGGATTGGTTGGGTTTGCGAATTCCGCATATGTTGCCTAACGGGATTATTTTGTACGTTCGTATGTAGCGCTGTGGGTGTGGGTTCCTGTATTGTACTGTTGCTTGGGAAATAACAGTCTGATGACAGTTTTCCTGTTGCTGTTGTGACGAATCTACTTCGCTTGAATCTTGATCCTTGCAAAAATTCTGCACCTTTGAGTTCATTTTCTTTTCGACTAATAACCGGGGGGGGGGGGGGTGCAGTTCTGTTAACTTTTTTGAAGAGCTAACATCTCGCACTCGAGTATCAACTGTTCCATCCTTTTTGCACACTGCTGTCTCCTCCTTTGTTGAAGCCAAATAAAATTCTTGATAACCGTTGGTGTCTTTTTGTTGCTAGAGTTTCACTTCAGAATTTGCATTACTGCCGACCCTGACACGTGTAGCTGAAATTTCGTTTGCCATCTTGATGCCACTTGCAGGCTAGCTGCCGCCTGCTCTACTGAGATCTGGTCACAAGTACTAATCTGAGCTGCTTGAGGCTTGGTGCGCTATTTATTTATTTATTCCTTGTCACAAGTCATTTCATAGGAGACAGGCATCAGCCCTTCTGATGTTGATTAATTTGATTATAGCTGGTGATCAAAGCTAGGAATAACAGATATTCAACAAAGCAGATTCAACGCTTATGATTGCAAGCAGTATGGACATTATTGACTTGAGTTCAGATAGTGAGGAAGGCATCATTGACCTGTCTTCTGATAGTGAAGACAACAATGAGTTCCATTCATGCAGAGAAGATGATACCGATTATGATGATCCTGTTAGTCCTTATCACCTGCCTCTTGTTCCTTTGAGCACAGCACCTGATCAGAATAGCGTGGAACAACTGACCAGCCTGGAATACGATGATTGGCATGAGATCGCTAAAAAAGAATATGATGATTGGTTTAGCAGTAGAAATGCTTCATCCTCTTACAGCCCTGTGGACAATAGATCAACCACTGAAATGAGCAGTGGGGTGAGCAATGATATCAGTAGGGATCTTCCATTATCAATAACATATGGTTCTGCAGCAAAATCTGAACATTTCTATGTTCCAAGTGTTGAACATCAGCTTCCACAATCTTTCACCGACGGAAGTTTCAGTCCTCAATCATTTGCACCCAACCATTCAAGTTTAGATGACAACAGAATCAAGGAAGAGCCTGCTATGAAGTTTATTGGTTTTCAAAGATTCACTGCCAATGGAAATGGGATGTCTTCATCTACAATGCCAACCGGTGACATTTTATTTACTATCCAGTATCCATGAAAGGTTTTAATTTGAGTAATCCTACAATAATTGTGCTAAGTGTGGATATTAAGACAATGTTGTTTGGAACTGTCAGATGATGTCTTTATATATGGAGGTTCGCGTTCACATAGGATATTCCCTCCGCCAATGCCATCCAGGACTTCTGTTAATGATGCAACAATTGACAATGATGTTGAAAAAAGGCTTTTTGGTCTTGACGAGAGAGCTGTATATGAAGAAGCCCTTAAGGTTTAAATCTTTCCTATTTCTTTTTTTAGTCATACTTGGATGAACCATAGTAATGTTCCCAAAACAAGTGCAGCATATCAGCCAGGAAAAGGGCGAAGAAGATCTGCCTGAAGGTGTTATGTCAGTATCACTGCTTAAGCATCAGGTAACCTTTTCTTTAGTCTCAGTTCCTCAGTTATTTTGCTTATTCTGGAGGCCATCTTCACTCCATGTTCTTTTATGTTTCAAAGAAAATGGCATTAGCTTGGATGCTTTCGAAGGAGAATAGTTCACATTGTCTGGGTGGAATTTTGGCAGATGATCAGGTTATTTCTTACTTTTCTACCTTCAAGTAACTTTTAATTCTTTCTGTCAGATTCCTTTATGCTTCCTCTGATCACAAATATTAGTCCATCATGACATTAACATGGTCTTCAATGTGTAACTTTGACAGCAAATATCTATAAGATATATTCTCTCAAATAGCAAAACTTATATAGGAGTATAATGAAAGCGCATTTCATGATGAATCTACTAACATTGACCTTACATTGTCAATCTATGTGTGTTTTTACTTAGGACAAACCTAGATGGACTTATATTTGTGATTGGATGAAATATTAAGAAATTAACTTTCTGCGATACAGGGTCTTGGGAAGACAATATCAATGATTGCCCTTATACAGAAGGAGAGGGTTAAGCAGTCTAGGTTCATGACTTCTGGATCATACTGTACAACATCTGTCCTAAGCATTGATGATGATGACGTGGTGATTGTCATGGACAAGAAACAACTGAAGGCTGAACCCCTGAACAAGCTACATGATTCTACACAATTGCATGTTGCCAACAGTCTTAAGCTCTCTGATAGTCAGTCAGGTGCTGTTACTGATTGTGTTGAACCAAGGAAGAAGACCAGGGTGAAGCCCTCTGCATCAACCTTGGGGCCCAAGATTAGACATGCTGCAGGAACATTGGTGGTGTGCCCTGCTAGTGTTCTTAGGCAGTGGGCTAATGAGTTGTCTGTGAAGGTTATGGAAGGCGCTAAATTGTCAGTTTTGGTTTATCATGGAGGTTCAAGGACTAGAGATCCAAATGAGTTGGCAAAATATGATGTCGTTGTCACAACATACATGACTGTGGCTAATGAAGTGCCTAAAGCAAACTCTGATGATGATACAAAGGACATTGAAATGTCTGGAACTTGTCCGGAATTGTGTGTCGGTGGCAAGAGAAAACAACCCAAAAAAAAGCAGAGCAAGGCAAAGAAGAAAAATAAACCTAGCAATTCATATGGTGGTCCACTTGCCAGGGTACGATGGTTCAGAGTTGTGCTTGATGAAGCTCAAACTATAAAAAACTACCGGACTCAAGTGTCGAGAGCTTGTTGTGGACTGAGGGCTCAGAGGAGATGGTGCTTATCAGGAACACCCATACAAAACAAAATTGACGATCTATACAGCTATTTCTGTTTTTTGAAATATGAACCGTATTCTAAATTTAGTTCTTTCAAATATATGATCAAGCACCCAATCTCTAGAGACTCAGTTCGTGGCTATAAGAAACTTCAAGCTATCTTGAGGATAGTTCTACTGCGGCGCACAAAAGGTGAAATAAAGTACCTGAACCATATATATATATCTGTCTGCATTTTGTACCTCTGAGCTAGACTATGAAACCTGCACTGATGCACGCTTTAATTCTTTTGCCTGCAAAACTTAATAATTCCTTAATATGGAATGGCTTGCAACCATCAAACTTTGTTCAGCATATTTGATCTTGTTTGTTTCATCCAGTACTTTCTGAAAAAGAATTCTATTGTGTTTCGTATATCATTATTTCCAAGGTTTCTCAGTATATGCCATTGTCACTTGGTTCTTCATTGGTTGTGATATTTATCATTGATACACTCTTGAACGGTTGTCCATACAGAAACATTAATAGATGGAGAACCAATCTTAAAATTACCAGCAAAGACAATCATGCTGAGTAAAATAGATTTCACCCCAGAGGAGCGAGCTTTCTACTTAACACTTGAAGAAGGCTCTCGACAAAAGTTCAAGGTACCTTCAACTTTACGTCATCTTTCTTCAGTAGGGTACAAACTCAATTGCTTAAGTATGATGCTTTTTTAGTTGCAATCATGGTTGGATTGTCTTTGTCTAATCTCAGAAGTCAGTAGCAGTATTAGTATAATTGATGTATGCTCCTTATATTTGCACTACCTTTACTGAAGATTAGGTCTAGCGGTTTATAATCACATAAGAATTAGCTAACATATTGAAATGCCTTTCAAATTAAAGTTCAGTTGCTCCTTATGATTTTTGCCTTTTCAAATTAAAGTTCAGTTGCTCAGGAATTTCAGTAAGAAATGCCTCAGGTCATATGTTCTGTTCGTGATATAGGCCTATGATGCAGCTGGAACAATAAAGGAAAATTATGCAAACATCCTTGTGTTGCTGTTGCGGCTTCGGCAGGCTTGTGACCACCCTCTTCTTTTGAAGGGGCAGGAATCAGATCTGATTGACAATAATTCTATTGAAATGGCAAAGCAACTTCCTAAGGAAACAGTCACAGATTTGCTTGAAAAGCTGGAAAGAGGTCCTGCAATTTGTTCCATATGCAGTGTAAGCAATCAGTTCACTCAAAATTTGTCACATGCACAGTTTTTGAAATGTTTTCTTCTTCTTTGAATAAGCAAAAGAGATATGTGTTAGTGTGTGACGAAACATTAAACAGTTACCGGTTTGTTTCGTTTTAGCTAATGTTTCTTATGAGTACAGTAATTTATTTCCACATTTGCAGGATCCACCTGAGGATGCTGTTGTTGCAACATGTGGCCATGTTTTCTGCTATCAGTGTGTGCATGATACCTTAACGGGTGATGCACATGTCTGCCCCTATACACTTTGTGGAAAGAAACTGAGTGTTCGATCTGTTTTTACACCAGCAGTATTAAAGCTTTCTATCTTGCCAAAGTTGGAAATTGATAAAAAAACTAGTTGTTCCACTGTGGATGATAAAGCATCTTCAATCTGTGATAGCAGTTACATCTCCTCGAAGATCTGTGAAGCAGTGGGCATACTTAAATCAATCATCAAGACACGTGCCGTTACGATGGGGGATACTACTGAATCAATTCCAAGCGAGGAGGCCCCTGTTAAGGCAATAGTCTTCTCCCAGTGGACTGGCATGCTGGATTTGATGGGGCTTTCACTGAACAGCAATAATATACAATTTAGGAGGCTAGACGGGGCAATGTGTCTCAACTTGAGAGAAAAAGGAGTGAACGAGTTTCAAACTGATCCAGAGGTCCTTGCATTCTATCCTTTCTCATCCAGCACTGTTTGCTTATATTTGACACATATATTTAGATAATCCTTTTCATCCTTTAGGTGAGAGTGATGCTAATGTCACTGAAGGCTGGCAATCTGGGTCTAAATATGGTAGCTGCTAGCCATGTTATTATGCTTGATCCTTGGTGGAATCCTTACGCCGAGGACCAGGCGGTTGACAGAGCACACAGGATTGGTCAGACCCGTCCTGTTACTGTTTCGCGGTTTACAGTTAAAGAAACGGTGGAAGACCGCATATTAGCTTTGCAGGTAATACTTTGGCTCTTGCATTTTCATTTTGAGATCACAATATTCTTTCTTTTTGTAATTAGAGGACACATGCTCCGTTAATGGTGTCACATGTTGATTTTAGGGAATGTTTGGCATTGACAGCTTAACAGATTCAGCCTATAATTGATGAATCATAAAAAGTAGTTAAGCTGGTTCATATTTCTCTCAGTTCAATTTAGTTTTGTAGCCAACTTTAAGCCAATACAGTACTTCAATTTTGTACCACGTCTTTTATTAGGAAATAATGATTGCTGTAAAATGACATAGCAGCTACAATGAACAATGAAATGATTATGAATGATAGCCTAACGATATATATCAAAGCAGCTATTACATATGTACATCACATGCCAGTGTCAATCTCTTTCTTCCTGAAATAATTTTATGTGAGCTAGAAGGTCTATTCATCTTGTGGAGTGTATACTGCTAATCAATTTCCATGTTTTAATTGACAAGACGTGTATATATTTATCCTGCCAGGAGAAAAAGCGAACGATGGTCCAATCCGCTTTTGGCGAGGATGGTTCCAGCGGCAATGCTACTCGGCTCACCGTAGAAGATCTCCGGTACCTCTTCATGGTGTGATGGCGACCCGCAAAAATTCGTGGGGCTGATGATTATTTGCTGTGGCAGTCCTAACACATAGGCTAGGTTAGAGTTGATCGCGTATCTGGCACCCTTGTTTATGTAAGTAGGCATCTGAAGCTGAGGTAGGTAGTATATGCTTATGCACCTCACCATCACTGATGCTCCAAGCTCACATTATATCGACACTGTTCTGGTAGTTGCTGGACAATGTAGCGTTTGCTGGTTTTCGCAATTATGCCCATGCGTGTTAGCTAGTCAGAGAGTTATTCCATCCGCAGGAGAATACCTGTACATAAATGACATAGATAATCTTCCATTTTGGTTCTTTGATTATGGGGTCCACGGGCATGCCTAGAAATGAAACCTGTAACTGGTATGGTGCTGCAGAAGAAGAGGGCCAAATGCTTTTGAGGGTCGGCTGTGAATTGTGATGCAAATGATATGTCGATAATTGCTGACCATCTAGGCACAGAACGCCAGCAAATTTCCAAGAGGATTTCAGAAAGGGAGTGACTAGACATCACTTGAGTGATTTTTTTGTCTGGCTTTCAATCGATTTTTGCACCAATCTAATCATGGCACGTAGCAGTGCTGGGAGCAAACTCATTAATTGAAAAATGGACGCGATGTGTGGTTGCGCTTGGCGGTGGCAGGTAGCAGCAGAGCAACAATGGAGATTGGAGAGGGAGGAGGACGAGGCGGCGGCGGCCGCGGCGGCAGGATGAGACGGCGCGGAGCCGAGCCGCTGCGCCTGCGGGAACGATGTCCTTATCACGAGTCCTCGTCGCGATCCGTCCGATGGCCGCGACATCCGCGCGTCGCTTCGCGAGAGCAGGTACGCACACGATCCAGTTTGCATACCGGATGCAGCGAATTTTTTTCCAGTTTCCTTGCTTGGTTCCTGGTTTATCGGTCGCCCGCAGCCCTCGTTTTTTTTTGCGAATTTCAAATCGTCTCGGCCAACGGTACCCCAGGTCCCACGCCGCCAACAAATACCCTTCCTCCTTCCCCTCGATCGATCACCACAACTCCATCGCCCAAATTCCGCCCCGTTCGTACTCCCCCACGTCTGCAAGACTGCAACCGCGCCGGCCGCCGGCGCTCCACGCTGCTGTCTCCTCCGACGGTCCGGCCGCGGCGACACGCACGGACGCCGAGGTAATCCGAGGCTTCAGTACGTGATCACGAGTTCAGGTCGGCGTCGGTCGACTTGGATCATGTTGCACGCGCGTTCGGCAGATAGTGGCCGACTAGATCATGTTCTGATCAATCGCTTCATTTTTCGTACATTTATGTGCATCGTAGATTCACTAGTTCGATCGGCAGACAGTTCTTATATGCATGTAGCTTCCTTTTTATACGTGTTGGCAGATTGATTGTGTGATGCTTGCTGTGTGATGAACCCAGGGCATTTCCTGCTGTTCCTGTTGTGATAGATCTCCTTAGCGTATACTACTGCAGCTACACTTTTTGAGTGCTTCAGTTTGCCTTTATGTTGAAATAACGACTGCTCAATCCATTAGGCACTGCTGTATAGCCGCAGAAAATGCATTCTTGTTTACGTTTCATCTACCCGTCGAGCATCTACTGTTGACACTTTTCTTATAAACCAAATATATGACAAGGCAGGATTGGATCATATGCATGTTTGCAGGCACTATGGAAATCATCGACTTAAGTTCAGATGGTGAAGCAATTGTTGACTTGTGTTCAGATGGTGAGGACAGCAGCAGCACCAATATGTGCTCAGATAGCGAAGACGATCACGGTCACCATGATTTCCGCAATCCTTTTCGCCAGCAGCCTCTCCATTCTCTCAGCACAACTTCTGATGACACGAGTAGCGATGATGAACCAGTTATGCTGGATGGAGACGGCTTTTTAAGTACTCATCAGGCTACATCCTATTATAGAACAAGCAAGGACCTCCCTCGTCAGCCAATGCCATCCGTGACTTCTGTTATTGATTTTGAAGCCGATAGTAGCCAAAACTCCCTAAAAAGAGTCATTTTACTGTCGATGAGAAAGCCGTGTATGAAGAAGCCTTGCAGGTATGCTACTTCAGTTTTATTATACTTGGTATGAACCGAATTATTTTCTCCTGAACTGTATGCAGCATTTCGGTCAGGAAAAAGGGGAAGAAGATCTGCCTGAAGGTGTTCTGTCAGTTTCGCTCCTTAAGCATCAGGTATCTTTTTTTTTGATAATCGCAGTTTTGTAATTATTTATCTTACTTCGGGGGCCCTATTCATTCGTATGCTCTATGTTTCAAAGAAAATAGCATTAGCTTGGATGGTCTCCAGGGAGAATAGTACACATTGTTCTGGTGGAATTCTGGCAGATGATCAGGTTATTTCTTATGAACCTTATTCCAATACATTTTAGTCTTTTTTTTATCAGATTCCTTTGTTATAGGCACATAGTTTCATTTTCATGTGACGCAGGGTCTTGGGAAGACAATATCTATGATTGCCCTTATACAGAAGGAGAGGCTTCAGCAATCTAGGTTCATGTCTAATGATTCAGAATGTGATATATCTGCTGAAGACGATGACGAAGCAGAGCTTGTTGTGGACAAGAAGGACTTGAGGGCCCATGCTACCCAGTCAAGGCTGTTAAAGCTCAGCCCAAGAAGAAGACCAGAGTGAGCTCCAGTGCATCAACCTTGAGGAGGACGTCCAGGCCAGCTGCAGGCACATTGGTGGTGTGCCCTGCTAGCGTTCTTAAGCAGTGGGCTAGTGAGTTATCTGCAAAGGTTGCCCAGCGCGCAGAATTGTCTGTTCTGTTTTGCCATGGAGGTTCAAGGACTAGAGATCCAACTGAGCTGGCAGAATTCGATGTTGTTGTCACCACATATGCAATTGTGTCCCTTGAAGTGCCAAAAGAAAACACTGATAGTGAAATTAATAAGATGAAACTTGAGAAAAATGCAGCAGGCAAGGCAAAGAAGAAAAAGAAACCTAACAATTCAAAGGGTGGCCCACTTGCCATGGTACGATGGTTCAGAGTT
This sequence comes from Panicum hallii, assembly GCF_002211085.1. NCBI lineage: Eukaryota > Viridiplantae > Streptophyta > Magnoliopsida > Poales > Poaceae > Panicum > Panicum hallii. Next base: position 44,842,989 of record NC_038048.1, on the reverse strand, counting down.
GTGCTAGAGGAAGCTCACGCAGTAAAAAGACACCAGACTCAAATGGCTAAAGCCTGTTGTGGATTGAGCGCGGAAAGGAGATGGTGCTTATCAGGAACACCTATCCAAAATAGCATTGATGATCTATACAGCTATTTCCGCTTCCTAAAATATGAGCCTTACTCTAACTTTAGTTCATTACGCTCTATGATTAAAAACCCAGTTTCTAGAAATGCAACTCATGGCTATAAGAAACTTCAAACTGTCTTGAGTATAGTTCTGCTGCGGCGCATAAAAGGTCAGTTAAAATATTTTGAATACATATACCTTTCTGCAATTTTTACCTATACATAGGCTACACTGAAAAACCTGCCCAGTGCATCATTCTGCCTATAGCCCTTACTATTTCCCAAATAATCTGGAATTACTCGTAACAAAAAAATTCTGTGTTTAGTATATAGATTAGTTACATATACGGATGTATTATGTACAGGACTAGGAGTTATATAGTTGACAACATGAATTAAAATTTTCTGTTCTGAAGATGCATAGGCCTCTGCCATTTGCAAAAATCATGGGTATTGATGTAGCATATAAAGTATTATATTTTCTTATTACTTTTTATGGAATAATACTTGGCACATCTCCATTTCATTTCTTTTTTGTGTGTGTCCAGTTCTTTGTTTCTCTGAAGGAAATCCCATCATGTTTTCACCCTAAGTTTTTAGACGTTTTCAGCATATTTGGCTGTTATTTGATTATTTTCTGGTTATGATATTTTTTTCATTGATCTACTTTTTAACTCTTTCCATACAGAAATGCTACTTGATGGAGAGCCAATCATAAACATACCACCAAAGACAATTCAGTTGAGTAAAATAGATTTCACCAAGGAGGAGCGAGCTTTCTATTTATATCTTGAAGAAAGCTCTTGTCAAAAGTTAAAGGTAGTTTCCAGTTTACATTCTCAATTTTCTTTATTTTGTATTCTTTCAATAAGTAGTCAGTAGCTTGCCCCATCCCCCTGTTGTCTTACATGATAAATGTTTCAGTCCAGATGATAAGTTTTGATGAACATGAGCTAGTTGTCCACATTAACTTTATGAAAGTTAGGTTCAAGGGGTCACATTTAAGTCAATACTTATTCTATGTGTTCATTTTACATTTCTGTTTTCAAAGTAATAAGTTTCAATTGCGCAGAAATTTCAGTGTGCAATATCTGAATGCTTGTATGTTGAGTTCATTTTACAGGGACGCTCTAAAAAGTACATTCAGAAAAACTATGTGCATATCCTGGCCTTGCTGTCTCAACTTCGTCAGGCTTGTAACCACGCTTTCCTTTTTGTTGGACCAAGGATAAAGGCCTCCACCCCTCCCACTATAACACCTGGGTTTTATGGTCGGGTTGGCTAGGTGGGACGTTCTAACTTGGTACCAGAGCTGAGGTCCTGGGTTCGATCCCTCCTGGCCACGCATTTCCGCTGCGCGATTTCCCCTGCGTCTCTCGTGTGCTGAGACCTGCTGCGGGCTACGCCGGGCTCGCACGCCGTAGGGGGAATGTTGGACCAAGGATAAAGGCCTCCACCCCTCCCACTATAACACCTGGGTTTTATGGTCGGGTTGGCTAGGTGGGACGTTCTAACTCTTTTGAAGGGGAAACAATCGTTTGACCACTCTCTAGGATTGGCAAAGCAACTTCCTGTGGAAATAGCAGCAATGTGCTTGAAAATATGAAAAGAAATGCTGCAAAATGTACCATATGCAGTGTAAGGAAACAATTCACTCAGTGTTCGTACATGCAGATTTTTTTCACCTTGCAATAACTGCTAGCTCACTTATTCTCGGTATTAATTTTCTTTTGCAATATACCAATATTTTCTTTCTTTCTGTAGGAACCACCAATGAGAGCTGTTGTAGCAACATGCGGTCATGTTTTCTGCTGTGATTGTTACATGATAAACTAATAAACAATGTGAAGGTTAAAGAGAAGGTCTGCCCCGCTTCTCCACATTGTGGAAAGGAAATAAGTCCCCAATCTCTTTTATTAGCTTATGCTTTGAAGTTCGTTCTCTGGCCTAAAGTTGGAGTCAGATGCAACAACGAGTTGCTCCACATCTGAGGACCAACCATTCTCAATCTGTGAAAGTAGTTACACCTCCTCGAAGAGCCAGGCCACCATCGACATACTCAAGTCGGTCATCAACACAGGGAATGATCATGATGCAACGGGATCAATTCCAAGCGAGATAGCTCCCTCTAAGGCCATAGTCTTCACCCAGTGGTCTCGCATGCTAGACTTGCTGGAGCATTCACTGAGCAGCAACCATATTGAGTTCAGGAGGTTGGACGGGTCGCTGCCTCTGAATGTAAGAGAAAGAGCAGTGAAAGAATTTAACACTGACCCAGAGGTTCGTTTCTTGCGTTCTACATTTTATTTTCATTCCACCCTAGTTATTTACCTTTAGACATTTCAGAAAGTAATCAATTTTCATTCTTCAGGTGAGAGTGATCATTATGTCACTGAAGGCTGGCAATCTTGGCCTGAACATGGTAGCTGCTTGCCATGTGATCATGCTTGATCCTTGGTGGAACCCCTCAGCTGAGGATCAGGCAGTTGACAGGGCACATAGGATCGGGCAGACCCGTCCTGTTAGTGTCTCCCGTTTAATCATCAAAGACACGGTGGAAGATCGCATTTTATCTCTTCAGGTAATATTTGTCACGCCGATGCACTTACATTTTGGGGTCTTTATTTTCTTCCCCTGCTTAGATGGTATGAATTTTGTTGATCATGTGAGTTTAGAGAGAATTCAGATCACAGTTCAATAGAAAAATGGCCCCAAAAGACTAAGTTTTAAAGAAGATGGTCCAATCTGCACTGGGCGAGGACCAATCCGGTGGCAGCGCTGCGGCTCAGCTCACCGTCGAGGATCTCAAATATATCTTCAAGATATGACGATACCATGTAAAAAGAATTGCAAGGATCCTTCCTAGGGCTGATGTGATCAATATTTATCGCCACGATAAATATGCAGCCATGCAGGCTAGCTATAGGTTGCTCCCTTAACTGATGAAGAAAGCATGAACATGAAAGAAGAAAACACTTGCCTGCTAGTGATATGGACCTTGAGGCTGTTTTCCTTGCAATTTTTATCTTACCACAGATGTTATGCCAGACTTATTGTCTGTGTTGTGGAGTTTTTGGTCTCTCAACTTTTTTTTTAGAGGATTATTTTGGTCTCTCAACTGCCAATATGAAGCATCAAGGAATTTTTTTAAAAAAGGGTTAAAGAAATTAAATTCGAAAAAGGGGTGCTGTTTTGGAAATTTTCGAAAAATGGGTACCTCCCGCCCGTTCAACGGGCAGGATGCGTGGGGCTGGACACCTCCCGCCCATCCAACGAGCGGGACGTGCCAGATCTTTTCCCAGGCCCCTCCCGAGGGCCTCTTCGCGAATAAGAAACTTTTTTATTCGCGAAGAGGCCCTTGACACGGGCGCGGGGGCATCACACCCTCCCAACGGGCGGGAGGTCCGGGGCCCGTACAGTGCGGAGGGGCATCCCGCCCGTTGGGCGGGCGAGAGGTTCCCCAGCCCCTATATAAGCCCACACTTGCCTCCAAATTTTCATTTTATTCAGTAAAAATCAGAAAAAAAAAGAAAGGAAGGAGAGGAAGAGAGGAGAGGAAGCGGCAAAGCCCCGTTCATACGTCAGTTTGGAGTTATATACTCGTTCTAGTCGTATAATTACTTGAAAATAACTATAATCTAGGAAATATTTCTTAGGGCAGTTATATTTTGAATAGTTTTTAGTATTTTCAATTATTTTTAGAAATATTTCTTAGGGTAGTTATATTTTGAATAGTTTTTTGTATTTTCAATTGTTTTTAGAAATATTTCTTAGGATAGTTATATTTTGAATAGTTTTTAGTATTTTTAATTATTTTTAGTATAATTTATATTCTGAATAGTTTAGAATCTGGAAAATATAATTCGAGAATCGCAGAAATTTAGGGTTATTGTGTATTAATATGTAGTATAACTAGTTTATTAATAATTGATAGATATGTCTTCCGAGTAGTGTATTTTTAGTATATATTACGGAGAAGGAAATGTGATTTATGGGCCAAATATGGTAGATTTAAGTGAATTCAACTGTGCGGTCAGAGGAATTACCAGACTGCATGAGAGGACATTTGAATCCCTATGTAACTGGTTAATAAGTGGATTAAGGATTAATCAGGAGACACACACTGTGAATACACTGTGAGTATTCAGTGCGTCATAAATCGTACCACTCACGCTTTGATCTGGGAGCCGATGCTACTTGCAAGCAACGATGACTGGTTAAGTTATCTGCAAAATGCAAGTCATTGGCAATGACCACTGGTACACCTTGTCAGTGTGTACCAGAAGTTTTTGATAAACATCGAAGCTGTTGCGGGGATGAAGATGTTGATGAAGAAGTTGAGGAGCCAAACATTGAGGCAGGTGGCACCGCAGCACCTCAATGCGTGGCTGATGAGGGGGAGAACATACCCCGTATTGTTGAACAGCTACGAGACAAAAATCGTGAGTTCGATGAAGTAATGAATGTCGATTCGTCTGATGATGATGAGGATGTGCCTGAAGAATAGGTGAGCAGCGACTTCAGTCATCTTGTCATAGATGAGGGACCCAGCGTGCCTTGGGATTGCAGAGAGAACGAAGTTGTCCAGGGTGTGAGGTACCAGTCAATTGATGAGGTGAAGGAAGCTATTAAGTGTTGGTCTCTCTCTTATGCGAGAGTTCAAAACAGTCGAGTGCAAGTCTCGTAACTACGATGTTGTATGTGTGAAGGAGGGTTGTCCGTGGCGGGTGCATGCGTATAAGGGCAAATGGAAAGATTATTGGGAATGCTCAATTGTCACTCAGCACACTTGTCATCTGGACCCGGTATACCGCTGCGGCTGCCCAGACACGTGCGCCGTACGGGTTGTCCTCCCTGTGCACGCGTGACGAGGCGTACTGGCTCACAAAGGCGAACCTAGTGTTTGATATTGTCATGGAGCTCTAGTGCGTCGAGCGAGTGATGAGGCAGTTCGGGCGACGACAACACTTCCCTCTCCTACCCCGAGAGTTCCAGGCCGTGCCGCGCAGCGTACACGAGTAAGTTTGTGATAACTCATTTTCTATTAATTATATAACCGTTATCATAAAATAATATTGTCTTTCAAATGTTTGCAATAGATATTCGCGCAGGGGATATCATGCCAATGAAGTCAACTGGGTTGTCAAGCTGTAGGAGTACGTAAGAGGGTGGCTAGACGCACCTGACGATGTGTGGGACGAGCCGCAGCCACACACAGAGGCGTCTTACGGCGCATACCTCCGCTGGTACCTCACTCGCACGCGTTCGTACGTCACTCTTTCACGTATTGATGATGCGGAGCATCAGCACCCGCCGACCATCTCGGACACGTATCCCTTGTACCGTGATCAAGCGCAACGTGGCGCGGTACGACTTTCGCTACTTCAATTATTAAATCTTTTTAAAAAATCGATAATAATATTACTCTGCTTCCCATTACTCATGCAGATCGATCTGCTCCACTGCGCGGAGGTCGAAGCTGCATCTTAGATCACGTTGTTTGATCGTGGAGTACGTGTACCGGAGGCACGGTACAAAGAGAGCTTTCGTCGGATTCATGACAAGTTGACGCGAGCGTTACGTGCACTGACGTGTTGCAGCAGAGATGACGTGGGGGCCTCCAGTTCATCTCGTGCGTCCGCCCACGTATACACAGCTGGCCCATCGACCTCTCCAGCACCGCACGCAGCGTCCAGCGGTACTGCCGCCAGTTCGAGCTGTAAGTTCTTTATAATTACCATTTCGAACAACTTTGATTTACACGACTAATTTCATTTGTTTTTATAGTCATGCACTCAACGGCAATGTGGCCTCCTCCTGCAAGAATGGAGCCTCAGACGTTTGGCGCCTATGCTCCAGGAACGTCTCTCCTATCGGGTTCGACGCCAGCTGCTCCGTATTCTCAGGGCTATACTCAGCATGCGTGGTCGATGGGAGCTCTTGCACACGGTGGTCTGTTCGGTGTGCCGGACTGGGACGGCGGCTCCGTCAGTTTGTCGGAGTTGGAGGGCGGCGGCGCTGAGCCAGACATCATTGGCCTCTCCTAGATGTATGCCGCTCCACCTCCACAGTTCTAGGATGACTCGTTCACGCCGGCGCCTCCTCCGCCTCGTCCTCACCGTGCTTCAGATGCACTCACGTACTCGGAGGGGCACATACGCCGACGGCATAGGACTAGGGGGAGGACCAAGAGAGCGCGAGGATCGGGACAGGCGGAGTAGATACTCCTGATTCGGTGGACTCTGTATATTTAAACTATTTTTTGTATCATACTATTTTATTTTTAATGGCTTGATGTATCGTACTATCGTAATATTTGGATTCTACGTTGCAAAACGTTATCGCTTAACCATCTTCGTACGAGTTTTAGATACCATAATCTTCTTCGTAAAATTGAACTAAATTTTTTTATGTACACAGAAGAGTACGGTGAATAAATCTTGTATTTCAAAAAGTATTTTAAATAATTTGTAAAACATAAATTGAACAAAAAATAAGAAAGTGAGCACCTCCCACCCGTTGGGCGGGCGGGATGTCTTACAACGGGCGGGCGGGATGTCTTAGGGGCCTCTTCGCGAATAAGAAAATTTCTTATTCGCGAAGAGGCCCTCGGGAGGGCCTGAGAAAAGATTTGGCACCTCACGCCCGTTGGATGGGCGGGAGGTGTCCGGTCCCACGCCTCCCGCCCGTTGATCAGGCGGGAGGTACCCATTTTTCAAAAATTTTCAAAACGGCACCCTTTTTCGAATTTAATATTTTTAACCCTTTTTCAAAAAAAATTCAAGCATCAAGCAAGCATTCGAGCATTGCAGCGGCAGCAGCAGCTCCGGTGGGCTAGTTTCGGGTACCCGTTGGGCCATCTGGGCTGAGGATTGCACTGTGGGCCACGCCAGCCCAAAGCCTAGAATCCAAAATAAATAAGTAGTGTTGGGGGGGGGGGGGGGGGGGGGTCAAACTACTTTTGCGTTGACCCGTTCCAACCCACCAGTGCTGTGCACCAGCAGCACCGTAGCGGCGACGGCTGGGCGACGACTCCTGCGCCAGTGGCGACCTGCAACTGCCATCCTCTCCTCCCACCTGCTGTCCCCCTCCACTCTCTCCCCTCTTCCTCCGTTCGCCTCCCCTCTAGCGCGCCTTTCTTTCCCTGCGGCGACGACTGGGCCAGCGACGCCGCCGCCGCCGCCGCCATCCGCGCGCGCCAGGTATCCCTTCTCTTCTCTTCCCTTGCTGCCGTGCGAAACCGATTGAGCACCCCGAACCCTAATTGGGCTTATTTGTATTCGGATCTGAGTATATGCATGATGCCTACTGACTTCGAGTTTTTGCAAAAATTCTATCGGGTGGACACCCAGGTCCGATACTGGCTCAGGCCCTGGTGGGATACTGTCTCTCGGTGGCTGTGGGGACCTCTGAATTCGCCCTCCCCTTTTGTTTCATTTTTTAAATTTCAGTTCCTGGATTGGAGCTGAGAGGGAATTACCCAGATATGGCAAGGTTCTGCTGCTTCGGAGCCGTTCGCTCAGAGGTAAGCCCTCTTTCGATCAGTTTCTGCTGGCACGTATTTCGTTGATTGTTTGCGGCATATATGGAATTGTTCTGAAGCTTTTGTCAATTAATTATAATTATGTATTCCTGTGGTACTAGTAATTACTAGTGGCTACTATTGACTTATTGGTACAAAATACTATCCAGCGACACGAGTTTCATTAATTTGTCACCCTCCACCTGGAAATACTCTAAAAAGTAAGATGGTTCATGATATATCTTTATTCAGAAGCTTGCTAGTAAGCTAGGATGACTACTGCAACTTATATCATATTAACACTTCAACCACATTACCCATGCTGATTGTTCTGCTTGTGTACAGTTCACGGGGCATGGGTCGACAGCATCTGGTAAAGGGAAAGGCTGTCAAGGGCAAGTCAAGGTCTGCTATGGCTACAATCTTGTAAGAGGGATGACGAATCATCCGATGGAGGACTATCATGTCGCCGATCTTGTTGATGTGAAAGGAAACGAGCTTGGTCTTTTTGCTATTTTTGACGGCCATCTAGGAGATACTGTTCCTGCGTATTTACAGAAGAATTTGTTTTCAAATATTATGAAAGAAGTAAGTTTTAAGCTTTTGTTTCAATGAGATTCACTAGCGGTGTGGTGATCTTATTCTTATCAGGCTATTTTAGGAAGAGTTTTGGACACATACAGATAGAGCGATCACAAAAGCTTATGAAAAAACAGACCAAGCTATTTTGTCGCATACTCCGGATTTGGGACAAGGTGGCTCCACTGCCGTAACTGCCATTCTTGTAAATGGCAGGAAGTTATGGGTAGCTAATGTTGGGGATTCAAGAGCTGTTCTTTTGAAAGGTGGTGAGCCCATACAGATGTCAGTAGACCATGATCCGAATGTTGAGCGCAGCGTAATTGAAAATAGGGGTGGCTTTGTTTCAAACATGCCAGGTGTGTCCTCAATGGTTTACATTTAAGCACGGTACCTTGATTTAAAAGATTCAGGTGCCTGATCAACTTTTCAATACTCAGTTCACTGGTCTTGTTCCAGAGCATTTGAACATTTCAAATTCACAATATTAGTGAGATATTTTTTTAACGGTATTAGTGGAAGGCTTTTAGGTAGGGAAAATAAAAAACTGTCTACTAGCCAAGTTCAGCTACATGATTACTTATTTTAATCTTTGCTACTAGTCATATGCAAGTGTTCACTGTACAACATCATGTGGTTAGCTTACTATTGGATGGTTCAAAGTATGTTTTGATAAAACCATACATTTTGTAACAAAAAGGATGCTGCTAATGGCTTAATGATGCGTTGCATGTCAAAATAATGTAAGCAGTGAGTTCTTGTATTGTGATAGTTTGAAACAACAGTGTTATGCCATTATGGGCAGTGTTGATAGAAACATAGCAGTAGTCAATTTATGCACTTCCTTGCAAGGAATAATTCGAAATTGAAAATTACAATATTAGCATTGACATATATTAAGGAGTCCTAATTATAGTAAGGTGTAGTGGCATTACTTGTAATTCTTTGTCTTTTGGAAACTCTCTATACAATTGTTATCCTTTAAGATGCTATTCCTAGATAAGCAGTTAAGCAAGACCATGTGCCTTAAAAATAAGCAGAAGCATGACAGCATATTGAATCTAACACTCTAAATTTCAGGAGATGTTCCTCGGGTATGTGGTCAGTTGGCTGTCTCCAGAGCTTTTGGAGACAGGAATCTAAAATCACTGTTGAGATCAGAGCCCGATATAAAAGTTGAAGACATAGATCACACTGCGGAGCTACTTGTCCTCGCGAGCGACGGCCTTTGGAAGGTGTGGCTTGTTATTTCAAAATTTCCAAATGGGCAGAATATAGCTGATCGGAAGCATATCCATGGCTGCATTCTTAATACTTTTCCTTTTATCGACATCACCAGGTGATGAACAATCAGGAGGTTGTCGATTTGGCCAAAAGGTACAAGGATCCATATGCAGCTGCCAGGCAATTAACTGCCGAAGCGCTAAAAAGACAGAGTAAAGATGACATATCATGCATTGTTGTTCGGTTCAAGGCATAAATGGATCGCAGGCAACTCACGAGGATTTTCATGGAGAGCAGAAAACGAGCAAGTTAGGCTGCCTGACAACAGTATTGGTAATGGAATGGATGAATAATCACAGGGGGGCATTGTATGTTCATATATAAATATGCTAGGTTTATTCAGTTTGGCGATTTCAAAGGTATAGGTTTGAGGGCCCGAGAGCTATTTAAATATAGCTATCATCTGTAAATAACGGTTGCAGATATTGGAAGTTGACCGGTGCTCCACTGTGAATTTGTGAGAGTAGGTTTAGCCGACATTTGGATAGTTGCTAAAAGAATTGCAAAGTTCTATGTTCAGAAAAAAAGGTTCTATAGTTTCTATTGGCTCGTCTGGAAGAACTTCCACCGGCTTCTGCTTCACCTGCGAAAGCACTACAGCGACATTGTTCCGGCACTAAAGTGCAAAGTCGTTTCATAAATCGAGGCCCAAATGAACCGTAAGCCACTGAAGCCGCTGGCTTTTTTTTTTCTTTTGGCTTCGGAATACCTGACTTTTATGGCGCCGCAGACTTTTCCAGACGCCCATGCGGTCAATACAGTAGTGTTTTGTGCGTAGGATGGTTGCTACTTTGCCACCGCCGGATGGCACGGGCACGCGCGGTGTCAGGAAGCCCAAGAGTCTTTTTTTTTTGAGTGGCAGGAAGCCCAAGAGTCGGTTCAGAGTTCAGACTTCAGTACTACTTGGTTCTGCTTTACACTTAACCCCCTTACTTCGACACTGTGCTGGTAGTAGAGCAATGAGCCAAGATCTACGCTCACCTATTTTCTTTAGTAGTAGAGGTCGAATACGAAAAATGTACAGTAGCTGTACTATATGGAGTGCCGAGAGAGGCGGCAGTGTCCGTCCCTTGGCCTTCTCGACCTCGACGCGAGCCCCATAGATGCCGGTGGCGCTGGCGCTGCTTCGCGCGGTTCCGCTCGCCGGGTGAGCTCAGGCTCCGTTGCCCGCCGCGGCGGGACGCGCCCAGCTGCTGCGAACCCAGCGTCGCCGGGTCCGCGCCAGAGGGGCCTCGATGAGTAGCCATCGCCGGTAAGCAAAGCACCCATGCATGCCTCCTTCCCCTTCGGCGCATCTCCATGGCCACTGGCATCACCACCAACCACCGGTTCACTCCGGGAGGTGCAATTGTGCAAATAAACTGTGACCTACAAGTTCATCATATCACTTCCCCTGCTGTAAACTTTCAGATGATGCCAGACGTGCAAGCTTTCTGGCCCCGCCATTTCCATCCAGGATCTCTCGCCCCGGCATGCGAAGTTATCGGGTCATGCCGCCATTGTTCCCATCCAGCTGTAATAATGGCTTTGAAGATGTCGATGGCCGCGACAAGAGAAGCCAACCAGAGGAAGAAGGTTTCTCTCATCCTAGCGAGAGAGCTGTCTACGAGGAATACCTCCAGCTGCAGGTATGTAATCTCTGGTCCATCGAAGCACGCAAGTTCACGGTAACGCGTTAGCCCCGAGACTACAGGAACAATATATATGCTACCGGATTTTTTTTTAATTTATGCAGTCCATCCATCGAGAATGTGGAACAAGATCTATCTGAGGAAGGCATGTCAGTTACGCTCCACAAGCATCAGGTAAGCAACCTTCACTTGTTAACTACAAGTTTTCTTTTGAACGAAATGCACTATAGGTCCTTAAACTTTTGCAAACCAGACCCTTAATAATCTAATATAAGTAAGATAAGAAGGCAGGTACAAAGCTAAGTTAATCGGCAAACATTTTGTGATATGGCAGGAAAGGTAGTGATTTATCTGAAGGATAAAGATTATCCTAAATAAGGGTGGTTGGACCTTTGTTGACCTGCTAGCTTATACAAGTTTATGTATCTAGATATGCATTACATAAGTTTAGGAACCCTGTGTTGATTCAGGACATACTGTGGAGTTTACTCTAACTCTTTTTTTTTTCCTCTGTTTATTCCTGATACCTTTGTTCATTGGTAACCATTTTCCGTGTTTCAAAGAGAATGGCACAGAATTGGATGCTTCTCCGGGAGAACAATTTACGCAGGTTTCAGGCACCTTCAGAGGCTTTTCCCGGAGGCTCTTAGCTTTAGGTCGCAAAATTTGGTTCATGTAATAGCTTAATTGTTTTGGACCTGAACCTGGTTAGAGGAGCTCGCCATCGCGAGCCCCTTGAGCCTGTTGCCTGTTGTAAACTCCTTTCCTCCTCTTAATAAAAACGTGCTTAGGCATGGTCGCAAAAAAAAAACATTGTGCAGGTGGAATTCTGGCGGATGAACAGGTCATTTCTGACTTTCAACAGCCATTAATCATGCTACCAGATCCCCTACGTTTTACTGACTTTCAAGCTCACAGTCATGTTTTACAGGCTACTACCTCTTGTAACAGGGACTTGGAAAGACAATAGTAGTGATTGCTCTTATTCTGAAGGAGAGGACTCAGCACTCCAAATTCATGTCTAATGATTCAGATAGAGCAGCCATCGTTGTTGACAAGGAGATGAAGGATCAACCTATGAAGTTATTAGGAGCTTTTGCAAGCTTGTTATTTCGTCAAAAACCATCATGTCATGCCACCGATGTTAAGCTGCGTGATGTGGATAGAATGTCATCCTCTGTTTCAACCTTTGAGGTCCACGTACATGGCCAAGCCAGCAGGAGCAACACTTCTAGTGTGCCCGAAATGCATTCTGACACAATGGGAGGAGGAGTTGTCTCATAAGGTTACAAAGGATGCTACATTGTCTGCTCTTGTTTATCATGGATGTTCAAGGGCCATGGACCCAGAAGAGCTGGCTAAGTATGATGTTGTGATCACCACATGGGATTGTGAAGCAACAATTCCGTTCCAGGAAGAAGGGGGTGTTAGGATTGATCTAATCTGACATGGTCCAACGACCGTGTCGGACTCCTTGATCGCGCCCTGATCGGGGGCGTCCAACCCAACACGGTTGGCAAGGCCCCGTCGCGCAGCGCTATAAAAGGGGAAATGAGGCACATGGCCCAAGGTTCACTGAAATAGCACAACCCTAGATCCCGATTGATCCAGCGCTGAAGCGACGGGAAGTCCGCCGCCCTCTACACCGCGCCGTCATCACTGCTACATCGTCTCCAACCTCATCACCACCTCGCCGTCGGCCACCTCGTCAATCTCGACTTCGACTTCGCCGTCAGCTCCTCTACAGTGAAAACCGACGGTCCTCTACTCCTCCCTCTCCTCTCTTCTCTCTCCCTCTCTCTCGGCCTCACCCTCTGATTCCAACACTCTAGCGATTCCTAAACCTAACAGGGGGTTGCGAAGAAACCAAGTGATTCAGATGACCATAAAAGCAAACCGGTTGCCGCGGTACGATGGTTTAGAGTTGTGCTCGATGAAGCTCATGAAATAAGAAACCGCAATTCTTTGGTGGCCAAAGCTTGTTGGAAATTGGAAGGTGAAAGGAAATGGTGCATGTCAGGAACACCTTTGCAGAATAAATTGGATGATTTCTACAGCTATTTGTGCTTCTTGAAATGTATACCATATTCTGAATATAGTTCATTTTGCTTTTTGTTAAAGAATCAAAATTCTACATATGCAAGTCTCGGCAAAACGGAACTTGAAATACTGTTGAGAGTAGTTCTTCTGCAGCGCATGAAATGTGAAATAATGTGCTTTGACTGTTTGTGTGTCTGCAGTTCTATATCACTTTTTAACACCACCATTATGGTTACATACATTTGCATTCTGCCTGCATGTGAATTGAGCATACTACTGGTGCAAAATTAACTTCACCTGTTTCTCATCTTGTTTTTAGTATAGATCTGTTTAATTTTATTGGGGCTAATTACCAAAATTATGAAGGACATCAGAGAACTGGAAAACTGAACGAGGGGGATACATAGTTAAAGAATCTGTTTCCTCTTTATTTTGAGGAAGAAAATTGATGCTAGGCTCATTGATTTTATTTCGATGTTATTTTTCATTCTTCCTGTATGACTTTTTAAGGAACTTTCATAAGTTTGCATCCTTTGTAATATGCTCTTTCATTACCTTCGGCTTTACCCTGATTCTTCATTCATTGTTCTGTTCTATCATTGATATACTTGTACTTTTTTGCATACAGAGACACACATAAATGGAGAACCAATCATTAAATTGCCACCTAAGACAATTCAGATGGGGAAAATAATTTTCACCCCAGCGGAGCAAGGTTTCTATTCGAGGCTGGAGAAAGGCTGTCAGGAAATGTGGATGGTAATTTCCAGTTTTAATTCCTTCAATTCATTATCAAAGCGTCAATCCGTACTCAATTTTTGCAGTCATGATGCGTTATTACTGCTTAATCTCAGAATGCTAGCTAGCTATCCAATCCTTTCTTGTTGAGCCTAACTAATTGCACCTTTTTTATACTCTAATCTCAAATCAGCCAATTGTTTTCTGGAGCTCCTGTTGCAACACAATTACAGATACTTCTGACATAGCTCTTCATGTAACCTCTAGTAATGTGATAGGTTTTGATCTAGTAAGATCTTTTTACCTCATAGGCCTTGTACATTATTTTTTGTTTGTTTGATGAAGCAAATAAAATATTTGTATTTTCTTGAAGTACACTAGGTTTATCAATCCAGAATTCAATGTGAAATGCCTTTACAAGTTAGGGGTTTTGCTTCAGTAGTCCTATTTAAATAAGTTTGTAAATCTTAAAGTTGGAGTAGTTATTAACGACAATGGGCAAATCTATATGGCTATTAATCAGTTTAATTTCAAAATATTGTGATAAAAAAAAAGAAAACCGACTACTTCTGAATTCAACAAAGCTTGCTGTTGATGGATCATTTGTGTGCGTGTAAAGTTGTTCCTTCATCAGATCAAGATTCATCAGTTGGCTGTTGAAAAAGCTGTGCTGTACTTGGATGACAGACAGTTCCCTTCAGATCACAGGGTATTAATTAAGATATTATCTCTCAAAAACACATGTCGTAGGAAAAATGAGGAGATATTTGTTTGGATTAAGTGTCTAATTGAATCAAGTAATATTATTTATTTGATTTACCCATACTAATCATACCACTTTTTTAAAGAGGAGTGTGGAAGCAAATCCCTACAATTAATGAGTGAAATCCAGTTTCCATCTCACTTTCAATGCAAGGTACGAATATCCAGAACTTAGGAACGAAATGTCTGATGCTGATTTGGTTTTCATACTACAGGAATATGACACTACCCCGACGCAAAGAAGACGTCCTGAAGAAAACCCCCCTACTATGGACGACATCCTAAACTGATGAAGAAACTTCAACTGGCTTGCGGCCATCCTAGTCTTGTGAAAAGCCGAAGTGATGATCAACCATGTTCTACAATATTTGAGAGAAATTATGTCTCCTCTAAGATGAACACAATCATTGATATACTTAACTCAGTTGTGAAGAAGCACACCATTACTGAGAGTGATAATAATATTGAATCAAGTTCAACTGAATCAGTTCCTGAGAAGGCACTAGTGCTCTCCCAATTCACCAAGGTGCTGGACTTGCTGGAGTCTATACTGAACAGCAACGGTATACAATTCAGGAGGTTCGATGGGAAGGTGAAAGACAAATCCAGAGACAAAGCAGTGACGGACTTTTAAGACAAAACCAGAGGTCCATTCTTGATTTTTGCTCTGTTTTTCGCAAAGCTTCAACATATCACCAGCTGATGCATAGAATCATTTTCGTTCTTCAGGTGACAGTACTGCTTGTTTCTCTGAAGGCTGGCAGTGTTGGTCTCAACCTGGTTGCTGCTTCACATGTCATCATCGTTGATCCTTGGTGGAAAGGTGCTTTAGAGGACCAGGCAATGGGCCGAGCTCACAGAATTGGTCAAACCCGTCCGGTAACTGTGTACCGGTTAGTGGTTGAAGACATAATCGAAGAACGCATTCTAGCTCTGCAAGTAAGTAGTAATTTACTACTTTTAAAGACAACTTCATTGCTGAAATCATGAGCTATTCTTCTACAGTGGACATGCAATTTATTGCTTGTGTGAATCAGCACGTTTTACTGACATCAAAAGGAGTAAAAGCAAAATGTTCAGGGTCACATGTAATTTACAGTCACAAAATGAAATTTTAACATATATTTAAATCAGTGAGCTACTTTAGTTTCTTTCCCAATTGCCCCATACAGGGTTAATACTAATTGACCTCGTCGATTATACTTCGCCTACAGATTGTCATCTGAGGATCATTTTAATGTGTTTGTGTTTGTCTTCTCTTTCCTCTCTCTTTTTCTCTCACTTAAAATGCGTATTTCTTTTGTCAGAACATGAAGAGAAGGATGGTAGAGCGGGTTTTGGACGGGAACATATTCAGGCAACAGCTCAGCAAAGAAGATCTCAGATTTCTTTTTGGGTGAATGTTGGCGAGGCAATAATCCTCTAGTACAGGCTATCTCTGGATACTTGCTGCCGTCATCCTTTTGTAGTTGTGGATGTTGCCAATATTCTGGCTGTTGCTGTTTGCACTTTGCACTTGTAGTTGTAGCGTTAGCTTATGCAAATATGCCCTGGACCTAGGCTAGGTCACCTAGCTACCGCGTGTGTTCTGCATGTTTGCATTGGATGCATGTTGTGGCAGGCAGTGATGTAATGTTCCATACTAGCTTTTGGTTCTAATGCTGGAATTCTTCTCTAGTGATCAGCTTACTCAGGTTATTGGGCTTATTATCTCTCTACATGAACTTTGTTAGAACTATTGTCTCTCCTAAATGAACTTTTGTGCAAACCTTACCTTGCTGTGAAAACTATATATGGTACTGACTTTCTGAGAGCAGTGGTTTTGCAAGAATCATGCATTCAGTTAGAGTGCACGTTTCTTTTCCAATGAAATTTCGATCTCATGAATTGCACACAACGGTAGGGGCAGAAAATAAATTTTCAAGTTTCAACTTCACAACACATCAAGTCACACGCAGCATGTATTGCCAAGAGCTTATTACAGGACACACACAGTGCAAGTCCAGCCACAGATCACCAGCAAAAACCAAGTGCTCAGAAGGCAGCGAGCAGGGCTCCTCCGACGGCGAGGCCGAGCGCCAGCTTCGCCGCGAACCCGGCCGCGCCGGCCATCGGCACCGCCGAGTTCCCCTCTGGCTTCGCCGGGCTCTGCACGCCGGAGCCCGACACCGTGATGGCCACCTTCTGGCCCCGGGCGCAGTGCGACGGCGGTGGGCGTGGTGGTCTGCTGGTAGGAGAAGCAGAGCGCGGAATGGATCGCATGGGCTGCGAAGAGCGTCACCCATGTGCCTGCTCGGGCCTCCGGCAATGCTCGGCCCGGCGCTGGTCATCTGCACGGCAGAGTGTTCCCGACGGTGGCGCAGAACGCGGCGCATGGGTGCAGCGCGCAGGCGGCGCAGATGGGCGCCGCTGCCCGCTGGTGGCGGCTGTCGGGGGGAGGGTGCCGTTCGCGGTGTTCGGCGCGTTGGTCATCGCTGGCATGCTGGTGCTCTTCTACGATGAAGAAGCCAAGGAATCTGCTTCCAGCAAGTATCGCGTTCGTGTAGCTGCGAGCCTACTGAAGCGACTGCGCGTGAGCTTACGATTAGCTCAGGTTCAACCGAGCATGCCGGGTCCATTAGAGAAGCGAACGAGCTCTTCACCAGATTGATTTTTCACCAGCAGTCTCTGTGTATGTTTCACGTTTCAGCTATCAGCATCCATGCAAATCTCTCGAGGATCCAAATCTACGCGCAGCGCGAAGCAAATGTCTCTCAGGACTTCAAATAGATGCAGGTTGACCCCCTCCCTCTCCTCTTCTCCAATCGAGAGCCATGGCCCATGGGCAAGCAGCCAAGCAGCAATTCATGCCATTGCCGTGAGTCAATGGCGCACGACGCGAGGTGTCCAGGCGAAATCATGGCTTCGCACTCGAATGGCCGTGCTCCCAGCCGGCCCGCAGCAATCATCTGGCCGGTCTCCGCACATCAACACCGGCCACCACCAATGGCTACACTCGCCACCCTCCTCCATCGTCACATGTGCATCCATGGCCCAGGCGAGCTTTAGCAGCATGTGAAGGCGAGGAACGGAGATTGGGGCGGCGGCCGCTCCATCCCACGCTGGCCGTCGCAACCTCTGTGCGCCACCACGCGGAGCAGGAGCTGGGGGACATGCTTGCTCATCGTAGCAGGCGGCCGCCGGGGACGGAGGGGGCCTCAGCGACGGCGGGACTTAGCCGGCGAAAAATCTTTGCAAAATATCCCCGACTATTTTCATATACTAATCGCGATCCGGTGTTTTACATAGTGCCCCCTAATATTTTCATATACCCTCCTAATTCGGATCGCGATTAGTAATCGCGATCCGAATATTTGCAAATACACCCCCGGTTTTGGACGTCCGGGCCCTTGGCCTCCTCCGGCCGCCCCCTCGGCTCCTCCTCCGGTCCACCCGCCGCCGCCGTAGTCCCCGCCTGGCACGAGACACCACTTCCCACCCACCCGACTACCCCTTGCAGCACGGACCAGCTCTCCCACCCATCTGACTCCCGCAGCAAGCCAGTCCTCTGGTTCCCGACGATGGCGCCGAACGCGGCGCGGGGTGCGCGACGCAGGCGGGGGCCAACGTCGCGCCGCTGGTGGTGGTGCTCGGGTGAATGATTCCGTACTGCCGTTCGCGGTGTTTGGCGCGTCAGGCATCGTCGGCGAGCTGTTAGTCTTCTACCTGCCGGAGACGATGAACAAGCCCCTGTACGATGAACATGGCCAGGTCCGGGCTGGAGGAAGGGTACAAGAAGAGCCTTCTGGGTTCAAGGTCGATCTGCTGAGCTGCTGAGGCGATCACATCAACAGGGAACGATGGGAACTGTGAAGAAAGGAATCGGATGGTCTTTCAATCTTTTTGCAATTTCGTGTTACTGAAACTCTGAAAGAGTGAACGTTGTCGTCGAGGTTGTGAGTTGTGAGGTGAGTCCAGTTTCTGAATCCTACGTATGATTTTAGTGTTTGAAAAGTTCAAAATCGAGGTATGTACATGCTCTGCCGTCCTCACTGGTTGGAAGCCTAGATGTGTATGAAGAAGAGGAACTATTTCAGATACTGGATGGTTCAAGGTCCAAGCAGGAAGGGAGCATGGACATTGGAGGAAGAAAAGAAGGGAGCTGAGTTGAGCTCATGGCTGATGGCATCCTCTGATGTCTGAAGCCACTCCTACGTCTGCTCTGCTCATCCTTCCTGCACCGGGTGTCAGTAATCCAGGGAATTTGCATGCCTGCATGTATCGCGTTCCCATAGCGCTGCGAATTTGCTCCCTTCGGTTCAGGCCCTGATGCCCGCGCAAGCGGCAGTGACCTGACACGCCACACGCCTGACCCCCTCCCTCTCCTATTCTCCAATTGAGAGCCATGCCCACAATTGAGAGGCAAGAAGCAGCTCATGCCGTTGCAGCATTGCTGTGAGTTAATGGCGCGAGACGCGATGTGACGCGAGGCGGCAAGGCGAAATCATGGGTTGGCAGTTCGCACCGAATGGCTGCGCTTCCAGGCCGGCCCAACCGCCCGAAGCAATCCTCTGGCCACACGGCGTCGCTGCCACAGCAGAGAACAGGAAGCTAGGCGTCCATGGCTACACCCGGCCGCCGCACTCCATCATCACAGGTGCATCCATCGCACGCGGCATGAAGCCAGGACAGCTCCCGCATCACGCGATCTTTGCCAGCAAGTGGAGGCGAGGAACGGCGATTGGGGCGGCGGCCGCTCCATCCCACGCTGGCCTTCACCACCGCTGTGCGCCACCTCGCGGAGCAGGAGGCCGGGGGCATGCTTGCTCATCGTCGCAGGCGCTCACGGGACGGAGGGGGCCGCGGCGGCGGCGTGACTTATCCGGGGAAGCATCTTTGCAAAATACCCCCGACTATTTTCAAATACACCCCTAATCGCGATCCGTAGTTTTACATTATGCCCCCTAATATATGCATATACCCCCCTAAATCGGATCGCAATTATTAATTGCGATTCGAATATTTGCAGATACACCCCGGTTCTGGACGCCCGGGTCCTTCGCCTCCTCCGGCCGCCCCCTCGGCTCCTCCTCCGGTCCACCCGCCGCCGCCGTACCAGGTGCCAGCCTCGTGGAACGTGAAGCCGGTGCCGGCGCTGTTGTCCAAAAACAGCTCGCTGCCGAGGTCGCATGCCTTGTAGGCCGCCTCCGACGACAGCTCGGCCACGGTGTGCGGCGGCGCGTACTTGAACACTGCGCACAGCTCGTGACGCGCGCGCGCCGTCGTCATCGCCGGCGTACGTCTCGGTCAGATAGACAGATAGTACAATACAGAGCCAAAACAGGCATGGGGCCTTGTGGGAGCTAAAGCATTCGTGAGCGGGTTTGTGGCCGACCAGTCGTTGTAGTTCACGCGACCACCGACCACTGGATCGTGTCCTCGTTGGCGGCGGCGGCGAGCTCTCGGCCACGGCGGCCATCGCCATGTGGACCACCAAAGCTTCGCCAGCGTAGACATTCTCGCGCAAGATATGGAAGAAGCCGCCCCCGCTGCTTCAGAGGATTGGAGAGGCGCGAATATATGGAGCCGCACCGCACGTCGGGTGGTTGGATTGGATGACTGGATTGTGGATGACGACGACGACGAAGAAGAAGTTGGCGGGATGAAAAACTCACATCCCATTTGCATTGCCGTCAACAGGATGGCACGATTATAGCTAGTAGTTTGATACTCTGATCTGATTGACTGGATTGTGAATTGAACGTGTATTACTCCATCAGCTTGCCAAACAAAAAATCCATTACGTCTGCAAGAACATGTTCTACACATGGCGAGGATGAAATACCAGACCATTTTGAGTATCATGTAATAAATCATGAAATCAACAGTGCGTATTGCAAAGCGGCGAAGTGGCAACCGTGCTACTGTGCAAGCGCGACGAGTCGGCGACACACGGCCCAACCTGAACCAACACGAAGCGTTCGGCACACGATGGCGGGACGGAGCTCGGTCGATCAGTTGAAGGCGGCGAGCAGGGCTGCCCCGACGCCGAGGCCGAGCGCCAGCTTCGCGGCGATCCCGGCCATCGGCGCTGCCGAGTTCCCCTTGGGCGTCGCCGGGCTCTGCGAGGAGGCGCCGGAGACCGTGATGGCCACCTTCTGCCCGCCGGCGCAGTGCGACCCCGTGGCGCACGCGAAGTACCTCGTGCCGGGCCTGTCGAACGTGAAGGCCGTGCTGCCGGTGCTGTCCGACGACACCGCGCCGGCGAAACTGCACGCCGTGTAGTCCGCCTCCGACGGCAGCTCGTCCACGGTGTGCGGCGGCCCGTACGTGAACACTGCGTCGCCAGATCGTCGTCAGAACGGAGGCATAAATAAAAACAGGCAAGACGGCAAGGATCGATCGGTCACGAGCAGCTCACCGACGCTGTCGCCGACGCTGACCGCGTTCGAGGCCGACCAGTCGCCGTAGTTCCCGCTCGCCGACCACCGGATCGTGTGGTTCTTGGCGGCGGCTAGCTCGGCCACGGCGGCCATCGCCACGAGGGCGACCAGAGCCTTCGCCAGCGCAGACATTCTCGCGCACGCGATGGAAGGAAGAGGCGCTCGCAGCTGCAGAGGAGTCGGATAGAAGCTTTGCAGTTGCAGGCGACGACTAGCACTAACGCCACGGCCAAATGGTGAAGCCGGCATGCGCATATATGGAGGCGCACCTCGATCGGGCGGTTGGATTGGATGACTGGATCGTGGATGACGACGACGAAGAGAAGTTGCCCATTTGCGTCGCCACCAACAGGATGGCAGGCAGGATTATACATTGATTGATGACCAGTCCTTGTGAGAGTTGATGAGCACGACGGAGGGGTTAGTTCAAACAGAAATCAGTTGACGAGTTGTTTGTATTTGTACTCGTATACGCATAATGTATACTCATTCTGCGACTAAGGACGGTCTGATTGGAGGTAGTTGGGTCGGAATTATCAACAAGTTGTGCATAAGTATACGCATAATCTATTAATCCACTCCTTCCTACGAAAACATCGCCTTACGCTGTCACGGCCTAAAGGCGTAACAGGAGATACGTCTTCATGTGGAGGAAGCGTGTCCACGTGCTACGAACTCCGCCTGCTACCTCCTCTGCTGGAGGCTTGAGCTCAAACCCCAAAACCCCCAGCGGCCAGCAAAAGCAGCGGCGGCGCGGCGGCCAGGAGCTGACGAACCCGCCGCGAGAAGCTCCGATTGGCGCCGATCGACGGAATGGGTGGGATTGGCGCCAGTCCGTGCGATCTGGACAGGGAGTTCGCGCCCCAAATCGCCCAGCTCCTCGCCACGCCTCCTATTCAATCCGCGCTGGTACTTCCTTCCCGCACCCCCTCTAGGCTACTAGGCCTCGTCTGTTTGCTTGAGAATTCCTTGATTGAACAGTCTCGTGCCGCGGCAGTTACTAGTTTGGTCGTCAAAAGATGGTCAATTTCAGGTTATATCGTTGTCTTTTATGTCGTTTGATGCGGAATTATGAGGGGGATCTGTATTTGGGTGGTAACATCAATTGGTTTGATCCAGTGTTAATGATAGGTGTTGTGCGTAAACATGCTGCCTTTTGGTTTCTCAGGAATACTATGATGAACTCATACGGTCCCAGAAGCATGATGGCGTAAGAGTGAGCTACAGTGGCAAGCATGGGAAAGGTATTGGTTCCTGATAAATTACTCTACGGGGCAGCAATCCAGTATGCTTGTGTAAAATTGGCATAAGGTGAAAGCTGGCAATTTTAACAAACTAGTTTTTGCAGGTGTTTGTGCAAACAGGGACTTTGCTGAAGATGATGTTGTTCTAATGGATCAAATGTTGGTCGGTGCTCAGCACAGCCTTAACAAGGTTCTCTCATTTGATCAAAAGTAAATAATTCAGTACGGATTTTAAGCGAACTGTTTCTCTGAAGTGTTATGTTGGTTTTATGTGCCTTTTTGCAGATTGACTGTGTCGTGTGTAGTTACTGCTTCCGCTTCATTGGTTCTATAGAGTTCCAGATTGGCCGTAGATTGTATTTGCATAGCATTGGTGCTAGCACTGGCAGCACGTCTGACAGACATTGCCATGGAAGTGATGTTGGGTCAAGTACCGGTTGTTCTGGTTCAACAAATGGAAATAGTAATGCTGTCCCACAAGAGGTCATAATGTCACTTATGGATGGTGATACATCACTTCCTTTCACTGATCAGTTCTGTTTGCCATCAATTGTTGCTTGCCCTGGTGGATGCGAGGGAGAACTCTACTGCAGGTTTGTATTCGTAATAATTTGCAAAACCATTCTCTCTTTGCAAAGTGATATCAGATACGATTATGTATACCTGAAAGTTAACTTCTCTACAAAATATATGACACTTTTTTTTCCTCAATGTTATCACATCAGACCTAATTGCCTCATCGAAAACATTTAAACATGTGTCTGCAGAACATAAAACTTACTCTTGTTATTTCTTGGATATTTCATGTAAATGTTGTCTTGAGAATAATATTTGATTCATTGATACTGAAATTTCGTACAGCCAATCATGTGCAGATTCCGATTGGGATTCTTATCACTCTTTGCTGTGCACTGGATCCAAAACTGAACCATCACGCAGATCTGCCCTTCAGAAATTTGTAGAGCATGCTAATGGTAAGTCGGCACTAACTATTCATGGATCTATGTCATTATAGCATAATGTCCATTGTTCATTAGGATTCATGATGATTTCCACCATTCATATAGGCTGTAAACCTATTTTCTGATGATTGTTCTTTATTTCAGGAACCAATGATATTTTCTTGGTCGCTGCCAAGGTAAGTGACAGAAATATGCATAATATCTAGTATCTATGCATCCAAACATCACATCTAATGACTATTTATTTTTTATTTTCCAATATTCTCCAAGTGACATGCTTTTATATTCAAAAGCACAACTTAGCCTTGGTCAGATGCAAACAAAAAATTGGGTGTCAGGCTTAAGAGTTGATACCAATCGCCAATATCTGTCAGAAAATCCGTGAACCTGCTATTGACCAAATTTAGTGTACTTGATCAAATGCATGATAAGAAGATGGGTAGAATTATAAAGAATGCTAAATTGAGCAAACCAAAGAATCATATCTGCTTCCTTTTGTCTTCTAGCTTTCTATGTTGCGATTCATTCAATATTAATTGATTCTCATGCACCAGACTTGTAAATTTTATATCTCAGGCTATCACTTTCACCTTGTTGAGGTACAAGAAACTCCAAAGGCACCCTGCATCTCATGAATCAAGCTTTCCGCTCCTCATGGAAGCCTGGAAACCACTTTCAATGGGATTCAAAAAGAGGTAATAAGGCTGAGCTTATTTAGCTGCTCCTCAGATGACCAGGAATTGTTATTATGTCACTAAGCAACAGTGTTGTGTGATACAGCTGTTGTTAATCATGACAATTTTTCTTCTTTTTTCACATACATTAGTAACAATTTAATGGACAGAGTCTATGACATGCCCATGGAATGGTCTGAGTCTTTTTTCTTCCCCTCTTTCTTTCCCTTTTCTGCAGTTTTTGCACTATATACCAGCCAGAAGGCTAGTTATGAATGGTTTCCATGTACCTGATTGGATACATTTGTTCTTGTGATGTGCGAACTGTGTACTACAATTTTTTGTTAAAAGGAAAGCTTATGCTTGCAGATGGTGGGAGTGTGTTGCTTTGCCTGAAGACATTGATTCCAGTGAAGAAGATTCATTTAGACAGCAAATGAGGGATCTAGCATTTGTGGTAATTATGCAGCAGATCATTTACTTCATGGGACATTATGAACTGTTCATTTTCTACTGAGGATGTTGTAGTCTGGCCACTTCAATTGAGCATCTTTTTCATATAACTTTAATACATAGCATGGCAAGGATAAACTTGATCACTTCTAAGTACAAGTTATTCTGCTTTGCTGTATCTAATCCCAGTCACTGTCTCACTGATGTGTATTTTGCAGTCACTGCAGCTTCTCAAGGATGCAATCTTTGATCCTGAATGTGCACCCTGTATCCTTTTCAGTAGTCCGCAAACATGTTCAACATGTATAAGTTTCCTTGACACTATTTTCTTATCCAAGTTTGAAGTTTCCTTGACATTGTCTAGTGTTTTCGCTTGACGTCTATGGACATATAATTGGCATGTTTGAGCTGAACAATCTGTAAGTAAATTTAATCTTTTGTTTCATCGTACATGCATTGTCATTATTTTTCTTTGCACCAGTAATGAACACAAATATCTGTGCTGCATTTAATATCATAATATCTCCTTTGTTACAGTGATTTAGTTGTTGCATCGCCGGTTGAAGACTATTTCATACACATTGATGATCTTCCGGGGAGCGAGAAGGTTTGTTGATGGTTGGCCCTAATTCTGAGATCTTTAATCTGAAAAGAACCCAGTAGTTTGTTGACCTGAAGTACACTGTGCCCTAGGAGGAAGCAGAGAAGGTAACAAGACCATTCCTAGGTGCTTTAGGTGAAGACTATTCGGTTCCTTGTGAGGGTATGCACAGTTCCTCCTGCAGTACTGTGATATTGCATGTTTCTGTTTGCTAAACAGTATAAATCACTCTCCCTGACAAAATTTCATTGGCAGGGACGGCATTCTTCCCTTTACAGAGCTGCATGAACCACTCATGCTGTCCAAATGCTAAAGCATTTAAAAGAGATGAGGTGAGTGCGTGCATCTTCATCGAGCTGATTAATTCATTTTCCCTGCCAATTTGCTGTCAGCGTTGCAGATTCTGAGCTGTTAAAACTACCACTGCAGGATAAGGATGGCCATGCAGTGATACTTGCCCTCAAGCCTATCAGCAAGGGTGAAGAGGTACCAAATTTTTTTGGGTCAACTTATTTCATTTATGTAATCAAGATAAAAGGATATGCTATGTTGCCACCTACTAACAATGGGCATTCCAGATTACCATCTCCTACATCGATGAAGATCTTTCATATGAGGAGAGGCAGGTGCAGCTTGCAGATTACGGATTCACATGTGCATGCTCCAAATGCCAAGAAGAGCTACTTATCTGAAAGAAGACACAATTTGAACTTCGTTGGAAATTTTGTGGCATTGGCATCTTCGTGTAGTTTATTTCATTGGGGAATTTTGACAGCTTGGATAAAAAGTGAGATAGTGCACAAAGAACTAGACAAGACTCTTTTGATGTTGCAACTAGATAATACTTGTTCGAATGAATACCAATGCTCAAGTGAAAATGTTACAATCGATCACGTAAGATAGGGTTTGCACAGCTAATGAGATACTCTTTTAACCGGCTGCAACGAGATGTCTTCTTATTCGAATATTGGTGCTAATGTTAAAATGTTACAGTTGATCAATCGTTAGCATCATTCTTGATGCTTATCGTCAAATTGATTACTGTAGATAACAGACTCATGGGAGACGACAAATAGCTATCCACACAACGAATGGCGAGAGGAGCAGGTTGACAACTTCAATTGTTTGGTTCATACTTGTACATGAACACAACTGATACATCAAGTATGCTACTACATATGCTATCTCCTTGCATAGACTATGCCTTATGGGGCATCGTCTCCTTGCATAGCTTATGCCTCATGTGGCATCGCATTACAACGGGTTACTAGTACATGCCACAAGGCTTTTACACATGATACAGGAAAATCTAGTTCCATCATTCAAGCGAGAAGGAAAAAAAATGAACAATGATGTCCTCAGTTCTCACTAAACCGCAACTTTGCTGGATGGAGCTTGACCTGCAGGTAAAGAAATTTGATAGAAATTAGGGCATCTCTGCTAGGATCATGACTCAAGCTGTCTTACTGTTTAGAAGAGTTTATGTTAAGAGATTAAGATATATGTGCATGTACCTCTTATCATCTCTGATCCAGGCCTCCAAAATATTGCTCCAAGCTTGGGGAGCTGAAAACATTTGATGCTATTCTTTCTGGTCGCTGCGGCGAAATGTGCAGCTGATATTTGATAAACCTCTGCAGGAAAAAGAAACAGCAAATTAGAAAAGTATTACGAATAGCAAATTAATATCTATTCCAAGAATGTGTCAGTAATATGTTGTTGCAACTAAGAGTGAACGACTTACAGCTAATTGGTGGACAATTTCCGGACTTGTGTCAATGTGCCAATCAGGCTCAAGTTGCCGAACAAAAGATGTACGGCCATTCTCTGTACTACAGAAGAGAACCTGCAGCAGATTTCAATAAATGTTTAGTGACATAGCAAATGGCCTATGGCTACAAGCAATACTAGATAACAATCAGTTTCATCTTGCAGCATACCTTTTCCTTTATCAAGGCACCGCTAGCAAAAAGTCCAGCTTCACTCAGGGCAGATAAAACCTTTTCCTGCAGACATCATTCAAGTTCTAAATTTGGGTAGTCCATGTACATAGTAATGCAAACACTATGGAATCCAGAATCGTAGATCATCGAGCAGATGATTCATGTGCTCTCATTATCAACAAAAACTAGTTGCTACTTAGTACTTACCTCACTTTCATCGTCGAGAACACGCTCCATCAAATAGACATCACAGAATTTTGCAATTCCTAAAAGAACCTCCACAACAGAAGTCCTCACTGAGACATGGTTCTGCAAGAAGACACATAAATCCTTTAGTTGAATAGAACAATGTGATGTTTCTTTTAGCAACAATGCAGCATTGTTACAACCCACCTGAATTTCCTCTGGAGTTGTTTCCTCCAGAATCACACCAAGTAAGCGGCATGTGACCTAAAAATGAAAAGCATACATCAGTATAACATTACTCCATAAATCTTATAAATGTAGCATGAAAGAAGATATAGCATAGTACCCTTCGTCCTTCGCTCAGCTTATGCCTGACAAGCTGCTCAAGAGTCAACTGCAGAAGAAACGAGCAACTATCAAACCAACAAATTCTAGGAAAACAAATACATCATTCCAGTATTTAACACATGAAAAAAAGCAAGCGATACATTTACTGGCTGGAAAAGCTGACTGACTGCTTCATGCGCCCTTGAATCTGCTGATGAACAAGCATCTGTTGTGGTTAAAGCACCTGGTCGCGATCTACTGCTGGTGTTGCTAGATGAAGGGGCAGCCCTCCTACGAGGCCTCCGAGGTTGCTCTTGAGGAGCTCTCAACATTTTCCAGGCAAACAGAAGTGTGACCGAGATCGCAGCAAGTGTGGTAAGTGAACGAAGTTTCTGAAGCATGAACACAAAGAATTTCAGCAATTCATGTAGCAAGGGCTCACATGCCGGTGGTGAGTTTGTTTACGTGTAGCTACAAAAACTTGCTACACTTTTTATTCCGACAAAGTAATACACGTTGACATCAACCAAAGATCAGCCCAGATGATAGAGGTGCTAGATTTTTTTAAAAAAAAAACATGTATTATGGTGAACCATGTGAGTATGTTCTTTAATTATACACAACTAAAACAGGAACACTACAATGCTGCCAATCAAACAAGCCATGTCAAACACATCAGGTGCATGCACTGAGCAACTCAAATTATTTTATCACATCAATGTTTAAATTGTTGCTATGCCACAGACCTTGGCATTCTACATGGAATTGATCTTATATACTCATTGTTACTCAAGTCTAGGAACAGCACATTATAGAAACTAGAGTATATAGATTATAGAAAACTAACTTGATAATACTGTAATAACTATTACACTGAGAGAAGATGAAGCAAAACTGTGGCATTGAACAATTCTCATCTCGTTAAATGATTGATCACAAAGGTGGACCATTTCCGGACACCACATAAACGAAACAATTGAAAAATCTTCATTTTCTTAAAGAGATCGTCCACTTCAGAAAGTGGTTCAGATGAAATTTGGTTTCTCTGTTTTGCAGTAACTTTAAACGACCTGAAACCAAGAGACACATCAAAATCACAGGGGCCACACTAATCACCTAACCTTATGCCAAATTTGATCGCATTACTCAACAGGGGGGCTTTTTGCAGTGAACACCTGAAATCAACAGCTATATGCACAGCAATGCATACAGGTGGAGCCCAAGCATTTACAAGAGCTAAAAAGGCATTACCAAATCGATACTTGTGAACCTACAATTCGACGAGGGAATAGCACAATACCCACCCTAGACAAGTAAAAGCCCAACTTTTCCCGGACAAGGCGCCGTCTTTGGGCGCCCGGACCCCACAAATCCCCCCACAACGAGGCACATGACGGTCAAAAAGGCATCAGCACTCGGCACAGGGATCACAGATCCAAGCGCGAACCTGGCGATCGAGGTCGAAGGGTAGGCGATCAGCGTAGCGCGCGACGGCGTCCACGAGGCGCCGCACCAGATCGGCGAGCTCGTCGTCCTTCCCGCCCCCGGCGCCTGCCCCCGCCGCCGGGGCCGGGGCCGACGCCATCGCCGCTGACGAGAGGAGAGCGGAGCGGGCGGGCGGCGGCAGCGGAAACCCTAGAACGGTGCGCGCACTGGCGAGGGGCGAGAGGGGGAGGGGGCAGTGTAATTTTGGGTGTTGTACGAGGGGGTGGGGCGCGAGATGTCGGAGTCGGACCACGACGGGGAAGAAGAGGAGAGAGAGGAGGGACGGAGCTGTGCTTTGCGTTGGTTTTGTCAGGAGGAAGGAGGCGCGCAATTTGCAGTCGAAGGCCTCAGGATTGTTAGTATTTTTCGAGGATCCCTGGTGGTTTGGGACTATTTGCGGTATGTTTTTTGAAAATAATTTGCGGTGTGATTTGGTATTTTGGTACCAGAAATCCCAAGAACACCTGTCGGAAGCGTAAAAAGAAAAAATATAAAAGAATCTAACTATATGTCATTCATGAATAGTGAGATATCACCAATAATAATTGTTACCAACTTTGGCATTTGAAAAACTAGAAGCAGAATTTATCAGGAGCAGCATGTCACGTCACCTGAGACTCGTACTTTCTAACACTAACAACTGTCTGGGATATATCCCCTGGGTACGCGCAAGGAAGCTACCCGTGAGGAAAAAAAAGTCTGATTCCTACTAGAATTCCACTGTAATCCTATTAGAACTCATATCTTGTAATCCTACTAGGACTTCTACCTTGTAATCCTACTAGGAACTCCGTCCCCTGGAATATATAAAGGAGGGCAGGGATACCTACATGGGCAGAGAAACAACAGAGAACAAGTAGAGAACAGCCAACCTGCAACTCAACATCCAAGCGCAGGGCGCAATATACAACACCCCAAAACAGGACGTAGGGTATTACGCTACTCTAGCGGTCCGAACCTGTCTAAATTTGTATTTTGTGTCCTTGCGTTCACCTTCAAGTTTCAGATCTGGCGATCCCTTACCAAATAATCATCTACCTTAGGGTATCACTAGATAGGCCGACAGTAAAAACACCGACAGCAACTATGAACTATCTTACCGTGTGTGTCATGATTAAAATCGACATGTAGAAAGTGAAAAGTTGAAGACTCAATATGACTATTGTAGCGGTATACAAATGAAATGCGAAAAAAACTAGGTGAAAAAAAGCTTAGGTGCGAACACATAACCAAACACCATTTAGGAGAGGAGTCTCAAGGCGAGAAATATATCTTCTACATATAGTTCTCCCTCATCCATAAATCCAAGCTAAGAAAAATGGAGGGGCCCAAGCTCTTCAAACCCAAGTTTTTGCACATGGTAGGGAGGCTAAGCTCTTCGCCACAAAAATCCATCCGTACATGATTCAATTCCGGTGAATATTTGGTGCAGTTTTTATCAAAAACTAGCTCAACAATAGTTTTGTGGTATACTGTCATGATAATTTAGATTTTCCAAATCACAAACAATTAAGAAAAATTGTAAACTCTTAGGCATACATACTCACCATTGGATTGGTGAGATCTGTGCTTCAACCTAGGTTAAGGTCCTGCCGCGCGCATGTCAATGGCTATATTGAGGATTTAGATTCACCTTGGTATGGCATGACGACGTTGGTGGGTATGGCATCGGAGACAAGGAAGAAAGGCGGCGACTAGGAGATTGGAGCTAAGGAGATGGGGAGAGGATCACCATCGAGAACAAATGTAAAGTAGGTGGAATGGCGGCGGGACAGTAGAAACTATGAGAGAGGATGTGTTAAGGTTCGAGCGGACGCTATGCTTATATATACATGATATGTGACGGTAGGAAGGATGGATAAGATCGACGGTCTAGATCCAATAGTTAAGGATCGTGGGGAAAAGATAATTACTTATTTTTTAACAACTCGTTAGCTTTCTTATCATTTGGGATACATATTAATTCATAGCTCTCTAATTCTACCATACTATGACATATCAAAATTAATGCTACCTAATATGATACATTTCACTATTTCAATATCTAAACACGGTGAAGAAAAGCATCCAACCATACACCATATATTGCTATAAGGATGACTACCGTGTCGTACCAAAACCATGGTTACCAAACCTCCACAGTTTGATCCCTGGAGAGTGGAGACCCCAAGCACCAAACTCAGATCGAATAAGCCGAGTCTCCGGGGGCGTCGGTGCAAAATGCCCTCGATGCCGTCCACGCCAAAATGGAACGGAAAAGCAACGCCCGTTTCGCCATTTTCCGGAGCCGCTGCATCAGCATCGTCCTCTGAACTCGTCACGCATCTGCCCCTTGCCATTCCTGCCCTCTTTCGGTGGCGGTTCAGTTCGGCTTCTTCGACCTCTTCTGTGCCGACCCGACGAGGAGCCGCGCTTTCCTCGCGGGCGCCCGGGCGCGGGGGGGGGGGGGGGGGGGGGGGCGGGGGGGGGGTTGTTTCGGGGAGGCGTCCGAGCATGCGTCAATGCTTGCGTCTGCCTCGGACCGGCGTGCAGGGCGTGTGAGTGTGACTTCTCTCGTCAGAGTTTGGCGCCACAACCTCCAACCAACTTACCTAACCCGGGGTCTTCACTTCACTAGTACCCTTTTGGATGAGTGTTTTTGGCTGGCTAGCTTGGCGATCGGTCTGCCGTGGGGCCGTTGAGACGCCGCGATCGAGCTCACTCACCAGTCGCCTGAGTGCCTGACGGAGAATGAAGTGACACGGCAGTTGGTTTCGATGAACAGGTGGTTCACCACTGGTGATCTTCAGATCTTGGCACCATTTCATCCGATTACGGATTACCTGTAATTCACAGCACCGTACATGTATGGCACGTCCGATTATCCGTAACAATTCTGCAGATATATACACACGCACGTTCGATTAACACGCTCTGATGAATTTGCATCTTGCACATTGCTACCTGCTACTACTAGTAGTAATCCAAGGCGCACAGCTCCCGGAGGGTCTTGGCCCCCGGCGCCACGCCGTTCGGCAGCTTCCGGTCGTGCTCTTCGCCGGCACGCACGCCGTTCGGCGGCGGCTTCCGGCCGCGCTCCTCGCTGTCGCCGTCGTCAATCTCGGCCCGGCGCTCCTCCGCCAGCGGCGGCAGCAGGAGCTTGATGGCGGTGGGCGCGGCAGCCGCCCTCGTGGTCGGCTTGGGCGCGGCGCCGGGCGGGACGTGGTGGTCCCTGCGCATCTCCTTCTCCAGGTGCTCGCGGTACCTGTCGTAGGCGCGGTGGTCGACCGCGACGGCGAAGTCCAGCACGCCGAGGAGCTCCAGCTCCAGCTTGTTCATCTCCGCGTTGCTCACGCCGCCCACGCGCGCGAAGAAGGCGTTGCTGTGGTGGCTGCGATGCCCGCGCAGCGAGAAACCGCAGCACAGATCAGTGAAAAGTTTGGTGTCTCATGGATGCTTTGCAAATACAGTATGCAACAGTAATACCACATCATTTTCTGAACTTTTATGTCTTGAAAGCAGCTATCATGAGGCAGCTGTCATGGCTTGCAAAATACTTGACTACATGTTCGTCCGATGTCGTTGTCAGACAACAACAGCCAGTAAATTAATGTGACAGAACTAATCGAGAATAGAGAACATCCAGGTACATTTCTTTTCTTGGCTCAAGAGAAGTCACAGTTTTAATCTCGAAATATTATCTTTTTTCTGCGGTGTGAAATCGTCGATTAAATGTGGTCGTGGTCCGTCAGGCTGACCTTTGCCATTCTCAACGGCGATGATAAACTGGTTTGGAATTCGTTTGTTACGGACAGAATTAAGCAGTGTAGAAATATTTGTGTTCCTCACTTCCTCGCAGCACGAAATTCGTATAAAGGTCCTCTTTTTACGCGATTCTGTGGAATCGTCGATGCAGATGAATGGAGGTACTTACAAGTCGTCGAGGACCTTGGAGGCGAGGAGGAGGCAGGCGAGGAGGAGGCGGTGCACGTTCCTGGACGCGACGGCGGCGGCGGGCCGGCGGTGCGCGGCCATGTCGACGTAGGCGTACGCGACGACGTAGCACTCGGGGTCGAGCCCCGCGTAGCGGTGCATGCGCTCAAGGTACTCGGCCACGCCGATGCGCGGCGCCGGCGCGCCCCGGGCCGCCTCGAACGCCCTCATCCCTCTTGCTCCTCCGCCCCCGCGGCCGTCCGGCGCCGCCACCGCGTCATTCCGCGCCACGAGCCGCTGCACGGCGCGCGCCACCATGGCCAGCTCCGGCGGCGCGGGCGGCGGCCATGCGGACGCCGCCCGCGGCGGGGAGGAGGACGGGAAGCGGTCGCCGGCCGCCGCGGCCGTCATTCTCCGCTGCCGCTGCTCGTGCGGTGGTGGTGGTGGCTCGTTCTTCGGCGCTCCCGCTTGGCGCTTGTTTAACGCGGGTGTGGACGGCTGGGATGGACAGATGGGGTGGGCCGTGGCCGTCGGATGCGATGGACTCGACTGGTGGAGCTTTCTCTCGTCGGGCTAACGAACAGTAACGGATAATGCCGGTCGTTGGCCTTTTCTTCCTTCGATCTCGATGCTGACGTCTTCTTGCAAGAAAAGTCTTTCTTCGTTCGTCTATTTTGTCGGAGGATCATGCCAAACCAAAGCGCGTCGTGACCTAAAAATGATTAAAGTGGCTTTTCTTGCTGGGCTTAATTCGAGCTCGCAGTGTGTGATATTCCTGGGCTTTTCTGTGTGTTTAGCACTCTGAACGAGGCCCCCAAATTTCCCATACTAGCCCAGTTTCATTTGGGCTCGAGGCCTGGTTAGGCCTTCTTCATTCTTTTTTTTTTTCTTTCTTTCTTTCCCCTTCCTGCTCCATTCGGACAGAACTTGAGAAGTTGAGATGACGATCGTACCAACAGTTTGAAGCCTCGAGTCAGAAAAACAAAAAAACAGTTTGAAGCCTAATTGGCTGTTAGAGTTGAGGATCCACTTTATGTACGAAGTACTCCAGGAAGAAAAAAAAAGAGGAGGAAAAGATCAAGTGGGGGCAACGCAACGCCGCCCGCACGTCGTCCTGCCTGGGCACCGGCAGTTCCCGGCCTCCGGCATCTTAATACAAAGAAGTGCAGTTTTTCTGCATTTTCGATAAAAAAGTTCCCGGCCTCCGGCTCTGACGCGCAACTGGGTACCAGACCGAAGCCACCTGCCGAAAGCTTCAACAATTCTCTCCGGACTCCGGCAGACAGCAGCAAAGAGCCAAAAGAACTCGCTGCTGTCGCTGCATAGAATTCTTCATTCTACTTGGCCCGTTTTGGCAAGGCACCTGCTGAAATCTGCTCTGAAATCGTCCGCTGTCTGTCTGCTGGTCCGATCGGCTGATGATATGACGTGTGTTGTGGATGTGATGTGTGATGCCATGGAGCATGCAAGGACTGCGAAGGACAGTGGTTTGAATGAACTCACAACTCAGACGAATCGCCAGTATTTTTTTACGGATCTTCTCTGTTCAGCTCCGATCCATAAGATGGGATGATGGCCTACACCTACAGCAGTCAGTGGGTTAGCCTGAACTCCACTGCAGAATAACCCTTCTTCCACAACAGGTCTACACATGCTCCAATCTACTCTCGCTTTTTTGATGATATACTGGTACTTCCAAGCTACCCTGGAATAATGAGTCGAGTGTCCTAGTACCCACCAGCTGGTCCTTGTCCTTGCACACTCATAAGAACTACCGAATCCTTGACAGCAGCTTTCCATTGGAACTTCCTAACTCCTGAGCTGATGAACATGCAGGCGAACACAGGCAGCACTGTTTGCTTAGCATAAGACGATCATTGTGATTCATGTTTCCACTAATCAAATGAATCCCCAGCCTCAAAAGTTTAGCGAGTGGGAGTAAACTTTTGCGCCAGTGTCTCTCCATCTCACGTGCTGCAGGCCACCACTCCCTGGTCCCATCAAAAGCCAAGAAGCCATGGCTGGCTGCATGGGTTCCCACTGGGAGCAAACGTCCAGATCTGCCTGCCCATCTGTCGGCTCGCATCAGCGAATCAGCGGTGACAGTAGCAGTAATAACGATAAACAATCCCACGTGATTACTGATTAGCCTAACCAGCCCTGGCTCGTACTCGGTTTCGTCCTGGATGAACGAGCAGGAGATCCGGCTCCCCTCGCGGGTTCCGAGGCCGATCGATTCAGCTTTGCCGCGAGCTGAAGCTTCGTGCAGAGCCAGCGACTGACAGTGCCGGACTGGACAGCTCCAGCTTGCAATTGCGTCGGAATTAACTTACTTTTAATTGAAGGTTCCGGTAACTTTTCTGCTGCTGGTTAGATTTGTTTTGTAGCAGCTGGTAGTAACATGGTCACCCATGGATTTTGTTGAATGGGGTTGAGAGTCATGGGATTTAAAATGAGCCCGGTGGGAAAAGTGGTTTGTGGAAAGGTACGGGTGGCATGCAACAGTAAGATCATGAGGCCAAGGTGTGTCTGTCGGTTGAGTGAATCTACCTTTGCTCATTTCGTCAGCTAATTAAACTAGTAACTAATTCTTTCTAGAAAAAAAACTAGCAACTAATTCTCTACAGAAAAGAATCCATTTCCATGTTATAGTCTAATTGGCTAATTGCACATGGTTTGATCTAATTGACATCCAAATTATTTTCTCCAAACTGTTTTAACGAAATACTTCTGCTGCAGCTTGAATACTTATGTTTACTGAAAAGGTGCATCGCAAATTTGCAATGTAAACCAATCTTACCTGAGTTACAAACAAAAATGAACCAAAAAAAAGTGATACCCAAGCACACAATACCAACCTTAGTCTGTACCCAAAATAGATCCCCGAGTAAAGGATCACACCAATGCAAATGTCCCAGTGACACTCTTACACCAAGAAGGAAATATAATCTTTGCACCCAAAAAGAGAGAAGGAAATAGAAAAAAAGGGCAAAAGCATAAAAAAAAAGCTTAAACTAAAAGGAGTCTCAGTCTCAGACCTAAAAGGGCCCACCATCTCTTCTCCCATCCCTCCACCCCTCCACCTCCTCCCTCCCCCTCTCTTTCTCCATCTCGCCGGAATCTCACCTCCGATCCGGCGGCGCGCCACCACCGACACCGGGCAAACCGTCCCCGCCGCCGTTCCGCTCCACAGGAACCGTCCGGGGAGCTCTGGGAGCCGGGGAAGATGGAGTCGATCATAGCGCGGGCGCTGGAGTACACGCTCAAGTACTGGATGAAGTCCTTCTCCCGCGACCAGTTCAAGCTCCAGGGCCGTACCGCGCAGCTCTCCAACCTCGGTAGGATCCCTTCTCCCCTCTAAACTCTCCACCCCGGATGCCGATTTCATTGGGTTTTCTGATTCCGGTGCTGAGTGTTTGGTTCCGGGTGTGATTTGGCGGGGTCCCAGATATCAATGGCGATGCGCTGCACGCGAGCCTGGGGCTGCCTCCGGCGCTCACTGTCGACACCGCGCGCGTCGGGAAGCTGGAGATCACGGTAAGATGCCTCCACCTTCCGCCCTGGGCCTTATGGGCCGCATTGGTGGTAGATTTTTGACCATGCTGCTGCCAAGTTGCCCAAGTTTGGTGTATTCGCGTAATTTTTGTTATTCACTCTACTTGTGCTCGCTCGTGGGCAGTAGAAAACAGCAATTGTGCGTGGTGCAGTTGTGACTTTGCCTGTCCTGGCCATAGATAATCTTCGTGGTGGACAAAATTAGAGTCGTAAGTTCGTGCTTATGTTAAAATGATGATTTCATGAAGTTATTCGTTGTGTGAAATTTCTGACCCGTCATGTTAAATTTTCTGAGTTTGCTCTGCACTTGTGTTCACTTTGCTGCACTTCTGTTAATTTTTGGACTGTTGTCAGAATTATGGAATTTACAGTTGTAAGGGAGGGAGTTTGGTGAGTTTCTTGTCTGGATATTATTGAAATAGTGGCCAGTAGGTCATCTTTGCTAGATTTAGACACTTACGCTCAAATGGTTGTGAAGCCTGAGTTTGAAGTTAACAATAGCCTGGTTGTATGCCTATTAACCTTGCATTTGTTACTTTTGTTAACGGGATCTTATGTTTATCACTGCAGTTACCATCTGTATCAAATGTACAAGTGGAGCCTATTGTGGTGAACATTGACAAGCTTGATCTCGTGCTTGTAGAAAAGGATGATTCTGAAAATCTCAGCCCTAGCAGGTAATTTCATTTCTATATGTTGAAATCTAGTGCCTTTGTCTGACGATTCAGTAATTGTAGTTCTTTCTGTTATTTCCAACCCTTTTAGCACTACATCATCTGCATCAGCAACTAAAAGCAGCGGATATGGTTATGCTGATAAGGTATGTTTTCTTGCACTTGATGTTTAGCGCACACATACATTCCAAAAGTTTACGCTGTATAATCATCAATATTCTGATGTTTGCTCTGTGATTACTGTAACGCCATTTCCATGACCACTGAATTTAAACTTATCCATTTTCTCTGTGATCTGATATTCTCCTCTGCTCTTATATTCTTCCATTTTATACTACTACCCTGTTTTAGAATATGGATAACTTTGTTGAAGCAATACATACTTGCAAGAACTGAATTAGGAATGGGGTTTGATCTACTATATTGGCTTAGATTGCAGATGGAATGACAGTACAAGTAGGTATTGTGAACCTGCTCCTGGAAACTCATGGAGGGTCTCGCCGACAAGGAGATGCAACGTGGTATTTACTAATATTTGACTATTTGAGCGACTTTGGAGTTTTATTTAGCACGAGTCCTTTGCAAACTCAGGCCCAAGTAGACTTCATTGCAATTTTTGTGCCTGGAAAAAGGAACACTAATCTCTTGTAACTATCAGGTCACCGCCACTAGCAGCTATCACATTTCGTGATCTTGTACTGTACACAACAAATGAAAAATGGCAGGTACTCATTCTGATTTCAAATTATAATATTTAATAAATGGTATTATGGCATTGCCTGATTTCAAAGAATGTTTATAGGTAGTAAACTTGAAAGAAGCAAGGGATTTCTCCAACAACAAAGGATTCATTTATGTTTTTAAGGTTTGGTGCTCCCTACTTGCTTCCAGAAGATTACTCCCTGCTTTTTACTGCTTCCTGATCTATCACAAACTGAAACTTTCAAAGTCATAAAGGACTTCTGATATCACATATTTTCTTAACATTCACAGAAACTGGAATGGCAATCACTGTCAGTTGATCTATTACCTCATCCTGACATGTTCACCGATGCAAGATTTAACTCTTCTAGCAATCAAGATAATAAACGAGACGATGATGGCGCGAAACGGATGTTCTTTGGTGGTGAAAGATTTTTGGAAGGAATATCTGGGGAGGCTAATGTGAGTGCTTTGAGTTTAGGAACATATTGTGTAAAACACATTAATTTGTTAGTTTATGTTGAACTTCCCTTTTCCCGGGCTTCTTGACACGTTGATTTGAACTTCAGATCACGGTTCAACGGACAGAACAAAATAATCCACTTGGGCTTGAGGTTCAACTGCATATTACTGAAGCTGTCTGTCCTGCGTTAAGTGAACCTGGTAATCAGTTCCTGTCCATGAAGCTTGACCACTCTCTTTAGTACTTCAATTTCTGTTTGCAAAATTTCACACTTCTAAAAAATATTTTTGACAGGCTTACGGGCCTTTCTTCGATTCATGACTGGGGTATCTGTGTGCCTAAACAGGGGAGACGTGGATCCAAAAGCTCAGCAGGTTTACCTTCTCTTCTGTGTACTTTTGATATTGTGGTGCATGCAGTAAGGTGTATACATTTTTCAATTGTATCCTTATTACCTTTTACTATTTTTCGACCAGCTTGCTGAAGCAGCAGGATCTTCCTTGGTTTCCATTATCGTAGATCATATATTCCTCTGCATTAAAGATACTGGTTAGTAGTATTGTCAAATAACTTCAAATGTGTACTTTTAGTCCTGCTATAATGACTTCTTTGTCAAATCATTTGTACCAACAGAGTTTCAACTTGAACTTCTGATGCAGTCTTTGTTCTTCTCACGGGTAATTTCCTCTTGACTGCCATTGTTATTTTGTAGTATGATTTGGTCGCTGCTAATAGGGTCTGCTGATGATATGATTGATTTATATGTTTGACCTCTCAGAGGATTTAAAATGACTTTTTCTTTATCTTAAAGGCGAGCGTTTCAGATGGGGAGTGTTCGAAGAACTTGTCTTGCATAAAGGTTGGCGGGCTGTTTCTGAGGTACTATGTCTGTCTTTGGTACTAGTGACTCTTCATGTCTAAACTATCAAATGGCATTGAAGAAACATCTTTTGATTATGCACTACTAATGCTGAGATTACTCAGGGCGCATACAATGCTGAATACAGGATAGTGGGGCTGTTCATGTCAAAAGCATTAAATGGCACAAAACCATCATATTGCATCACTTAGGTTACTCAAGGGTCATACCATGTTGAAAATAGGGCACTTTAAAATTTGACTTGAATTAAAGTATGGGAATTTGTGATCTAGCTGAAAGTATCAAAAAACCTTTGCTGGACCTCATGTATGGATATGTTGATGCAGAGACACCTTCTCTCGCCCTCCGTGCACATTGATACAACCATCTATGCAAGCAGTTTCACAAGAGCCCCTGCCTATGCCTGACTTTGGTGACTTAACTATTTCTAATTCTTGTGCCAGATTAGATATCCATGAATATTGTTGAGTCTGATCTCAATGTTTGATTCTATCAGGTCAAAATTTTTGCCCTCCAATCTATCCATTTGGGAATCAACTACTAGAATTCGCTGCCGGGGTTCCTTTGTTTTCTCTCTATTGTCTTCAGATCACTCCTTCTCCATCACCTCCAAAGTTTGCTTCAAAAACTGTGATCACATGCCAGCCTCTTACGGTTTGTCTCCTTCATATATGCAGTGAAGTTTGTTTGTTTAGCATTTTCTGCTTAAATATATTTCTTGTGCTTCTTCATTCTTAGGTAACCCTCCAGGAGCAGTCCTGCTTAAGGATTGCATCGTTCTTGGCTGATGGAGTTGTGCCTAACCGCAGTACCGTTTTGCCTGATTCTTCAATCAACAGCCTGTCATTTTCCCTTAAAGAGTTTGATCTCTCCGTTCCATTGGACTCTGAGGAAATCACAAGGTGCAGCGGAACCAAGAACACGTGTCCTCAATCATCATTTTCAGGTGCACGACTTCATGTGGAAGACCTATACTTCTGCCAGTCACCATCAGCAAAATGTCCATTACTAAACCTTGATAGGGATCCAGCTTGCTTCCTTCTCTGGGAATATCAACCTGTTGATGCAAGTCAAATGAAGTGGGCTACTAGGGCTTCTCATTTAAGCCTCTCGCTCGAAACTTCTGGCGCTTCAAACGGACAGAGAGCAGCCAGGGACTCTTCTGCAAATTTGTGGAAATGTATTGAACTAGATGACATCCGATTTGAGGCAGCTATGGTTACCGCAGACGGTAGCCCTTTGTTGGATGTGCCACCCCCCGAGGGTGTTGTAAGGATTGGTGTTGCTTTCCAACAGTTTACATCCAATACCTCAGTGGAACAGTTGTTTTTTGTCCTAGGTTTCTATACTTACTTTGGTCAAGTTGCAGAGCGTATTTCAAAGGTCAGCAAAGGTAACAAGTCTGGGGTGACCAAATCCTCAGCTGACAAATTTGAGAATAAATTGCCAAGTGATACAGCTGTGAGCTTAACTATGAACAACCTCCAGCTCAATTTCTTGGAATCTTTGTCAGCACACGACATACATATGCCCTTGGTTCAATTTGGGGGAGAGGATCTGTTCCTGAAAGTTTCTCATCGCACACTAGGTGGTGCCTTTGCGGTCACTACTAACTTGTTGTGGAGAACTGTCTCTGTGAACTGTTTGGAGGGAGAGAGTTCTGTGATTTGTGAGAATGGTATCGCAGTGACTGGCAAACACAACATTGTGGTGCATGAAAATGGGCATCCCAAGATGAGAGCAGTCTTTTGGGTTGATCATATGAGCAAACACCAGGATAAAGAAGCTCAGTTTATTGATATAAACATCACTCACGTAATGCCTTATGACATGCGTGATATGGAATGCCATAGCTTGAATGTTTCAGCTAAGGTATCTGGTGTTCGTCTTGGAGGTGGAATGACTTACACCGAGTCTTTACTGCACCGGTTTGGTATCCTGGGGCCTGATGGTGGTCCAGGGGAAGGCCTCTTGAGGGGATTAAAGGATTTATCTTCTGGCCCACTTGCAAAACTATTCAAATCCTCGCATCTCACCGAGGAGGAAAGTAAGTGTTCGCAACTGTGTCATTTGATTTGTTACTTCAAGAAACTTTGTTCATACGCTGGAGTCTTGATTGTTTGTGCTCAGTTGTGAGATTTGAGATGTGATATATGAGATAGGTATATCCAGCATTCCTTGGGTACCCAGGATAGTTCTAACCGCATAATTTAGCATGACCTGATATCAACTTCTCTCCACATTATGCTGTGTTTAAACTCACAAAATACATAGTTTTCAGATTAAAGAACCATTGTTCATTTCCACCATCCATGGACATGTCTCCTTGCATCTCAATCCAGATATAAATTTCTTTTTAACTATACCATGCTCAAGTTCAAGTAACTGTTACAGTTGAAATAGTGTATGAAGAAAAATACTTTATTCCTTATTTCAGATGCAGGGCAAGTTTCTCAAGTTTTTGCTTTGCTGCTTTTCTAGTGCATTAATCATTAATTTCTCTTTTTTCCCCTCAAAATTACAGATGAAAGGTCCAAAGTTGATGATCTCAATTCAAAGTTTGATCTCGGGGTGCCAGATGATCTTGATGTGTCAGTTGAGCTTAGAAATTGGCTATTCGCACTTGAAGGAACGGAAGAAGTAGGAGATTGTTTTACTCCAACTCGTGGAGGTGATCATATCAGTCGAGAAGAAAAATGTTGGCATTCAACCTTCAGGAATTTACATGTCTCTGGAAAGAGCAGTAACCGGCTTAACTTGGGAGACGCAGGAAAGGCTTCACCCAAAAGGGCATTTCCTGTGGAACGCTTTACGGTACATGACTGTTATGCCTCTGGATTTCAGTTTGGTGTCTCCTTTAGGCTTTAAGCTTTTCAATTGTTTGATACTCTGTACCTGCAGGCTGGAATTGAAGGTTTGCAGGCAATAAAACCTCGCCTGAGAGATCAACACTCTGGAAAAGGAACATCAAACAATCATCAAATGGGCAGTGGATTTAATAATGCAAGTTCTGTTGGTGACCATGGTGTTGATGTTGAAGCTACCATGGTCATTGGTGAAGACGAGATTGAGGGTGCCAAGTGGACAATGGATAATGTTAAGTTTTCTGTCAAAGAACCGGTATGAACACATTTCAATTAATTGTCTAAACCTGTTGCAAATTTTAATATGCTTCCTGAGATATTTATCCATTTGAGAGCACAGATCGAGGCAGTTGCAACGAAAGAAGAACTAGAGCACCTCGCCATGCTTTGCAGATCTGAAGCTGATGCGATGGGGAGGATCACTGCTGGAATTCTTCGCCTCCTTAAGCTTGACAAATCTCTTGGGCAGGGAACTATAGAACAGCTTCGTAACCTAGGTATGGAGCTCCCCACAAGTTATTTGAATTACAACTCTTGTAAGTGCTCTGGGATTTCTAGGTTTTTTGGCACCTTTTGGCTTGTCATAATTGTTCATAATTGAATTGAGATTGGGCAGCTAGATGCAATTGCATTTATCGTGGGCATCTATTCTCATTCTTTAGTTCCTTGTAGGTCCATTTGATTCTTTTTTTAAATACTTAATACAGTTTTGCAAGCTTGACAGAACTTATGTTATTAGAACATTTACAGGACATGCTTTCTCCTGCCAAAAAGTAACCTTAATATTGCAAAATTAAAAGGTTTCTACTAAGTTTGTACCGCGTAAGTCAAGTTCCGGTTTCATGATTCTTAGTGCTGTAGGGCTCTCGTAATGTTTATTGTTCCTTTTCTTTCATTCCCTTTCAATTGACTTGATGAAGAGCTTTGGAAGCCATTTCTAGAGGATTCAAATGTCCTCACGATGTTGTGCCATTACAGGAAGTGGAGGCATGGACAATATCTTTAGCCCCAGGAGGCTCAGCAGGCAGAACAGTTTTGGCAGTACAGGCACTCCTAGGACTTCAACTATGCAAGCGATTGCAGATGTTATGGGATCGAAAAACACACTAGAAGCAACCATTTCTTCATTGCAAGTTGAAATTTCTGAATCCAAGGCTAAATGTGCGGCACTGATTTCCCAGGCAAGCAACATGGAAGATCAGAGCCGCACTGAGGATATCATGATACTGAATGAAAAGCTAGAGAGCATGCAATCGTTGGCGACACGATTGAGAACTTTGATCTGAGTTGTATATGGTTTCTTTTTTGTGTACAGTACACAAGATGGTTGTCCAATCTTGGAAGTGGCCAATGCTGCACTTCCTGGTGGCTGATTCAGTTATTCTTTTGTGTACATTTATATATTTTCCTTGGGATGGGGGTGTATAAAGGTAGAGGGGGTGGAATAATGGGTTGATAGGGTGCTGGAAGAAAATTTTGTAGGCAACTGGAATGAGGATGTTGTGTAGCACTTCATCATGATCAAATGGGTCATTAGGGAGGGTGCAGTTGTCATTTGTACCATTGTATTATTGTATTTGTATAATGTGATCAGAGACCGTTACTTTGGCGTACAATCGATCTGTATGTTTTGGCGTCAAAAGAGTTCAACACCAAACAACTAAAGAGCAAACAACACTTAAATTTTCCTTGATACAAGAATGGTGTACTTACAATCGGAAAAGGCACCATTTACGGTGTCAACATTTGATATTACAATGTCAACATTATGAACATCAAATGTTAAAATTGTTGAAATATCCCCCACTAATAAATTATTGATGGTATTAAAATAAATATGTCCAGAAGAAAGATAAAAGAAAAAAATAAAAAACTAAGCTGGACTGGCCTTTCTCGTTCATTGGGTCAAACTGGACCTTTTGCTCCTGCTTTACTTTGATGGTTGAGCCTTTTCAGCATGGAAACAAAAAAACATCCGACGGCTCTTTCGTCAAAAAATATATACATCTTCTCGAAACTTCCACCATCCGTGCTAAGTCAAAACAAGATCTCATGCGGGTAGGAAAGGAGGTGAAATATTGTAAGCGCAAGTTTATTGCTATATGTTAACGGTTTTACACGTCATCTCATGTAAATTCATGTAGGATTTTTATTAGGTGGCATAAAGGGAGAAGAGAGAACGAGATAGTTGTTTCACGAGACAACCGTATCATAGACTAAAATTTAGTACTATAAGTCCACTTTTTCATCATTATACGAGTTGTTATTGCCATACAACTCACAATATTTTTTTTCTATGCACAAATTATGGAATTATGTATTTACTACGAGACACCTTATAACACAACCCATTATATATATATTGTCTGTTACATCATCTCAAAATGACGTATCAATGCATAAGATCGTCTATTAGACTAGATCAATATACTCGGCTAAGAGTACAATAACTTGGCTAGACGGTGGGTGGTTGAAATTATTTTTTGATCTCGAAATATATTTTTCTTTCAATCTGTGAATGAGCTTTCGATTTGGTTGAA
Source organism: Panicum hallii (assembly GCF_002211085.1). Taxonomy (NCBI): domain Eukaryota; kingdom Viridiplantae; phylum Streptophyta; class Magnoliopsida; order Poales; family Poaceae; genus Panicum; species Panicum hallii. Next base: position 44,798,439 of record NC_038048.1, on the reverse strand, counting down.
CCACTATATGTTGCTGAGAATCAACATTCGTAATGTAGTATTTCAACATTAAAAGTATACATGCTCAACATTTTTGATATAATGCTTCAATTTTTATGTAAAATATTGCACTATTTTGTCCAAAATGTTCAATCTTGTATTTCAGAATATTATGCTATTCCCAAGAACTTTAGCAAACGTGACGAACAAAATAAAAAAATGAAAACAAAAAGGAGGGGACACTGGACACATACCTGCCAGGCTGCCCGCTGCGTTTTTGGGCTTCTCGTGGGCCTCCCGACTTGCGGCGCTCCCGTCGCACGGAAGAAGACAGGAGAGCCCCACTTTCCTCCTCTCTCCCACGCGGCCACGCCTCTCTCTCTCTCTCTCTCTGCTTTCTTTCCTAGCGGCGACGACAGGGGAGTGGCGCCGCCCTTGCCAGTTCTTCGTCGGGCGCTTCGCCGGCCGACAAGGGTATGACGGCCCATTCCCTTCCCTTCCGTTCCCTTTCTGCTGTGCGAAATCGAACACCTCAAGCCCCTAATGTATGCTATTTGTATTCGGATCTGACCATGTATTTACCTATCTACTAACTTCGATTTCGATTTTGTTTTGGCAAAAATCATGTACACCATGTCCTATACTGGGTCCACCCCTGCTGGTGATGATGTCCACTTGTTTGATACTTTGATGTTGCACTGTGGCAGCTATGGAACACCCTATAATCCAGCAAGTCATGGAGCATCCCGAAGAGCATGATGATGATGATGAGGAGGATAACAGCATAAGAGCGGAAGCGGCATTTGAGGGGGTGCACAGTCACAGCACGTTCAGGTACAAGCACAAGAAGAGGTCCAAGGTGTGGGAGGAGTACAAGCCCATCTTCCTGAATGGGAAGGTTCAGTTCGCAGAGTGCCTGTACTGCCGCAGCCGAATGAGCTGCAAGGATTCTAATGGGACCAGCCATCTGTGGCGGCACCAGAAGATCTGCCCGGGCAAGGAGGATGCGGCGCGGCGGCGGCTCAAGGATTCCTACTTCCCATGTGGTATACTTTGCTTTTGCCTATTCAGGCTTTGTGCATTAGTTTCTAGATGATTCCTGATGTTCTCTTGAGTGACTTGAGTCTATTAGTATTCTGCTGGTTTCAGTTAGCATGGTGTAGTTTAGGATCTAGCTGCGTAGATATTTCTCTTCTTAAAGGCAATTTACTGGTGGCATGTATGTAACCCATCCATATTTTATATGCAGTTTTGGTGAATGAGGATGGACCGGTTACACCGGGTGATCCAGTAAATCAGATTATTTCTGAGACACTTGATGACATAAACTCAGTAATTCCCAGCAGATTCAAGTCGAAGGTGTGGAAAGAGTTCTCACCTATCTATGTCGAGGGGAAGCTCCAGGCTGCAGACTGCGTGCATTGTCACAAGCGCCTCAGTGCAAATAAGTTTGGGGGAAGAAGCCATCTGAGTCGACATCTTCAGACCTGTCAAGCACGAAGTGGTCAGAAGGGTGTGTTTTACCCTTCTAGTCTACCTGGTTTGAAGTCCAGGGGGCAAGATGAGCTCTCACCTGCCTTGACAAATGGGAAGGTTCAGACCGCAGAATACAACAACAAGCTTCTCAGGTCTAGTAGCTCTGGTGACAATTCACCTATAGTCCGGCCCATTCAAGTGGTGCCGGCACATCAACCTCTCCCATCACCAGACTTTCCAAGCTTGAAGAAACAGAGGACCTCATTTATGACCACAACTACTGACATAGGCACAAGGAAGGTTGATCAAGAAACAGCTTATGAAGATCTAGCCAGAATGATAGCTTTGCATGGTTATCCTTTATCAATTGTAGAGCATGAAGAAATGAGAAGATTTGTAAAGAACCTCAACCCTATGTTTAATACAGTATCTCATAATGATATGGAAGGGCATTGCTGTGCTCTATTTATGAAGGAAAAGGCAAACCTTAAAGATAAACTGACCCTTTCCTCTCAGCGCATCTCTCTTTCAGCAAGTATCTGGACTCCTGATGGAGCTGAGCCAGAAGTAAATTACCTTTGTCTGACAGCACATTTTATTGATAAAGACTGGAAAGTTCACAGAATGATAATCAAATTTGGCATGTTTAGGTCTTCACCTACCAATGTGGAAAGGATGATACATTGTAAGGAGGCTTGTGTCCCAGAGTCTGAAAGTGGAGCATACAACGTCATATGGGATGCTATTAGAGATTGGAATCTTGATCAGAAGCTTTTGAGCTTGACTTCTGTTGGTGAAGTTAGGGATGATGCAAGTACCTCAAAGCTAAAGGAAACACTTGTAGAGAAGAAGTACCTTCCTATCAGAGGCAAGCTATACAATATTGCTTGTGTGGATGATATCCTTAATAGTATTGTTTCCGAAGTGCAACAAAATATCATTCACCTTGTCAGTAACATGGTAATGGAATTTTTTGGGGCACGTACATCTTCATCATTGAATCAAGAGCAGCTTGTGGAAGTCATTTCGCAGATGAGTTTGAAGTGTCCAAAGGAAGATGCCAAGTGGTGGCATAAATTTTATTTTAGGCTTGAAGTTCTTTTGCATTTCAAGAAATCACTCCCTTTTGAAGAGGTGACGTCTCCAGAAGATATCAGAGTTGCTGAGTCTATTTGCAAGATTTTGAGGACATTTTATCGTGTTATTGAAGTTATTTCTAGCCCTAATTCTCCAACAGCAAATATGTACTTTAATGAGATATGGAAAGTGCGAACAGTTTTGCAAGAGGAAGCATCAAATGAGCATGGAGAACTTGCTACAATGGTTACAGAGATGCAGGAAATGTTCAATCAATATTGGCAAAATTCATACTTGTGGTTATGTATATCTGTTATTCTAGATCCTAGATTCAAAATCAGTTTCATTGAGTTCCGTCTGAAACGAGCTTTTGGATTAAAATCAGCGAGCTACTTATCTGACATACGCGAAACACTCCAGGAACTCTTCCATGAATACTGCAGTTCTGTGGATCATCCGAACGGAGGTGCTACAAGCACTGAAGCCTTTGATGCAGATGATAATGACTCATTCGACGATTGGGATCAGCACCTCAATGAGCAAGCAAGTAGCCAGAAATCCACAGAACTTGAAAACTATCTTGAGGATGGGTTAGTTCCACGGAAGGATGATTTCGATATTCTGAACTGGTGGATGTGCCACACCATGAAGTACCCAACGCTTGCTGCTATTGCGCAGGACATCCTGGCGATGCCAGCTTCTGCTGTCCAATCTGAAGCAGCATTCACCAGCAGTGGTCCAGTGATTCCCAAGCACCACAGTACGTTAAGCATCAAGACGATCGAGGCACTTGTTTGTACTCGAGATTGGATGAGATAAAGCGGTAAGATCCTCCTCCTTTGTTTAGTCCCAGTATCAGTAGAGTTGAGACACTTTTATTTGTTACCTCTGTGCTTATACCTAGAGTCGTCGTGCCCTGATTGGAATATTACCTAGCAAACCAACACACTTGTGCGAACACATGGTAGTTGACGACCTGCTTTCCATCACAGGGTGTGTGCCGTGCTGCAGTGACTGTGAAGTGTAAACAACCAGGACGCGGTGCAGTTATGTTCAGGGGATGATCCAAACTGAACATGTAAGTGGCGCCTTCAACCAAAGGTAACCCTGCCACTGCCAGGGTTGGTGGTGTTGCTGACAGATCGGGAGAAAAAAATGAGAAAAAGATGCAAGAGTGATAAATAGAGAGGGGGGAGAAGAAGGGGGAAAAAGTGGAAAAAATAGTCTAGCCACTGACAGATGGGCCCTATATGTCAGGAGAGATGGGAAGGGCAAAGGGGATCTGCTGCAAAGCACTTCCCTAATAACCTGAAAATTGTGAAAGGGGGATTCCACTATAACCAGAAGAAAAGGGAAATGGGTAAGAGGATCTGTTGTTGGAGTTGCTCTTAGTTCTGACGTAGATGTGTATATATATATATATCAGCCATTTGCTTGATGTAGCTTCAGATGTATTTTTCAGGCCTCTAATGTAATGTCTCAGACATGCTTTGCTGTTGAGCCCTTAGTCCCTAGGTTGATGAAAGAAGATGCTGTTGTTATGTCTCGTCAATGGTCATGTAACACCACTCGTCCCTTTACAAAATCACGCACGCACGGGGCATCACACATTCACACTGTTGTCAGTTCTCAATCACTACTACTAGCTCGTAGCAATGGCGCCACTCTAGTCGATCTCCTAGAAGAAGTCTATGCTGCAGCGCTTCTGCAGGTACTCGGCCAGCAGCTGCCCGTCGGGGCCCACGGCCACCTCGCAGCGGACGTTGAGCGGGTGCCAGTGCCGGTTGCCCCAGAACGCCAGCCGCGCGCGGATCCGCGACCGCACCCTCACCGTCATCTCCACCCTGCCGTCGCCCTCCGCCGCGTCCTTGGCCATGTCCTCGCCGGCCGACACCTCCACGCCCTGGAACTGCAGCGGCGACGTGGTCTTGGGCGGCTGGTACAGCGGCGCCGCCGTCAGGGGGCGGTCCCTGGCCACGTCGGCGCCGCGGTACTCCACCGACAGGTAGAACCGGTCGAAGAAGTAGGCGATGTCCCTGTTCGGGTTGCGGACGGAGAGCTGCCCCTCAAGCACCACCGCCCCGACGCCGGACGGGATGCCGGACGCCGTGAAGGCCGTCACGTGGAACCGCGGCCGGTGCGGGCGGACGGCGAGGTAGGCGACGAAGACGATCACGCCGGCGACGAGGAGGAGCGTGAGGAACGCCGAGCACAGCAGCTTGGTGCACCGCGTCAGGTGCGGCCGCTCCACCGGCAGCGGCCGGATGCGGCCGGCGGCGAAGCCCGTCGACGAGGACGCTTCCGGCGGCATGGCGGTGTGTACAGCTTCTGCTTGATCTGTCGGCGTATGTATAGCCGCCGTGCACGCACACGGGCATCCCTGATCGTCCAAGTTTACGTGACAGGTTACTGGCCATTCTGTTGCGGTTTCGGTCGGTTTCTTTTTCACGTGGTGATTCCTTGACGAGAGCGGAGGGAAGAAAAGGCGAGGAGGAAGCCATGGCGGCTAGGCTAGGTGGAGTAGTTTTCTTCGTGTGTTGGTGTAGGGCATATTCGACAACTTTCTTGGCTCTTTCGGCTGCGGTTGGAGGATACAAAGGTGGTGAAAAGGCTCAAGTAGAATACAAGTTTGATTGCTTTGGTAACTTCAAGTTGATTCAGTAGTTCCTCGGGATTAACAAAAGGTTGATCCATTCTTAGTACTAGGAGTGGATGTAAGATAATCCATGATGAACTGCTGATGAATTAGTTGAGCAGAGTACTAGATTTGATCGCAAATGATCATAGGCTGGAAAGTGCAGCTGGAAGGAGTGCGAGGTAAGATTGACAAGTTGACCGGAGGAGATGGAGATGGTCCATGACCATGTGGAGGTAGCTTAACGACCTCTTATGCTTCATCCGTTAGATAAGGTCACTTCATGAGTACTGCATATCTATACTGCACAATGTGCACTTTATTCGCCAAGTGGCCACAAAGCATATTTCATCCTATCCTATTCATCATGCAGCCGATCATCACTCTGTTTAATTGTGCGTTCGTAAAAAAAAAAGAAAAAGAAAGAAAACTCTGTGCGAGCTTGCAACAACGGAGGCTCAGCAACATGACACTAAATTCTGTTTTTCAAGATGTTCTTTCGAAACACCAACTTCTTAAATTAGAGCAGTACAAGTTAGAGGCACCAAAACGTCATTACTTCATCACTGAATTAACCAAAAGCTGCTTATTTGATGTCATGAAAATATTACAAATGAACTGAACACGTGACGCACTCACACCCTGTAAACTGAACATGGTAATAATCTTTCTACACGCATGCAGTAAAATTAACCACTAATCAAACAATCCTCCTCACAATTCAGCACACGAATCACCGGACCAGGGCTGTACACGCATCTCCTAGTTCACAAACGCGCAGTGCCTCCGGACCTCCCCCTGCGCGCCGGTGAGCACCTGCACGCCGCCCATCCTCACCATGGACGCCGCGAAGTCGGCAAAAAACTCGGCCGGGTAGGCGCCGGCGTCGGCCACGGCGGCCTGCCGCCGGACGTAGGCCCTGGCGGAGGGGTCGTTCATGAGCGTCTGGTCGGAGGTGAAGAGGGACCTGCCCCTGGCGACGTGCCTGTAGTAGCTCGCGTCGAAGGTCCGGAAGCTGCCCGGGTCCATCTCCACCAGCGTCGTCGTGTCGCCGGGGCTTCTGCACTTGCTCTTCAGCCGCGGGACGTAGCGCCTGTCCAGGGACGGGTCTGGCATCATCGTGCCGTTGAAGTTGTGCAGCCGGTCGGCGAATTCCGAGCAGTGGGAGGTCCCCAGTGTGTGCCCCCCTGTTGCGGATCAACAAGACACAGGCGTCTCAGTCAGTAACCATGCATATATGAACATGATCATGAGAAACATAGTATATGAACAGCATGGTAAATACATTTTGCAATTACAATTTAACAAGATCTGAGGCTGCACTGCTACAGTTTCCCGAATCTGTTGACTTTGCCTTTTTTTTTTTCATGAACAAGTTGCTTGACAGTTGCTCTACGTAACCTTTATTGGAGAACGCTACTACCATGGATTTGTTGGGATCAGCACGGGGTTTAAATAAAACCAGAATAGATGCACCAGTGCCAATCATCTAGGTTGTCCCTTTCTTTATTAAAGATCATTGCATCGAATTAAGGATATTACCTAGCAGAACCACCTGATCCTTTGCGTCAAGGCCCTTGGGGATGAAGAACTGGTACAGGTTCCGACCGGCATCAAAGAAGGGCGGAGGGAGGTTGTCCAAGGCATCTTGCTTCACCGATCTCCTCCCATCTCTCCGCCCAGTTGGAACATCCCAGTGAGGCCCTTTCGTCTGTTGCACAGGAAAGAGGTGAACAAGAACCTTGGATTGAGTTCAGTCATTATCAGAAGTAAGGAAGACTACTGAGTACTGACCACTTTTCGCAAGAAGATGAATAGATGATCAAACTCAATTAGCGAAAGTCATTATCAGCATAATACAGCCAAATAGGGGAGTCACTTAAGAAAAATAGGTGAACTTTCTCCTACTTGAAGAATTAACGGACCAGATTGCCCTTAAAAGAAAAGAACTAATGAACAAAGATCAACAAACAATGTATAAGCTCTTACCAATACAACGACATCCCTTGCTACCAAAGCCAGGATATCAGCACAGGACACCACTCCAGGGCAGGCCCGCTCCAGCTTCGCCTTGACACGATCGATCGTGCCAAAGCCTCGCAGGCTGAGGTTCGGTATCGCCTCCTTCTCGGATGGTAACCCCCCTAGGCTATTCAGAAGAATAGAACCATCACAACCCTGCAGCATAGCACATTCAATCGTTCAGTCACATACCTTTTGAACACAGCTGAAAGAGTCCAGAACATACTGAAAAGATCACACTAACATTCACAAAGCAGTCGTGGAAATGCATCCGGAGCAGCGGGCCAGCGAGGCTTGGGACTTGAGAGATGGTCTTGGTCATTTCATCACGAACAATGGCCTCCGCATTCGGACATGTGTACCGGTAGAAGCCAACCCTCAGCCCTGATGGATTGGGTAGCCCTGATGATGTGGATTGTAGTCCTAATACTAGTGGATTGGATAGCACCGATGAAGATTGTAGGAAGAGAGGAAGGACAAATCCAAAGAGGAGTCTGAAAACCATGCTGTGCAACGATGCAAAGCGACTAGGCATGATGATTGATGAGAGATTCTTGCTGATTTTGAGGTGAGCTTGAACTTTCAGCCTGCTTTATAGTTCAGTTGCTTAGGTTGTACATAAATGGTAGTGAGCCAGCCATTTTCTTCAGTATTAGTGTAGTGGCTCCAGAAGCCCAGATGCCCTTGAGGCTGCATTCTATTCTTATATGATGAAGTCAGCATATGGCCCAGGAGTTAGTCATGTGCCTAGGGATCGGTATTTCAGGAGCCCTATGGCATGTGTTCATGCATAGGACCTGAGCAATATGCGCAAGTCTTGGATCAGGTGGAGCATATTACATTCAGTAATAAGCACATGAATCCCATAACTGAAGGGATGCAAGTTTACCGGTTACAAATTATGCGTCGTCGACAGTGTTAGTTCTGGGGTGGAGATTCTTCGTGCCAGTGCGCTTGTGTAATCAACACTCTCAAGATGATGCAGAGTACAACGTGTTGCTAAAAAGTGCCACATCAAAGCCTTGAACTCTAAGCTGCTAGCTGTGATCCCATATGTGTTTCTAGTTTAATATATTTGATTTTCTTTCTTTTTCTCTGTGTGTGTGTGTGTGTGGTTGGGGGGGGGGGTAGATTGATTCCGATCTCCAATTCCATAGTGAAAAACGGTATTCTGATGGTTATGAAATATTTAAAAATATTAGTACAAGAGGTGGGAAATAGGAAAAATTATTCATTTCACAAAATGGGGGGGGGGGGGGGGGGGGGAGGATGGTTATGGGACTCACAGGACCTTTTCCACAAACATATAAATGATCGCATGCTCCTCTTATTAATGTATACATATATGTTGAAAAAACACTGGAACATGGTTGAAGCTTTAGGTACTGAAATTTAAGCATACGTTTATCCACTGAACCCTTTTTTCAGTGGGTCGAGTTTATGGATTTGCTCAAGGAAAGTAGACTTTAGGTTCTCACTATATCCTTTCGTTATTTGTTTTGAATAAAATTATGCACGCAAAGGGAGAGGAAATAAAAAAGGGAACTTTTATCTCCTTACTAGTTTAAAGGAATTAATTTGTTCAATATGGGCAGATACTTTTTACTAGTAGGAATCCTTCCAATTCTGAATACCAAGAACATATGTCTATTGGATTATCAACTCCTAACCAAACAACAATATATCAGCAAAAATATATTGGAACACAAATGCATTGACGAACAAATATTTTCTTTTTCCAAATAAATGGAGCAAAACGTATTTCAAGTTCATGCTGATTGTGTTCATCTCACAGGAGCAAACCCAAGTAAAAAAAAACAGAGAGAGCCAGGATAAGATCAGTGCTATTTGATCATTAAGCTTATCAAGTTGGTATACAGAAATACTGCTTTGCTTTGAAAAAAAGCTTAGGTCTAGTCAAACGTATATGTAACTCAAGAAAGATTGAGCATGTTATATAGACACCACTACTTCAAGCCCAAAGACTAACAATGCATAGAGACTTGTGTAACAAATCATGCATAAGTTATGCCCTGTCATGATTGGCAAACTTGGTGTATCAGTCAGACTATACAACCATCTTCTACTGATGAAATGTCATCTTTGACAAATATAAGCAAGTTCACCATATTTTAAACAAACTTTAGTTTGATTTGCGGTTAAACCATCACAAGTGAAATTAAGTCAAGAAACTATCAGCTGTCTGGTGATTACTAGCACATGAATTGAACAATGTATTCTACTGTTTGTTGAGTAACTGAAACGTGATGGCTTCTGAGTCTAAGCCCTTAACAGATCATACATACTTGTTCAGTTGACCTATCGTGGCTTGAAATGACTGCTTCACTCAACACTAGTTAGTGTGTACAAGAGAATTCGTGCCATAACAAATTTTCACGAATTGTTAACACCTGCAGGTTCAGTTATTTCCATGGAAGGTCACAGACTGGTTATGAGACAGGGGTTAACAATTTACAACTACAACAGGAACAATGCAAGACACAAGGAACATAACTGTCAATATAAGAAGAAAATTTAGCATTCACAAGAATGAAGAATGCACTTACACTAACATGATGTACAAACTGTTCAACCGAGAAGATGATTGAGTGATCAGCATTCAGATAAGACGCAGAGGCTTGTAAGATATACCTGTTGTACCTTTTGGGAATCTGAATGATTCTAAATTAGCACGGAAACTAAGCAAGGAGCACAACAGGTCATGAATGTCCATACCTTTGAAGGGTGAATCTCACAAGACATCCCATCTTCAATTGTGCATTCTATAACACAAAATAAAGCAGCATAGAAATCAATAAGTGATCCCATAAAAATCTGTTCTCTCAAAAACACAACTTGACATGGCAAAGTTCACCACATTGCCAAGCACACTGTTCCAGAAGCTTTTAGAACTTCCAAATGTGAAATGGCAGGTAGCATCGCAGTCAACTTTGTATGGAATCTCGTAAAGGAATTGTGTGCCTTTTGAATAAAAATAAGTAAATAAAACGTCAAAACCAAATCAGCACATCAACAGCTGAGGTTGATGGAAGTACCGGGAAAATGAGACGACCAAAACGTCAAAACCAAATCAGCACTCAATCAAGCATCAAGAACACATGCAAACAAAAAGATAGCATCACCAGTGGATACTAAGAACAAACATTGAGTAATATAATATTTGTCAAAAGACTGATCACAATCCAAAAGGCTCACACGGCCTTGTACTGACATACTATCACGAAGACCTAAAGTTCTCATTTAGCTCATCTGAAACTCCAATTTGACCATAGCACTATGACACTCGAGCTAATGCTGCACTAAAACTTGTTCACAGACCACCACGCAGGCGGAGAACAAGGTGGAGGGTGGACTCCTTCTGGATGTTGTAGTCAGCAAGGGTACGGCCGTCCTCAAGCTGCTTGCCAGCAAAGATAAGGCGCTGCTGGTCCGGGGGGATGCCCTCCTTATCCTGGATCTTGGCTTTAACATTGTCAATGGTGTCGGATTACTCGACCTCCAGGGTGATGGTCTTACCAGTGAGGGTCTTCACAAAGATCTGCATGCCACCGCGGAGGCGCAGGACGAGGTGGAGGGTGGACTCCTTTTGGATGTTGTAGTCAGCAAGGGTGCGGCCGTCCTCAAGCTGCTTCCCAGCAAAGATCTGCATCTGCAATAAGAACAAAGAATAGGATTAACATCACAATTTCAAATCTGAATCTAAACGAGTACAATAGTATGTAGGCAAAGCATAAGCTTGTCCCAAACTATAACAATAGCAACAAGAGAGCTATGGTTCACGTAGGTACAGAGCAAGTTTCGCCTATGAATGAAATATAGAATCACAACAGAAGAATCTAAGTCCATCATTTCAACAGATTCATAAATTGTAAGGACAAAACTTAAAACTCGTGCATGTCCAAGTACAGTATGAAGAGATTTTTTTATATATAATACAATATGAAGAGACAGTGAAAAGAAACATGAATCCTTATATTAGCTGTTCACAAAAGCATATAGCCAACAACATATAACCATTGAACACATAATCACTAAGAACCAGACTAACAAAATTGAAGGACTAATCAGTCAAGGAGCATCTATATCAATGTAGACTTCATATGAATCAAGATGCAGCGAATAATCAGTTCTTATTGGATTGATACGCCAGTTTGCATTGTGATTGACAAGATCAACAAATCAGAATGTAGAACTCAGAATACACCTAGATTATCCGCACAATTCGCAGTAGTAACTACTCACAATATACCTAGATCATTATTCGCCCAATTAGCGGGAAGGGACCAGATTGAAACCACAAGTGATTTTTTATGCAACCAAGAGCGATCTGATGAAACTTGAAACCCTAAGGCTTGCCCACAGATTCTAAACAATTTTCACCACGGCCTTAAAAACTCTAACGCGATAGATAGAACTAACCACGAATCCGACGAAGCAAGCGTTAATTCGACTGAAAGGATGAGACTAACAATCGCGAGAAACCTTGAGAGCGACGCGAAACCCGCCCAAACCCTCTCGATTTGGCGATGAATTGACTGGAGATTTGATGGGGTTAGTTACCTTGACGAGGCGATTTGCTGCGGAAGAGGGATTTCGTCTGCGAAATCAGAAAGCGATTGCGATCGATGATGAGAGCCCGTGAGGTGGATCGCAATATGTATAGCCCTTCCGGTCGGGTTACGATCAGATCAGATCACAGCCGTCCATACCCGATCATCAGAGAAGCTCGTGACACGTTTGGGCTGGAAACCTGAAGCTGGGAAATTGGCCCAATTAACTTGACCCAAGTAAACCAACAGACAGCAACCCAACTCGCTCACGGCCCCGCCAAATCCCTATCTGGCCAAGCCCAATTCGGGCTCCCGCAGCCGCAGGCGAGAACGCCGCCCACGCCGCTCCCCAGCTCCTCCTCCCTTCCCCGCACGGCGGCTCCCGGCGCGGCCGTGCCCCCCGCCCTCTCATCTCTGCGCGCCCGGCCTCGCCGTCGCATCCCCCGAGCATCCCTCTCCCCATCCGCTCGCCGCGCGCTTCACCCTCTCTCGAGCGCCGCCTTTCGCCGCGTTCCGGTGCCGGCATATCCCCGGCTGCTCTCCGACGCCGACGCGGAAACGTTTCCTCTTGGCGCTATCGGCGAGCATGTGGCGCCGGTAGCAAAATCCTTCCCCTGAAGAGACGCCGGCTTCAGGTTGCATCACGCAAGTGGCGTCGGCCTAGGCTCGGGGACAGGCGCGGCTCGCCAGATCGACCTTCCCGACCAGTAAGTTGTTCTGATCCAGTCGGGTTTCTTAGGGCCTGTTCGGATCCAATCGAAAGAGAAAGAGAAAGTGCAAAACTTTTGCTCTTTTGCACTTTTTTTTCACTTTTGGATCAAACACCTCAAAGTGCAAAATGGCAAATGCTACCGTAATTTTATTAATTATGGATTAATTAGGCTTAATAAATTCGTCTCGTCATTTAGTCCTCATCTATGTAATTAGTTTTTTAATTAAACTATATTTAATACTTCTAATTAGCGTCCAAACATCCGATGTGATATGAGCAAAAATTTTACCATTTGCCCTTTTGCCATTTGCCCTTGGATCCGAACAGCGCCTTAGTTCTAATCAGACGTTCAAGGAAGGAACTTCGATCGCGTCACTTTCTTGTTTTCCATATCTTATTCCAATACTCTTCAGCCTTCGCTTCATCCGCTTATGCAAATTGTGAACTTGTAGGCTTGCTGTTCATGTGCTACAATGGCGTCTCTGGGCCGAAGAGCCGGGAGCTACATATGCTCGGAGCTGTGCGGCTCGGCCCTGAACCAGAGGCGCTACTCGTCTTCGAGGGTGGACTGGAAGCAGCTGCGGGCAATGATTCTCAAGAGGATTAAGAGCCGGTCAAAGGAGTACCCAATCAAGCGGATGATCCCGGTTGCAGAGGAGGTGGTCAGGGCTAGGGAGATTGTCACTGAGGGGGTCTCCACACTGCTCAACGTTGTTCCTGTGCATTCATGCAAGTAAGAGAAAGAAATACAAAACTTATTCATTGCTGGACTTGGTTCACCCCTGCACTGTAAACTGAAATGCTCTTGTCTTGCGATTCATAAGGCAGGGGCGTTGGCCCTAGAACTCTAAAGAAAATGAAATGTGAAATTAGTATATTCTTGTCTTAGCTCAGAAAGATAATAATTTCAGCAGTATAGGTTTGCTAAAAATGCTTTCTGTGAAGTACAGCATTTTTAAAGTAGGCAATCTCCGAAAAAAAATGTAGAAATGGCACAAGAAACTTAAGTAGAAATACTACTGTATTCATAGGTTAGTGTTGGTGTTGTGTATCTTCACGGTTTTAGGTAGTCTGATCCAATTCTTGCGATACCAAGTTAACAATTCTATGGTAGTTATGCCTTATCCCAGTGTTGATTTGTGCTCAAGATTTTGTCCGCATGATCTCAGTTTATTGATTCCTTCCCTGAAAATTTCTGCATTTTAAGAATCTTTTTAACACCTTCTGTGTTGATTTATGCTGAAGGTTTTGTCCTGAAGTTCACATTGGAGCGACGGGTCATGAGATGAAAACATGCCATGGTTTCAAGCGTATGACCAAGGACCGACCACATAAATGGGGTCCAGGCAATTTGAATGACATCCTTGTCCCTACTCAGGCTTTCCACCTGAAAGAAATGTTTCAGGATGAGATAAAGCATGACCAGAGGTTTGACTTTGCCCGTGTCCCAGCTGTACTCGAGCTCTGCCATCAGGCAGGTGCAGACATACCTGATGAAATTTTATACAGAAGTGAACAACTATCTACAGCAGTCAGAGGCAACAGCCAACAACCTGCTCCTATTTTGCCAGATCAACTCAGATATATCGGTCAGAGGACACTGGATGCATGGGAAAGCCTGAGATTTGGTGTCATGAAACTCCTTTTGGTGTACCCATCCAAAGTTTGTGAGCATTGCTCTGAAGTGCATGTCGGGCCATCAGGGCACAAGGCCAGAATGTGTGGAGTATTCAAGTTTGAGGGCTGGAAAGGGATGCACAAGTGGAAGAAGGCTGGAGTGGATGACCTAGTTCCTCAGAAGATTGTGTGGCATCAGCGGCCTCATGATCCACCAGTCCTTGTCGATGGTGGGAGGGACTATTATGGCCATGCGCCTGCTGTCATCGAACTCTGCATGCAAGTGGGTGCAAGAGTACCCCCGAAATACCATTGCATGATGAAGACACATGGCTTAGCACCACCTGTTCAATGAGACAATGTCTTATGAAGTTTATTGCCTAGTTAGATGTCTATTTGGTGTTATAAAGGAACTGTATAGATTAGACAGAAGGAAATTTCAAGGGTGCAGAAGATTGCTCTGGCAGAAGCCATCAGTTAACAGTAACGACCAGCAGTGCGAGTGTTATCAGAATTCAAAAGGTCGACTATCAAAAGGAATGAATTCGGAAGGTCAGTGCTAGACACAACTACTGATTTGAAGGTCCGCAGACAACAAAGTAAAATTGTTTATGCGTTGTAAAATATTAGAACGGATTACTTCATTGCCAGACTTGTTTCTCTAGAATGGAGGTATAGTCTGCTGTCTGCTCTTCAGTTACTCAACTCAGCTGCAGTAACATCTTGTGTTGTCATTCTTCACCTTGTTTTGTGTAATCTTCATTTTGCAAAGAGGATTGCCTTGATATTTGCTCGTGTCACTGCAGTGCCGTAGCTTAGAAATTTTTTCCCTCACTCAGTTTTCTGCCTGTCTCTGCTAGCCTTACAGGCAATTTTGTTATGTGCAAGCCATGTAAACATATAAGAGAATTTGCCATATTCTGTATTGTATGTATACCCTGCTGCGACATTTTACAAGTCGCAGTCATTCTATCTTACAAGCTGCTCTATCTTACAGCCAGTCACATTGGCTGCCTGACATCTGAATTCCAAAGCTGCAAAGCTGAATGATTTTTTTTTACTCGAGAAAGCTGAATGGGTTTGATCTGCATTTAACATGTGTTAAACTCATGCCGTGTCGCCGTCGTCGTTCAAGTTGGAGACCACCAGCGACGTGGCGCCGTCCGACGACAAGGCCCCCCTCGCGTTGGAGGGGTGGGGGTTGGCGAGCTACTCCGACGAGGACGAGGATGAGGTGAAGGCCAAGCCCGCGGCGCCCAAGAAGGGGAAGAGCACCGGCAAGGCCCGCGCGCCGTCCAAGGATAAGTACCCGCTCCCGGCCGCCAAGAAGCCCGCCGGCCAGCAGGACCAGAAGGCGAAGTCCGAGCCCGAGGATCAGTTCATGCCCGGCCCGGTGGCGGGCTTCGGCGAGCTGCTGTCCTCGTTCGACCCCTTCGCCGACGCCGAGCGCGCCGACGAGGACGACGCGCCGGCCGCGCCCAGGGACGGCGCTCCACCTCCGCGTGCAGCAGCGCAACGGCCGCAAGCAGCTGACCACGGGGCAGGGGCTCAGCGCGGCCTACAACTACGCCAAGATCCTCCGGGACCTCAAGCGGGACCTCTGCTGCAGCGGCATCGTGGTGGAGGACGAGGAGCTCATCAGCGTCATCCAGCTGCAGGGCGACCACCGCAAGGCCGTCGCCGGGTTCCTCGTCAAGGCCGGCATGGTCAGCAAGCCCAACGTCAAGATCCACGGCGCCTAGCCGCCGCTAGCTGTTTCGGTCGTGTTTCCAATTTAGTCGTCGTCGGATGCTCTGTTTGGTAATTTGCGTCTCGTTTTAGTTAGGCCATGTTTGGATGAATGGGAAAGAGAAAGAGAAAGTGTAAAACTTTTGCTATTTTGCACTTTTTTTTTCACTTTTGGATCCAAACACCCAAAGTGCAAAAGGGCAAATGCTACCGTAATTTTGCTAATTATGGATTAATTAGGCTTAATAGATTCGTCTCGTCATTTAGTCCTTATCTATGTAATTAGTTTTTTAATTAAATTATATTTAATACTTCTAATTAGCGTCTAAATATCTGATGTGATAGGAGCAAAATTTTTTCCATTTACCATTTTGCCATTTGGGGTGGATCCAAACTTACCCTTCGGCTGTCGTCCCGTGGATTTGTGCCGTCGTAATATGGATTGCAGATGTCATCTTCTAAGTCATGTTAAGGTCTCGTGTTCGTTTTGGGGATTAATAAAGCAGACTTTTGTTATAGTTTGGTTGCTTCTTGTCACCTCTGTTCGAATTCATGCCATTACTTGATTGCAGAAACGTTCACACGTATTCTGATCAAACGTTGCCCTTTTCTTTTGGTTCCAAGCAAAGCCAATGAACAAGGGAAAAACTTCTGAAAATACGGTGCAATGCAAAAACTCGTTCTGCTTTGTGCTTGTGCCATGTGCTCAATGTATATTTTTACTTGTGTTGAACCTAAAAGGCGCAGCCCGTCATCTGAAATGCACAACTCGTTCTGCTGATGGGTGGTGTGGGATTCGCCTCCAAAGGCCAAGGCCTGTTACAGAAGAAAACCCCTGTGGGCTGCGGCCCATGAGCAAGTACCGTGAGCTGAAGTGCTGAACCCAGGCGAAACGGTTAGTGAAACATAGTCCCACCTCGGAAGCGCAGACTATTTCAACCCGGCTTATAATGCTGAGCCTCGGCGGATGCAGCACGACCTTACTTGAACAGGATCTGTTCTATAGGATCGTACCGCTTCATCCTTGACTAATAAGGAGGCAAGCACTCAAGCCTGGTTGATGAGTCATGACCTGTGGGCTAGAGCGTGATTAACGGCTAGGATTGGAGCTTGATGGGCTCCATCTACGGCTGTAGAGGATCGTTCCTGGTCAGGCATGCTTGGCTGGGGTGGCCCTCAGGTTGTCTGACAGGCTCTTTTTTTTTGCTGTTTTTTCTTTATCTTGCGACTAAAACTTCTGCCTCGTGTAGCTTCAAACTGACCCGTTTTGACAAATTGTGAATCTAAAATTTGCTTCTACCCTTACATAACTTGGAAATTGTGTTTGATTTTACATAAAACTGTCAACAACAAATCCAGTAACCTGTGCCAGTCACAAAGGAAGAGGAGTTGACAGGATTCTACGATGATTCTGCCTTACAAAATAAGATTAGCATTCTTAATTATTGCTAGCCACAGAATTGTTGCCTACTCCAAAACTATCAATATATATAAGACCAGAATTCCACGAGGTGGTTTACTCCAAATCTTTCAGTCGAATCAACTGAACCATGGAGAAACACATGTCAACATCGCCAACAACTCTCTGAGGTATGTTGATCAACGTTCTTTTTGCAGAAATATATCCACCAATCCATCATTATGAACGGGATGATATTATATTTCATTCTTCACAATCACAAAACCAGGTTGGTACTACTTCTTTGTCAAGGGCCAGAAAAGCCTTTGAAACCCGTCGTACTGCTCGTCTCTCCCCTACCTCCTTGTTTCCGAGAAGGCCGCCGTGCAACGTCTCCTTCCAATGGCGTACAAGGTGAAAGGGTTCTTCAAGGGCTTCAAGGTCATCTCTCGGATATTCGGTAAGTGAATTCTTCCTTCACATGTGAATTCTGAACATTGATCACGTACGGTGAACACCGTAAGACAGACGCATGTTTGCTTGCACATCGTGTATCTTCAGTGCCTGTTTGCTGCATTATATCTTTCTTGCAGTGGTGAAGGAGCACGAGATGGAGATCGGTTATCCGACGGACGTGAAGCACGTCGCGCACATCGGCTGGGATAGCGCGGCGGGGAATGCCTCTCCAATCTGGGTAAACACACCTGTATTTTTTTTTTCTCCAATCGTTGCTATAACTTATTGTCCAAATGTCTGGTTAGTTCATCTTTTTTCTTCTCTGCGTTATTTCGCGTATCCTCACAGATGAACGACATCATGGCATCCCCCAACTTCTCGTCCTTGGGAAACTTTGCTGCGTCCACAGAGACCACCTGGGCTTCTCAAGGTACGGTGATCAATCGTCCTGCATTTTTTCACTTTCTTCAGTACACAAAGCATTTCGCTAGCTGTTTGATGCTGGTTCCATGTTTGATGCGCTGCGATTTCCTCATGTCGCCGTGTTTGGCGGTTTCTGTGTCGGTTCGTCGATCCCGTATCTGTAATCGCAGGGCACATGCAAATTAGTAAGAAAAACGCACGCTGCGTCAGGTTTCTGAAGTCTGAACTACCAGCAGCATCTCTGAATTGCTACTGGGTCGTGCAGACAAATGTTGATTAAGTAACACGATTTTGTTAGTTCATGGCTTCATGCAAACAATAGGAGAGACTTCGCTTGAACATATCCGAGTTGTTGCTTCATAAGACGGCAACACAGGCAAATCTGAAGCTTCCTTGTGATGGAGACACGGTCAATCATTCAATTGGTGTCGTTCATGCCGGGGTTCTCCAAAGAGATCGAACCACTGGTCGGCGTGTGGTTGGTGTTCCAGACGACAGACGCTGACCGCGGTCAGGCAGGCAACCGGCAGAGACCGGAGCACAGTGCTTCTTCCAAGATTACACACTGATCTTGTTTTCTCCCTTCCAGAATCAGCAAGGATCCCGCGCTCTGTTCTTGCCATGCGCTGACACGCGTTTCTGTGGCGACTGTCTGGCAGATTTCGGCGCGGTTTCAGAGACGACCGGCCGGCAGGAATCGACTACTTGCCCCGACGTTCCAAGGCGTCCGGGGAAGCCCAGGGGGAAGAAGCCGGAGGACGGATCGCCAACCCCGCCGACGTCCATGGACGAGCTGGCGTCACCACCGTCGGCAGCCGCTGAGGCTGCCGTAGGCGTTGCTGCAGATGGCACGCAATGATCCAAGCCGTGTCGCGGTCTTCCGTAGTGTTGTGATGGCAATGGCACAACGATTGCATGACTCGACTTTGTGTCAACTAGAGATGGGTACTGTACTGAGATTGGACTGCTGATGAAAATGGAATGAATGCACGAAATTCTCCGCGACGATCTGTTTGTTGTTGGTTGACTTGGGCCGGGCATTTCATCGTCGTTTCACGGGCCTAGTTCGTTCATGGTCTTTCCTTTTAGGCCCGGAGAGAAGAAGAGTCAGCCCATGTAGGGCCCGCTAACGCTAAGCCTTATTATTATGGGCCGCGTTGGAGTCCTATCTGACGGCCCGCCGGCTCGAGTAAGTGCATTTCCGCGTTGGACATCCCGTTTGTCGAACCCGGCCCATCTTTTGCTGAGACAATCCCACCCTGCCGCCGCGGAGACCGCCGCCGGCCGCCGCAGCTCTTTCCGTCGCGCCGTACTCCAGCCCGGCGTCGGCGAAAGATTGTAACTCACGCAAGTGAGTTCCACTCTCGTGCTCGTAGCAAGTAGCAACTGTCAATCCTCCTTTCATTCCCCCCATTTTCTCCTTGTCTCATGGAGTCCCCGTGAGACGATTTTGAATTGTTCCTCCGCATTGTCCTACCAAACTTGCAGATTGGCGAGCAACTTGCTAAAAATTATGCTTTCGATGGGTGCGGGGCTGTGGAGGGACTAAAAATTTGCCTCGGAGCCAAGACATCTCGCAACTGGATTGGTGCTCCAAAACCATCCACGGGTGCGGCGGCAGTCGGATACTCATGTGCCAGCGCGCCGTATGGTACCAGCGCGCGCGTCGGCTGCAGCCTCCAGCGATGCGCGTGGCGCCAGAAAAATACAAGGCTTCGAGCAAGTTGCGAGGGGATCGAGATTCGTTCAAACGATGCAGAAGGTTACAAAGTTCTAACCGCCGGACTGGAGGCTTTCGCCCTTTCTTTTATGCGCATGATTTTGCGGTTCCAACATATAATCGGTTCCTTGTCTCTTTCGGAGCCGGTGATCCCCAGCCGTTGCCGATTCCGATGCCTTTGGTTGGGTCCGGCACCACTGCGTTCTATGAACCTGCCCCGTCTATGGTTGGCCCTGTGCTATATCATACTATGGTCTGGAGTATATTATGTTAGTCTCCTGCAACCTTGACTAGGAGAAGGGTCTAGCTAAAACTTTCTTCTTGGGTCAACCATGAGTAGAAAATTGACAGTGGCCTTTCAGTTCGGCATCGGCAGTTCTCACTGGCCTTGGATTAGATTGTCACTTCAGTATGTACCAAGGCCACCTAATAATTACAAGTAGCAATGAGATACTGAACCATGAATCCCATTTAGATAAAGTAGAATCCTAAGCTTGATGTCCTTCAGGTTGGTAGTAGCTAAAATTCCAAATTCTAACTTGGCATATGCATCGAATAGTATTTTCAGTTAAAAGAAAGACATCCTTATGCTTTTCCACCTTTTGTCATTTTTTTCCTCCTTCCTTTTTTTTCAAATGATAAATTTTCACCTTAAATATCTCTGAGATGCCGGCACTATTCATACTTTTCGCACTTTTAGTTCAGTTGTCAGCCAGACTGCTGAAAGTGACTGTATTCTAAGGAACTTCCCAACAGCTGTGATGCTTAAATCTACAAATGCAAGGTTGTCACTAAAAAGTCCACCGAACAGATGAATACTAAGGATGCCAGTCAGACATGCCAAGTGGGTTTTTTTAATTAAAGACTTATCCAATGAGCTCTTCTACAGAAAGTGACCATTTGGAAGCACTGTGGATGTATAATGGAACAAAAAAATAGTCACAACTTGTGAAATAAAATAACCGTGCCTTTTCCAGCTAGCTAGTCAGTATAATTGTCTTGGGGTAGCGAATGCACAGAAATGTGCCATGCAATGTGCATATTTTGTCTGGACAATATAGTAAACTAGTATTTGAGTCCATCTTTTGTTCTGTTCTGCATCTAAATGTTAAAGGGGTGCACTTGGTTACCAAGCTTTCAGAACTTAGTATGCAAGCATTACAATCAGAAAGGCTACAGGCATTACAATCAGAAAGGCTCATGTTCTTTCAAAGACTTGAAGGGCTTATGTAAATTCCAGTAAGATTAATGTGAAGCATATCTCTAGGACACTCATGTCCTTTAAAATGCCAAAGCTTGGTACTATTTAGGAAAAATTCCATTGAATATTCTTAACATTGTCCAGAATTCAGGGTCCACTTGTTGCTAACTGTCTCCTTGTGATAGCACATGCAAATATCTTAGTTTGATAGAGAAATGTGTTGCTAGTTGCAACCTCTGCAATGGGTATATAAATTATTGAACTGAACTTATTCCATGAACACTAAATTACTTGTTTTGGTTTAGTCAGGACTTCGTATTTTTGGAAGGCCAGACATGCCATTCCTGCTTATTCTGACTCATTAAGCAGGTTTTTGGTACTAGCCTCTCATTAAAGAAATGTTAGCTTCCAGTGTCCCGAGGTCACTATTACAGCTTGCTTCTAGGTGGTCATCATATTACTGACGTGTGCACAAACATAAAGGGATTCCCTAAACAAGTGGTCTGTACACTGAGTCAAGCAGCCAATCATATCATTAAATTATTAATTTCGTGATTCCCACCCAAACTAAGCTGTTACGTTCTACTAATTCCTGCATTTCAGTTTGATGGGCATATATACCATAGAAGTTTGAGAATTCTGTCTGCTGAAATGAGGTATATGCATACATGTTTCGAGCTTGCAAGCTATCAAGGAGTTCCACTTCAGGGTTTCCCTGAATTTTGTAATTTAATACGTTACTGCTCAGTGAAACTATATTCAAAGTTTTTCTCGCTGCCATGAACTCGGTTTCTTGTGTTGCTTTTTTGCTTTTCTTTCCCCCCAAATAGTTGAATTTTTCTCTCTGTTTGAATGGTATGATCAGAAGAGCTCAACAGCTGGATGGGAGTAGGTTCTCTTAGCTGACAGAAGAGCGCGATGTATGAACTATAATATAATTGTATACAATTACATTGAATACTGGTAGTACATGAACTGTAATCATCCGAGATAGTTTATCAACATGGAGATAGGGACCAAGCAAAGCCCTTTCTTCCTTAGCTCATTACTCTCATACAGTGCCTTCTCATTGTTACTATAACTATTGATCAGTTGCTGATCTACTTTCGTCACCTGCTGTTGTGAACCCACAGCTTCGAAGTACTTGGCCTGCAATATTCCAAGAGCACACAGGTGTAAGTAAAAACAAGGGGCAAGCAACCATCACCAGCAAAAAGGAAGAGAATGAGACTGTTTCAGACGCATACCAGGTGGGGCATGTTGATATCAAAATTTTCCATGGTAGCTACCTGCGCAACAACAAACCGCAATCACGTTAGAAGACAAGATATGCAATGCTGTTATTTGACAAGCTATAAACTAGCGAATCTTTTGCTAACCTTTTGGCCAGCTGCAGAAGAGCAAGCAGTGTCCTGTAGAGACTCATCTTCCTCCTCGCCGTCGTTGCACATCAGCTCGGACGTGATGAAGGAGGCATCATCGTCGATGGAATCGAAGGAAGAAGAGAAGCCGGAGGAGAAGCTACCGCCAGAGACTGCTGCTTGTTGATCCATCTCCCTGTCCTGTGGTGTTGCCAGGAAGTTCGCGATGTGCATCGCCCAGCTGCTCTCGCCGGCTGACATGGTGGGTGTGGGTGCTGGGCTGACGCACGAGGATGGCGATTTGTTCTCCATTGTGCTCTATCAGTGCCTGTATGGACGAAGTAGCAGAAGAAGAGAAGCAGCAAATTTTTCTTCTCTGTTGTTCTTCTTTGGTGCCTCTGGATATGGAGTGAAGGCTCGCTAACAGTCCGTGGGTATATATAGCTCTAGCCTCCAGGGGAGGGACGGATATGGCTAGTGGCAGCTGCAGCAGTTCATGAGTATGAACTGTCTGTCAGTGGAATGCAGTTGAAAAATCCCTCTCTGAGAATCTTCCCGTTGCCTACTCTATTCTGTAATGATCGGGGATTGTTGTACGCGCAGTGGCGTATGGTGTATATTGTATGGTTATTATGATAACTATTATAGTGTGGTGTACTCTTTGCAGCTGATTGAGCCGATGAGGCCGTTGGGATGTATATCAGCAGCGGCTAATGGCAATCGGCATGTACTTCCAGCGAGAGCTACACTTCACCTGCTGCTTTTAAGTTTAGTCAAGATGAATCCGCATTGCCTTTTCGCTGGCTTTTGATCTGAATTTAAAATGAGCTTTTGTTTTCCCATATGGCCCATACCTTCATGAACTCGGTCGAAGATGATGAGTAGTGGCGCGGGGTGTGGATTAACTATGAGCAGGATGTGGATTAAAGAATTGAGCTGCAGTAATGGCGAAAAGTTCCCGAGGACGACGGAGCGGAAGAATCAGGAGGCGAGATTCATCAGAACGGGGATGGAGATCACGATACGCGGCGCGATTTTGCTGGTGGAGACCGGAGAGTTTGTAGCCGGGGAAACGCGATCCGGCCGGGTCACGTCATCACGTCGGCGACCGATCGATGGAGCACGCGCCACCTCATCCGATCCGGCGGCGATCACATTGCACGCGGCACGCGACGCAAGAGGATACGATCCGAACTCTGAAGCGACCGCATCCGACGGAGCCCTCCACAGACCACAGGAGCAGATCCTTTTGGTGGAGACACGTGTCGCGAGCGCGTGCGTCATGTGATGTCCAACTCGGCAGGGAGAGGCTACACCCTGTTGCTCTTGACCGCCGGCGCCACCATACATATGCCAGTATGCCACCCACCATACCCAGCTGCGCGCTAGGCATAGGCGCCTGCTAGCCGATGGATGGTTCGGCCGTTGGCGAGTCAGCCAACGGCCGGACGACGGATGTATGGTATGGTCCTGTGAGAGATCGACGGCGACGTTAACAATGCTGCCGCAGGTAGCCTCTCGGCGGCCGGGGATCTGCAGAGATTTTCCTCTTGCTGCTGCTCCCGCTGGCTGAGGTGATGGCCATCTGCGTGCATCACTGTAAATCCTCACTTGTATATTTTTAGTGCCGCAATTTGCATGCAAATTAAGCTAGCCGATGACGTGCACATCATCGTAACCTTGCAAGTTATTACTGGACAACACATAAGTGGTTGTAGGCCCAACTTGCCGCCTCTTTACCCCATTTCCTCTTTCTTCGTCGGCCCCAGGCCCAACTATCACACGCCCTCCTGTGAGCCCACTCGCTCGGCAGTCCGCAAGGCCCACACCCGCCTCACTCCTCCACCGGCGCCGCACCCGCCCGCCGCCGCCGCCCTCGCCCAGCCATCGCCGCCGTCTCCACGCACGGGCCCACCCACCTCGCCGCGCCCGCCCGTCCGCCTCCAGCCAGCTCACCGGCTCCCGAGCCACCCGACCACATGCCGCCCCTCCGCCCCCCGCCGCCGCGGCTCCTCCTCAACAACGTCTCGTGCATGCGGAACGCGCAGACGGTGCTCCGCGACATCAACCTCAGCGTCCACGACGGAACGGCCCTCGTCCTGACCGGCGCCAACGGCTCCGGCAAGACCACCCTCCTCCGCATGCTGGCCGGATTCTCGCGCCCCTCGGCCGGGGAGATCCTCTGGAACGGCCACGACGTCACCTCCCCGGGCGTGTTCCAGCAGTACAAGCTGCAGCTCAACTGGATGTCGCTCAAGGACGCCGTCAAGGAGAAGCTCACGGTGCTGGAGAACGTGCAGTGGTTCGAGCTCCTCGAGGGGAAGGACGGCAGCAGGTCGGGGCCGGCCATCGAGCTCATGGGGCTCGGCAGGCTCATGAACGAGAAGGCCAGGATGCTCTCCATGGGGCAGAGGAAGCGGCTGCAGCTCGCCAGGTTGCTCGCCATTGACCGCCCGATCTGGCTGCTGGATGAGCCCTCCGTCGCGCTGGATGCGGAGGGTACCAGGCTGCTCGAGTACATCATCGCGGAGCACCGGAAGAAGGGTGGGATCGTGTTCGTGGCGACGCATCTTCCGATCGAGATTGAGGATTCCATGTCCCTTCGGCTTCCGCAGAGGTTCCCCCGGAGGAAGACGCTGGTTGATCTTGTCCATTGATGTCAACGTGAGCCCAGGAATTTAGCAGTATCTTCTCTAATTCTTCTCCGGATATCTGTCTGAATGCTGTTGGAGCAATTTTTGACTGATGCTGCGTTTGTGATTCTATATTTGGGAACATGCCAACAGATTTACCATACCAATATATGCACAGCTGTTCTTTGTGATCATGGTTTTTATGTATTGGTCCAGATGTTCTACTTGCTTGTGAAATCTTCTTTTGTTTCCTATTCATTATGTAGTAGGTTTTACTGATGTGTTGCCTATCCATCTGAAGCTTCAGCTGGTGGAAACAAGGAAACTTGACCAAATTTGCAGACCTTTGTATCGAATCAGGTAACTGATGTACGGTTTATGAGCATCTGTTCTCACACTTTTATCAGTCTATGCATCAATTAACATTGATTTCTGTCCTCATAGTCACGTTTAGTCTGAATCTGTTTATTATTTTACAGCTTAGAAATCTTTATGCAGCTAATCCTGCACACAATATGTTCAGTACAAGTGCTGACTGCATTTCTGAAATGTGGTGTTGTATTTAACTGATGAACAACACTTGATCTACATTTAATCGCTATCCACTTGGTTTGTCTCTTCTGACAGCCCTAGTTTACATATCCTTTGTGGTCATGGGAATCCTCTGCATAAATCAGAAAGTAACGTTACATCTCTATAAATTTGGATCTACTGAAAACAATTTATCACCATTGAAGTTATTGGTAATCACCAATCAGTTTGCAAGCTGCAAAGAAAATCGTAGTGCTAATTGTAGAAGAACTGTGAGGAAAAGATCATTTCTTCAAGTTGAGGCATTTCCATGTGCTATGTATAAGTCAGGATAGGCAGTACCTTGATTTATTGAGAGCTTATTGGTTGGATATTGAAAGAGGTATTGAGTTCAGTCCAACTGGACTTTTGCTGTAGTGAGAACTTCTTTGTGAAGCGTATGTCAGAACAGAACAATAAAGATCAGTATGACCAATACATTGTTCCATATCATGTAGTCGTGCAGACATTTCCATGGTTACCAGTTAGCAAATTGGCGTGCATATTTTACGCATTGTTTCCATCGATGCTATGTGTGCTTGGTTATTCGGTGCTCCCATCCATTCATGTCTGCTGAAAAAGATTACAATCTGTTGTATCCATAAATAAAGGCCACAGATTTTCTGGAGGAAGTTGCTTGCTTTGTCAGATTTATTAAACAGTTCTGATCCCCTCTACATACCATCGAATTAAATTTCTGTGCCCTGTACAATTTACCAAGCTGTTTCAGGTGTCAATTCACAGCATGCTGTTTAGGACATTGCATTCATTTACATTTTCTGCCAAAAATACCTTTTCGTTTTCTTGGATATAGTTTTCAAACATAACGATAATAATTCTTATATGTACATAGTTGTCTTTATGAAGTTGAGCTTCTCGCCAATAATTGAAATGTTCTGATTCTGGAAGCAAAGTATGAGCAAAGGCTGATATAAAAAGAAGAGTTTCTTCCTCCTAGGAAATTTGAATAAGAAATTGATGTTGCCAACCAATGGCAACCATGGAAATAACTCAACAAAAATATAGTCTGTATATTTATGTAAATTCTTGTTCATGCTATGGATTTAATATACTGCCAGCTTCTAGTTGTTCCAAGCTAGTGTCTGCTATTTATCATTCTGGACATATTTTCCTTTTATAATATGTACGAACAGCTCGAAATATTGTGATTCCTTGTTCTAACCATGCGCTTCGTACTAAACCTTAAGAAATACTAGTATCTGCAGAAATTTATACATCATGCGGAGATCTGTCTTCATAGAGCAAAAAGAAAGCCAAAGGACAAGGTAAATCTTACAAACACTGCACGCTGCCGATATGTTTCTGTGATTTCCATCTGAACTTTCTTTTACTTGTTACTGCCTTGCTGATTGTAAGTCAAATCATCTGACGTACGCATTCGGTATACTAGGCTGTCCTGTGTTTACTCTCACAGTACACTGGCGCAGGCTGTAAGAAAAGAGCAGTGAATGCAGCAGAAATAAGTCTCTGGGGACCATTGGAGGTGCTCTCTGACCGCATTCTTGAGGTAGCTGGCCCACTATTCAAGACAAGGTATAAATCCACTTCCCAGGCCAGCACGGAGCCACCAATACTACATAAATGCATGCTGTTCTTATGCTGTATATTGTTTGGTTGGCACCGCTTCTCTAGGCCCCAAACTAGAGGTTTCTAGGGTGGAATCTTTGTACAATGGATCAGGATTTGAACTAATCTTTATATTGCAGTTGATCAGGTTTTGCCTGGATCTTGTTTAAGTTGTCTGTTGCCCATTCAACATTCAAAACGGAAATGGCCTTTTCAGTGGATGAAATTTGATTAGGACTTGGGCTATCTGGCCCAATATAGGCATACTGTCACAACTAATTATAAAGGGTTTGTCGATGTCGGAAGAGTGTGATGTGAAGTGTTAGGATGCTTATAAGCACCAAAAGTAGACTAGGAAAGGGATGCTTCAGAACAGATTCCTTTCGTTTCTTGAAAAATTGCAATGAGTGTTCGCTTACTCTTACAGGTCATGAATATAGTCAATATATTCAGAATAATTTTTCCTTCTAGTAATTCTTCTTTAAATTTTCCCTTCATTTGTAGGAGATACATTTATCTCCTTTTACTATTCTTTGCTGGACATTAATATTAATTATGTTTAACTTGTGAAATAAATAGAGAGAGTTCATTTGACTGAACAAGCAAACTCCAAGATCCAAAGATACACAAGTTTTAAGATAGCAGGTTAGCATCTGAACATTGATGTTCCTTTCCAGCCTAACTTCTGCAACTCCAAATGCTGGTCAGTTGTAGTTTCATTAAACTCAATATTTGCTTAACTGAACCTGCTTGCAATTTGGTGAGACCATAAACGAGGAAAGGAATGATTTGCCTTTGCTAATGCTGATAATCCTTTGGATCAATTGGCATCTTAGATTTGATTTGGATAGTTGAAACAGTGTTGGGAGTTATGTGGTTGTTTAATTCAACAATTGAGTAGAAGAGATATGACAGTGATGCCTAGAGTATGTTTATGGAAACATAATAAATGTTTGCTGGCATTCAAGTGTCATGTTGATTTTGCTTTAAAGGTGATGACCTAAAAGGGGGGAAATTTTCTGTTTGTGCTTAAGAAAACAAGCATGGGCCCAACCCTTATAAATACATCCAAGTGAAATTAATCATCATGCCAGCCTTTTGTTAGGACACTCTTTAAAGACTGCTGCCTTTGACTACTACATCAAACATTTAAGCACAGGCTTGGAATCCTATACCATTCCTTAAAGGGAGGCAAATAGCGTGAGCGCAGAGAAGGCCTTATTAATACACACACTAATGTGAAAAGGTGTAGTAAAGTGCTTTATCCCCCAAATGTCTAGGAGCGAGACACGGTGCGCAAGTAATAATGTATTGCTTCTAGTATCTTCTCTCTATGGCATACTATAATAACTGCATGGGCTCCAATCTTAATACCGTTCTGTTTCTGGATATAGAGTTTACATGACAGATGAAATCGTAATTGACCTTTCTACTTCAGCCCAAACAATAATACAATCAAGTGGTTCCCACATGTCAATATCAATGTGACACTATTGATGGTACAAGTGGAACTATGTATGGATTAGGATGCAATACTTACAGCTTTACCATCTAATCAGATTAATCATATGTGGTAAGATGACATCATCAAAAGGATGTGTAAGTGCCACCTAACTTTGGGTACAAGTTCAACAAACCTTTAGTGTTGGCCTACGCAATTGTAGTTTTTGCAGTTTTTGCTACAATCTATCTGTATAGTGTGTGTTGATTGTTACGCTGACAGCTAGAAAATATAGTTTATACGCAATGTAAGAGAGAATTGTTAAGCTGGATTTAGAATTGTCAATTTCTGGTTATGGGTCCCAGGATAGTAATGCAGGCGCAGAATGCAGCCACATCTTAGTCCATTTTTTTCACAAAGGAAAGAAACGTTCGTGATAATTAGAAGCTACTTGTCATGCGCTGCATCCATGGGTTAGCCATATGGAAAGGAAGACGCCATAATGGCTGGTTGGGTGGAAAATAAGTCTAGTTTCACTTTCTAGAATTATTGTTCTCCTTCATAATTGAATTTTTCAATGCTTGATTGGTAATATTTATCCATTGGAGCAACTTGTGCTCATGAGCGGTAGATATCACCATCATCATGGCGTAATGCTAGGGTTGGTTAGAGATTTCTAAAAGGCTGGCGCACCTAGCCTGCCACACACTTAGCAATCTCTCCTGGAAATTTCCATTGTCATTTGAAGAAATTGCAGCACATCGTGCAAAGGAAAATAGAGAAATATAGTTATATTTGTAAATACCAGTCAGTTGAAGGGGTTTTATGAAAATCTAGGATGCTTGATGCCATAGAGAGTTCTGGATACTAGGATTATGCATAATATATTCATAGATAGTACTAGCTTCTTGTTGATAAATGTTGCTTCTTAATTTATATATGTATCTATCTGTAAACCTCATAGGCTATTTGAAAAGGATCTGCTGCCATACGGTTGTATGGTTGTGTTATGCTTTCTAGGTGCGAGTATCTTTTCCACACACTTAAACCGCACTTATACCTAGATGCTATGACATAGATTAGAGCCACAAAGTGTACATTTCAATTATAAAAATATATGATTGAGTTGTTAGTAATTATTATGTATCACCAATATCATGATTATCCCTCTAGCCCATCTCCACAGTTAGTGGCCATGAGTGGTCCAATACTCCCATTCCAAAATATATGGTTCACATAGATGTGGAAAGATATGAAACCATCACAATGAAATCATTCAAAGGAAAAAACTATGCTAACAAGTGGACTAATGAACATTAGGGAACATATGCATAAGCTGCAATTATTTACTACTGTAATCAAAGTTGCATGTAAAGGACATATTTCTTTGCTTGGACTAGATTAAAAGTAGGGTGCGTGGATTGTTAGATGTACATGTACCTTTGTAGTTTTCTCCATTGTATAAGAGGTTTTGTGCATATTTGCTAATATATATACATATATATATTTGGGTCTGGAGCTCTCATATTGAAAGCAAGTGCTATGGTATCAGAGCTAAATAAATAAGGGTTCCTATCTCTCCCGGCGTTGCACTTGCGCTTGCTCATCATCGCCTTTTTTTCTTGCTAAATCATTCTCACGGGCTGCCCATTGCTCTTCATTTTGAGCAAATTGCCTTTCCATCGTGATTAGGATTGGCTGGAGGGGTCACTGGCCTTTTTCTTCTGCTGCTTCGTCGATCTGCTCGTGGAACCGATGGACCTTCCGCTTGATTTCACGTGAAGTAAAATCGATTCACTGTGGCACCTCGGTTTGATTTCGCGTGAAGTAAAATCGATTTGCCGCGGCGTCTTGGTGCTGTGCTACTGCTCCGTCGTCATGGCGGGATTCGACTCCAGCTTGATTCAGCAATCAATTCGGCGTCTTCCGCCCGCCTATACCCGCCTACCTGCACAGCCCTCTGCTGCACGTCCTTCTGGCATCCGTGGCTTGCGTGGGTCTTTCTTCTTCCGTGAGAGGTTAAGACCATCTGCTTGAAGGTAAAAAAAAAAGAAACCCGCGACTTTGTTCTGTTCTCTGCTTCCTTCGGTTCTGCTGGTGCACTCATCATTCCTGCAGTGCACAGCCCGGGCTCCAGAGATTTGCAGTACGTAAGGGGAAAAAAACGCTGCCGCTGCTGCCGCTTTTCCTTTGCACTCTCGCCATCGACCGCTTCTTTTCTTTTGCACTCTCGCCGTCGGCTGCTGCTGTTTGGAATGACGTCTCCTTCCGTTCCGTCATCCGGTGGTGTGCAGATTACACGATATCTGGTGCTTTTCAATGGCACCAACTATTGCGATTGGGTTTCTCGTTTACGCTGGCACATGCGTGGTCTTCGTCTTTGGGAGTTTCTTATTGGTGATATACTATGCCCACCTCCTCCTGTTGCTCCTGTCATGCCTACTGATCCTGATAAAGTTGTTGATGACATGAAGATGAAGCTGCTTGATGAGTATGATGCTAGTATGGAGTCATATGCGTCTCAGTTTGCTGCATATAGGACATGGTTGGATGAGGATGCTCATGCTGGTGTTGTTCTTACAGCTAGTATGGAGGAGCGTCTTTCTGCAGATATTGTTAATTTTGACCATGCATACCAGATGTGGGCTTTTCTTCATGAGCGTTATGAGCCCACCGATCATTCTACCTATATTTCTACTCTACGTTAGGAACAACTATTGCGCCACGGTGATTCTACTGTTGAGGATTTCTATGCTCAAATATCTGGAGTGTAGTGTCAGATTGATTCCACTGGTCCTTTGTTACCACCCAGCACTTATGACTCGTGTAAGGCTCAGAAGGTTGCTCTGGAGACTAGGCGCACTCATGATTTCTTGACCCATCTTCATGATGAGTTTGAGAAGCTTCGAGCTCAGCTGGTTTCTCGCGAGCCCTATGTTTCTCTAATGGAGGTTTTTGCTGCTGTTCGTAATGAGGAGCTGCATCTTCATAATACTGGCCTATTGCAGTCTTCTTCTTCTTCCGTATTGGCTGCTCGTTCTTCTTCGTCTACAGCTCTCGCCCCTCCACCCGTGGCGCCTCTTTCAGCAGCGCCTTCTTCTGAGGGGGGAGGGGGTGGTCATCTTCATTGTGACTATTGTGGTAAGAAGACTCATGTGGAGGCATATTGCTACGAGAAGAAGGCTCAGTCTCGCCGAGTTTCGCTCAATATATTTTTATAGATGATTTTTCTTGCCACACATGAATTTAGTTTATGAAAAATCGTAGTAAGGCTTTGTCTATCTATAAAAACTTTGCCACCATGATCCGTACTCAGTTTGATACTTCTATTAGGGTCTTTCATGCTGATTCTGCAAGGGAGTATCTATCTGGTGCTCTTCGTCGGTTCCTTTCTGAGCAAGGCACTCTTGCCCAATTCTCTTATCCTGGTGCTCATGCTTAGAATGGTGCGTTGAGCGT
Organism: Panicum hallii; assembly: GCF_002211085.1. Taxonomy (NCBI): domain Eukaryota; kingdom Viridiplantae; phylum Streptophyta; class Magnoliopsida; order Poales; family Poaceae; genus Panicum; species Panicum hallii. The sequence continues at coordinate 44,766,372 of NC_038048.1, read as the reverse complement.
AAGCATCGTCATTTTCTTGAGACTGCTCGTGCTCTTATGATTGCTTCTTTTATTCCACCACATTTTTAGGCTGAAGCTGTACCACTTATCTGAATAATATTCAGCCCTCATCCTCTCTTCAAGGTGGGATTCCATTGAGCGTCTTTGTGGCAAGCTGCCTGATTATTCTAGCCTTCGCCTCTTTGGATGTGTATGCTATGTGCTTCTTGCACCTCGTGAGCGCACTAAGCTGATCGCTCAATCTGTTGAGTGTGTTTTCCCGGAATATAGTGCTTAGCATAAGGGATATCATTGATCCTGCTAGCCGTCGGATGATGATTTCACAAGATGTTACTTTTGATGAGTCTCGTCCTTTCTATCCTCATACTTCCCTGATGCTTCTCATGCATATGTAATTGAGCCACTTTCTTTCATGCTATTTTCTGATACCGCTAGTGTCCCTATGTTCTCTCCACACATAGTGCCTTGTTCTGAGGCTCTTGTTGAGTTGCCTGTAGTTCCTTCACCTGTGGAGCCTTCTTCTATGGCCCCTTCACCTGTGGTCCCGTCTTTTTCGGAGGCTAGTCCACATGTTCCTACGGGTAATGCTTATGACATTAAACCGCCTATCACACGTGTCTACACACGTACTCGGCGGGTTGCGGAGCCATGTTGCGCCGTCTCCTCCTGATGAGCCATCTTCTTCCGATGCACCTTCTCCTCTTGATGAGACAGCTTCTGATGCGTGTTCTCCACGATATGCTCTCCGTGATCGGCAGTCGATTCGGCATCCAGATAGGCTTGGTTTTGCTGGTACTATTCTTTCTGAGCCGACTTCTTACCGTGATGCCATTCATCATCAGGAGTGGTAGCATGCTATGGCAGAGGAGATTGCTGCTCTTGAGCGCACTAGCACATTGGATCTTGTACCTATTCCCGTATATGTCCATCCTATCACTTGTAAGTGGGTTTACAAGGTTAAGACCCGCTCTGATGGTTCTCTTGAGCGCTACAAAGCTCATCTTGTAGCGTGTGGTTTTCAGCGGGAGCATAGTCGGGACTATGATGAGATATTTGCACCTATGGCTCATATGACCACTGTTCACACTCTTCTTGTTGTGGCTTCTGTTCGTGAGTGGTCTATATCTCAGCTTGATATGAAGAATGCCTTTCTTAATGGTGAACTCCGTGAGGAAGTGTATATACAGCCACCACCTGGGTATTCGGTCCCTGAGGGTATGGTATGTCATCTTCGCCGCTGGCTTTATGGCCTCAAGCAAGCTCCTCGTGCTTAGTTCCAGCTTTTTGCTTCTGTGGTCACTACTGCTGGCTTTTCTGCTAGTATTCATGATCGTGCGCTCTTTGTTCACACTTCCTCTCATGGTCGGACTCTTCTCGTTCTTTATGTTGATGATATGATCATCACTGGAGATGACTCAGTATATTGCCTTTGTGAAGGCACATCTCAGTGAGTAGTTTCTTATGTCTGATCTAGGTCCTCTTCGTTACTTTCTTGGGATTGAGGTTTCTTCCACACCTCAGGGCTTCTATCTATCCCAAGAAAAGTACATTTAGGATCTTCTTGATCGTGCTTCGCTCACTGACCATCGTACTGTAGAGACTCCCATTTAACTTAAAGTTCATCTTCATGCCACTGATGGGGAGCCGCTTGCAGATCCCACTCGTTATCGCCACATTGTTGGGAGCCTTGTTTATCTTGGTGTCACTCGTCCTGACATCTCATATTCTGTGCATATCCTGAGTCAGTTTGTTTCGGCTCCCACTCAGATCCACTATAGTCATCTTCTTCATGTTTTGCGTTATATTCGTGGGACTATATCTCGTCACTTGTTCTTTCCTTGCTCTAGCTCTTTGCAGCTCCATGCATATTCTGATGCTACTTGGGCTAGTGATTCCTCTCATCGTCGATCTCTTTCCGCTTATTGTGTTTTTCTTGGTGGTTCTCTCATTGCTTGGAAGACTAAGAAGCCGGTAGCAGTTTCTCGTTCGAGTGCAGAGGCTGAGTTGCAGGCTATGGCTCTTGTGACGGCGGAGGTTACTTGGCTACGGTGGCTGCTCGAGGATTTTGGTATTTCTGTTTCTAGGCCGACTCCTCTTTTGTCTGATAGGATTGGTGCTATCAGCATTGCTCATGATCCGGTGAAGCATGAGCTCACTAAGCATATTGGTGTTGATGCTTCATATACACGAGCACAGGTACAAGGTGATGTTATTACTCTTCAGTATGTGCCTTCAGAGCTTCCGTTGGCAGACTTCTTCATAAAGGCACAGACGAGAATTCAGCATAGGTTTTATCTCTCCAAACTCAGTATTATTGATCCACCTTGAGTTTGAGGGGGGTGGGGGGGTGTTAGATATATATATATATATATATATATATATATATATATATATATATATATATATATATATATATATATATATGTACCTTTGTAGTTTCTCCATTGTATAAGGGGTTTTGTGCATATTTGCTAATACCTGTACATGTATATTTTTAGGCCTAGAGCCCTCATATTGAATACAAGTTCTATTCATAATATGGATATAGGTATTGTTATCAGTAAAGATGACAAAGGAAGCATACTTTGTGAGCTACAGGCTGCAGCTGTCTCCAAATTACTCTAAAAGTTCACCTTCAGTGCTTATCCTAATCAATCGTGAGCCATTCTGTTTTCAAGCCTTGATGTGCTTCCGGTGGAGCACTTAGTTCTCATGCCCATTAATTATCCTTTACTTTCCACAATCAGGTGCTTTGATTATTGTACCTTCCACATCAGTTTAATTCTGAATTTGTTTGTACAATGGCAATCTGTGAGGCTCTTTTTAACTCCCATAAGCCGTTACTGTTAAGAGGTCCAATCAATCATGTAACTGACATTATCAGTAATGGCTTGTATGAGATCTGTTTCTTTTGACAGGAGACATGTAAGGATGGATTTGCACGGGGCGCTTCAATCCAATGAAGACAGTGGAGAGCAATGGCGAGGGAGGCATGGCCGGCTTCACTGAACAAGAGGAAAGGTAAAGAAAAACCACGAGCGCTCATAGCAATGGTAACTTCCTGGTGCATGACAAGTAAGCATTCTGCGTTTCTCTCCTCGATGCAATAAAATCCTAATTCCTTGCAAAGAAATCCTAAGGTTCCATCATTAGTCAGATCATTGCCCCGTACGGCCTTCTGCCAAACCTTTCTTGATTGACATGAACCTGCATATTTGACCATGATAGCAAAACCTTCTTATCCGGCGGCACTAATGTATGATCGTTGAAACTGAGACCTGATTACCGTAATACTCCCACCATCTACTTTTATAAGCCGCACACGCATATCAAAATTCAAACTTTGCAATATTTGACCAATAATTTAACTATTAATTTTTTATTTTTATAATATAAACTTTATATGATTGGATTCGTAATCAAATATACTTTACCATGATTATAAGTTTATAATCATAAGTGATATAATATATGATAAATGAATGGTCAAAGTATTATTTGGAAGACCGTACTACGTTATACTGTACCTTATAAAAAATATAAGTTTATAATCATAAGTGATATAATATATGATAAATGAATGGTCAAAGTATTATTTGGAAGACCGTGCTATGTTATACTGTACCTTATAAAAAAATAGGAGAAGTATCATGTACGCTAAGGCTATTCACAATGGGAGTTTCATGGGGTGTTTCATGGCATTAATTAGCCTGCCACATCAGCAATTTGGATAATATGGCACATCATTTAAGAAGTAAGAGTTTCATGGAGTTTCATGAGGATGAAACTATGTTAACCCATTTCCAAGAACTTGGAAACTATGTGAAACCTCCATTGAGAGTGTTTTATTTCATCTTCACACAATTGAGTAGATCCTATTGGTTATTTATTTGCAGCATTTAAGTAGTATGTTGGCATATAAAATAGTGAGATGAAACTCTCTACTGAGAGAGGGTGTTTCATCCTACTACAAAGTTGACGTGGCATTCTTGGAAACATGGACATGAAACTCCCATTGTGATTAGCCTAAGCACCAACCCGGCTTAGTTGGGGAGCTAGCTGTTGACTCTCATAAATGACAGGTGACTGCAAATGACCAACACGCATTTCTCTTCCTGTTTCCCTTTTCTTTTTTCTGCAGAGAGAAGGAAGAAACCCCTAAACAAGGACTCCCCAATTCGATGGGTGCAGCTGGACCGGACCCTACATTGTAAATCTGCGCCTGTCCCGTTGCTCAGATGGTCAGGGCGTGGTATGGGTCCATGCACACATGCCCGAAGAGTGATGCAATGTTGACGGCGACCAGTGAGCCCCCATCGCAAGCGTCGTCGCAGCCAGGCGGCAGCGTCCTTGAATTGAGACGGATCAGAGAAGCCGATGTGAGCGGCAGCCGGCCGACCGGTCTTGCGAGCCGAGCACGCTCGGGTGGGCTGAGGTTCTAGACGGTGTACGTGTGCTCGAGGCAACTGGGTTTGCGAACAGGTTTGGATTCCCAAAGGCGTCATTGGGGGTCCAGATCGGTTGGAAGAAGGCAACTTTCTGATCCTGCAGACGGTGTGTGCGCCTTCTTGACCAGGGGTGTTTGTTGCGGACATGGCGTGCCTGACCGAGTCTGCCTTGGCGTCCTCCATGGGGAAGAAGATTTCGTGGCAATATGAGGTGGCCGCCGCCGTCGTAGAAGGGAAAAAGGGCTTCTGGCTAAGGCAGTTGATGTGCTGGATTTCATCTGAAGTCGTGTTCATGTCTACTAGTATATATGGGAGAAAAATGACCTGTACTGTACACGCCACCTTCGATGGTGCAAATTTCGAGGTGGAGTCTCGCATGTTTCCGAGAAGGCAGGTATTGGTACGGAACAAGAACAATAAACTCAAGTGTTCATCAATTGGGACCCCGTTTAGATGCATTGCAAATGTTATAATTTTTACACTCTCTCTCCATCACATCAATTTTGGAACACATGCATGGAGCAGTAAATGTATGTAAAAAAAAACTAATTGCACAGTTTAATTGTACATCACGACACGAATCTTTTAAGCCTAGTTAGACCATGATTAGATAAAATTTGTCAAATACAAACGAAAACGCTACAGTAGCAAAAAGTTCCAAATGTTATACAAACTTGCGATCTAAACGAGGCCTGGGTAAATCCAATGCCATTCTTCCGCTCATTTATGAGGCTGATGACTAGTAGTATGCTAGTGTCAGCTCCAGTAGTCCTGGTTCAACCTGAGTTGGACGGATCATGCCGCCATTGATGGATAACGCAAGGTCGTTTGACCCTTTCCCAGCTTATTGAGTTGGTACACGGTTGAAGTTAGTGGATGTCGTGGCGCAGGTGGAACGAACGTTTCAAAGTGAGGTCAATGCCCAATCCACGTTATCTGAGGGGAACCTCGTAATCAGAGGCTACAGATGCATTGGACGATTTGAGGAGAAATTTAGGGTGGTCGGTTTGACGAATGACTTCGTCTCGTGAATCTCGATCGGCTCTGGAACGGATTTCGATCTATTCTCTTCTGGTAATTTGATTTCCAACGTTTTAGCTAGAGTACTCGTAAGCTTGTACTGTCGACAATCATTTCCTTAATAAGATTCTAGCATTATTTGAAGCAGAAATCATGGTCAAAGTCTCTTCTCTGAGATGGCGTCAGTCTAGACCCCAGGCATGTGTTTTAATGGCTGTGAAGTAATCAACTCGAGCTGTGCAGGTCGAAGCAGCAACATTTTCTGGTTGCTAACTGAGTACCAGTAGTCAAGGCTAGTAAAACTAGCACGGCGCGGCAGCTCCATGCACAGCCAGTACCGTACGATCGTCTTCTTCTTCCTTCGACGACGCCGGGAACCGATCGAGGTCGAGCTCTCGATCTCGATCAGAATTCAGAAACGCGTAAACTACACGAGGCCACGGCGATCGGTACTGGCGCCAGCGGATCGCTGGAATCCCGTGGCAGGCAGGCAGGGCAGGCCCCTCCGCCGATCCGCGGCGGTGCGGGGCCGGGGTGCCGGCCGGTGGCGCCGTTGGGGGACGCGAGGGAGGCATGAACGCAGTAAATGCTGGCCGGCCGGGGCGGCCCGGCTAGGGCTAGCCCCTCCTGCGCCTGCTGTGCGGCGATCGAGTAGGGGTGGCCGGGTGGGTGCCCACCTCACGCGGTGTTGCGCAGAGGCCATTCAATGTGCTGGACTGTGGAGTGAGGAGAGAGAGAGAGAGGAAATAATAGGCGCGGCTCCAGCTCAGGCGGCGCCCTCGTACGCAGCTACCGTTCCGTTCCACAGCAACAGTTACTAGGCACATACAAAGCGACAAACTTTAGGACAAAAAAATTTACGAAACCAGCATCTTGCACGTACTGTGATCATATTGAACTCTCGTGGTTCTATTATGTTAATTTCCTTACTAAAATTGAAATACTTAATATATTTAGTCAGCTAGTTGTGCGAGCAACCTTTTCAATGTACGCGCGTGTCTATACTCACAATGTGTTTCGAAAGAAAAGAAAAACTTGCGTTTTTTGCTTACACAGGGGTCATGAAAAGAGAGAATAATGCAAAACACAAGTACGAGACACGAGAGGAGGATCCATGTACGGTCAACAACAGACCAACACGCATCCATATGCACCAAAAAGTTTTAAGTTGACATTGGTTCCCCTTCACACATGATGTGGTGCATCGATCGGAACACGCTGACCCATCCGTGCGAAAAAGACAAACGACGTCTCGAGGATGGGCAACACGCCAGCACACGCTCAGGGTCAGAAGACGGATCGCTACTGACAAAAGGAGGGGAGGAGTTACTCCTTCAAATGAAAACACTGATGACATGATCGACCACGTCCATGCATGCCTGGTTTGGTAAGGTTTACTGATTGTGTTCTAATTGTGGTTTCTCTGGTACTTAAACGATGCTCGTACGGGCAAGGAGATTTGACAGAAATATACGTCTTTGAAAAATCACTCCAGATATATTGACATTTACAGCCATATATATATATATATATCGTTATTGAAATACATTTTTAAAGACTGTTTTATTTTTCTACTGATCCTACTACCTGAAAGAAATACTCTCGCAGTTTTTGTAATGTTTGTTTGGTCCACATACCTGCCTGGCATAGTATTTAATTAATACCCCATTTTAAAATACAAGTACACTTGCCATGCCGAGGTATAAAAACAGTACACTACTCTGCAGCACTGAAGCATCTATCTCTTCGCCCGTTCTCCTGAAAAGTCGGGAAATGCATAAAAAAATTGGAGAAAAACCTCAGTCAAATTATTGGATCATTTGCATGCACGCATGCATTTCATTGCAGGAGTTTTGTGGCTGATCTTTGAGAGCTTCTTCGCTGAGATGGGATCAGCTTCAGTTGCAAAGCTCGGCATGTATCAATGAAATGAAAATGCAGCCTGGTTTCTTGAAAAATATCTTTTTTTTGGGGGTCCTGGCCAAACTATCTGCCATGTTGTTTGTAATTGTAGGGAGCGCACACATGGGATACTCGGCGTCATTAACTCTGTAACAAACTTGCTTTTTTAATACAATAGTGCATAGCTCTTCTATACATTATTATTGCATAATTTTTTGTGTACTTTTTCTTCTTTTTTTATCTTATAGATAGATTGAAGGAAGTCTTTTATTCCGACCTCTACATGGGTCGTGCAATCTACCATACATGCTCTCCTAGTATTTGAGAAAAGAAAAGGGGAAACCGAAGTTCTAGCACTAATACTGAGCCAGCAATACACCGGAGCAGTGCTGTGTAATATCTGTTCTCATCCCTTGGCTACAACTGAAGAGTCGCTTTAGACGCTCCGTATGCTATATATGATGAATCCATCACTCAATAACTAAGCCGGTTATCTAGTCTTAAACATCTGTCAACAGTGCATTATTCATGCACAAAACGTACGTCCACTGCCAAGCAATCCCTAGCCTGAATTAAATAACCGAGAAAAACGAAAAATACACCGACAAATTAAATTATGTAAGCCTACTATCTCTACATGGAAATATGCATGATTGGGCTTGCTGCCTTTATTTTTCTCCTCCATTGCTCTACATAGCTCGAATTAAATATATATGGCATGCAGATAATATGAACGCTCATTTTCACATTCTTTGACAAAAAAAAACTAGTATATACAAATGACATCCAATAAATCCAAAATACATGACATATTGTGCGTATTTCGCCGTATATATTGTGGACATAAAAACATATTTTAAAATCATGCACCAGTCTCTCTCTCTCCCCTAGCAATTACGATACGCCCTCTCAATAAATGCGGATTGCACCACCTCAACACTCGTCCGCAATAACTCCTTCCCCCCTTCTCCACATTCTCTTCCACCTCCGTTCCCCTTTCTCCTCCTCCTCTTCCTCCTCCTCCTCCCTTCCTCTTCCATGGCCGTTTAGCTCCTCATCAGGATCTCCCGGTCTCTCCACCTCTTGCTAGCTACCCTTCTGAGCTTGCACGCGGTAAAGGATCGTTTCCAGAGCTGCAACTTGCAGGCAGACGACATATTGAGAGATCAGAGTTCTATTTTTGCAAAGCCACACACATATATAGTTCTTCTGCTAGATCTCACTGCCAGTCTCACAGCGAAGGTACTTGGGGCTTGTAGCTTATCCCAAGATCTGTTGCTAGTCGTGGTGTTGCTTGGCAGGCAAGGTATCTCTATATAGGAATAGGATTAGCGCCTGTTCTTTGGCTGTGGAGGGAGTACCCATGTGTCTGTGAAGAAATGGCAAGGAGTGAGACGGCAAGAATTTAGGGCTTGAGAGGTGGCGACAGGAGAATGATGATCCCGGCGAGGCACATGCCGTCGATGATCGGCCGGAGCGGCGCGGCGGCGGCGTACGGGTCCTCGTCGGCACTGTCACTCGGTCAGGTAATCAATTCCTGCTGGTTTTCTTCTGGGCTGCTGAGTGAGGCAAAAGAATTTCTTCTCTTTTCTTTTGGAACATCACGACTTGTACTTGTTTCCGTTCTTGTTTCCTTTCGTGTTCTCTTTCTCTCTCCTGGTGAAAGTTTTGTTTCAATTTGAGGACTCAGTTTCAGAACTTGGGATTAGTGATAGCACAGAAGGGCCATGTGCCTGCAATATGCATGTACTGATCCTGCGAGGATTAGTAGCTTTTTCCTTGGAAACCGAGAAGTCCCAGGGATGAGAGAGAGAGAGAGAGAGAGAGAGAGAGAGAGAGGGGTTATCTCCAGTACTTAGTTGGCTGCTGTTCACACATGGATTAGGTCATCAGAGTACATGAGCCCCATTTCTTTAAGACTTGCTCCTATATAAAGGGGCAGATGAATGGGACAGCAACTTGGAGAGAGGGGAGACCTCGATCCCAGCTGACTCCTGATCTTACACGCACAAACAGAGGCTGTAGAGATCAACAGGTTGGTGTTGCTGTTTCAGCTGCTCTTTGTGTCTTGTGGCCCTTGAACAAGAAACTACGACCTACCTTTTCTTCCTCCTTCCCCATTGCAAGCTTGCTCACATCTCCCTTTCCTGAAATTATTGTTGAGCAACTCTTTCATTTCATCCCCAAATTACCTGTTTCTCTCTCTACGGGAACATTTATTTTCTTGGCAAAATGATTTTGTGCAACCATTATTTTCCGTTCCTTTTGGCCCATGAAACTTCTCCCCCCTACCATGTCTACCTACAAATTAATGGCGACGATGAAACGCACGGAATGCGTCAACAGACAAGCGTCCCAATTTTCAGCACTTAATTGATGTATTAATTTCAACTGATTTGTGCAGCAGTACAGTGATGTAGATTGCCTAATGATCGAGTTCTTCGATCCCCTTTCCTTGATGGCAGCCAAACCTGCTGGACAACCACCCGCAACTCCAGCAGGCGCTGCAGCAGCAGCATCTGCTGGACCAGATCCCGGCGACGACGGCGGAGAGCGGCGACAACATGATGCGCGGCGGCCGGGGCTCCGACCTGCTGGGGGACGAGTTCGAGAGCAAGTCCGGCAGCGAGAACGCGGACGGCGTCTCCGTGGACGACCAGGACCCCAACCAGCCGCCCAGCAAGAAGAAGCGCTACCACCGCCACACCCAGCACCAGATCCAGGAGATGGAAGCGTAATGCCCACACCCTACTCATTAATTCTGCATATATAGATTGTTCTTGGAATATCGTTGATGTTTAATTTCTTACATTTTAATCTTGTCGATCAATGTTTGGTTTAGAAAAAGGTGTGCATAAAATGTTGTTGGTTTGCTGAAATTGATGAGGAGAGGACAAGGGATAGTCAGTCGGTTACTACTAGCAGCATTCACTCAGACTGATGTAAGCTTGCGTACAAGTCAAATTGAGTTGTTGCTCGTCAAGATTCTTCAAGAGTGGAGTATATTGTATACGTTGACCCAAACCGTTTTTGTTCTTTTGCTCTTCTCGAAACAAACGAAAAAACAAACAATGCATTCAAGAAGTAGGATTAGTGCGCGCGTTCACACCGAACTTCCATGCTTTTTTTCCTGGAACGTACATTGATTCGTCCAGTCATCACTCACTACAAAGTACTCATCTTTTCTCCTGGAAATTGATTATATTGATGGCCAGCTTCTTCAAGGAATGCCCGCACCCGGACGACAAGCAGCGCAAGGAGCTGAGCCGGGAGCTCGGGCTGGAGCCGCTCCAGGTCAAGTTCTGGTTCCAGAACAAGCGCACGCAAATGAAGGTGATCGATCATCATCCTGTTTAATCTCACTCTGCTCATCTCTGATGATTTCTCCGGAGAATTTTGATCGGAGAAAAATTTGCTTCGATTCTCCAAGGCAGCGTCGCCACAACTACTTCATTTAAGCCTCTGACCTAGCCTCTGACAGCCTGCATTCATGGCCTATTACTATAACTGGACAAAGCTTGCCCACACACCCCATGTCCTCTTCTGCATGCACACTGCCAAATGTGCTGCCACAGCCCAGGCTGCCTGGCAGTGCCACCAGCCATAGTCAAACCCCACACCATGCATATGTCCTCCTCACTCCTGCTGCTGCCTACCTGGCATACGTTTACAACACTGTTCGTCTGACCCAGGCACAGCTGCACATGTACAATCAGCATGCATACGTTACTGTTAATCCTATACGACCTGTACTAATGATCAATCAAGCGTTAATCACACGACAGTTCATGTAGAGATACTCCATCATGTAGCTTGTGGTGAATGGTGATCAATGGCATTGTTGTGATTGATTGGTGTGCGTCGTGTGAATGGGCGACTTGCAGAACCAGCACGAGCGGCAGGAGAACTCGCAGCTGCGTGCGGAGAACGAGAAGCTCCGGGCCGAGAACATGCGGTACAAGGAGGCCCTGAGCAGCGCGTCCTGCCCCAACTGCGGCGGCCCCGCTGCGCTCGGGGAGATGTCCTTCGACGAGCACCACCTCCGCATCGAGAACGCGCGGCTCCACGAGGAGATCGACAGGATCTCGGCCATCGCCGCCAAGTACGTGGGCAAGCCCATGGTGTCCTTTCCTGTGCTCTCCAGCCCGTTGGCTGCCGCACGCGCGTCGCCTCTGGACATCGGTGTGGGCGCCGCCGCCGCGTACGGCGGCGCTACTGACATCTTCGGTGGTGTCGTCGCTGCTGGTGCCGCCGGGGAGCTGCTGAGGGGCGCTGCGCAGTCGGACGCCGATAAGCCCATGATCGTGGAGCTGGCTGTGGCGGCCATGGAGGAGCTGGTCCGGATGGCGCAGCTGGATGAGCCACTTTGGAACGCGCCGGGGATCGATGGATCGAGCGAGACGCTGAACGAGGAGGAGTATTCGCGCATGTTCTCCCGCGGGCTCGGACCCAAGCAGTACGGCCTCAAGTCGGAGGCCTCCCGCGATAGCAGTGTGGTGATCATGACACATGCCAACCTTGTTGAGATCCTCATGGACGTGGTAGGTGTCATGCTGCTGACTAGCTGATTTCTGAGAAACTTTAGGTGATCTGAACTTCTGATTCATTTTTTTGCGCAGAATCAATATGCAACTGTGTTCTCGAGCATCGTGTCAAGAGCGGTGACGCTGGAGGTGCTGTCCACCGGCGTGGCGGGGAACTACAACGGCGCATTGCAAGTGGTACGTGTTCTGACCTTAATTATGTGGAATGCATGGCTAGTTCGACGTGATCTGCTAATCCTGAAAATGGGACATGTCCACTGGTCTGTAGATGTCAGTGGAATTTCAGGTGCCTTCGCCACTGGTGCCGACAAGGGAGAGCTACTTCGTGAGGTACTGCAAGCAGAACGCTGACGGGACATGGGCCGTCGTCGATGTCTCATTGGACAGCCTGCGCCCCGGATCTGTCCTCAAGTGCCGGCGCCGGCCGTCTGGTTGCCTGATCCAGGAAATGCCCAATGGCTACTCAAAGGTACGTGCTAGCAAATTAATCAGTTATTCTCTAGCTAAATAACTGAATTACTACCATATAGCGATATGCCAGGACTGCTCTTTTGCCAAGCGTTGGTTCAGAAACTGATCGTGAGATTTGTACATCGTGCCCTGTTCATCAGGTGACATGGGTGGAGCACGTCGAGGTGGACGACAGGTCGGTGCACAACATCTACAAGCTGCTGGTGAACTCGGGCCTTGCCTTCGGTGCACGCCGATGGGTCGGGACGCTGGATCGCCAATGCGAGCGCCTTGCCAGCGTCATGGCCAGCAACATCCCGACCAGCGACATTGGTGGTAAGCTTTTGGTCCCATGAAATGTAGTCTAGTACATGTCCTTCCAACTGAAGAAAATAAAAGGAAGTCACAAATTATCTGTTGCAGTGATCACGAGCAGTGAGGGGAGGAAGAGCATGCTGAAACTGGCTGAGAGGATGGTGATGAGCTTCTGTGGCGGCGTGACGGCCTCCGCGGCGCACCAGTGGACGACGCTGTCTGGCAGCGGGGCTGAGGATGTCCGTGTCATGACCAGGAAGAGCGTCGACGACCCGGGCAGGCCACCAGGCATCGTTCTCAATGCCGCCACTTCATTTTGGCTCCCTGTCCCGCCCAAGCGTGTCTTTGATTTCCTCCGCGATGAGAGCTCCCGTAGCGAGGCATGCACTGCACCCATACCATCAAATGCGTCAGCGTATAGAAAAAATTAAACAAGATCTATTAACATCTTTTGTCATCATTTTTGTTTCTGTGCATGCAGTGGGACATCCTCTCCAATGGTGGCATTGTTCAAGAAATGGCTCACATTGCCAATGGCCGGGATCACGGCAACTGTGTCTCGCTTCTTCGTGTCAATGTAAGCAAATGCATGATTCCTCTTGGGTGCATGCGATAACGTAGGATGTTAGTGTTGATTGTGTGTTTGCGGATGCACATTGCTGCAGAGCACGAACTCGAACCAAAGCAACATGCTGATCCTGCAAGAGAGCTGCACCGACTCGTCGGGCTCCTATGTCATCTATGCCCCGGTGGACGTCGTGGCCATGAATGTTGTCCTCAACGGCGGCGATCCCGACTATGTGGCACTCCTGCCATCGGGCTTCGCCATCCTACCCGATGGTCCAGCCAGGGGAAACATGCAAGGCGAAGGTGGCGTCGGCTCAGGTGGGTCGCTCCTGACAGTGGCGTTCCAGATACTAGTGGACTCTGTGCCCACAGCCAAGCTCTCGCTGGGGTCAGTGGCAACGGTGAACAGCCTCATTGCCTGCACCGTGGAGCGCATCAAGGCCGCGGTCTCCGGCGAGAGCAATCCCCAGTAGCTTCGTTGAATCAAAAAATGTTCTTATCCTCGTATTGGAGGTATGCATCATGCATGTTAAACCACCGCGACGTTAGAAGTTGCAAATTTTCATCATTTGGTTTCTTGTGAAAGCTGAATGCTGATGAATTTGATTAAAAAAAAATTCCTTTGCAGGAGCAGCAAATTTTAGAGCTTCATCAGTGGGAAGTCAAGAACGCACCTCAGACTCTCCTTGCCATGTGGTGCCCATAGTTTGGGTTATTTTTTTTGCCTAGCTAGTTTCTGCAAAATTTCTGGAAACTCCAAGAAATGATTCAGTTATCAAAGAAGATGCGTCACCACTACGCAAGGGCAGTTGGTTCGGGTATTGACTTCCTCTTCATGTTGGCCTCTCGGATGCTGCTACCTGTTAATTTAGGTTTCTTGTCTTGTGGAGTACTAAACCATAATTTAATTAGCCTGTAACTTGTGCTGTTGTTGCTTTTGTTCGGACTTTTCCAGTATCCTGGTAGAAGTTCTAGAATAGAGATTTGTGTGCCTTTAATTCTATACTTTGTAGTGTTTCTGGTGTCCGGCCCCCATTTCAATCCCAAATGTGCCATGCGTGATGTGCTTGCATTGCTGCATGTCTTACTGCGTCAAGTTCTCTTTATTCGGTTGTAGTGCCATGGCCATGGAATGCAAATTTCTCAGTTATGTTCCCACCGTTTTCAAGATCATCAGCCTTACATTTGTCACTATGGTATGCTGGGTAAAATGTCCATGGCCATGCTACCACTTCAATGTTTGAGTCACTCCTTAAGTTGTACAATAAAGGTAGAGACGTTACATTTACACCACTGCTCTCCCCTCAGAAGGCACAGGAGTCACTCCAAATAGTCAAAACCATTTAACTGACACAATCACAAAATAAGGTCGCAATGGACATGGCATTCTGCTAGTGAAATTAGTGCCTGAACCGTGTCACTCATGATTCATGAAGGTATTTCTCTTCATTCTGCTGGGAGAAGGTCCGCAAATGAAAAATCATGAAATGGTGGACCTGCAACACATGTTGAGTTCAGGGGTAACTTTCCAGACAACCATACCAACTACCAATGAATAAGAAAACAAGCATAGCATGAAAATATTTGAACCAAGACATAGCAAGACTGTTCATAATGCATTGTTCTTTGCTTGATTCTATACCCCTTTAGTTTTACCCTTAGTTAGAATGCACAATTTTTCATCTCACTATACTTAAATCGCAAGCATAGCTCTCTTAAGAAAACAAAAGGATGGTCATTCTATATTTTTTAAATATTGAAGGGTTTGCGGAAACTTTTACCTTTTTGCTCCGCCAAAAGGTAAAAGGGAACATGAGCTACCATCGTTGTTCCTCCTTCGCACCAGTCAACAATACCAGGACCGTTTCCTTGCGCAGTGGACGGTCCCAGTACAGATAAACAGATGGCTGGTTCATTTATTAGCCCTAAATAGTCACAGGCACGTTGCCAGACTCTCCTGTCTGATGTTCGGGAACGAGCAACCTGCAGGAAAAGCAGTTAAGATGCCGTGCGAGAAGTAATATAATTATGGATGTTGTAAACACATCTAAAACTGCTCATTTATCACATAAAGGAAGGATGGAGTCAGCACCTTAGCCAATGATACGCGTGCTCTTGGAAGCAACTCACTGTGGCATGTTGCTAGTTTTGCAATGGCGGTCACCACAAAGCAGAGGAGCCTAGCTTGGGATGACTTTCTAGAAGATGCACCCATCGAATCAAATCCTGGTTCCTGGCTTAATCCCAAACGACTTGACAAGAGATAAAAGAAGTCAATCATATGTCATGCCATGGAAGTCTAGAAAACAAATACATAGTAGACTGGGGACTCACCTAGTTGCCAGGTTTTCATACAATAACAATTCCAAATTTTCAAATAATTCACGAGCTACATCTTTGCAATTTATACCTCCAGCTCCATGCTCACCAATGGCCCAGCATAAGTGCAATGCTAATTCTGTCTGCATAGGTCAGTCCATAAGAAAACAGATGCAGTGAATGGACATAATAGTTATTTGAGCAAGTGATTATCTAGCAATTTCAGTGGCATCATGGTGTAAGAACTCGAAAGATATACTTGCCTTTGCAGGATTATCATGAGCTTCACCAAGTCTGTCAGTAATAGGCTTCTGCAGAATGATTCAAAGTTATCATGCGAAATTGTTAACAAAACTCTTATATAAAGGAACTTTTTAAAGGCCTCCTTATTGCTGCTAAGTTCTACATAACATGGGCATTTATTTGGTTCAGACTTCGAAGTTCTGACTTGTATGTATAGTAAGAAATAAAGAACACAAATTTACACATTACCTTTAGTACTGCAATGATGTCAGGAGACCGCTGGAAGGCAGCCAATATGAAATCCAACAGTCTTTTCCTGACCTACAAGAATGTAATATAAGGGAACCTAGAATATGGGAACATGGAACTTACAGAAGTCATGTTAGGCAAATAACCAATTCCAAAGCCAGACAAGCCATATGAATATACCATCATTGTGGATTATAGGTGAAGGTTGGTATTGGCAGTTTGTACTTCTTTCATTTTGATCATCCAACATATTCCAACATAAAATAGATGGACTTAACATACCACTGCTGACTGCTCCAGTTAGTCATAGCATCATTTAGGATGGCTTTCAGAATTAGTAAGTTTTGTGAAAACAACAGCTGCAATAGCTCAACATATATGCTGAATCCTTCAATTTTGGCTTGTGATGTTGTTTATTAATTGCTTATAAATTGATTTCCTACAGAATTAATCTGTTATATCCGATCAAGCAAACAGAGATATTGGAAAGGTAATATATCCTTGGTTGCGAACCGCACCCAGCTTATGTATCTAACTATAGTTACAAAACATCAGTATAACACATAAGAGACAAGGAAAATTCAGAATAAGTCTAAGTTGTTTACCTCGAATGAGAAAACCTTGTCTGGGAACATTGCAGCATATCTTGACATAACTACTGGAATAAGAGCACACAACAGCGCTGAACAACCAAACATAGATTTTTCACATCAACATTATGTTGGTAATTTAGTATGTATATCAATAGTAATCATAATGAGAAAAGGTAGGCAACATACAGTCATTAACGTCCCGTAATGCAATTGCAAAATACAAAGAAAGAAAGCGAGGTGCCATTTCCAGTGACTGTTTTAATCTGTCCGATTGTGGACTGTTAACTGCCACTTGTAATGTCGAAGATATTGTAGGAGATATCCAATGTTTTGCCTGAAGGGAACAGTAGAAAAAGATACCACTAGTACTAAGAATTCAGGGGGAATATAGAAACATTGAACATACACTATTGTATAGGAGAAACTACTTACGGCAATACCATCATTCTCATCTTTTAGAAGGTCTAGGAACATTGGGTCAGCAAGGTCTAGGGGACTACTATCATCAGAACCTGAATTACCCCTAGAATCTTCTATTGCAGAACCAGTGTATGCCTCATCCATCAGTGCAAGAAGCATCTGCACCATAGAAAATAAAATGGCTTAGCCAATCTGAAGTAGGTAATTCATTCATAGCTTCGTGAATACATTCTGAAGATAACCTCAGGAGCAGCGCTCTTCTGGATTGTAGCTATACTACTACCAATAAGAGTTCCGGAACTTCTTTCCACCTTCTCCAGTGCCACCACCAACACTGGATGTCCAAATAGTGAGAGAGGAGCAAATGAGTTGAAATCAACCGTTATTACAGAAGAAAACCAACAATGCATAAAAAACACTCAGAAAAAAATGATAAATATCTGAATGAAACCATCAATTTTGGTAGTCCCCAAATAAGATCAATCTGAGAAGCTTGATCTATATAGTGTGACAACTAGTCTAGTTCATGTTCAGAAATAAAAGTGAACCAAGACCAGCAGGGACTAGGTCATGTAAGCACGCAATATCCATTCCATAAATCTCTCACATGATAGGGATGTGCTCCAGATAAAAGCAGAAACAAGAATTTAGTTATGCCATCATGCATCTAACTCATAAGCTAATTAGCTGCTAAAATCATGTGAATTAAAAAAAATTCAAGGAAGTCCTGAAAGCACATAATCAACAGGCTTACTTGGCAGATCCATAAGGGACAGGAAGAGCGGAAGAAAAGATCCTGCTGACATCATTAATGGAAGTACTTCCAAAAACTTCTTTTCCAGTCTAGAATGTTAGCAAAAACTTAGGTAGTTCAACAGGATTCCAATGAAATATTTATGCTACCAGTGTCAGGAAACATGTGCATAAAACTGTCAGAAGTTCCCAGCAATAAAGAGGACATACCTCTCACCATTTGATGCAATTAGCTTCAACAGCAATGGATAAAACTGCGTATAAACAACAGTACACAAGCATCATCATCATGCGCTAACATGCTTCGATCAATTTGGAAAATATAAAGAGAAGAGATAGATTATAGATATGCTTTAGAAACAAACAAGGAAGCTTAATTGATACATTGATATATTTGAAAGCAATGCTTTGCAGCAACATGACCTGCAGGAGCCTAGATCTACATGCATTGTTTACTATTTCTGTGTAAGTAATCATTTCACGTGTATGCACCTGTGGAATCAAGGTGGGAAAAGAACTAAGGATCTTTGTCTTGTTTGCTACAAGGAATTCAAGGGTGCGCTCTGCAACAATAGGATCCGCAAACTCTCTATTTACAAGAAAGAAAATTGGAGTGATTTTAGAAGCTTTTGAAGGCAATACATAATGGTATATACACCAAGAGACAAACGCAGAAAACAATATTACCTACTTAAGCAAGAGCGGAAGAAGGTTTTCAAACTACCATCAGCATCATGCAAGACTGCCTCTCCAAAGTCCAGGAAGAATTGCAGAATAGTCTGTAGGAAAAATACATGTCTCTAATCAACTTTTGCTAGAAGTATAGCTGAACTCTTTACAAAATAAGGAAACATCTAAAAGTAATCTGAATCCAACAACTGTGCAGATAAATTGATTGTTGGGTAAATCAGAAAGTATGTATACTTTTCATATGCTTAACACTAGATCAACTCTCTCCACAAAAGACTAGATTGTAAGGAAGAAGTACATTTCTACGCAAAAGGACCCTAGTTCGAGACATCCGAGCCTTCATCCATCAAAATGTTGAATAAGATCTTTGGAGAGAAAGACTCAGAAAAGTCGGCTTACAAGAAGCAGCACACCGGTGGAGGCCACGGCCTGCGTCGGAGCGGCGGCGCATCGCTGAAACAGCTTGCTCATCACCGGGAACGCCCGCGCCACCATCTCGTCCCTCGCCTCCTTCGCTTCCCGGCACATCTTGCACACCCTTCTTACCTTCACGCGGGAAAAGAAAAATGGCGCAAGAAGCAGAAAACTAAAAATCCGTATGTACATCCAATAAACCAGACATGAGGAGAAGGGCTCGAAGGGAGATGCGGTTACGGATTGGAGGAGGTTGGGGTCGGAGGCGGGGTCAGCGGCCGCAGCGGAGTCCCGTGAAGCTGCGGACAGCGAGCGGAGGTGGAAATCGTAGCTGCCGTCGCCGCCGCCGAGCTCCGGCGAAGCCATGGCCGTCGCCGGCCCAGGCGCTGCGGACTGGGCGCCGGCCCGGGCGCTGCGGACGGGCGCACCACTCGGCGCTGGTCCGTGCGTCGCGGACGGGAACAGCCCTGGGCGCCAGCCCCGTGCGGTGCGGTCGGGGGCGCAACCGTCGGCGCCGCCTCCTGTGGCCGGGGATGTGCCGCCGGAGCGGGAGAGGGCCGGGCCCCGGGGGTGCGGCTTCGGTTCGATTTTTGGGGGCGTCGGGAGCACCGTGCGATTCGATTTGGGTCCAGCTAGGAAATAAGATAGAGAGGGGGGTAGAATCGTCATTCACGTTGCTTGAGTATAAAAGAGTGGTAGCGTACCATGATTCTGGTACTATTTTTGTAATTCAACTTAATTTTTAAATAAAATTTTTAAAATTGTATAAGATTAGAGTCCGATCCTTTTAGAAATATTTAAATTATTCAGGTTAAAATTTAAGACGCTCTACCACCATCTAATTACCTATTTATAGTGTATCCTAGTAAAGATATATTTTCCAGTGGCTCATGGCAAAATCTATATTTTAACCGTGTCCACCTGCTAATTTTACTTTTTCTTTCAATCTGCCATTAGTGCTACGCTAATGCTACGGTCCGGCCGTCCGACGCGCCGTAAAAATATCGGACGCGGGCTAAAAAAAATATAGGATGCCTCTCTACCACTCGCTTGATCTTTCTCATTTTTATCCTTACAATCCCTGTTCTCTGTGTGTTTCCTTCCACGAGAAGCTATTGCCCTCACTCATTAGCCCACGCAAGTGATGAATGCTGGCGAGGCTCCAGTGGCCATGCTCCACGACACCCACAGCAGCCGACCCATGGCTCTTGCTGCGCGCAGCCGCCGCTGACCAGCACACCAAGCAGCTCTTCTTGTTTACGTTATGAGAGGTTTGATGCCATGGTTGCAGGATACTAAAGACAGGCTAGCCGCCATTTGCTCGCTCCCGCACCAGCGGTCGAGCCGTGCGCTGGTCCTGCTCTCGTGCCTGCCAAGGAGGAGGTCAAAGGGATGGAGAAGGTGAAAGGAGGACGTCGTCTGCGCACATCATGACTCCATTAGAGTTTTCTATCGTGGTATAGGAGGAAGAAGACTCCATGCTGACTCGCCGAGAGGCACCAACAAGTCGCAAGGCATCAGGATGCTTTGATGTTGCGATTGTAGATGACTCTTAATGTTGCAAGACTGGTTTTTCAGATCTCGAGTTCCATGCTCGATTTTTTTTCCTAATGCAGGAGATGATTTGATATGTAAGGATTAGTGGTTTTGTCAATGTTGCAAAAGTCAATTTGAAATGCCACAAAGTATTTTTTTTATGTTGCAACAAGTGATATTTGTTGCATTAGTATTTTTCTTGATGTTACATAAGGTATTAAGGGATGTTTCAAATATCTTATTTGCAAAGTTGTGATTCTTACCGGAAAAAGGAAAGATCTGGATTGGATGTTGCATGAAACATCTCTATTTGTTGTGGTGGCAATATATATTTTTTTAGAATCAGATGTGAGTGAGCTGTTATTTTATATCATATATTTTGTATGTTGCAAAGCTAAATTTAAATGCTGCACGCTGTGTTTTTCTATGTTGCATCGGACGTCCGAGCGCTAGCTAATGGTCCGTGCTGCTGGGCCATTAGTGCTGACCCCTGGCCTGCAGGTGCTCTTGGGTTCCTGGCCTGACCGAGAAGGCCGAGCACGACACGCTCGAGCTTGGTCTATCTGCATTGCTGGCTTCGTTTCCAACGTGAAATTTTTAGATTGGCCTATGGTGGTGTTTCATGATCAGCGGGGTAGTATGATCTTATGATGAAAGAATCTGAACATCGGTGTGTCTTTTTTTTTTTTTTTGAACTCATGACACTCCATTTTTCTTGTATTTATTTTTTTGGAGAAGACAGGTGAAACACGCCTTACCCATTGCACTAACAAGGCAGATAATATCCACGAGCAGTGCAGTTAAGCGTTTCACAAGTAGGGAAACGACGGGGCACAGCCCACAGCCAACACCCCCTCGGGTCTACTAGGCACCATAACGAAACAAAAGAGAAACAGCAACAAGACCACAGAACATTCGACGGAAACAGCAAACGGCGCAAGTGTTCAGGTGTTCAGCCATTCAGACCCCATTCTGAGCTTCTGCACGCCGCCTTTAGCGCCAAAGGTCTTGATAAAGCCGCCTCCAGAGAATCGCACCATTGGTCGACTCCAAGCGCCACTTGGTCCTTGAGCATAAGTTTCCAGGTCACCATGCACTTCCAGATTCTTCTATTTATTTTTGATCCGAGCTCTGTCATTCAGACTAGTATGTGTGCTTTGTGTCATTTCTCTATTTAATTCTATATCTTCTCTTGAAGCACAATTAGTTAGGCCGCTGCTTCTAGCCTCTACTCCACATAACATTTATGAATTCCGAATATATGCATTTTCTTTTCACTTGTTCTATTGTAAAATTCTTGTGTCTAATGCCACGGAATCTGCTTTTAATTTATTGTATTGTACTCCCTCTACTAGCAAAAGCTAGCAAAAGCTATATATGTAGATTTATCAAACGACCTACAATTTGGTATAGAAGGAGTATATTTTTTTTGCTATAACCGAATTAATGGAAAAAGGTTGTATTGTTTTGTACTTCCAAGATATGTGTCAGGTGAAATGCAGTATTTAACGTTGCATGAATTTCTTATATTGTTGAGATCAGATTAAATAGTGTAATCTCCTTGTTGCCTCAGATCAAATGAATCATATGTTCTTATAGTATTAATCTTTTTCTGGCTTTCTGGTAATATATTTCCATTAACGGGTTTGCTTTCTCTTCTGGGTTTGGTTAATATGGGGATTTGCTTTAAGTGCTTTTTATTTGGTTGATTATGTTGCTCATTTTAGTTAACATTAAAATTGTTTGTGTTATGTAGTTGCTCACATAAACAACAGCACAATCACCCTGTAAATACAATCACGTAATCCTACTCCTATAATTATATCTGAGAGATTGAGCCTGAAGATCTTGAGATTGACAAAATCACCATAGGCATCTCGCTATCAAACTACCTTTTACCTGCTATCAAAATAATAGATCTGTTAATTCCTAAAATAAATTTTGAAAAATGCAATCACTAATACCGAGTTGATGATTCGATTCAGTTAGGCATATTGCACCGTGAGGAACCTTGTTGTCTGAGTTACACTAAGTTTACAAGTCCAAGGTATATTTTAATATTGTTAATTTCAGTTTTTAAATATTTTTTACATTTATATCATATTTATGTCATGATAGATGGGACTATTAATACGTATGGGTGGGTTTTCTTTATGAGTAATTTTTACCCTAATTTTCAATCAATTCTCACTCGACCGGTCAGTTGACAAAATCAAGTGATCTTTTGTCTTAACATCATTCAAATTTTGGAAACTACCATTCCTACACGGCGCCGTTCTATTGGCTCCAAAATTTGAGTGACGACATTAAAACTTTTTACTCGGTTGTTAGGTAGTCATTCCCTTCCTTTTCTTTTGGTTATCATGTCAAGACCTTTCCCCCGTCTCATGCACCTAAATCTTCTATAGAAATTGAAAAATATTTTGAAAATATTTTAATTTGAAACTTTAAACACCGTATTCAACTCATTATCGAATAAGTGAGCAAAAAATTATCAAAAGAACCTAGCAGTTTTCAAAGATCCAACATGTGCAATTTGCTTAGATGATATATTTTACCTGATGATTGTTTTGTAAAAAATGAACGGTGAGAAACAAACATGGTCCGAACAGTTTGAGAATACTAGACTTTTGTAGGTTGCAGCCTTCATTTGGCCAAAGTCAGGATACTGGTCCATGAACCACATCGATTGCCATTTGCCAAAATACACTCGGAAACATATCAGTGCACAACCATAAAATTTCCCAGTTTACTAACAAATATCCCAGCTAATAACACTAGAGGTCTAAAGGAAAATTCAAATGATGAGATTCATCTCCGATGGCAGTAGATCGATAGACGCCCTTCCGTGGTTCAACAGAAAGTTCCAAGTTTTTTAGGATGGCTACAACTAAATTAGTGTCCTTTCCGAGTTTCCCTGACGAATCAACTTAGCTTCGCCCTTCCATCCTTGGAGCGGCAAGGCCCTGACAGATGCAAAAACCTTGCCCAACTTCAAGCCAAATGATGTCCAGAAGTGATATCTTCTGAAAATGATTGTAATCTTGGCAGGACTTCAAGACAAAATTCCTGCAAGAAAGATCACCGAGGAAAAAGTTCGATCAGCATTTCTCCAGAGAAAAAAAAGGGCATTTACAATGTTTACTCGCATCACAAAAGGACCTGAGCAAAAGTGTAACACTCACCTCATATGCAAGCAAGGAAACCGTAACTTTCCGTGTCCGTAGGAATTGGTTTACCTCAAACTGCAATAGATCACCACTTTCCTTGCTTACAGTTACAGATGGTGCTCTCTGAGCCTACAGAGTTTTGAGGACACCCTGAACTAGTTTCAGTGTCTTATCTATTTGGATATTACTGGAAGCATGCTGTCCCTGGATGCTTGAACTTAGTTCGGCAATTCTTGCTACAACTTGACAGATGCAAGAATCCTTGGCCCTGTTTGATGAGCAAAGTGATATTTTGTGAAAAATTGTGATCTTGGCAGGAACCCTGGACATGATTCCTGTTAGCCATATAATTACTGACAAAATGGTAAACGCTCGGTCAGTATTTCTCCAGGGAAAAATAATACTAGCATTTACAAGTGTAGTACAGTCTATAGACATCTGAAACGGGCGTGAGCAAAGTATATATAACACTCACCTCATATGCAAGCCGACCAGTTTCTACAAGCTCGAGCGTCAGTGGATACACATCATGCAACTCAGATCAACTCCGAGTGCAATGTGAAGGACCATTTGGTTCACAGCCACTTAAGGTGGCACGCCTTGAAGAAATGGCTAGACCGGCCAATCACAAGGTTGATCATAGATCAAGTAGGGTTTAAGTGTGCACTACTGACAGACCACAGTGCCATGGCGCCCGATCGGCCCGCTTGGCCCGCGTGGGCACGCCGCACGCGGTGCCTGTTTCTCGCAGATCCCCCCCCCCCCCCGCACCACCGTTGTTGGGGGCGGGTGCTGACGGCGCCGCCGCGCCACGCCATCCGCGCCACCACGCGGATAAGGGAGGGGTGGGCATCAGCACTAGCGCGCATGAAAGGGAGGAGCTCCGGGCTCCGAGTACCGGCGTCGGCGTGCGGGCACGGGAGGAGGTTCGGATGGGAGTCGAGCAAGCCGGCTGCACCGCCGCGGGGAAAGGAAGGAGGTGCAGGCGGCCAGGCGCCGCCGCCGCGGGGAGGGAAGGAGAGGCGCGAGTGGGCAGCCGGCTGCAACGCTGCGGGGAAGGGAAGGAGGTGCAGGCGGCCGGGTGCCACCACCACGGGGAGGGAAGGAGAGGTGCGGGCAGGTGGCCGCCGCCGCCGGGCAAGAGAGGAGGGCGGTTTGGGAAAAATGCCGTTAGAGTTTGGGGATGAAGATATGTGTGTGTATATATATGGGCCGGTGGGGTTGTTTGGTTTGATGAGCTGGAATTACAGAGCACATTGGGCCATTTGTTAACCGTGCCGTGCCGGGCCGGTTCACGTGCTAAGGCGTCGGCCCAAGCATGGCACAAGACCCGGGCCGGTGCCAGGCCCGTGCAGGGCAAAAAGCCATGTCGTGAGCCGGCCCATGGGCCTCAGGCCGAATGGCTATCTATAGTCAGAACGACGTGAAGAGTTTGAGATGTGGATTGCTGAAGAGCAGGGGCTTTGTGCAGAAATGGAGAGTGGAGATGGCAAAGAGCAGTTGTGCGGGAGGATCGGTACACCGGAGGGGGAAGATGCGATCGAGCAGCTGCGGCAAGTCAATGGTCCCAAAGGATCGGACGATTGGCTGAAGTAAACTAATCTCTGCCAGCGCAGCATGCCTTGGCCAGCAATGGCAGTGCCGCAGAGGTTTTTTTTTCCCTTCTTTTCTTGAAACAGCCGCAGAGGAGTTAACTATGGAAGAAGGCAGCAAAGAGCAAACTGGGTTATCGTTGATTCGTTGGTACCGTAAAGTGTGGGCTGGAAGAAGACAGCAACCGGCTTTTTCTTTAAAAAAATTCTTTTTACCTCCGTGAACTTTAGGCTAAATCCGAGTTTACTCTCTAGATAATGAAACCATCTGCCTGGACTATTCAGACTCGCGATATCAGACACATGACCTTCCTGACTGGTTTCTCTCAATGGTTTTTCTTTTTTTCTTAAGTTGATTTTGACTGACCTTTTTAAAAAATCATAGTAAATAAAAAAATAAAAAATAAAAAATCTAATTTTGTTGGAATCCATATGAGTAGATCTATGCAGTGAACATATTATATGATATAATTTAGTAAAAGAATTATTGTACTTTTAGATATATAATTAATTCATATATACAGTTTCCAAAGTTCAATTATGGTGAATTTTTTATAGTTGGATAATCATTATATGCTGGAGCTATAGTAAAAGTTTCATGCCTATTGAATCATGTATGCTTGAGAAACTAAATTCCAAACTATATCAGAGACTCTTCATTTCCTCAAGCATACATGATCCAACGGGAATGAATTTTTTATTACAGCTGAAGCATATAATTATTAGCTTACCATAAAAATTTCACCATAATTGGACTACGGAAACTATAGCTACTAATTAATTACAGAAAAGTATATATCTAAACATACAATAAATTTTTTTACTAAATTATATCATATCATATCATATGTTCAATGCATAGATCTATTCATGTGGAGTACAACAAAATTAGATTTACTATTTCATGATTTTTTGTGATTTACTATAATTTTTTAAAGATTCAGCTAAAATAAACATAAAATAAAAAAGAAAAATCATTGCGAGAAACCAGTCAGGGAGGTTGTGTCCGGTATCACGAGTCCGAAGAGTTCAGGCGGACGGTTTTATTATCCAGAGAGAAAACTCGGATTTGGTATCACGAGACCGAAAAGTTTAGGTGGACGGTTTTATTATCAAGGGAGAAAACTCGGATTTGGTTCAAAGTTGGAAAGTAAAAAGGATTTTTTTCTTTTCTTTACGGGCTTGATAGCAATCCGGCCCACACTTGTGAGCCTCGGCCCAGGCCCAGTTAAGCACAGAGCTGTCAAGAGCTCGTCCTGTGTGTGAGATATCTTTCAGTTTCAGGTTCCAATCCGAGAGGTAGCAGTCTAGCAGACGTGGGGACCTGCCATTGGATGGCACTGGATGCGCTTCTCCCCCATATTCATCGGCCTGCCGCAGAACAGCATTCCCATTCCATCTCCGAGCTGCCATGCCACGACATGGACAACGAAACTCCGCTGCTGCATAATCCACCGACTACCAAGAAGCCTCCGAAAGCGGTCTCGTCGGCCTGAGACTTGGAGGCAAGCGCGCGAGGCCGCTGGAGCCATGGTTCTCGTGGCGCTGGGCTGCTCCCCCGCTCGCTCTCCCACTTCCAGGTATTGTGCCACTAACAACAGAGTGCCGTTTGTGGTTGGTTTTCTCTGTTGATGCTTGTGGACTCGATCAGGCTGGGGAGGTTTTTCAGATTTCAGAATGCGGTGGGGGGCGGCGGCAAGGTTTAGGTGCTATTGGAATCTCAAGCATGTTTGGGTGCTCCTGAATCTTGATGCTAAATCGAAATCCTACTTCAGTGGTGATCCAGCTACGGTGACTAGTAGTAATTAGTAACTTAAGCGAACCATGTTGTGACTATCCTTGTCATTGCTATTCTGGATGCAATGCTGATGAGTTTATTATGAGTACCAAAAAAACAGGAGATTTGCTGTAAAACTTACTTGGTTTTCTGGATGCCTTTCCGCTCTAAGTTTCTGTTGGTTTCGACTTGGCAGGAGAAAATGTAGCACCACCAGACAGAGAATCGTCAGATGCTCTCTGAATGAGGAAATGCCACCGAACAAACATGGAGTAATATCCAAGCAGATAATCTCTTGCTTTGCTGCTTCGCTCGTGTTCATCTCTCCACCTTGTCAGGTACCTATTTGTATGTTGATTTTGTTATGTTAGATCCCCTTGTATCATAGCAGAAAGAAACACAAATCTTAGAGATTATAAAGAGAAATTCCCGCATTATGTTCTAGCTTCTTAGTATATGCACAGCACGTACATATCACGAAAGGATAAGAACTTGGAGATCACATAAATATTAATGTTGAGCAAAGATTATACAGCACTGGATTCATTCAAGTCAGCAAAAATGGTTAAGAAGGAAATAATAAGAATATGATTACCAGTTAAAAATAGTATGCCGCGATATCGATGAACTCTTCTTGTTGACCAGGCTATTCCTGCAGAAACCTCTGCCCAGCTGGGCTTGTGCCAGATTGCAACAGTGGCAGCCATCGATAGTGCTTCAGTTCCTCTACAATTTGACAGCCCTTATGATGAAGGCAGCGCGGGGATGATGATGATGAGGGGTATGACTGCCAAGAACTTTGATCCAGTTCGCTACTCTGGTAGATGGTTTGAGGTAGCCTCACTGAAACGTGGATTTGCTGGTCAAGGACAAGAAGACTGTCATTGCACTCAGGTATTGTAATACCTGAAACATCGAACAGAATAGCACTAAGGAGTCACTTTGGTACTATATCGCTTCATCTGCATAATACCCCAATAATGTATCCTTTCTCAATTGTTACAACCTGATTTTGACGTCTTATTAACAAACTGCTTTTTGGCCTTTTGCAATAGATTTTCACGGGATGATATTCCCATACCCTTTGCATGATGTAGTCTGTAAGTGGATTGTTACAGAAATTTGCTGCCACTGCAGGGTGTGTATTCATTTGATGAGAAGTCACGCTCAATCCAGGTGGATACATTCTGTGTCCACGGTGGACCTGATGGATACATAACTGGTATTCGGGGCAGGGTGCAATGCCTGTCTGAAGAAGACATGGCGAGTGCTGAGACAGATCTTGAGAGACAGGAGATGATCCGTGAGAAATGCTTTCTTCGGTTCCCGACACTACCGTTCATACCCAAGGAACCCTATGATGTTCTTGCAACTGACTATGACAATTATGCAATTGTATCTGGAGCTAAGGATACAAGCTTTATTCAGGTGAGGAACTAAACTCTGAACTGCTGAAGGTTCTTTATTTTGCAGTTATAACCAGGTTCCTGCAAAAGAGCTTACAATCAAAATTTTACTAAGAACCGATAACATTGTCAACTGAACTATGCTAACTTTTAATCTTTTTTGTTAAGAACTGGACATTGAAAAGTAAGTTCTGTAGAATGGCAACATTAAGCAAGTATGAAAAGTATATCTTTACAGTAGTAAATACATCTGCATATCTGATGCCCTTGTAATGTGAAACATCATAAGCCCTAACTCATTTTTCTGCCACTGAACCAGATATACTCAAGAACACCTAACCCTGGGCCACAATTCATCGAGAAGTACAAGTCCTATGTTGCCAACTTCGGCTACGACCCGAGCAAGATCAAGGACACCCCGCAGGACTGTGAGTACATGTCCTCGGACCAGCTCGCCCTGATGATGTCGATGCCCGGGATGAATGAGGCCCTGACGAATCAGTTCCCAGATCTAAAGCTGAAGGCACCAATAGCACTGAACCCATTCACAAGTGTGTTTGAAACCCTGAAGAAACTGCTTGAACTGTACTTCAAGTAAAGGGAGTGTTAGTGTAGCATTCTTCAGTATCCAACTGTCCACTTCTCCACTTGGAGCCTCAATTGAATAAAGTTCAGTTCGCTTGTTCTGACATTTGGTAATCTGAATATTGGTAAATTCTTTGCCTTTTCCAGAAGAAACATTCAGTTTAGCATTCCTCCAAGCACATGGTACTGATCGACTTGAGCATCCAGTAACCTTGGTTTAAGCGTCTGAGGTAGAAGGTTAGAACTCACCATCAGAAAATCAACTTCCGTAAGAAACATTCAGTTTAGCATTCCTCCAAGCACATGGTACTGATCTACTTGAGCATCCAGTATTCTTGGTTTAAGCGTCTGAGGCCATGAGCTAGAAGGTTAGAACTCACCATCAGAAAATCGACTTCCGCTGCCTGATTTGCAAGCGCGCCAACAAATACCCTGTCTCTTTGCCTTGCTAAGCAGAAGGCAGGGGCGCCGCTCGAGTATCAGGTTGCTTCAGCAGCGGCATGTTGGAGTTCCAGTCACCGTTGAGAGATGCTGTGACAGCAGCAGACCAGCACTGAACCAGTGACGGACGGAGCCCAGCCTCTGTCGCAGGACCTGAGCGGCATGGTGAGGGAGGGGCGGCCTACCACGTCGCCGACTTCGGAGTATAGGGCGACGTACGCATTGGCATCGCGGTGTGTCACCAAAAGAGGGTGGCATTTCTTCCCTTTGTCGTCGGAGGCGGCTAGGGAGGACGGCGGCGCGGAGGCTTCGAGGGGTGGCCCTTCCGCCGCTGCCAGGGAGGACGACTGGTTGTGTGACTGTCCCCTCGTTTAACGCCGGCAACCAAATAGGAGTTAAAATGCCTGTAATTTGCTATGAACAAAAAAGATTAAGTAATGTTTCAAAGTTGTTACATTGCGTGGTTCAAAAAGAAAATTGTTCTATTGCGACGTGTTCAGCTTTGCCTATCTCACTTTTAAAGCAAAGACCGAGGCTATTTCTAATGGGGTTCTTTATTTTGGTTTTATTTTCATTATTAGCATGTCATGTAAGTTTCTCTGATGACGTGATATAAGAGAGGCAAGCGGTCGCCTGAATAGCTAGATGTGGCCAAACACTTGCAGTTGCGCTGTAACCTTCTGAGTTCTGCCTGGGCAGCCACAGCTGGAAGGTTCGGAGCCTAGCAACACTACTCTAGGATCACTCATGGCTCATCACTTGTTCAGTATCATAGGCTTCATGGGCTGTCCTGATTAAAGCAGCCAAGTGCCGCAGCGCCTTAAACCTTACTTTACGGGCCCACAGCATTTCTTCATAGACTCTGTAGCAAGCCACCTCTCGTAACCCTTTGTTTTTATACTTAGGTGCATCCTCTACCAGCGTTGAATAGTCATCTCCAAAAAGCTGAAAGAAACACACTTTGGGCCATTAATTGAATGAGCAACAACCTGACAGCATGTTTGCAAAATATTATGATTTACCTTTTTAAGATTGCCAGCTACAGTTTGTTCACCTTTAGGGTAACCTACTATCATGAGAGCAGTTGCAAGTTTGAGTAAATCCCAATCCTCAAAGTCAATGCCAGATATCTCCTTAAGGTGCTCACCAGCATAGTGCAAGGATTCAGCATGTTTTTTCACATTAAAATCACATTCATATACAAGACCAGTCGCCTCAATAATACTTCTATTAATCTGAATACAAGAAGCATCGATACATCACTAAAATAGAGCATAAGGCAAAATTTTCTGTTAAAATACTGTATACAGATAAGTCAGTTTTAAGGGCTCGCAAGTGCACATGGAGCTATCACGTGCAAAGCATTTTATGTTAGGGAATGAGGTAGGGAGCTCACTATCTCTGGTTTGACATCAAAGCGATAGCGATTCAGGACAAGTTTCATCCCTTCACACATTGGGTGGCAATCCTTGTTAGCAACCTTGGAGTATTCATCAGGCAATAAGTATGGCATTTGATTGTTCATTAGCTCCATATTGTTAGTGATCACTGATGTTTCACAAAGTTGCTCTGCCGTGGTCTCCAATAAAAAAATTACGACGCCGCAAGCGGCGCCTGAACATCCGATAAATTTTTTTTCATAGGACGCTCCGACGAAACATTAAAAATTACTTAGTGAAACATCAGTGATCACTATTTGCAACATTTTAAAAAATGACTATATGGTTTGATTTTGGTATAAAAAGTTTCTACCGCAATATGGACACTATATTTCATGCAATATTTACTATAAAATATATAGAAATAATAGTTGCAATATCGATACTTAACTATTGCAACATATATCGGAGTGTCCAATTTTTTTAAGATTTCGAACATCAGTTTTATAATCATTTTGTAGCATTACCGTAAAAGTAAAAGTTCAGAATATCTCGGCCTCGGATCGACCACGGCTTGGGATCCTCCAGCTTTGGTTGGCAGGCGAGCCCGAGCTCGGCTCATTGACAGCCCTCCCGCTCAGGGCTCAGGGCCTCACGTTCATCTCCTCCCTCTGTTTCTTGAACCTTTCCCTTCTCTCGGACTCTCTCCTCCCGTGCTCTTCCTTCCCTGGCGGCGACGACCGAGCGGCGGCGCCATTTGTCCTGTCTTCGCCCAGCCCTTTGCCGGCGACGAGCGCATCCTCCAGGTATGCCCGCCCCTTCTCTTTCCTTCTGCTGTGCGAGACGGAGCACCCCAAACCCTAACAAAACTATTTGTATTTGGATCTGAATCCAGTTACAATATATTACCTACTAACTTCTATTTCTTTTGCAAGAATTATCGGGTGTACATGTGTACACCCATGTCCTATGCTGGGTCCGCCCCTGGTCCATATAGGTTCTGATTAACCTCCGATTATTAACCTTTCACGCTGCGACATGATGCTGTATAACATTCAGAACCAGAAAATATGCATATATCTTTGCTTTTAATCCTCGTGAAAAATCCTTCCGGTACTGTGGGTCGTCCGTTTGATTCCAGGTCTAGGTTTGATGATTCCCATGCTCTGTTGCGTTTTACCCCCAAGGATCCTTCTATTTGGTGAAATAAGCTTGTGTTGATTTGTGACTAATTACGACTTGTTGATACCTGCGGTTATGCAGTTCTTTTGTTTCGATTTCTGTTCAAGATCAGATCAGTTCATTGATCAGTTTAATTGGGTAGCTCAGAAAATTTGAGATGTCAGCAAAACAGAAAAAATATTATTAGTGTCCAGCAGCAAATTGCCACTGATTTGTGGAGTCTTTTGGCAAAGACATTCCTTTTTAGTGGTCTGTAGCAAAATCCATGTTTGAAGGGTGTCCACCAGCCAATTTTGCTTTTTACGTTGTTGGTTGCAGACTGCGCCATGTAGCATGTGATAATTGCTCTACAAGAACTGCCTTCATTGGATTTCATTATTGGAATACAGACTGATGAACCATGTGTATTCTAGTAACTTATCATCATGTTTTGTCACCCTTCTCATTTTTTATGGCATTTCTTGCACAGCACCACTTTTCATGTTTAGAGGAGAAAAAGTAGGAAAACAAATGCCGATTGACACCAATAAGTTATTCTTACCCTTTTCAGATTCAGCTGCTTGAACAAAACAAGTAAAGATGGCATCAGAAGGGGATAAAGATGCACCTAGTGAAGCTCTGTCCATGGAGCAGTCATCAACTTCTGGTGCAAAGCGCAAGCGTGGTCGCCCAAGGAAATACGAGTACCCTGTATATGATGTACCACAAAAAGCACAACCCATTCAGAGTGTCCCACCTCTTCGCTGCACACAAGATGGCTTGAGTATTCGACAGGATGGGCTGCAGGCCAGCCATACATCAGGTGGCAGTGCTCATGGTAATCGGTCTGGTCGACCTAGGAATTCTGCTAACACGGTGAATAATTCTGACAACCAAGCATCCTATCATAACAATGCTCCTCTGCAACGTAATTCAGGAAAGGATGACGTTCTCGGCAAGCATTTTGTTGGCAAGCTGACAAAGAAAATTCCTGGATTTGCCCTCATTACGGTAAAAGTGAAGGACAATCAGGTGCTCAAAGGTTGGGTTCCAGATGAAAATAATCTCCGTCCAATAACACCTAAGGATGACCTTGCCCCAGAGCTCCCCATGCTTCGACCAAGCCAAGTTCGAAAGCGAGCATCAGCAATCCTCATGCAAGCAGCTCCTCCTGTGCCAATCCACTTGGAGGATGTTACACTTGCAAAGCCTCTGCAGATGAGGAGGCCTGCTGAGAAAACTATTGCTAAGCACACTGTCCCTCTTGCTCCAAGGCCTTACATGGGTTCTGCTGTTCTAGCAGCAGTACCTGTATCAATTTCACCCAGTAATCCTGAAATGAGAACTTTGGCCAAGCAGGATACTGAACCTGTGATCACACAATCATCAGTTGCTGCCGTGCCAATTAAATCCGCCCGTCCTGTATTGGTACCATGCAAACAAGTGGA
This sequence comes from Panicum hallii, assembly GCF_002211085.1. Lineage (NCBI taxonomy): Eukaryota > Viridiplantae > Streptophyta > Magnoliopsida > Poales > Poaceae > Panicum > Panicum hallii. Next base: position 44,732,950 of record NC_038048.1, on the reverse strand, counting down.
TAATCAAAATGAACTTCCTGGAAAGAAGTCTGTCAATGAGTTTCAGAAAGATTCGGAGTCTTCAAATGAAACTAAGGAGTCATCAGGTATGCTTTGCTGGATCCGATGTCCTGCTGAGTTTCAGATCATTGACTAGAAATCTCAAAACTGTTTTGTCCCGCAGACAAGTTTAGAAACTTTCCAACCCTGTTTATACATGATTACCAGGAAACTGCATTTCCCATCTGAGTTTTCAATCTCATAAATCTTTGCCACATTAATGTTTGTAAAATTTTCCTTTTGTAGTGATAGGTGAAAAAACAAACACTGCTCTTGTGGATGTAGTAGTCAAGGATTCTCCAGGTTAAATATAGTTTTTATTACACTCATCAAATTGAAATGAACATTACTATGGGTTCAAAGAGATTTAAACTAATGTAGCCTGATTTCTTTTCCTTTGGTTGCTATAGAGGGAAGGCAACTGCTTAATGTTCAAGTAATGGATGTGGTTAAGGAAACTTCTGGTAAGGTCTATAATTATATGCTTGAAATATAGCTGGCATAGTGCATGCAGTTTATGCGCTCTTTCTCCTGGCAGGCCAAACTCAGAATGTTGATGCAATAATTACTGATGAGATCAAGATAACATCAGGTACAATATAATTTTATACTCCTGATTCACATTTGTTATTGAAAGTGACCATTAAGTGGGGTATTTCTTCAGGCGTCGGAGATCAGCCAAATTCTGCAAATAGTGAGCAGCAGAGTTCTAAGGAGCCATCAGGTGATGTATGAGCCCAATATTTCCCACATTTTGAACTGGCCATGGTCTTATACTCTGAGTGTGAATATTTAGATATTACGGAACAATCTGAGCGGCTGAAGACACAGACCAGTGTCCTGAAAGGAGTTGATGGCTTAAAGTCAGGCGCCTCAGGTAAAAACTAATCCTTCACCTTTACTTTGACTGTTTCTAGTGGCATCTTCAACGACATCTGAATCCAGGTCAGATAGGACTGTAATCATTTGATTATACCCTTTTATCTGTGCAAAATAAAAATTCCTATGCATGTAGCAAACTTATATTTACTGAAAATATATCCAAGATGTCTAGTTATTACCCTACACTTTCTTGTACAGTGCTAAGCACATGCTAGATTTGTTGTCTGCCATGTGTAACTAGGCCATAACTTATTCTAACCAATTTTTAGAGGAGCTGTGCCTACGGCTGAAGCTTAAGTACAGGCAGTACACCATATCCATATAAATATGTACAGGCATTACCTGTATATTCTCTTGTTAAAAGTCTTCTTTTTTTACTGCAAGAGCTAATAAACTACTGTGGTGTTTAAATTTGTAATTCCAGATGATGTGCACCCTGCACGATGAACATGAAATGAAGTTTGACAGCAAATGAAAGCAGAGATCAAGTTTCAAGAAATGCAACACAGCTCCTGTTGTTTGGTGGAAGCTTGCAGTCTGGACTCTGGAATGTTTCCACCAATCTTATCATAATTTCAGTTGCATGGGGAGCTGGAGTTGTAGCGAATGGCTCAATGCTTTAGGTCTAGACTCTTATCGTTACAATTTAGTTTTGTTGCTCTCAGTTATTGGTGAGAGATTCAGTAGAGACGCCTCAAGTACTCATGCAGTAGAACTGTAAATAGAAAAAGAAACATACTTAATAGACTTAGCATATTTAGGAAAGCCACATCTGAATCTTCAGTTTTTATTGTACACATGGCTTATGACATTTAAGCCTTATTCTCAAAGCATCAGGAACACTGATTCTAAAGATAACTGGCAAGTGCTACTCGTCTCTGCTATTACCTAATTTCCCCAAAATACTTGCAACAAATTGTGTCCCTTCATATTGAGCATGACTAAGTTTATTTGCAGAATTCTTTTAACTGTGTCGTTGCCTTGCTATTGTTACCAGGCTGTCAAGCAGATCAACCTCATACAAGATGATCTTAACTTTTTGCCATATCATGGTCCCAGGAAAGCTTTACAACAAAAGATTATTTAGGCTCAGCACGGCCACTCGAAGATTTGCAAAGCCCTTCCAACAAATAACGAGTTATGTTGACAGCAATACAAATGTTGATCAGAAGCAGTTACACTTAGCAAGATGAATGTACATTAGCCTTGTGAAATAAGGCCTTCACTATCTTAATCATTCACAATGTCACATTGTACATCTCTTGGAAGAAGAAAAGGTATTGCTAAGACAAAACAAAGAATTGCTGCAATCTTCTCTCTATTTCATATTACTCCCCCATGGAAGTATGGAACCCACCTAAAAAGAATATTTCAGAAACCCACACAAACTATGAAGAATGGCAAAAGTTGCAAAGCCCTTCCAACTAAAATACGGACACAGACCAGCAACTGACAAGTGAATCAGGAGACTAGGCAAAATCGTGAGTCCTTTGAGACAAGAGACATACCCCAAACCAAAGGGGTAAACCAGGATTCTTCTAACAAAAGGAGATGTCACATTGGTCTGACAAGTTTACATGTATTTGCCTGGGATCATGCTGCTTGCAGCAGGAACCATGATGGGATGAATTGCCTGGAACGGCTGCACAAGTGGTGCAGGGCTTGGTACCTCCAATGGCAGATTCCCAGTTGCCATGACTTGAGGGGCCAAATATACAGGGGCGTTTCCTGGAGAAAAGATTTTGCATGTACTTCCATTGTCAGTTGAAATATGTATCTTCCATTCAAGAAAAAGAAACTGAACCTAAACATTGCAATATCATTTCTACAGTAGTCTCAACCATGACTTAGGTCCGTTACCTTGGAACTTCTGCATGCTAGCTTGGTATGAATTCAACATCACAGGGCGAGGCCATCCTTGAGAACCAATGGGTGTTCCATGTATTGCATCCTTCAATGAGAATCAAGAGTCAATGAAAAGATTAAATAGGTTAACTGATCAAAAGTAACAGAAAAGAACAGTTCCAACAGAAAAAAAAAAATCATTCCAGTTAACTAACGAACTGGAATGGGGACTGTTGCACAAAGATCAAGTAAGGTTTTATTAGACAGAAAATTAAGTTATCAAGTAAGAACATGAACAAAACATTCATCAATCTGTGTCAACACTTTACCCAAGGTCTAGGTTGATCAAGTAAGAACACTCACAAAAAACTTCTATGTTGGTATGTAAAACAACAACCTGTGCAACATCAGGACTGGCAGCAAAGATCCATCACATGAGAAGAACAATCACAGTTGCTGGAGTGTAAAGCTAAAATACTTTACCCAAGGTCTAGGTTTTAGTAGATGGAAAATTGAATTTTTTAGTAGATGGAAAATTGAATTCTCAAGTAAGATTTGGATAATTTCTGCCTATTCTGCCGATAAAGCAACACAGATGGCATATCTGTCTCTATGAAATGGGGACTATCGCACAAGTCATATAAATATAGCAAAGCAATTCTTTGCATCGTCTTCCTAGTCTTGATATATCCACTAAAGTCTTAAGACAATCAATAGTTGTGAATCACTCACCTGAGAAATTGGGTGAACATAAACAACAGGACTGAACTTCCCGGTCATCACCTATCATGTCATCACATAAATTTAATATATAATTTTGGAGACATGAGCATAATTTTACCCAAAAGAATAAAAAGTAGATGAGCAATCTCATTTAAAGAGCATGCAAACTTACATGCTGAGGACTAGGGCTATTGTAGGATGCTCCCATTTGCATGGGATGGTATGGTGTGCCAATTCTAGCTGGATCTAGCCTGGATGCATTATGCCCCACGACCTATGATGCAAAAATTTAAGCAGTATTAGAATTTAGAAGTATGATAATGTTAGAATCAAACATTCATGATAGAGGTAGGAAGCAAGCAAGATCAAATTTAGGTGTATTTGCACATATACTTGCACAAAGTACAATTGCAGAACATAAAAGAAAAGTTGTTAAAATAAGCCTTCAAACATCAAAAATACATTTGCATGTGAGCTAGTTTTTTAATTAAAAAAGACAGTTTAGAGGAAAAGGAGGTGTCACGTTCCTTGCATCGGAATGAAATTAAAGCTGATAAGCTGAAAGTTGGTGTGGACAATCTGCTACAGGTTCAAATTATTCATTTGACCCAGCAGAAAAATCAGATTAGATAGGTAATAAATAGCAATGGCTTGCATAGCTCAACCACAAAGCATGTGCATAGGAGCAAGTGCAAGAGCTCAAATATAGAACAAATAATAATGGAGTAACCCATGTGTAGCAATCAACTTGGCCTCAGGGAGGCATGATACAAGTTCCTATGTGATATTTCCCACTTTATCCAATGACAGGCAAAACTATTGAAACAATCATAAAGCACATAAGAAATAAATTGAAGTACTTACTGACTGAACATATTGAGGTGAAATGGCATAATTTGCAGGAGACAGGTTACTGCAATGAATCTTGTTGGATAGAGATGAAACGCCTGGTGCAGATTTTGGCTCATATACAGGTATGCCCGTTGGTACTTCAGGGGCACAGTGTGAGATGTAGTTTGAGTTAACAGGGGGCGCAGCTGCATGTGCTTGTCTAGAGCTTGCAAAAGATGGAGAAAAGACCTTTGCACAAGGATTGAGTTTAAATTCCTGAAATAATGGACCATTGCTCTATTAACATGGAAAAGAAACAGTCATAGAACGATTGGCATTTCAATAAATTTGTACAGCTAGAGAAGGGTCAAAACAAAAGATAAAATCAGCAAGCAATACTTGTAGGTCAGAAGTCAGATCACTAGAGAACTGTCAGTCTCACAATTCAAATTAAAGGAGTTCACCTTAGCATTGGTTTTGCTTGATGTGACAATCTTGGTAGCCGAATTATTGGCTGGTTGAGAGGTTTTAACATCTGAAGTCACCATGGGTGCGGGTATAACTGAGCTTGAAACAACATCAACTTTAGGCCCCATAGTTGCAGACCCGGAAACCCCATTCATGGACAAATATGGCCCCACATGTCCGGGAGAAGGGCTGACACTTGTAGCATTACCACTAACTGAGAAATTGAGCAGGTTTAACGCAAAGAAGAAAAAGGGTAAAAAAAATACTATCTTGGTACTAGAAGAAACAAAAGGGATTCATATGTTGACCATTTTTATTGACGGTGGCATTTTTCTCCTTACCCTCCATGGTGCATTTCTCAACTTGCCTGTGACAGAAATAGTATTAATTGAGTTACAACGATTAGAAGAATGAAGAACTTAATCAAGTTAAATAGATTGCTTGATATCTACATTTTGAATCAGCATGAGGGGGAAATTCACTTTGTCATTTACATTGGGGCCAAGTATGATGCATACATACAATCCAAAAGGGATAAATATGAAACAGTATGCGTAGCTTGACTTGAGAACATACTCAAGTGGAGATATATTTCCAGTTTTAGACATTTTCATGTCGTTTGCATATGAAGTCTGAGGCTTCAAGGATCCACTGGCAACCACCACATTGCAATCAGGAGTTCTACCAAAAATGGGTAGTGTGAGCCCCTGGGGAAAAGGAAAGGATGTCATGAACGCCAGTGATTAGACAATGCTTTGTAACGTACCACTGAATTAAGCCTACCTTTGCAATCACTTGAACAAGATCATCTGGGTGAACAACAAGAGTATCCACAAATGCTCCCAGCGACAGATTGGCGTCTCCCTTCCCATTTGCTATCTTCTTTGCTTTCTTTAGCACAACACCTGCTCAGTATAAAACCATCAATGCAATGTTTTTTTTGGCAACAGGAAAATAAGCTTTCATCTTTTAACATTTGGCGTTTCAACTCACGACACGGACGGTATAGTCAAACAAGGAATAAATGATGACCGGAAATTTGTCACATACTCTACTTGCACCCTAGAAATCAGGACCGCTCCTATGATCTCAGAAATGTCGTATAAGTTTTCCATGTAATCTATCCTTGAATCCAATCATGCTGTGGTGCCACGACAATGCAAAATCAGCGCTTCAACCAAGACCACGGAACGACGAGATCTTGGCCGCTAACAAAAGAAAGCATGCATAGCTGCATCACAGAGGGAACCAAACCCGGCGATCTCTGCCACTCGCCTCCAAATCCATCCCGACGTAACAAAAACTAACATCCGGCGAGCTCCCAGCGACCACAATCACCCGCCCGCCAAGCAGATCAAATGGATGCAGAGGAAAACGGGGCCACCAACTAGCCCGGCAGCATCCACTGTTCCACTCCACCCACTGTTGGATCACGTCCCGAACGCCAATCCCGCGATCCATCAAACCCAACGCGGCCACGCTCAACGAGACCCGCGAACGGGCAGGTTTCGACGAGAACGGGTGGGAGGGGCAAGAGGTTACGGTCGCTCACCGTATCCGTCGTTGACGCAGGCGGTGTGGAGGACGCCGTCGTAGGCGGATCCGTCGCGGACCTGCACCTCAACGGGGAGCCCCACCATGCAGACCGTGGCCAGCAGCAGCGCCTCGGCGAGGGACGGCGCCGCCGCCTTGGGCGGCGAGGGTGGCGGCGGCGGCTTCGCCTTCCGGGGGCGGGCCATGGGGGAGGGGGAGGGAAGGGGAGGCGACGAGCCGACCCGAAAAAGGCAAGGGGGAAAGGACCAAGGGGGGCGTGGCCGTGTGACTCGGTTCGGAGGTGGCAACGCACCGCAAGTGATGGCGCCTTTTGTTTTCCTTTCCGGGATGATTCGTTGCGCCACGCGAATCTTAAAGCCTCACTGACGGCGTGATTATGCAAATAATATTGGTTGTATATACAAAATAAAAACTCCGTTTGCCTTTATAGGTCAGATTCGCCCTGTGCTATCCTGGTCAAATTTCGTATCTAACAATTTAGTTATTAATCTATACTATAAAAGATCAAAAATAATTAAAAATATTTCTTACTCAGATCGAGCCCGCTGTACCCTCATTTTGAACTCATCAAGAAGGAGCGAGAGAGGTGGGAGGAAGTATATACCTATAAAAATCACGAATTGGTGAGTGTTTATGCCCCGAACCAATAGTTTTTTTCACTTGCCGTGATTCCCCGCCCGCCGCGTCCAAAATCACACTCACCAACCGCTGCCACACCCGCGCCCAAGCTCCCTCTCCTGCAACCTTTCCTCTCTCGCTTGCTTCTTCCCCCTCTCGCCGCTGCCGGCCCTTAGCATCCACAGGAGGAGTCCTTGTTGCGTGGCCGCCCGCCCGTGTGAGGACGTCGTCGAACGGCTGCGCCTATAACTGACCACCGCCGTGTCGGGTGGTCGAGCCCAGCCAGTAGCTCCTCAAACGCGTAGTCGACCGCCGCCGCCACGGAGCTCGGCAACAGCAACGCGCATGTGACGTCCTCCATCATATCCACCTCATCGCGCACAGGTGGTAGCTCTGCTCGACAACGAGCCGGAAACCCTCAGCCTTCGCCTTGGATGCGGTGGGCGACGGCGTTGTAATCACCGAGATCACACCTAGGGATACCGTCTTGCCGTCCTGCGCGAGCAGCACGAGCTCCTCCACCGCCATCGCCATGTAACCCTAGTTATTAGGATCGGACCGGACCGGCGATCGGAAAAAAAACCGCGAACCAGAGACTGCAGCGGTCCGGTTCACTTAAAAGACCCTCCATGCAATTGGACCGGTAAAAACCAGAAGAGCTGGCCGGTTTTTTAGAATGGTGAACCGGCCGGTCCATGCGAACCGGACGATTTTCATTTTTACCAATATTACCCCTCTGTGGATTCAGTACAACCTCATCTACCTAGGGGTATAAACGGAAAAGGCTGTTTTTCTCTCACGTTTAGGTTGCAGGCAAACTTTGGAGGGGAAAATTTTGACGAATCGCCTCATTTGGCGTGGCGGCGCATCTGGTGGAAGCGGAAAGGGCAGTGGCGCATGTAGCGGAGGTGAATCCGGCGGCGGAGGCCATCGATCCGCTTGCTGTTCTTCGCCGGAGGCAGCTGCTCTACCTCGTTAGGCGTCTCTGCCCGTTCTTCGCGGCGGCGGCCTGCCCGATGCCCTGTTCTTTGCCGGCAGTGGGCCAACGACCTGTCCATTCTGCGCCGGTGGCGGCCCCTCAACGGCTTGACCGCACCACCGCGGCCTTGCCTGCAGCCGTGCTGCTCTTCAACTGCAGCTGCAGCACGGGCCGACGACCGGCGGGGGCTCCAGTGCTTCACGGTTGCAAGCAGCAAGCCTCCAGCGGTCCACCCTGCACTTCCGGTCGTCCTCGTCATGGCTAATGGTCAGTAACTGAGTATACATATTACAGACTTTTAGACTCAAATGACTCAATTTGTATATTGTTCAGACTTCATAGATTTAGAGTTCAGAGTAGTATGCCGATTGGACAGAGCACACTTGCATGTCAACGGTTGCACGTATTCAGTAGATTTAGATGAAGAGGTGGAGTTGTGGAGACGGAGACGAAGAGGAACGCGACAGATGGACATGGTCAAGGGGCCAAATAGTCCATTCACTTGGATTGTAGACTAAAAACGAAAAAGAAAAGTGAGAAATTAAGAAAAGGAGAAAAATCCTCCAAATCGAAACAATTCGTAGGCAAAGGGTTATATTTTGAAAGGCTTGCGAAATGAGGTTAAAAAAGTGAGAAGTGCGAATTAAATATCAAATATCAAAATTTCTTCCCGCAACCGGTTCCCGTGCGATACATGAATGCTAGTTTAACAAACGATGAACTCACGCACAAGTTGGTGAAGGCTTCGAGACTTTAAAGAAAGGAGGAAAAGCATTGCCAAGGGTAAATAAGTGCGCAATTTTGGAATAAACTCAAACGTTGGCTTAATCTGATCGCGCTAACCGACTTTGTGCAAGCATCACTGCATCAGCATTGTGCTAACGGTATGCGTACAGAACCGCAACAGTCCACTGATAAGGATTTGCTCCTAGTACAAGCAACTGTTTAAGGATCTCTCATTTGCGAGTTAAGCTACGTTCAGAAAGACTTGTCGAAAGTTCAAATATACAAATTCTTAGGTGGCCGATTCCTGAAAATGTTATCACATCTCGTTTCGTAGTTCAATCGTATACTAAATCGTTTCTACGGTCACGACCATGATGGCAGCTAATGCTTCTACAGTCATGGTTGCAAAACATTTAACTGTTTGTGTTTAAACAAAGAAAGTGTTTCAAAACAATCATTGCCGAGCCACATTGCTCTCGACACATTCTGTCCTGAGTCATGCATGCCCATGTGCTAAATCAGAGAACAAAACAGAACTGTCCTGAAGTGACACAGCGAATCCAACGCGATAATAAAGTACCCAGAAAGATGCAACGGGAAGCAAACGGTACAGTGTACATATATAGCGTAACAGCAGATAGAAATACACATTAATATAATGCCACTAGATAGGAGAACACTGAGAGAAGCTAAGAAAGCATGTCTGAGCATAGCAATCACAGTAGACCACCACTTGTTCATAGCCATAACACAATGCCATAATAACAATAACATAAAATAGATGAAACCATGCAATGAGGCAATCAAAATCAGGAGCCTTCCGAAACCATCTCTCTATTGACAGGAGCTAGAGTGCAATATACCAGTGCCTCGAAATAACTTAATACGTCTCACAACCCAATGATTTGACTGAGAAAAACAGGCTTCACTGTAAGAAAGAAACAAAGCAGTGTCAGATTGGTAAATAAGGTTATGGACACTTTGTAATGTCAATTGATACTGGCACGTTGTAGTCTTGTAGACCATGCCGATGTCAAATATGGCATACATTTGTTATCAGATAGATAATTTTTTCACCATTAAATTCACAACACTTAATTATTTGAGAGCCTCACCTGTTGTTGCTGTGGCTGCTGTGCAGCTGGTTGCTGTTGGTAATTGGGATAACCAGCATAAGCACCATAACCATACATGTTAGGATCCTGAGGTTGTGCATAACCACCACCGTAAGCCTCATAGCCTTGTCCATAGCCAGCATAGTAACCACCAGCAGCAGCAGAAGCAGCAGCCCCACCCCATTGGTTGGAATCCTGCTGAGGCTGGGAATTTTCACATAAGTATTAGCACTTCAGCTACAGTTAAAACATGCTAAGAAAGAACATTGCTATGCAATGTGACATGAACCTGCTTGTTGGACAGGCTTCGACCCCATGAAAGCCGAACGTTCTGCCCCCCAATTAAGGTCCCTTGCAGCATCAGCAGCGCTTGCTCGGCAGAAGGTCTGAAAATGCGGTGTCAGAGTAACTAGGACGAAAATGCTCGACATATACATTTCAAAGGAACAGCTGAATAAAAAAGAAACAACTGAATAAGAGTCACCTGGTAACGAACTGAACAAAACCACATCTTTTCCCAACAGGGATCTTAACATGGACCACTTCTCCGTAAGGAGCAAAAACTTGTTTCAGGACATCTTCAGTGACGTTGGGATCAAGGCCACCAACGAATATCTAAAGACAAAGACAGACAAAAGTCAACAAAAACTGAAAGATGAATGACTGCTTTGCAGAAAAAAGAATTAAGAACGCACAGTGGTATTGTTAGGATCATTCTCAGACTGAGCTCCTTGAGAATTTGGTACTGTAAATGAAAGCAAAAAAAGTGAAGGAAACATATTGTAAGATTTACGAATATCAAAAGCTATAAAAGAATGCAATCGTGCAAAGGTTTGTTGGGCACTAAAGATGTTGGGTTAACACATATCAGACAGTAAGAACTTGTATACGTGTATTTCATATCATACAAAGAAGAATAGAAGGCATCACATTGTGCAATAAACATTAACGAAGTTAGCCCAACAATAAGAGCACATAGTTATGAAGAATGGTTGTAGAAACAACCTGACAGGTGCAACACTTAACTGACTAAACAACATACTCATGCGGATAAAGATTGCCAGTGAAGAAATAACAGATCATATGAAAATAAAAGCAGCCTAAGACCAAAAACAAAAGGCTGTTTTGAGTGTTAAAATCTCAGCTCAAATCATTGATTTAGCAGAATAAGGAAGGCTCAAACCATGCACGTGCTCATATATATATATATATATATATATATATATATATATATATGTATGTATGTATGTATGTATGTATGTATAAATCCAAGTTCAGGGAAACAAAGGAAAATAAATACAAAGTCAAGGACAACATAACCGAAATTAAATGAAAGAGAATAAAAATTTTACACCCCCCTCCCCACCCAAAAACAAACAAAGGTGTGTACGAAACTATCTTGTAGGAAAAGAAGGAAACAGCTAGTATTTCAAGCTCTACAAGTCCAAAATGAGCAAACAGATTTAATCCTGCCCTCGCTGAAGATGCAATAACAAGGTACCATGCTAACTTACCTGTGTACTTATCAAGAATGGGCGTATGAAAAGAAAATGTGCACTAAATGTATACATAGATGAAAACAGAATAAAACTAGCAACAGAAATAAATGGACAAGGCACCAGAAACTGAAGGAAACCAACTTTGAATTTAGGACATAAATGATTTACACTGACCTAAATGAGGCCACGCATTAAACATGAAATGCATCACAGCTCAGGTCAGTTCCAAGGCTCCTATTCATAGAGCCTGTTGGTATCCTGCTTCCAGATAACATGAGTTCCATGAGTCTACTATCGTTCTAGTGAATTAAATTATCCAAATTCACACTGGGAATGCTGTACTAGGGGGGATGACTTTTTTGAAGATAAGTGGTCGAAACCATGGCCTAGCTTCCATTTGAACACAAGTAATAAAACAACCAAAAAAGACAAACATGAACAGAACAAGGTAACCTCAAGGGGCACCAATCAGCAACATGTAGAAGCTAACAAGTATCAAAGGGGCACGAGGTTAGCCATGCTTACCTCTTTCTTGAACTCCTGTTGTTTTCCTACTTGCTGCAGGACCAATACGCATAGGCCTGGATGAACAAGGCATTCCATTCATTTCCGTCATTGCACGAGCTTGCTCAGTAGGATCACCAAATTTCACAAACCCATAGCCCTTCGAACGCATTGTCAATTTATCAGTCACAACTTTTGCACCCTTCACCGAAGGATAATGAACCCTGAATGTCTCTTGTAATAAGTAATCTGTAACATCTGCTGCCAAATCCCCCACGAAAATAGTATAGTCAGGGGTATCATCACGCTTTTCACCAGCACTGGCCCAGTTCAGCCGGAATGTCAACTCAACATTGGGCATCATTTGCCCATTGTATGTTTGAAGAACTCGCTCTGCAGCTGCACGGCTTGTAAATTCAACAAAGCCATAACCCTGGAGCTGCCCTGAATTCTTGTCACGGATGAGCTTCACAGATTGAACCTGCAAATTAACATAAATGTAATGTAAGTAAAGCGTCAGGAAATCATAAATGCATGGAGAAATATTGCTACCTTGCAGTTCTTGTGATCTGAGCAGCATAACAATAAACATCAACCAGTACACTAAAAACTGGTGCATATAAATAGTTTTGCACAGCAATTTACATGGCTGCTAAACATTATTATCACCCATGTGCGAAAGACAAATTGGGGAAAACAAAAGAAATACAGAAAGCGATGGTTTTAGGTTACTTCACCAGATACAATTCTCGCTAGATCATGGTATCAAACTCACGAAAACAAATTTAAAATTACTGGTTCCAAAATCACATATAACCTAGCCCAAAGCTTGATTATTACAAGAGAATCTAGAAAATCTACCAAGTAACTCGTACCCTTGAGCTTCAGTCGTTAGCAGTCATACGAAATTCACAACAAAATCTACATAAATCATGAGATTTTACAGCGGCACCTATTAGCAACAGCAATGCGCCGTATCTGAAATTCCGAGAAGAGCACAGCCCTAGAAATCATGCGCAAGCACAACCAGCATCAGATCGGACCGCATACCTCCCCGGTGCTGGCGAAGCATCCGTAGATGTAGTTCTCGTCCATCCAGTACTGCAGGTCCCCGATCCAGAGCGTCCTGACCTCGTCCGCCGCCGCGGGGGCCGCCGGCGCCGGCGCTGGAGGCGCGGCGTAGTACGGCTGAGGGGGTGGCGCCTGCCCGTAGTGAGCCTGCGGCGGCTGCTGGGCCCACATCGCCGGCGTCTGCTGCGGCGGCGGCGCGCCGTACTGCTGCGCCATCGGCGGCGGGATCCCACCCCACTGCGGCGGCTGCCCGCCCGCGGGTGGTGGTGGCGCCATACCCGGCTGCTGCTGCGGCGGCGGGGGCTGCTGCATCATGGCGACTCGGCGAGAGGCCCTAACCCTAGCCGAGACGAGACGAGCGCGAGAAAGAGAGAGGAACAGCGGACCAGGAGGAGACGGGGAATGGAGGGGAGAAGTGGAGAACTCGTCACGGTTGAGATTTTGTCTCTACGCGGAGACTTCACGTGGGCCGTGGGCCGTGGGCCGTGTGGTCCAGTTTGTGTCGGTACTTCTTGCTTCGCGTCATACAGCTGGAATGCTGGATTGAGCCTGCACGATGCTGGAGTGATTATATTACCGGATATACTAGTATAAGAAGAAACTTACGTTGGAAGAGCCGGGACGATGCTTCAGTGATTATATTATCCCATATACGGAGTAGTATAAGGAACTTTGCTTTGTCAAAAAAAGAATAGTTAGCCGCATCTCATGAAGATGTTTCAGTGCAGGTCTGGTCATGTTCATGAACCCAAGGCAAAAGGATATTTCTGACAGCATCGTCAAACTTTTAGCAGATATAATATACATCTATATCTTGACCATGTAGTGACATGGTGAACATAGCCAGGTCGGTCAACCTCAGTTGGGTCTGGGTGAGATGTCATAGCACGTCATGAAAACACAGAGTCATCTGTACTCCGGTCGGTATCATCACAAGGTTTTCAAGTAATTCAGAAAATATCTGAATCAATTCTTTAATCTTTATCCACTATGCTCTGAAGAACTCGTTTGCTTGCTGCATAGTGCATATAGCACAGAGGTACACTTAGTGCATCGAAGTCACGCCTTAAAAATAGAACCTGAAGATATATGCATTGTCATGGATAAATCATAGACATCAGATGGGGCCTGCAGACTGGTTCAGGACAAATGCAACATAAATCATGATGCATCCCACGGGATACAGAAATGCAGGACACGAAATCTGATGCTGACAGAGATCGTGGGCACTGATATGGGATCGAAAGGGGCAATCACAGTCACTCTGCTTACATATCGCAATTTGAGGAGGAGGAGGAGGGGGGGGGGGGGGGCAAATATGATTGGAGACTGAAGCATGAATGGGCAGCAACCCAAATTCTGAAGTTCAGAATTTCGTTCAGTACTGACAATTAGACATTCAGACAATAAGAATATATAGATGGATAGCATATGAAAATGCCCGAACCTACAGAAATTTTACATTAAAAGAGCTAGAGTCAATTTATCATGGATTCATGTTACTGTTCTTACATGCTTGAGAAGTCTTACTCCCAAGATATCACAGTAAAGCACAAGACTTCAGATAACCAAAGGCATCTAAAATTCAGTATCACTCACTGGTCACCGGTGCTGATTATCACTCCAAATGCATGACACCTTGTCCAAAATCTCCTTCAAAACCAAAGGGCAGCTTGCAACAAGATGATTGAATCCGTCGGATTCCATGACTGGGCCAAGCATGTTGGGCGAGGCCATGAACCCGATGCAAGCTCGTTGCAGCTGGGAGCAGTTGTGCTGCTCTGCTAAGGCTAGTGTGGTCGCCACCGTTTCCACATCAATGGCTTCGCTGAGCTTACTCTCACACATCAACCTTAGCCTCTCTACTCCATACCGGTCAGCGGCAACTAGCAAGTGCTGCATCGCCGCGTTCCGACCATCATTGCAGCTATCTGGCAGACGATCCGTGTAGATGAAGTGGAGGAGTGCCTCGAAGATTGACGGCTCCACGTCATCGATCCTGATACAGCTTGTAGCTTTCTCCTTCATCGGACCAAAGAGCTCGGCTCTAAACACCGGAGACCGGTAAGCCAGAACACATCTATGGGCACGGAACGATTGGCCATCCACATTGAATGTCACGTCTGCCCCTTCACCATCTTTCAGCATCTCCCCGAAATCCTGGTGCAGGTTCGGCGGCGGGACGACAACCGAGTTCATTTCGTCCTCCACCGTGCGGGACTCGATCACGACAGTCAGGACGCACCTGATCGTCAGGCTGTCCTTGTGGAGGTACGGCGAGCCCGTCAGCAGCTTGGATTTCTCGATGAACTTGATGAAGCCCCAGTTGTCGCTGGCCGGAGAGAAGGTGTGCTTCATGTAGGGGTTGGTCGTCTGCTGGGACATCCTCCCGTCCCTCTCGAGCAGGTTCAGGGTGAACCGGGCCCTGACGCCGGCCGCCAGCTGCCGGTTGAAGTAGTACAGGAATGCGGACACGTGGCCGAGGCAGCCCGCCGTGGCGCCGTCCGGGTAGAACCGGACGGCCCAGTCGCGGCCGCCGGCGGCGAAGGTGCTGGAGCTGACGTACCTGCCGACGCCCATGCCATCGAGCAGCGAGTAGTCGGTCACCTTGAAGTCGTGCACCGCGGTGACGGACTTCGTAAGGCTCGTCGACGACGTCTTGGGCAGGCTGAATACATCCGGGACAGCCGAGCCGCCGCCGTGGTGAGCCGTGTCGAGGAGGGACGACGGCGCGATCGGCTGCGGAGGCCCCGCGACCGATCTTGCATCCATGAGGCCGATCAAAAGCCGCGCGATGAGCTATCCGACCGCCCTCAACGGCGAATCAGCCCTTCGGGGCGGATCGGCGGCGACGGCGAGCAAAGCGGCTAGCGCGCCGTTGATGCAAACCCTAGCTGATGATGGAATCGAACTCGAACATCGTCGGGAATTTTGGGGGAGAGATGGAGGGGAACAGATCCACAGCACGCCCGGGCAGCCTGGTCTTGGAATATCATCAGGGATTGGGAGAGCAACAAATCCCCCGGGGTCGGGCGCCGTTCGTTTAAACCCCTCCCGATGGCTGCGGCGGTGCGACCTGCCGCTGCCGGAGGGAGTCAGGGACGGGACTGGGGGGGGAGGAAGTTCGCGGAAGAAAACCCTCTGCTCCCTCGTGCGCGGTGCGCGCACGGAGAAAACCCCCCGCCGCGGCCCCGCTGCGGTCGTCGGGTCAGGTCAGGTGCGGGAGTGTGCCGTGGGCCCGCTGCCCGTGCGCACGTGTGGGGTCGCTAAAATTTCGTGACCCGACGACATTGGCCCAGCTCTGCGAGAGCCGCGGAGGCCCAATGCAAAGGGCCCGGTCTGTAGCCGCGGCGGCTGGCCAGGAGACGGATCGAAGCCCAGAGGCCAGAGCTCAGGAGACAGATCGTCTGAGATTGCTAGTTGCACGGCAAAGGACAAGCTCCACTTCCTCCGTGCACATGGCGCGGATGGCACTTGGGCATGAGCGACAGAGAGCTATGTATATGTTCAAACAAGAAAGCATAGCTAAAAATAATAGTAAACACTTCAAAACCTTCGCGCACGTTCCAAGCGAGAGGAGTTCCAATGCAGAGTTTGCAGCAAACAGTTCACATGATAACAAGATCTCGACTACAAAAGGTAAAACTCAGCGCTAGACTGAACAAAGAACTCCTTACTGATCAATTCTGGCTGATGTGGTCGTCTAAAATCTCCTTTGTAACCAAAGGGCAGCTTGCACTGAGATGCTTGAATCCCTCTGTTTCCATGACAGCGCCAAGCACATCTCGACAGTCAATGAATTTCAGGCAAACATCTCTGAGCTGCACGCACTGGTGCTGCTCGGCTAAAGCTAGCGTGGTTGCAACTGCCTGCACGTCAAGCCAACTGCACAGCTTCTCTTCGCGCATCAAGCGTAGCCTGTCCAACCCATACCGATCTGCGGCAACTAGCAGGTGCTGCATTGCCACAATCCTATCCGCGTTGTCATTGCAGTCATCTGGCACGGAATCTGTTTAGGGACCAGTTTGGTAGAGCTCCCGGAAATGATTCTCTGCTGAATCCAGTAATAGCTCTGCCAAACAGTTTTTCAGAGAGAAGTGATTCTCTGCTAATTCTGTGGAGTGATTCTCTGAAATGAACTAAGAGGCTGGAAGCTGAAAAAAGTAGCTTCTCCTGATTCTGTGAAGTGATTCTTCATCCTGATTTTAAGAGTTTATGCTAGAGAATGACCTTTAGCCATAAAATCACTTCTCTTAGAGAATCAGCTCCCACAGAGAATCAGCATAAGTTGGAGCTCTACCAAACTGGCCCGAAGTAGAGTAGCCACCCGAAGACAGTCGGCTCCATGTCATGGATCTTGATGTGCTGCGTCGCCTTCTCCTTCATCTCGCCGAAAAGCTCCGCCCTGAAGACCACGGACCGCGCGGCCAGAACGTACCTGTGGGCATGGAACAATTGGTCGCCCACACTGAATGTCACATCCGTGCCTTCCCCGTCCTTCAGCATGTTGGCAAGATCTTGATGCAGGTTTGACTGAGGGACTTCGATGGCCATCTTGGTCTGCCGTTGGGCCTGTTTGGCTCCGCTTCTAGCCCCGCTTCTTAGCAATTTTAAGCGGCTACCCGGCCAAACGCTTCGCTTCTTGAAGCGCTTCCCCCGCCAGCGCTTCCCCGACCTCGTTCAGAAACGCGGGTAACGAGCAGCGGGAGCGGACCAGCTTCTAGACCGCTTCCCCGCGCCGGCCCCTGCCTCCCCGCGCCGGCCCCCGCCTCCCCCCGCGCGCCGACCCCCGCCTCCCCCCGCGCCGGCCCCCGCGTCCCCCCGCGTCCCTCCCCCGCCCCACGCGCCGGCCCCCGCCTCCCCCGCGCCCCGCGGCGGCCCCTGCGCCGCTCCCCCGCCTCCCCCCGCGCCGGCGGCCCCTCCCCCGCCCCACGCGCCGGCCCCCGCCTCCCCCGCGCGCCGGCCCCCGCTTCCCCGCTCTGGCCCCCGCCTCCCCCCGCCCCCGCGGCGGCCCCGGCGCCGCTTCCCCGCGCCGGCCCCCGCCTCCCCCCGCGCCGGCGGCCCTTGCGCAGCTCCCCCGCGCCGGCCTCCGCTCCCCGCGCCCGCCTCCGCCCCCGGCCTCTGCCCCCGCTCCCCGCGCCCGGCGGCGGCCCCCGCCCCCCGTGCCCCGCGCCGGCCCCGCCCCCGAGCCCGCCTCCGCCCCCGCGCCCGCCTTCGTCCCCGTGCCCGGCGCCGGCCCCCGCCCCCGCGCCCTGCGCCGCCCTGCGCCGGCCCCCGCCCCCGCCCCCGGCGCCGGTCTGCGCCGGCCCACCCCCCCCCCCCCACCCGCCCTGCGCCGGCTTTTGGCTCCTAATTGCATGATTAATTGTATCATTATCTTGCTTGACAGTAATCTATGATTAATTTTATGATATATTAATTGTTAATAATTTATAAACAAGTTTCAGCTGTGCCAAACAGGGCCTGTGACCAGCTGCTTCTCTTGCCAGCTAACCACCAGCTGGTTTCTGAATAAGTTTCAGCTGTGCCAAACAGGGCCGTTTAATGATAGTTAGGACGCACCTGATCGTGAAGCGATCGTTGGACCTGAGTAGCAACTCCTTCAGATGAGATTTCTTGATGAACAGACTGCCCCACTTCTCGTGACCTGTCGGCTCATCGGTGCTGTGGCTGCGAGTCACCCGTACCCTTTTCCCATCGCTAGTCCTCCACACCTTTCTTCTCTCCCTTCCTCCTCTTGCTTTTTACCCTGAATTACGATCTTTGTCGAGTAAACTTAAACTGAACTTGGTCCTCCTAGGCGCTGCCGATCCTCCTCCAAGGAAACACAGGTAGATCGACACACAATCAGCAAGTCCCTTCATCCAGCATCCGTTGGGGTAGAGCCTACAGCATCCATCGGGGTTGAGCCTGATGTTCCAGTCGCAGCCGCCGCCGCTGAAGGTTCTGGAGCTAACGTACTTGCCAATGCCCACGCCTTCGAGCAGCGAGAAGTTGGTAACCTCGAAGGTGCGCGTCGCCGTGATGCTCTCCATTACAAATCTTGACGACTTCTCCGGTAGAATTTGTTTGACTCGCGAGCTGTTAGCCATGGTGGAGATGGCGCAATGGAGAAAGGGCAACGGGCGAAAAGCTTGAAGAGAACACGGCCACGCCCTTCACGATCATCTTATAAGTACCAGAACTAGGAGGACTCCTAGGCCTGTGCAACTCCAATTAGTACTGGCCGGAGAGATACGATGAAAAAAAAATAAGAGTTTCAGTTTTAAATTAATTTGAAGATAAATCATAACCATGATGAAAATTGTATACAGAAAATGAACATATCTAAACATACTCATCAAGTGATTTAAGATATAACATTGCAGCAGCAAGATCAACCCTAATCAGATCGTACTAGGCATGAAAGATATAGTTAGGGACAGAAAACCGTACATTTCTTGCCTGACCGGAATAACCGGGTAAAGAAGACGACAGCGACGATCAGCACCTCCGCGCGCTTGACGACGCCGAGTCACGCCCCACTGATGAGGAAGAAGACGAGCCGTGGCGATGAGGACGCAGAGGACGGCAATGTGGAAGCGTTCGAGCGGCCGCGCAGAGCACTTCCCAAAAACCTTATTCGCTCTCTCCCGGCGCAGGATTAAGGACGAGATTCCGGAGACCCGCTCTCCCGATCGCCGGTGCACGCCGACAAATGGGATGAAGTAGCGTATGCGGCGGCGCAGCAGGCAGGTTGAAGTGTGTTGTGCGTCTTCTGTATATGTTTTTTCCTTCGGCACCCACGCGTATTTATAGGAAGGAACCACTAGGGTTTTTGGCGTCCCAAAAACCAAGTCGGTTACTGAGTCCTAAAATTCCGCGCGTGAAATCTGTAACAGATTCGAAGTGGCAAAATAAATCTGCGTGAAATCCGTAACAGATTCGAAGTGGCAAAACAAATCTGCAAAAGGAAGTCGCGTGCCCGCAAGGATTGGACCGGATTTTGGCGGACCATTCACGCGCACGTCGCGTGCCCTTCGCCCGAGACCGGCGAGGCGAGCAAGCGCACGCGTGTGTTTTTCTTTCTTCCTCTCACCCACACTTGCAAGAGCATGGAGAGCATCCAACTATTTAAGTTAGGTTTTCTCCACCTCCACTAGCAAGGTGGGACTAAGTCGTTGCCATGCACTTTTGCACTAATGGGTCTTTGAGATTTTATTGAAATTATTTGGATTTACATGGTGGGCTTTTGGACTAATAGGCCCAAATATTCCAACAAAATATATATTGCATTGTAATCAAACCATTGCCTATTTTGTGCATTGAGGACTTCTTTACGTTGAGAACAAGGACTGGAGTATAGGTCAGGGAGACAAGGAAAGATGCTGGATATGAATGATCCAAGGGGAGAAACAATACCCTTCTGATCATGAGTTCGTGACAATAGCAGATGACATGGGCAGAGGCTGAGAGGTTCTCCTAGAGTTATCACTATAGATGGCTGTTGAAAATAATAATGCATGCTTGAGAAGGTTCTACAAGAATTTGAAAATGGCAAGAGTGAGAAGTTGTCATGCTTCATGGTAAGACAAGAAGTCTCTAGAATTATATATTTTGCATAGTTGTATAAGGATGATGAAAATTCTAAAGATAGATATTTTGTAAATAAGAGTGTGGAAGTTGCCACATGGCAACACCACAACATCCATAAGCACCTATAAATAGGGGTATTCTCATCTCCCTTGCCATATCATAGCATAAGGGGTCTTAAGCAGGAGGTGGCATGGTAGTAATACAGTGCAGTAGTGTCATGATAGGGCAGCCACGTAGGGAGTGCACGAGTCTTTGTGTTGTATCAAGTTTATCGTGGTGAATAAAGAGTTGAGTCCCCATATAGTGTTGGTCTCCGTACTGGCGTCGGTGTCAAGATCTCCTTAGAGTAGTGTGGGTTTAGGATCCACTGAATAAGTAGTAGCACGCTACTTTGTGCCGCTTCTAGAAAGTCGGTGCATCGAGGCGCCAGTTTCTTAACAATGGCCAAACGGGCCGTCCGGCCCAGCACGACACAAGGGCAAGATCATCGTGCCGGCCATGTCGGCCTGCTAGGCCGTGGCAAGCGGAGCTGAGAGGTCGGTGGCCGGCGGGAGTTTGAAGTGCGGAGGAAGGTCGGAGCGGCAGCCAACGGAGCGGGGAGGCTGTGCGGGAGGCCGGAGTGAGAAGACCACGTCGTCCATGGTCATGGTTGTCTTATATCTATAAAATTTAGAAAATAATTGTATGCCTGAATTAGAACTTCTAAACCTACTTAAAACTGTCGTGACAACTGAATCGTAACTATATAAGTTGTCGGCCAATCAGAAAAGATCAGATATCCCATATTTTTTTAAAAGAAGGTTCAAATAACTCCCCTTAAATATGGCGAAAGTCTGTATAATAAACTTCTAAACTATTTTTAATTCTATTTTACCCTTAGTATGATTATATTTTTTTGAAATAAAACCTTAGTACCATTAGTCTTTTTCTGTTTACATGAATCGATAGGTTAAGCCATCGCAGTAGAATTGACGCATGACTTTTACTCTTTCGATGTTGGTTGTCTTTTAAAACATGGAAAATACATTAGAGTTTCGGACGTACGACAAATAGAAACTGTTTAACTAAACTCCTTGAGACGCGAGCTTGTCTAAAATATCCAACAAGACGAAAGGGCAGCTTGCGGCGAGATGATCAAACCCTTCGCTTTTCATGACAGCACCAAGCACACCCCGTGAAGATATAAACCGGATACAGGCGTTCTTGAGCTCCACGCAGTGGTGCTGCTCGGCCAAAGCGAGTGTGGTCGCACCCGTCTCCGCGTCGATGCTGCTGCACATCTTCGCTTCGCACATCAGCCTCAGCCTGCCCAGCCCATACCGATCCGCGGCGACCAGCAGGTGCTGCAACGGCGGGACATTTCCGTCGGCGCCGCAGTCATCCGGCAGAGCATCCGTGTAGACGAAGTGGAGGAGCGCCTCGAAGGTGGAAGGCTCCACGTCGTCGACCTTGATGTGCCTCGCAGCCTTCTCCTTCATCGGGCCGAAGAGCTCCGGCCGCCAGGACGCACCTGTGAGCCGGGAACAACTGGCCGCCCACACTGAACGTCACATCCGCGAGCATGCTCGCGAGGTCCTGCAGCAGGTTCGACTCCGGGACGGCAATGGCGCCGCTCACTGCATCTTCGACACGGGGAGGTTTTATGACGGTCAAGACACACCTGATCGTGAAGCGGTTGTTGTTGCCGCGCAGCACCGGCTGCAGGCTGGATTTCTCGATGAAGTTGCTCCAGCCAACGCCGTGAATCGCCGAGTCGACGAAGGTATACTGGCCGTTTTGCTGCTCCGCCACCTGACCATCTTTGCCCAGGATACTCAGGCTGAACTTAACCCTCTCACCCGCCTGCCCTCCTTGAGGACTCAGGTAGGCCGAGACATGAGCTTTGCTGTCCGCTTTGTCTCCGTCAGGGAAGAGCTCGATCATCCAGTGGCAGCCGCCAACGCTGAAGTTTCTCGAGGTGACGAACTTGCCGAGGCCCATGCCTTCGAGCAGCGGGAAGTTGATCACCTCGAAGTTGTGCGCCGCGGTGGTGGCCTGTGTCAGGCAACTCGACGACGTCTCCGGCAGGGATTGGTCGTTGGCCGACGAAGCAGAGGCGTCAGCCATGGCGAAAGGTAGGAGGAGGGTTGAATAGAGGGCAAAGGGAAAATTAACAAATCCACACCGCACCCTGGCCGCCTAGCTCACCGATGTAATTACCTCTTCCGCTGGCATCTCCTGTAAATCGGGCGCATCCATGCTGTGTGGGCAGCAACCAGACGGGTTCCAGTGCCACGAAGGTCATCTCGATTGTCGTCATCGCTACGCATGATGGCGCGTGACAGGACGCCAGCGGTGGACGAGCGCTCGGACGCTGTAGTTCGCGGGCTAACCAGTTCATTAATCATTAGTGGTGCTGCGGCAGGAGCGGCTGGTTGGACCGTGGTCGAGCTGCAAGGCCCGAGCGGTGCGGTTGATGCGGAGGTGCGCAACGCCTGTGGACATCCGCTGCATCGCCACTGACCGCCTCAACGAGTCGTCATACCAGTATGCCGCCGCCGCCACATTTCAGTAAACTGGTAGATGTCATTGCTTCTTTGCTTTACTTATAGATCCTGCCATTCCTGAAGCCTTACCATCCAAGGCAAAAGAACACCTTTCTATATCACTCACAATCGTCCAGTCACAGGCAGCATCACTGACCATTGTGGCCGCTGTTATTCAAGACAACGCTCTATATCTCCAAGGATTAAATAGGCAGTGAAAGCACGAACGACGTTACGTTAGCAACACGTACGCAAGTTCTATGGGCGCGGCGTAGCGCGCCGCCCGTCCTAGTTATATTATACATACAGGATAAGGAGTTAGCGTATTGTCCCAAGGCCAGGATTACTAGCTAATTCGTCGAGGATACTGATCGAGTACGAACTGTGAACAGCCAAAACTCTAGGTACACTACTGAGACATGACACATGAGCAGGTTTTTTACCGGCGCTCGTGCCGTCGGGGTACACGCTGAGGTTCCAGTCGCAGCCGCCGACGCTGAAGTTGCACGAGCTGACAGTGTTTGCCGACGTCCATGCCCTCAAGCGAGCAGCGAGAAATCGGGCACCTGGAACTTGTGTGCCACGGTGACGCTAGCTGTGTGTCAGGCATGTCGACGACACGTCTCTCGCCGGGGAACTGGTTGCTCGATGAAGAGCTTGAGTTGCTAGCCATGGCAAAGACAGATGAATACACGGTAGTATAGTAGGGCTAAAAAAGGTTGAAGAAAAGCTTGCCCAAGTCAACGTTCGTGTCACAGATAGATGAATACGTTTAGAGAGGTTGACATGAAAGTGTTTCAGCACTTGGCAGAAATCATGATGATCGATATATAGATCGGCCCAACTTGGCATGCAGCCAATAGCAACACTGAAACCAACTGGAGTTCTGGTTACATGGAATCAATATCCAACCGAGCGGGAACCGGCACAAGCTGTTGGAGTGCATGAACGAAATAACCTCACGTGAAGCAAATAAGAGGGTGGACTTGATAAAATGAAAATTATCTGCACCAAACTATAAGAACGAAGATCTTTTTTTTTGAAACTAGCTATATAAGAAGATCAACAATGAAGACTAGTGAAATTTATCGTGTTTTTCCAGTGCCATCGGCCACAATGATCCGGCCGCTGATGTTTTTCTGCCAAGATTTTCAGAAAAAATTTGAACAAAGCCTATTCACCCCCCTCTAGACCTAGTGTTGGTCCTTTCAACATTATTCTTGAATACGAATTCAGCCATGCAACAAGCTGAGTGATACACTGGTCATATAAGAGAAATCTGATAAGAGGTAGAACTGCAACTCATTACTCTAGCTTACTCTTGCATGACTAAGGACTTTATCAGTTTTTTCTAGTGCCACCAGGCAGACAGACACACATTATTCTTGAATAGTTCAGCCATGCAATAGGCCACACACTGATACCGTGCTCACGTGAGAGAAATCTGATAAGAGCAACAACTAAGACTCATAGCTCTTGCAACCTTGCATGATCAGAGATGCTGCACACTCGTCCTCCTCCTCCCGAATGTGGCAGTCTTCTCTGAAATCTCCTCTAGGATCAAAGGGCAACTTTCCTTGAGATGTCTGAACCCATCGGTTTCCATGATAGGACCGAGCACGTCCCTTAAGGCAATAAATCTGAGGCAGGCATCTTTGAGCCGTTCACAGTTGTGCTGCTCCGCCAAAGCTAGGGTGGTGGCAACCGTCTGCACATCAATGCCCTGGCATGGCTTGGCTTCGCACAACGCCCTCAGCCTCTCAAGTCCGTATCTGTCCGCAGCAACCAGCAAGTGCTGCATTGTCGTATTTTCGTCAGAGTTGCAGCTATCTGGCAGGGAATCGGCGTACATGAAGTGAAGAAGCCCTTCAAAGATGGTAGGATCCATGTCGTTGATCTTAACAGGCTGTGCAGAATTCTTGTTCAGTGGGCCAAAGAGCTCCGCATCGAAGACAGGTGATCTTGCAGACAGCACACACCTGTGGGCATGGAACAGGTGGCCATCTACGTCGAATGTGACGTCGACGCCCTTGCCATCCTTCAACATGTGCTCAAGATCTTGGTGCAAGTTTGCCGGTGGGACACTGATGGTTGTGTTCGCATCTTCAGTTCGGGACTTGAAGACAGTTAGAAGACACCTGATGGTGAGGGAGTCGTCGTTGAGGTACAGAAAGTGTCGCAACTTGTATTTCTCAATGAAAGAAGGAATGCCCCAACTCCATTCTCCATGTTCCACATTGAAGGTACGCATCCATGGCCTGTCGTCTCCCAGCATCGGAAGCTTCGATACTCTACCATCTCTATGCACCATACTTAGGCTGACCTTCGCCCTCACGCTCGTCGCTTCTCCTCCGCTAAATTAAAGCACAAGAACACCGAGACAACGGCATCTTGGTTCTCCTTCCAGAGCCCGTCCGGGCAGAGCCTGATGTTCCAGTCGTAGCCGCCGACGGTGAAGGTGCTCGAGCTCACGAACTCGCCGATGCCCATGCCGTCGAGCTGCGAGAAATCGGTCACTTCGAAGTTGTGCGTGGCGGTGAAGGTCTCCGTCACGCACCTCGACGACTTCGTCTCGTGTAAGCCCTCCTGGCCATGTCTGGCAGCAGCAGAGGCCGAGTCGTTGTTGGCCATGGCATAGACGCACGTACAGGAAAGAAAAGCTTGTGTGGGCTTATAAGCTTATTGTTTCTGATCGTAAGCTTGAAGAAACCATAGAGACGTCCTTGCATTGCTGTGTTCTTGTACGACGCGTACACAGGAAAGTTATTATGCCTAAACATACTAGGACTCCGAGGCCTACGGGAATACCAAGATCACAAGAGCCCCATTGTGATCTTTCAAAAAAAAAGAAAGAAAGACAAGAGCCCAATTGTAGAAAGATTGGACTCTAGTTATATGGGTGGCAATATGATTGTGGACCTATTTTGTGCATGGGATAAAAAAAGCTTCTAATTTTGGACTTCTTTTGGACCGTTATTCGGAAAGAATTTAATTTAAGTCGCGCAGATGAAAGGCGTTTTAACAGAAAATGCAGAGATTCTAGGCACTCTCGGGGGCAGCGCGCGTGTTGTCGCGTCGCAGAAGCCTGTCCCGTGATGCTGCGCGGCCCGCCTTCTCGGCTTGCCATGCACGTGGCCCAAAAAGCTGGCCCAAATTGATTACAGACATAAGGATTAACATGAAGTTGAAGATGTTTAAAGTTAACAAAAATATATTTGCTAAACTGATTACTCAAATCAAATTCAGATTAAATTATTCTACCTTTATCATCAAAATGTTCTACTTTCATGATAAGTTGTTCTACATTCACGGTTAAATTGTTCCCCATTCACAAATAAATTGTTCTGCCTTCATAAATAAATTGTTCCAGATTCACAATTTGAAATAGTTTATGAAAAATGTTCCTAATAAACAACATTTAAATATAGTCTGAGTGTAGTATAGTTTTGAACGGTGCAATTAAATTTTAATTTAAATAGTAATTAGTCTAAAAAGTATATCTTTTTATACGTTGAATTTGTCTTCCACGAATTCAAGTTACGTCAGTGGAGGGATCCTTTCCCGGTTGCTCCCGTGCACCATACAACATGCATCCACATGCATCCTAGTGGAAAGAATAAAAAAGAAAGTAAAAGAAACAAAAGAAAAAGAAAGCAAACCTGGAACCCACGACATGGCCAGCAGCTAGGAATCTGTTGTCGTGTCGTCCGGACGCGCGTGATCGCACGGCGATCTGGGCCTCTAAATATATGTAGGGCCCTAACTCACATCTGCCACAGCCCAGCCCATCCGGCTTATGGCCCAACAAGGGCCCAGCGTCCTCCATGGTCCATCAGGGTGCATAAAATTGCGAGTAGCACATTTTGCTAAGAAAAGACAACTGACACACGTCAGGGTTTTGATTCACAAGCTATGATTGAATAATAAACTGTTGATTGAATGATTGGTTCCTATAAAACAGGAAATATTTTATTTTATACTAAAGGAGGAAAATAAATGATAGTGGGGGGGAATCTATATGGTATGCATATTTCTTTAGAATTGTTGTAGTGCCAGTAGATC
Organism: Panicum hallii; assembly: GCF_002211085.1. Taxonomy (NCBI): domain Eukaryota; kingdom Viridiplantae; phylum Streptophyta; class Magnoliopsida; order Poales; family Poaceae; genus Panicum; species Panicum hallii. Next base: position 44,705,934 of record NC_038048.1, on the reverse strand, counting down.
AGTACACACATGCTGGATAGAGTTTCTACCAGGATACGGTAATGCACTGATAATGTGATGGCCTGACAGTAAGCCGATAGATAGAATATTAATGCGTTCACCACTCAGGCAAAGAAGATTGAATGATGATAGAGGCAGAGCCCAACTAGAGAAACCCCAACAGCAATTCAGTATCACTAATTCAAACTCAGCTGAACTCACAAACTTAACAAACGCTACTGACTCTTGCCTTTGACGATCCTGTCCAGAATCTCCACCAAAACCAAAGGGCAACTCGCGGCGAGATGCTTGAACCCATCTGTTTCCATGACAGCACCAAGCATATCCCGCGAGGCAACAAACGCGAGGCAAGCATCTTTGAGGCGCGCGCAGCGGTGCTGCTCTGCCAGAGCCAGAGTGGTGGCGACCGTCCGCGCGTCGATGCCACGGCACAGCTTGGCCTCGCACATCAGCCTGAGCCTGTCGAGCCCGTACCGATCCGCGGCGACCACAGGTGTTGCGTCGCCGCATTCTTGTCGGCGCCGCGCTTATCGTCCGAGATCCGATCGGTGTACATGAAGTGAAGCAGCTCCTCGAAGACGCAGGGCTCCATGTCGTCGACCTTGATAGGCTCCGTATCCTTCGTCTCCTTCATCGGGCCGAAGAGCTCGGCCGCGAAGACAGGAGACCGCGCGGCGAGCACGCATCTGTGGGCACGGAACAACTGGCCATCGACGTCGAGCGCCACGTCCGCGCCTCTCCCGTCCTTCAACATGTGCTCGAAGTGCTGGTGGATGTCTGATGGCGGAAAGGCCATGGCGCCTACGTCCTCATATTTAGATTCTCCAACGACGATCAGAACACACCTGATCGTGAAGCCGTCGCCGTTGAGGCGCAGCAGCGGTTTTAGCTTGGATTTCTCTACGAACTTGGGAAAGGTAGCACCAGGCGTACCAAATGTATGTGATGTCATGGTGGTGGTGTCCTGGACCTGGAGATCGGATACCTCGCCGTCTTTCTCCTGTAACTCTAGACTGAACTTCGTCCTGGCGTCCTTCGCGCCGCCGACAAAGCACAGTAAGACCGACGCGTGGGCGGCTTTGTCCTCCTCCTTCCACCCGTCGGGGTAGACCCTGATGTTCCAGGCACGGCCGCCGGCGGTGAAGGCCCTCGAGCTGACGTACCTGCCGGCGCCCATGCCCTCGAGCAGCGAGAAATCGGTCACCTCGAAATTGTGGGCGGCTTGGGCGCTCGTCGTCACGAGCCTCGACGACGTCTCGGATCGGCGCTTGTCCATGGCTGGCGCAGCAGCAGGAGGTCGGATCGTCGAGTCGTTGCCCGTGGGCGGAGGAGAATCGCGACGGGCACCTTCGAGTTAGATTAGATCTTGCTTGCTGCTTGTTTCGTTTAATCTAGCCGCATCAGTAATCTCGTGGGATTATATTAATTCCACCCTTCGGATAAGGAAACAATTATATTAGTGCACAACCGAAATACTAGGAGGAGAAGAAGTTCTTGCCGTGTTGTAAAATATTATAGTAAATCTATCTACATGTGAAAGGGATTATTATATATACATTACATAAATCTTAAAAAGAATCTAAACATAGGAGTAGCTGTCAGGCACCCTGCCACCCTCCAAATCTTTCGTAAAGAAATCCATAGCGTGCAGGACAGAATGGAGGAATGCGATCGAGCTCCAGTATCAAGAGAAATCAACAGATTCACGCAAGCAGGCTGTGTGAAAGAAAAGAAGTAAAAACTAAGAAGACAAATGAAGGGCAAATTATGCTAAAACCTATTGAGAATCCCATAGAATTTCATTGTAGCAATGGATCAAGCACATATTCTCATGCATCCTGCAACATTGCAATATAGACAGTACTCCATCCGTTTCAAAATATAGGTCGTTTTGGTAAATCTAAATATATAATTTTTATTGTGCATCTAGATAAATATTATATCTAGATACATAATAAAATTTATACATCTAAATTTGCTAAAATAAACTATATTTTAAAACGGAGGGAGTAGAAACGAAGAAAGTCGGCTTCGGTACCGATCCAATTCAACAGATTTAACGCAAGCACAAAAAAGGTACAAGCGAGATGAGAACTGAAGGAAAAAAGAATGCTAAAACCTAATAAATTTTTTTAAAGGGCACAACTAATTTACGGCCGACCGTAAATTAAGCCGATGGCCACGCATTTTAGGAAAGCTAAAGGCGATTAGCTTTCTATTTTTTTGCAATCAACCTCGTGGTGCACGCACTGTCGCTGCAGGCATGCTGTTTTCTGCCACCCCCCACTGCCCACCCCAACCCAACGTAATCCAGAAAATTTAACTATTCCATAAAAGTGTACATAATTTGCCTAGAAAAAAATTCAAAAACTGCACGCATGCATATCTGCACCTGAGCTGCTCATAATTCTGGTCAAGCAACATCTCACAAATTCTTTGCCAGCCTTATCTATACTTCAAACTATTTTGCTCATAATTTTCTGTACAAAAAGCAACCTGATCTAGTTTTCTTAACTAATAACCATTACAATTTCAAATATTTGTATTATCTGGACACAACCATATGACCTGCAAAATGCAATGATCATAACTAATTCAGATCTTGCAAACAATTAATTCTAATCTGCAGACTATGATATTTGTGCATTTGCACTACCATCACAAGCAATTCACCAATGATGACTGCACATTTGCTTCCCTTCATGACCACGCCATCACCTGCAATGCTGTTAAGAAAAGAATATAATGCATAATTGGAGGAAAGCACTAGAGGTTGAAGACTTGACAGTGTGTTGCCTACATGAAATATTAGATTACCCCCTACAAAGACACTATAAAAAAAGATGTACTGAAAAAAGAAATAGCAGTAAAGAGGGCAACTGGAAAAAAAATGGTAACGATATTGCTTAAATTGTGCTAGCTTGCAATTTCTAATAGTTTATTTGGCTACCGCTGAAAGTAAATTATTACAGAAAAAGGGGTAATATGGAAAAGAAATGGTAGCAACATTGCTTAGTAATATCAGTATTTTTGCTTCATGCTTTTCATTAGGTAGCTACTCACTTCAGAATAATTGCAGCAATGCTACTATATCCATTATTTTTTATCAGAGTTCAGAGACAATGGAACTCATACAATACATAAACTACTTAGCTTCAAATACAAGTGGTCAGGAAAATGCTAGAAATGCTATAATGAACATGTACAATCACAAGATGGGAATGCGTGAACATCAGATTTTAGACATTGATAGACATAACACTAGAATGAATAATTTGCTAGTTGATTTAGCAGCTAGTGATGCTGCCTGTGGCGCAAGCACAATAATTTGTGCTGATCCATACTGCAATACTTTATGCTACAGCAGTTGCCACATGATGGTTCATCAGCTTCTGCAGCTGAGCAGGACATTCAATTCCTGCAGTTTGAGCGGCGCGCGTGCGCATGGGACGATCGGAACTTGAGGTTTAGTTTTCCGTGAACGGGGGCATCGATTGTTGAGAATGCTAGGCGTCGTTTCAATTCACCCGCTCTGATCGGAGCCAAATAAAGTTCATCAATTGAGCAACCGTGTACTGTTCGGAATACGAAGGGGTTCTTGGAAATAAAGTGTTATTAACCACATGAAAGCGGCCGTACGTGTTCCTAGGCGAGTAAAAGAATTAATTCCACACTCCATTTCTCCCAACGGAAGACTGTTCCCAAGAGTAAACTTTGTAGTGCAATATCTATTTTTTTTTATAAAAAAATCTTCGATACGTTCCATAGAAGTTACTACAAATTAAGCATCGGTGAGGTGGTGACTGGAACTGTGTTTTGCTACTAGATTTCTTGTTGATCAGTTGAAATCTTGATGCAAATCCAGTGGTCGCCTGTGAACTTGGGAGGTGCTTCTACTCTTGCCAGCCTCAGAAGAAGGCTACTTCAATTCTTTTCGACGGATGCACCTTCAAGGCTTCCCCTCGAAACCAGCTGGGGGCAGCTCGCCATCAGGTGCTTGAACTCGTCTGTCGCCACAAGGACTCTCAACACTTTCGGCGAGGACATGAACGCAATGCAGGCTTCCTTAAGCTCTTGGCAATGGTGCTGGTCCGCCAAGGCCAGTGTGGTCATGACGGTCGACACATCAATGCTCTTGCACAGCTTCTCCGCGCACATCAGCTTGAGCCTCTCCATCCCGTACCGGTCCGCCGCGACCAGCAGATCCTGCGCCGTCGCGGTGCTGTAACCCTCGAGGCTGCCCGGCGGCGAGTCCGTGTAGATGAAGTGGAGGAGCATCTCGAAGACCGCCGGCTCCATGTCCTCGATCTGCACGACGCGCCGCGCGTCCTTCTCCGCCATCGGGCCGAGGAGCTCGGCGTCGAAGACGGGGGACCGCGCGGCGAGCAGGACCCTGTGCGCGCGGAACTCCCTCCCCGCCACGCCGAACGTGACGTCCGCGCCCCTCCCGTCCTTGAGCGCGCGCTCGAGGTGGCCGGGCAGCTCCGGCGGCGGGGCAGGCGCCGGCGTGGTGTCCTCCGTGCGCGGCGGCGTGAAGACGGTGAGCTCGCACCGGATCTTGAGGCGGTCGTCGTTGAGGCACCCCGATAACCGCAGGAGCGGCTTGAGGTAGAAGATCTTGAAGCCCCAGCTCCTCGGGTGCGGCCACCCGTAGGTCACCGTGGCCGACCTGCGGCGCCAGAACCACGACGCCGCCGCCCGGCCGTCCCCGTCCACGAGGCTCAGCGTGTACTTGGCGTTCACGGTCACCGCTCCGTCGCAGATGGACACGTACGCGGACGCCGCGCTCATGCAGCAGCAGCAGTCCTCCATGGACTGCCCGTCCGGGTAGAACTCGATCATCCAGGTGTAGCCGCCGACGGAGAAAGGGGCGGACTTGATGGACCTGCCGGTGCCGATGCGGCCGTCGAACAGGGAGTAGTTGGCCACCTCGAAGTCGTGCGTCCCCGTCACCTTCTCCGCCCGGCACCTCGACGACGTGTCCGGTGGACGGCGGCGGCGGGCCGAGACGTCAGCCATGTCAGCAACAGGTGAAAGCTAGCTTGGGAAGATAGATCAACCATTCGGTTGGGCAGGCTCGTTGCATGATACTATATATACAAGTAGATCAATAACCGTACGATCTTCTTAGAGATAAGAGTATCTCTCTCTCTCTCGCTTCTTTTTTGAAAGATCCGGACAGATTGTCCAGCATTCATTAATAAGAAGAATAGAGATTTTTCCCTTTTTTCTTGCGAACGAATTACTCCGTATCTTTTTATTTTCGATTCAAAAGGTATGACAATGAGATAAATAAATTGGACTTTCCGTATTATTTCTCAAGTACTAGTAAAGTAGTAAGTACTAACTGCACGGAGGTAGTCAAATAAATTTCCAATCTACACCATCAATCATCGATGAGTTCAATAAACTAACTGCATTAGAACAAATTAAGGATCGCTACATCTTCAATAATTTAGCAAAATGAAGAACTAGCAATGGACATTTGGATTCAGGCAAGCATCTCTGAGCCTCGGGCAGTTGTGCCGCTCCGCTAGAGCCAGCATGCTCGCCACCGTCTTCTCGTCGACGCTAGCGTGCAGCTTCCCCTCGCAGATGTGCTTCAGCCTGTCGATCCCGTACAGATCCGCCGCCACGAGCAGGTGCTGCAGCGTCGCGGTGTCACAGCCCTCGCCGTCGCCCGGCAGCGAGTCCGTGTAGATGAAGTGGAGGAGCAGCTCGAAGATCTCCGGCCTCACGCCGGCGATCCTGATGCGTCGCGCGTCCTTCTCCATCATGTGCCCGAAGAGCTCCGCACGAAACACCGGGGACCGCGCGGCCAGCAGGACCCTGTGAGCCGGGAACGCCCGGCCGCCGACGTCGAAGGTGACGTCCGCGCCCATCCCGGTCGCGAGCAGGCTCCCGAGGTGGCCGGCCAGCTCCGGCGGCGGGACCGGGTCCCTGGTGCGGACGACGGTCAGGACGCACCGGATCGTCAGCGCGTCGTTGTGGAGGCACCGCCACTTCTGGAGCATGGTCGCGCTGGCCAGCAGCTTGTGGAAGCCGTAGCTGTCCCGCGGCGGGGCACCAAAGGCTGCCGTCATGGTCCGCTTCGCCATCGGCGACACGCGGCCGTCCTTCTGCAGCAGGCTCAGGGTGAAGCTGGCCGTCACCTCCGTCCCCACGCCGGCGTCGCGGAGCTGCAGGGACGCCCCGGCGTAGAAAAGGGGCGGCTGGTAGTGGGCAATCACGTTGCCGTACTGCTTCGGGTAGACCCGGATGGCCCAGTTGTGTCCACCGGCGCTGAAGGTGCCGGAGCTGACGTACTGGCCAACGCCCAGGGCCTTGAGCTGCGAGTAGCCGGCCACCTCGAAGTCGTGCGTCACGGTCGCGCTCTCCGCCACGCACCGCGACGAGGTCTTGGACTGGCGGCGCGCGTCGCAGGCCGTGACACGTTGGTGCAGGTTCATCGTGCGTGCTGCCATTGGGGAACGACAGGCGGTGGCGGCGGCGGCGGCGCTACAGATTCTGACGTCCGTTGGTTGAAGAACGTGCTCGATCGTTGTTTCTGCAATTGTGGGCAAGCAACTTCTCATCACCAATATATAGACGCAACGAAAGTATTGTTATCCGCATCGGTTTAGGCCTTACGAGTTAGTACGAGCGAGGGCAGATCATCACAAAAAAAGAGAGAGAAACAATGGAAGCCAGGAGGTCGACTCGAGACCGAGTCCGACATTCCGTCGAACAGGCGGGCGTCGTGGCTTTGCCTGAGCAGTGACGAGCGAGATCAGGGATATCGTGGGAGCTAATGGGCCAAGCGGCACCTCCACTAGCGGCTCAGACGCTGTTGGGCTAGGTGGGCTTTTTGTGCCAATTATTTAGGCCCATATTCTTGGCCCGGCCTGGCACTAAACCCCCGAAGCCGTCTTTCTCCTCCTCCAGCGCGCGCGCCCGCGCCGCCGAAACCGCCGCCGGCCTCCTTCCAGGCTTCCACCGGAGGACGCGACCCGCAGCGAAGAAACTCTTCCTCCTCCTCTCTTCGTCGTCGTCTACTTCCGCTCTATAGCCGCTCACCTATTGGTATTGACTTGGCTTGGGGTGGAGTTCCATCCGCACGTGGGGATTGGTTTCTCCTGTTAGTGATAAACCCTAACTCAACGCGCCAAGCAATGTGAGGCGTGCGTTTGGATCACTAAGATTAGCGCGCCACACAATCTTAGGCGAAGTACAGCTCGCTCGCCACCTGCGGCGCTCGATTTGGCCGCCACAACCAAATCGCGCCGCAGCTCGGTCTCCTCCCTCCTCCCGTCCGCGCCGCCCAGGTACTGGTCCTCCCGCCGCCGGCGCCGCCCGCCCCCCACCCCCGGTCCGCCGCCTCCTCCTGGCCCCCCACAGCGCTGCCCCCCAGCGCTCTGGAACAGATCGTTCCACACCGCCCCCCCCGGTCCGCCGCCCCCCCCCCCCCCGGTCCGCCTCCTCCTGGCCCCCCCCCCCCCCGCCGCATTTGGCTAACATTTTATTTCAGGTTTTTCTTCTTACTCAACGCGCCACGTCATCGATTTCAGTTGGCGCCATCGGACTTTGCAATCGAAAGTGCGGCTGCAGTTTATTTGGCAGAAAACTGAGCTAAAACCCCATGGGCGACAGCATGGCCTCCCCTGCGGTGGAACCCAAGCGAGAGCAAAATTTTCTAGTGAGGGTGGGGATGGATGCCTGGACTCAGCCATTCGCGGTTTCCCACAAGGTCAGGTTGGTTCACATCCTCAAGAATCTCCACACCTCGGAGGTGAAAATCTACTCGGACGCGTCCAAGGAGTTCATTAAGCTACTGGACGGTGAGTCCGGTGGGGAGGTGCTACGGGAGTACGTGCAGCAGTCACCGCAGCTCGGGGAGCTGGTCGAGGCGTGGAGGCTCCACCGGGAGAAGCCGGGGGTGGCATACATACTTTCGCTCTTTGCGACGGTCCTGGGCCACCCTGACAGTAAGCTGCGGCGACATGGTTTGGTTAAGAAGAGTCTGGATGGTGTTGCGAGGATGATACTGGAGGATAAGGAGAAGATGGGGGATGTGTTTCTGGAGCTGAACAGTGGCGAGTTCCGGCGGCAGAATGCCGCGCTGGATTTGCTGGCTGCAATCGTCAGGCGTGGTGGGGGTTTGGCGTCAGAGGTCGCTGAGAGATTTGATTTTAAGATGGCTATTTTGCCACAGCTTGCAGGAACAATGAAGAAGAAAGGAAGCAGAGATGGAGGGAAACGGCAGAAGGGTGCTGAATCTGGGTCCACAAGGCGGTCATTTGTTGGGTTTGCCATGTCGTTTTTGGAGGTTGGGAACCCAAGGCAGCTAAGATGGGTCCTTCAACAGAAGGAGGTATACTCAGGGGTGCTTCGTGGGATCGGGAATGATGATGCCGAGACTGTCATGTACATCCTCTCAACTTTGCGAGATAATGTCCTGATAGAGGAGTCACTTGTGCCACCAGGGCTCAGGAGCGTCCTCTTTGGAAGTGCCACATTGGAGCAGCTGAGCTTGATTTCAGCGAACCGGGATGCAGGAGAAGCAGCTGACATTGCTCATGAGGTATTGGTCATGGTGTGCACTGATCCGAAAAATGGATTGATGCCAGGATCAAACTTGAGAGGTAATGAGAAACGCTTGCTGAATCTCATGAAAAAGTTAAAAGCTACTGAGGTTGCTCACCACAAAAATTTGTTGCTGGCCATTGTGAGTGAGAGGCTGTCTCTTTGTTCGGCATACATGAATGAGTTCCCTTATAATATCGAGCCACGGTCATCTCCTTCATGGTTAGTTCTTCTGAGCATTTATATATTTATTTTCTTTCTAGTACAATATGGTCGTGCTGGTCTAATTATTATTTGCAGGTTTGCGGCCATCTCCCTTGCAGCTGATGTTATAGCTTCAGCAAAATGTGATAGCATTGTTCATACTCTTTCATCCAATTCACATGGTCCGGTATCTGTAGATGATGAAGAAGTTCAGGTAGTCTTGAAGTGCATCATGCCCAATGTATGCTCTCGAGCAGTGATAAATAGGGGGTTGCTGCATTCTGATGATCTTGTGAAGCATGGTTCACTGAGGCTTGTTTTTGAGTCAGTTAACCTGTTATGCTATATTATCGACGCCCTCAATGGCATGGTATCAAGAGGGAGAGCAAAGTCAGAATTCATTGGCTCACCGAAAATAACCATCAAAATAGATGATTCGCCTGTATTAAGCTGTTCTGATGCTGCAGATGCATCCTTAGTTGATGAGGTTCACCAGGGAGATGAAATGCAGGTCAAGAGGTGGGCATCTCTAAGAGAATACATCCAAGATGAAGTTCACGGAGCTATGCCTGATCCTCAAGTCCTTCTCAAGTTACTCTCTTCTGCTAGTCAGAAGCATCAGAAAAATGCTCACATTTCAGAGCCGCCGCAAAAGAAACGAAGATGCAATTCTTCCAGTGAGGTTGATGATATTATTATTGGTGGGATTGATGCTGTGCAGGATAAGGACACATCTGAAGAACAAGACCTGGAGTTAAAAAATGATCCCACAACCACCTTGTGTGAGATATGGGGTTTAGATAAACAAGATCCGAACATGAAAGATGCAAAAGTTGTAGAAGATGTCTTCCACTCAAAGTTGCTGGATGTTCTCAGGCTTTATTTGGTAAGCTGCAGCTAAATTCATTTATGCTTTTGCTTGCACTTGCCCTTTTTATTTGCATGTTCTGAATGTATTTCCTCTGATACTGACCTGAATATTTGTTTTGTTGACTTCTTTAATTGATGGGATTCATTGGCAGTTTATAACCTTGACATTTTCATCATCTAATTTTCTTTCAGAGGGTGACGCCTAGCTCTTTTGATGGATCATATGATTTCTTTAGGATTATACCACCTAACCCATTGGATCTATCCATGGATGAACAACAGTCCTTATTATCTCTTTTACTCGAGTATTCAGGCCAATCTGGAGGATGTTGGAACCTAGAAAGAGTTCCAGAGTCAATGTACAAGTATCTACAACCCTTGTTTTACATCATGTTGAATTCACAAAATAAGAACATCTGTGATCAAGCATACATTTTAGTCAAAGCTGCTATGGCAAGTTCTGGTGCGTTTGATCAGGACTTCACGGAGATTGATGCATGGTTGGCTTTCTTGCCTGGTTATGTGGCCAAATGGTGTATAAGAGAGAACCAAAGAGTTGGAGCACCTAATAAATTGTCACACATTGTGATTCCTTTCCTCTGTGATGCTGTTTCAGTAGTTGGTAACAACTTGTACAAATACCAAGAGCACACACGCAAACTTATCTCTAAATCAGGCCAGTTTGAAGGTAATACTTTCTTTATGAATGTTATAATAGATCAGTAGTTACTCTTTCGATATATTATGTCAAATGTCTGTTCAAGCTAAACTTTTTAAACTCATCTATGTTCCACCATATCAGCTATACCGCCTGATACTCATGCTGTAGAATAGTAGTCTCCAAAATTGAATGCCAACTTGCCAATAATATGTAGTTGACTTCCAAAAAAAGAATTGCACATCACCTGAAACTTAGTAGTTCTGTCACTGTCAGACTGCCAAGGTTTGAGAGGGCATACCCTTCCATCTTATCATCTGACCATGTCAACAACATGTTTGTTGATATGCTTATGTCATGTTAGCATTTATTTAATCGCAGTCAGTTTTTCTTATTGTGATTTAGATTTATGTGCTACATCCTAAAATCACTCCGTAACACTTCCTTATTATAAACGCTTTACGCATTACATTTTTTTTCTTTGACTTCTGATCACCGAGTCATCTTGTTCATGCTTCTCATTGTTGTCTGTTCTGCTATAAATGCCTGATGAGATTTAGCTTCATCTATATGCTCAACCTTTTGCGTTGTGGTTTGTAGGCACTCCAGCTTTCAGCCCTCTGATTATTTGTGTTCTTCAGAAATGCCTTAGGCTACTTGACTCAGAGTCCGGAAGTATGAAATTACACGAGAAGTCCACTATTTCATTGTATGTGTGCAACACGATCCACCTTATTCTGCAGTCTCAGGTATATTGGACATTCATTATACTATGGCATTTTTTATGGATTTGCGTGATGAATTGACTAGTCCGATGATTATAACAGGTGGACGTGCAATTATTGTCTGATCTTATAGGTGCTGTTCTAAATGAGAGATTTGATAAGTTTTCATCTGAAGAAATGAACTCTTCGATTTATTTTGCTGAATGGAGGCCATTAACAACTATGCTGCATTTCTTGAAGAGAATTTCCAGCCAGCACACTTATAATCTGTTCACCACGGTGGAACATTCTTCTGAGTTTGATGGTAACTCGTTGTGCTCTGTATCTAGAAAGGTTGAAGAAATGTTGAATCAAGAACAAACTAATTTGCCGGATGATGTGGCAACTGCATTCTTATTTTCAATCATATGTGCACCTCCAAAGGATATTATCAGTGACTTTCCAGATCTTCTTGATGTTGTGAAAACACATTTTCCATCTCATCTTGCTTTCCTCTCGTCGGTTCTTTTTCTGCAACATGATTATCTAGCTAAAGTTGCTAGTTGTTGGCCAGATATATTCTTCAGCAGCATCAGACTGTTCAAGGATGATCTGAATTTTGACCATGTAAACACTGTTGAGGACAAATGGCAAAACCTCTCTGTTTCTACAGAATCAGCTCCCCTGAGTACATTTTTAAGTGTCAGTCCCTTCTGTGCACTTTTACCTTCAGTATTGAGCCTTGCATTTTCTGTGCCAGATGAAATCAGGGAAGCACATAAGGATGCACTTCTAAGACTTCTTCAAGTTAAGTTGTCTGAATGTACATTCAGTGAGGTTACCTTGTACCTGAGAGTCATCTTGTTCTGGAGTCATCACCTGCTGTCATCATATACCATTAAGTCTTCAAATATTCTTGAACAACTATGCCATTTGTGCTTTGCTCTTGTTGATCGAGTATTTGAGCGCATTCAAGTTTTGACTGCTGACAGACAGTCAAAATCTGCAGACCTGTCCTATCCAGTTCAACATATCCAAGACATTGTTGATTCCGTTCTTCACCATCCTATAATTGCCCTGTCTTTGTCACGCTCTTTATCCAATTGCCAGAGTTTACCAGATGGGAGTTTGGAATATCTGGAAGAAGCTTTGGCTGTTTTTTCAAAGGAAAATATGCACCTTTTAGATCGTTTTGTTTTAAACCTTTTGGGTAAACTGTATGATCTTTTACTAATGGTTCGTAGCTTTGAAACTAACTACTCTAGAGATGATGGCATGTCCCATGAGTCACTGTTTGCTGCTCCAAATCTTCTGCTGGAGAACATACTGTTGTTGTTCAAGGAGAAGTTTGAGCTCTGCATGGACAAAGTGAACTTTGGATTGCTTTTGCTAAATTTTGACATGGTTCGTGCACTGTCCAAATTCTTTTCTCCTGTCAAACTCCTGGACCTTGCAAATTGGATGTTCACAAAATTGGGCGGTTGCAGCTCCAGTTGTTCACCTGCTTTTGTTCCTGCTGCTTTGATGTGTCTATATATTATTGATGTTGCCATGGAAATGATATGCTGTTATCTACAAAAAACTGACCAGAGATCAGAATCATATCTACTATGGGACTTGGAGATTCATACCACCATCATTCAGCAAGCTTATCACATTGTTCTTCATTTTGCTACTAAATGGAATCTTGAATTTGCGGATCATTGCTTGCTGAAGATGCTGGGTCGTATCCATCACGCAGAAAGATATGCAAGGTGGAGCACTGACTATGTTGTGTTCCATATCATATTATCTACATTGGCCATCAATACTCCCATTGACGTTCTTCATCACTGCATCTTGCCCACATCTAAGGTTAAAGCAAAAGCCTTACTGTTGCTTTTGGAAGCAAGTCCCATGCATATGAACCTTTTTGGCAATATATTCTTGGAAATTTTAGAAAAGGACAATTCTGTTCTGCAAGTCAAGGATTCTGATTCTAATGCTTCATGGGCTCAAAAAGATGGTGCTATACTTCTATTGCCTGCTGCTTTATCATGCTTGAAGTATCACAGTGATGACAATGGGCGGTGTACTGAATTCCTTGAGCCAGTTTCAATCTTTTATTCTGAACTCCTGTTATGTGATAAAGGGTTTTCAAGCTGGAAAAGTTTTGTTACCAGAAGCATTTTTGAGGAAGATTTTAGTGACTTTATACCCACATCAGTTAAAGATATAATGGTTTATTTCAGTGGCACTCTTTTGGGGAAATCAGTTATGTTGTTGCACTACTATTTTGCTTCAAAAGAAATGTCCAAGAAGCAACGCATGGAAATAGTTAGTTCAATATTTCCAGAATCATCTGAGCTATTAGATTCTGATGTTAATGATATTAATCCGACTTCATGCACGGGCATTCTGAAGGTTACTAATGAACTGTTTGCGAAGATATCGCTAATTAGACTGTTGCTATCTCCTAGAAAATTATTGTCCAGTGAAGTAACTTCAGAGAGGGAGTCCAAGAGATTGCACAAAGCAAAACTAAATTTCATTAGCATATTGGTGAGAACTATGGATAAAATACTCATGAATTTCCCTTCGAGTGACAATATCTTATCACACTCTGCTAAGGAACAAAAGGTAATCTGTTTTCTGGAATATGTAATTCTCAAGAATATCATCGAACTGTCTTCAGAGATTCAAAGTCATCTAAACCAGTTGAAGTCAATACCATTCCTTAGCCAATTCATTAGATCATCCCTCCTGCACAGATTCAATGATCCTGTCACAATAAAAGCAATTCGATGTATCCTTGTAGTGCTATCACAAGGAAAATTCTCTGCTGATGAAATTCTTGAACTTATACTGGGTCACTCCAATTTTGTGTCGACAATAACATGCAGTGAAGTTTCTGAATATCGATCTGCTTGTAACCCGACAGGGGGGATGCTACAGCCAGCTCCAAGTATTTTGAAATTAGTTGATTCTTCTTTCATGGAAGAAAACAAACCACAACTTTGTATTGCAGAAAAGAGAAGAGTTGAAATCATCAGATTACTAAGGGTACTGTATGATATTAAGAGCAGGCAACAGAATAATAGTCAATCGAGTGAAACAAGAGAATTGGTTTTCTTGCTTTTGTCTATTTATGGTGCAACTCTTAGTGAAACAGATTTGGAGATACTTCATCTTATGAATGAGATAGAATCACCTGAGTGCAGAACCATTACTGAAGTGGACCATCTATGGGGACCTGCAGCTCTGAAATTCAGAGAAGAACTGAAACTGGATTTTTCAAAATTAGACACACATAACATAGAGAATGCAGAAATTACTGAAAGACGAAGGGCACTGTTTCGGGAGAACATACCGGTTGATTCCAAGCTCTGTGCAAAGACAGCTTTGCTATTTTGCTATAAACGATCTTCAAGGGCTTCTGCTTTCTCACTGGAACAGCTTCAACGGGAGAACTTTGCCGATAGCTTCGAGGTAATTTTGTAAAATAATAGTGTCAACTGAACTTTGGACATTGTTCTAGTTTTTATGCTTTAACAATAATGTTATTTGAATCTACCTCGTTCATTTGCCTTCCTCGATCTGATTCTTGTTGGCAGGTAACATCTCAAAGAATGGGTGTTCAGATTTATGATCCTATTTTTATCTTGCGGTTCTCAATTCATACTCTCCTCATGGGTTACATTGAGCCTGCTGAATTTGCCCGACTAGGGCTGCTTGCAGTAACACTTGTTAGTATAGCATCTCCTGATCAAGAATTAAGGATGCTGGGCTATGAATGCCTAGGAGCATTCAAAAAATCCCTTGAGGTACTTGCTATTTCATGAATCTCTAAATTTTACCTGTTGTCTTGATTAGTTTATTTGCTTATCAACTATTCCTGTCTGCTTATGTTAGATTTCCTATATGACAATTTAGCTTCGTGCAGTTAGCATATTATGGTTAATATACATGCTTGTATCTGTATGTTGATGTTCCAATTCTAGCATTTGTAAGAACGTTTACATGCTTGTATCAGTATTACTGAAATTCAATTTATAGTTTACATTTTCTTGGTTTGTTGAATTTATTTACATGTGATGGCTTTTATTCTTATTTCACTTGAATGGTGGCAGAAGGTTTATTCTGTATCTGTGATCCTTTTATCCAAAATATATCTGTTATCTTCTTCAGAAGTCCACTTGAAAGCTATTTTCACATTTTACAGGCTTCTCAGAGAAGCAAGGAAACATGGCAGCTTCAGCTCCTTTTGACATATCTTCAGAATGGGATATCCGAACAGTGGCAGAGGATTCCTTCCATTATTGCTGTTTTTGCTGCAGAAGCATCTTTGACGCTACTGGACAGCTCACATGCTCAATTCACTGCCATTAGCAATTTTTTAATGAATTCGACCTCTGTCAGCATGCAGGTAACTCTTCTTTTATTTATTTGCATATATGAACTATCTGAGTGTGTATTCTACAGTATTGTATTTTAGTATATGATCTTTCTTCTCCTTTTTTTTTTGCAGAGCATTCCGTTATTTCCAACCTTATTGCAGAGTAGTTCAGTTCATTTTAAAGCTGAACGATTGTGGATGCTTCGGTTATTATCTGCTGGATCAAACTTAGCTGATGATGCCAAAATATACAAGAGAGGAAGAGTCTTAGAGCTTGCTCTTGCGTTCTGTTCTTCACCTGTTTCAGATTCTGAATCGAAGGTTTTAGTCCTTAAGGTAAATTTTGTAAACTTTTAGTGCATTTGACTTACTGGGATTTAGTAGCTGCGTAGATATTTGAACATTTGTTTCCATTTGATGCTTGTTTTCCATTCTAGGTGCTGAAGAAGTGTGTGAAGCTGCCAGATCTAGCTCATCATCTAGTAAAAGAGTCTGGCCTTCTGTTGTGGTTATCCTCTGTTATGTCAATCTTTAGTGGAGGATCCGATGGTACCGAAAGCTCTTGTTCTAGAGTAACTGAATTGACGTTGGAGGTAAAACACTTAAGTTATTTTCTGCTCTACTGCATGCCCCTTCAGAAGGGGAAAACAAATAAAGCACATGATCTATCATCTTTTAGCATGAGTCTTCACTGCAACTGGGAATTGATCAATTGTTTCATGGAAGTTCTGTTGATGACCATGAGGACTATAACATCATTATTTTGTGCAGAAAACTGCTTTAGGTACTGTTTGGTATACTATATAGGACATACTGATCGGTTTTTTTTTCTGCATTAAGTCAAACTCACTCTGCTAATGTTATAGAAATACCCTTGAGGTAATTCAACATATTAGAGGTGGAACAGATTGATTTTTAGAAATCATGGCCTTTTGGTTTATGGACATTAATCTTTTGACCGAACTTATGGATTAATTGGCGTGTATTTCAGCTCCATAATAAGTTTCTTTTTGATTTGTTATGCTTTTATCTCTTCAGACAACAATTACCTGGGTTGCAGTTAACCATTCTAATAAAGTTCTTAGCAGTTTTATACTTTTATATAGCAAACAGTTGCTGAAACCCACATTTGCTTTGATTATTGTATTTATGAAGGGATAGGATTGGTACAAATGTGTCATTGTTGTTAGTTGTTGCGTTTTTCATCTGAATGCTAGAACTAGCATGGATAAAAATGATCGAGTGACTTGTTCTTATGTATGGCTTTTCTGCACCATAACTTCATAGGTGTATCGTAAATCCTCCATCTGTTGTCAGACATCTTAGTGTGGTTTGGAGATGTTATTTATGAATAATTTAAGTTTTTCTAGCTATGAAGGTATTTGATCTGTAGCAGATTTGCGAGCCATTTGTTTCATCATTAATCTGCAACTTGATTTGCTTTCTTCAGGTAGTCAATGATTTGATAACATCAAGACTAATTACAGATTGGCTCCAAGAAACTGCCCTTGAGCAACTCTCGGCGATATCATCAGACCTTTGTGTCCTTCTAATTAACAATGCCAAATTATTGAAAGGAAATGTTCCCTTGTTGACTTCAATGCTTAGTGTGATTACATCAACAATGAGGTTGTCTATGAAAAGGAAGATATACCAACCCCATTTTACCTTCTCCCTCCATGGTGTATTTAATCTGTGCCAAGCTACTGGTGGCAGCTCAAGAAGTGCAGAGCATAAGCTTGCAATGGAACTTGGTATCGATGCCATTCTTATGAATGGACCTATGCCAATTTTATCTGAAATGGTACTTTGTTCGTGCACTGCCTTTATTTCACAAGCGGCTAAAATCACATTTTTAGCATTGTCTTTTTTTAATAATTATAGCATTGTCTGTTTGTCATGAATATCTAAAAATGTGTAACCCTTATGTTCCTTTTTTGTATTGATTTTTTTTTTGAAATTCAGTAGATTTTCACTGTACAATTATTACATATCCTATATCATATTTAAGGTTTATATAGATAATAATTAGGTATGTGTATCATCATGAACAATGTATACATCGTGTCTGTGCATACAAATTGCCAAACAGTTGTTTTGCCTGCCCAAGGATTACATGGAATGTTATATAAATCTTTGTTTTGTTTGACAGGATAAGTCAAGGATATCAATGGTTGTTTCTTGGGCAACTTCAAACATCTTCTGGTTGTACTCTAACCAAAGGTCTCTGTTTGAAACATCCTCCAAAGAAACACCTATAAATGAGTCTCCACTTTCAAAGCTTTTGCGATTGTTAGTGGCTTCTGTTATACTTGGGAGGATATCCAGCATCCCTCATGGAAAGAGTGGAGATCTTGCTTGGAGCTCCAGCAGTCTTGGAACTCTTCATTCTTTCTTGAATGATGCATATGAAAGGGTTGAAACAGTGGAGAGTTGCATGGCAAATGAAATGCTAGCTGTCATTATACTGTACCTTCAAGACCATGGGCAGAGGAACAGTGATTCTTTGCCATCAGTTGTGATGGCGCTTTGCTTGTTGCTTCTTAACAGATCCAGTAAGCAAGGTACACCTCGACTTTGTTGCATTCTAATGCTAACCATAAAGAGTTTTGATGAATCTAAATTAGTCTATGAACTTCAGGCTAGTTTATTGAGTTACAATTGCATTATGGAGTGCCTTTGTGCTCTTGTCATCTCCTTGCCGGAGTAATGAGGCATCTCATTCTTTTTCCCCCCTTTTACCTTGTTAAAGCAGTGAACAAGCACCTGGCCAACAACCGTGGAAAAATTGAAATGCTTTGCTCAAAGATACGCTGTCCTGCTGAATCTAATCCTTCATGGAGATGGTATGGGCACTGAATGTTCACTATTCCATTTTTATGCGCTTATCTTATGATGGCAAAGTGCTGTATATTGTGAAATTTAATCGTGTTTATTCGTTCTCAGGCATTACTATCAACCCTGGAAGGACCCTGCTGCGCCGCGCACCGAGATGGAGCGCATGGAAGAAGAGCAGGCCTGCCGAAGCCTCCTTATCCTATTTTCCAATGCTTTCACTACCTGCCGGTCAGAATTTCCGGTATTGTCACTGGATGATGTTGAGAAGTCCGGCCTATTCCAGTGGGAAAGAGAGTCCATGGTTAAACAGCAACATTGCGCTTAGTTTGCTGAAGAAGTAAGATGGACATAACACTGGTACAACCCCAACATTTGACCTGCGTGCAACTCATTCAATTGTTGGTGTTTAAAGGAATGCTTGGTCCTCAGTTGGATTACATATAGAGTTCCATGCACAGAGCGTGACGGGGCTGCCGAACGCAACCATGTTCGACACTTCCACAATTTTGTCTGACATTCACAGTGCTCCTTTCAACCGTATAGGGTTTCTACTGTTGTACAAGTCTTGGCAAACAAAGGAGTACTGCTGCAGTGCTGCGTTTCCTGTGTAGTAACAGATTTTGAAATCGAAGCCCATGTCTAACAGAGAGATACTGTCTCCATTTACAGAAACACGAGAACAGGTAACCTATGTTGTTCTTGGAAATCAACAATCAATGCGTGTGAACTGTGAAAGTGTGAGCTAGCTAGCTAGTTAGCCTTCCTGGCGGCCAGAGCGTCCGGCGGCTTCTGCGAGTCGGGGAGGTTGCGGACGTAGAGCGACCGCACCGTCTCCAGGTGCTCGCTGATCTGGCCTTCCTCCCAGCCGTCGGTCCTGATCGGCGGCAGGACCTTCACGGTGAGCGGCACCGGCCGCACCCTAACGCTGTTGTTCCTCCACGCCTGGTGCGTCCCGGTCACCACGATCGGCACGATGGGCAGCCTCGTCTGCAGGGCGGCGTGCACGAACCCCTGCACCTCGAGATTTTGCACCCATGAAAAGGAAGCTCATCTGGGCCCATGTGTGTTTTTTTCCGTTCAGCTGCTGCAGGTGCAGCCATGGCGATGAATTTGTGTGTACCTTCTTGAAGGGAAGCAGCCTTCCGTCTCTTGATCGTGTGCCCTCCGGGAACAAGATGAGCGACAGGTTGTTCTTGACCACTTCACGAGCAACCTGGGGAGCAAAACAAGCCAGGCATCAGCACAAGTAGAATTCAGCAGCTGACACTGAAGACTGAACTTAGGAGGAGCTACCTCTTTCATGGACTCGATGGCGACGGCAGGGTTGGAGCGGTCGATGCGCAGGTGGTTGGCCAGCACGTAGAGCTGCCCGAACAACGGGTACCAGATGATCTGCACGACAGGCAATCAGGCAGCGTTCAGTTTTTGACCTGAGCAGCTAACCTAGATGATGGAGCGAGTCACCGACCGACCTCCTTTTTGGCGATCCCGACGGTGCCGGTGGGGGCGAGCCACATGACGAGGAAGATGTCCAGCGGCGAGGCGTGGTTGCAGATGAAGATTCCCCTCGCGCGGAGGTGCTCCAAGCCTTCCACTTTGATTGGGTTCCCCAGGATCCACAGCTGCAATTGCAAAGATGTTGCTAGTCGTGGACAGACACTAGTCTCGTTACTGATGAACAATCTGAATGGAAGAAGACAACGCACTTCAGGAAAAAAAGAAAAAGAGCATTTTCTACTGTGAGCGAGGACGGAGCTGCCTAGTGTTCACCGAGTACGGGATCACGTTTCTCGTTTCTAGCTCCTGACTTATCACACGTTCTCCATCTTGAGTCGACGTGCTAAGCTGAGCTGTCTAACTGCTAGAATATAGACTCGCTATATATGAAACTTTATTATCTTTGGAAGAAATATAATATAATAGTATGTTGTACTAATGACACAGAACTGACCATCAAAAGATGTCATGGAACCGGACAAATTTCAAGAAATACAGGATTGAAGCTTTGCTGATAGTTACAGGCAACGTTTTCACTCTCGGTGGCTTACTTTTACTACGCCGTAAAAGATGTTGATTCAGAATTAGACAAATGAAAAGGAACATTTTAGCTAGGAGGACGACAATTGCTGCTTAAAGTTGCCATAGATGAAATCAAGAAGTGGAACCAAAGAAACCATCAGGAAACCATCGTTGATCGCCCTGCAGGCGATCGAGCGTACCAGCATGCGCCCGGTGACGTGGCCGTAGACGTTGCTCTGGCGGATGCGCTCGCAGGGCCACGGCAGGAGCAGCAGCATCACCACCGCCCACACCGCCGTGGTCACCATCATGGCCAGGAAGCACGCCACGACCCGCGCGGCGGACACCGCCGACGCCACCAGCCCGTCGCCGCCGCCTCCGCCGGCCGCCGCCAGGTACGCGGCCCCCTGGCGCCGCGCCCACGGCAGCCACCGCCGTCGCTGCACCGAGGTGGAGGCGGCGTCCATGGCGCGAATGAGTGAAAACTCGGGCGACGAAGCTAGAGCGGAGGCGCGGGAAAGGTGGTGGAGGAGGAGGAGGTGAGGTGGGGCAGCGACCAGCGAGGGGAAGATTCTGGACTGGAGCAGCGGTGTGCGTCGCCGTTGGTTGGTTGGTGTTGATGATGGGCACGTTGTGCCGAGTCTCTCTTGGACTTCATGCGAGTGAGTTGCTTAATGCTTGCATAGCGAGGTGGCCAGAGCTCAGGACTCTTCTTCCATCAAAGGGTGGCTTTCTCTGATGAAGCTTTGGACTATTAGCTGTAGACTCCATCATCATCGCACGCATGACGTGAAAACAGATTGTATATCTACCTATATGCATCATGATGGTAACATTTGGCATGAACATTTACCGCGTGTTTGGTACTACCTTCATCAGAAACAAAAGCAGGGGCTTCTTCTCCGTTTCCTAGTAAACCAGTCCAGACACGGCTTAGCTAGCTTCTCCGATATTCGGTTGCCACTTGGCAGGGTTCTGGCCACCAGATGTCGCTGTTTTCTGCTCCTTTTTTTTCTTTTGATTTTGAGAGGAAGATGTCGCTGTTTGGGGTTGGCCTTATGGGCCTCTGACCTACCGTGTGCGCTGCCTGTACTTGCAGAGCAATAGGTGCCACCAACGCTGCATCATCCTCTGCAATTGTGGTGCAGGAAAGAGCTGCGGAAATCACAAGGCCGAGAGGTCCACGAGATGGTCGGAACGGATTTAAGACGATCGAGACCCGTCGTCCGTGCCGTCACGGAAGCCAATCGGAGCCCTGAATGAGGCTGCATCTGATAAGGCGCTTATCTGAATTCTGAAGAATCTGAACCCTGCAGCACATCATACTATCCGAGTAAGATTTCTCCGCCGGAGGCCAGAGGTCAGCGTCGCCTGCAGCAAATCATCGCATCGTATGGGTTTGTTCGACCAACCGGTGCATTCCGCCGCCGCCCACACGACCGCTGCCATTCTTGACGCAGCCTCAAGTGATCTGAATGATCAGATGAAAGCGAAAATACGAATCGCCGCTTCCCTTTCGCTGGGCTTCCTTTGCTCTAGCAGAACCCCGTCTGCCAGATTGCCTCCAGAATCCAGATTCACGGAGCTGATAGGCAAGTGCATGGCCTGCCATCCCCGCTCATGGACAGCTCTCCACCTCCGCCGGAGAACAACGCGTGCGCGCGGCGCGGACCTACATGAACACCGTCCGAGTCACCAACGAGGGAGGAGACAGGGAGTGGAGGCGTCCGAGCGCCCAAGTGGGACATGGAGGAGTCCATGATCGATCGGGGTGGCCACCGGGGACGCCATGGGCGGCCTGCACGGCGCAGAAGTTTTTGCAGAAGAACCCTAAACGAGATCAAAATATTTACATAAAACCCCCTAGTACGGACCGCGATTATTAATCGCGATCCAATTGTTTTCATAAAACCCCTAGATTGGATCGCGATTACTAATCTCGGTCCAACTATTTACATATAACCCCCTAAAATAGGATTTAGTTTTTGCAAGAAAATCCCTCTGTTCAATCCTTTGCGGCGCGTGCAGGCGGAGGACGGCTCGAGGGGGGAGCCGGCCGCCGGGGCTTGAACGACCTGTGGGCTGGTGGCCGAGTGGTAAGATGTCGAGGTTGACGACGGAGCCGGAAGTCTAGGCAGGACGCTCTGGCACCGGAAACCTAGTGTAGATCGGGCGCATCTAGGGGAACGACCAGGCGGTGTTGGCGCGGACATGGCCGGTGGCCATGGCGGCACGGTCCGGTACCAGGGAGACAAGGACCAGCGACCGGTCCCGGCGAACTACGCGAGACGCGATCAAAACTTACCGGGCAGCGCAAATGACCCCCTAGCACGAGCACAAGCCGCGGGACATGGACGACGACCACCGGCGGTGGAGGAAGGGTGCGCGGCGCTGCCCAACTGCCCAGCCTTCCGCAAAGAATATTCATCGGAGGCGCACGCAAATGTCAGGGTGATCCAGGCCGCTGCGATCAGCACCGTCATGGTTTGGGCGGGCGGCGTGCATCCTGCGGCCATGGCGCGAACGCGGATTCGATGGCAAACAGGCAACAGGGTGTGGGCGCGCGTGAGGAGAGGAGCATCTCAGTTTGTGCGCCGGCAGCCTGGCACGGCGCTCCGGCGGCCACGCAGCTCGGTGCTCCCTAGCTGTGCTGCCTACGGACTACGGTGTGCGGCTCTCAAGTCCGAACTCCGAAGGCGTTCGCCAATCGCTATCCTATCCTCTGCACCTCCATCGTTGCTGGCCGCTGCTATCGATGATCCAAATAATGGCCACGGTAAAACCCTTATTGCCGGTGGCAAAGATGGCAGTGGACGTGGACGCCGCTTCTAGACTGTGGTGGGAGGGAAGACGCACGCTAAAATTCCAAGAAAAATCATGAGCGCTGAAAATCCATCGCCGCAGCATGGCACAAAATTTCAGACCCTCGTACGCTGTATAGAGCGAGAAATAAAAATGAGAATCCGATTCGCGCCTATTTTCCAGAGCTACGAACGCTTAAAAATCTTGCGAAAATTCATGGGTATCGGGAGTGGATCCCCGCAGCATGGTACGGAATTTTAGACTCTGACATGTTGCACCGGGGGAGAAATTAAAAGTGACAGGCTTCTGCCTTGGGTGGTCGGTAAATCGGATTAGACCCCTTTTTGCCAGGGGTATGGGTTCGTAAAAATTTCCAGGAAATTCATGGAGGTAGAAAATGGTTATCCTCAGCATTCCACAAACATTCAGGTTCTAATGTTTGGACAGAGATGAAAAAGATGAGTGTGAGAGCGAGGGAGGGGGGAGAGAGAAATTGGGAAAGGCACCCCTGCTTGCAGGTGCAGACCAGTCCTGGTGCAGACTGCAGAGCATGCTCATGTCGTGCTGTAACCGCTGTTGTTGCCTCTTTGATCCACGGTACTGCACAAAGTTTGTAATTTTGGAGCTCAGTAAACGAGGATGCATGCGTGCCCGATTAAGCATGTAATCAGCAGGTCTGATGCTGCCAGCCAACGCTAAATGAACTGCGGCGCAGGCAGTTTGTTCTCTGAACTTTTCCGTGCCAGTACTCGGTACACTTTCTCATATTTTTTTAAGATCACGTGGTTCGACGTATATTATTAAGAAGAAGAAAATTAACCTAGTTTATATATAAACAGGTCCTGAAAACCATACACCACCAACAACTACACCACATACAACTAGCAAATATGGCTAAAATGCTCATCATTGCCAAGCTTATCACACACATGACCAAGCAGCTCTGAATTGTAACCTAACCGAACAACCTCTATAGTTTTAAGGTACCACAACACCAACACCAACACCAGGATGACAATTCATGGAAGAAGCAACCATAAATAGCTTCGAGTCATCATTGCTGAGCTCGCCCAAACATCTCGACGCAGCACCTCCGACTTCCAAAAACCACCTACACCACAGTCAAGCACGACCAGTCAAACATCTCGCGGCGACGCCTTCAAAAAGTACTACGACTAGGCTTTCACCCTGACCTCCACCACACCACCACGAGTGAACGACCTCCACCACACCACCACGGGTGAACGACTAAAAAGCCATGCCACATAAGACAAGGAGGTGCTTCGCTATGACGTCATCCCATAGCCCCGGCTCGCTAGCCACCACACCACCGGGCCTCCACCTCCGCTACTCCACCGACCCTCCGTGCCACCACCGCGCCACCACATTTGTCTGCCGTATCCTTATCCACCAACGCTATTGCAACACCTGCACATCAAAGGGGTGGTCCGGTGCCACCAACCGCTCTACCTCTACACCGTCGGCGTGCCCCCACATAGGCCGCCACCAGCAACATCACCACGACGCTGCTGGTGTGCCCTTCACACAAGCCGCCCCCAACAACACCACCACAGCACCACCGCCGAAGGCAGATTTGCGCCGTCCACCGCCGTTCCCACCGGAGCACCGAGAAGATGACGATGCTGAACCGAGGAACGTGCCGCCTCACGCCAAGCAGAGCACCAGGTGACGCCAGGGCGCCGGAGTGGCGTCGTCCACACCGTAGAAGGCAAGGTCCCCGCAGGGACGCCTCGCTCCCGCACCTGTGCAGGGCCCCTGCCGTCCGCCTCCACGCCAGTAGCAGCCGCACAGCCTCCTCCACGCCCTGCTCCTGCGCAGGCCCCCCGCCAGCCGCAACTGCGCCAACTCGCGGCCACCGCACAGCCTCCGCCATGCTCCCGCAGTGTAAAGATCAGAGGTGCGGTGGATATCGTGGTGGAACGCCGACCTCCAAACTCGGAGACCTCAGCGGTTGCGTGTTGATTAATTAAAACGCACAACATGGTGCGATACATATATATGGCGCAGATCATGACCGGCTAGGAGATATTCTAGGAAGGAAAAGATTTACAACAAGAGTCCTAGACTTATACAACAATCTACATCCTTAGCCGGTCAAGTCTCTCCATATTTAGTTACATTTCCATATTTGGTTTATACTATGTTTAACACTCCCCCTCAATCTAAATCTTCTCTAGATTCAGATTGCCTTTGAAAATCTCCAACTGCCGTGCAGCTAAGGGTTTTGTAAACCCATCGGCTATCTGATCCCTTGTCGACACATGTTCAATATCAAGTAAACTTTTTGCAACCCTTTCTCGCACAAAGTGATAATCCACTTCAATATGCTTTGTTCTTGCAAGAAAAACTGGATTTGCAGAAAGATATTTGGCTCCTATATTATCACACCATAGCTTTGCTTTTCTTGGTGCTTGAATTCCAATTTCTAACAGCAAAATCTGAATCCACATAATTTCTGCAGTTGCATTAGCCAGTGCTTTATACTCAGCTTCTGTACTTGACCTTGATACCGTCGCCTGTTTACGTGCATTCCAAGACACCAGATTTGAGCCTAAGAATATTGCAAAGCCTCCTGTAGAGCGCCTATCATCAATACATCCAGCCCAATCTGCATCACTAAAACCATTGACCAGAAGAGATGACATCTTCCCAATTTTGAGTCCAAGTTTCATAGTATGCTTAATATATCTTAGAATTCTTTTGACTGCTGCTCAATGAACTGTAGTAGGAGCATGTAAATATTGACATACCTTGTTGACTGCAAAAGAGATGTCTGGTCTTGTCAATGTTAAATACTGTAAAGCACCAACCATGCTTCTATATTGTGTCGCATCACTAGGACCAAGTAAATCCCCTTCATGAACACAAAGCTTTTCTGAAGTTGACATAGGAGTATTTACTGGTTTACAATCACTCATGCCAACTCTTTTTAAGACATCTGAAGTATATTTTTCTTGAGACAAAATTATACCATCTGAAACTATATTTACTTCTATTCCAAGAAAATAATGTAGATCACCTAAATCTTTCAAGGCAAACTCTTTATTAAGATCACTGAGTAAAGCTGTAGTTGCACTTGGCATTGAACTAGCCACAATAATATCATCAACATAAATAAGCACAAACATGCTAATATTCCCTTTGTTATAAAAGAACAAAGATGTATCTGCTCTTGATGGCTTGAAACCCAGACTTTGTAATTTCATACTCAATCCGGAATACCACGCTCTTGGAGCTTGCTTAAAACCATACAAAGCTTTATCAAGTTTGCAAACATAGTTAGGCAAAGATTTATCCTCATATCCTGGTGGCTGTCTCGTATAAACTTCCTCTTCCAAAACTCCATGTAAAAAGGCATTTTGCACATCTAATTGACGAAGACTCCAACCTCTTGACACAGCCACAGACAAGATAACTCTAATTGTTGTTGCCTTTACTACAGGACTAAAGGTATCTTCATAATCTATACCATATCTTTGCTTAAAACTCTTTGCAACTAAACGAGCTTTATATCTGTCAAGACTTCCATCAGCTTTTCTTTTTATCTTATAGACCCACTTACAATCAATAATATTAGTTCCTTTCCTTGGAGGTACCAAATGCCATGTTTTGTTTTTCATCAAAGCAGAATACTCTAAATCCATAGCTTCTTTCCAATGTTTATTTCCAAAAGCTTCATTTAAATTTTGTGGTTCTCCTGATGAAGTAAAACAATTGTATCTAATGGTGCCATCAGTATATACCTTAGGCTTCCGTATCCCGGATTGTAGTCTTGTTCTTGGCCGAATTGTTGTTTCCTCAACAGAAGGCACACCAGCAGGCTCGAAGCTGGTTGGAGCAGAAGATCCAGGAAGGGCCGACAGCACAGGCGGATCAGTTGCGGGATTTGCACCACTGGTCGATCCAGGAGAATTTGCGCTAGGAGAACCTGTGTCCGCGTCGGCTTCCTCTCCTGTTGGCAACGTGGCGCCCTCCTGTTGGGTCGAACCTGCACCGGCCGATCGGAGGATTGGTACAGACACCGAATCCCCCCTGTTTTCTGCACACACTTCATCACATGAATTATTAGAATTAAACATATGATCACTCGATAGTTCTCCCCCTTGATCAAGTGTCGATGGCCTAAGATCAGAAGGAAGAAGAGAGATCTCATGACGAAGACGAGTTCCTGCATTTGGATGAAGTTGGGCAAAGGGGAAAATATTTTCATCAAATGTGACATCCCGAGATATATAAACTCGACCTGTAGAAGGATCTAAGCATTTAAATCCTTTGTGTAAAGGACTATAACCAAGAAAGACACATCGTGTGGATCTGAACTGAAATTTGTGGGTATTATAGGGGCGAAGATTAGGCCAACAAGCACAGCTAAAAATCCTAAGGGAGGAATAATCTGGTTTTTTATGAAATAAACGTTCAAGAGGAGTTTCAAAATTTATAACTCGACTAGGAGTACGATTAATCAAATAAGTGGCAGCGATAAAGGCATCCTCCCAAAACTTAAGCGACATAGATGCATGCGCTAATAAAGCTAGGCCAACTTCAACAATATGCCGATGCTTTCGTTCGGCAGCCCCGTTTTGTTGGTGAGCATGAGGACATGAAACAAGATGAGAGATGCCAATGCGCTCAAAAAAGGAGTGAAGTTTTTGATATTCTCCTCCCCAATCAGTCTGCATAGATATAATCTTGCGATTAAAGAGCCTCTCAACAAGATTTTGAAATTCATGAAATTTCTGAAAAACTTCAGATTTGTGCTTAAGAGGATAGAGCCACACAAATTTGCTATAGTCATCAATAAAACTAACATAGTATTTGTTTCTTCCAACACAAAAGGGCGAAGGTCCCCAGACATCTGAGAAAATAAGTTGCAAAGGTTGACTCGGAGCACTATGAGATTTTGGATAAGGAAGCTGATGACTCTTTGCCTTTTGGCAAGCATCACACATAGATTCTTTATTTGATTCACCTAAACAAGGGAGATTATTCATACTAATAACTTTAGAGATAATGGGAGCAGACGCATGACCCAAACGACTATGCCACCTTTCAAAAGATGGCTTGACAACTCCAAAAGCTTGCTTTATGGTGGATGAAGGAGGAAGAGGATATAGGCCCTACGGCATGATCCTCTAAGTATGGTGTTCTTCGTGACCTGATCCTTGATCAAAAAATAATCAGGGTGAAATTTAAGGAAAGTGGAATTATCTTTAGTAAGACGATGAACGGAAACAAGATTTTCAGCAGCTTTTGGAACGTGAAGAATATTATTTAGATGTAAATCACGAGTTGGGGTATGAACTATTGAATGACCAATATGTTTTCCATACATGCACCGCTTGCGGTGTGAATCTGATCGCCTCCGTTGTACTTGTCACGAACGGCGAGCTTCTCAAGATCACTAGTTATGTTGTCCGTAGCACCAGTGTCTATGTACCAGTTTTGATCCATGGAATAGAGGCTCATAGCAGCAGCAGCGTGTCGTTCCTCTGGAACATAATTCTCATCAAAACGGTGCCAGCATTCAAGCGCCGTATGTCCTGTCTTGAAGCACACTTGGCAAATGGGGCACCCATTGCTGTCATGGGCTGCAATAGGTCCGGTGGGAAAATTCCTGCGTGGCTGGTTCTGCTGGTTGTGGCGTGACTGTTGCTACTGTCCACCCCCACCAGAGCCTCGGCCAAAGCTTGATCGCCCACGACCGCCACGGCCAGAACCACGCATCTGCTGGTTCCCGCCACGGCCGCCTCTCCCTGCGGTGTTGGCTGATGAAGATCCTGTGCCAAGCTGTAGTTCTAATCTAGTCTCAAAACTTAGTAATTGTGAGTACAGTTCAACAGGGGTAACAGGTTCAATCCTAGTTACAAGAGCAGAAACTAAAGGATTGAATTCTAGATCTAGACCATTGCAAATATACATCACCAACTCTTCATCATCAAGAGGCTTTCCTGCTGCAGCCATCTCATCTGCAAGTCCCTTCATCTTGCTGTAGTACTGGGCTACGGTCATGTTCTCCTTCTTTGTCGTGGCGAGAGCGAGTCGTACATTGGTGGTACGAGCACGCGTGTGCGACACGAACATATCGCTGATCACCTTCCATGCTTCAGCAGAAGTCCTTGAGATGGCGACTTGCGCCAAGATGTCCCTGGACAGGGAGCTGAGCAGAAAACCGAGGACTTGTTGATCCGCGGCAAACCACTCCTCATAGGCTGGGTTGGAGGCCATGATGGTCTTGCCGTCGGCCTTCTTTTCTTCAACCTCTGCAGCTGGAGCAATGGCTTTACCGTTGACATAGCGCTCCAGCCTCGCGCCTCGTAAGGTCGCGAGAACCTGCGCCGACCACATTGCATGGTTCTGGCGGGTGAGCTTCTCGCTGACTTGAACGCCGAGAAGAGGCTTAGACGTCAAGCTTGAGGACGCCATGGAGATCTTGAAGCTTGAATCGCCTAGGCTCTGATTACCATGTAAAGATCAGATGTGCGGTGGATATCGTGGTGGAACGCCGACCTCTAAACTCGGAGACCTCAGCGGTTGCGTGTTGATTAATTAAAACGCACAACATGGTGCGATACATATATATGGCGCAGATCATGACCGGCTAGGAGATATTCTAGGAAGGAAAAGATTTACAATAAGAGTCCTAGACTTGTACAACAATCTACATCCTTAGCCGGTCAAGTCTCTCCATATTTAGTTACATTTCCATATTTGGTTTATACTACCGCCACGTGCCCGCGCCTGCACCGCGCAGCGCCCCCGCCTGCCGCCACCTCACGTCCTCCTAGGCGCCCGCGCCGCCACCACCACCATGGGTGCTGCCTCCACATCCCAGATCCGGACGATCCCACCCTCGAACCAGAAAATGCAGCCCCCCCCCCCCCCGCCGTCCTTGCCATCACACGGGCTTCCGGTGACGTGCTCAGCGGCGGGGGCTGGGGCGAAGGGCGGAGGCGGCTAGGGTTTGAGGTGCCGCCCGTGTCGCTCCCTCGGAGAGAAAGCGACGCGGGGGCCTGTTTCTTAAAATCAAACTCGTATTATAAGATTGTAGGGGTTATAAATGAGCTCAGAGGAGTTATATAATGTAGAATCCCTCTCCTTTTCCGATCATTTTATTTTTCTTTGACTTATTAAGCCTCCTAATCAGCTCTGTGTTCCACACACTTTCTCATATCATACAACACCACATCATGTTCACTCGTCTACTAACTCTGACGAGCAGACCTAGTCACCTAGCTTAAAAGTTGAACGTGACGCTGCCAATGCATCAGCCTTGATAGCTTCTCAAGATGTCCAAAATCAACTTCGGAATCTGAGTGAAGGCACGTGCCTTCGTCCCTCGGCGTGGCCCAAATAGCCCCTTATACCATTTCGACCCAATACTTGCTTGTCAGTTGTCACCATGGACTGGCCCTAGGTGATGGCCCAGCAGCAAGGCAAACCAAACAAACAGCAGCCACCGTCAAAGTCTCACAGCCCACGCTCGCTCGGCCCATCTCGCGCCTGCGGCCTGCGCAAGGCTCGTGTGTTGTTGTGCGCTCTCCTGCTCGCGCTGGCTGGTACCCACACCCTAGCCGAATTCGTCGAGCCCGTCCCACTGCACCACGCCCACGCCACCGCGATGGCGCTGCACCACCTGCGCCTCGCGCCGCATGCGCTCCTCCGCGTCGCTGGCCTCCAGCCTCGCGCCTCCTCCCGTCTCGCCGCGCACCACCACCGCCTCCTCTTCTTCGCGCCGCCGGCGCGGCCGTGGCGCCTCCTCTCGCCCGCTGCGAGGCCGCGCGCGCTCACCACCGCGGCGGCCGAGGCCGACGGCGCGGTCGACGGCTTCTTCGCGGAGGAGAGCACGTCGTGGGGGTCCCTCGGCGTGTCCGACCGCCTCGCATCCGCCCTGCGCGGCGCCGGGCTCGCGAGGCCCTCCCTTGTCCAGGTAAGGCTCTCGCGCGCTCCGCTGCTGCTGGTAGCTGCGACACACGCCACGTGCTCGACGAAATGTCAGAGCTCGTGTGATCGTCTCACGCCTGTTTAACATTAACTGTTAAACATTTTCTAATTCGAAATGCTAAGGTGGAAATTGTAAGTCCTGGCATCATGTCCCTAACATTGCAACCACATTATTATCTCGATAAGTAATTGAAAACACTAGAGGATTCAGGTGACATGACCATATACCTTTGCCATTTGCAAACAATTGGAATTTTAGACCCTTTTGCTACTTACTAGTGTTGTCATCAGTCATCACTCTGACAGACTTATCTTTTTTTTTTTGTCTCATAGCTGTGATTGGATTTGGTTTTTTTTTTTTACAACCACCTTTTGGATAAATATTCGATCAGATGGTAACATAATAATATTTTCACTTGGAGTTGTATGTTCAAACTGCCTTGTTCAGTGCTTATTGTTGCATAAATGACACTTACACAAAGTTTCAAATGTTATGCAGGCAGCCTGTATACCACATGTTCTCACAGCGAATGATGTCATTGTTGCCGCAGAGACTGGCAGTGGCAAAACCCATGGTTACCTGGTTCCCTTGATTGAAAAGTTGTGCTCCAAATCTTCTAACACAGAAGATGATAATTCCCAGGACACTGCCCCAGGGGCACATGACATCGTGTTGGTCCTTTGTCCCAATGTCATGCTGTGCGAGCAAGTTGTTCGCATGGCTAGTTCATTGCTTGACGAGTCTGGTGAACCACTTAAAAGTGCTGCGGCTGTT
This sequence comes from Panicum hallii, assembly GCF_002211085.1. Lineage (NCBI taxonomy): Eukaryota > Viridiplantae > Streptophyta > Magnoliopsida > Poales > Poaceae > Panicum > Panicum hallii. Next base: position 44,674,165 of record NC_038048.1, on the reverse strand, counting down.
TGTGGACCGAAGGTATGCTCTATCCTAAAACAGTGTATGCTAATTGATAATATTGTAAACTCATTTCTTTCCTTGTCCAACATATAGATAAATTTATAATTAGCCGTATCACATTCCACATCTGAATACCCATTTTAATAATTCTGACTTTGCGGTTATAGATCTGTTTCCTAATGTATCTTTTATGTGATTAGCAGGTATCTTTGTTTAAACTTTTAGCTTCTTGTTGGCAGCAGAACTCTTACAGCACCTTGTGCAGTGATGTAGTAGAAACTTATTCTGGTATAACTTATGGCCATGTTTTTCTTAATTTGCATTGGCAGGGTTGGCCGGCTGTACATCCAGATATTCTCGTAGCCACCCCAGCTGCTCTCTTGAATTATCTATTTGACTATGACCCAGAAAAGAGGCGGAGAGAAAGATTCATGCATAACGTAAAATTTGTAGTAAGTACTTGAGCAAAACATTTCTTTTCTGTCAAATTTGTATTTTGTGTTTTATTTAACCATTATCTGAAACTGATTGGCAATGCTACAATAGTAGTCTTGCCTTTTTCATTTCCTGTTGCCTGGATAAGAAATATCTCGAATTGCTTGTAGTTGATAAATGAGTATCTCTGTAGTTTTTTTTTTTTGCTATTCAGTAGGATTTCTTAAATGTCCCTATTCGTGTGTCTGTTCTGTTTTAAGGCAAATATTTGAATGTCTGTACTTGGTCTTGCGACTACCCTAAAGTCCTAATAGTTGTATTTTTGAAATAGGTGTTTGATGAGGCAGACATGCTACTTTGTGGAAGTTTTGAGAACCAGGTCATTCGTCTTATCCATATGCTGAGATTTCATGAAAAGCAACTGTCTAGAGCACAAGATGCTGGAAAGGAAGTATCACCTGGGAGTGATGATGAATATCATCATGAGGGTTCAGACTCTGAGGACTCTGAATTCAATGGTTTGGATGAGGAAAATGAAGGCAACCTTGTTCAAGATAGACCAGGCAAGGTGGAGAATAGTCCTGCTGGGGCACGCAAGGACTGGAGGAGGGTTAGAAAAATGTATAAACGGAGCAAGCAGTATGTCTTTGTTGCTGCCACCCTTCCTCAGAGTGGCAAAAGGACTGCTGGTGGTGTACTGAAGCGAATGTTTCCTGATGCTGTATGGGTTAGTGGAACTTATTTGCATCGTCACAACCCCAGGTATCCACTTTGTTTTGACTAAAAGCCTTTAAATGCCCTCTCTGGTTGGGTTCTTCTTTTGAATTTCCTTGGCTATTTTGTTCAGCATGAGCGTAAAATGGTATTCACCTTCAGCATTACAATTAAATCTTGCCTTTTCTCTTATAATCCCAAATTTGTTTTATGTTTCTTCACATCATATTCCCACCTTAATTTCCACATATCTAATATATATATAATGTGGCTTGTATGCAGATTGGAGCGGAGATGGATAGAGGTCACTGCTGATACACAAGTTGATGCTCTTTTAGATGCAGTAAAATATGGCCTAAAGCGTAAAGATCATGATGCACCAAAACGAACTATGGTGTTCACAAACACTGTTGACGCTGCCAATTCAGTCTCTGACATATTGCAGCGAGTTGGCATTCCATGCATCTTGTACCATCGTGAGAGTTCAGTAGAGGAAAGAGCTAATAATTTGCAATCTTTTCGGGAAAATGGTGGTGTGCTTGTATGCACTGATGCTGCTGCCCGTGGGCTCGATGTCCCAAATGTTTCTCATGTCATTCAGGTATGTTCCAACGGTGCTGTTGCTAAATTAATTTCTTAATGCCATCTACTTTTGGTGTCAATGTTATTATGGAAAAAATCATGCAAATTATGCATACAGAATTGTTTCTTTGTCATATTGCTCGAGTAACCCAGCTACATTTTAATTTCTTTTGGGTGGTATAATCTCATCAGAAGGTCTACCTATTGTTGTTTGCTTCTGTAGGCGGAATTTGCTGCCTGTGCTGTTGATTTTTTGCACAGGGTGGGTCGCACAGCCAGAGCTGGCCAGTCTGGCATAGTGACCAGCCTATTCACAGAGGCAAATCGTGATCTTGTAAGAGCAGTCCGCCAAGCAGAGGAATTGGCCCAGCCAGTGGTAAGACTCTCTTCATTCTTTTCATCATTTGGCATGGTTATAGTTTTTCTTTCCCTTGAAACGTGCTTAGATACAGACTAACATTATGGTTCAACAGGAGAGAGCGTTTAGTAGGAAAAGGAGCTTCCGCAACAAGTTGAAGAAGCAAGCATTACAGAGACGGGAAGCGTCGCTAGCGTGACCCATTATATTTGTAGAGAGGACAGCGTAGTTTTTCTCCTTTATTGTTGGTGATGAATGTTTTTTGTATTACATAGAGAGCTGCAACATATTAGATGGAAGTTATTTTCCAGATGGAATGCGTTGCATCAATCTGACGAAAGTGTATACTTTTTGAGCAACTATATTCCAGACTTGTCCTCAGCACTATACAAAACTCAGGTCCCGATAACCTGTGCGGACGAAGTAATGAAAAGGAATGAATTGGCTACTCTGCATGCTCATGTCTAATGCTGTTGTTGCCACTTCGATGTACGGCCCGTGACGAAATCTTTCCTCACAAACCTGCAGAGAGTCACTAAAGGCGCTAAGCTTATCAAATTCGTTGTAAGCTCAGCAATCGAGCATGCCTGCGTGTCCGATTAAGCATGTAATCAGCGATTATTAATCGCGATCTGAATATTTACATAACCTCCCTAAATGGAATCGCGATTAGTAATCGCGATCCAAATATTTGCATACGCCCCCTGATATTTTGCAAATAGCCCCATTTTCAGCTGCAATTCCTCCAGGCCCTCTTCCCCTCCGGCTCCGGTGACGGCGACGGCCGCTCGTCGCGGCGAACCAGATTCCGCCCCACCGGCTCTCCCCCCTCTGCTTATCTCCGGATCTCGCCTGCTGCATCCCTTCCTACTCCGTCTCTCCACCGCAGTTCATGGCTCTGCACCTTCTCGTGCCGCAGTCATCGCCGTCGTCGAGCAGGACGAGGAGCCTAGGAGCGCCGTCTCCGATCGCGAGTTCCAATGGGAATCCTCAATGGGCTGCATATCTGATAAGAGGCTTTAACTGAATTCTGAACTCTCCAGTGCACATCTGAACACGATTGCTCTCGCCGGAGACCGGCATCGCGTGCAGGAGGTTTCGTGCTTGAAATCTATCGAACTCGCGTCCCTCGGCCTTCTACGAATTTTCATCGTGGCCTGGACTCGATTCTGCGCCCGATGTGTCGGTGCCACATGCACGCTAAAATTCCAAGAAAATTTCATGAGCTCTGGCAATGCCTCGCCACAGTATGGCACAAAATTTCAGAACTTTTAAAAGCATCTTCAGCGTTCCTCAATAAATATTAGTAGTTCTTCAATAAGCATCTTCCAATAAGATATTATTGAGATATCACAATACCACTTTTATAGATTATTCGGAGAGATACTTTTACAATTCGCTAATAACCTCATCCCCAACTAATATAATGGGAGAGCTAAAATTCTCCCTTATTTGAGAGGAGTTAGGTTTAAATATTGGGACAACCTAATAATTATTGGGGAAAGGAAGATGTTTTGGAGAACTGATTGAGTATATTTTCTTTATAGTATTGTTACTTTATTGGGGAGAGGCTGGAGATGCTCACTCGTAGACGTTGGGAGTAATCCCCGCAGCATGGTTTAAAAGTTTGGACTCTGACATCCTGCATAAAGAGGAGGAATTAAAAGGACAGGATTTTGCCTGGGGGTGGGTATTTGATTTACATTTACCGACCACCCAAGAAATCTGATTCGGTCCCCATTTGCCAGGGTTATGGATTTGAAAAAAATTCACAACAAAATCATGGAGATAATGAATGGTTCTCCTCAGCATTCTACAAAAATTCAGGTTCCAATGTGATGTGGGGTTCATATCTATTGAGTACTTGCCTGCTGTTTTCCCACTTCGATGTATGGCCACTGGAGAAAACATTTGTGCACAAGCCTGCAGGCTGCAGCCCTGCACCAAGTCACTAAGGCACTAAGCTTGTCAATTTCATTCCAAGCTCAGCGACCCGAGCACGCATGCATACCCAATTAAGTATGTAATCAACAATTCTGAACTTCTGATGTGAAGCCAACATTCTTACTGACCAGCCATGATGTATAGAACTGCAGTGCAGTTTGTTCTCTGCACTTTCGTGCCATATTCTTTCCTCAACCTGTTGCGATTTAGAGCTTTATCATTTTTTAATACAAGATCATGTCGGCTCATCGATCGACTCTTTGACTGGCTGCTGAGAACTAGCATGAAGAATGGAATGGGCAAAACTCAAGAGGGAGATCTGTGCGTGAGTGCTGAATAAGACTGCCAGAGATTCTCTTCTTCGCCCAGGTCTTCTCCCTCGCGGAAGTAGCATGACACCAAGGCCCGAGCTGGCAATGGCAGGTTGCTGATCAACGTGATAGATGCTTCCCTTCCCTTCCCTTCTCCTTCTCCTGGCCAGTCCACACCCAATCCCATTCTACGTCAACCTGACGAAATCATTCAGCAGAAACCTGAACGGAGTCACTAAGGCAGTACGCTTATCAAATCCGTTTGAAGCTCAGCAATCGAGCATGCATGTGCGCCGATTAAGTATGTAATCAGCAGTTCTGATCGTGCCAGCCAACGCTGAATGAACTGTAGTGCAGTTTTTTTTTGTTTTTTTTAAAGAACTTAGTGCAGTTTTTTTTTTGAAAGAATGTAGTGCAGTTTATTCTCTGAATTTTCGTGCCATATTCTTCCCCAACTCGTTGAGATTTACAGCTCTCTCATACAAGTATACAACCTCCGTGACTGAAATAGGCTGAAAGATTTTCTCTACTTTGCCCAGGTCTTCTACCTCCCGAATGTAGCTTCGCACACCCCCGTGCCGTCAATGAGAGCTTGCTGATGTGCAGATAATTGCAGTGGGCGCGAGACGACCGTGGAAAAGGGACGGCGTGGGAGCGGTGGAAGAAGGGCCCAGACGGCGCCCTGCAGCTGCCAATCCAGGTCGCGGAGGGACTGAGATGTTGGCCACGTTTGCACGACGCCGTTCGTTGCTGTGCAGCGCTGCAGCTCCATGGCAGCCGTTGCTTCCACCTTTGGCCTTCTCGGCCTCTCTCGTGTTCGCGTCTAGCCTTCTTCGGTTCGGCAGCGGGGGCTTACGAGATGGGGAAAGGAAGGCTCCGTCCAGCGGGGTGCGGAGGCGGTCTGAGCGCAGATCTGGGGCCTGGAAGCGGGCTCGGGGTGACCACCGGAGCCGCCGCCATGGCCGGCAGGGTCGCGGCCAGGCAGGGTCGGGGATGTTTTTCAAAAAGCCCCCTCAAACGGATCGCGATTCATAATCACCATCCATATATTTACACATACCCCCTTGAATCGCATCGCGATTTATAATCGCGTATTCGGATCGCGATTCATAATCGGGATCTGAATATTTTCACAAACACTCCTGGTATTTTTCAAATAGCCCCCTCTTCTGGCTGCATTTTTTCCGTGCTCTCCTCCCCTTCCGCTCCGGTGACGACGACGGCCGCTCGTCGCGGCGAACTGGTTTAGGCTCCACCGGATCCACCCTCGACCCGCTCTCCGCTGCGCCAGATACCGCCTGCTGCTCCCCTTCCTAGAGTGGTTGTCGCCAACTCACCATAGCTTTGCATCTCCTCCCCCTGCAGCTGGCGCCGTCGTTGACTAGGCTGGGAGCGCCATCTCCGAGCCCCAGTTCGTCTCGCGTCCGATCCAAACATAATGGTCATTGGATCAGTCAATCAAATAGATCTACTAAAGGCCCAAAAAAAAGTTTGAGAAAACAGAGTTATACACCATCAAAAGCTTGAGATTTGTTTTTTAAACGAACGGCACTCGCTGAGTGTGTTTTTATAGATATAGCAGAAAAATATAGCTTGTGTCAATGTCCCTAGCCATAACTAGGCAAAAAAAGAAAAAAGAAAACTAGACGAGCAACACCGGCAGATTAGATTGGAATATCAACACGCGCTGAACTTAACATTACTCAACAACTCAGGCCGATCAGATTGAAACATCGACACAAGCCGCACAACTCGTCTCCAAAGGCAACTTTGCCCGATCGGAAAAAACTTCACGCGACAAACGCAGCAGTACCGGAGCCCGTGGTAACCGCTAAAACATCCACACTCATGTAATCGCCGAGAACCTCCCCAGGCGTGATCCTGCATCGATAAATAATCGAAAGATGCAGAGTACACTGCACCGGAAAGACCACCGCCAATGCCACTACAATATTACCCTCCACCTGATGGAGTGATACCACCAAAACTGGACCTCTTGTAGGCTGCCTTGCAGTCGCCACCACGATAACACAACGCGCGGGGACATCGTCACTTCTGCCGTTGGACCTCGCTCTCGTCTCCTCGAAGAACCACGCACGGGGGCCTCGCCGCTCCCACCACATTACTCCACGCCACAGTTCCGTTTTCTTTATCGCCATCGGGGTGGTCAGCAATGTTGCCGCACGTCCCCAGATCTCCATCAATGCCGAGCCACCGCCGGAGGCCGACCTCATCTACTTGTTTCACCCGCGCACATGACCTCCACCGTCGTGCTAGCAAACCGAAAAAGTCGCTTACATCATCTTCCGATGATGTACCGCATCAGATGGCCTAGCCAAGCTGAGCAGCCCACCGCAATCTGCTCCAAGCGACGTCGTCCCATAATGCTGACGGCGCAAGCACCGTACTTCGACGCAGTCCCACGCCGTGCTCCCCTGTTATCTTTCAGATAGCCTCCTCTTTCGCTGCATTTCCTCCGTGCTCTCCTCCCCTTCCGCTCCGGTGACGGCGACGGCCGCTCGTCACGGTGAACCGATTTACGCTCCACCGGATCCACCCCCTACCCCCTCTCCGCTACGCCAGATACCGCCTGCTGCTCCCCTCCTAGAGTAGTTATCGCCAATTCGCCATAGCTCTGCATCTCCTCCCCCTGCAGCTGTCGCCGTCGTTGACTAGGCTGGGAGCGCCGTCTCCGAGCCCCAGTTCGTCTCGCGTTCAATCCAAACATAATGGTCATTGGATCAGTCAATGAAATAGATCTACTGAAGGCCTAAAAAGAAAGTTGAGAAAACAGAGTTATACACCATCAGAACTTGAGATTTGCATTCCGCGTGTTGTTCAGATTTTCATGCACCGTCCAGATAACAGGTGGATGATGATGAGTTGATGACTGGGGCAATAGGAGATGGAAAGGCAAAGGCTCTATCACCACGTATCTGTTTACACGATCAACAAAGGTTTGTTCCCAAGCAAGTTGGGGGTAGGCTCACAGCAATTCTTACGTTTGCACTTCAGAAGGTCTGACGTATGGCACACCAGCTGCATTTAGATACAGTCGTCAGTCGGCATGCATGCTCAGTTTCAGGTTGAGCCTGCCCGGAGACAGCATAGCCGGGTCAGAAATTGAGACCCCAACCATCTCAAACCATTGTACAGAGGTTGATACAGACGATCCATGCTTAGCAAATTCTCTCTTCACAGGCACAAATTTTCAGATGTTCCAAGGGATCTGGAAAGATGACTATACTGGATCACCGAGATGTACACATGGAACCAACCAGATATAACCAAGAGGAAGTGACAAAAGGGATACGTTATGCCGATTCATCATGGATTGTTGAATCCCAAAGCATGCATACCATGAAATCATTACTTGATGAATGCTACGAACGTGTAACCATGTTTTGTACATCCAAAGGTGCGTACCATCCCTTTGCATATGGATCCTTGGCACTTGGCACCTAACAGGCTAACAAAAGAACACGGTAAAGCAGTAGGAGCTAACAATATTTACAAGCACACGAGAACCATGTATTATTGATGTATACGTGTGCCTCCTGACATTAAAGAAAATCGAGATCAATTGAAGCTTATTACATGTTCTTTCAACAAATCGGCTATGAAGTGAAACGCACAAGGCAAAAACTAACTATAGAATCCTGCCCATTGTGAAGCTGGGCAAGGAAACCTGCCTCTCAACGCTTCCTTTTTCCTCTACCTCTACTAGAGCCTTGCTTCGCCGCTGTTTCAACTTTCACTTTAGCAGCACCTTGTTTGGTTCCAGATGAACCTTTCTTCCTGTACCTGTTGAATCCCCTGCCACTTTCCTGTAAGGCACATTGAGATGGCGTTAGCAGCATGCAGTAAAACAGACACATGTTTTCTTTTAGCTCACTACCACAATTTTCTACTCTGAATTCTGAAAGTATCATCAGTTTTTCCATCATTTTCTAAAATATTCTAGGAAAGTTTGGTTCAGGTAATGGTCATAGCGAAGTAGCTAGCTACAAATGATTGATCGCCAGGTGCGTTCTTAATAATTCAATCCCTAATCAAACACAATGTTGGAGGTAATGTAGGCATAATTGTAAGAAGAGGATATTTAAATTTCCCTTATCGAAAAAATAAATAAATTCCAGTAAGTCCATTACCTACTACCAGTTCTGCTAACCCGACTAAAAGGACAAATCACAGGAAAAGATCAGTATGCCATCACCTTTTTATATTGTCGATAGGCACCTCGGCCAGTCAACTCCTGCCCATTTTTTGAGACATAAACCTGCAGCTCAAATCCAACAAAGCAAAAAATTATGATTGAATCTGCTTTCTTCAAGAAGAGGGTAAAAGAAAAAATCTTGAAGTAACACAAAATGGCCAAATAATTTCGTATTGTTTAAGAACAAGTGAACTGGAAATCCAGAAATACAGCCTTACCTTCTTCCCGTTATCACTAGTAAACCAATGGCCAGAGCCAGATTGAGTTCCACTGGCATGCACCCTTCTTTTGCCAACATCAGTTGGAACTGGTATCCTTCCATTTGGAGTCACCCAGTCATTATTAGCAGCTGTACTAGAGCTGAACCGCCTCCTGCATTAAGACAAAGAAAAAAATTAGAAGCAATTAGCAAATGACACTACTCAAAGGATTGAAAAGCAATGATCATGATGTGCACCTGTAGCTGAGACTTTCTCCTCTGCTTTGCTCATTTACTCTGGTACTTCCTGCCCCAATTGGAAAGAAATGATGCAGCCTGTCACGGACTAGATCACGCACCCTTGGGTCATGGTGGAAGAAATAATGCATAGCAGGAGGATGACCGTCCAGGTTGTCATCTAGTACATCTCCACTTGAAGTGCTTTGCTGCTGGAAATGCCCTTCCATCTCACCAACGGTGTATTTGGGTTGAGAAACCTTGGAACAACGAAAACTATTGCCTTCTTTCTGCTGAGAAGAACCTGCATCATTTGTAGATTTGAAGTATTCATTGCAGAACTCATCAAAGGCAGGTGTTGCCCAATTGTCATTCATCGTAGCTTCACTCTTCTGCACAGTGGTACTCCCTTGGGGCTTGCTGTTCTGTTGCAATGTAGGCTTTTCCTGCATATATTTGTGCATGGAGTCTTGTCTCTTTTTAACAGGACTAACTGGCTTCTTTGCTTTATTTTGATTTTGTTCATCATCCACATCTGTATCAGAGTCAAGCAAGTGGATTTTCCTCATTGGGCTTATTGTTATCTTAGGGAGTAGTTTCTTTGTGCAGCTTTCTTCCAAAGATTTTGAAGCAGAAGAATTTGATGTCTGTGTAAATTTTGATGTCTTTGCTTTGGTTGCTGACTGAGTCATGAGGACACCACGGTTGAGCAGAGAGAATTTTGAGTTGCTGGAAGTGCTGCAACTACCAACGGAAGGTGGCGCATCTGCAAGTAAAGATGAGAACCCAATGATGTTCTGCACAAGGAAATAAGAATGTCCCCAAAAAATGTTAACAGAATAGCCAGCTAGGTACAAAGATCCATAATCATGGCATGCATGTTTCTACAGAAAGCCAAAGAAGTATTCATAGAGGCACATAGCCAAATACTTCTAACAACAGAAGTATTCCATAAATAAAGTCAAACATAAAAAATACAAGATAAAACTACACGAATAAAGGCTAATATTGCATTGTCAACTCAATTCAATTTAAAGGTCCTTACAAACTAATGAGTTCCCGTATGTGCCTAAAGGATCGTGTATGGGCAGCAATGTTGTATATCATAGACAGGTCGCAAGTGAAAGCTACTGACCACATTTTATTTGCATTAATGACATAAATTGGGTGTCGTCATAGATGTAGTAAACCTGTAGCAAGAACATATCTCAACCCATGATAGTCGATGAATTAACAAGTAAAAGGAGACAAACATGAACGAGGGTGTGTTATATGGTCTAGCAGCTGTTTGTTCGAGTCTTTGGTCAACACAAAGTAAGATGGACATTGAAGAGGTTTTAGTCTCTTATCCAACAGAGGTAATTTAGAAAAGTATTCTTTTGTTGCAGGGGAAATGCCTGCTCAGGAGGGAAACTGAGATTAATACTGGTGATTGTTCAATCACTCGAGCGACGACTGCAAAAGATTTGAATGCATAACTTGTGCACAAAAAAAGTTGGGAAGGTTACTGTTCTTTTGTGTGTCTAGATCTAGCTACTGGCGCTTGTATTTCTCCAGTTTAATTTGCATATTGTATTGGGTGGTCTGTTGGCACTTTATCTCTATACATTGCAGCCTGTTGTACGTTAGCGGTGCCTTCTGAGCTGGTTTGTCTAAGGAATTTGCTGCATCATATGTACTTCTTAAGTTTTCAAACAAAGCTGGATAATTAACCCCAACAAAGTCAACTATAAATATTTCGATGGTATAGAATAAAAATGACTCCCTGAAATATATTGGCATGATTGCACTCTAGATGCAGAATTATAGGCAGACATCAGTAAGATAAATGAATGCAAAATGTTATAAGTTCAGGGCTCAGGCAATCACCTCGCATTGGTCGATCCTCATCTGTTGTACAATCTTCGATCTCATCTTCTAAACTCCCAGTCCCAACCGCCCCCAGTGCTCCATTTTCACTCATCACTGGAGACACTTCCGCCGTTGGTGGTCCTGGCACCTTGAGAGGAGGCGGTGCCGGCGCCAGATATGGCAGCACGGGGCCCTTCTGCAGCCGCTTAAGTGGAGTCGCTTCAATCCGGGCTGGCTCTGCCCTTTGATCACCAGCAATGAAGAAGTCGGCCTCATCTTCAAAACTGAACGACGAGGGGGCACGAGGCACTGCCGGTGGTCTCGATTGCTTATGATGCTGGCCGTCAGCAAGGAACTCCTCGTCGTCGTCGCTGATGCCCAGGGAGAAAGAGGGTGCGTCTGGCGCCTCACAGCGCCTCACCTGCGGAGTTGGCGCCGGATGGGCTGGCGCAGGGCCCTTCCGCAGCCGCTTGAATCGATTTGTCTCCGGCGGCGGCTGCTTGCTACCGGCGAGGACAAAGTCGTCGTCCTCATCTTCAGCGCCGGCCGAAGGGGGAGCTTGAGGCGCCACCTGGGGCCGCGCCTGCTCGTGACGCTGTTTGGCGGCGAGGTCGTCGTCGTCGTCGTCGAAGCCCAGGGAGAACGACGGCGGGTCGGGGACCGCGGAACCCCGCGCCTGCTCCTCCCGGCGGCCTCCCGCGCGGGGTCGGGGCTCCTCCTCGACGTCGTCGACGAAGTCGATCCCTAGCGAGAATGACGGCGCGTCAGGCGCCGCGTACCCTCGCGGCTGCTCGCGCGGGCCGCTCCCGGCCGGGGGAGGGGGGTCATCGTCATCCGAATCGAAACCCAGCGAGAAGGAGGGCGCCGTGAAGTCCATTCCGGAGCTGGTGAGGGGGCGGCGCCGGCGGGAGCTAGGGTTTGTCTCGGCGCGAGATAGCTCGATTTGGGGAACGGATACGATGCGACGGATTTGGGGAGAGGAATGGTCGTCGAAATGGACGGGTTATTGGCGGGAGAGCTTTGGTTTCGTAAAATTTGTGGAGGGAATCCGGAGGTTTTCGAATGGGTTTGGAGTTTGGACTTGGGCTTGACCGCTTGAGGTGGTGCTGCGCCGCGCGGCTCCGGGGCGAGGTGCAGGTTGGATGCGCGGCGTGGGGAAGAAGACGACGGCCAGCCAGAGAGCATACGGCGCGGGCCCGCGCGGGGCGCTGCGCGCGGCCTCCCAACGACTGGGCTGAATTTTGGCCCACGTTTCCAAAACCCAGGCAACAGAACCGAAACAGTATTCTGGGCCGGCGTAGGTTTTAGTCTTTGGTCGAGGAATTTTTTTTAAAAAAGGGCTTAAAAACATTAAATTCGAAAAAGGTACCGTTTTGGAAATTTTCGAAAAATGGGTGCCTCCCGTCCGATCAACGTGCGGGAGGCGTGGGGCCGGAGACCTCCTACCCATCCAACGGGCGGGAGGTCCCAAAATATTTCCCAGGCCCATCCCGAGAGCCTCTTCGGAAATAACAAATCGCGAATAAGAAAAATTTCTTATTCGCGAAGAGGCCCCTGACGCGGCCACGGCGGCATCCCGCCCGTCTAACGGGCAGGAGGTGACCCGAGGGGCATCCCGCCCTCCCAACGGGCGGGACGTGCCTTCCCCACTATTTAAGCCCCCACCCACCCCCAAATTCCCATATTATTCAGCAAAAATCAAGAAAAAAGAAAGGGAGGAGAGGAAGCAGCGAAGCCCTGTTCACACGTCGGTCTGGAGATATATTCTCGTTGCAGTCGTATAATTATCAATGTTTTTAGCAATATTTGTTAGGGTAGTTATATTTTGAATAGTTTTCAGTATTTTCAATAGCTTTTAGAAATATTTGTTAGGGTAGTTATATTTTGAATAGTTTTTAGTATTTTCAATAGTTTTTAGAAATATTTCTTAGGGTAGTTATATTTTGAATAGTTTTTAGTATTTTGAATAATTTTTAGAAATATTTCTTAGGGTAGTTATATTTTGAATAGTTTTTAGTATTTTCAATAGTTTTTAGAAATATTTCTAGGGTAGTCTTTCGCAACTTCAATTATTAAATCTTTTTTTATAAAAAATCGATAACAATATTACTCTGCTTCCCATTACTCATGCAGATCGATCTGATCAACTGCACGGAGGTCGAAGCTGCATCTCAGATCACGTTGATTGAACGTAGAGTACGTGTACCGGACGCACAGTACAAAGACAACTTTCGTAAAATTCACGCGAGCGTTACGTGCACTAACGTGTCGCGGCAGGGACGACGTGGGGGCCTCCAGTTCATCTCATGCGTCCGCCCACGTGTACACAGCTGGCCCGTCGACGTCTGCAGCACCGCGCTGCAGCGTCCAGCGGTACTGCCGTCAGTTCGAGCTGTAAGTCCTTTATAATTACCATTTCGATCAACTTTGATTTACACGACTAATTTCGTTTGTTTTTATAGTTATGCACTCGACGGTAATGGAATCTTCTCCTGCAAGAATGGAGCCTCAGACGTTTGGCGCCTATGCTCCAGGAACGTCTCTCCCGTCGGGTTCGACGTCAGCTGCTCCGTACTCTCAAGGCTATACTCAGCATGCATGGTCGATGGAAGCTTTTGCACACGGTGGTCTATTCGGTGTGCTGGACTGGGACGACTGGGAGGGCGGCTCCGTCAGTTGGTTGGAGTTGGTGGGCGGCGGCACCGGGCCTGACATCATTGGTCCCTCCCAGACGTACGACGCTCCAGCTGCACAGTCCCAGAATGACCCGTTCACGCGAGGCACCTCCTCTGCCTCGTCCTCACCGTGCTCCAGATGCACTCACGTACTCGGAGGGCTACATACGCCGACGGCCTAGGACTAGGGGGGACCAAGAGAGCGCGAGGTCCGGGACACGCGCGGTAGATACTCCTGATTCGGTGGACTCTATATATTTAAACTGTTTTTGTATGATATTATTTTATTTTTAATGGGTTGATGTATCGCACTATCGTAATATTTGGATTCTACGTTGCAAAACGTTATCGTTTAACCATCTTCATACAAGTTTTAGATACAGTAATCTTTTTCGTAAAATTGAATTAAAATTTTATATGTATATAAAAGAGCATGGCGAATAAATCTTATATTTGAAAGAAGTATGAATTTTAAATAGTATGTAAAACAAGAATTCGAATAGAAAATAAGAAAATAGGAACTTCCCGCCCGTTGGGCGGGCAGGATGCCTCGGGGGCCTCTTCACGAATACGAAGAGGCCCTCGGGAGGGGTCTGGGAAAAATTTTCGTACCTCCCGCCCGTTGGATGGGCGGGATGTCGCCGGCCCCACGCCTCCCGCCGGTTGATCGGGCGGGAGGCACCTATTTTTCGAATATTTTCAAAATGGTACCTCTTTTCAAATTTAATTTTTTAACCCTTTTTTTAAAAAAGGTCTTTGGTCGAGAGCTGTGTTCCTTGTTTTCATAGTCTTTTTTTCCTATTTATTGCGTCGTGGTTGCAATGTTGTGTGTAATCTGTTATTCCTGTTGTGTTATACTGTGCTAGCAGTTGCTATTGTACTTTATAATTTATCATACCCTATAATACATCGTTCAAGCTGGCAGCTTGTTCTGTGCAGTTTCCCTCAAAAAATAGTATTCTAGCCGATGTCACCGCAGTACTTCATTCATGGGCCGGTTTGCGTGGCTGGGTTTTTTTTCTTTTCTTCGCTTATTAATTTTTAGTATTTCGATGAAATATAGAGCTTGGCTTAAGTTGGCAGACTGCCAACCCAAACTTGATCTCTTCTAGAGCTGTCCCCTCTCTGAAAAAACCCAGGCAAAGTTGTGTTGTGAGTGTATGCCTTCTGTATGCTGCATTGATATACATCTACTCGTTCCTGATTTAATGTTTAGGACTAGATTTTTTTTTATTTTTGTTTTTCATTGCAAGGATGACTCGTCTATAAAGGACTGAATTCATCCACTAGCTAAAAATTATAAAAGCTACTACTCTCAAGAACTACATCTGCATTGGGCGAAAGTCTATTCGAGAGATTGTTGGGCCATGTGCTGGTCTACATCAATGTTGCGCGATGCAAGCTGCCTTGGATGCTACCGCTGACCATGTTCACCACCGATACCGGTATCCAAAGAATGCGTAAACAAGCACACCAATGCTTGGTTGGCACAGGACAGTACTCCCCGAGAATCAATGACTACCAGTCTTGTTTACACTCTTGCCCTGCATTGTCTGCTTAGCTACCACACCGTAGGGGTACCCTACACGATCTGACTACCGTGCCGACGCTTGACAGGGGACGGTCCAACCCAACTGCCCCGTGCTGGCCAGGCAAGGCGAAACACGTACCACGCTTGACCGATCCACACCTACGATCACGGAGCGCAACCCCGATCAGACGCTGATGATACTACCTGTCTCGCCGCCGAGCCGGCAAGGATGGATGGATCAGGCAGCATACACCGTCGAAGCAGGACAAGGTCACATGGATCGCGAGGGAATCCACAGTAGAATACACAGCATCCGACAAGCACCACTTAGTCGAGCAACATCGTATTCCCTTCCGGGCGGTCGAGCAGCTGGATCCTAGATCATTACTCCTGACCTACTAAGATTACACTAAATTTACAGCGAGCTTGTCTGTCTACCTGCATCACGAGTGCACACACGATCCCAGTGAAAGAGTAAAAAAGTACAGCCGGATTTACCCGAACGGCTCATTACGGATAAGCATGGGATTGGTACAGTGGTTTGCACAAATAAGTTTCGTTTAACCTCGGGCCTGATGTTACTGTTAGCTTTGCGCCATTCGATTTAAATTTTGAACCGCACCGCACGAGCCTCGACTGTTCCATCGCAGGAATCGCAGTGCCCCTGCTGCTGAGCCACCAAAATTTACAGTGCCCCATGCGGCATCGTCCCCTGCACCGGTCGTCAGAGGGCCGCACGGTGTCGTCGCCTTCCCGCCACCATTCTATATTCCCGCGGCCACGGCGGATCGCGACGGCCGTGGCACCCACCACCACCAATACCCGCGGTCACGTGGGGGCCCGTCGGCCCCTGCGCCCGCCCACGTCCTCCTCCCTCTCGGGTCCGACGTGGCGGGCCGCGAGTCTCCTCGTGCTCCGCCCCTCGGATGCCCTTCCCTCCCCCCGCGCGTGCCCGCGCCCGAACACCGGGCAGCGCGGCGCCCGTGCGCGCGCCGGCCACGCGGACGGGCCGGTGGTGGCGTTCGGATCTGGAGTGGAGAGCGCCGCGCCGCCATGGCCGGCGCGTTTCGATTGGATTGGATGGGACGGATTCAACGGAACGTGGGGGAGCGCAGGCAGGGGCACCGTGCGTGGGGGCTGTTCCGTTATTGCCCTCCGTTTTGGAGGTGACTCTGGCGGCGGTGGTGTGTAGTGTCTCGTCTCGTGCCGGGGATTTGTTTGTTGTTCTAGGAAGGGTGCGTCATGAGGGTGAGGCGGGACCCGCCGGCCCGCCCAGGCGCATGGCCGCTCGACACTAGACTGACGTGGTTAATTGTCTGAAGCCCTCCGATCTGTCCAATCGTGCCATTTCCGCCGACGGCGAGGAGAAGGTCAGCAGCAGGATGCAAGATCAGCGACTCCGATCGATGTACGGTGCGTTTGTATCCGGCGACTAAACTGGTCTATCGGATATTTAACACTAATTATAAATATTAAATATAGCTTAATTATAAAACTAACTTCATAAACAGAGACTTTCACTGTACGAATCTATTAAACCTAGTTAATTCATCATTAGCGTATATTTACTCTAGAACAACATTACCGAATCATGAACATCTAAATTTAATGAATTTATCTTGCGAATTAGTCTTCATTTAATAATTAATTTTATAATTAGTCTATATTTATTATTCATAATTAATATCCAAACATCCGATTTCACAGGGATTAAATTTTAAATTTTAGTTCGGTGTACCAAGCAGGCCCTAGACGATGGCTGGATCCTCAAACGATCGTGAAGATGTTTTTCTTTTCAGATATCCAATGGAGAATGAACTGATTTAACTTCTTGAGAAAACTGTAAATTCTGAATTCTCTCACGGCATGATGGCAAATCTCCAGTATACCAGGACTTGTGCAGCTCCCTGCCCTGCAGGCTGCAGCAGCACCACCCTGCAAGGATCACGAGACCCAATTGCACGGCCACATTCATCATCATATCCCCCACACACCACAGTAGCGGACAGATGCACGAGACGAAATCCCCAAAGCACCCCTAGGCCAGGCCCAAATCCGTCCTTGGCATCGCATCGCCCCCACACGCGCCCCCAAAACAAAACACCCACTCCATGTGTCCTTCCCCCCACTTGGCTTGCTTGCTTGCGCTCCCATTTCCCAACGTCCCACCCGCACACCCCCACCACCTCCAACGTCTCTCTCCGGTCCACCCTGCTGCGCTTCCACGCTGCTCCGCCTCCGCGTGCGCCGTGCGCCTCCCTCCCTCGCTCGCTCTCTGCCTGCCTGCCTGTTGGTCTGCTCCCCTCCGATGCTGCCGCTGGCGCGGGCCGCCCCGAGCCATAACCGCCGCAGATGAGCTCCAGGAACCGCTCCGCCACCGCCGCCGCGGCCGCTCCCGCACCGGCCGCAGCGCCGTCGCTCCGGACGCCGCGGCGCCTTCGACGGCGGCCGGTGAAGGCGTCGGCGAGCGCGCCAGGCGGCGGGCGGCGGAGCGGGCCCTCGACGCCGCTGCTGAAATGGGACGTGGGCGGCGGCGGTGAGGGGAGGAAGCTGGGTGGCGGCGAGGAAGCGGGGGCTAGCGCGCGGGAGAAGCAGGCGAGGGAGGTGTCTGTGCGGAGGCTCGCGGCCGGGGTGTGGCGGCTGCGCCCGCCCGAGGCGGTGCCCGGGGCCGCGACCGGAGCCGCCGAGAGGAGGGTCCGCGTCGGTGTCGAGGTAGGCGCGCTTCCGCATCTGCTTTCCAGTTCGGTTCGTTCCGTCTTGCTGTTGCCGACTTGGGATGGAGCAAACCGGAGGCGCCGAGCTCGTGCTCTTTTTTAGGCCTACTAGTGGACGATGGCATCGTTTTACCTTACCTCTTGAAGCTAGATACTTTCGGTGTTCGGAGAATGAAATGTGCTATCCAATGATATTTTCCCCTTTTCCAACTTCATAAGATTTTTTAGCCTCAAATACAGATATTTGTAGTCAAAGCTGTGCTCTAGGAGACTAGGACACAGATCTCTTGCACTGTTTTTGGGTTAACTTCATCATTACCCTTTACCTGTTTACTAGCTGAGCAGGTTAATCCGCCTAAACTCGATTAGCTCAAGTCAAATCTAGTACGAGCCGAGTCTCCTCATTGAAGCCTGAGCAGTAGCACTGCCGATTGCCATGTCGACGCATTTAGTACTGGCCTGGACGTTGGATGCGTTACACTGAAGCATGGCCATTTATGAAGGTGGCCGTGCAGCGCCACAGTACGGCAGCCGTGATCGCCTTACCATAAATTTACCCATCCAGAAGGCGCCGAGCTTCCCCTGTGCTGGGACCTGGGATCCCCTCATGTGATTCCTGCGCTGGAGGCCCAGGCATCGTGATTCCTGCGCTGGAGGCCCAGGCATCGGATCCTCTCCGAGTCTCCATGCCCCCTGCCCGTGCAACCACAAATGCGCTGCCCGTGCGTCGCTGTTTATGGTTGGCCATCAGTAGTCAGTACAAGGGCGCAGCTTCGTTTTTACCGGACTGATGTGCGTGGAAAGACCGGAGCTTGGAGTTTGGATCGGATCGTGAAAGGATTGGAAGGGTTTGTGAGCTTCTGAAAGGGGCCAAAACGGCTCTCAACTCTTGTGCCGTGCAGCAACAAACGCCGGGTTCAGCAGCACGTGGTCCTGTTTAGTTGCTTGTCTTGTGCTACTGGAGACTATCCTAGCTAGCTCCAACTAAGGGGCTTCAATTCTGAACCTTAGGTTGGGATGAAAATGCTAGCTAACAAATGTGACGATGTTACCGACGCCATAGGTGTGGGTTCTCTGTATGTGATTCGGATTGGGAGAGGTCTCCATGCTATGATTGTTTGGGACCCTTTAGATTCTCTTTGTTCTTTCATAATGTCTACTGAAAATTCACATTTTCTAAAAAATGTGCATGATTGATGCAAGACCTTTTGTGTCCCTTTCAAGTTAGGGTACATAACAGTAACATGAACACATACAGATCTGGCGCTGCTCAGATCTGCTTGATCATGGAACAACCGAGTGTATATCTTACTGTGCAAATATTATATATTTTTTATATAAGATGTGATGAATTCTTTGTGTGCTTGCGTCTCTTATTTGTCTCATGTGCCTGTATGATAGCATATCCCAAGGCATCTACAAGTCCAGCTTCTCAAACAGAACACTTTGGGCCATCACCAGAGTCTGAAGAATGAGGTTTCAAGCCCCATTTCTGTTTTGGAGCGGAAGAGTGGAGAGCTCCACAAGGTGAGGGAAAGAACCTACCAAAATATTAACTACATTTGCGTGTATCGGGTGTAAGGTCATTGACACAGCAAAACTTTGCAGGTACAACTTCATGCTACTTCCACTACCATGGAGAAAGCAACAAAATGGGAGCCTGAGGACATAAAAGGAATGGAATCACATGATGCCTATCTGATAGCCAGCCAGCTAAATCTTCTTGATGAGCAGCAAGACACAACTTATGTTGCTAACCTCCAGATGGAGCTCCAGCAAGCACGTGATAGGGTAAGTGAGCTGGAAACTGAGCGGCGGTCAGCTAAGAAGAAGCTTGATCACTTGTTCAAGAAACTCGCAGAGGAGAAAGCAGCTTGGAGGAATAGAGAGCATGAGAAGGTCCGTGCTATACTTGAAGACATGAAGGCAGACCTTGACCACGAGAAGAAAAACCGGAGGCGGCTGGAGATGATAAACTTGAAGCTCGTCAATGAGTTGAAGGAGGCCAAGATGTCAGCGAAGCAGCTGTTACAAGAGTATGAAACAGAAATAAAGGCGCGTGAGCTCACTGAGGAGGTGTGCAACGAGCTGGCAAGAGAGGTGGAGGAAGACAAAGCTGAGATTGAGGCCTTGAAACAGGACTCCCTAAAGCTGCGAGAGGAGGTAGATGAGGAGCGGAAGATGCTGCAGATGGCTGAGGTGTGGCGTGAAGAACGGGTGCAGATGAAGCTTGTTGATGCAAAACTTACTCTTGATGCCAAATATGCACAGCTGAGCAAACTGCAACAGGATGTTGAGGCTTTTATTGCCTCATGCAGCTGTGCTAATGGAGACATCACGGTAGTAGAAGAAGCAGAGAACATAATACAGGCAATCAAGTCAGTCAGATCCCAAGATGCTGAATTCAGATATGAGCCACCAGCAGCTTCAGAAGACATATTTTCCATTTTTGAAGAGTTGCGTCCAAGTGAGGAGCCTGTCATCAAGGAGATTGAGCCATGCTACAAGAACAACTCTGCCAAATGTGAATCAGAAATTCAAGAGGCTAGCCCAATGACAGATATATTCCTTGAAAGGAAAGCCAAGGTGTACTCAAATAAAAGTCCGCAAGATGAAAGCGACACTGAAGATGGCAGCAGCTGGGAGACAATAAGCCATGAAGATATGCAGGGTTCAAGTGGTTCCCCTGATGGAAGCGAATCATCAGTCAACAACAAGATCTGTGATGGAAGCATTTCTTGGAAAAGTGGAAATGATTTTGAGTACAGGGGGAATGAGAAGCTGAAGGATGATTTGACTGGTGCATACCCGACAAACATGAACCAACCCAAGAAGAAAGAATCAGCCATATCAAAGCTCTGGAAGTCATCCCGCCCAAAGAACAGTGAGATATGCAAGAAAGATGCTGTCGAAACGGTAAATGCGAGATCATCAAATGTACGGCTGTCAGTCGGGACTTACTCCACCGTTGAAAGTGGCATTCAGGAAATAGGACTCAGTCCACCGAGCGTTGGGCAATGGAGCTCCCCCGACTCGATGAACATTCAATTCAACCGTGGCTTCAAGGGCTGTATAGAGTACCCGCGGACGTCCCAGAAGCACAGCTTGAAGGCAAAGCTCATGGAGGCACGGATGGAGAGCCAGAAGGTCCAGCTCCGGCAGGTGCTCAAGCAGAAGATCTAGAGTTGACAGAACCAGAAGGTGGAACATTGTAAACCTAGAATTTAATCCAAGGAATAATGTCAAGAGTACTTAGATGCTTCCTTTTCCGTGTTTTAGAGTAACCTGTAATGCATGTACAACAAGGACTAGAAAAAGGGGACAAGGCCGGCCTTTGTGGGCCGGTTTTGGAGCCTTGCTGCTTCTGTATCTTACTTTAGCTTTGAGGTAATGGTTCCATTTTATAGGCTATGGTGAGATCCATCATGATGTATAATACAGACATATACAAGCAGCAATGTTCAGACAAATTACACCCCCGGATATGTACATTCTCTAAGCTGTTTTACAGTGTTTTTACTCTATTTCTACTTGGTTTCAAAACACAGTTCACTTTAACTTTATGCTAAGTCAGACTTGTTGATTAAAGTTAGACAAGTTTCACATAGGGCAAAACTAAAGCGACGTAGTGAACTAGTATAATTTAATTTGGGATTAGTGATTCCATCTCTCTTTCCTATACGACGGAGAAATGATGGAAAGCTGTTTTAGCCTTTGAGGCCATGCCTTGTTATGAAGTTTCCCTGGCCTTTTTCCTATCAAGTCAGGTGATCGCCCACTTATGAAAGAGTGAACGGACAAATATGGAATACTGGAAGAGCGGCGCACGATGAGTTTGAACTGCTCACTGCTGGAGTGGCGCGGCCCCTAGATGGACTTTGTGGTTAAGCAGCAATAAGGCCGCCGGTCCGTGCAACTGGGCTTGGAGTCTTGGACTTTGTATTTGTCTGATAATTTATCCATGGCACATTGGCACTTTGAGTATTGCTAGGCATGTTCATCTGCTAGCTTACTCCTCATTCGCATGATAATATACATTAAGTATGCCTTGCCATTTGCCATCGAAGTAGGTCGTGATTAACATCATAACGAACAGATCAGTGACTTTTGTATTTGTACAAGTACAATGATTTGGGCATGTTTGGTAGAGCTCCAACTGAGAGAAAAATGATTCTGTCGCTTAATGTGATTCTCTTTTTTAATTCTTTAGTACGGAGAATCACTTCGCAGAATCAGAACTCTTAAAATCAGGATAGAGAACCACTTCATAGAATTAGAAGATATTATTTTTTTCAACTCTCAGCCTATTAGTTCATTTTAGAGAATCACTCTACATAGTTAGCAGAGAATCGCTTCTCTCTGAAAAATTGTTTGGCAAATCTCCTGCTGGATTCAGTAGAGAATCAGTTCCATGAGCTTGCCAAACGCACGTTTAGTAAAAACAGCTGCAAAAAGAAAAAGGAAACAAAGCTGGCTGAATTTGAAAACCATTTTAAGCTCGCAAAGAATTCGTCTCCGAAACAAACGAGACTTCTGTCTGACCCAACTTCTCCGGTTACCCGGCCCATACAACCGATGCGGCCCTGCCGATCGCTGATCTGAACGCCGACCTCGCGCGCGACGACGCGCCGGTCTCATCACGCGCCACGCGCCAGCCGCCGCTCCCGTTTCAAACCGCGAGCACCCGTTCCCCCACCAACTTCCCTGCAAAACAGTGAGCAAACAATCCCACCGCCATGTGGGGCCTACTCAATCTGGCCCCACTGACATTGGGGCGAGAAGGCAACAACTGGGAAGACGCGGTAACCGTAGCATTTCGGCCGAAACATTTCCCTCCCAAAGCTCGCGCCCCCCGCTCAGCCCTAGCTCCCTTCAAATACCCCCGCCCTCTCCGCCTCCACCGCAGCACACCCATCTCACCCATCCATCTGGCTATCCTCTCCTCGCCGACACCCGGGACCCACATGGCAGCCACCCGCTCCCCGCCCGCCGCCGCCAGCGGCGACCACCACCGGTTCCTCCGCCCCGGCGCCCTCGCCCGCCTCCGCGACGTCAGGCTCCGCCGCGGGAGCCGCGCCTCCCGCCTGGCCCCGCCCTCGTCGCCGGCGACGGCGTCCCCCGCGTCACCGCCTCCTCCTCCTGCGGCTGGCGACGGCGATGGCGGCGCGGCCGTGCCGTACTTCGTGCCCGTCTCGAGGATCCTCGCGCCGCGGTGCCCCCAGCGGAAGAAGCTTGCGGCAGCCAAGTACGCGGTGCTCTTCTCCCCGCCGCCCCCGAGCCCCGATCTGCCCGTCGAGGCGGCTATCGAGTTCCTGAGCTCGTCTGACATGGTGGTCGCCGCGCACTAGAGTGCCTCGCAGTACTGTTGTATTAGTCGTAGTAGCTTGTAGATTTGTGGATCTATTCCTTGCTTGCTTCCTTAGCTTAGTGAGCTATAAAATCTTCCTCGTTTTGTTTGTACTGATCTTGCTGTGAAAACAAAGATAAAGAAGAGTGAGTCTGATATGAAATACATAATTACAAGAAATTGGGGAAATAAACCTGTTGGATATGTCCAGTTCCATTACGGTATGTTGGATGAGTTGTGAACTGGAATAATTTGGCTCATGGTTCTTTCATAGGCATATGAATGTAGGACTAGGCTCATTCAATTGTTTGTTACATGTGAATGTGAGTTCGTTGTCTCGTTGGTCAGATGCAGGTGCTTTGCCTTTCTTTCTATACTCTGAATGTAGCATATTTACGTAACTGTACTACAGAAATGATGTCAAAGAAGTGGCATTAATGGTTAGTCGGATTTGCCTTTAGTCAACTTGCTCAACTTCTCTTTTGTATTCAACCGCTTCAATTGTCACATGCCAATTCAACTTAATTGTGTTACGATCATATGAGCTCTTTAATTAGCAGTTCCTTACAGCCTATTGCTGCTCATGGTGAACTTTTTGCATGCTTCAAAAATCAAAATGCTATCCTAGCGCTTGCCACCTGTCAGGGGTGATTAACACATGCCTAGGATCTCGATTTTGTTATCTAGTCTTTGATGGTTTCCAGCATAATTCTGGATACTACCCAATTCTTGGTTTATTATAACATAACCGTACATTGCCTCTTGATCTTTGCAAAGACGTGACTTCTACGTTATTCAACTACAACCACCATTGTCATCCAAAGTAAACATGCCTGCTCCCTGAGTCGAGGCGAATGCTCATTTCTTAGTAGTTATGTTGAATTATGACATTCATGGCTTGAATCATTAACATTTTTTTCACCGCGATTTCATTTCAGATCAGCTGCTTTCAGTTTCTGAATTACGATCAACTGCATACTGCCATCTTCTTAACAGAGGCACATTCAATTGCTTGTTACATCTGTGTGATCTCCTGGATCAGATGAGGGTGCTTTCATTTCTTTCTCTACTCTGAAGTTAGTATGTTTATCTGATTGTACGGCACAAATAATGTCAAAGAAGTGACAGTAGTAATTAATTGTTTCCTTCAGTTGAACATTGCTTATCTCTCTTCTACATTTAACCACTCTGTTTCTTGATACGCCAATTCAACTTCTCTTAATTAGCAGTGTTCTTTCACAGCTTATTGCTACTTGTAGTGATTTTTCGTTTACCTCAAGATGTTCTTCTAGTGCTTGCAACCTGTCAGGCGAGTGACATGCTCAGAATTTTAATTTCCTTGTTTAGTGTATGATCATTTCTGGTATAATTTTGCATATTACCATTTCTTCCTTTATTACGATATCTATGCTTGCTCGATGACTTCTATCTTATTCAACTGCAACCATCATCCACATCCTCATCCTCAGTAAAACATTTCCATTCCCTGAACAGAGGTGAATGTACATCTGTTACTAAAATGTTGAATTATGCCATTCATGGTTAATATCAATTAGCATCCTTTCACCACCGCCACTTGTTCATCTGATTGAAACAATAGGCCGCTTTTCAGTTTGCATTGGCTTCTGGATTTCAATGGAGTTGTTTGTCTTGATGTGACACGCAGAAGGTTTGTTTATGCTTTTAAAGTATGCTTACCAGTAAATCAAAAGCAGTCAGGCACATGAAACTCTTATCTCCATTTTTGCTAATATGTTTGGTTGATTAACATGATAGACAACTGAAACATTTCTGAAAGGGGTCTTTCTGACTTAATGTTACACTGCTTAATCATGGAAGAAAGCTAATGATTTTGAAAAATGATGTACTTGACTCTTGAGACCTCTTGTGTCTGTCTTAACCTAACCCTACGCTGTACATGCAGGAGCTGGGCCAGGATAAGAAATACTTGCATTCTTTTGTGCCATTGTACTGACAACTGGTGACAATCTAGTCAGTGACCAATCAAGACCTGGATGTGTACTGAATCGAGCCCAACTGCTGGAAGTCTCATGGACCGGCTAGGACAATAACGTGAGAAGCATATACTGAGTTCTTTGAGGGAGATGATATTCTAGGAGCAGAGAAGGTGAGTCGACAATCAGGTCATACACGTCTCTTGCTTTTGGTTAACTACGGCATGGATTACCACCGATAACATTAGGCAGCACATTGCACTGATTCCCCATGCACACCCATTATCTGCTACCACTTTGAATGAAGCTGTTTTTCTTAACAAAGGATGCCACACGTTTAATTCTCTGCAGCATGTTATTGGATAAGCTAAAAAAGTACTATAATCTCTGGTATACCCGTAGAGGTCACATATACAGTTCCTGATAAACCGAAGGCAGCCCTAAACCAAATCAGTGTCACCTTTTTCTTTATTTGATACAAAGATTCTCACGATTTTCAAATAGATAACACTATCTCTTTCCAAGTATTGCTCATCCCATCATATTCAATCAGTTAGTTTGATTGGTAATAACTTGGGTCTGAGAAAAAATAGGTGGCCTTTCAGTCTGCTCCTGCGTGTTTAAGGTTTCTTATCCTTAAACACGCGGGAGTAGGACTGAGGAATAAGAACTACTCGTACTTGCGTCCGTTTCCGTCATTTACTGACAACCGGAGAGAAGCTAATAGGTGAACCAATCAAGACCGGATTGTGCGATGGATTGAGCTCAACTGCTGCGAGTCTCCTGGGCCAAGGAGGCTAGGACAGCAAGATGAGAAGCAGACAGATTTCTTTTGGAGGGAAAGTATATTCTTGGAGCCGAGAAGGTGAGTCGACAATCAGCTTATACACGTCTCTTGCTTTTGGTTAACTGCAACTTGGACACCGTTGTTAGCGCTAGGAAAGATGAGATCTACAATGCAGACTGCAGTCCCTCCTCATGCATACCCGTTTTATCTGCTATACTACTTTTGAATAAAGCTGCTTTCTTAATCAAGGATACCACATGTTTAAATTCGTTCATCATCGTAAGAACCGTCCAATTTAATATTATTTTAAGCGAACCGTCGGTCATTAACACTAAGATGAGAGCTAACACGTGCTCGCGCTAAGGGCGTGCCACGTGTTAACCCACATCTAAGTCGTAAACGACCAATTCGTCATTCGCTAAAAATAATGTCAAATCCGGTAGTTCCGGTATGTGCTCCACCGTATGCCCAAGATCATGCATACACACATACCGTTTACAATCACATATATCGCCGATGGACCACAAACTGCAAGTTTTAAACAATAAGGGTTACAACTAAACATTGTAAGTTCAACAAAGGGATGGGTTCAATATGAAATTCAAGGATCAACAACAAAATACAAGCCTCGAGCTCACTACTTAACATTAGCAAGGGACATAGGTCATTAAGCTAAATGTTAAACATGTCATCCCCAAAAGAACGATTTCGCAGCGGATAACTAATAATGATAAAGTGATGGAGTTTTTCTCAAGGACACCATCGAGGCCGCATCGATCTACTCCTCGCCCGCACCGGGGTCGGCGGGGTAGAAGTGGTCAAACACAACTTCCGGCTCACTTGCAACTTAGTTTACAAAGCAACATGAGTATAAAGGTACTCGCAAGACATACGCAATTTAATTAATAACTAAGGATTATGCAAATGAAGGCTCACAAAATAGGGCTTTTAGAGTTAAGTAATTTGCATAAGCATGAGCTCTTTAATCTAACACCTAGCTTCTTAGCATTTTAATTATCTTGCCCAAACCACCTCAACTTTTAGTTAACTAAACAAAGAGTATCAAGAGTTGACATAAACCAAGTTCGAACAAAAATGATATTTCTACAAAGAATTCATTGGATAATGAGTTTGCTCATAACCAAGAGCGCGGCAATTCGAATTGATTACTTAACCTTGCAAGAGTGTACTTCTTTACCCACACGACACAAGGACCATGTAACTCACCCAACCGATCACGTTGAGTAAGGGGTACTCGCATCAACCTTTCCCGACGAGTCTCAACCGTTGAACATCACGCCTAACTTGCGCGGAGAGTTACCTGGATCCACCGGGGACACCCCTAAGTCTCTTTACAAAGCCCTATGGCCATGCATCTAGGACCGTGCATCAAAGATTAAAACTTAGAAGTTAATCGGCTCATTCATACCATGATTGTATATGTGGTAGTACGATAACATGCTCAAAACCGAGGTCATCCACGGACGGTCCTTAACCGATTCGAGTGTACTATGCCTACGAGACTCCTTTCTCGAGGCCCTACATTCCACCCAAACCACGAAACCACTTTTCCAACTAGACCAATACAAACTTTCAACATCCCAAACCTGGACAAGCGTGAGCAAGGTAAAGGTTGTGTAGCGTGCAAAGTGATCCTATTCCAACATTTTCTTTCAAGTTACGGATCGACTCTAAGCATGGCTAAGCATTTATTCAATTGATTAGTTACTAACTATAAGTGTCAAGATATGGATATATAAAAGCAAGAGAGGTCAATGTATAAAAATAGGATCGACGATGCAATAGATAATATTTAGCATAAACACATATACCCGAGTGAGATAACTAAATCCAAGTTAAGTGGGTCAGGGAATCATGCTTAGCTGCTTGACTTGGTTTTCTTCCGGTTCGACAACAAATTCAACTCCCGGCTCGGTTTCGACGATCTCGGCGGGCTCAACGGGCTCGTCCTCCGACGTTTCGGTCACTATAATGCATGAATGGAATATATGCATTAGCATAATGTTGATGATATGAAAATGATATGATCAAATGAAAAATGAACATCACACTAAACACACCAACGCTAGATAAAGAGCTCGCTGACTACGCTCGTAAACATAAAGACCGAGACGAGGATTGCTTAAAACAATGCATGTAGCAAGCATAAATCAAGGTTTAATTTTTTTCATACAGAGGACATCATAAGGAACTCATAGGAGTTGGATTTGCAGAAAAATCATTTTATTAGAATTACTTATGCAATCCACAATTTTCAGCTACTTTAAACAAGTTAAATCTTAAAAGACATGTTAAACATTTCTATAAATTCTCAGGAAATTAAAAAGGAAAATAGACATGAAAACAAAGCTAACAGAAGTGGTTTTGACATTTATGACCTTTTAAAAAAATTTATAAATTAAACAAGCTTGCAGGCAGAAAATAATTTAACACACAAAAATCCTATTAAACAACATAAATTCATTTGCACAAGTTGTACCCCTAGACAGAAAATTTCACCAGGATTCCAAAAAAATTTAATTTGATATTTTTAGAGCATCGTACCATTTATCAAGCATTTTACTTACTTTGGCAAGGATTAATCATAACTTTGTGTACAAGATATTAACATGCACAACAATAATTTTTCTAAGCAGAGTTATCACCCAGTAACCAAACAAAACAAGTTTCATAATTTTTGGAGGCCTACACAATTTATTATGCAATTTACAAGTTCATAGCATAATAAAACAAAAATAAAAATTTAGATAAATGCTATGGCCACCGGATCTGGCGCTCCTAGGCGCCGACAGGTGGGCCTAGGAGGCCAGGCCGTCCCGGGCCGAGTCAAGGCCGGTCGCGGGCCTTGACTCGCCGCGGGGGCGCGGCCAGAGCGTGCCCACGATGCGGCCCGCGCTCGAACGCGTGCGCGCGGAGCGACGTTGCGGCGGCCGGCGAGGGGCCGCAGCCCAAGGGCGCGAATGGGCGAGGGCGGAGCGGACAGGAGGAGCCTGGCGCGCGCGTGGGTGCTCACCTGCGGCACCGACGGGCAACGCACGGCGGCGCGGCGAAGAGCGGTGGTGGCTGACGGGGGCGAGCATCAGGGAGTTTCTGCGAGGGTGGAAGGAGGCGGGTGAGGGCCGGGGTCGAGCAAGGGGGTGCATGAGGTGCTGCGTGTGCGCGGGATTGGGCGGAGGCTCACCGACGGCGACGAATCGCGGCGGCCGGCGGGGAGGAGAAAGAAGGCGGCGGCGGACGGGCGGCTCTAGGGTTTCGCGGGGAGGGGAAAATGAGGCCCGAGAGAGAGATAGTGAGCGGGAAAAGGGGCGAGCGGCTGGGGTGGCGTCGCCCCGCGGCCACGCTGGCCCAGCCAGCGGCCGACAGCATGGCAACGCCGCCGCAGCTGGCCAACGGGCGAGGCCGGGGCGCGGAGACGGCGGGGTGGGGGACTGCCAAGTGGGCCCGGGTGAGTGAAAAATAAAGAAAAATAATAATTCAAATTCTAAATTCAAAATCCTGATCTTCCCGGGCTTCAAAAATTATCAAAAATTTACTGGAGCAAGATTAAATCACCAAGAACACAGTGCAATAACAAAAACTCAAAAAGATATTAAGGATTTCTCACAAAAATTCAAATAAAACGGCGATTATCAAATTTCCCAAAAAAATTATGGCTCGGGTTAAACATCAAAATTTTTCAAATAAATATTCAAAATTCACCATTTGAAATCTAGTATTTGAATAAAAGTTTTGGGAGCATAGCTACTTAGCAAAATTTAAACTTTCTTCACAACCCTCTCTTAAACAAGGCAAGAAATTCAATTAACTCAAGCCAATCACATGCAAATGATGTTTCATTATGCTTGGATGATGCTCATGATGATATTGTTTAATTTTTTTATCATGTTCACTAGCTTTGGGTCGTGACAATCATGTGCTTGGATACACTACTGAATACTCTAATCTTTGGTATCACAGTAGAGGTCACATGTCCGGGTCCTGAAAACCAAACCAAAATGGTGTAGCACTCTAGATCTGGAAGGTGTGCGAGATCTACGCAGAATGTTCCAGAATTCGGCAGGGAGAAGATGCCCCAGCCGATCCAGGCATCCAGCAGCAAGCGAAAGCAACACGACTCGTCCTTGGTCCGTGGATTACTGGATTCCATGGCCCATTCCCATAGCCTGCCCGGCCAGGAGCAGCCGTCCGTGGCGTGACCCTGGCCCTACCTGGCCCACACCCTCGTCGTCACCTCCCGGGACGGGGCGGGCCCTCGCCGTCGTCGCCTTCCACCCGTCCTCTCTTTCTCTGCGCGTGGGGCCAGGCCGGGCAGCCGATGCGAGGGAGCGAAGCCACGTCCACACATTTCGTCGCGAGAAATCCTTGTTTGCTCGCCGCAGGAAAATGCGAGAGCCCAAAAAAAAAAAAGATCGCGGGATTTGCCACCCAATCACACACACATGCACGGGCACGGGAAAGCTCAGAGCCTTTCTCTTTCGATCGAGCGGCCGAGGCTTCTTTAGCAGGGGTGGTCGCGACCAGACAGCGGCGCTTGCGCGGCTGCGCATATCAAGGGTGGAGTAAAATAGAGAGGAACGAGGAGTTTTTACTGGCATTTTTCAATTCTGTAGCGGGGAGAGGAGGGGATCAGGGGGAGGGGAGGGACGAGGAAGGGAGGTTTGGCCGTCGGCAATGGAGATGGCACTCCGGGCGCAGAGCCCGCTCTGCTCCCGGGGCCGCCCGGTGCTCGTCGTCCGGCCGGCCGCTGCCGCCACTAGCCTCGCGCAGGTGACTTGCGGCGGTTCATGGAGCTGTCCGGAGCCTTTTGGTTTTATTTTCCCTTTTCGCTTTCTGTCAGTTTTTGAACTTTTAATACCGGAAGTCAGCTGTGGTACTTGTAGTACCGGAAATTGGGTGTGGAAAATCAGTTGTCAAATCCATGATAAGCTTCCCATTTGAACATATTTTGGTTTGTTGTGGTCTGCTGTTTACTGTCATGGAAAGGTTTATTAGCTTGTCTACTTTTGGGATGACATGGTCTGAAGGATCTGTACAGCTGACAATTTTCTACCATTGTCTGCTTCTACAGTCTACCATTGGGCGCAGCAGATTTACAGGAGGCAGGCTTGTTCGATGCATGGTATCAAGTTCAGGTTTGAGGAACGATTATGCTGAAAGCAATTTCATTGGTCATACAGCTTAGCTCATGTTTTCCTGACATTGCGTTATTCAGATTATCCCAAGAAAAATCCAAGGAGAACATCGACCCCTATGCCCAAAGGCACTGCATCCAGAGGGTATGCCTCAAGACCTACTGCTGAATCCAGCACGAAGAAGATAGAACAAAGCAGCACTTTTGAAGGTGATCTTGGCAAAAGCAATGGGGCACTACATGGTGAAGCAACAGAGCAGGCAAGTACTGCAGAAGAATCGTCTGAGATTGACTTGCCAGGAAACGATGCAAGCAGCGCAGAAAAGGATGAAGCTGAGACCAAAGAAGAGGCTGGCCAAAATCAATCTTCTGCATCCTCTTCCACATCCCTGGATGATGAATCAATTGACAGAAAACTTGATGAGTATCGTGGTAAAATAAGTGCACTAGTAAGTTCGAAACCAGAACCTTCATCATTTGCAGGTGTTCGTGGACAAGACAAACCACTTGTGGGCACTCATGATCAAGAGAAATCAATAACTGGTCCCGAAGAACATGACAGTTCAACTGTTGATGAACCCAGAAAAGGCAGGCCGTTTGCCGAGGCCATTGTAGGCTATCCAGTGAAAGATGCAGAGGAAGAACCTCCAGTTTCAGAAGATGGTGAACCGAGGATAATCAAGGATCAAAAGCAGTATGAACCAGATATACAAGCACCAGTAGAAGATGGTGTGGACCCAGAAGTGCTAAAGAGGAGGCTTCAAGAGCTTGCTGATGAGAATTATTCAGTTGGGAACAAGTGTTTTGTTTTTCCTGATGTAGTGAAGTCTGATTCGATGATTGATCTTTACTTAAACCGCAGTATGTCAGCCTTAGCTAGTGAGCCCGATGTTCTCATAAAAGGAGCATTCAATGGTTGGAGATGGAACTCTTTCACTGAAAATTTGCATAAAAGCGAATTAAGAGGGGATTGGTGGTGCTGCAAACTCTACATTCCCAAGCAGGCATACAGATTAGACTTTGTGTTCTTTAATGGTGGCACTGTCTATGAAAACAACAATCACAATGATTTTTTCCTTGAAATAGAAAGTGACATAGATGAACACTCATTTGAGGACTTCTTGGTTGAAGAAAAGCAAAAAGAACTAGAGAGGCTTGCTGCAGAAGAAGCTGAAAGGAAAAGAGAGGCTGAGGAGGAGCGCAGGAGAGAGGAAGAAAGGGCCGCAATGGAGGCAGACCTCGCACAAGCAAAGTCCGAGGTTGAGATGAAGAAGGAGAAATTGCACCAGATGTTGAGTTCGGCCAGCAGATATGCTGATAACTTATGGTACATAGAACCTAACACTTATAAAGGAGGGGACAGGGTTAGGTTATACTATAATAGAAGCTCGAGACCACTTATGCATAACAATGAGATTTGGATGCATGGAGGTTACAACAACTGGATTGATGGTCTCTCAATCTCTGAAAGACTTGTCAAATCTCATGAAAAGGATGGGGATTGGTGGTATGCAGAAAGTATGTTTATTCACTCTTTGGATCCCTTAGGATTTGTGATACTCCCTATGTTTGATTGTTGATTATATATGTTTTTGTCTCTCATGATCTCATCCTCTAAGACGTTACTTTGACATTACCTGCTATGTTAGCGTATTTATATTAACAAAGTATGTACTAGAAAGTCCTAGTAACAAAAAAAATCCAATAATAGTCATATTTTACAAAGTTTGGCCAAAATGTTCTAAAAAGTCATTTAAAAACAATGGAGAAAATTCAAACCATTATATTGTGGTATAGGTTGTAGTTCCACAAGTTAAAAATGTTCAACAAATAAAAGGAGTATGGTCACCTGAAATCCTCAAGCCTTGAAATACCTACTTGAGGTTGTTTTTTTCCAGTACGCTTTATCTCGTGGATGAGTCTGAAGATCAATCATGTGCTTGATACCATGATCTTTGGTGTTCAGTTGCTCTTTTGGCTGTTATGCACAAATCTTACTTTTGATTATATCCATGTGTAGTTACATTACCTGAAAGAGCATTGGTATTGGACTGGGTTTTTGCTGATGGGCCACCTGGCACTGCAAGGAATTATGATAACAATGGCCGCCAGGATTTCCATGCTATTGTTCCCAATAACACACTGGAGGACATGTTTTGGGTGGAAGAAGAACATAGGATCTTTAGAAGGCTTCAGCAAGAGAGAAGGGAAAGGGAGGATGCTGATCGACTAAAGGTTAGTCAAAAAATAGCCTTTTGCATGTAGTAGGAGCAACAGCTTACATGTACCAAGATACTTTTCAAACAACTAGCAATTGTTTTCAAACTCTTCCAATTGCATAACTGAAACAAGATGATCTGATTGCTGCTTCTTTCCCCGCATAGGCTGAGAGGTCTGCAAAAATGAAGGCTGAGATGAAGGAAAAGACTATGAGAGCGTTTCTGATCTCACAGAAACATATCGTGTACACTGAGCCACTTGAAGTACGTGCAGGAACCACTGTGGATGTGTTTTATAATCCTTCCAACACGGTGCTGAATGGAAAGCCAGAGGTTTGGTTCAGAGGTTCCTTTAACCGTTGGACTCATCCAAGTGGTCCTTTACCACCACAGAAGATGGTGAAGGCAGAGAATGGTTCACACTTACGAGCAACAGGTGTGAGAGCTTACAGCGTATCACAATGCTTTTTGACATGTTTGTGCACTAGTATCACTATTGAGTACTACCAAAATGGCCTTCTAAAATATCTTTACCCAATGCTACTTGTGGAATCTATTTTGTATGCTGAACTAGTTGATATATTTTCTATCAGATATGTTGCTATAAAGTTAGGTTTTTAAAACTCTGCTATAGTCCATAGGCTTGCTTGACACCTTCCTTTTCCCTGGTTATCAGAAGGAATCTGATAAGCGTGTGATCCTGATAAACACATTTCTCTTTTTCTCAAGCCTATCAAATTCTTGTTTACCACATACTCCCTTCGTCCAGAAATGTAAGACATATTTTGTTGCACTAGGACAGCCTTTGCCAACGATAACTCTATGAATATATAAGATTTGGACACAAAATTTGTACTATTACATTCTTATTCAAAGTACTAACTTATGATTATACTTTGTATCACAAACATACTTATCAATAGAGTAATTGTTAGTCAAAGTCTTGTCCTAATGAAACCAAATATGCCTTACATTCCTGGACCGAGGGAGTAATATTGATCCATTCTTGCAAATATTGTTCATTTTTTAAGAAAAAAAAGAAAAACAAATATTGATCAATGTTTACTGCTTTCCTTCTCTGAGTTCTCTTGTAGTTAAATCTGTTCGTTTTTTCAGTCAGGGTTCCCTTGGATGCATATAAGATGGACTTTGTTTTCTCTGAGTCAGAAGATGGTGGAATATATGACAATAGGAATGGGATGGACTATCATATTCCTGTGTCTGATTCGGTGGCAAAGGAACCTCCAATGCATATTGTGCATATTGCAGTAGAGATGGCCCCTATTGCAAAGGTAATTTACAGTTGTCCATGTTTTGTGGTACACAAATTGATGGCCTTACTTGACAATGATCAATGTCCACACAGGTTGGAGGTCTTGGCGATGTTGTTACCAGCCTTTCACGAGCTGTTCAAGATTTAGGCCACAACGTTGAGGTTATTCTGCCAAAGTATGATTGTTTAAACCTAAGCAATGTAAGTTTGTCTATTGGTCTGAATTATCCTGTGTCTTCTTTTCTTTTTCTGTCTCCCCTCCTTTGCTAACTTTCAACTTTGCAGTGCTTCTTTACTTGTTTAGTTTCTTCTAGTTTAAAAGCATATGACTCTAGTGTGTGTCAGTGATTTTAATGTCCTGTTGATTGTTTCTCTATCAACTTCTTGGAGTTTCTTGGAGGATCACAATTTAGTGTTCCCCCATCACAGAAAACTGTCCTTTTATGTTGTGAGAAGGCAAATCTATTCAACCTGTGCCCATTTATAGACTTTTTAATTCTCTGTTTGAACATTAGAAAATGATGTACAAATTCTTCAGAAAAAATAGTTTTTTTGCTTTGTTATATAAATATATTACATTAGAAATTACTGTTCCTTCTTTACTGGAGGGAGAATGCTTTCAACATTATTCTTGCATATCAATCTGCAAAACCTGTTGTCTTTATAGTATTTACGTGGAGACTTGCAAGTGTATGCATGACCTACGCTAGTGGAGGATGTCAATTTTACTCATTAAATTGCATCTCTTTGATGCAGGTGAAGGATTTACATTACCAACAAAGTTTTGCTTGGGGTGGCACAGAGATAAAAGTATGGTTTGGGAAGGTTGAAGATCTCCCTGTTTACTTCTTGGAACCACAAAATGGGTATGCAGCATATCATTGGTTGTAACACACCAAAACACTTTTATCTCTTGTTTTGTTTTAGCTATTTTATACTGCTGTATATCATTAGTGGTTCCTTATCTTCTGTTTCAACACATATTTAAATTAGTCATCAAATTGTTAGACCAGCTTAAGAATAAGTTGATGATGGCTTCAGTAAAATCTGAATATTGTTGTCTTATATGTTGCCTATACTGAAAGCTTTTGCTCTGTACTGCTGTTTACTGTAAGATGCAGATTTTACATTCGAAGTTAGTTTTGCGGTTAACCTTTTTTTAATCTTTTGTTGCCGTGCGTCTCATCATCAGGTCCTGAATAATCTACTGACTTCAGCATTATTAGAGTGATGTAGCATTGAACTCTAGCATTTTTTGATATTTCTTTCTACAGGATGTTTTGGGTGGGGTGTGTCTATGGGAAGAATGATGAGAGTAGATTTGGCTTCTTCTGTCATTCTGCACTGGAGTTTCTCCTCCAGAAAGGATCCGCTCCTGTAAGTACATGATATGTTCCGCAAAACTTCAATTGAGGTTTACTAGTCATTTTCCGTCGCATTTGCTCTTGTCTTCTGCCACTGGTGCATAATGACAGTTTATTTGTGGAGCAATTTTCCTCCGTTTCTACTTGCCAAATTATTTCAAACAGCAGCTTTGTTTTAGTAAAGATGTGGAAATTACAGCACATGTTCTATACTTGTTACCTACTCTTTGCCCCCCCCCCCCCCCCCAAAAAAAAAACTTCTCATGGAGCTGATTTGTCGCTATCCTTGTAGGATATCATACATTGTCATGATTGGTCTAGTGCTCCAGTTGCTTGGCTATACAAGGAACAGTATGCTCTTAATGGGCTGGGAAATGGTCGGGTTGTATTTACCATCCACAATCTTGAGTTTGGAGCACATCACATTGGCAAGGCAATGGCACACTGTGACAAAGCTACAACTGTGAGTGCCTTTGTGTTCTTTGTTGTTATGTTGTTCGAAGCCTTCATATTTTTCTCTTTTTCCATCGTGCTCGTGTTTGTCTTATTTAAACTGTTTCGGTTATTCGTTCCAGGTTTCCGACACATATTCGAAGGAAGTGGCTGGACATGGAGCTATTGCTCCTCACTACTTCAAATTCCATGGAATCAGAAATGGAATTGATCCTGATATTTGGGATCCGTATACTGACAACTTTATTCCGGTACACTAATCATCACAGAGTGCATTCTTGCATATTCTATTAATATGCATTTACTCATTTACTAACTGCTTGGAGTTGTAAGCTTGCGTCAAGATTGCATCTTTAGCTACCTTTTCCTTTTATTTTATCATAGAACAGCCTAGCTATTTTCAGCAATGTGGGGCTAAATAATCATATTGCAGCTAATTTGAATTTGATGTTTGTTGTACTTCTACCACTAGCATACTTCATTTACATTGGCTGCAGATCTATGACGCAAGTTTTGGTTTCAGTACCATTGTGATCATTTTCTAGCTCAGCTCTTTTTCGCTGCATTCTATTTTAGGTCCATTATACATCAGAGAATGTTGTTGAGGGCAAGAGTGCTGCAAAAAAGGCATTGCAGCAGATGCTTGGTTTACAGCAAACTGATACCCCTATTGTTGGAATCATCAGCCGTCTAACTGTCCAGAAGGGAATTCACCTTATCAAACATGCAATTTATCGAACTCTTGAACGCAATGGACAGGTCTTATCTCTTGCTCAGGGATATTACTTGCAAGTTTGTTATGCTACATTTACACTGTTCACTTTTTCAGAAACTGAAGCGTTTTATTTTTCTATAACAGGTGGTTCTGCTGGGTTCAGCACCAGATCCTCGCATTCAAGGTGACTTCACAAACTTAGCCAGTCAACTGCATGGTGAATATCATGGCCGGGTGAAGCTTTGTTTAACATATGATGAGCCACTATCCCATTTGGTTAGTTTCAGATCCCCTGCAAATTGCCCCTTGTATTACAATTGGAAAATTAATGGGCCCTCAATTTATGATCCTGTTGTAGATATATGCTGGGGCAGACTTCATTCTTGTTCCTTCCATCTTCGAGCCTTGTGGTTTAACACAGCTTATTGCTATGCGGTATGGATCCATCCCGATTGTTCGGAAAACTGGAGGTGTGTATATGTATGGAATCATTATATTCCCTTGGCAATGCGTTTCAAGTTGGCATTAAAAGGTTGTATCATGCATGTTGCAGGCCTTTACGACACCGTCTTTGACGTTGACGATGATAAGGATCGGGCTCAGGCACAAGGCCTTGAGCCAAACGGATTCAGTTTCGAAGGAGCCGATAGCAGTGGTGTGGATTATGCACTCGACAGGCAAGTGTAACCCATCTAAAGTCACATAAACTCTAGTGATGCAACATTTCTTATTCCATCTGCTGCCATTTTATTTCAGAGCGATAAGCACATTTTATGATGCTCGTGACTGGTTCAACTCCCTCTGCAAGAGGGTAATGGAGCAGGATTGGTCATGGAACAGGCCTGCTCTGGACTACATGGAATTGTACCATTCTGCTCGCAAAAACTGAACCTAATGACGGAGAGAACAGATTCGGTTTGCCCAGGTCTGGAGCACATCTCAGCCTCTCAGGCATGCCCTTCCCAGTACCAATTCTCTTGCAAAATGGGAAGAAATGAGCACTGGCTTGTGCATGCCCGCCACCCGTGACAGCTGTCTCATGGCCCTCTGCCCTGCGATGGCTCGAGTTTGCGACAACGCGGCTCATTTATGTGACACGCAGATTACTCATTCGGGTGATAGTTAACAGTTTTGCAAACATGTATCTTTGTCAGGTGCAAATAACTGTATGTAGTCTTGCAGGTGTACATAGCTTGTGTGTTAAGCTCTAGATTTTAGTCAATGGTGTCTTTAGTTTCTGAAGACTCCATCTTCAGACCAAATGGTATATGATGGGACCAATGACCGACCTTCCCCTGTTGGTATCCGGAAATGTTCGCTACTATCAGCTTCTAACCATCGAAACCAGAAGCTTAGCTTTGTACTTATCTAATTTCTCCATCAACGGTTATATGATGCTGTGCTTTCGAGGGCACTATGTTTTTCCCTTAGTTTCCTCTCACTTACACCTTGTGATTGGTATGGTGGCTGGGTCGCGACTTGGCCTGCTGTGTGCAGCATTTTAACATGTGTTGCATCATTCAAGAGTAGAGATGATAATAAGTATTTAGAACCCAATGGGTTTTTACTCTATTGAGTTAGGGACATTCAATGCCCACACTATGGACGAATGGATGGACCATCATGGGTGATTTTGAGCTTATATCCTTCGGTTTTTACGGAGATCGGGACAATTCTAGAGGAGGAAGGAGTGAGCACCATAGATGACCTTGAGCTCGGTCTCACGGAGGGAAAAAGGATGAAGAGAGGAAGGGGAGAGAGAGGAGGCTGGCAGACACTGAGCCGTGCCTCGTGCTTTAGTGCTGAGCTATGGTCACGTCTATGCCAGTATAAGTGGGTGTTTGTTGCGTGGATTAAAGTTTACTCCTTGTCACGTTGAATCTTCGGATGCTAATTAGAAGGACTAAACATTAGGTAATTATAAAACTAATTACACAGATGGAGGCTAATTCGCGAGATGAATCTATTGAATCTAATTAATTCATCATTAGCACATGTTTACTGTAGCACCATATTATCAAATTATGGACTAATTAGACTTAATAGATTTGTCTCGCAAATTAGTCTCTATCCGTGTAATTAGTTTATATTTAATACTTCTAATTAGTAACCAAACATTCGATTTGATAAGAACTAAAATTTAGTCCATGGAACCAAACACTCTCTTAATGTGCGCGAATGACTCGTATGGAGATTTTGTTGTGTCAATACGAATCCATAAGGTATATCATAAGGTATACAGAGGACGAAAATGGTAACCTCGGTACTCTCTCCGTTCCAAATTATAGATCATTTTAGCATTTTAGGTGTATAATTTTTATTATACACCTAGAGATACAATACATAATAAATATTATGCACCTAGAGATATCAAAACGCTCTATAATTTAGAACGAAAAGTGTATAATTTAGTTCAACCCGAGTTATTATTAAAATATTAGTATTTTTTGCTAAAATAAAGAAAATCTTTTCCACCCCTTCGTCCCCTCCCCCACCCCAGCCACACAAAGCAGTATATCAACGCGGCGAGATGAGCCCACCTGTCAGAGGAGATAAACGAAATAGAAGAGGGGATTGAACAAGAGGACGACTTTGCTGTCCTGAGTCGTCGAGTCTCCAACAACAAACTCCGCACCCAAATCCACGAGGAATTCCCCTTCCTCCCCCCACCAAAACCCGCCCCGGCGACGAACACCAAACCCCCCGTAGCGGCGACGAACAGGGCGAGCGGCGCCGCCCTTTCCCAGGTTTCGTCGGGCGCTTCTCCAGCGACTACATCCGCCAGGTACGCCGGCCCCTTCCCTTCCTGCTGTGCGAAATCGAACACCCCAAACCCTAATATATGCTATTTGTATTCGGATCTGACCGTGCGATTTACCTACTAACTTCGATTCTGTAAAAATTATCGTGTGTACATATGTACACCCATGTCCTATACTGGGTCCGCCCCTGTTTGGTGGTGAATTTGCGGGTAATTCGGTGAGCTTGACCTGGATTGCTGCTCAATTTTGGATCTGTGGCGTTGTTCAGCGGATTGGCCTTTGGGAGTATGCGAAATTCGGCCTCTCCGTCCTTAAGCTGCGTCGGAATATCAGGCGGTTGAATTCTGCCTGGACGGGATTAGGTGCTGAAAAGTCAGGATTTTGTGGTAATTGTGTCAAAGTCGCTAATTTTTCTTACTGTAAGGCGCACGAGTATAAACTTATGCTACTTTACCCCCCCACCCCCCCCCCCCCCCCCACACACACACACCCACAACACACACACATCCACACCCACACCCACAAAAAGGGGAAAAATTAAAATGTTCAGAATACTTCAGATTTCTAGAAGTTTGGTATGTTTGAACAAGGGAAGTTTTTCCTTCGCGAAGCCTTTCCTGCTACATTAGGAGAGAGGAAAAGGCGTTGGCTGCACAACAGCGAAAGGAAATATGAAAGAAACTGTTGACGGACTCGTGCCTTGAGAACACTGTCATAGAAGTGGCCAGTAATAAGATCTTGCTCCACATGCATGTTTTAGTCATCACTTGTATATGTACTTATTGTTTACATATTTATATGTTCTTGCTCTTCTGTAGCAGTATATCAAGCAAAGCAGTGGAAAATTGTTTCTAAAGATATCTCGTTTCTACAGGTTGCTTCACAAAATTTGTAACATCCAGGGTACAACTAGCCAAAGAGTCAATAAACTTTCTCTGAACTCAGAGGAGGTTGCAGAGAGCCCATCCTGCAGGGTGTCTCAGACATACTGATGGATGGGGAACCCAAGATCCTTGAGAAATTATCACATGAACGCATGTACTCTTGGTACTTCACCAGGGAAGAACTAGAGAAGTTTTCTCCATCAAGGAAAGATGGAATTACTGAAACCAAGGAGTCAGAACTTCGGCATTTATATTGTTCATTTATTCGGGATGTTGGCATCAGGCTGAAACTGTACGTAATTTCTTTTCACTCTCTTAAGTGGAATTGACTCTGTTTTACCATGTTCTAGGGTGTTCTTTTTAGTTTATAATATACTACTTTATATGGTAGCTCATAGCATGTTTGTTTACATTGATCTCATCTGTCTGTTGGACCTAAAAGGCTTCCTTTTTTTTAGACAGCTTTTTTTGGTCGATATGTTTGACTCTGCTACTCTAATTGTATTCTTAGCACATGATAATTTCTTTTAGTTATTTTGTCATTTGCTAAGCTTATTTATATGTTGTAACGTGCTTCTATTTTTCACAGACCTCAGATGACTCTAGCGACAGCAATAATGTTTTGCCACCGCTTCTATATACACCAGTCCCTTGCCAAAAATGGATGGCAGGTGAGAAACTCTGTTTTATTGTGGCAGTGATGGTCGATGCTGTCTTTGAAAAGCAAGAAGAGTGCAGAGTTTCTTTGCCAAGCATTTGTTGGAATGATCAACAATCTATTCTCCGTTTCCTACTTAACATTGCAAAATATCCTTCAAATAATTTAAAGTATTTGACCGTGTAATGCCATTAGCATTTAATTTTTTGATTACTTGCTAATTGCTAATTCATTGTGATGCTACTCTACCTCAAGTTCACACAGTGATTTGGACATTTCCAAAGAATCTACTTAGCTACAATGTTACAGAAATATGTTTTAGACCTTTGATGAAGTTCTAATCCCCTTCTCTAATACTAAACAGTTTTGAGGTAGTTAGAGTTGTTTTCTGTTTACCTGGGAAGTTTGGCAGATCACCGGTACAATACGATTGTGCTTGTACTTTGTCATAACTGGGCAAGTGCATTCAGAATTTTCCTATTGAAGTTGCTTAACCCCGACCAGCCAACTGGGTTGCAACTTACTGTTACAACTTAAAAAAGTTTGACATACATTGACGGATCATCTTGTGAAATTACGAATTCTCCAGTAAGTTCTATAGAAATGGCTCATCTTACTGCATTCCTTTTCTTTCTTTCTCTTGTGGGACTTGTTTATTTCATATTTACATGATCATTTCATATTTACATGATAAGTTTATCCAGAGATTATCTCTCCGTTATTATGCAGCCCTTAATTATTTGCATCACTAGTGGCATTTCATGTTTGATGCTATTTGTTCATAATATTTAGCCTGTTGTGATTACATGATCTATCTATGGTTTGCTTATTGTCATCTCTTGACGACTGGTTCTTCTGGAACTTATCTTGTTATTTTCCTGGGCTGGTTTTAACGATTCCTTTGTCCTCACCCTGTTTCAGACAGTTGCAGCTGTATGTGTATTTCTGGCATCGAAAGCTGAAGATACTCCTTGCCCCCTGGACCATGTTGTTAGAGTAGCCTATGAGACAATGTATAGGCGGGACACTGCTGCAGCTCAAAGGATCCGCCAGAAGGTGCCACTAAATCATTGCTTGTAACTTCTATACTGTTGCCCATTCAGTGTTTGATCATCGTCTATTGTACAGGATGTTTTTGAGAAGCAGAAAGCACTAATTTTGATCGGAGAGAGATTGGTTCTTACAACTATTCGATTTGATTTCAACATTCAGCATCCTTATAGACCACTTTTTGATGCTATGAGAAATCTTGGCATCAATCAGAAGGAAGTGAAACAAGTAGCATGGAACTTTGTGAATGATTGGTACTATTTCAATCTTTAATACACATATTTCTAAGATTCATTCATTTGCAATTCCTTAGTACCAATGTTTCTAAGATTCCTTCGCATTTAGATAATATATTTTGCTACTTATGTTCAGGCTTAAAACAACACTGTGCCTACAGTATAAACCACAGTATATTGCTGCTGGATCTCTTTACCTGGCGGCAAAGCTTCACAATATCAAGCTTCCGTTACATGGAGCGCATGTCTGGTGGCACCAATTTGATGTTGCACCAAAGCCTCTGGAAGGTATGTGGTCTACTAAGTGGAATGCACCATCATTGCACTCTGTGCCTTTTGGAACTTGAAAAGAAAATATTGCATTTCTGCAGCTGTCATTCAGCAAATGATGGAGCATGCTGCTGTGAAAAAACTGATGCCTGCTCGTCCCAGTCCAGTTAAGCAAAAGGAAGTTCCATGTGAAGCTAAACTGCACATATCTAACAGCCCGGACTCTGTGTTGAATCAATCAAGCTTGTTAATAAGCAGCTCAAGTCCTGATATTGGCGAGCCCAGTGACCCAATGCAGCTGGATTCCTGTCAATACTTGATAAGCAGTCATACAATTGATGGTAGGGTCTCAGGTCCGGACAGCAGTTCGTTGAGTGTAAGGGCTTATATAAATGTTTCTAGGGAAGTACATGATGAAGAGAGCTTGGATCAGGCCTCACTAACCAAACATGACGATGGGATGATGTCACATAGTAATCAGACATCATTAGATGCAATTGCAGCCACTGAGGGCAGTGCTGAATGTATGAAGCAGGATGTAAGCCATGGCACAGTCAATGGCAAAAACTTGAACCAGGCATCAAGAAATTGGCATGGTGGTAATGTGCACCCATTACCTGTGGTGATATCACTGGATGCCAAGGTGGGCCAAGAAAGCACTTGGTGTGTCGAACCATTAA
Organism: Panicum hallii; assembly: GCF_002211085.1. NCBI lineage: Eukaryota > Viridiplantae > Streptophyta > Magnoliopsida > Poales > Poaceae > Panicum > Panicum hallii. The sequence goes on along the minus strand of NC_038048.1, from coordinate 44,630,599 downwards.
TTGGAAGCTCTAATCATTGTACTGACAGTCTCATTGTGGATAGCTTGTGCACTGATCAGAGATTGGCTGATGCTGCTCCAGGCCCCATTAACGATGCACCATCCGCATCGCCAGTTGTGGTGGAGGCTGATCCTTTGAGGGCAGAACTTAAAAAGGTTGATGTTGCCAGAATAAAGGATTTATTGTCGAAGAGGAAGAGGCAGAGAGAGATCCAAGAGCGAGCCATTGGTTCAGACGACCTCAGTGAAGAAGCCTGGATTGAGAGAGAGCTTGAGTCTGGGATTGTTATAAAACAAGAAGCTGCTGCCTCAGACGGGCTGAGTGATGAAGCCTGGATCGAGAGGGAGCTCGAAGCAGGGATTGTGGTCGGACCAAGAAACAAGCAGGCAATCACTTTAGATGGTTTGAGTGAAGATGATTGGATCGAGAGAGAGCTCGAGTCTGGGATTATTGTTGAGCCAGCGTCTGCCAGCAAGAAACAGAAGCTAGAATCAAGCTGCTGCTAGCTCCTCCTGAGCTGCTGCACTCAGAGGATGCTTTCCGAGCAGGTGAATAATGACAGATGGAGTCAGCGGATAGATGTCACATCTCTTTGTTATTTGTTTAACGAGACTCCTCGAGTGCTTTTAACTCGAGGGGTATGTGCACAGTGGGATATTCCCAATTTCTTGAATTCAGAATGGCATCATATCCACCGTCTTGGTTCTTTTTGTTGTGTGTAAATCCAGCATGACCAAAGTTATTATTAGATTATAGTTGTAACTGTAGCAGGGAATTATCTGTTGTTAAACCCAACTAGAAATTGATTCTTCAGTGTGACTGTAACAAATGAATTTTTTTCGAGTGTAGATGTTAACAAAAGGAAAACAGCACTTGAAAAGTGTAAGTGTTTATAAATTGAAGATGAGTATATTCTATATGCATGTTCCTACAGGGAGCTGATCACATGCGATGTGTCCTGTTGTTGTCGGCCTTCCCTTTATTTCTTCGGAACTCTTGATGTTTTATAATTGGAGGCTTATGTTTCCTATTTTATTCTTTCCTTTTCTTCTATTTAATTTATTGTTCTTGGGTAACTAGTGAACCACATTATACTTGGGCAAAGATTAAAGGGTCAGTTCTTGCTTGTCTTGGATGGAATTGGGATACCATGAGGTGATGAGGATGAGTTGGAAAAATTATTACTACCATTGAACAAAGGTGGAGGAAAAGGTAATATATATGGTAATAGTCACAACTTTGAGTGTTAGATGGTTAAGATAGGTGTTGATGCAAAAATCGTGCAGTGACTTCACGTACCAGCACACTAAACCTGAATCAAAGGCGTACCGGTCAATTTGATCCGTTGATTCACAAGAAAACGAGATGTTAAATTTAGTGTACCGAATCTCTCCGATAGGTTGTAATGGTAAAGTTGCCGATACGAGTAAAGACAAACAGTTTCGGAAGCCGATCGTGGTAATGTGAGCAATGTAAAAAGCTACTAAAACGTGGCTTAAATAGAGCTCGATAAACAAACGTTCGAAACAGATCTAAATCGGCTATGAAATAATATATTTTAATAGATCCGATCTAGCCGATAGAAATTATTTCAAGCTGTATCAATCGGTGATAAAAATTAAAACTACAAGATTTGGGTTAAAACTTGCAGATCTAGCATGTATCGATAAATTGTGAATAAATCTAGATAAAACGACAGTGATGCGTCCGAAGTTAAAGTCTAGAAAATATTTGATAAATGCGGAACTTACCAGCAAGCCGGAGATCGATGCGATGCAGCCCTGCTAACTCGAAAGAACTCGTGGAAAAAGGAAAAAGATTCGACGAAGTCGCCGAGTACGAAAAGTAGATTGCGAAAAAAGTAGGATTTTTATTTACGTTGGTGTGTACAAAATATCTTTAGACCATGGAAGGTCGTATTTATATTCTAGGACACATGCTTCTTGTCGATCATGACAAACATAAAATTTGACGCCAAAGAAATAAATTTCCTAAACAATCTTATCGACCCATGCAAGAGTCGGACTCGACACAAAATCCTAATTGACCACAAAACATCTCCGGCCCAATCGGCAGTAACGTTCAATCGGCAATCGGCTGAACCCCTGGTGCAAAATCGGTCAAGCCTCCAATCGGCAACCTCATCAAACAGTCCCCATCTATCTCCTCTTAGTCATATGAATCGGCCGATTTTCCTCTTTCGCTCCACAAAGGCCCTCCTACTTCTTTCCGACGCTAAATTTGACACGTGCCAAAAAATGATGTCAACATAGGTACGTGAAGAGTATGGTGCCGAATGGTCTGACTGTTCGTATTTGATAAGGAACTTGTGCACAAATAGTAGTTTTCTCTCATGGCTTAGCATGTGTTTAGTTTAGAGATGAATTAGATCCATCCCTAATTTTAGAATTAGGTCGAATCCAGTTCTTATTTGGTTGTTGGGATAGGTTGATCTAACTTTTTATTTAATTGTAATGATGCAAATATGGGTTAAGTGGCTATTTTTAACATCGTTAAATAGCCTTGCCGCGGGACCCACGTATGGGTCTCCTCACCTCGTTCTTCCTCTTCCCTGGTCTTCTTCGATTCTTCCTCATCCCTCCCCTTCGTATTACTGGAGGTAGCTCGCCCGCCTGTTGGCTGCTCTCCCTCCCCGTACGCTCGCCGCTCGCCATCCCCACCCGCTCGCTGCTCGCTCTACCGGTCGGCTCGCTGCTCGCCGCGCCGCGCCGCGCCGCCGCTTGCCCGCGCCATCCGCTCGCGGCGCCGCCCGCTCGTCGCTCACGGCGCTGCGGGCCGGTTCACCCCGCGACGAGCTCCGCGCCACGCCGCCCGAGCTCCGCTCCGCTCGCACGGCCCCGCATCGCTCTGGCCGCCCGAGCTCGCCCCGCCCGCCCACGCCGCTCCTCTGGCCAAGCCGCGCCGCCAGCCGCGGCTCGCCCTTGCCTCCCCGCCGGCCGCCTTTTTGAAGGGTCAACGGAAGGGGAGAGGATCCCTAATAGCATTTCATTTCGTTGGCTCCAAACTAGCCAGATATAAAAGTTACTTTGGAGTCTTTTCAATTGAGTGATGTAACTTGGGCAATTTTCCATGATTAGGAGAGGGTTTGCTTGTTGATGAACATAGTGCAGGCTGTAAAACCATATACCAGGACAAAGCTTCGAAAATTTGAAGATGCTAGAGCTAACAAAGATACCAAAATTGAGAAAATGGGTTAGAAATGGAAATGTCGCTTGTGAATTGTTCTTGAAGGTACTTATTAGTTATTACCATCAAAGATTGCCCAGAACTCATGGAGTTACCCCTTTCTCACATCGTGCTGGATATGAACAAGCGGACAAGGCTAACATGGATTGGTATCCAAAAGTAGAAGAGCTCAAATTACAAAATTCCCAAAACTATCATCACCGTCTTGTATTCATGGACCCAGTGCTATGCACTCTGCAATTGCACGTTCAGAATTGAGTAATTATCTTTTTTACTTTGATATTCATATATTTGAAAATCAAAAGAAATGATACATGATATATTGGTGCTGATCTCCTCTATCTTTAATTTTTTTCCCTGGAGCTCCCGGGATAGGGGCTTATGCCCCCTCCTCCACGCTAGAGGGAGATGGGAAGCTAGTGCTAGACGAAGCCATGTATGGAGATTGGTGGTTTAGTGAGGAGTAGCTGTAGATAGCAAGCAAAGCTGACAACAAGATGATGGTGGTGCACTCGGTTGCCACATAACGATGTAATAAATAGTGACATTGATAGTGTTCCAGCAAGAGGTGAGAGGAGCGGTGGTGGAGCTAGAAGTCAATCCAAGGAGGGCGATTGCTGCACTATACCGTGCTTATTGCCTAACGGCTGCTCCAAATAAAAATTATACAACTAGGAAATAGATAATTTTTAGGGAAGCAGCTCTTGAGGTTTAAACTTTAGAAGCAAGAAAAAATAAAGAAGCAAATCTGAACTAAAGTAGATAAGCAGACAAAACTGATAAAAAAAGGAGACGGGAGCCTCCCCGCATTGCACTTAGAAGGGAGCAGGGCTCGAATCCGAAGCAGACAAAACTGATGATTAACTGGTACTAATATGGACTAGCGCTGGAATGGAGTAGTACTAATATCCAAACTAGCAAATGAACTACTCGATGAAAATCAACATGCACGGAAGAATATACATGGATACAGCCATACAGATGTGCAGAAGTAGTGCGCATGTAATAAATATATGCTTCCATTCCTTATGCATGATCTGTTGCAGATGTATGTGTCAAATACAAATTACAAATTGCTGGTCCGTAGATCCTTTAAAAATTTATCCAGAAACGAGGAGAGCTGGAGCCCGCTACGGGCCTAAAGAGGCTCCGCCAGTGGAGAGGAGGGATTCGTAGGGCAGGGTGATATGAACATATAGAGGATGGCAACGGAGATGGCAACAACAACTTAATGGTATGAAAACAGACACGTGGTTGGGGCAGAGATTATGTGGAGATGTAAATGCAGAATTTTGGTTTTGAAGGGAGATGCGGTGTTAGTTAAGGATATTAACAGTTATGTACGCGGCTCAAAGGATACTATGTCGACGGATATACTCGTCATCTCATCACCCTTATTTCTTATAGCCATAGTCCATAGGGCAGCAGATCGATGCGACGATGCCGCTAGCACATAGACACTCGTAGGAGGTACTCATCGAGCCATCGGGGGACCTCACTTCACGTACTCGATCCTGATACCGCCGACGGTGACCGTGCCCCCCGCGCACCTCGGCACGAGCGACACGACAATCGTCTGGTCCCCGTCGGCGCCGATGTCGTCCAGCAGGTCGCAGATGCCGAACCTCGCCGCGGTCTTTATGGCGCCCTTGTCCTTCCCCGATCGGCTCAAGTGCGGCGTCAGCGCCACGCTCCCGGCGCACTCCGCCGCCGCCGTGGTGGCCGCCGCGCTCTGGGATTGGTTCACGAACACGTCGAACTTGACGAACTTGGAGCAGTCGGCGACCTCGATCCCCTCGACGACCAGCACCTCCTCCTCGTCCTCCTTCTCCCCGCGGCTCCTCGACCCGGGCCGCGCCACGGCCACCCTCAGGGTCCGGCTCAGGGTCGCTGGGAGCGTGTCTGCGGCGGGCTCCGGGGACCCGGCCTCCGCGGACGGCCTCGCGTTCAGCCACGGGAGGCCGACGTCCTGGTAGGTGTAGCGCAGCGCGGCGGCGTCGAGGCAGTCGCGGACGCGGACGCGGACGGGGCGGGCCTCCTCGTCGTAGAAGAGGAAGCTGGCGTCCAGCCAGTCGGGGTCGGTGAAGCCGGTGTTGCCGGGCCTGAGGCCGCTCCAGACGTGCCACATGCGGTCGATGTTGGCGTGGTGCGCGAAGAACACCGGGTCGCGGGCCGCCGAGTAGAAGTTGCCCATGTCCTCGCCGTTCGGCTGCCTCGTGTCGCCGCTCCAGAAGTGTATCGTGTTGTGCGGCGTGTTCTCGATGGTGCCCGCGCCCGGGTCAGGCTGGTTGCCCTTGCGATACGGCTGCCCGAAGAAGAGTTCCTTCTTCTTGGCACCGGAGATCATCTTGTGGAGATACAAAAGTTCATTATATATATTCACGTGTTAGTCATGTATCAATTCTGGATTACGTCCTGTTAACTTGATCTGTTGGCCCTCAGGTTCTGATCAGGTCCTGATCATACTGACCTGACGGTACATGATCCTGAGGTTCTGATCGACCTGCTGATCTCTTGTGATGGTCGAGTCGTCGGTCCCATTGTAGTCGAGGTCCAGCGTGAACTGTGGCTGGTGAGCAGGGTTGCGACGTTCGTCGTACAGCGGCGAGGACTCGTCGGCGTAGATCGCCGGCAGCGTCATGCCGCCGGGCGCGTCCCAGTTCCAGAACGGCAGCGCGAACGTGTCGTCGCCGATGAGCTTGCCGAGAATCCTCTCGTGGAAGTAGAGGTAGAACCTGTATCCAATTTTTTTGTCAAATAAGCAGTGCATTATTTGAGACATGACACTCTACAACACATGCATGCGTGCGTGCGTGCATGTTACCTGTGCCACGGGTAGAAGAGCCAGCAGCTGTGTATCTGGAGACCCAGGTCCGGGAACCCGACCTGGTCGTACGCGACGTTGCAGTAGGCGCAGTGCACGCGCCACTGCTGCGCGAAGCTGCGCGGGTCGTCGTCGGGCAGCTCCTTCATCAGCGCTACGGCCCGCTCGTACTTGGTCAGGTACTCCTCGCCCACCAGGTGCGCGGCCGGGCGCACGCGGAGCGGCGAGCCTGCCGGCGGCGGCTCGAAGTCGACGACCGCCGCGCCCGGGCGGTACGTGAGGCAGCAGCTGACGTCGGGCACCGTGTCGGGGAGGTCCTCGGGCGGGTGGCAGCTCTGGAGGTCCGGCGCCTGGACCGGCGCCGCGAGCGCGCCGCCGCCGTGCGACGTCGCTAGGCCGGCAGCCGCCGCGGCCCCGCCGAGGCCGAGGAGCACGTCGCGGCGGTCGACGCGGCGTCCATCGGTAGCCCTGCAGCAGGAGAGGCGCCGTAGGTTGGCCGCGCCCTTGGTGCGGATGAGGAGGTGGCGGTGGCTGCACCGGAGCGTCTGGAGGCTGGGCGGCGTGCGAGGTGCGGCGACACCTCGCGGTGGCGTGGCGGCGCTCTCCATGGCTCCGCTCGAGGCGAACGTGCTCGTGCTGTGTGAACTCGTGATGGGTACCGTGCCATGGTTCAGGGGGTGTATATGGAGCGCGCGGGCGGTGGCTGGCTGTTTGGTTTGACTGTTTGCTGCGTGTTGTATCTGTGTGCCGTCGTCTCGAGGTTCGGTTCGGTGGCATGCACGTTCGTCGTCTAGCTCCTACGAGATGCACGGTACGTGCCATGAACCGAGCAAAAATTGTACCAAACCGGGGTAGCTAGATCGTCGTCGTGACATGCTGCTGCTGGGGTAGAGTGGCATAGGCCTTTTGACTTGCCGAAGCTGATTCTTGACTGATGAATACACACACCCAGATGCGGCGACACACTTAGCTATCATCTCGATACGAAAGGATTTTACCGGCGTGGATACATTGTACTGTACGCTGCAGGGTCGATCTCAAGGGATGGAGAGTCATGGTTCTACACGTATGTATCTTCATCGCATCCGATTGGCAAAGCAGTCTTCAGTTTGCAGCTACCTGATCTCTTTGTTGTATTTGCAGAATTGCGGTGGAGGCAAAGCAGAAGGAATCGGACGTTGTTCTGCTACGATCTGCTAAGGAAGATTGAGCTTTAGACGGGCGGCCGATTAGGTGGGCTATGGCATCGTGCTTGCGTTGCCTCCGCCGCGCCTTTTGTTCCAACCCTGCGAACCTCTTGCCCGAGCGAGGAACACAAGACCACCAATTCTTGCCACCTATGGCTAGCAGTCCAGTTGCTATCCAAGCGCTCACCACTCGGTAGTAGTAGAGCACCATCATCGGTAGTGTTCGCATGCGCGGTATCGCAGAGCACGACACGACACGGACGATGGACGCGCACCCTGCAGCATGGTCGACACGACAGTTAAAATTTGAGTAAATTGGGCCGGCCTCCCAGACACCTCAGTGGAATTATTGGGCCACGTTCAGTTTTGTTGCAAAACTGGCCCAAGAGAAATTGGGCAGGCCCATTGAGTAAATTGGGCAGGCCGTGTGGTCGAAACAAAGAAAGATTTGGTCTTGTAGGGAAACTGGACCGACAAGGCCTCATGTTTGCTAACGAGTACGGGCCTTTGCTCTCGTTTTTTGCGGGATCCTTTTTGTATTTATTATCGGAGGCTGTTTGGACTTTGGAATATACCGGCTTTGGTTAAATTCCAGGTAATTACGGTGAAGTTTCTTTTATCGTAAAGGAAAAGAGAACTTAGTTCATCCAAACAGGAAAAAATAGAGAACTATGCCGATTATTCAAAGTAAATTAAATAGTTTGCAAAGAGGTTAAAATTGTCTATCTCCTTTGGTCATCATCAGTACGGTACCACAGTTTAATACGTTGCCTTGCATTATTGGAGCATGACTTGGTTTCCTTGCGCCAAAAGGAGCCCTGCCTCTGCCTGGTTTCTAATCAAGAAGTTTCCTGTGCGTTACGTTTCGTGCGCGTGTGGGCCTTTACATAAGCAACCCCAATCCCCCACTCTTTCCCCTCCCCTCACCCACCGCTCCCGTCTCTCCGCCGCTGCCTTGGAAGAAGAAGAAACCCTCATCAGCAAACCCAATCCGGTGAGTCCCCTGGTGTTTCCTTTCCGCCCTTCCATCGATCAGCCCAGGTTTCCGCCGATCGGGGGTTCGCTCTAATCGATTCGGTGGCTGTTTCGTGTTTTTGGTCGGGGTGGATTCCAGGGCCGGGAGCAGTTTCGCCGCCTCCAACCGATTCCGTCGCGTCCCTACGAAATCCCACCCGACTCGTAAGATTTCCCTCGGTTGACTCTTAGCTTAGCCCGATCGCTTCGATTGATGTGCGTTTTCTCGGGGAGTTCATTTTGGGGTTGGTTGGTGGTTGCAGGCAGGAAGGAGCGTGATGGCCAATACCAGCTCGTTCAAGCTCGAGCACCCCCTCGGTAAGTCTAATGTTTCCATGCCCCTTCTTCTTCGGGGAGTTGATTCTGCTTGCTTGTTACTTGTTAAGGTTTCGACGAATGACTGTAGTACAAATATAGGAGTAGTTTTTTGGATTATTATCATACTGAGGAACGGAGAAGTTATCCATCTAGTTGCGTAGGTTTATGAGCTACCATAATCGGTGTACCGATTAATTCATGCAAGTCTTGTGCCAATTTTTGAGCAGCTTATCTTGAGGTTATGTTGCTGTGTTGATTGGGTAGCAGTAATACTTAGCTGAAATCATGTGATTTGATTTAGTTGTCTGCCATCTGATTTTATGTAAGATAGTGCTGTTCAGTAGTTGTACATGAACAGAAGTTGCTAGCTAATCTGAAAATCTAAACTGATCACCGGGTTTGTCTTATGACATTTATCTGAAGTGGTTCCTTGTCTGGAGGATCATATATTTGGGATTTGTTTACATTGAATCACATATAAACTCAAAAGGAATGTTGTATGCTCACAAGGCTCTGATGGTCTGGAGCTGTTTAGGCTTTAGCGGGAAGCTGCAATTGTTATTCTGAAACTCTATTTGGTAACAAAAGGTTCCTGATGGCTGACAATGTGCTCATGATCCTGATAAGTTACACGATAATCTTTTATGCTTATTTGTTACTATTTCCTAGCTTAACAGTTGTACTACCATTTATGTCAGTTGATTGGCATGTATGCCTTACTTGACCTGGGAAATTATGGTAGATTTTCTTCTCCTTAAGAAGCAGATAAGATAAATTTGCACTTGGCAACATTTGAGACTCTGTTAGTTAGAGTCTCTTTCAGCAACAATCAGTGTTTTAAAGGCGATAAGGCGAGGCTAGGCGAGCTGGGTACGCCTGGACGCCTAGGCGACAAGGCGGGGCTGTAACCCAAGGTGAGCTGGGTCCGCCTGGACGCCTAGGCGACGCCTTTAAAACACTGGCAACAATTCTGTATCCCAGCACTGATTTCAAACATGTTCTACCATTGTATTCTCACAAGACAATTTAGCCTTTTATTCTGGTTACAAACTGAATCATTAAGCTGTTATGCCATGTGTGTGTTACAGAGAAGAGGCAATCTGAGGCTAACCGGATCAGAGAGAAGTATCCTGACAGAATTCCTGTAAGCTTCTACCCTCCTGTTTACTCAGCTTCTTTTGTCATGGTTACTTTTACTCAACTTATGTCAATTTGTGCAATGCAGGTGATTGTTGAGAAGGCTGAGAGAAGTGATATTCCTGATATCGACAAGAAAAAGTCAGTTCTCAACTTCTCTAATTTACCATAACTGCTATACTCTTTACAGCTAAACTACCAATGACTATCCTCATCTTTAATTGTTTATGGGTAATACTAGCAGGGTTTCTACCCTTTCTTTCCCCAGATAACTGATGGCAGTTGGTGCCATCGTAACATTATATTTGGCTACCCCAAGAAAAATATGCAACACTATATTCAATTGTCTCAATTACTGTATCATGATCTATGGTGTCATCTGAAATAGATACTGGCGGCTCATTGATGACACCTATACTACTTGTAAATAGGCTTTAAATATTTAATATAGTTTCAACATTTCTGTGGTCCAGAAACAATCGGTGATTTAAGTTTCATTTTGTCTTGAAGGAACTCCAGTATCATTCTGGATGAAAATAAATGTTGCTGCATGAAAGCACTATTGCACACATCAAAGCATTATGTGCCATGGCAGGCATAGTAGGCCATCAAGCTGTTCCGATTTTCTGATTCCTATCACTTTGCAGGTACCTCGTCCCTGCTGATCTTACGGTTGGACAGTTCGTCTACGTTGTTAGGAAGAGAATCAAGCTCAGTGCTGAGAAGGCTATCTTCATCTTTGTGAAGAACACTCTTCCACCAACAGGTCTGGAAAACAAATACAGCAATAACATTTGTGCAACTCTGATTTTTCTTGAGCATTTGGCCATATGATCCGCATTCTCACTTCTTTTTGCTTCTCTGTTCCATTGCGCAGCTGCTCTGATGTCCTCAATCTATGAAGAGAACAAGGACGAGGATGGGTTCCTCTATATGACTTACAGTGGCGAGAACACCTTCGGGCTGCTCTAGATGGCGCGCCACAGCTCACCTCAATCGGGTTGGCCCACCCTGGCTTCCCTACTAATGCCTCCTGTAAATAAGACCTGCCAAGCAACTGTGTATATCCTGGTTTCCACATTGCATGTGATTGCCCTCTAGTACTAAACACCTATCAGCTGTCCTTGATATACATCGCTTAAACCAAGTAATTGACAGGCCATGAAACCTGTTAGTGTGTTACAGATGTGCCCCCATGTTCGTGTCTTGTCTCCGTTGTTACGGTTCCTGCTGCTGCTGTAACGAGGGTCAATCTACGCCTGGGTGTGCCATTGAATCCGGTCGCTGTTGCCGTTTTATTGCGCGACCCACAGCGGCAGCTGATGGAAAAGCTCACCAGCACCGGCAGGCACGAGGGCCTTATGTCGCCGGCGCCATTACTGCGTTCGGGCTCTGTTGCTGATGGCTGCAGAGCCGGGATGAATGCTGGGAATCCTGGTTCTTGGCGTCGCCCGCCGTTGCCTCTGCTGTGGACGCTGGGGCCTGTCTGTTGCTGCATTTACTTTTGGCTGTCAGTATGGCTTGGGTTCTGGACTTGTGGATCGCTGGAGTTTTGTTGACCGTATGTTTTTGTGGTCCGGTAGCCATGTCCCTGGTGTGTTCTTGGCCTCTTGGATCAAACAAGGCTTGGGGGAGTAGCGAACAAGTAAATAGCTAGGATTAGGATGTTGGAGTTTTGGGTTGGGTTATCACCAGTGAGCACGGAGCTGAGGGAGGATTGTTGGTTGGTAGACCGGACAAGTGGTGATTGGCGTTGGGTTATCACCAGTGAGCACGGTGGCTGTGGGAGGAAAGAAGCAGCCGAGTTGAGGAAGAATTTCTAAAAGGTTAGTTGACGCCGAACCATCGTCCAACGGCCACGAATCTGGATTGCTACTCCCTAGCTAGTAGACAGCTTTTCAACTTTTGTAAGGAATCCGGGTCGCGGAGTCGAAGGAAGCTAATATACAGAGAAGCACCCATCGATTCATCATCCATCCTCCTTTTCGAACGGATACATTGCCGACACTACACTACACTACACATGGTGGGGCAAGGAAATCCGGCCAAGAGTCTGCATGCCTAGAGTACCATTGGATTCGAGAAAAAGACAAAGAGCTGCTGATTGCTGACGTGAAGTCCGAACCTCTCCCCTGCCCTGCCACGACCTAACACTGAATTGCAAGCAGTTCGTTCCATGTAAGTTGACACGGTGCGTGACACCTAGGCCAGCACAGGCAGGAAGAGAACCACAAAGGAGGTAGCTACTAGATACGTAGGTGTTTGACCTCCGAAGGTAAGAGTGGCCCAGTTTGCTGGCCGCCCGGGGAAAAGGGAGATTCAACTCAACCATCATCTATGCCTTGGATCATCTCGGCCTAATAGCGTAGCCGCCTGCGTAGCGAGGGGAGAGGACGTACGTACCCCTCACATGCCTGGTGGCGGTGTGGTGACAAAGCTGCTAGCTGCTGGTCGCCAGTACTGCTAGCCAAGTAAGCTAGCAAGCCGACGTGCTAGTCTGCGTGCGAATCGATCGCGAACTTGTACTAGGAGCTAGAGGACGGCGGCGGTTGGCGGCGATGAGGAGGCCGGCCGGGGGTTCTCCCTCTTTCCGGCGTGGTTGGTTAGTTTAGGGGCAAACACAAACAGATCGGTCTCCGGCACACGCGAGGAGCAGTGATCTATCGACCCTTCAATTCCTAAAGGTGGGGGATTGATCATGTGCGACACGTGAGACCGTGAGAGTACCTAGTTGCATATCGTCCCCTCGATCTCTCGTTCTGAGCTGCATGCATGGGCCTGCTGCATGTGCGTGCATGGCATGGTCCATGCGTAATAGCAGCGTGGTATGTAGTAGTAGTAGTAAGCATCTTGATCCTGACTTTTCCCATAGTAATAAAATAACAATAAAAAGGAAGAACAGAAACGACATGCATGCGCTGGGGCAACGTATACCAACAGCGTCCAACACACGTCCTCCTGCGTACACTGTAGCATTAAAACTGCAAGCAATGGGAAAAAAGCTGGCCTTTGCATGCAGAAGATGGATGTAGTGCATGCAGCGTATATATTCTAGCTACATAATGCTTTGCCTGCCGTCTGTGTGTATATTTATATATTATATATGTATGAAAAATCTTTTCTATACTCGCTTGCAGCTACTTCCACATGTGTATCTTGTGATGTAGAATGTATCTAAAATATGATCATACTAGATATCTATATGATATACATAGAGAGTATATGGATATATTTATTTTTATATAATGATGATATATTTAAAAAATAGGGATGTTTTTGAAAATTTTCATATATATCCATTTGAAGTATAAATTGTATATAAATATGCTCAAAGTGATAAATGAGTATACGAATATACGTACGGTGGTATACTGATGATGAGAATAGCTACACGCGAGCGTGAAAAAAAACTGGACCGACGGGATGGAACAAGTGAAGTACATGCCGCTAAGCAAACTCGGCGCCGGCAAAGCTAGCACTGCTCGATGCTCGTACGCGTGCGTGCGTATACCACCGGCACCGCACCGAACGATTCGATTTTGTATACGTGCGTATTATTCTCCTCACAGCACGCACGCCCTGCCCGTGACCATGTTGCGTGACGCTACTCGTAATATAATGCCAACCAAAAGCCAGCAGCATGCGTACGTGTCAACGGTGCACGCACGCGCACCTTGATTGATCGCTGTCTTATATGCTTGAATGGATGGATTAGTACGTACGTAGAGTATTAACGGACGGATTAGCACCAACACTTACTATCTCATATAACTCAATTTATACTTATTGGTTTCCACACTCTTAAGCATTATATAATCTGAAATATACTTAGCATTTTCTAGTTGTATAGGGCACAATAAACTTAGGGTACAACATTTATAGGGCGGGTGGCGTCATCTTTACTGAAAATTCAATTAATTTAAAAAATATAGCAAAACCCATAAAAAATAAAATTTGTACCTAAAAGAGCTCCATTTGAGGTTTAAAACTATCTAAAAACTTTAGAAAAGATATGGAATTAGCATCAACTTACCTCCTAGAGCTCCCAACTCGAAGGAAATCAAGTTTAAAGCCTCCCCTCTTTTTTTTTTTTTTTGAATTTTTGGGCAGCACCTCCCCCAAGCAAGCAATGAGCTGTCGGGAGGTGGCCACTATCTAGATTTTTATGGGTATTTTTAAGGAGCGGGTGATGGCGCCACCCATCCGGTATTTTCAGATGCGGGTGATGGCTTTACCCGCTTCTAAAGATGCATTTTCAGAAGCCGGTCTGCAGCTATAGTAACCCGCTCCTTTTATATATAGAAATAGAATGGGTTATATTTTGACCTCCTCGTGGAAAAAACGGAACGTTGCTACAAATTGTATTTTTACGGTAGTGGTGCTCAGCTCACACGAAGGTAATACTCTGTACGTGTAGTCTTGTACGATTTCTGCAGTCCGGATTGCCGGCCTGCCGGTGCCGCCGGGCAGTCAGCACTGCACACACGTACGTGCACGTACTACTCATCACCAGATAATTATAAACCCGTCGAGCTACGGAACGGAAACGGGCGGGGTAGCGGAAGAAGAATCAAAGCGAGTTAATCACAGCCCAGCCGGCCGGGAAATGTGGTTTGGTCTGCATTTCATCCCCTGGCCCGGCGCTCGTAGCTAGCCACCACCGTCGCCAGCGACGACGTCCCGGGCGTACCGGCCGGGTGGGCGGTTCCTTGGAAGCATGTCTTACCACGACGACCGGCCGGCCGGGCCGGCGGTCCACACATCAGAGCTAGCAGTGTCATCACACGGCACTCGATCGTTTTCGTCAAGGCATTGCAGGCATACGCTTGTCGTCCCTCTCCCCAGCGCAACCAGCCAAGGAGGCAGAGAGAGAGAGAGAGAGAGAGAGGCGAACGAAACATCCCATGCCTGCAGGGGCGGGCGGGCTGTAGTGATTGATAGCAAGCAGAGTTACTGCAGGGCATTCACCGCAAGCCTCCGCCACACCCACAGTCCCACACCCTCCCACCAGCACACACACAGTGCCCTACTCCCCCGCTGCCGCCTATCGGAATCCTTCTTCAATGCCGCCGGGTTCCATCTCCGTCTCCCTCTCGCTCCAGGCATCTGGCTCTTTGGCACGCTAGCGAGATCGATCGATCGACCGTGACTCGACTCGCCCACTACTCGCCGTCTCGGCCCCTCGTCTCTACAATTCAATGTGGCACTTGAATTCCCCAACCTCCCCTTTGTTGGGTTGTTGGGGCATTCACTCACTGATCAGCTCGTCGCTAGCTCCTCCTCTATGTAAGGCACTGTGCGAGCTTCAATTCGGCGCTGCCGGCCGTCCATCCTATATGTACCCCATGGACGCCGGCCATCGTCCGTTCTCTCCTCGCTCGCTCTGTTCGATGATCTGGTCTGCGTCGATCTCGCCTAGATAGCTCTCGCTACGATCCAACAAAGTTAAGAGAAAGGAGGCCTATTAAAGGAGCCCATGCCTTCCTCCCGTCCTGCCCTCCACCTCCTTTCGTCTCCTCTCCCATGAAACCAAAGGGGTGGGTGCGTGCCTTCCTTCTCCACTGTTGTTCCTCTCGCTTATCATCAGCGAGCTGTCCTCGACCTCGAGCGAGCTAGCAGTTTCATTCCCAGGTGTCTTCATTCTTCCTCCTTTGGTTGCCATTGCTCTCCGACGTGGTAAGAATGCTAGCCGTGCTTGATCGCCCTTAATAATTTCTCTAGGAAAAACGGGATATTGGTGCGGTTCAATCAGAAAGCTTGTGCTCCAAAGGCCAGGGGCTCCACTCTTTGATTGAGCCGTGCCAATATCACGTCGTCGCGTCGCCTATGTACTCGTCAATCGTCATCATATCACAGGATGTCTATCATATTGTTCTTGTTCTTACTATTCAGTTCTCTTTTAGTTTGTGTTCGTGCTACATACTCTTGATTTCATGCTTGCATGCAAAGTGCACCATCATCTAATTTGCAAGTTTTCTTTTCTGGAATTTTAACTGAAATGGATGCATGTCTTTGTTTTTTTCTTCAGAAATAGGTAATGTTTTCTGCAAAACTGCACCATAGTAATAGTAGTACTATATCCGATTCCTTTAACATGTTCTCTCGCCCCCCCCCCCCCCCTCTTTATAATTCAGGTTTGCAGTACATAATTTTTGTTTTGAACGTTGAAATACATAATTTTTGTTGCCATTGTAAGGGTGGGATGTCCTGACTATATATGGATTCTTGAGCTGAAAATATGACAGTTCAGTTTACCGTTATAATTAGGTCATGCTTTTTGCAACGTAATTTGTCGTTACCTTTCTTTTAAACGCGTGTGGCAAGAACTTTGCCGATCTGGTCTTCGTAGAGAGAAGAGTGTTTGTCGTTATCTTTTTCCCTTTGTTTCAAATAAAGCTACAAATTTGCAGCAAACTGCTTTAGTACAGCTAGAGAGTTCGATCGAGCTTAGCAGCCCACTGTAGCAAATGCTTTTGAGGAACAGCATAGAGGCAGTTCTCTACTTGTCTTGACGAACCAAATGAGACCAACTAAAGGAGCGAACGATAATAGAGACAAAAGGATGAATGCATCTTGCTATCGTTTTATGCCAGCTTCAGCACTGGCATTTCCTGCAAACTGGAAAGCTGATCATGAACATGCCCAAGGAAGACCGACCGATCTACTACTACTACATTGCAACTGTGGTTCAGGCTTCAGCGCCTGTATAGCCTGTGTGATAAAGAGCTTATTACCTTGAAAGGGTGCTTGCAGTCTGCATGCACAAGAGCATCCCGAAAGGACAGTTGGAGCAAGCTTTCACATGTTTCTGCATTCTGCTTTCCCTTGTCTTCATTTTCCACAGAAAAAAAAAACATTGTGATTCCTCTTGTTTCTCTCTGCCCTGCATTGCAGTAAAATTTTCTATTAACACAGTGTACTCTCACACTGGGTGACGTGCCTCTGCCGTTTTGGGGGACCGAGGAAGATGTGATCGTCATAGAGTGCCGGTCAGTTTAGTACAGGTCCTTCATAGGCGTGAAGAGGTATGCAGATTCTCATTGCATTGGGACTTGTAAATGCTTTGCAGGTAGCCGGGAAACGAAATGGGTGTGCTCTGTGCTATGACCCTATTAGTACAGTAGCTAATGAACTTAAAGAATGGAAAACCAGAATTGGCAGTATGTTTATTGTTCAAAATATAAGGCTTTCGCAGTGTGCGACATCAGGGTTTCGTAATGCCTGTATTGTGGTGTATGCATACTGTAGGAGTATGGTTCCATATACTGACGTTTTTTTTATGAGATAAAATGCATTGTATTAGTGTACTCCGTATGCAAAATGTAAGAGTACTGCTGTGAAATTACATCAGTATCTACACTGCAAAATAAGACATTTGAGTCGTTTCAGTCTTGGCAGATGATGATGAATAAGAAACAAAAAAAGATGGAAATACGATGATGCAGTTGTTGGTAAAGCTGAATAATGTAAATAAGTGACAATTGGCCGCACACCGTTGTTAATTTCGTATGATCAGCTACTGCACTGCGGCATCCATCACACGGCACTCGGCAGGCAGCTGACAAAACTAACTATTGGCAATAAAACTCAGGCCATTCTCTCTGAAGAAACTGCCTGCGGCAGCACGACATAAATACCGCTGTAGCGGCAGGGCACGCAATTTTTTACAGCAGGTAAGGTAAATTCACTTGCAAGTTATGGATAGCCTACTGCAAGAAGGTGCAGCTAGCACTGTGAGGATTCTTCTGCTGCGTGAGTCTCGCCCCCCCCCCCCCCCCCCCCCCCTTCCATTGGGCTGGGGCCGATGCCTCGTGCTGTTGAGCATCTGTCAGAAAGTGCAGCTACTCCTTGCTGATTTACAGAATGAACGATTGATCCTCCATAATTGCTTAGATGAAGCCGTGGAGGTGAGCAAGTGCATGAGCCACGAGAAGATTGATCGGTGGAAATCAGAGGCCCCATCTGCTATTCTTCTGCAATGTGATTTGGCATCAGGCAAAAATGGTTCAGGAATCGGTACGAGTGAACCAAAGCTGCAACTAAACGTGGCACTAGTGCAGAAATTTGTTGGCGTAAACTCCATTTGGTATTCAGGTTTTGTCCAAGAGCTTGGTGTCGTGGAGCTGCAGACCTGCAGCAGCTAATGGTGGAGCTGCCCAGCTGAGCCGACACGAAGCATAAGTTGGCAGGGAGGATCAGGGGCCGGGCGACCCCTCCGAGGGAGATGAGCATGTACCCGTGTCGAGGCACGAGCTTAACGCCTGTCCCCTCCCTTGCCGGCCGGGAGGCCAACCAGCCGCGCAGCCATGCTCACGAGAGCTAGCTGAATTCATGGTTTTTGTGGTATTTATCTGACTGCAGACAAGTCCGGCGATCGCTGACGAATTTGCACGGTATACCCCTCTATCAGTTCGTCTCGCTTGAATTTGGTTGCTCCGGTGCGTTCGTCTTTCTAATAGAGCAGCTAGTGTCTCCTGAATTGAACGAGGGCGCAAGATCGACGGCCGTCCAGCTTGCGCGACGACGGGAAGAGCTGCGGGAGGGGAAAAAAATTTGGTGCGGACGGGCCGCAAAGTGATGCCGTGCGAACCATCTTTGATTGTGGACGTGTGGCAAATCCCACGGCCCGGTCGTTAGACGCACGCCTGCCTAGACGCACGCAAGCTCGGCTTGGCTATGCTTTACAGCTCCGTATAGCTCTCGTATGGAAATGAAATTGCCGCCGCCATCGTACGTATACCAGTCTCGCCGCCATCGTATACCAGTCTTGAAATTCTTCAATCCCACGCCGCCGCCGATCGTGCAATTCCAGTTCTGGCAACTCCATCGATCGCCTTCGTCGTCATGGTAAGGCCCGCAGTCTACATTCTCTTGATAATACGTACGATCCCGTACTTAATCATCGTAAAATCTTCTTAGCCCTAGCAGTAGCCGTCATGGAGGTTGATTCATCTCTCTGTGAGGACGCCACCCCGGATGTAGATCGTGATGTCGCCGCCGGGAGTGAGGATGTTGAGTTCAGCACATATGAAGGGGATCATGCAACTTATGAAGGAGATCAGGCAACTCAAGGGGATCAGGCAACTCATAAAGATGATTAGGCAACTCAGGTAAGGTCACGTAGTTCATTTGATCGTCTTTTTTGGTCAAACAGTAGATAATACTTGAAGCGAGATTATGATATACAACAGGTGGTTGATAAAACTGGGCAAAGTTCAATCGCTCCTAAAGTTGGAATGGCTTTCGAATATGAGGACAATGCCTATGAGATGTACAACAAGTATGCTGGGATAATTGGGTTTAGTATTAGAAAGAACACCACAAAGCGCCGACCAGATGGCACTATATATCAGAAATATATAGTTTGCAGTGGCGAAGGATATGGTAAACCTGAGTCGTCAAAGGGTACGACACGTACAGAATGCGGTGCTTGCATTCAGCTTGTTGTCAGTAAAGAGGGGATTTGGACAGTGAAAAGTGTTGTACTAGAGCATAATCATTACCTTGCTAGTCCAAATAAGAAGAAAAATCTAAGATCAGAGGCGGATAGAAAGCTAATTGGTCAGATACGGGAACCTGAAATGAGGGCCGCCCAGGTGTTTGAGTTCATGAAGGAGTTCTACGGAGGAGCCGACAGAGTGCCATGCTCAAAGATGGATTGCAATAATGAGATTGGTCGTGAGCGCAAGAAGTACTTAGAATCCAATGATGCACAAACACTATGCAACTACTTGCAGAATAAACAGCGTGAGGATCCTACATTTTTCTATGCAATTGATATAGATCAGGAAGATGGACCCGATAAAGGCTGTATAGCTAATTTCTTTTGGGCAGATGGTCAGTCTATCATGGATTATGCATACTTTGGTGATGCTGTGACATTTGACACCATGTTTCAAACTAATAAGTTTGAAATGCCTTTTGCTCCAATCCTCGGTACCAATCATCACAAGCAAACTATAATTTTTGGGGCTGCATTGCTATTTGATGAAACAATTCCATCGTTTGTATGGCTCTTTGAAACTTTTTAACAGCAATGTCAGACAAACACCCAGTACAATTTTCACTGATCAAGATGCAGCCATGGCAGGTGCTATTGCTTATGTATTTCCAAATACAAGCCATCGCCTTTGTATATGGCATATTTATCTTAATGCTGCTAAACATCTCGGACATGTAATTAATAAGCGTAAGGATTTTCTGCCTGCTTTTAAGAGTTGTATCTATGAGGATAGATCAGAGTATTAATTCAATAAAAAGTGACATGATTTGTTGCGGGTGTACAAACTTGTGGACAATGACTGGATGACAAACCTTTATAACTTGAGGGGAAAATGGGCTATTATCTACCGTGACTCCTTTACAGCTGACATGACATCTACTCAAAGGAGCGAAGGCATAAATAATATCTTTAAGAAAAGGTTTCGTAGAAAATTGGGCCTTTCGGAGCTCCTTGTAGAATGTGAGAAGGTGTGCACTAGTCTTCGTGAAAATGAGGTGAATGCAGATTTTCATTCACGACATAAGATTCCGGTTACTTACAGCCCAAATTTACCTATGTTGAAGACGACAGCTGAATCACATACAAGGAGAATGTACGCTGAGTTCGAGGCAGAATTTAAAGATCAATTTGTATTAATTGGTCAATTGTTAAAAACTGAGGGGTCAATCTTGACATATATGATTACGCATATACAATCAGATCAAGGGGCAACAGTACTATTCAACATTGACAATATGACCATGACATGTTCGTGCAGAAAGTATGAATCTATAGGTATGTATAAAAATTCTGAATTGTGATATATTTTTATAGTACAATTTGATGAATAATACTTTCCCTATGTTAGGTATATTATGCAAGCATGCCCTCAAAGTCTTTAACATAAAGGATGTTTTTGTTTTGCCATCAAAATATGTAATGAACAGATGGACTAAATATGCAAAAAGAGAATTTTTTGTTGAGAAACATGCTATTGGTAAGGAGAGTTTGACTACTCAAGCTGCACATATCTCATGAAAGGCGACATCTGTTGCATTGAAGTGTTCTTTGTCGAAAGAGCTTTTTGATGATTTGGAGAACGCCATAGATAAACTGGACTTGGATGCAGATAATTCTATAATGAAGTTGCAAGAAAAAGATAATGAGGTTCCTCCAATTTCAGCTTATTGTTCTACAAATACGTTAACAGGTAAAATATCCTTTAGAGTTCCTCGTGTAGTAAAAGGGCTAAAGAAAAAACAATCAACCACATCCCTTGAAAAGCGAAAGGGGAAGAAAAATAGAAGTACCAACAAAGACAAAGGTGCTGATCCAAAACAAACGATGGTAAGACACCTGCCTTGTATCAATTATTATTATATCCTTTTTATATTGTACTTAATGTAAGCTTAATGGATGATTTTATATCTTGTGACATATAGGACCTTGATGCCAGAACAGTTGAAGCTAATAGCATGCCAAACGATATGTATGGCCAACCCTCAACTACGACAATTCCATCAATCCAAGGCTGTTATGCTAATATCACAATGCCAGGCTTTAATATGCACATGAATTCTTCTATTATGGATGCTCATGGTATAGAAGAAGGATACACAAGTCTCTTATTTCAATTGATAAAGATGCTGCATCAGCCATTAGACAATTACATTTTGATGGAGTGCTAGATAATGAAAATATATGACTGTACTCTTTGGCTTTTATACAAAAATATATGACTGTACTCTTATGACAGAACCATTTTGATTATCAGCTGATGGAATTGGACTATCCTGTATCTTGTTTATTTACTTGTATGCTGATGGTTCACTGACATAGTTCCATTTAGTGTGAGCTGATGCATTTGGACTACTTGTATGTTTCTTCTCGGCAATTTATCTTTGAAGTGAAAAGCTCCATACAGTTTGAAGCTTCATCTAACTCTTGATATTGCTGCTTCTTGTCTAAGTAACACTTCTGCCATCGAGGCCGTTCGACATTCTCATGCCAGGCAAGAACTCTTGTTCGTCATTTCAGCAAACACTTGATTGGCTTGGAGACCAGGTAAGGGGATCAGTTACAGGGATCAGGACGAGGGAAGGGCCGCAGGGGCACCACACTGACAGGCTTGTGATCAGCTGATGAATCGGATGAGGATGGCAGTAGCTCAGCGAGGATCTCCGTTGCCGATGGCGGCCTCCCCCGGAGTTCGGGTCCTTTTCCGCGAGCAGGCGAAGCACCGAGCCGTAATCCTGTTCGAGTCTCCGCATTGCGAGCCGAGCCGAGCCGAGCATAAAGCGTCTTGCGTGCGTATACTCATGTGTAACCGCAGGGCCTGGGATTGCCACGCGTCCGCAATCGAGGACGGTTCGCACGCCACCGCTTTGCGGCCAGTCCGCACCAATTTTTTTTTCCGCGGGAGGAGGGTCACAGGAATGTTAGTAATCCTAGCATATCTTGCATTTCTGTTTTGCACATGCATGCACACGAGGACCGGCTTCTGGTTTCCGTGTGTGTAGGAAGTCATGGACGAGAATCGCTCGGCATGAACTCGAGCATGCAAGCCATGGCCGGCCGTTGCGGTGCATTGGGGATGGACGTGCGCACTCAGCGCAACCGTGGGCGTCGTGGCTTGCATCTCACTGCCTTGTAATCCAATAAATAGTAATACAATCCCAGAAAATGCTGCGCCCTTGGCAGCACCAAAAACCCACCATGTTCGCGTTGAGCTTGTTCGTGTGTTCTTGCTCATCGCCCATCGTGTTCTGCTCGCCGGCGCTCACCGTCGTCCGCGCGACTAACAAGTGGTATCAAAGCGGTAAGAAGGGACCTGCGCCGCGATGACATCGCCGAAGCGCCGTGGCCGGACGCCGCCGTGTTGTGGCCAGACGCCGCCGCCGATCAAGGTCGGCACGTCGGGGGGCAACAAGACCCTGTCACGCTCGCCGAAAGGCAAGACGCCGCAGCGCACGCCCTCCTCAAGCCGATCTCCACCGCGCCGATCGCACATGCGCGACGCACGTTGCTCGCGCACCCAGGATGCACGCCGTCCGCGGGAAGTCGTCGTCGAGTGCATCATCCGAGATGGTGGGAGCTCCGGCAGCTGGCCGCAATTGACGAAGACGAACTACCATGAGTGGTCGCTTCGCATGCAGCTGAAGATGCAAGTGCGCCATCTGTGGGACGCCGTCAAGTTCGCCGACGCCGACTACGACGACAACCACAGCGCGCTCAACGCGATTTGCAGCAGTGTTCCGGCGGAGATGATCCCGATCCTGGTGGCCAAGCAGTCCGCCAAGGAAGCCTGGGAGGCCATCAAGACTCTCCGCATCGGCGACGACCGTGTGCGGAAGGCAACGGCACAGAACCTCCGCACCGAGTACGAGTCCATCGCCCTCCGCGACGGTGAACCCATCGAGGACTTCGCCTTGCGTCTGACCGGCATCGTGCAGTGCCTGGCGACGTTGGGCGACCCGGAGCCTGACGAGAAAGTGGTGGCCAAGTACCTGCGCGTCGTTCGCCCACGGTATAAGCAACTGGTCATCTCCATCGAAACCCTGCTTGACATTTCTCAGCTCTCCATCGAGGAGGTCACTGGCCACCTCAAAGCTGCTGACGACGTCGAGCCCGCTCTGACGCACACCGCGAGTGGCAAACTGCTGCTCACTGAGGAGCAGTGGGTGGAGAGGTACAAGAAAAAGGCGTCGGAGCCTGGCCATGGCGGTTCTGGCTCCGGCGGACGAGGAAAAGGCCGCGGCCGAGGCCGCGGACGCGGCTCCGGCGGTCGCACCTCTGCACGACCACCGCCTGACGATCCCTGTCCGCGGTGTGGCAGGAAGGGCCACTGGGCCCGCGACTGCCCCAGCAAGAAGAAGGAGGAGCCAGCCCAACAGGCCCATATGGCCCAAGAAGAGGAGGCCACTCTGATGCTTGCCATCGATGTGGCCTAGGAGGAGGACGTCTCCCCTCCACCGCAGCCACCGTACTTTGCTGAGTCGCCACCGCCTGCACCTGCGGTGCTCCCTGAGCTCCATTTCCTGGAGAAGAAGGTCCACCCCGAGCTCGACGATGCGGCGGATCGAGACCCAACGCGCTGGATCCTGGACACCGGCGCGTCCAACCACATGTCCGGGTCCCGCGCCGCGTTCGCCGACCTCGACACCGGCGTCACTGGCGCCGTGCGATTTGGGGATGGCTCCGTCGCTCGCATCGAGGGCACTGTCACGGTGCTCTTCCACTGCAAGAGCGGCGAGCACGGGGTGCTCGGGAACGTCTACTTCCTCCCTCGCCTCACCGCCAACATCATCTCCGTCGGGCAACTCGACGAAGGCGGGTAACAGGTGCTGGTGGAGGACGGCGTGATGCGGGTGCGAGATGAAGATTGGCGCCTACTCGCCAAGATCCCTCGGAGTCCAGGCCGGCTATACAACCTCGACGTCACCATCGCGCGCCCGGTGTGCCTCGCGGCACGCACAACGCCTGGAGGTGGCACCAGCGGTTCGACCACATCCACTTCGCCGCACTGCGCAAGATGGGGCGCGAGGAGCTGGTCCGTGGGCTGCCCATCATTGACCAGGTGCAGCAGGTCTGCGACACCTGTCTCGCCGGCAAGCAGAGGAGGATGCCCTTCCCTCAGAAGGCACTCTGGCGTTCCACGGAGCCGCTCCAGCTCCTCCATGGAGATATTTGCGGTCCCATCACTCTGGCGACCTCGAGTGGTAACAAGTACTTCCTCTTGCTTGTCGATGACTACTCACGCCTCATGTGGCTCTCCCTGCTGCCATCCAAAGACGCCGCGGCCACCGCCATCAAGAACATCCAGGCTGCGGCGGAACGCAAGAGCAGCAAGAAGCTGCTGATGCTCCGCACTGACCGTGGCGGAGAGTTCGCCGCCTCCGACTTCGTCAACTACTGCGCCCAACTCGGCATTCGTAGGCAGCTCATGGTGCCGTACACGCCTCAACAGAACAGCATCATCGAACGCTGCAACCAAACCATGGTGGGCACGGCCAGAAGCATGATGAAGGCCAAGTCTCTCCCTGCTGTGTTCTAGGGGGAGGCGGTGTCGACGGCGGTCTACCTCCTGAACAGATCCTCCTGCAAGGCGATCAGCAGGCGCACCCCCTATGAGCTCTGGAACGGGCACACGCCGTCAATCCAGCACGTGAGGACGTTCGGCTGCATCGCCCACACAAAGGTGAACACGTCACACCAGAAGAAACTCTACGACGCAGCCGCCGCATGGTGTTCGTCGGCTACGAGCCGGGGTCCAACGCTATCGGGTTTATGACCCTTCAACGCGACGTGTCCACATCAGCCGCGACATCGTCTTCGACGAAGCAGCGGCGTGCGCATGGTCTGCAGCGGATCCCGCTGAGCCGAACGACTTCATCATCGAGGAGCTGGACCAGCAGGACCCCTCCGTGATCATCACCTCCGGAATGACTACAGAGGTCTCCCCTGGGTCAAGCTCGGGGTCCCCGGCTCCATCGGGCGCGGCATCACCAGGTCCATCGGGCACGGCCGCGTCCTCAGTTTCGGGCGCGCCCATGGCTGGTTCACCGGCAACCCACAACACTCCACCAGCACCAGACTCCTTGGCACATCCTCAAGTGGAGTTCGCATCTCCACCAGGAGCCGGGATGGAGGACAATCTCGACGCTGATCACGACGACAACGCTCCTCTCCACTTCCGACACATCGACAATGTGCTCGGGAAAGCTGAGACGCCTGAGCTCGCCCACCGTGGTCTGGAGGAGCGCCTGCTGGTGGCAAGCGACGCCGAGCCAGCCTCCTTCGAAGAAGCAATGCGCCACGACTGCTGGCGCCACGCCATGCTCGATGAGATGACCTCCATCGAGGCCAGCGGCACATGGAGAGTGGTTGAGCTACCGGCGCGTACCAGGCCAATTGGCCTCAAGTGGGTGTTTAAGACTAAGAAGGACGCCGCCGGCATCGTCACCAAGCACAAGGCCCACCTCGTCGCAAAGGGCTATGTACAGCAGGAGGGCATCGACTTTGACAAGGTTTTTGCCCCTGTCGCGCGTCTGGAATCAGTTCGGCTCCTGCTCGCGCACGCTACCTATCAGGGATGGGCCGTCCACCATATGGACGTGAAGTCGGCGTTCCTGAACGGGGTGCTTCAAGAGGAGGTGTACGTCGAGCAGCCTCCCGGCTTCGTCCTCCGCGGCCATGAGAACAAGGTGCTCCATCTCATCAAAGCACTCTACGGACTGCGTCAAGCTCCACGGGCGTGGTATGCCAAACTCAACGAGTCCCTCATCGGGCTCAGGTTTCGGAGGAGCGCCTCAGAACATGCCGTCTACCTGCGCGGGACTGGAGCTCGCCGGCTGGTGGTCGGAGTCTATGTCGATGACCTCATCATCGCCGGCGGCAACCAAGTCGACATCGACACCTTCAAGGACCAGATGAAAGCTACATTCAAGATAAGCGATTTGGGACTGCTCCACTACTACCTTGGTCTGGAGGTGTCCCAGACTGAGGCTGGCATCACCATCTGCCAGAGCTCCTATGCAGCCAAGATCCTGGAGACAACAGGCCTGACGGACTGCAACTCCAGCGCGACGCCAATGGAGCCTCACCTGAAACTCAGCAAGGTGAGCTCGGCCCCAACTATTGATCCCACCATGTATCGCAGTGTGGTGGGCTCCCTGCGGTACTTGGTGAACACAAGACCCGACTTGGCATACTCAGTGGGCTTCATCAGCCGGTTCATGGAGAACCCAACCACTGAACATCTGGCGGTCATGAAGCGGGTGCTGCGCTATGTCGCAGGCACTCTGCACTTTGGCTGCCACTACAAGAGGAAGAAGGATCCCCAGCTTGTCGGCTACAGCGACAGCGACATGGCTGGGGACATTGACACGCGCAAGAGCACCTCAGGCATCCTCTTCTTCCTCGGCGACAACACCATCACCTGGCAATCACAGAAGCAAAAGATTGTGGCGCTGTCTTCATGCGAAGCTGAGTACATTGCAGCATCGACAGGAGCATGCCAGGGGATGTGGCTGGCACGGCTGCTCGCCGAACTCAAGGGCAAGGAGGCCAACACCGTCACCTTGAAGATTGACAACTAGTCTGCCATCGCACTCAGCAAAAACCCTATCTTCCATGATCGCAGTAAGCATATCAACATTCGTTATCATTTCATCCGTGAATGCGTTGAGGAGGACAGGGTGAGGCTCCAGTCTATTGGGACAACGGAGCAGCTGGCGGACATTCTTACCAAAGCTCTGGGGCGTGCAGACTTTTGTGAGATGCGCTCCAGAATTGGTGTTGTAGATGTACAGCATATACACTAGGATTAGGAGGAGAATTTGTTAGTAATCCTAGCATATCTTGCATTTCTGTTTTGCACATGCATGCACACGAGGACCGGCTTGTGGTTTCCGTGTGTGTAGGAAGTCATGGACGAGAATCGCTCGGCATGAACTCGAGCATGCAAGCCATGGCCAGCCGTTGCGGCGCATGGGGATGGACGTGCGCACTCAGCGCAACCGTGGGCGTCGTGGCTTGCATCTCACTGCCTTGTAATCCAATAAATAGTAATACAATCCTAGAAAACGCTGCGCCCTTGGCAGCACCAAAAACCCACCGTGTTCGCGTTGAGTTTGTTCGTGTGTTCTTGCTCGCCGCCCATCGTGTTCTGCTCGCCGGCGCTCATCGCCGTCCGGCGACTAACAATGAACAGTGGTGGAACGGAGTAGGAAGGGGTGCGGCAGGGGAGAACCGGCGAGAAAGATAAACGAAAGAGCTGGGGTGGAGCGGAAATCCGTTCGCCGGCGACGATATGGCTGTCGCCGCCGCCGGAGCGGAAGGGGACGGATAGCAGCAAAAAAAGGGGCTATTTTGTAAAAAATCCAGATCGCAAATCCTAATATTTATGTAAAACCCCTTATTTGGATCGTGATTCGTAGTCGCGATCCGATTTTGGTGGTTTAATGTAAATAGTTGGATCAGATTATTAATTTAGATTCGATTTAGGGGGTTTTATGTAAACTATGTAGACCCCGTTTTGTCAGCCACCACAACATCATCCAATCCCCGATCCGCCACGACGACCTCGACAGCGTCGCCGGCGGTGCCTCGCCGTCTTCTCCCGCGCCACGTCGCCGTATCAGCGCCCCCGGATTCGCCGCTGCGGCGACGCCTTATCTCTCACCGGCCTCATCTTCCTCAGCTCCGATCACTCCACCACCGTTGGCCTCGGACAGCAGAAGCACGCTCGCTCACGGCGACTCCGCTCTCAGTGTGCCTAGAGAATGGCCCCTTCTTCCGCCATGGTGGCCATTTTCCGGTGAGGGTAGGGACCGTGCTTTGTTTGGCGGTTTGGCCCGGACGCAGCCTTCTTGTTTGGGTGGGTCGGCATAGATTGGCGTCTGGTGCACACGCACTGAGAGTTCAGAGGAGGAAGGAAAATCAATCATCTCCTGAGCTGCCTGCATCCGCAAGTTTCCATTCACTTCTTGGACATTGGTGTGATGCTATTCTTGCGAGGAAGAAGATCTGGGTGCAGCAGAGAAACTCTTAGTCAGTAATCATCAGTGCTCATCATGAACATGTTATCTCTTCAATTTTCGTTGAAAGTTTAGCAGAGAGTTACTACATAAATTGGATTCAAACTAATCAATGTACTTCATATTGCATTTGACATGGCCTGGTGTAGCATAACAAATTTATAGATTTCGTAAGTTTGAGAAAGGACATGGCAAGAAAAATCAGAGAACAAACTGCACCATTGTTCTTCAATATATCATAGCTGATCAGAAATTATTCAGTGTTAGCTGTCACCATCAGAACAGGGTAAACTTTGTGACTTAGTGCGGAATTGTGCAGGAAAAAAAGATGCCGGTGGCAGTGGCAACAACATCAAGCAAGCAGTAGGCTTGAACAAGATTTCACCTGCAAAGTGCAACTGCCAGTGCCAACTTATGCTTTTCATTTCTGCATCCAGACATCGTATTAGATCCTGAAATTTTGTACAATGCCGAGGAGATCAATTCCCAATCTTCATGGTTTTCATTTGGTATTTTTTTACGTGTTCATACTCAGGCAAATGGGTGGTGAATCGGATTTTCTTCCCCGATGAAGAATTCATCTTTTTAAGTTCTGGCACATTTTGGACTGTCAGAAACTTTGAGTGGTGCGAAACGGTGCTCCCCATATTGGATTGACAATTGGTTGGATGGAGCTACTCCTGTTGATCTAGATCCGGCTCTCTTTCAGCTCGTTGCCATCAGGAATGGTGGTGGTGGGATGAGTTGTGACATGGACCGTGCATTTCGATCATTGAAATGGGTAAATTGCTCGGTCAGGTTTCTGGTTCTGTTCTTGAGGAAATCAAACAGGTGTAAGATATCAATCCAGTGTGGTGTCGGTTTTGGTTCCACACTTCAGTACCGAGGGTCCGTTCGTTTCCTGGTCTAAAAGCTCGAAACATCTAAATTTTAGAGAGCCGGCACCGAACGGACCTCTAATGGGGTGAGTGTCGTTCGTTTAGAGAGCACGATTCTTTAGAGGGAGCGAGCACTCTAATCGCCACTCGCGGCTCGCGATTCCCAGCGCTAGCCCCGTCCCCGTCCTCAGTGGCCCCCTGCTCCCCCCCACCCCCCCGCGCCGCCGCCCCCTGCTCCTCCCCGCGCCGCGCCGCCGCCCCCTGGTCCTCTCCGCGCCGCCGCCCCCTGGTCCTCCCTGCGCCGCCCGCCGCCGCCCCCTCTCTCCCCCCACCCCCTGCTGGCCTGCTCCCCCCGCACAGCCTCGGGGCACCCCCGCCGCTGCTGCGCCTGCGCGCGCTTGAGCGCCACGACTAGCGCGTTCGACACGGGCGGGCCGGCGCCCTGCGCCGCGGCGGAGGCCGCCGAGGCCGCGGCCGGCAGCCTGTCGAGCGCCACCGAGAAGCAGAGCTCGAGGGCGCGGCCCTGCAGCGGGTGCGCGCCGCCGGCGCCAGGCCCCGCGGCGGCCGCGCGGTCGCAGGCCTGGAGGCTTGGAGGGGAGCGGAGGCGGAGGTATCGAGAGGGGGAAGGAGCAGGAAGGAGGAGTCAGGTGAGGGCAGAGAGAGAAGGTGAGAAGGAGGAGTCAGATCAAAGCTGAAATGGAGAAAACTTTGCGATGGATAGGGGGTAAAAGTGTAAATTTACTCACATTAGAGGGCTGTAACGAACAGCCCTCTAAATATTAGAGGTCTTAACCTCTAATTTATAGGACTGTTTTTTAGAGCCCTCTAAAGAAAAAGGAACGTACCCTGAATCTGACAATGCAGTAATACGTGGCCATCAGCGAGTCCAGACAGAAAGCCAATTGAGGTTCTGGTAGAGCAGAGTGGGAACAGCCTCACAGAACCAACCAAGTATAGAAAAGAGGAGACGATGTGGGCCTGTTCATCAACCCCAAAACGGTGAAAATTGGAGACATTTCCAGCAGCTTAGCACTTCAAACGGGACAGTCATCCATCCTGCAATTTGCGCATTATTTCTCTGCCCTCAGTTTCATTCCTAGTCCAGCACTTCAGCAGCCGGTCACATAAATCCAAACTGAACTAGTGTTGATATGTCTAGATCAATTTCAACATGAACTATTGTCCTATTAGAAGCATCGAACTCACAGAACCTGAAGAAAGAAAGAGGACAATAACGATGCGCTTACAGCTCTGCAGCACGGACACGAGAGACATCAAATATGAAAGATATACTGCACATTCAGGATAACCATATCATGGCTGACTGCATCCAGGCGCTACCTTCGGCGCAAATGCGTCAGACTTGGCGAGCAGACTGTTTCAGGTGAAAGAAGGCAGAGGTCGGCACGACGGTGCGCGACATATTCCGGCTCGCCCTCCCCTGGGACACGGCGCTGTCTATGAATCGATGAAGTTGACGCCGTCGCGGTGGCACGGTCCGCAAGGTGCAAGGCGTGCTGTGCTGGTACACCTGCAAAGAGCAAAACTGCGGTGATCATGGTCTGCGACCGACTGGGCGTTTGCGCTGGAGGCGACGCCGCTGCAGACGGGGGAGGCTGGCTGCCGGGGACGCACGCACGACGCCGCCGCAGACGAGGCGGATTGTTGCACGGGACGAACCCCCGAGATCTCCGCGGCGTGCTCTTAGCCAGCCGGCATGTGGGGCGGCGCGCGGCGTCTGGGGCGTGTGACCTGCGTGCGGTCTTCGACGAGCGAGGAAGACGGAAAAGGGGCCCTTTTGCGATTATGCTCGTCAATCTCAGCCGCTGCAGTTTGATACAACGGTCAGTGTATAGCACCTAGGGTGGACGGTAATTTTAAGAAAAATGTTTAATTTACTCCCTTTTAAATTATAATTTGGTTCAATTTACCCCTAAGCTATGCTATTTAGTTCATTTTACCCTATAATACAATTTGACTTTTTTTTTTCTCCATACACAAGTTGAATTTTAATTTCAAATTTTGCAGAGTAGTAATGGACATCACATTGCATATTAAAAAAATTTGTTATATTTTTTTTATTTTTATTTTTCATATAATTTTGAACTTCAATGATTAGTTTATTATTAAATATCCAAACCTATCATAGTAATGATAAAAAATTATGATATATTTTTTCTAACATGTGTTATGATGTTACTATCATCTTGTAAAATTTCAACTTAAAACTCCATCTATGTATGGAGAAATGAAAAAGACAAATTATATTAGGGATTAATTTAAACCAAAAGGCATAGTTTGGGAGGTATAGAGGGTTATCCTGACTTTGGGCACTCAGACGATATTTGATTTACCGACCGCTTGCCATCACCCGCCTGACCGCCATGTTCAGCAGCAAACCACCCCGAAAACCACGCCGGCAAGCCGTCATGAGCTCCGCCGAGTCATAATGCACGGAGACAGGAGGTTATTGTGGCCGCCGAGCTGCATGGATCCGCGGCCGCCTCGTGCCCATCCGTACTGTCCTTCCCCGGTCTCCTGTCCGGCACTGGAAGACCATGCCCGCCCGGGCGTTCGCACACCTCACCTCGGCGGCATTCATTAGTTCAGCGGTTTTTATTGGAGATCGGTGGGTATGTATGGGATATTATAGTTTTTTCACAGTTTATGCATTAGCTTTTTAGGTGTTGTTTTGTCTGAATAAACCATAATTTAGGTTTTGCATTGACTTCTTTTTTACATGCATAGCTGAGAGGCTGATGGTCGCAGAAGTCTCTATTTCGAACCATAAAAATCCATTAGAGTGGTTGTGGTTTTCTGCAAGAGCGCGGAAAATTATGTAATCCCCGGTATGGTGGCTCCCTGGAAGACCGTGATTTTTAGCCTCTCAGGCCCCATCATCACTAACTTTTTTATCTTTCGTAATGTGTAGTTTTTCTTAAAAGACACATATAAAATTACAATGCCAAGAGCACAGAAGGAGAAACAAGGACGGGCGACATCATCCAATGTTGTATATCACAATATCTACTACCAGCTCAAGGTTGCTGCTAAAAAGATCAACACGAAAAATTCTATCAAGGGTTGTATCCTACTGCTTGTCGTAAGTCTCACTCAATACAATATTTTTTTCCATATTCATCCACTTCTTTTTTTCTGTTCAAGAGATTTAATATTGTGCATTTTTTAAAATTATCTATGCAGATTTTCTAGCTGTTCAAAATGTACAAATCTCTACCACCATGCCAAGGATTGCTCCATGGACAAGAAAGCTGTTGGACGAGGTCATCAAGCTGGACATGAATCGTGATGGTTCATTTGGCAAACTCAAGGTATCTTTTTTGGAAAGCTAGAACATCTATGTTCTGACCCTTTTAAGCATCACTCAAACCATTAGCCACTTTTTTTCAGCTCAAACCATCGGCACATTCAGTGGTGCGGGACTCTCGTTTCCAAGTGGATGACATATATAGCTTTGTATCGTCAAAAGCTCCGAGAGATTTAGCACCAGAGATATATGCACATGTCTCTTTTTCCTCACTCACAACCCAGCATTTTAGTGTTCCAGTAAAATATTTTTTGAAATGTGAACCAGCAAAATAGTATATTTCAGATGACATTTATTTGTTCTCATGGTCAAATTATCCTTTTTGGTTTATTTTGTTCAAAAGAAGAGGAAAATATGTGAAGCTATAAGGAAAGTTCATGGTGGCGTCACAGAGGTGTTAGGTACATTTATTCAAGAATTAGCATTTGCAGAAGATGGGGATCCAGTTGAACAAGTGTGAGAAGATCAAAGAGGGGGAGGACAGTGAAACATTACGAAGAATAAGAAGATGAAGAGACAGAGGAAGATTCAGATTATGAAGCTGAGAAAGAAGAAGATTTTTGCAGCACCGATGAAGGTAGCTTGAGATTGGATTCTGAAGATGAAGCCGACCACGCAGCTGCCCTTAAGGATATACCAGCAATGGAAGAAAATGAAGATCTTGTGCCATTAAGCACGTGGTTAAAGAGAATGCAATCAGATCTAAAGCAACCAGTCAACGGTCATGTAACAGGCAGCAGTGGAAGCACCAGAGGTGATGATACAGTTCAAGATCAGAAAAACACTGAGCCAAGAGGCAATGCGCCCACACCAACAGTACCGAACAACATCTCTGCACCCTCAGCATCAACTGTACCAGCAACACAAGGGGACAAGGAGTGAAGAAATTAGGGAGCGCGGACATCAGACGGGCAAGACTCATGCTGCCATAAAAATCAACCACGGCAGTCAATTCTGGGGGGAAAGAGTAGTTATTCCAGCAAGTGATGGCATTAGGAGTTCGTGGGACTTTCCCCCACCAAATTTTGATATTATAAAGGCAATTGAAGAGCCGACGCCACCGGGGGAAGGAACAAGCGGATCACACCAAATCCATGTTGATGCCACCCCACTGCCATACCCAAGAAATACAACATCAAGCCTGGTATATCCCCTAAAATCCTCCCCCGCCCCCTGCCCCCCGGCATCCTCTCTTTTTTAAAACTATTTTTGTACTCTTTTTTATGTCAGGCAATTATATTTATCTTATTAGGCAAAATAATTAATTCCAGTTGGTATTTTCACCACCAAAATTACTTTCATCAGTCAAGGTTAACTGTACAGTTTTTTCTCCCACCAGATGATGTGTCTCCATAGACATTGGATGGTCTACCCGATAAGGAGCTTCAATTGTTTGAAGATGAAGCTATTGAAACACTTAAACAAGCCCATGCAAAACGCAACATGGTTGTTCCAGCTACACCAAAGTGCGCAGCAACCCCAGCTACTTATCAAGTGTTGACAAAGGAACCAGCAATGCGAACAGTGGGAGACTCCTCTATCACACCTGACTACACACCATCGCCAAGACGGATGCTCAAAATGCCCGTAGCTCTGCAGTCCCCATATGTTGAAATCGCTTGCAAGATATCCTTTAAGTGCAACAGGGCTATGTTTAAGGTGTATGATGTTGTTTGCTCGTGTCCAGAAAGGTGCACCAGGTCTAACAATAGGGAGTACGTGCATCTAACCTCATTGCCTTTTTATTTTCACTCATATTGCTTCTTTTAATCTCACAAATGAAACCCATCTTTTTTTTCTACAGCGTAATTATAATCAATTACCTGTTCAATCATGCCATATTGGAAGATCCGGTGGACTCAGTAAAGGAAGTTGAAGAGTACCATTGCAGAGATTGCCATTTATATGATCAATGGCAAGAAGACAGGGGGGCCACCAGATGCATCACCAGATGTGTAATGCCACTGCATGTTTCAGTAAGTTTTTGTTTTTGATAATATGCAGAAATTTTTTCTGACAGATTTTTATCTCTTTTTTATGTATGCATGTTTTCACATCTGTCCTGACATGTTTTTACCCTCACATACTTGCAGACATTCTGCTAAATCATTAAACGGGAAGGGCAGCGGTCCAACGAGCCTTAAAAAAGATGTAAACCATCTAGACCACCGGCAGATAGTATGCACCAGAATTTTTTTGCGCGGCACCCCCTGATTTTTCTTTTTTCTTTTTTGTTTTTTATAGCCGCCTGATATGATGTTCAACAAAAAACAAAAAACACAGATATTCTTCCCAATCCTACAGAAGCTGGTGGAAGCTTATGAACAGTCAGGGCACTACTTTTTGATTGTGCTAAACTTGCGCAACAAAAGTTTTGAGCTGCTGGACTCTATAAGGTCATTTGAAGATGAAAAGGTGGCTGCTTGTTGCAATGGTTTTCTAGCTGCAATAAAAAGCTTGTGGAAGGACCACTAGTCTGATTCAAAGCATCCAATAGATAATTATGAACTTGTTGATATTACCCAAAACATACTAACAAGTAAGACAATGCCATTTTTCATTGGTGTCTCCACCTTTCCCCCCATATTTACAACACACGTTGCCACAATCTTACATGCGTTTTTTTTTTCTTTTTTCCCTCATCCTTGCTCACGCAGCAAAGATTGTGGGTTTCACATGATCATGCATGCTCAGTATTGGGATGGACGCTTAGTGAGCCAATTCAATGAGAATGATATGTCAAATATACACAAAATGTTGACATACAAGTGGCTAAAATATGAAGAAAATGACGCAGTATGGGAAACCATTCTAATATGAAGATATAGGTATGCCACGTACTTTTTTCATATTATAGTTAGCATTTTCACTATTGCTCAATAGGTATAATATAAGCATCGCACATGCATTTCTGATCTCTGCAATAGGCAATTCAACTTGCAATATCATAACTATTTGTGGCACCCCTACACACCCTAGACCCTAAACACTGAAAATCCACCTTTGCGCTCACATAGCCTATTCTCTCTCCGCAGATTTCTTCACTTGACAACCATAGACCCTGACTGACCATCCATTATACCTATTTTATTGGGGCACCTTGCAGCATTATGACCAGTCAATTTGTAGATCCCGCACTTGTTCTTCCTCTTTGTCTCTGCATTCATCCCTCTCTTAAGTCTTTTTTTTCCTTCTTGCGCCCTTTGACTTTCGACCTTGACGGATTGCCCACACTTTGTTGCGTCATCGCACCTGAACAGGCCAATTCAGCAGGATTGCCTCCAGGGCCACCACTATTGTTACCTGCATGTAAAGATTTATCATGTAAGTATCAAAAGGACAACACAGTACAGTAGACTCTTATGTGTGTGTGTGTGGGGGGGGGGGGGAGGGGGTGGATGGGTATTGCAATTGGGATAGTTGGGATAGGAGCCAAAACACCTGCATGTTTAGGTACATTTGGATTAGCAGTCAGATCATTAAGTCCTAAAGATTCAGATAGACCACACGTATCCCCTGCTGCAGCAATAGGCACATTAGGCTCATCATCAAGGACAGATGCTGGACATCTGTGCCCCCTCTGCGCGCTGCTTTTTTCTTTTTCTTCATTTCATCAACTTCAGAGCGCATCAGCCTTATATGATTGTCCATAATAGTATACGCCTCTTTTGATGCGCAGCCCTCCACTACCAAATTTGCAAATGCAGTAGAGAGATTGGTAATCCATATAGTTTTTTTGTTGTTCAACGGCATACCGCATGCTATGAAATTAGCTTGCATATGGGCATTAGTGGCAGCACCCTCATTATCAAGGACTGCCTTTTGCATCCACCTTTTCGATACGTACCGCTGAGGAATAGCCTTCACATCCAATCTTGTTACCACTTCCATTATATGGCAACAAAGCATCCAATCTCTATCAAATTTTTTGCACTCACAGTAGTAATTTTCCTCATCCTCAAATACTATCACAAGGTAGTTTCTTTTGCCATAACCATAGACAAAAATATTGTTCAGCAGTAGCCAATATTGGAATTGACCTTCAGATTTCACATCATATTCTGCAGTCTTTTCAAACTCTTTTGAGAACCTATAGAAAAGATTCTTAGTATACACAGTATTTGCATGCCTCTCGATAGGATATCTTGACCACCTCCTTCTCTCCCTACCATCTGTCCTAAAGTCCTACCCATCCTAAGCAACAAGGCACTTATCCTGAATCTTTTAATATTACCTAACAAAGTGCAGAACAGACATGTTGGGGTTCACATACTTTTTCAGAACAGCATTGAACCCCTCGCTCCACTGAGTTGATTGCAAAAAGGGTAAAAACAATGCATGTAGTATGCAGGCATAAAGCTGCTCTGCATTACCATAGAGGCGTTGAAAATGTACATCAGGGTTTTGTTGGGTGCAATAGGAAGGATTTGCATCAACTCCATCTAGAAAATCGTAATCAAATCCCGGGGGAGGCTCGTTCAAATCCACGGAGCCTGCACGACATATTTTGTTGCTAAGCAAATTAGCATTTCTTTTTCTATTTCCACGGCCAGGCAATCTATGTGTATAATAATTGACAAAACAAAATACTTTGTACGAGCAGTTTTTTTAAACACATTACATCATGCTGGCAATAAAATATTTAGAAAAGGGCAAAATAGAGTATATTGCCAAGCATTTTTTACCAATCAGTAAGCTAATCTACAGAAGTTCTTCTGCTTAGTAACATGATGAAGTTCTTCTGGTAAAGCTTACATGATGAAGTTCTTCTCGTTTTTGCATTTTCTTTTGTAGTCTACTGTAACAAAAGCTAACTTGCAGGTGGAAAGAAACGGCCGTGGCCAGGCAAGGTGGGCACAGGATTATGCAGATTTAGCATCAAGCGAACTTTTGGTCTTATTGAAATGCTCAAGTAAATTTATGTACATATAGATCTACGCAGATCTATGCAGATCCATGGGAGAGAACCTCTAGATCTATGACACAACAACTAAAGTAGTTCTGTACACACGTACCCTTTTTTATACTTGTACTTTTTCTATTATTTTTCCAATCAATCTCTATCGGTACATACAGATAGGGGTACCTCCCACTAGGGTGTCCAGGCCTTAGGCTTCTCATAATCCATGCTCCCCCTCGCCTCTGGACCACGTGGCATACGGCCTCCGGGCCTGACAGCTGGGACCGCGGTCTCCGGACCCTCCCCCGAGCTCCATAAGGCCCGGGGTCTCTGCACACCCAGGTGGGCGGGAGAGCTCTCGGGTAGCCCCTGCGGACCCGGCCTCCCCTGGGAGGTCCGGGGCCGCCACGTGTGATGACCGGACCATCACAGGCCAGCCCACTCCGACCGGCCTCGGGGCCCCGGGCCCCCCTTCCCCCGGGAAGGGGTCCGGTGCCGCCATGTGTTGCCCAGCGGGAGGAGCGGGGCTGGCCCCGCCGCGTGCCTGCAGCCCAAGGCCCCTTGCGGGTCGCCTCCCTACCTACCAGCATTTAATGCGGTAGCTGAGTCGGGCGCGCCAAAGTCAAAAAGAGCGGCCTGCCACTGACACACGGGGCAGGTAAGCTGACACCACGGTAAGCCCGTCTGATCTGAAGGCGGCGCGTCGTATCACCGTGCACAGTGCGCGGGCTGTGTGCTGTCCTGTCACGGCGCTGCGCGCGTGATGATGGCCTGTAATAGGCGAGCCACGGCGTGCGCTGTAACAGTGCATGCGCGACGGGTCAGCACTGCTTCACCGCCTGACGGGAGTTTCCATCCCAACAGTGACAGCACGGCTTCACTGTTGAGCAACGCTGCCGCCGGACACTGTACAAGACAAGGCTGTACACGGCCATATCCTGGCTGTGGATACGCATATCAACTTCTCGATCGAGAGGACTACGGAGAGGAGCTCGAGGAGAAGACCTCCTTATCTCTCGTAGAACGGCCCCTGTTGGACGGGCCCACCTGTCGGGGTCCCGCACAGTGTAAGCACTCCCCTTGAACTATAAAAGGGAGAGTGCGCGCGTTAGAAAGGGGGCTCAGCAATCAGACACACACAAGCTTATGCTGTTTTCCATTCAGGCTCACGCAGCCAATACAACACCAAAGTGGACGTAGGGTATTACGCTCCGGCGGCCCGAACCACTCTAAATCTTCGTGTCCTTCCTGCGTTCATCTATCCACCGATCGAGCGCTCCTAAGTCTCCTCTAAACCCATCCTTAACTAGGATTAGGCGGGTGCTTTCCGCCACCCGGCTGGAGAATTCCTCCGACAATCTCTTTCGGTAGTGTTGGCATCTGGTTGAGCAACCTTGCTTGTCACCATCGTCTTGTCAGGCGGCGATGGGCATAGAGTAACTTGTCATGGAGGCGGCGTCTAGGAAAGCAAGATATTTTTGTTGCCTAGGCATTTTACTGGGGAGGAAATAAGGGCCGCAAGGGAAGGTTGGATGCTCATTTTTTGCTTTTTATGTTTGGCGGGGGGAGGCGCGGACCAGCACTGATTGGCGCCAAAACCACTCGGTGGGTCTAGAATTGCCAAAACAGGAAGACAATATTTTTTATTTTCAAAAGTAGTAAGACCGTACCAGCGTCAATTTTACAGCCGGCCGTAGGTTAGCCGAGTCCATAATTATATTTTTATAGAGGTATATATATAATTTCTCACTCATATTGATCTTTTTGTACAACTCTAGAAATGTACTTATTTTATTATTTTAGGACGCGGGAGTTTACACCGAATAAAATCCTCAAATAGGCGGGTGAGAAACGGTGCACGTCCAAGCGAGAGGAAAAATGTTTTTTCTTCTTCCTTCCATTGACAGACACCGGTCGCGTTCCCTGACTCAAAAAATTGTTCACCTCCAATAAATTAAAAAAAATTGTCCACCTGACCACGACGCCTCCGAACGTGCTCAATCCCAAGGCGACGAGCCGACGAGCGCGGCCACCGCATCGCACACCTGTCGCCGGCCCGAGCCAGCGCAGCGGAAAGTTTAAACTAATCTGGTCGAGCTGGACCCGAGCGCTCCCTTCCGCATCCGCTCCCTGCACCCGGTCCATACACCGTCCCCTCACAACCCCGCTCCCTTTCGGCCTTTATTACCGTGGACCTGTCCCACGGAGGGAGCCCGGGTTCTGCACACGTGTCCCCGCCGGCCTCCTGTTGATCCGGTCACCGCCCGGTGGGCGTCACCTCCCGTCTCACCACGCACGCACGCAACTCGAGGCCCAGGGGCCAGGGCTCGAACCTTCTCTCCTCCGCCTCGGGGCTTCGCCTTCCTTCCTCCTCGCCTCCACGCGAACGATACCGAAGCCCGAATCAATCCTCCAGGCTCCCAGCCCCCTTCCAGCCCTCCCTTCTCGAGGCGCCCCGCGTGGCCGAGGGACACACACAAGCTTATGCTGCTTTCCATTCAGGCTCACGCAGCCAATACAACACCAAAGTGGACGTAGGGTATTACGCTCCGGCGGCCCGAACCACTCTAAATCTTCGTGTCCTTCCTGCGTTCATCTGTCCACCGATCGAGCACTCCTAAGTCTCCTCCAAACCCATCCTTAACTAGGATTAGACGGGTGCTTTCCGCCACCCGGCTGGAGAATTCCTCCGACATTTGGCGCCAGGTAGGGGCTTTAGGTTTGGTTTGCGCTCGGTCGACCTTCGCGACCTCAATGGCGCAGGAAAATGGTCACCATGACCTCCTGATCGGTGAAGAAGTGGCGTCAACGGCGCCACACGCCTCGCGCCGTCCCGCCTCCAGAGTGGCCCTGCGTACTGCTCCACCGTGTGCAGCCGAGCGGGCCTCTGTGGCCCAATCGGTGCTCCCACCGAGCGGGCCCCTCATGGCAGCCAGGGAGTTGCTCCGCAACCCCCCTGGCGAGGCAGCAACGCCAGACGCGCACATGCAATGGCGTGACGACGTCGACCGTCTCCTCAACCTGGCACAGGCTTCCCCAGGCTCTGCGGTGGGGTCTGTTTCCAGGCAGCGCCGTCGCCAGGGCGGTGCATCCGGTTCCGTGCACTCACCATCCGTGAGGAGTGCACGGACCGAAGACCTCCGGGCGGAGCTCAACCGCAGGCATGCGGGAGAGGACGCCAGGGTCTCCATCGAGCGGGCGCGCAACCGACGACTCAATATTGAGGGTCGGAACCTTGCGCCCGAGCTCGATGCGGCTGCGGCCAGGTCGCAGGGACTCCCCCAGGCGCCGGTGTCGGGTGTGGGCTGCGCAGCGCTCGCAGACCACCTCCGCGCAGTCGCCTGGCCGTCCAAGTTTCGGCCTCACCTGCCGGAAAAATATGACGGGTCCTCCAACCCGTCAGAGTTCCTGCAGGTCTACATCACCGCTATCACGGCGGCCGGAGGTAACGAAGCCGTCATGGCAAGTTACTTTCATGTAGCCTTGACCGGGCCAGCCCGGACCTGGCTCATGAATCTTACCCCAAGAACCATCCAGTCTTGGGGTGAGCTCTGCGCACAGTTCACTGCGAACTTCGCCAGCGCGTACCAGCAGCATGGCGTGGAAGCCCACCTCCACGCCGTGAGGCAGCAACCCGGGGAAACCCTCCGGGCCTTCATCTCCCGCTTCACTAAGGTACGTGGAACTATCCCACGTATCTCCGATGCGTCTATTATCACGGCCTTCCGACAGGGGGTCCGAGACGAGAAGATGCTAGAGAAGCTGGCGACCCACCAAGTGGAAACCGTCACCACCCTGTTCGCTCTGGCGGACAAATGCGCCCGAGCTGCAGAAGGCCGTGCATGGCACTCTGCAACCCAGGCAGGTCCCGCTCAGACGAGCGGACCCAGCGTCAAGAAGAAGAACAAGAAGGTCCGTGGCTTCGACAAATCACGGATTGGAGGTCCGGCCGTTGCAGCTGCGACGACCGGGGGCTAGAACTCCCGTGGCAAGCGCCCGCGACAGCAGCGCACCGACCCTGGGTCGTGCCCTGTTCATCCGGGGGCTCGCCACAGCGCCACCGAGTGCCGCGAGATCCAGAAGCTCGCGGAGCGCCTCAGCAAGAGGCGAGATCAAGCCTCCAAGGAGGGCTCCTCCCCACCGCGCCGGTCCGGTAAGGAGAAAGCCTCCGATGCCGACGCAGCTGCGATGGAGCGAGAGTTGGGGTATCAAGCCCCCAACAAAGACCTCAAGGGACTTTTCCAGCAGTCCGATTCTGAGTCCGACGGGGACGAGCGCCGCAAGAAACTGTACGTTATGTACGGCGGCAGTTCGGAGCTCGTCTCCCGGCGGGACGTCAAGGCTCTTCGCCGGGAGGTCCTCTCGGTGAAGCCAGGGGTGCCGAGGGCGGCGCCCCATCAGCGGTGGAAAGGCACCACCGTCTCCTTCGGGCCATCCGATTGCCCAGAGAATATGGCGGGCGCGGGAGTGCTGCCGCTCATCACGGCACCCACCATCGCCAATGTTCGCCTTCACCATGTGCTGATCGACGGAGGTGCCGGCCTCAGCGTCATCAGCTATGCAGCGTTCAAGCACCTGCAGATCTCGGAGTCCAAGTTGGCTCCATCACGCCCATTCTCAGGAGTGGGCCCGGATCCCGTATACCCGGTAGGGACCATCACCCTGCCGGTTACATTTGGGATAGAGGACAACTTCCGTACTGAGAACGTGCAGTTCGAGGTTGCGGAAGTTAACCTCCCCTTCAATGCCATCATCGGCAGACCGGCTCTGTACCGGTTCATGGCCGTTGCCCACTACGGGTACCTAGTCCTGAAGATGCCTTCTCCGGCAGGCATCCTCACCGTCCAGAGCGATCGTGCCGCTGCTGTTGTGGCGGTCGAAAAGCTCCATGCGCTGGCCACCGGGCTTGCCCCTGTGACTGGCGCCCAGGGGTCCGACCCCTCAACCTCGCGTGCCAAGGTTCCGGCCAAGGCACCGAGGGTCTGTCCGTCTGACACGGACAACGTTCCTGTGAAGACCATCCAGGTCGGAGCGGAGGCCTCCCAGACCACCCGCATCGGTGGCAACCTGGGAGAGAAATAGGAAAGCGCGCTCATCGCCTTCCTCCAGGCAAATGTTGATGTGTTCGCCTGGGAGCCATCACAAATGCCCGGGATCCCCAGGGAGGTGATTGAGCATCATCTGAAGATCCACCCCGACGCCAGGCCGGTCCGGCAAAAGCCACGCAAGCAGTCCATTGAGCGGCAAAACTTCATCCGTGAAGAGGTCCGCAAGCTGCTGCAGGCTGGCTTCATCGAGGAGGT
Source organism: Panicum hallii (assembly GCF_002211085.1). Lineage (NCBI taxonomy): Eukaryota > Viridiplantae > Streptophyta > Magnoliopsida > Poales > Poaceae > Panicum > Panicum hallii. Next base: position 44,587,984 of record NC_038048.1, on the reverse strand, counting down.
CTACCATCCTGTATGGTTGGCCAACCCGGTGGTGGTCCCAAAGACCAACGGGAAGCTTCGGATGTGCATCGACTACACCAATCTTAATAAGGCATGTCCAAAAGACCCTTATCCACTCCCGCGTATAGATCAGATTGTAGACTCCACCTCCGGGTGTGACTTGCTGTCCTTCATAGACGCCTATTCTGGTTTTCATCAAATCAAAATGGCTAGAGATGATAGGAAGCATACAGCTTTTGTAACAGTGGATGAGCTTTATTGTTATATAGTGATGCCTTATGGATTGCTTAACGCTCTACCCACCTTTGCTCATGCAATGAATATCACTTTAGGTGATTTGGTTAGAGATATAGTAGAAGTGTATGTCGATGACATCGTTGTCAAGACTAGAGAGTCGTGTTCTCTATTAGAAAATCTAGCTCGAGTTTTTGACAAGTTGCGGGTGACCTCCACCAAGCTTAACCCCAAGAAGTGTGTCTTTGGCGTATCGGCGGGGAAGCTCCTTGGATTCCTGGTCTCCCACCGGGGAATCGAAGCCAACCCGGACAAGGTCCGGGCAATCGAGGCAATGAGACCCCCTGCGCGCCTCAAGGATGTACAAAGGTTAACGGGGTCCCTTGCAGCTCTCAGCCGTTTCATTTCGAGGCTGGCGGAGAGGGCACTCCCCTTCTTCAAGTTGATGAGGGGGTCTGGCCCATTCACATGGACCGAAGAGGCAGAGTGTGCCTTCCAAGAGATGAAGCAGTGCCTTACCTCCCTGCCTGTCCTGGTCGCACCAGACCCAGGTGAGACACTGTTTCTTTATCTTGCAGCAACGACCGAAGTGATCAGCATGGTGCTGGTCACCGAGAGGTCCGAGCCTCTCTCGCAGGGGGCCCCCGCGAACCCCCCTGCAAGAGAAGGAGGTCCGGCCTCCACCACTCCGGAAACCGGCCCTACTTCGGAGGGTCCGGCCGGGTCCCGACCCGGACAAACGCTAAGCAGCCTGGGGGCCGACGGGAACCCAGCTGAAGCCGAAGGGTCCAATCCACCTGGCAGAGTCAGGACCATCCAAAAGCCGGTCTACTATGTCAGCGAGGTCCTTCACGAGGCAAAGGCCAGGTATCCTGAGACGCATAAGCTTCTTTATGCCATACTCGTTGCGTCCAGGAAACTCCGTCATTATTTTCAGGCCCACAAGATTGTGGTGGTAACTTCCTACCCTTTGAGGGCCATCCTCCACAACTCCAACGCCACAGGCAATGTCGCCAAGTGGGCAGCTGAGCTCGCAGGATTCCAACTTGACTTCCAGCCGCGCCACGCCGTCAAGAGTTAGGTCGTAGCTGACTTCGTGGCGGAATGGACACTAGCGCCAAGCGCCTCCGGGTCCGGACGGACCCCCCACGTCCGGAGGCCAGCGCCCCGGTGTTCACCGGACCCCACTGGACCCTCTTCTTTGACAGGTCCGCCCGCAGCAAGAGGGCCGGGGCTGGCGTGGTCCTCATCGACCCACAAGGCGAGCAATTGAAGTACATGGTGCACCTCAATTTTGAGGCCACCAACAACATGGCGGAGTATGAGGCCTTAATCTTTGGGCTCACGGCGGCTCTGTCCCTGGGGGTCCGGGAGCTCCTGGTCAAAGGGGACTCCCAACTCATCATCAGACAAGTCCGGGGGGAGTGTTGCTGCAACAACCCCCAGCTCGCAGCCTACCTCATCCATGTGAAGAGGCTGGAGAAGGACTTTGATGTGCTGGAACTGCAACACGTTCCACGCGAAGGCAATTCAGCAGCTGATGCCCTCTCCGCGAGCGCATCGACTCAGGCACCCGTGCCTGAGGGCGTCTTCCAGAGGCGTCTGCTGAAGCCTTCCGCCCAGCCTGCCGATCTGGGCGAGGGGGGTCGGACTAGCACCTCGAAGCTAGCAGTCCCGGCGGTGCTCCATCCGTGGTGCCCGCCAAGGGCCGTCTGCTCCCTTGAGGGTCCCGAAGACCTCAGGGAGCCACGCCCAGTTTCTCAGGAGGCTCCCGATGCATGGATCTCTAAGGTCCGGGACTACCTGAAGGATAATTACCTTCCTGAAGATCAAGCATCTGCTGAGCGCATTGTCCGGATGGCTAAGCGATACACGGTGGTAGAAGGGGATCTCTATCGCCGCGGCGCCAACGGTGTCCTCATGCGGTGCATCACCCAGGAAGAGGGCCGCGACTTGCTTGCGAAGATCCATGGAGGCGAGTGCGGAAGTCATTCTTCATCCCGCACGCTGGTTGGTAAAGCTTTCCGGCATGGTTTTTACTGGCCGACAGCACTCCAGGATGCAGCTGAGTTGGTAAGGACCTGTAAAGCGTGCCAGTTCCACGCAAAGCAGATACACACTCCAGCTCAGGCACTGCAGCTGATTCCTCCCTCTTGGCCCTTTGCGGTATGGGGGTTGGATATCTTGGGACCTTTCCCTAGGGCCGTCGGCGGGTACCGGTACCTCTATGTCGCCATTGACAAGTTCACCAAATGGCCAGAGGCAACCCCAGTGGTCAACATTACCAAGGCGTCGGCAACAGCTTTCCTCAGGTCAATTGTGTGCCGGTTCGGGGTCCCGAACCGAGTCATCACCGACAATGGGACCCAGTTCACGAGCCAGTACTTTCAGGAGTACTGTGAGGATATGGGCATCCAGCTCTGTTTCGCCTCAGTGGCACATCCCAGGAGCAATGGCCAAGTTGAGCGGGCCAACGCCGAAATCCTCGGAGGGCTCAAGATCCGAACCTACTGTGACCTTGAGAAGCATGGCGCAAGGTGGATTGAAGAGCTTCCGAGTGTGTTATGGGGGAATCGGACCACACCCAGCCGCGCAACAGGGGAAACCCCTTTCTTCCTGGTGTACGGGGCCGAAGCGTGCCTTCCCCCGGAGATCACCATGGGCTCTCTGCGAGTCCGGTCTTTTGATGAGGAAATGCAGGACCAGGAGCGTCGCCAAGACGTGGACCTCGTAGACGAGCGGAGATGGCGAGCAGCAGTCCGAAATGCGCGGTACAACCAAGCGCTCCGGCGCTACCACCAACAGTTCGTGCGAAGTAGGGAGCTCCGGGTCGGGGACCTAGTCCTAAGGCGAATCCTGAACCGGGAAGGCATGCACAAGCTCACCCCCAGCTGGGAGGGGCCCTTCAAGGTGACAAAGGTGTGCCGACCCGGATCTGTTCGTCTGGCTGCGGAGGATGGAATGCAACTACCCAATCCATGGAACATTGAGCACCTCCGTAAGTTTTATCCCTAGGACCTGGTTGAGAGGAAATTTTTCCTTTGTAATTGGTAGCATTGCCGTGCGGATCAGGGCGGTAGAGGTCCGCCCTCATAAACCCGGCCCCTGGCGTACAACGCACAAACTCTTCCGTACCAATTCATTAAGGGAAAATTTGTTCTCAAATGCGTCCTTGAAGTCTATCTGACCCTGTATTTTTTCGCTTCTTATTACGCTAACCCCCCGCGTGTTCTTCATGTCTGTGCTATGCCTAAAGCCTCCCCTAAGTTGCTACGCAACGTCTCTGCCTCGGACCTCTGCTTCACAGGAAGAAAGGAACCGGACCCCGGTGAACGGCTTCAGGGAGACGCGCTCGCCCTTTGCTGGGGTCTAGGGTTGTGTAGCCGCTTAGCCTGGTTCCGTACCCTAAGCCTACACGCCCTGCCCTCCTTGGGTGAGCGCTGTCGTACCTCGAACCATGTACCAAGGGACCGGGACCCCTTTTTAATCCTCGAATGTAGGTCCTAGTGCTCTGCCTTGCTACGCAACTTAGGCGGCCTTCGCTGGCCAGACTCAGAACCCGTGGGGACGTCTACTAAACGTCGATCCTAAGTCGTGTGCAGGACCTCGGTTTTATGGCAGCTAGTCCCATCCTATCGCGACTACCTCCCAGGGAGCCACGGGACCTCGGTGTGCCCAAAAGCACTTTGGCACTTTGCAAATCGACAACCAGGAAAACAGCTAACGGTGTGCCCAAAAGCACTTTGGCACTTTGCAGATCGACAACCAGGAAAACAGCTAAGTTTTTCGCAAAAAAGTAGACATATGGAATACTTAAACGCATTACTGAAAATGTGCACAACAATATAAAGTTATCTTATAATAACAGAAGTTATATAACAAAAGAGATAACTAAAAAGCTACTGGCACTACTGCCCTGGCGGTCCGGAGGCGCTCCCACCTTCTGCAGGTTCAGGACGGCGTCGGAGGCGTGATGCAACCATTCCTGCTGCCTCCAGGACTCCTTCCCGCGCGGCGGCCGCCGTTGCCCGGATGGGTCCGACCAAAACTGGAGTCAGCTGGATGGAGGGGTCATGGCTCCGGAAGCTGGTGAGGATGTATTCAGCCGCTTCCCGAGCAACTATTCGCCCTTCCGTCTCCAGGAGGTCCTGCATCCCGGCCTCCGCGTCCTGGAGCCGCCTGGCGGTGGTGTCCAGCAGTTGGAGTGCGGCACCAAACGGAGAAGGGGCCTCCGGCACTTGGATGGGGTCGGCTCCGAGCTCCTCTAGTAGAGGGTTCACCACGCTGACCCATCTCGTTAATCGGCCGGTGCCGGCTCGCTGCTCTGCCATGAGTCCCTCCACCTTGGCCTCCCTCTCCTGGAGCGCTGCCTCGCGTTCCTGGAGCCTCCGGTTCCCGGCTGCCAGCTCCTCCTCCACGGCCTCTTCCCGCTTTTGGAGCTCCCGCAGCCGGGCCACCTCCTCTGCTTCTCGGGCGGCCAGCTCTTCTTCTTTCTTTGCTGCCGCCGCCGCCTGATCCGCGAGGGCGGCCTGTTGCGCCTCGGCCGTGGCAAACACCTCCCTCGCTGCGTCTGCCAGCTCCCGGGCGGCCCGCTCCCTGTTCGCCGCCGCCTCCTTCAGCCTCTCCGCGGCAATCAGCCCCTGGAGAGCCTCTGCTTCCCGCCGTGTGGCCGCCAACTCCCGCTGGCGCGCTGCTGCCTCTCGGTCGCGCGCCTGCTCCAGCTCCTCCCGCAGGAGCTCGCGCCCCGCCACGAGTTTGGCGCGCTCCTCGGCGTAGCGGGCGGAGACAGAGTTGATGCGGCCCCCCAGGCGGACCTCCCAGTCGAAGAGCCGCTGGCGCTCCGCCTCCAGCTTCTCCCACTCCCGGCGCATGCCAGCCTCTAGCTCCTGATGAGCTTGCTGGCATTTGGCTATGAGCCGGGGGAGAGGGACCTCCGCTGTGCTCGGGAGGAGGCGCCTTCCCAGCACCACCTCCGGTTCCTCCTCCTCTGCCCGTGGGGCGGCGCTGCTGGCAACCTCGGCGACCTCCGGTGCCGCTCCCTCTGTTGGCTCCGGTGCCGCCGCCTCCGTCGCCCCCGGTACAGCCACCTCCGGTGCCGCGACCTCCACCGCCTCCGCTGCCTCTGGCGCTGCAGCCTCCACCGTGGCAGCGGCCCCCTCTGCTGCTAGCTCAGCGGGAGAGGGCCCGACCTCGACTCCCGGCGCTGTCGCCGGCGCCTCGGTCGTTGCAGCGGACCTGGTGTCCTCCAACTGGGGGGCGGCTTCGGGTTGTGGCGGTGAGGCGGCCTCTGACTCCGGGCCCACGGGTCCGGAGGTTTCTGGAGTTGTCACAGGCGGGGGCCCTGCTGGGGTCGGCGTCGGGCCTCCCGGCGCTGGCTGGGGGCCGGCTCCCCCAGTTGGTACGTCTGGGGATTGCGGCCTGCCGAATCACCGGTATAGTTAAGGACCAGAATCCAAGAGGGATAGTGAAAAAACTCTGGGGAGGATGCTTACGCGTAGTCATACCACTCCCACCTGCACCGTGCCGCTCGGGGGAGTTTCCTCCCTGTTGAGGACCCCCCGGACCCTTGGTGGGGGTCCTCGCCCTTCGAAGCTTCGGGCGGCGGCGACGGGGACTGTGGCCTGATCTCGGACGGTGGTGGTGGTGTCTCTTCCCGCCGTTCTGGCGGTGGAGGCGGAGGAGTCTGTTGTCTCGGGGCAGGCCGGTGTTGCGGTGGAGGAGGTGCAGCCCTGCTCTGCTCCTCCGCTCCCGCGGTCTTCTGGCGCTTGGGCGCCGGCTCCCCGACCAAGGAGCCATCGCCTCGCTGGAGCCTCCGGGATTTGCTCCCTTCGGGTTGGCAGCTCCGGGCCGGTGCTGGCTCCTGGGCCTCGCCGCATCTTTCTGCCGGGGCAGCCCCGGCGTGGCCCTTCTGCCGGTGCTCTGGCACCGGCGCCTTCTCTTTCCCTTTCCCGCCGGGGGCCCCCCGGGACTGTCGCTGGAACGTTGCTGGCGGTCCGGCGTGGTGCCAGGGATCTGGAGCCCGCGGTTGGGATCACCCCCCAGTTGCCAGACCGCCAGGCCGCCCTCGTCCAGGGTCGGCATCGACGCCAGGACCAATGACCGCAGTGCCTGGTCCTCGCACAGGGCCTTCACCCCGCTCGGGAGGACCAGGGACTCTGGAACAAACGCCTCGCCGGTCATCGCCCGGATCGCCGCCTCCAGCTCCGCTCTGGTGAAGTCGCCGCCGGGCCCGCGCGCGATCCTGCAGCAGTCGTTTAGCCCCGTGTACACGTAGGCCATCCGGGACCGCTGCTGCAGGGGGGCGATTCGCCGCTTCAGGAAGTCGCCCAGCACCATCATGGAGGTCAGGCCGCTCCTAGCCAGCTTCTTGATCCGGCTCAATACCGGGTCGAGCTCCACCGGTATTGTTGGCCTGGCCTTCCACGTGCCCCGATCGCTCTGGGGACCCTCTGCCGGCAGTTCCAGGCGGTTGTGGGGGTCGGTTACCGCGATGACCCAGCCTTCACGCCAGTCCTCCCACTTGGAGCTGGGGAAGGCGGCGATGTAGGCGCCCGCCATCCCGTGCCGGAGCTGGAAGTAATACGTGCCAATCTCGCCGCGCTTCTTCCCGGTCCCAACCAGGGAGTAGAAGTGTTTGAAGATGGTGGTGCAGGGGCGCACCCCCACGAACATCTCCATGAAGTGGGCGAAGACCGCCGCGTGGAGAACGGAGTGGGGGGTGAGATGATGAAGTTGGAGGCCAAACTCCTCCAGGAGCAGGAGGAAGAAGGAGGAGATCGGAGGAACCAACCCGCACATAATGTACGAATTGAAGAGGACGAACTCCCCCGCGGCAAGGTCGCGGAGGGGAATCTCGCCGGCCCTGACCTTCCCGGCGTTCGCCGGCGCGGTCCACCCCAGAAGGCGCCGCACTGCGTCCAACTGTTCCTGGCTCTGGAAGCGGCGCGGGAAAGGAAGTGAGGCCATGAGGATTTTTGGGGTGGATTGCGGAGGAGCAAGGAAGATCGAAGAGCCGGGCGCAAGGAAGCCGATCGCGAGAGGAGATGCGGAGACGAAGGGGCGCTACGGCGTCCGTTGTTGGCAAGAGCGAAAAGGTAGCTGTTCCCTTCGGCGCATACCTTTTATGCAAAAGGCTGCTCCCGCCTTAGCGTCCTGCGGCGACCAAGGAGAAGTTGAGCGGTCGCCAGCGCCGCCTTCCCCTCCCCTCACACTCTATGACCAGTGGGCTCGGGCCCACCAGTCATTGGCGTGGGTGCTGGAGGGTCGTGGGAAGGGCAGAATCCGAACCGCCCGAGCCGCGCGGCGGGCCCGAATAAGACAAGAATCTGAACCGTCTGACGCGCACGGTGCGCGCGGAGGACGGGCCCCTCGGGGATCCCGCTACGGGCGAAAGGACATCCATGCCCTCGCCCGGCGGGAACGAGCTGTCCACCCGGCGCGATGCTGGGATTTGGCCCCACCTGCGGGTTCATCCCTCTCCCAAGGTGGGCCCGGGGGCCTCTGTCGGTACATACAGATAGGGGTACCTCCCGTTAGGGTGTCCAGGCCTTAGGCTTCTCATAATCCATGCTCCCCCTCGCCTCTGGGCCACGTGGCATACGGCCTCCGGGCCTGACAGCTGGGACCGCGGTCTCCGGACCCTACCCCGAGCTCCATAAGGCCCGGGGTCTCTGCACACCCAGGTGGGCGGGAGAGCTCTCGGGTAGCCCCTGCGGACCCGGCCTCCCCTGGGAGGTCCGGGGCCGCCACGTGTGATGACCGGACCATCACAGGCCAGCCCACTCCGACCGGCCTCGGGGGCCCCGGGCCCCCCTTCCCCCGGGAAGGGGTCCGGTGCCGCCATGTGTTGCCCAGCGGGAGGAGCGGGGCTGGCCCCGCCGCGTGCCTGCAGCCCAAGGCCCCTTGCGGGTCGCCTCCCTACCTACCAGCATTTAATGCGGTAGCTGAGTCGGGCGCGCCAAAGTCAAAAAGAGCGGCCTGCCACTGACACACGGGGCAGGTAAGCTGACACCACGGTAAGCCCGTCTGATCTGAAGGCGGCGCGTCGTATCACCGTGCACAGTGCGCGGGCTGTGTGCTGTCCTGTCACGGCGCTGCGCGCGTGATGATGGCCTGTAATAGGCGAGCCACGGCGTGCGCTGTAACAGTGCATGCGCGACGGGTCAGCACTGCTTCACCGCCTGACGGGAGTTTCCATCCCAACAGTGACAGCACGGCTTCACTGTTGAGCAACGCTGCCGCCGGACACTGTACAAGACAAGGCTGTACACGGCCATATCCTGGCTGTGGATACGCATATCAACTTCTCGATCGAGAGGACTACGGAGAGGAGCTCGAGGAGAAGACCTCCTTATCTCTCGTAGAACGGCCCCTGTTGGACGGGCCCACCTGTCGGGGTCCCGCACAGTGTAAGCACTCCCCTTGAACTATAAAAGGGAGAGTGCGCGCGTTAGAAAGGGGGCTCAGCAATCAGACACACACAAGCTTATGCTGTTTTCCATTCAGGCTCACGCAGCCAATACAACACCAAAGTGGACGTAGGGTATTACGCTCCGGCGGCCCGAACCACTCTAAATCTTCGTGTCCTTCCTGCGTTCATCTATCCACCGATCGAGCGCTCCTAAGTCTCCTCTAAACCCATCCTTAACTAAGATTAGGCGGGTGCTTTCCGCCACCCGGCTGGAGAATTCCTCCGACAATCTCTTTCGGTAGTGTTGGCATCTGGTTGAGCAACCTTGCTTGTCACCATCGTCTTGTCAGGCGGCGATGGGCATAGAGTAACTTGTCATGGAGGCGGCGTCTAGGAAAGCAAGATATTTTTGTTGCCTAGGCATTTTACTGGGGAGGAAATAAGGGCCGCAAGGGAAGGTTGGATGCTCATTTTTTGCTTTTTATGTTTGGCGGGGGGAGGCGCGGACCAGCACTGATTGGCGCCAAAACCACTCGGTGGGTCTAGAATTGCCAAAACAGGAAGACAATATTTTTTATTTTCAAAAGTAGTAAGACCGTACCAGCGTCAATTTTACAGCCGGCCGTAGGTTAGCCGAGTCCATAATTATATTTTTATAGAGGTATATATATAATTTCTCACTCATATTGATCTTTTTGTACAACTCTAGAAATGTACTTATTTTATTATTTTAGGACGCGGGAGTTTACACCGAATAAAATCCTCAAATAGGCGGGTGAGAAACGGTGCACGTCCAAGCGAGAGGAAAAATGTTTTTTCTTCTTCCTTCCATTGACAGACACCGGTCGCGTTCCCTGACTCAAAAAATTGTTCACCTCCAATAAATTAAAAAAAATTGTCCACCTGACCACGACGCCTCCGAACGTGCTCAATCCCAAGGCGACGAGCCGACGAGCGCGGCCACCGCATCGCACACCTGTCGCCGGCCCGAGCCAGCGCAGCGGAAAGTTTAAACTAATCTGGTCGAGCTGGACCCGAGCGCTCCCTTCCGCATCCGCTCCCTGCACCCGGTCCATACACCGTCCCCTCACAACCCCGCTCCCTTTCGGCCTTTATTACCGTGGACCTGTCCCACGGAGGGAGCCCGGGTTCTGCACACGTGTCCCCGCCGGCCTCCTGTTGATCCGGTCACCGCCCGGTGGGCGTCACCTCCCGTCTCACCACGCACGCACGCAACTCGAGGCCCAGGGGCCAGGGCTCGAACCTTCTCTCCTCCGCCTCGGGGCTTCGCCTTCCTTCCTCCTCGCCTCCACGCGAACGATACCGAAGCCCGAATCAATCCTCCAGGCTCCCAGCCCCCTTCCAGCCCTCCCTTCTCGAGGCGCCCCGCGTGGCCGAGGTCCGATCCGACTCCCTCTCCGGAGACGCCGCCTCCCGCCTCCTGGTCTCGTCGGTCCCGCCCCCTCGCTTCTAGGGTCGGTCGGTCGGTTGGTTCCCGATGAGGGGGTTGCTGGCGGTGGAGGCCGCGGGCGCGGCGGCCTCGTCCTCGGTGCTCAACGGCGCCGTCGACTGGTGGCGCGACGTCAACGAGTCGCCGCTGTGGCAGGACCGCATCTTCCAAGCGCTCGCCGTGCTTTACGGCTTCGTCTCCGCCGTCGCGCTGGTAAGCACTCCCGGGCCCCTGCTCCGATCTATCGTAATTGCGCGATCAGATGGGATTTCCTCTCAGTTTCGGTCGGTTTTCCGCTCGATTACCCGCGCTGTTATGATCTGTGGGCGCGCAATTTCATGAGAGCTGGGGAATTGCAGGAGGAATTGAGAGAGGCGGCCCTGAAAATTCCAGAATTCTGAATTGGTGGTGCTTGATTTCTCTGGCAGGTGCAATTGATCAGAATCGAGTGCAGGGTGCCTGAGTATGGGTGGACGACGCAGAAGGTGTTCCATTTCCTCAACTTCCTCGTGAACGGCGGTGAGCCAAACGTTTGTGCTGCTTTGCTTCTGTTGGGCGTTTGATTTGAGGGACTGATCGATGTGAATGCTTGCCTTCGCCTTTCTGCAGTGCGGTCTGTCGTGTTTGTGCTGCGGCGCAATGTGCAAGTCCTAGAGCCTGAGGTTTGTTCCTGATTTCATGGTTATACTATACTGATGTAACAAATTTAATGGAGGGCTCGAGTAATGGTTTGAAGCAATGCTGTGCCACAGATAATACAACATGTGCTTCTCGATATGCCTGGGCTTGCGTTCTTCACGACATATGCACTTTTGGTGTTGTTCTGGGCAGAGATTTATTATCAGGTACTTCAGTGGTTTTCTCCCTCTTAATTTTCTGTATCATTCATCAACGTTGTTGCGCCTCTTAATTTGTGCTGTTCTCTAGGCACGTGCGATGTCGACTGATGGGCTTAGGCCAACTTTCTATTGGATCAATGGCGTGGTATATGCAATTCAGGTGACATACTATACAAGACTTGTCATTGAACTCAAAATTTAGGTTGGGCTTTCAGAAAGATACATAATGTGATGATTTTGTCTGATGGCACTGTGCAATTTATAGTGATGTACCACTGAACATTGACCACCCCAAAACGTTTGTTAGCCTTATAGATGCAAGCCTATGAAAGAAAGTGGCAGGCACCAGGCCAGTTGGTAGGAATCCCGATCATCTGTGCACAGGCCTGTATGCCATAGTTGTTAGCATGTGAAACTACCAAATCGTTTTGGATGCCTGTACCTTCCTATTATCAATGAGAAAAAATAATGACGTAAACATATTTGGTACACTGTCTTAATTGCCTTCAGGGCACACCTACTTGATAGTGGGCATACAACAAATGGTGGGCCATAAACCTCAGGATCTTAATTTTATGTTATAGTTATCAACTCTCTGATATCTTTGTAAGAACTGAAAAACGGTTACTCTGCCTTATGGTATATACATTTTGATCTGTGACGTGAATTAGGAACGTCCTGGACTTATTTGGCATCAATGAATTTCAGATAATTCTATGGTTGGTTTTGTGGTGGAAACCAGTTCGAATTATGGTCATCTTGTCAAAGATGTTCTTTGCAGGTAAAGTACTTGTTTCCTTTCACTTCGTGTCAAGCCATCCATATATTCCTATTTAGAAGTGACAAATCATGGCATCTTGGCATTCATGAAGCGGGGTTGATTTTCTTCTCATAATATAGTATTATGTTGAGTACTTGTAGAAGTCAACCCATCTTCATCAAACAATGGTTCCTGGTGTCTGTTATTTCCTTATTAGTAGGGGCTGATATGAAAACCACATGTAAATCTGCAGTGGACTTTGTTAACTTCTTGATCTTTCAGCTTATGCTGTGCTATATGCTTTTCAGGTGTATCACTATTTGCAGCTCTCGGGTTTCTTCTCTATGGTGGAAGGTACTTTTTTTTTCTGGATGCGCATTGCCCTAGTAAATTTGATTGTATTCACCACTGAAAACCTGGAACCATTCTTTGCTCTTTTTGATGGGTGTTGTGTCCAACGGAATGGTGATACTATGCCATTTCCCTGATAGAGTATATATATGCCTTATATAGTTTAGATGGTAAACTGGAGTTCTTCTGGGCCAACTTGCCACTGGAAAAATCCAGAGTCATACTTTGCATTCTGTAACAACCATTTTACAAGCAGCAACTGGGATATGTAGCAGTGGTTTTGTTTGCGTTCTTGATATTTGTAGGCATGTTTTACCATTCTAAGCATGCATTCAGTACAGCTTAACCCTTCACTGGCTGAGATGGTATCTGATGTTCTGTCATTTTTCTGCAGGTTATTCCTGATGTTGCAGCGTTTCCCCGTAGAATCAAAAGGAAGGCGTAAGAAATTGCAGGAGGTACAGTTTGTATTCTGTTGGTCTGAATTCTTTTTCAGATTTCTTCTATACAAAATATGCACTAATGTTGTATTCATGTATTCCTTAATGCAGGTTGGCTATGTGACTACCATCTGCTTTTCTTGTTTCTTGATCAGATGTGTCATGGTAAGCGTTTGCATTTTCTTTGCACTACTCTATGCTTTGACCAATTTATGTTGGTACTTGGTAGGCAGGTAAGAGGAACCCATTAAGGCACTAACTTTGCATGTATATTGCAGATGTGCCTTAACGCATTTGATAAGGCTGCAGATCTTGATGTTCTGAACCATCCAATCCTGAACTTCTTCTATTACTTGGTATGAATGTCGACAGTGTAAAGCTATTTACCTTAAGAAGTTCTACTTGCATCCATCAGTCTAAGATTTTACTATGACCAAGTGGCATTTAGATATTGAGATCAGCACTCTTGCATGCAACTGTCATAACTTATTCTGTAGTATTCTTCGAATCAATGATACATACCATAGTGGTCAGCTATAGTTTGCTTTGTTTCACATTTTAATGGTTTATTCTGAGTGGAGAAATGCTGCCTATCTTTTATGTTTATCTTGAATTTGCATGGCTAAGCAATCTATTTCATTTGTCTGTAGTTAGGTTGGTCACATTTGAAATTTTGAGCATCCTAATATTTATTTTGAGATAGAGCAAATACTTGACAGAACAATAACTCGCCATCTTGTGAGAACTCTGAATTATCATATATTCTGTACAAGTTCAGTTGTCTTTTAATGGCATGTGCCTTCCAGTCCAGTAATCAATTTTTTTTTTCTGATTTCTGGACTGAATTCACCTACTGTGATGCAGCTGGTTGAGATTGTGCCTTCAGCACTGGTTCTCTTCATTCTACGGAAACTTCCTCCAAAGCGAGGGATCACGCAATATCACCCAATCCATTAAGAGAGCAGGCCCTGGGCGACAGGCAAAATTCTTATGGATAGTCGATACAGCGTGGTAAATACAGAAAGGCGGAGTGAAAAAGCTACCACCCTCGCGCTTGAGCTTGCCCAGCTTTTTATACGAGGAAAGGCTTTAGAAATCCCAGGTTGCTATTGTGTGTAAAAATGCAATCTCCTCTCAGATTTAGAAAGTGTTAACTTATATAACTTTGTTCAACCCAGTGCACACCATTTGTACCCATCGCTGCAATTGTTTGCATGTCTATTCCGCAGCAATGAGTCTGTGCGCAACTCCACTCGCAACACTGAAGCTGAATCTGTGTAGAAGAGCGTAACACTTTTCACAGGTTCGCTGAGATCGCTGGTCATGGCGATCAACTGAATCTTCTGCTGGCTTATACCAGTAGATAATTAGACATGGAGAAGCATCTAACTAAGCACAAAGCCAGCTGACCCGACAGGAGCCGACGAACGACCGTTCCTTCCGCGCAAATTAGGTTAGTACCGTGTAGTTTTGTGGATTGAAACTTCGTAATAGCATCTCCGACGACCAACAAATACCAGAGCGGCGTCACGAGCGGGCCAATGCCGCAGAACGTCGTGCCATGAGGGTCCCTCGAGCCTGACAATGTGACACATGAATAGCTGTACTGTACTATAACAAGGGGTAGAAATTTATCCCGATCAAAAATTTTCATGTTCTCTTATTTCTGCAATTCTACATGCTACTGTTCCGGCAGGTTTCAGCCAAAAGTGACGCTACATGCTTATTATACGCAAGTTTTCTAGATGTGAGGATCACAAGATTATCGGATTATAGCGTATACAAAGGAGGAAAAGAAAGGTAACATCAAAATTCGGAAGTGTCTAGCTATCTGATTCCACTATTTCAGGTTTTATTTCTGTGTTGTCCTGGTGCATTGATGATGTTTCTGCTTCGCGCAAGTCAGTTTCAGTTCCTAGCGGCTCAGGAACAGGCAGCTCGTGTGAAGCAGCTCCAGAACTGCCATCCTGAGCCTTATGTGATGCATCTGATGGTCCTACTTCACGCAAGTCAGTTTCCATCCCTCGATCCTCGGGAACAGGGAAGCTCCAGGGATCCTTCAAAACGGCCGCCCAGAGCTTGGGATGGTGTATCTGATGCTTCTGCTGCACACAAATTTATTTCCACCCCTCCCTCCTCGGGAACAATCAGACCGTTCCAAGCTGCTCCAGAAACGCCATCCTGGACCTGATATGCTGCATCTGACTGTCCTACTGTACTTCACACAAGTCTGTCTCCATCCCTCTCTGCTCAAGAAGAGGCAGTTCGTGAGATGCGTCAGAACTGTCCAGAGCCTGACATGGCATCTCTGATATTTCTGCTTCACATAAGTCTGTTTCCACCCCTCCTGGCTCAGGAATGGGTGGTTCATGGGAAACAGCACCAGAACTGCCGTTACGTCCAGTACAATGAGGTTGATCTGCACTTTCAGGTGTTAATTTTGAGGAATCATCCTGGGTTGGCAACACTGGAAGTTTGTGGGAAAGCGCTCCAGGACCTCCCTGATGCCTCTGCCCAGGAAGTTGAGGGTCTGTTTAGATCAGGGTGCATAAACGCAAAAAAATTTTTTGCAAAAGAATCTTATCAATTTGAAATACTAAATGAAGTCTATTTACAGAACTTTTTGCACAGATGGATTGTAAATCGCGAGACGAATCTAATGATGCTAATTAATCCATGATTAAGCAATAATTAGCGGATGGTTACTGTAGTATCAATGTTGCAAAATATGGATTAAGTAGGCTCATTAGATTCGTCTCGCGATTTACAGCCTATCCATGCAAAAAGTTTTATAAATAGACTTCATTTAGTACTTCAAATTAGCAAGATTCCTTTGAAAATTTTGCGTTTACGGCTTTTTTCGTTTATGCGCCGGGAACTAAACAGGCTTTCAGGCCTCATTTTTGTGTTGTCCTGATGTGGTGAATCTGATGATTCTGCTTCGCACCAGTACCTCTTCGTCCCTCGCTGCCCAGGAGCTAGCCGTTTCTGTAGTGCAGTTTCAGAAGCGCCATTCTGCACCTGACAGTGAGGCTCTTCTGTCCGACAGTAAACATACCGTTCACGCCATCCTCCCCTTCCTCCTCTCTCATGGCAGGAAGGTCTTCCTCTGCCTAGAGGGCCAATTTGACCACTTGGTGCTCGTCGCTGACGACTACTCAATTGCCTGTCTCCATTGATCCTACCAAATCTAGAATTAGCAGCTCCATATGAATCAAACCTTTGGTAGAAAGAACCTTCCCAGCACGGATAAGCTATCATGTTCTGAAACTCAGGATAAACAGTCCACTACAAGATTCAGCAGTTTTACCGAGAGTTTGAGTTGAGTGGGCGAGAGGGATCAATTTGTTTAATATTTATCTGCTCTAAGGGCCGAGAGTGGTTGGGTGTTACAGAACTAAAGCCCGAGAGTGCAGATGATTTCCAGAGAATCAATCACCCACTAACCTTGACCGATGACGGAGAATGAATCAACAGATCACCATCGGCCACTCGATGCAAACTCTGGGCAAAAGTGCTGAATCTAGTAGTGGTCCTGCTCTGAAATTCCCTGTTGCAGTAGCTTCCTGGGTGCTGCCATGCACCAAGAACACCCTATGAGCTGATCTAGGAGTATGCCTCCCATTGCCTGTTTGAGAACTACTGCGCAGGGGTTCATGATATGGCCTGCCATGGGACTCGGCCCAAGATGCTGCTCGGGCCATCCTCTAGACCCTTCCATAGAACCATGCCGGCCACTTGAAGCTCTATAGTTGTAGAACCAATAGTGATTAGGAGGCACAGCTTGGGATTGAATATTGCAGTCACCGCTGCAAAAGGGTTTGTCTTGCTGAAAGTGAATTACGTACCTTTCCACTTTTTTACTTGCTGGGAAACTTTGTTTGATTGACACGCACACACATTTGGTCCCCAATCATGGGATTTCGCCATGAGCTCGTGCTCCATACTACGCTATACTAGCGTTTGAAAAGGACTAGTATAAAAATATCCGACGGCTAAGATTAATTGTATACTACTAAAGACTCCATCTGTGATATAGTTAGTATATATGAGTAGTATAAGGATATTATATATAAAAAACACCAATGGCAACACTATTATATATTTTTTAACACTAGCACAATGTTATAATATTATAAGGCCGGAAAGATCAAAATAATTACTAAATTATCCTTAAAAATTGACGGTTAAATCCTCTCTATACTAGTATACTACTAAGTACTAGTATGGAGCACCGTAAAAAAGCTCTTTGGCCATACTCCTTGCATTGCCAGAAGCTGGAAGCTCATTCCATCTTCTTGGTGCGCTGTTCCTAATAGCCACCACATCATCTGTCGATGACCAAGCTGGCGCTCCATTTGCAAGATTTGCGCGGTCATTCCTCTGACAAAGTGCGCAAAGAATAAATGTGAAGCATTGAATCAACAGAGCTTTGCAAGCAAAATTGTATTACACTGCTAATCTTATAGGGAAAGTAGACAACTCGGTATCATAAATGATAATGTTGCTGAACAGTATGCGACTAGACAAGAAAACACTGGCAATAGCATCGTTAGCATAACATACCCAGCAAATCCAAACAAGTGATGTCTTTCAAGCATACCATGATACTACTACACCCATCCTGTACTCCTACGAGTATTTCTCAGTCCAGGATGTTTGAGGAATCAATGCCAGGGCAGAGAAGTGCTCTAACAAGATTAGAAGGCAGGAACTAATAGCACCACCCTGAGGGAGCTGATTGCGCCACCAAGGGCAGCAAGTCAGTGACCCTCCTAATGCCTTTTACATGTGCCTAACAAGCAGGGTACACTTTGTTTCACAAGACAAAGAAGATGATTTTAGATTCCAGAATACCTGTTCTCTTCATTTCCACTGCTCAGGCTTACTTACAACATGACTGCTGCTTTTAAGTCCTTATCCCCAAAAGCATCAAAGAAACATCCACGTCTTTTTTGAATCACGAACTAAATCAGCCCATATTGAATTGCTAGCCTATAAAGTGGTTCCATTTCCAAGGATCCAAAGGCAGTACCTGTGACAGAAACATAGCAATTACTTGACTGAAAATGTAGTGGGAACGGTGTCTCTAACATCATCAAATTAATACAACGTACTTTGCTCTTGTCAAAGCCACATTAATTCTCCCAACATCAGAGAAAGTTGACCGAATTGTTGAAATCGATATAACGTCGTCCTCACCACGTTGAATTCCATCAATCTATTTTACTGTAACAGATAGAAAGTCATGTTTCTCAAACTTTCTTCCAAGTCTTGTCTTGCATTATGTAGCGGTAATGCCGCGCCGACGTTTAATGCCGTAATGAATCCCCGCTCGGCTCGTAGTCGTAACCCCAGCTCGCTGGACACGGAAGCCGGCCGCGAACGCCGCTCGGCTCCCTAGCGCGGGGAACGCGCGGGACACAGGAGCCGCGTGGAAACAGGAGGATCGGACGGTCGGATGTTGGCTGTAGAATAAGCTATTCGGCCGGCCACAGAATATGCTTCTAGGATGCTTGTAAAATGGCAAAAGGCAAACGTACATGTCTACTTGGGAGCATATCACTTATATGTGGTAAACTGACTTGTACCAAGTTCAGAGTTGCTAAAATAAATCTCCAGTAAATAGGTCATCACAGATTTGTCCTTTGTCCCCGGTCAATAGTTGAGCGAAGCCATTGAGGGCCATCTTCTCTTTAGAATTCTTCTCCTTGTCCACTACAGATAGTTCACCATCAAGGTCATCAGTAATTAGTACATGCAAAGCAAAATAATCAGAAGCACCATCTCCTGCTAGTTGTGCTTGTTTCACCATCACTAGTGATTTGCGCGCGCCCATGCGCGCGTAGAGTCGACTATTAAGAAAAGATTAGTATTACAACAATATCATCTTGTTAATCTATATGTCCTGAGAACATTATCCTTTTTTTACCAGAAATTTTAAAGCTTTAGTTGAACATCAAGATTCTTCTGTTGCAACAACCATTTTTAGGTTTCTGTTCCAAACATTGTCAACCAATTGTTGCAACAAACTGACACAATGAAAAGAATACAAGCTACTGCAGCATCTTGAATGAAACTAAGTGTTGCACAACATGTCATAAAACCTGATACAACATGCCAGAGTACCTTATACAACATCAAAAATAACTATATGAAACATTCTCCAATTGATCCAGCAAAATCAAACACTTGGTGCCACATCGATAGAATCATGGAAGAATCTAGCAAAAATAGCATATGTCAACATCCCAATTTGTTTTACTGCGACATCCAAAATCGTCTATTGCGACATGCAAAATCACATACCACAACACCTGGAAAAAATAATGATCACAACAATCTTCATCCATGTCAGGCGCCAAGCGTCGCTGGACACCAAAACTCCTTGGCTCACCGTGGACTAAGGCTCCCAGAGCCGAGAGAGAGGAGGTCAACGGCGGCGAAGCATGTGTGCTTAGGGTGGAGAGGAGGGTGGGTGCTACCCTTTCGTCGCCACGCCCGCCTTGCAAGGCTCCGCCGTGAGGCTGAGGTGAGGGGATTGGGATACCGTCCACCCCTGGTCGCCGTGTCCGGCGGCAAGGCCATCCGCCGGCGAGCCGAGAGCCGACAAGCGAGGCCAGGAGAAGGACACTGCTCCGGAATAAGCGCTAAGAGCGCCGGGCGAGCCACCGCCGCCGCCTGCGTTGGCACCCAGCACGGTGCCCGCCGCCGTCGCCGCATGAGCGCGAGGTCACCTTCACGAGCGCGCACCCTGCTGCTGGCCGTGGCGGTGGCGTCCACCGGCTCGAAGAAGAGGGCGATACGATCAGAAACCGAAGCGTCCCGTGATCCCGTCCTCGCTGCCCGGCATGGAGGCAGCGCGACGTGCACCGTCCGAAGCCATGAGCCGTGCCGGAGGCCGGGAACGGCGGGCCATATCACGACACTACGCAGCTCGTGCTCAACGGAACCTGGCGGCGGCGGAGGACTCGCGCGGCGTCTAGGAACTCAAGAAAGGATCCCGACCGACATGCCTGCTGAGCTTACTAAACTTCAGAGCTGCGCGGCTGTGCCCTCCATTGCCGTGCGGCCAGCCCAGCCATGCTCACGAGGGTGATCAGACGGTTTTCCTGCCTTGCTTGCAATTCTCTTCTCCAACTTGCAGACATGTGATGATGAACCTGAAATCGAACACGCATGTATTGTCGACTGCATCCGGGTACTAGCAGGTTCTGGTTGTATCTTACAACAACACTTGAAGCAAGCTAGCAGCCCGGTATAGGGTCATCTCTAGTTTGGGTTCCAGAAACGAACATTTCACCCCATCACAACCTTAAAAAGTTTGCTACTACAACATGTGCAACACTTGATTTGTGTGACTACTCAGAAAACACCACAATTACTGTTCTCCTGCACATATGCGCAACACATATAGTGGATGTTGGAAAGATCATTTAGAACCATGCCAATAAATTGTGCAAAACACATATAGATAAAGTGGATGTAAAATGTTGTACTGAAGAACTTTGAAAAAAGCTGGCATAAGATGGCTTTGATCAACTGTATAAAGTTTGTTGAGCACGAACTGAGATGTTCCTTTCCTCACAGAGAATACAGATGGAATGTACACTGCCTATTCTGAATAACCAGAGATCTGAAAACGCACAGCATGCGGAGTGTCAAGTTCTCTCGCGGCACCAAGCAAGGCAGCCTCTGTCTGCCCCGTCGCGCGCGCGCCGTGCTGCTCGCCCGCTCCACAGTGCGCAACGGCGGCGTTCGTTTGTGGCATCGTGCCTCTCTAGTTCCCAACTGATGCTCTGATAGTGTATTCGCAAATCGCATTGCCGTTCTCGGGACGACTAGGCTGAGCTCTTCCCTGTAATTTCCTTTTGCATAGGTTATGTCCGATCAGTAAGAATTAAGAATTCAGTGCTAGGTGGCAGCCTGCTGGTGGCGCCATCAGAATTGCCGATTACTTGGTCGTTGGAGCCTTGCAGGCATTCATCCCTTGTCACCGAGCTTGGGATGAATTTGATAAGATTTTTAGTGACTTAGTACTGGGCAAAGGCTGCCTGCTTTGCAGAAGTTGCTGGTACGCTGTTCATCCAAATGGCAACAACACAGCAAGCAGGCGTAGGCTTGAGCAAAGCTCAGCGCCTGCAAGAACAGGTTATCAATTCCATCTCCGATCCATATTCTTTTTCTTGGAATCTTTGCGCGGCCAAGCCACATGCAAATGGGGCATGAAGCGAGGTTCTATGATTCTACTGAAAGTACACACATGCGTCAAACATCTGTTGTTGTCTTTACACATTGGCATCTCGAGCTGTGAATATTTCAAGATAAGCATGAACAACACTACAACAGCACAACTTCAGCTTCAGCAGCCCACAGATTTGATCAGGAAACCAACGTACATCAAATTCCACACACATGAACATATTTGCTTTTGAAAATATAAAGCATTATTAGCAGGCAGAAGTAAAATGTCAAGCTGTAAGAGGGAGTCTTACAGAAGTTACAGCTGCAACACTGCAGAAGGCGTCAGGGACAGACTGCGACAAGAGAATTGCAAGAGAGAACTGTAGCTGAAAGAACATCCATTTGTACAATCTATGAGGGCTTGTAGTACTTGGTTGGCACGAAGGGCATCTTTGTCACAACAGCGTCATAGGACTTGCCACGAACAACAACCTTGAATTCTGTCCCAGCCTTATGCAAACCTGATTTAACGTAACCCATGGCGATGTTCTTCTTCAGGCAGGGGCTGAACCCTCCGCTGGTCACCTCACCGATTTTCTCCCCAGAGCTGCTCACAAGCTCACTGTGACCCCGTGCAGGCGGCCCTTGTGTGAACATGCCAACACGCCTGATCTTTGGGCCTTCCTGAAGCTGCTTGAGGATCACATCTGCACCAAGGAAACCACCTTCTGCTCTCCTCCTTTTGCCGATTGCCCATGAGAGGCCGGCTTCGACTGGCGTGATGTGTTGCTCCATGTCGTTGCCGTACAGGCAGAGGCCAGCCTCCAGGCGGAGACTGTCACGGGCACCCAAGCCAGTCAGCCGGACCTTGTCCTCTGATTTTTCCAGGATAGCCTTTGCAAGATCGACTGCATTCTCTGATGGAACAGAGATTTCAAAGCCATCCTCACCAGTGTAACTGAAATAAGATATTCTTAGAATATTGAAACAATTCTGAATTGTGAAGCAATACAGGAAATTTACGTCCACCCTTCATTGACCAAAAACCATAAACCCATCATAGTTAACTATGGATGTTGGGGAGATCAAATAGAACCGTGTCAATAAATTTGTGGGAAATCACATACAAGCTTATGTAAAATGCTGCACTGAAGAATTTTGAGAAAAGATAATCTAAGATAGCTTTGATGATGAGGACTTTATACAGTTGGTTGAACAATAATCACCAAAGTATATCACTTTGGCATGATGGAACAGGAAATGATACAATTTCTTTATGTACAAGTATGAGTGTATGACGGATGAGCAGTGACTAATCAAAGTAAGTTAGTAGTTAAGGACTTCACCTAGCTTTTAAGGAAGCACCAGAATCATATGAGGTGGAGGTGTGGGTGTTATTTAAATAATGGAAGTAAAAGATCAAAGTAATACCCTGTTCTTGTAAGAAAGCATGCATATCCATTGATGTCAATCATCTTGAAGTCACTGAAGTACATTTTGCTCAAATCTTCTTTTGTCAGCAACTGGAGGGTAGGTGCAGCAAGAGGACCCTGTGTATGTCAAGGAATAAGCTATACAATATGCTTCCTTTCTATGAATTTGGGAGATGGTACACATAAGCACTTGGATAAATGAACATTCTATTCGCCACAAAAGTGAAAGTTGATCACTTCTGTGAAATAATATTAAAAATGCTCAGGGAGGGTACATATTTGGGAGACTGCTTCCCGAGGAATTAGACATGAAAACCATAATTACAGATCATGCAGATTGATTCTATGTATGGTTACAGAGCAGCCAAAACATTTATCCTCCTACTTAGTAAAGAAATTGTGAACCATGAATGGAGTTTAAAAAAAAAGGTTCATCAGGAACCACGTTCCATGTGTTGCGTTCACAAATTCATATGAACTTGGAGTTGACTGTTTTGACAATCCACTCTAGGTATTTCTTAACTACAAGACCATGGAGGCAGCTTTACTTCCACCAACCAAGAAAACGACATGCAAACCTGCTCTACTGCTGTCTCAGGTAAAACAATTGGTTGAAGCCCAGAAAACACTCTAAGGTGATCACGATTTGACTTAGCAACTAGCAAGCAAGCAACATCGCTTGATACCCTAAATCAATTAGTGGATCCAACTAAATTGCATGGATGACTCTCTTATGTTTCATCAATCTGAAATCATAGTTAACAATCATAAAGAAGCCCACCAGACATGTGCATATGAATCATAAAAAATATTGTTTTACCATCAACATAACATCAAGATCAAAATTCTGGTCTGCATACTGAACTAGTGTCATGCCATCACATCGGATGGGCTATTGATAAAACCCAATAATCTTGCTAAAAAGACTAAACACACTTGATACTGGCAGAAA
The DNA here is from genome assembly GCF_002211085.1 of Panicum hallii. Lineage (NCBI taxonomy): Eukaryota > Viridiplantae > Streptophyta > Magnoliopsida > Poales > Poaceae > Panicum > Panicum hallii. The sequence goes on along the minus strand of NC_038048.1, from coordinate 44,564,931 downwards.
ATTCAAACACCAGTACACCACAAACTAATACAGAGATCTCAGATAAACTGCAAACAGTTTTCACCAATCACCAATCATAGTCTACACTCCATAGCATCACTGGGTACATATTGAAATAAAAATCCAAGCAAAGAAATCTAGCACAAAAATCAGCTTTTTGGCAAAACAATCTGCTCTCAGCCATACACATCCTAAAGCCCCCATTGATCTAATGGTTATAACTGCACTGTATCAAACAAGCCTCTGCGTCCATCTAGTGATCCTGTACATCTGAACTCAAATACATTTTTTTTCAAACAACAAAAATCGTTTTCACAATAGTTTCTCTGTCCTGTCGTTATTGCATCGTCAGCACATTAAAAAAAACCTTTTGGGAATATTCACGTATGGCAGTCATCAATTAAAGCAATCCATGAACACCAGCAGGAGGGCAAGAAAACGGCACTGACCTGCAATGCGAGCAGCGAGCGCTCATCGTGGATGTGCCACTTGACATCTCCGCCCTTCTTGTTGAAGGCCTCCATGTGCGCCTCGATGTGGGCGAGGTCCTTGTCCCTGCAGCCGGCGTTGACGACAAGGTATATGTGCTGGTCGGTGACCTTGGTGACGATGGAGTCGTCGATGGCGCCGCCTTTCTCGTTGGTGAAGACGGTGAGCGTGCCGGTGCCGTCCTTGAGGCCCGCGACGTCGGCGATGACGAGGGACTCGAGGAAGGGGATGGCCCCGCGGCCCTTGAGGCTGAGGCCGCACATGTGGGCGACGTCGAAGAGGCTGCCGTTGGTGCGGCAGTTGACGGTGGACTCCATGATGGAGTCCTTGTACTGGATGGGCATGCTCCACCCGGCGAACGGCACCATCTTGCCGCCGTTTGCGACGTGGAAGTCGTGGAGCGCCGTCTTCTTGAGCTCGGCCTCCGCCGCCTCCGCGGCGCTCGCCAGGTGGCGGACGCGCGCGGGCGCCGCGCCGGAGGAGCCGGCGGCGCGGCGCGCGAGCGCGGCGCACGCGAGGAGGCCTCTCATCGTCGCCGCGGGGTGATGGGGTTGGTTGGTGGGTTCTTTTGGAGATTGGTGGGAGAGAAGGCGGAAAAAAGAAGAGGGGGTGGGTGGAGCGGTGGGATCGGGTGTGGGTGGTGGTGCGCGGGCTCGGAGCGGCGGCGGCGGCGTTTGGTTGGTGATGACGGATCAGCGAGTGATCAGTGCTCGCCTGTGTTGTTATGGGTATTTTTTAGCAGGTGTCTAGTCTGGTGGTAGATGCTGACGGTGACGGCACCTCGACTCAACCAACCGTTCAGTGCTTGTTGCTTCCTGCTCAACAACGATTCCCTAGTGTGGGGCTGGCCGGCTGGGGACAAAAATCCCAGGAAGAATCAAAGATAAACTAGCAAGGATGTCAGTGTCCAGCAAGGCGCCATGTCGTTTCAGCAGTATTGCAGGGGTAGGTATGCCCCCAACATAAAACGGAAATATATAATTCTGATGACCAGCATGATCAGAGCACCAGCCATTCTGCTGTCCCCGGCAATCCTAATTGCAACCACGCATTTGTATTCCAGAACTAATTCAAGAAATATCCACTAACCATTGCTAATGGAACCAAGAATCCTGGCGACATCAGTGAGCAGTTCCAAATAGAACTAGAATTCTGTCAATAATGAACCATTGCAAATAGCACCAACTAAATTCAATTATCAGATCTAGAAATTCAAAGAGCACGTCTTTCCTTTGATGCCAATCAGAAAAACACTATGGCGGCTCAGATTCACCTCAATGCGCATCTTCAAAAATGCTAGTATCGACGGCACAGCTCTATAGAGGTGTATTCACAGGCTTCACCTCCCAGACACGAACACGAATAAAAACGGATGACAAAAACTTGACGACACTCAGATTAGTCTGGCTGTAGACAACAGAAGGCACAGTGAGTCCTGCAAGCGCCTTACGACTTGGACCCTGAGGATTTCTTCGAGGACGCTTTCTTCTGCTTCTTGGGTGCGGTCTCGGGTACCTTCTCAGCATCTGCGGGCTTCTTCCTGTCTTTTCTCTCCCTTTTCTTCAGAGCATGCATATGGGCTTTAAGCACTGTTGCATATGAAGCTTGGAACTTTGCGTACTCCTTTAGAGAGACCTGGAGGTCATCCAAAGTTGAATTACAGTAAGTTTCATGAACTGGTTCCACAAGCTATGCAAATCACACGAGGATAAATATACAGTTTCAGCAAGTTGGAATAGTGCTTATGGAACAGAAGGATACAGGAATTTCGCATTAATCAACAAAGCATCACAAAAACAACAAAAGTAAATGCAAATGAGTGTGTTCAGAAGAAATTGAATAAAAAAGATACCACTGCCAACATCCTGGTAAATTAACACTTGCAGTCTTATCAAGCTCCATAGAGAAGCATTTGGTTAAAGATGTTCTAATTGACTGTGCACAAATTTGATCCAAGGACAAGTAAATGCGCATGAAATAGAAGAAAACTAACACATACTTAATCTGCATTACCAGAATATAATTTGCACTTCCACAGTCATGGTTCTGTAATATAAAAGGTAAAGTTACATAACCACATCAATACAAGTTCAAGGAAATTACTTATTTAGAATAACTTGGAATTCTGACCATGCCATGCCTGTTTCATTTAAAAAACGAACAAGTGCCCATGCTAACTTTTTTAGGAATATTTATCTGCATGCCTGCCTGTGTTTTGATACAATTTAGAATAAAATACAGCCAGTAAATGAATCTCATTCATTAAACATTTCACACATAGATATCTCAAGTTATCGAAATTGGCAAACTTAGGAACTACAGCAGATAATTGCTAAGCAAATTAGGTAACCCTTTACATGTTTCCTTTATACCAGTGACTAGCAGATGTCGGGCATATTTTCTCGCTATTGTCATGCATGCACGGTTGCATTAAATACAAAAAAAAAAGTGGAACAATGTATATACTATTTCGTCATTACAACTCAGAAATACAAATGCATAAATTTTATCATTATTAGCAAGATGTCCTATGCATTCCGGTACTAAGAAGCTAATTCTGTAATTTCTCTCTACTTTTAATCGTTCTACAGGAGAGGTTGTTCATACTGCGGCAGCAATATGCTCTATCCCATGTGGACATGCCCTGAGGCACTATGCTACCCGCCATTCTTTTCTAGATATTGAAGGCAATGCTTCAATTTACTAAGCTTATGGGTTCCTATCTACTTCCTAAATCCATACAATCCCTTTGACAGAAAAGAAAATGACATATCCTACCACCATATGTCCATAATCGACAACCATGATGTTTTAGCACATAGGCGAATATGTATGCAAACGTTGATCTTAAATTCATACTCATAACTACTGCACGGACATAATTAGGAACAAATAAGCTAGCAAATTGCTCACTAGTCACCACTACACAGTGTGCACAAAACCATCAACTCTACCCAAAACATATCCTTAATCCCAGGAGCAGCACAAGGATGGTCTCATTACCGAGGTGGAGATGCTCTTCTTGCCATCGGAGGCGCGGACAAGGCACCGGTACTCCACCTCCTTCCCCTTCTTCTCCATTTTCTGCAACTGCGCCTTGGCCTTGAGAGACGCTGCCCACATCAAACAACGCATCAGGTCAGACTTCAACTCTTCACCCACTCCAATCTACAAACCACCATACGAGTCAACAGAGAGGGGGCACTCACATCGCTTCATGGTGACCCACACGGAGCCCTTCTCCGTGCTCCGCTCGTACATGCTCGTCAGCTCGCTCAGGAACCGATCTGGTTGCAGCACCACCTGAACACAGCCACACAGATGCGACGCGTAAGGGGAAGCAATCGGAAGCACTCTCGAGACAACCGCATCTGCGATTGAAATAGCGGAAGAAACCCAACATCCAATGGCGATTCCCCAGAACTATCGCGTCCAGTTCCACTTCTAATCCGAACGCTAGGGCAAAAAAAAGGACAACCAAAAGATCTGGATCCCCAGAAATTCTCGCCGCCAAATCGCGATCCTCAGCGCAAAGGGCACGAAGCACGGCAAAACTGCGAGCGAAAATAGCGGAGGGGACGAAGAATCGGGGTGCGAAATTACCATCTTGAGAGGGCCTCGAGCGATCGCTGAGAGAGCAGTCTCCCCTCGAGTGTTCCTCTCTTCTTCGAGTCTTCGTTGCCTTTTGGCCCTCGGGATGAACTGTGGAAAGACGAGAAGGGTATAGTGGGGGTTACAGGAGAGTACGGACGGCGGAGATTTCGGAGCGCCGAAGATTCAACGGCCGGGATGCGGGTTAGGCTTCCTGGAGACTTTGTCAACCGCAGCTTGAAACGGAGTTTGCTCCGCCGCCGCCAGCTGTTCCTTCCTGAGTCTCCCTTGCAGTAACTTTTTTTTTTGTTGTCTTCTACCGTAGGTCGTGATTCACATTGACATGGGCGTGCACGCGTGTAATTTTTAGTTTTTCTGAGCTCCTGATTCAGAATTTCAGATAACATTCGGACTGCTGCAGAATGCTTGTGCACAAGCTCAACGGCAAGGAAATTCGGGAAACGGATCTGCAATTCACCAGTCACGAGTTAACAACAAGAATGCAATCACCCATTCATGGTTGCGCTTGTACGCATGAATCTACAAGGAACACAAGAACTGCGGGTGTCCGACGCTACTGGATCTCTGAATCCATTTATGCCATGGCCCATGGCGTTCAGGTTCAGCAGCCCCGCGAGTTTCAGTAACACAGAGACAAAACCAACAGCAAGAGCGAGGCTACAGCCGAGAGCGACCGATCCTGTCACCCTCAGTGCTGACGTGGCCGCGAGTGATCTCCTTCAGCGACGTGCAGCCGCTCAGCGCCATGGCGATCTCCAGCTCGTCCCTCAGCATCTGCAGCGCCTTCCTCACACCGGCCTCGCCGTCCACGGCGAGGGCGAACAGCACGGGCCTTCCAATCTGACAGAGGACAGGCATGATGCGTTACATCTCAAAATTGTTCCTTCATTCTTCAGTCAGCGTAATCCAGCAGGGGACTTACAAATACTCCTGAGGCTCCCAGTGCCAAGGCCTTGAACACGTCAGTGCCACGGCGGATGCCGCCGTCAAGGAACACAGGGACACTCCCTTTGGCTTCTCTAACAACCTGAAATTTTCATTGCCACTGTAAGTTAGCATCAAGATATTCAAGGCAGCTGTGCAACCGTGCCTGTGATTGGTTAGCATATACCTCTTCGAGGCAGCTGATGGTTGAAGGAAGATAGTCTAGCTGGCGTCCCCCGTGGTTGGACATGATAATACCCGCAACACCACATTCAATGGCAATTCGAGCTGCACATTTGCAAATGTTTGGGATGGTAGCTCAGCTTGAGTGACATAACATTTAAAGAAGTAACTGAAACCAAATACTTACCATCTTCTGCTGTTATGACTCCTTTCACTAAGATAGGCAACCGGGTAATCATCTGTAGCCACTTGATATCCTGCAGTGCATGTCTTTCACTGAGTTGCATGAGATATGCCATTAATCTCTGAGGATTCGTTGAAGTCATTAAAATGTTGCAAAGCCTACCTTCCAAGAAAGAGAGCTGTCAATCTGGCTAGCGACATATGCAGCAAGGCCAGAAACATTCTGAAATGTTACAAAGCAACTTCTGTAAAAATAAAATGAAATGAAACATAATCATCTGAATTTCAACCCTATGCAATTGGAGCAGCTCAGATTTCAGAAAACCTTGTCCATGTTGCTGAGATCCAGTCCTTCAAAGCACTTCAATCCCACATTTTCAGGCAAGGAGAATCTAGTGACAGAAAGAAGAATACATAATTCATATAACGAACTCCAGATTGTATTTTCAGTAAAGCATGTATAGTTCAGATACAGAACTCCTGCTGAAACTACGATACATCACATTGTATACAGTTTCAAGATGAAGACCTGTTCCTGACATCAGCTTCCCTGTGACCAAGCCGTGGGGCATCAACAGTGACGGCAATTGCCTTATAGCCAGCGTTTTCAGCCCTTCTGACAAGCTGTTGCACAAAGTTCCTGTCCTTGAATACCTAAATATGGCAATGGCGGTAAACAGGGGAAGATCAAATCTAAGAGAAAATAAGGTAAGAATGTGTGTAACATTAGGTATGATGATCATACTGAAAGTTGAAAGAAACGGAGTCCTGGTCCACTCGAGCTAACTTCTTCAATGCTACAAGATGACCATGAAGACAAAGTCTGAAAATGTAACCAGTAAAGAAATTAACATGTGAGTCATCATTTAACCAATACAAAGGTGCAATCTTCCAAACCATAATAGTTCCTGCAGCAGCTGCAGCTCGGGCAGAAGCAACCTCTCCTGCATTTCAGATGAACCTCCATAAATAAGCTTGAATTACACCAGAAGACAAGTTAACTGAACTATAGTAGTGAGATAGAACCTTCTGGATGGGCCAGTTTGTGCAAAGCAGTGGGAGCCACCATAATAGGCATGGAAATGTTGTAGCCTAAAACACTCACGGACATGTTGATACGGGACACATCAATCAGTACCCTTGGTAGAAACCTAATATCATCATTAATTACAAAGGACACGATCAGATTCATTAGTATTTCATTTTCTTGTTTCCAGATTTAGATCAAACACATAAGAACACACCTTGGAAAATTTTATTGGAGTGTAATAATAAAGTAAACTAGTATAAGTGCCAGTTCACCATTCCTATTCTTTTTCCTGAAAGGATGACTGCTCCTATATTTTCTGCTAAAGAAATTAACACAGAAGAAATTCCCAGATAACATGTTTCTATTCCCTAGAGACAAACTTTCTAGGTTGTGGTTCTTCAATCTTACACCACAAAATTTGCCAGTTTCTTCACTTTTAAAGACGCAGTTGGTTCTCCAAAAACCTAAAATAAAAGATGAAAAATAGTCACATCTAGCGATTTAGCTGATCCAGTTGAGCACTGCATACAAACACAGCTAGAACCTACAAATCTGTAAGATAACTTACAAAATTCTGGAGAATGCCTCCCTATTCTCCTTGAGTGTCCGCTGGTCTTCTGCACCCGACGCATAGAAGTCATAAACCATCTTCGACAGCTTCTGCTTTGCGAGCTCCTCGTAGTCAGAGACATTCGTGATCAGCGCCATCTCCCTGCTTAAAATTCTTTTCTCTTAGCTCACAGTTCAGCCATCAATGTTTTTTTCCGGTTATGATAAGATATATTGAGGATCGGTAATCAACACATGCTTAAAAAAGGATAAGGGCATTAGTCACTGATTCATCCACTGTGATTAGATTAAACATGTTAGATGTGAGAAGCTCATAACAATAACCACGGGGAAGGGAAACCGAAATCAAAACAGCCTAAAAGATCAACAGGGTAAAATAGAAATCAAATATGTGCGAATCTCGCATGCATGGTTTCAGTAAAATCAAACACATCCATCAAACTAAAACGGGGAGAAAAGGCACCAACAATATAGCACTCTTGCAGGATGGATCGACAAGAGGACTGACTAATCAGCAGAGTGCAGGCTCAAGGTTTGTGCCTGTGTGTGGAAATGGATTATGCTGTGGCTGTGGCTGGTGATGGTCTGTTACTGCCACTAGACTGGAAACTAAAGGTTTCAACGCTGACGACAGTGGCAGAGCAGGACGCCTCCTAAAATATCTCGATTTCTGCAATAATGGATTCCGATTCGAGTACGAGACTGCAGCTATTCTGCTCAAATTAAACTCGCGGAGAAACTGTTCGTACCTTCGGTAGAAGACTAGAAGTCGAAGCCCCTGTAGCAGTAGGTCGACCACCGCTAAGGCAGCAGTTGTCACTTGTCAATCTGCCAGTCACAAGTTCACCATCCCTTCCCGTACCAATAGACAATAGGATGACGGAGCTGTGACAGTGATAGATTGATAGCTCAGCATGGAACGGGCAGTGGGTTAGCTTCCCCGTAGCAAGGAAATGCGAGGCCGCCGTTGGTTCAGTTAATTTGGGGAGGCGCGCTGCTAGGCGGCGGCCGACGGAGGGGGTTGGGGGCCGTAGCATGGGCGTGCGGCACGGGTTCCAGCGGAACCGTCGGGCCGAGCGGATGCGGCTCGCTGGGCGCGCGCCGAGGCCGGTAGGTGGCGGCCGACGGTCGTAGGGGAGGCGGCGCGCGGCTAGAGGAAGGGGATGCGGGGTATGTGAGGCGCTGCCAGTGGGCCCTGAGCCTACTTGTATCGGTGGCAGCGAGAAAAGCATCACAAGTTGCAACGAGATTGCAAATCTATACTTCATTATTCTGACAAATACAGTATGGAAGAGAAAGCAGATGTGCAAACCATCAAAAGTTGCAACAAGAACAGCAGATGTCTCAGGAGACACTGAATCTCTGAATCCATGTAACAGTCACGCATGCTCACCGTGGCGTTCAACCGACAGCCCAGGGAGTTTCAGACTACAGCATAGAGCGACGGATCCTGTCGCCCTCGGTGGTGACGTGGCCCCGGGTGATCTCCTTCAGCGACGCGCAGCCGCTCAACGCCATGGCGACCTCGAGCTCGTCCTTCAGCATCTGCAGCGCCTTCCTCACGCCGGCCTCGCCGTCCACTGCCAGGGCGAACAGCACCGGCCGGCCGATCTGACAGACAACAAGCAAGGCGCGTTTTGTCATTCGATCAAGAAATATATATGTAGTATGCAGTAAAGTATTCGATCGATCAGATGCTCGAGCACGAGCCGTGGACTTACAAAAACTCCTAAGGCTCCTAGTGCCAAGGCCTTGAACACGTCAGTGCCACGGCGGATGCCTCCGTCGAGGAATACAGGAACGCGGCCCTTTGCTTCTCCGACAACCTGAATTTTCCTTCCAAATTTGAGTCTTTAAACAGGAAAAATAAGTGATAAAAATGTCCATGTGGGCGGCTAGCACAGCACACCTCTTCTAGGCAGCTGATGGTTGCAGGGGCATGGTCTAGCTGGCGGCCACCATGGTTGGATACGATGATACCGGCAGCACCAGATTCAATAGCGATTCGAGCTGCGGGTTTGCAAATGTTTCATGAGAGTGCAGCTCACATCAAGTGTATACTGATACAGAAGCCACTGAAAGCAAGCAAGCACTCACTGTCTTCTGCTGTTAGGATTCCTTTCATTAAGATTGGCAGCGAAGTAATTGTCTGCAGCCATTTGATATCCTGTATTTTGCACCATGCGGGTCAAGATCATCAATACTCACTGAAATATTCGTGGAATGTATCACTGTTCTGTTGAAGTCTTACACAAAACACATAACAAATCATACCTTCCAAGAAAGAGAGGGGTCAACCTGGCAGGCATCATAGTATGCAGCAAAGCCAGAATCAGTCACCTGAAGCATATATATACAAGAACATGGAATTGAGAAAAGTAAAATAAAAATCTCAATATTTTTCCGTACATTGGGATTAGCTCAGTTTTTAGACAACCTTGTCTATGTTGCCAAAGTCTACCCCTTCAAAGTTCTTCAATACCACATTTGGAGGTAAGGTGAACCTAATGTAACATATAGAAGAAAGCATAATTTAGATAATGAACTTCTGATGAAATGGAATGTATTTTTCCCTGAAAAGCATGTACAATTATGATGCCTAACTCCTGGTGAAATGAATATATTTATGTGTAAACACTTCACATATTTGATGGATAAGGACCTGTTCTTGACATCAGCTTCTCTGCGGCCAAGCCATGGAGCATCAACTGTCAGTACAATTGCCTTGTAGCCGGCCTTTTCAGCCCTTCCAATAACCTGTTGCACTAAGTTCCTGTCCTTGTATACCTTAAAATAAGAACCATAGCAGTAAGGCGACATTATACGGTGCTAGGAAAAGTTACGAATGTAAAGGGTATGGGTTTAATACTGAAAGTTGGAAGAAACGGGTTCCAGGTCCTGTCGAATTAATCACTTCAATACTATAGGACGACCAGGAAGACAATGTCTGAAAATATGACCAGTTATAAGCCATCGTGTTGGGTTTAGATAGCAATTACATTAAAAAAATTGTTATGATCTTTTAAACCATTATAGTTCCTACAGAAGCTGCAGCCCTAGCAGAAGCAAGCTCTCCTGCATTTCAGATGAACGTCCATAAAGGGAAATTGGTATGAAATATGCCAAAAGGAAAACAAAATGAATTGAAAGAAAGCTCATAAGCCCTAGCAGAAGCAAGCTCTCCTGCATTTCAGATGAACGTCCATAAAGGGAAATTAGTATGAAATATGCCTAAAGGAAAACAAAATGAATTGAAAGAAAGCTAATACCTTCAGGGTGGGCCATTTTGTGCAAGGCTGTAGGAGCAACCATGATAGGCATGGAAATACTGTAGCCTAAGACACTCGTGGACATGTAAATGTGAGACACATCAATCAGTACCCTTGGTCGAAACCTAATGTCATTCATTAATAAAAACATAGTGAGGTTTTTGAGATCATTAGGAACGATCAATATAATTTACATTTGGAGTATAATATTTACTGTTTTACTTTCCAAACTAGGTTTGGATACAATTTAACAAGAATTCTTGACAGTAAAAAGCTGTATGTATCCATTAATCTTATAACTGCACAACCTAAGAAAACTGAAAAGATGGAGGAGTCCTTCTAAGGAGGAGTTTACTCTAATTATTCACAGGCTAAACCTTCCTTAAAACTGGAGCTTGAGCAGTGGGTATGTAACTTTTCCCAATTCTCTTGTTTAGCTAGCATCTGTTTTTGAGCTTACGGCCTTGTACAAGGTACATGTTTCTCTTTTCCAATTTAGTACAAAAAAAACTGAAAAAACGTAAATCTTGCAATCAAAATTTTGAAGTCATGGGAAACATGATATTCAAATGTCACCAATTTAAATCATAAAAATTCAGAGCTTTAATCAAGAATTTAAAGATGTATGGCAGTGGATTGCACAAGCATGTTGAATGATGCCGTGCATGTGGTCCAGGACCTCTTAACACATTTCACAAGGCTTATAACAGTTCTTGTTCTTCAGTGGAATTTATTCACCAGCAGTGGTTTGTGTTTGTTATACCAAGTACAAACCAACTTTAAGTTCAATCTTTCTTAATTCCCTTTAACTCAAACAGGGTTAGAACTATTTTATTAGATTCAGAAATAAATTCACATTGTTTCTTGTAAGTGCTGAGTCAACCACTGATATATTATTTGCATGTCTCTCTAATACAAAGGTACACAGATCCCCTGCATGTTCGAGAAAAGATATATTATTTGCAGAATAAGTTAAAAGATAGGAGAAGTTTCCAAAATAATATGATCTGGCGTATGTACCCACTTTCAAATGTACCTAAAATCTTCTGGTACTCGTAGCTTTATTTTTAAAAGTTATTATCAGTGTTAATAATTATATCCGATTCACCAGATGTAACTAAAACATATCAATTGGAATAACTTACTGAATTCTGGAGAATGCTTCCTTGTTCTCCCTAACTGTGCGTTGGTCCTCTGCACCCAAGGCATAGTAATCATAAACCATCCTTGGTAACTTCTGTTTCGCGAGCTCCTTGTAGTCGCAGACATTTGTTGCGATCAGCACCATCTCCCTGATCAAATTCTTTTGCTCAGCTCACAGTTGAATCATCAATGTTGCAAAATAGATTATTTCATGCTTATAGTACACACAGAGCACATGCAAGTCGTACTTGTGGACAGATTGGATAAAAGAAGAAACTAAAATAAAGATTGCCTAATAGTTTGATATAGATCAGTCAAGAAAGACAAAAAGTACATGAAAAATAATATGATAATGCTAGATAGTAGTTCATTGAAAGCAATTCAATTGAGCAAGCAAGAAGATCAAACAAACAATGTACTTTTTTTTGTGGACAGCAAACTACAAGAAACTTTTGCGCTAAATTATGAAGCAAAGAGAGACTATCCCACGGTATACAGTAGACAGCCAATCAAGGGGGCGACGAATGAGTATTTGGTTTCAGCTCCACAATATATGTGCAATGTTATATACGGAACCTTGATTTCTCCCTCCCTCTATCAGCCACGAGAACCTTATCCATGCAATGACGTGAACTCTATTTTACACAGTAAGGAGATACTGATTCTGATTGGGAGTACATAGAAACAGATAGAAGTAGGACTCTATGATTGGGAGTACATATATAAAGCCAATAGGTGAGACTCTGAAGTTAGAAATTCTCCTATTGATCCTAAAAAGGAGAAATACTCAGAAACCTCTCGCTAGTTGATAGAAATGTAGAATGACTTGTATCTTCTATATTAGTAGGTCAGGTTATAACGATGTGGATTAATCTGACATTCAGATGTAATAAACACAGCTTAGTTGTCGGAGAAAATACTTCAATATTGCAGATATTAGATTTGTACATCAAATGCAACTAAAGTCATATAAGCATTTAGAGTTGTATAACAAAAATTTTGAACAACATTTACAAATCTATCCGCGCAATTACGTGAGCAAATCATGGCAGTTAGCCAGTTACATCAACAAAACAGTAGCACGTCTTGTCTCCCTGTACTAGGTACACTAAAAACACGTTTGCGCTGCTAGCATGTGCTTGGTTTTGGATCGACCCGCTCGGCGAGAACAATGCAGAGAGTGTCCTTACCTCCCGGCTGGCCGTGGTACCAGAGGTAGGGCGATGACCGAAACAAAGGGCTGCAGCCCTCAGCCAGCAACCCGCCATCCCGTCCTGTCGCCGGAGTGCCGGAGGGCGATGAAGCTGTAGTGGTACCTTGACAAGTTGCCGCACTGGCATCAAAAGGACCGCGATTATCGGCGGTTCAGCTCAATTGACATTGGGGCGGAGGGGGGTGGCTTGGGGAGCGCAGCGGGATTGGGGGAGGCAACCGGGAGCCGGCAGCCGGGTGGGGAGTCTCGGTGGGGGCCTCTGGGTCTGGATAGGGAGGGATGAAGTTGGAAGTCTGACCAGATCGGAGCAGCACTACCATCCATTCCATGCACTGCTGGTGGCGGTGGGATCCCCTGCTGGGTGGGATGGGATGGCTTTGATTTGATAATGCAAGATTTGGCGCTGCTTTTCACTAGCGGCTGTTCAGAACAACGGCGACAAGTACACTTTTGTTGTCTGCTCCTGCAAATAAGCCTGGCATTCAGTCAAGGCCACTGATTGTTTTTCTGTTCCTTGTATTCTACCCACCTCCGTTTTAAATTATAAATCATTTTAACTTCCTATCAAACTTTTTAGTCTTAATTAAATCTATGATAAACTAATTAATATATGCAACATCAAACTAATTAATTAGATAGACCATGAAATATATTTTTATAGATATTTGATATTATAGATGTTAATTTTTTGTTATAAATTTGATCACTTCGATAGGTTTTATTTAGAATAAAATTAAACAATATATAATTTGGAACGAACAAAAGGATGCAAGGATGCAGAGCCTCTGCCATGGGTTCTTTTTTGGATAGAGGAAGCTATTGATATCAGGTATTTACATCAGGGATATAAAATTACGGTGGCCACGGGCCTACTTTGTTGCGCGTGAATCTATCAGGAGCACAAGAACAGCCGGTGTCTGACACTACTGAATCTACGAACCCATGTATGCCAAGGTGTTCAGGTTCAGCAGCCCGGCGAGTTTCAGTATCACAAACACGAACCATCAACAAAGAGCGAGACTACAGCCGAGAGCGAAAGATCCTGTCACCCTCGGTGCTGACGTGGTCGCGTGTGATCTCCTTCAGCGACGTGCAGCCACTCAGCGCCATGGCGGCCTCAAGCTCGTCCCTCAGCATCTGCAGCGCCTTCCTCACACCGGCCTCGCCGTCCACGGCGAGGGCGAACAGCACGAGCCTTCCAATCTGACAGAGGACACGCATGATGCCTTACATGTCAACAATGTTCTACTGTCAGAATAATCCACCAGGGAGCTTAATGCAAATACTCCTGAGGCTCCCAATGCCAATTGCCAAGGCCTTGAACACGTTAGTGCCACGGCGGATGCCGCTGTCAAGGAAGGAAACACATGAGCACGGCCTTTTGCTTCTCAAACCTGAATTTTCCCTGCCACAGTGAGTTATCACTGGACTGAAGAGATCCAGGGCAGCTGTGTAAACGTGCCTGTGATTGGTCGGCAGTGTGGTGTGTGGAGTCTCACAAGCAGTGGTGTAGTATTGTAGAACTATGGAGTTATTATCTTCCACGGTAAAAATCAAAAGGGAACCCAGCAAGGCCCAAACTTCAGAAACTCCTTTTCCATTGGCAGAAGCCCGGAATCAATCACCTATCCAAACCGCCAACTGCAACACCGCTGCAAAACGTAACGAACAGGCACACACGCGTACACAGCCTCCTTATTTGCCTGACATCACACGGAAGCATAATAGCTACAAGCTTGCAGTATCTCGAATCGGCTAATTAACGTACACACATCTTCAGGGGACAGTTCGATCGATCGATCGATCATCGCATCAGGGCTGAGCTGAACTGCATGCAGCGCACGCTCTACAGCCGCGAGCGGCCGATCCGGTCGCCGTCGGTGATGACGTGGGCGCGGGTGATCTCCCTCAGCGACGTGCAGCCGCTGAGCGCCATGGTGAGCTCCAGCTCGTCCCTCAGCATCTGCAGCACCTTCCGCACGCCGGCCTCGCCGTCCACCGCCAGCGAGAACAGCACTGGCCGCCCGATCTGCAGCAGCGTCAGTTACTCAGTTGTCAGGCTGAATTAAAATACTCTGCATTGCGAGATCAGATGCTTGCAACGGTGTCAGCAGTGGGTCATGTGAGCTTACGAATACTCCTGAAGCTCCCAGCGCCAGGGCCTTGAACACGTCCGTGCCACGGCGGACGCCGCCGTCGAGGAACACCGGCAGCCGGCCCTTTGCTTCCCTGACGACCTGAACTCGCATGACAGTTTTCTCAGAATCTCAGTAGGCATTGAGGATGGAAATTAAGGAAGTTTTCAGTCGCCTTTTTATGAAGGGTCTATATTATTCACACTGAATCTCTCAGTACGTTTCTCAAACGTAATTTATGAAGTTCTGAATAGAGGAGATTGGTTGGGTACCTCTTCCAGGCAGCTGATAGTCGCAGGAACATAATCTAGCTGGCGTGCGCCGTGATTGGACACGATGATCCCAGCAGCGCCATATTCGATTGCAAGTCTAGCTGCATTGCATACATGTTGCGTGTGATTACAGGCCATAACAATAGCTGATGTGAAAGTGGAGCTGCACCTCAAAAGTCTGAAACTAAACACTTACTGTCTTCTGCAGTCACGACTCCTTTCACTAGGATCGGCAACGAGGTAATTGTCTGCAGCCACTTGACGTCCTGCATTGTGCATCACTAGTTATCAGTGTTTTATTGCCACATAAAACACTGAAATACAAGTAGAGTAAGAGCCTAATGCATTTATGTTTTTTAGGACTTTATCCCATCTATGTTAAAAGTAAGATTGTTTCTTGTATGAAACTAAGGAAGCTACCAGAGTGTACGAATAATACCTTCCAGGAAAGGGTGCGGTCCACTTGACCAGCAACATAAGAAGCAAGGCCAGAATCATTTGTCTGATACATCACAAAATATTTGGTAAGAAGATCTGAACAAATAGATACATTTTTGCAGTCTTATGTCAAGCTCAGTTTTCAGGTGACCTTGTCCATCGTGCCAAGATCCAGGTCTTCAAAGTTTTTCAGCACCAGATGTGGAGGTAAGGTGAATCTGCATGTTTTCAGATTACATATGCCGTCGGCAAACTCTGAATGGAAACAAACAACATTTCATCCATACAACATATTGGGTTCAGTTGTTATATTTGCACCTATTTTTAATATCAGCTTCTCTGCGGCCAAGCCTTGGAGTGTCAACAGTGAGTGCAATAGCCTTAAAGCCAGCCATTTCAGCCCTTTTCACGAGTTGCCGCACTATATTCCTGTCCTTATAGACCTGATGGAGACGGTGATACATGCAAAGGTCAGTCAGATGAACACAACACAAGCAATGCTTCTTGTAATTTCATGTCGATAATGCATACATAAAGCTGGAAGAAACGTATCCCTGGCCCAACTGAGTTAACCTCTTCAACGCTAGAAGTAGACCATGAGGACAATGTCTGGAAAAACATAACGAACAGTCATAGGATCAGGCGATCAGCACAACGGATTAGTGTTTGGTGATAACAGAGGTGTCACAAGCATTTGTGATCTTTCAAACCATTATTGTTCCTGCTGAGGCTGCTGCTCTTGCCGTAGCAAGCTCTCCTGCATTCCAGATTATTTCTGCGTGAGAATTTTTCTTTGGAAAATGAGTACAAAACTGTAATTGAACATTTTGTCTGGACCTTCAGGATGAGCCATTTTCTGCATGGCTGAGGGAGCAATCATGATAGGCATGGAAATGTTGAAATCCAAGATATTTGTGGCCATGTCAATGTGGGAAACGTCAATCAGTATGCGTGGTCGAAACCTATAATCATTTGACATGGAAAGATAAAGTGAGCTTCTTCGAGAAGAAAATACAGATTGATATATTTCATATTAAAATTGTCACGTATAATATTTCCTTTCTCAAGCTTCAACTGTTAGCGGTTTTTTAAGGGTGTGGACTGTAGACAATAAACTATTGATTTTTGTCAATGCCTGTTTTGTAGATAATTAATCCATACACTTATTACACAAATCCTTTTTTAATCTCCAGAATCATTGGTACAAAACATTCGGAGTTCAATCGCATTATCAAAGAGCTGAAGCCCATGGTAAATATATTTGCACATGTACATGCATTACTGGTGTCATGTGTCTTATCTGAAAGTACCTAATGAAGTTGCCATCTTCTTTTGACCATCCAGACCACAAGTCACAAGACTCATCTGATCTCTTGTCCTCTACTCAACGTGATTGGTTCACTTTTTCTACAATTACTTATACTAATGAAAGACAAGTTTATCCCCTTGGACTAAAAAAATTGGACAAAACTACCTCAGACTAATTGTCGTCATGGAGCTGTGTGTTTTCCACAATGGCTGGAGGCACCTCTGTGCCGTCTCCTATCCTTTCTCCAAAATCATTTAGACTAATACATGGTTGTCAACTCACATGACAGTTTCTATCAGATATCAAAGTTCAAAAGTATACTTCTTCTGAACGTTTTCCATAAAGTTCCTTACTTTTGGTAAATTATTGGCTAGTGATGTGAACAAAACAAGAACAGTTGAACCTGCACGGTGCTACCAAGCGAATACAGCTAAGAGTCTAGGGCCAGCTATTTTGGAGGGTAGCTTAGCTTACAGAATTCTGGAGAAGGCCTCCCTGTTCTCCTTGAGAGTCCACTGATCTTCTGCACCGGAGGCGTAGTAGTCGTACACCATCTTCGGCAGCTTCTCCTTTGCGAGCTTCTCATACTCGGTGACATTTGTGATCGACTCCATCTTTCTGACCAAATAATTGTCACAGTAAGTTTCAGTTCATCGACAGTCCAAACAAGTTCTGATCTGCTAATGGCAACACACTCCCCTCCCCATCATCAAAAGCAGCTGATGCCCAGTGGAGCCTGATGATGGAAAATGACAAGAAAAGATGGGAGTGCCGTATGGTTCAACACAGAGGAATCAAGAAAGACCAAAATCGAAACCTGGACAAAGTAATAAGACCCCTGAATGATTCATGGAATCAAACGTTCTTTCTAACCTAGCAGCATCTCAAAATACATCATTAATCAGCACTGCAACGACGCAAATCGATCCAAGTGATTTCAACAACCGAAGGAGGAACCGAGGAAGGATCGACCCATCCTTTCGCAGAATTGCACGCCGACGAGAAACGCATAAAAGAACAGGATCCAGCCGGCCGGGAGAAAGAAGCCGAATGAAATGATCAGATGCGAAGATATCAGGGGAGGATCGGAAGAACTCACTGAGGGCAATGGAAGCCGAAGCGGTCGAGGCTGCGACGGCTGCCCGTGTGCCTCGGAGTGGTGGATTGGATTCGAGCAGGGGTCTGGTGCTGTGGCCGTGGGGCCGTGTGGGTATTTAAACCCTCGAGCCTCAGATGGTCCGGTGCGGTGGTCACTGTTGTGCGCCCGTGAAGGCCGAGTTGAGTTCGCACCGGCATGCCATGTATGCATTGCTGAATGAACAACTAGACCAGCTATTCAGAGAAAGGTTCAAACCAGTGCGTGATACGGTAGCATGTTGTTTTCTGTCCCTGCACTGCGATTTTTTTTTTTTTTTGCTATCCGGCCTCTGCTTGTTGCAATATCGCAGGTAATCCGACAGCACGAGGCACGCACATGGATGCTCGAGGACAGGATACAGCAGAGGACGCCAACTTGAGTTTTGAGTTCAGCGCTTGTCTCTGCCGCATAAAACGCCATCAGATTCCTGCCATTTCTGCATTGTCAGCGCGTCACTTCTGCTGGTTGTTCATGAGCAGACACAATTCGTTTGTGCGGCATCCAAAGCGCATGCATGGAATCTTATGTCCAGTCCGAACTGCTACTCCGTATCACATAAAAGCATTTCAACTTGTGGACGCAGACTCTGGTGTGGCGTCTCAAGTCCCAACTGGACAGGCTGATGTGTCTAGTTGGACTTCAGCAACTAATTTACTAATCAGCCACGCTTGCGTCTTCTTTTCCGAGACCAATCGGGTATGCTTGCGTTAGGTTCTGTTGATGCATTGCATGTTGTTGTTAGTGCATAACCATGGGGTAAACATGAGCGTAAGTTAGGGGTTATGACGTCTTAACACTGTCCTCACTCCTTTCTGAAGAAAGTAGAATAATTCCACTATGAATTGTATTGGAGCATTTGCCATGCTTAAATTGCACACGGCAAGGCAATATCAACCAGGCATCTGCTTTTATCACAAAAACTAAAAAACAAGCATCTGCAAGTCCACTCATATTCAAGTGATATCACTAGGGAACTATCTAGGTAATTAAGGCTAACTTCAAAGCTATAATCAGTCCTAAAACCCTGCCAATTGTGATCTTTACAAGGTTTTAATAAACCGGATCTGAATAGTAATACTACGCAGATCCGCATGCCAAACGGATCTCTGTTTTTGAGACTTGATGTTTTTTTTAAAAAAAAAAAGTTTGAGACTTGCTGTTAGACCTGACAATCGGAAGAATAACTTTTTTTATTTTTTATTTTTTTTGCGAAGAGGAAGAATTACTAATATTGCAAAGAAAAACAGCTCTGTACCTATAAAGACAAAACTACACTAGAAATTTATGCATAGAACTGTCAGCTATCTCTACTGCTACAGGACACAACTACAATACATCAGCCTGTCCAGTTGAGACTGTCAGATCCCGTGAAGTAGTAGTATTCCTTTCGCATCTCAATTTGGAGACTGTCAGGTGTTGGTTTTGATGACGTTATTACCTTAGCCTCTACCATTTTTCTTACGCAACAAGGTCCGTGTCAAACTGATGGAGCTATCACCATGTCGGAGTGCATGCGTTATTCAGAAATTTGGATCAGGAGAAGCCTACGTTATATCCAATCCAAGTGATAACATAGTACTGAACTATTTCAGCTGTTTGTGTACTAGTCGTTGTGTTTCAAATAGAGAGCCTGGCTAAGTAGTTGGTTCATTTAGTTTGATTTCGTTGAATTGTGAGAGGTAGAAACAATGATTTTTGCTCTGTCTGCCGAATGTTTTTCTACATCGTATTGCGAACGTAGGCGAAATCACGTTGCAAACTTTGAGCATATAACTAAATATCTATTGTTTAAACTAGTTAAACTTCAGCTGCAGTCTGCAGAGCAAAGTTTCAGGCTTGTTCAACAGAGCACATAGTTTGTCACCTGAACGGTTTCCGGATTCTTTTTTCACAGCAAAACTATGAAAGACTGAATCCTTTTCAGTAAATCAACTCCGAAAGACAGCATTAGCACGCGCCTGTGTTTCGTTAGCCTCTGCACGGTCCAAGATGATGATGGCACCGGCTCCGGTCTCTCCAGTTTGGGCAACATGCCGTCCATCTATATTCATGTGAGATTTTGGACACATTAGACATCGAGAAAAACAGTAGCGTTTTATCTACAGCTACGAGAATCAAAGCTATAATACAGAGATAAGATTGTGCATCGAATTTTGTGGACTGTCACCTATCCTACCTCTACTGCTCAAGCAGGGCAGAGCTACGGTGCAACGACGCCTGATGCCCGGCAAAGATTCTACCAAGTATTCCGTTCACATCTCAAATTGGAGACTGTCAGGCGTCAGCTCGGACGATGCCATTACTTTAACCGCTGTCGTTTCATTTTCTTTAAAACGAGGCGCGTGCCAAGCAACTGCTTGCAGCAACCAGTGAGGAACTCGTCAGAGCGCGCATGCGTTGTTGAGGAGAACGGATCAGCCCACGTCCCGACGGCAAGTGCGACGACCCAGCAGTGGACGTGGGCAAGTAGCCTTGCGCATACACAACGAACACGACAGCTCGTGTGTCGTGGAGGTCGCGTCACGTACGAACTGGAGATGGGTGCAAGAAATGCTAAGCTTCCCAAGTCACTGCGAACGTACAAGGCTGTCTGCTTGGTCTGAAACTACTACTCTACTCTGCGATAAGAAGGCGAAGGGAATCCAGGCACAGCGAGCCTGGGAATTTCATGGAACAGATCAGAAATCGTAGGGACACAGGAGATACTAACCTGGCGATGAAACAGTTTGAGCTATTAGAGCAGTTGCTGCGGGTCACAAAATCCAATCCGCAGATTTGAAAATCTGGCTTCAATTACGAGGAGCAGGCGAGCAGCTGCGGTCCGGATGAGTATCCTCCGCTCTCATCCGCTGACGTGTGGGCCCGAACCCTAGCATCAGCAACACCAAAACCTCCTCGCAAAGGAAAAAGAAACGCCCGGTCCCGGTAGCCGGAACTGCTCGCGATTTTTCACCGCAGCACATCACGAAGCAGCTGCAACTGTGGCCCACTCTACAGTAGCACGCTCCCTCCTCCCGTTCATGGACGAGTCCCCCCTCCCCGTCCATACCTCGCGTACGGTTGCCACTCCCTCCACCTTGAACCCTCGCCCAACCAAAAACCCCTCCCCCGCCACCGCCAGCGACGACTACGGCGGAAGGGGGCGCGGCCTCCCCGATGGGCGTGTCCTAGCTGGTAAGCGCCTCCTCCTCCTCATCTCCTCTGTTGGGTTGTGGATGCGCTAGTGCGCGTATTCGTACGCGCCCCACTAGCATCCCCTTTCCTTGTGCTACGCGTACGCTCCTCGCGTGCGCTCCGGCGTTCGAATTGGATGGGGACCGGATGGGCCGCTTGGATACAAGGTTCAGGGAAGCTTAGGGCCTGGTGATTTGGGGGAAATAGGTGTGACCTTTTTCGCGCGCGGGGGGAGGGGGGATTTGGGGTTTGTAGGATTCGGTGGGAGGTGCTCGCGGGTTGAGCTGCATAAATTTGGGCGCAAGGTGCATCCAGACTCTAGAGTCATTCCAGGAGTGCGCTTGCTGTGCAAAGCAGAAAAAAAATCTTAGGCAAGATCACCACTTTTTAGGAGATATAAGTGCTTAAAGTAGAGGATGCTAGATTGGATGTCTGAGTGGCGGTTGCTGTGTAGTAGTTTTGTAATGCTGCAGAGGTCTCTAGTTTTGATGTGCTGAGTGTTACTTTTGGATCTCTTATAGTCTGGCTTGTAATGAGTTAAAGCAATTCCGCATTCAATAACAAGCTTAGCAATATCTAGAAATACTTCTCATTTGATCACTAGAATATGTGGATCAATTGACTCATTCTAATCCTATAACTTCAGATCATCAGAGGTTCAGACTTCAAATGTTACTTCCTGTCACTGCAAAAATTATTTGGTTGAGTTTTAATCCAAATCTGTTACCATTTTCCGCACTCCAATATCTGTGATGATTTCACTAGGAACTATGAATTGATATCCTTGCATATACAGGTACAGGTGCGATGTGGTTCACCTAAGCCAAAGGAGAACCATTTTGTGTTTTAATTCAAAGTACACATCTCTCGCAAAATGTCACTGGTTCTTCGCTTCAATCTGCTGAGGAACAACATATGGAGCAGCTATCCAGTTAGGTTTCTCAAGCAACTTGCTGGATTTTCATATGAGAAACTGCTTCAGCCTGGAAACTATGAGAAGCGACATTTCACAACAAAGCTTACAGAGACAGCTAGTTGGCACAAAACTGACTCAGCTTCATGTATTCCTGCAATTTCGCCACTGTGGCTTCGACAAACTTCTGAACATGACCAACCTGCAACTATTCTCGTCTTCGATATTGAGACTACTGGTTTTCTCCATGCGGATCATAGAATCATTGAGTTTGCACTCCGCGACCTTTCTGGAGGAATGAATTGCACATTTGAGACTCTCATTAATCCTGAACGGAATGTTCCCAGATATGCTGCAGAAGCCAACAATATTACTACTGAATTGGTCTGCAGGCCTGATGTCCCAAGGTGTGTTGCTCTTCCCTACATCTATGCTATTCTTGATTCCCCCTGCTCCCCCTGTGGTCACATGAATTCACATTAGTTTAGAACGCCGTGTGTTTAGACACTGATATTTGAAGATAAATGTAAAATGACTAGTGAACATTAATTCTGGTGTTATTATCTGAACTTCACAGCTCGTTCAGGTCATCGTGAAATCACAAAAGGCTGTTGCCATAGCAGTTTATTTCAGAAAATAATTAACTACCAATAAAGTTATCAACTATTCACTTTCTTTCAGTGAGATGTCATATGTAGTTTTGGTGTGGTTTAGTTTATAGGATGCACTATTCTTTCATCATCATTATTCTTTATTAGGTAAAGTCATCATCCTCTACTGGATAGCATAAATGCCCAGTATCTTGAATGCATCCTGTTAAAGAAAATGTATCTTGTTATTTACAACTGATGCAAATTGTTGTTACCACATGGAGGCAACTTTAATTATTAACTATTATGTGGCTTGTGTTCTTGGTAGCTCTATTGTATTCATGATGGGGTCATGATCCAGATTTGTTGCAAAGATTTGGTAGATTTTTGTAAAGCATTCATCTTCTGTAAGTTTCCTTTATATATTTTTGTTAGTGAAGTGTAGTTAGGTCATCAGAAGCATGTCTTGTGCACTGAAATCCAATTGGTAAGATATCACCATGCATTAGCCTTAGGAGATATACTCCCAAGTCCCAATTTCTTCATTCCTAAACATGACTCTGTCAACACAGACCATAATATGTTTCTATTTCTGTGACAAAGTAAGTTTGATCATTCAATTTTTTTTTCCTTTTGGCAAAGATCCAAACTAGTAAAGGTTTTTATTATAAGGGTTATTTGCTGACTCTCTGTGTTTGTGCAAAAGAAGGTTTAAAGCTTTGTAATGAAAATTTTATTAAATGTGTTTTCTGTTCGTTAGCAGTTAACTCAATATTTTGCTTACCCATATATGTTTTTTAATTTGATTACCATAGGTTCAGCGATTTACTTCCAATACTACTAGCATATGTTCAAAGTCGCCAAGCTCCTGGCAAGCCAGTTCTGTGGGTTGCTCACAATGCAAAACAATTCGATGTCCCTTTTGTTATTCAAGAGTTTGAACGTTGTTCAGCCCAAGTTCCTGCAGATTGGCTGTTTGTTGACAGTCTTTGTTTAGCAAGGAAATTGAAGAAATCAGATGGTACGTTGTCGATCACTCTAACATACCTCTTTGACCAAATAATATTTGCTAGCACCTGTTAAGACAATTCCAGCAGTTCTTTTACCTCTTTGACCAAATAATATTTGCTAGCACCTGTTAAGACAATTCCAGCAGTTCTTTTTGGGGCACTATTTGGGTCTTTTAAAGACTACAACCTCTTTCTATTTGCACATAGTATTAGATTGAAAGTATTTCTGTTGTGATATTGTGTATGAGTTCAGTACCACAACTCAGTTGATCACATTTGGTGCTATTATTTGAACGGTGCACGTGGAATGTTGATCACATATTTTTGTTTTGTTTGCCTTTTATGGTATATCTAAAGCATTTAAGCAGATTTTTCTTTTCTCTTGCAGGAAATATAGGTCTACTAAACTTGAAGGCACTGGGAGAACACTATGGTGTCAGTTCCGAAGGTCCTTCTCATAGAGCAATGC
This sequence comes from Panicum hallii, assembly GCF_002211085.1. Lineage (NCBI taxonomy): Eukaryota > Viridiplantae > Streptophyta > Magnoliopsida > Poales > Poaceae > Panicum > Panicum hallii. The sequence continues at coordinate 44,540,867 of NC_038048.1, read as the reverse complement.
CAGATGTGCAAGCATTATGCGACATTCTCCCAAAAATCACTTTGGGTTTAAAATTAACATGTGACGGTCTCATGAGCGAGGCCAGAAAATTTTACGATTTCAGGAAGGTTTCACGAATGTAAATCTCTGATCTCATTTTTCTTAGTTATAAACTATTTGACTTTTCCCCTATAGGATAACCATATCCTTTACATATCTGAGTGTTGTGCCTCTGGTTTAGCATATCAAATTCTTGATTATCATAGCTTTCTTGTATCAAACATCTGGTATTCCACTTTGATGAATGGAAATGGGGTCGAGCTTCGGTCTCAAAAAAGTACCAAATTCTCAATGATCATAGCTTTCTTGTGTTGAAGTACCTATGTTATGAATGGAATCATCAATATATTCCCTGCAATAAGCATAAAAGCACAATTAATGGAACCATTTGTATTGACATTTGGTGGTATTGATGCTTCCATGGTGGCTTAAGTATGGATTTCAAGTGTATGAACAGGCGGAAATTCCTTTTGTTATCTAACTTGCATTAGCTTTACTCAGGAGCTGATGTAAAGAAAACTTATGTGTGCTTATTCTAGTATGGTATATGCTGTTTATATCTTTCAAACTTAGCAACAAAAATACACTTTGGTGAAGTATTTCAGCCTCTATGGTCATCTTATCCCATAGCATGCATCATAATATCATACTGATTCCACTCACTTGTTGGAATTGATTGAATACCTCACTTGGGGTTGGATTTATCATTTGATTGGGCCACCGAAAAGTTTAGTATATGCAACTGGCTGGAGTGCACACAAAATGCTTGGGGTTTGCGATTGAGCAACTTGTTCTGGGCTCATCTTTCTGGCACACAAAATGCTTTGTCACTGTGTCATGGTTTTGTATTGATTGGGTTCTCTGAATGTGGGTGAGCTTCATTATTCCCTGCATACATCTAATTTGCTCGCCGTGCAATGCGACTTCTTTGGTTCCACTCGCTCGTGCGTATTTTGCATTATAATCAACCCTTGATGACCTCAGGCTGTTATGATTTGCTTGCTTATTGTACTTGTCAAACGCTACTCGGTGAAAAATATCGACTGGTCACTGATGGTTGGCCAAGCCAGATGCTGCTTCTGCCTGTACCTGGTTTGTTGTGGGCCTTTTCTTGTTTGCCAGTAGGTACCAGTCCCATGTTAGGATGTGTTTGGCACTGCTTTTCCTGTGGACCAGTTTCTGACAGCAGCCTGGGTCGAAAATTGAAGGAATAAATCATTATATTTGCTAGTATTGCTGAGCTATCAATATTCCTGTCTGTTTGGTGAAATAGTTGTCTTCTGTGCACGTGTTATCTTATCTGATTATCTCCTGCTTGATTGGAGCGTTTGTAGTTCTTTATGTAGGTTTTAATTTGTGTTTGAGTGCCTAGGATCATCTTATCTCCTACCTAAGCTTAGAAGCATTTTTTACGTCAGATATTGTGTAGCTTTATGTACTTTAAACCTAAGTTCTCCATAAAAAAGTGTTTCTTTGTTTTGAACCCTTGGTTGGGGACATGCGTGTTGCACTGATGGCAGATGACAACGGAGCAACCACTCGACCCCTTTAGCAGCTGATTTGTAGCTGATTTGGGTGGGTTCCTTGCACATGAGCAATAACATCATCTGTTAGGTTAGAAGGCTGCATGCGCCCTTGAGTGCCACTTTAAATTGTTCACTTTACTTAAAATTACGTATATGTGGGTGGCTCCTGATGCCCATTAGACTAGTTTACTTTTGCAAATTGCGTCCAAACGGTTGACTTTTTCACAGTGTGTATGCTTTTCTAAACAATCCTGGTCTTTAAATTTCCTAATCCATATTTGTGCTATGGACGCATTTTTTTTCCCTCACAAAGGGTGAACTTACAAATCCGTCCGCCAAAGTGCCACAACTCTGTCCGAACGAGCCGGAGAAGTGAGCGCTGAAGTGACCTGCTACGGGTTCGGTACCTGCTTCTTGTTCAGTGTGATTGCTTGCACTCTCGATTACAGTTACTGCTGATCTTGGAAACAGTAGTACTGCTTCCCTTCTGTTACGGAGGAAAAACCAAATCTTCTTGCTCATGATCTTTGCCTCTTTAGCGTGTTAATCAGAGTGTCAGGCCATGAATCGATCGCGGATGCTTCCAGAGCCTCTCTCTCTCTCTCTTTCCCCGGTTCGGAAGCAAGCTTTTTTTTTTCTTTTTGAAGGAAAGGAAGCAAGCTTTGTGCTCGGGCCATGTGTCTCGCAAGGCCGGTGGTCGTTTTCTTGCAAGTACAGGTACAGCCGCGTTTTCTTGACTCTTGAACTTTGTCAAACAACTCTGCGAACTTTTTGCACTCCCAAGAAGTCTGTAGTACTGCTAAGAGAAAAAAGAAATCTGTGCGGTCGGTGGGATGATCCGCTGACGCAGCGGCCAGGGAGGCGGCACACGCATGCGTGGCTCGATCCTCGCCCACACCTTGGGGATGAGCTGGGCTCCACCTCCAGGACCTCTGAACGTGTCGAGTTGGCCGGTGCATGCGTTCGTATATATACGTACGTACATGCCCCCAACGTCGACCTTGTCTTGTTCCGCGGCCATGACGCGAACGTCGTACCGAACGTGATCTATCCGCCCTCGTCACGACCACGATGATCTCGTTGCGATCCCAGTTTTTTCCTCCCCTTTTTGTGAAGAAATCCCTGATTAATATTTAAAATTCGCCACGGGTGCAGTCGCATTTTGCCGCCTTGTATGAAAGCGTAAAAAAGGGGGGGAAAAAGAGAGAAAGAGTACATGTGTGCGAGATGGTGACAGTATTGGCACGCGCAGCATGTGCTCGACTGATCGCCCGGTACGCGTCCGGGCCGCCGGGGCGGGGTCCTCCGCCATGCCACGCGCGCGACGCGGTTGCGTTGCAGTGCCGGAGCGGCAGGGTGAGTGTGGGATCTCGCCGGCGCAGATCGAGCACGGGCAGCACGGGCGCGCGCGGTAGAGCCGATCGAGCATGGTCACGAACTCACGATGGTGGCATGGCATCCATCGACCGGGTGCGCGAGACCAGCAGCAAGGCGTACGACGCTAGTACGAGGCCAACCCGTGCCCGCGTCTGGTGGCAGCATCGCATGCATCGGCCACCGCGCGGCCATTTGGCCCGCCTCGGGGCACACCACGAACGCGCGCGCCCCGGGTGCGCGCCCTCGCTCTCTCTCTCCGAGCGATTCCGATCTCCTCTGCGGGAGTCACGGGGTCGCTCACGAGCCCACGGCTGGTTGCCCGCGGGGACGTCGCCACCTGGGAGAGGACTTCTCGGAAGTCTGAAGGCAGGCAGGAGTCGTCCCGCCGTCTGCGAACGCGCGGCGGCTGCGTGGCGTGCGCGCGGTTGCTTGGCGACGAACGCATGGTGTGACCGGTGGCCACCGCGTGGGTGGGCCGCTGCTCACGCACTCTGCGCTGCCGGGCGGGGCAGCCGCCGACCGGCATTGGTCACGGTGCACGGCTCTGCTCGTACACTCCCTGTTGCCATGGCGCGAGCGAGGATGCTCGTCAGGATTGCTTGTGATAAGGTTGGTCCGTTGGCGACCAATGCGCTCTCCGAACTGTCCGCCCGGCGGTCCTAACTCCTGAGCAGGAGATGACCGGTGTCCAAATCATTTGACACAAGACCACGATCCCCCTGAAATCATTTCACGCGAGGAAGTCGCTACCGGCTGCCCTACTCGTCACGTGAACGAACTAGAGATCGATCTGGTGGTGGCGCAGGACGCATGAGCAAAGAAGCTCATTAGCGGAACGACGAGGTTGGTGGCACCGGCACCGGCTTCTTCCCGTCCGTCGGTTGCGCTTCCGCCACGCCCCACGGACAACTCGGGCGCGGACGGCTTGCGCGCGTGTCCGGCGAGCTCTCAGCCCACAGCCCCACCGGTCCCGGGTGCCCGACGGTACGAGCCGGCCAGGCCACCCATCGCCGGCCAACACGCCCCGCGTCCTGGCCGACAGCACTGGCCACTGGCCCCGCCGGCACGCCGACGCTAGCTACCTCCGCTCGTTTTCCCCATGCGCAATGCAAAAGCGATCGAGGTGCTAGTATATTTGTGTAAACCCATTCAGAAGTCGTATATAAACATGGAACTCTGAAAAAGGTCAAATATAAACACATGAAGTCTCAACCTGAAGGCTCTCCTTCCCGAAAGCTGGAAGAAGCATCGTATCGTATCCGGTGCCTGTGGCGACAAATCACACGGCCGCCGAGCTTCATCCATGGCGCCTCTTTCTATCTCCCTGCAGTTTTGTTTTAGACCTGGCAGTTACGTTGGCATTGCCTTTTCCCTTCACGATGACGCCACCACCCTTTCTACTTCTAACACGTGAAAAATCAGGCCCTTTGGTCCTTTCAAAAATAAAACAAAAATCAGGCCCCCTTTGCCATCAGCCCTCCTCACATCGTAAAAAATCTAATATATATACACTCGTGTGTAGCTACTCTCACCATCAGTATACCAGTGTGCGTATGTCCGCATACTCATTTATCACCTTGAGTATGTTCATATACTAATTCTAAGATACTTCAAAAGGATATATACAAAAAATTTTAAAAGCACCCTATTTTTAAATATATTATAATTATATCTTATTACTATATATAAAAATTAGCATGTCCACATGCTGTACGTATGGTCACGTACCAAACATATATATCATACTAGTATCATCATATACTTCATGTACATGCTCTTTGTTAGGTCAGATACGTCCTACATCATGAGATACACATGTAAGAGTAGTTACAACTACGTGTAGAATGGATTATTTATATATATGTATATGTATACATATATGTGTGTGTCTAACAACGATACGGTGTGCGATTTGATACGACTCTGCTGGTTTCTGCGCTTGATCCGCCTATCGACCGTATTGTTACGTTATTCTCATTGGTCCAGCGTGAAAGGCGCATGTCATGCAGATCAATACCCACCGGTACGGTGCGTGTCGGTACCCGGCAGGCGAGTGTACGTTCTTTTCATCTCACTGCACGTCTCGCTGCTGTTGCATCGATCGGCACGTTTCACCGGCCCGGAAAGCGCCAACACGCAACGCAAGGCATGCAAGGCAGTAGTGCAGCGTGTCCCTTGTCACTGTGCTTGGGAAGGAAACGAGAGGCTGAATTGACCCCTGAAAAATGACGGGGAACACGTCAAATAATATTGCCACTGACAACAACGTGCGGAATTCTAAATATTTTGTAAAACATAGCAGTACCACTACTACTACGTGCTCTCCACACATGCCTCTTTCGCCGTCGCTTTTGCACATGCTGTCGTCCATCCCCGTGCGTGGCCCGTCGCCTGAGAGCGAGTTGGAAGAAAGAGATCCTTCGCCGCACAGCTCCCTCGTGCTCGATCGACGGACGATGGCGCCTCTTTCGCCGTCGTTTTTGTGCCGTTAAATCCCGCGCCCCTCACCGCCGGCGGAGCAACGAGCATCGGAGCACGCCGGGCACGGCGTGAACGGACGTGTGTGCGCTCGCGCGGCCACGCGCGTGCACAAACGTGCAAGGGATCGGATGCCGTCGCGTTCGCTGTAAGTAACCGAGGAGGACTCCGTGTCACTGTGCTACCGCTGCTCGTAGTGACGTGGAATAATAATTTTTCATAGTGGAATCTCATGTCACAAGCTTATCCCTAATAAACCTTCTGCATTGAGCTCATATCGGTGACCATTGGCTCCAGCGATCGCTCTTTAGCAGCTCAGCTCCTAATTCAGGATGCTTTGGCCTAATAAGCTTCGCCCTCAGTCACCATCATACGCGCTCGCCTCCACTAACACACTATTAGCTCCAAATATTATTAATAATCACCAGAAATTTATTCGCGAAACATTTGTAAGAAGAAAGAAATAGCATGCATCACGCATCCTTCTAGAAACCCCGGTACGCACATTTAAAAAATATATTTATTTACGCCTTCTAACAAAATGCTCTAACATACTCTCTCCGTTTTAAATTATAGTTTATTTTAATAAATTTAGATATATAATTTTTCTATTTATTTAGACATAGTGTATATCTAGATGCATATTAAAATCTATATATTTAAATTTGCTAAAATAATTTATAATTTGGAACAGAGGACTATTGTGGTTTGAGAGGGAGTATTGTTCTAGTTGTTGTTGGGAAGATAAGAAAAATATCGCCTCACCCGTCACATGCGGTGTGCTACGCATGTCCAGCCACCTCGCGCATCAGGGCCGTCAGAAGCTGATCAGACGCTCGAAAATCCCCCAGGTTCGGTGGGGACGGCGGGGCGGGCCCCGGCGGCCGGCCACCCCGAATGGCGGGTAAGGTGACCTGGTGGTGCACGGTACCCTCCCTCGCCGTCCAACGAAGCTATAAATTACGCCCAATCGCCGCACCGGCCCGACCATCCAAACGCGAAAAAGCTCCCCTCCCACCCAAACGGCAGGAAGCACCAGCAGGCAGGACTCTTCCTCTTCCTCCGTCTCCGTCTCCGAATCCCCCGAAATCCTCTCCAGTTCTTCGAGTGTGCCTCGACCCGATTGGTGGACGGAATCCTGAACCGAGGTTTCAAGGTGGGTTTTGTCTCGTGATTTCCCCGAGGAATCTGCGCCTTGCGTCGCGTGATTTTAGCCTGGTTTTCGGGGAGAAAATGGACGGTTTTTTTTTGTGGGGTCTAGCTCCCTGATTGCTCGATCGCCCGTGGCGATTCGGTGGCTTGCGGGGTGCGGGATTCCGTGTCGGTTCCCGCGGGTAGCGTGGCGAATTTTGTATTTGCTCGGCCCCGATTGCTTCGGAGGAATACGCTTTCCCCCTCCAAAATCGCCGCAAATCCTTCGATTTGGTAGCGACTTTCGCTTCCCGCGGAGCGTTTTTGTGTAATAGAAGCGTTGAGATGAAATTTTGTGATGAACTAACTGTTTTGATTCCTCTGATTCTTCAGTGTTGCCAATCGACTCGGCTCAAAAGTTCATGGGATCGTGGGGGTACTGGAAAGTTGTGTGAGATCGACGAGCGGGGACCGTGAATTCCTAGGAGGGCTGCGGCAATCCGGCTGCACGGCTGCATGAACTGTTTCGTCAACCTGGGACTCAACTCGAACTCGAACCACTACGTCGCCTGCCTCCTCATCTTCCTGCTGCATTTCTCCCCTCAGTTGTTAAATCCGTCAAATTCTAATTCAAGTAGTAATCGTGAAGGAGAAGAACAGAGCTGCACAGATGGCGAACAACAGTAAGTTTCTTACTTCTTCTCCAGGAACTCTCTTAGAATTTTGGGCTTGTAGTTGACAGATGTTTTTTCTTCCAATTTTAAGCTTTCGTTGGCAAAAGGAAAATATATCCTATATCAATGCGAATTATTAAGGCTACTCAGTGAAGAATCAATATGTAGAATTTTAATTGCTTGTGGATCTGTTCTTGCTTATTATATGAGATGACGGTTGTTGTGCTGTTGATTAGGTATACATTTGGTGGATCACATGCCCTTTATGGCAATTTTGTGGCAGATTTGAATTTCTCCACCTCAACTTAGCTTCTGATCTTGGTTTTAAAAAAAACTTCTTTTGATAACCCAAAAGATTCGAGGTTCCTATGGTTGTTGGGAGGTGCTGCATGGACCCGATGAAAGGGCCATGAACCATGAAGTCCCATATTCATTTGTCGGTGGTAGGAAGGGAAAAAACAAATAATACTAATAGCTGTCCACACTTTACACTCGTTATACCAATATCTCACGCAAGAGGGGACCAACCACTTGGAAGCTTCTAGGATTTGACCTAGTAGCTCATGGCAAGAACAAGTCCATGTCCATGTGGATTTGTAGACTCCTGTGTTTTTTTAAATAATAAGGAGTGAAGAGACCTTGGATCAGTAAAGTAATTGCTCTGACAAGCCTACCAGTGGTCTTACAACACGGCAATTTTAGTATATATTGATTTGCCACAAAGTCTGATTACAGGAAAAGCATATACCGTGAAGTGATTCTGTGTTCCTGTTAACTGTTAAGTGCCATGCTTTATTCCATGCATGCGCGACCCACATCGTTGTCATGCACACGGACATGGATAGACTAGTCTATGATGATGTTGGCTAGCGGATGTGGTTTGTTTAATTGTTCACTGTCCTCTGGTGCTACAATTTGCATGTAGTTGATACATTCTCGGTACAGATATGCTTGGTGGCCATTAAAGGGGCTTTTTTTTAGTGTCCTGAAGCATATCCGATGTAGGGGTTTCTGCAAGAGTTTTCTACCACAATCCTACCAAGTACCTTGTAATGCCAAGACAAACATTAGCCACAAGACATACCATGCTTCTTTCCCGGTAGATTAATTGCCCATATCTCATCCAAACGCAAGCTAGAAGAGTGTACCAATGACTAATGACCTTGTGTCCTGTCCATGTAGTGGCCCTTATGACCCCCTTGTGGTGATTATGCTATACTTGAACGGACAATCTATAGTTTCTAATTTATATGCTATGAAAATGTTGGAAGAGTCAAGAGTGGCATGTCTTATGTCAGCATCCGCAATATATACAGACCGAGAACACTAGTCAGGCCTCACCTAAATTTGGAGGGATACACGAAAATCTTAAATTGTCCTGTCTTACCTCACCATCATTGTTCTGAGACAGGGGAACATGCCTCACTACTAACCTCCATGGTGGAGGGGGGTAGAGGAGGGTTGATGTGAGAAGAACAGGCGATATCGGCAATTTCACCACTTGGTAGGCTTCTTTTATGTTACTTCTGTATGAACTGGTCTTTTATCATTTGGAGGTAGAAACTCCCCCTTTCTGCTCCTTGGAGCAAACTATCTGTCTTAACGCAGAACCCCACCAGACAAGCAACCATCCAATTGCATCAAATTCTGTAGAAAATTGAACCTGAACATGCTTGCATGTCATCCAAATGGAGATGAGAATGTTTCTTAAGTTTCTTATATGGATATAGTCAGAAAAGCAGAAGCCATCCACCTTTATTCCTTGTGGTTTATGTGTCCAAATGGTGGTACTTCCGGAATAATGAATTTTACTAGAAATGTATTTGAAACCTATTTCTCCTTATCAATATGTGACATATATCTAAACTTATACTTATGAACATATTTTGTATTTAAACATGTTATTTCCTGTGTTACACTTACTGAGATAAAACATTCTACTTTGTCTTCACGTCAGGTTCATATGGTGAAAATGTTAGGAGAAAGTCCCACACACCATCTGCTATTGTTATTGGTGGTGGATTCGCAGGGCTTGCTGCTGCTGATGCGCTCAGGAATGCATCATTCCAGGTAGTGTTTAATGTTAATTATGGTCATGTTCTCACATTGGTGGTGCAATGGCGATCTCTGTATTTCTTTGATGAAAGTGATATGACCCTTTTATGATGCATTTCAATTGTTGCGATGCATTCCAGGTTATTCTTCTGGAATCCCGTGATAGGATAGGTGGCAGAGTTCACACTGACTACTCTTTTGGGTTTCCTGTCGATCTGGGAGCATCTTGGTGAGTTCCATTCTTTTCTTTTTAACTTGCAATGGAAGTTTATTTGAAGGAATGTTATGAACAATTTTCTCTTCATCTTTTTTGTAAATCAGGCTTCATGGCGTCTGTGAAGAAAATCCCTTAGCACCAATAATTGGAAGGCTTGGACTTCCATTGTATCGCACGAGTGGAGATGATTCTGTTCTGTTTGATCATGATTTGGAGAGGTTAAGCTTTGAATCTGGGCTGTTTTATAAATACTTTGAGAGGTGATGGAACTGGATGATGGGAGCTAACTTGTTCTATTGCCCTTTTCAGTTATGCACTCTATGACACTAACGGGCATCAAGTACCACAAGAGTTAGTAGAAAAGATTGGGAAGGTGTTTGAGGCCATACTGGAAGAGGTATTCCCTCCTTTCAATCAGTGGTGCGCTGGTGCCTGTTGATTTTAGGTAGTTTCTTTTATCTAATTTATCCACCCCTGTACAGACTGGCAAATTGAGGGAACAAACCAATGAAGATATGTCTATTGCAAAAGCCATTGCAATTGTTATGGATAGAAATCCACACTTGAGGTTTGTACTATCCAATTTCTGCCTTTCTACAGTGGTTAGCACAAACATACTTGTCATTTAACTGTGTTCTTCATGTATTTACACTTCACAACAGGCAAGAAGGGATTGCTCATGAAGTTTTTCAATGGTATTTGTGCCGTATGGAAGGATGGTTTGCCACTGACGCTGATTCAATCTCACTACAGGGTTGGGACCAGGTATGTTTTCCCCCTGACGCTGTAGTGGCCTGTATTCTTGCATGTGATGAAATTGCTGTGCATTATGTATGACACATTTATGGGGTGCAGGAGGTGCTGCTTCCAGGTGGCCATGGCCTCATGGTTCGTGGATATCGTCCGGTTATAAATACCCTGGCAAAAGGCTTAGATATACGCCTCAACCACAAGTATGCATATGTCATTTTCTTATTCGTTTGCTAAGAAACTGTTGCAGTTTCGTCTGCCATTCCTTCAGTACTGATCCTTCTATTTTCTTTAGGGTTGTTGAAATTGTTCGCCACAGGAACAGGGTTGAGGTTACTGTAAGCAGTGGCAAAACATTTGTTGCAGATGCTGCAGTAGTCGCTGTTCCGTTGGGTGTCCTGAAAGCAAACACTATTAAATTTGAGCCGAGACTGCCACAGTGGAAGGAAGAAGCAGTTAGAGAACTTTCAGTTGGAATTGAGAACAAAATTGTTCTTCACTTCAGCCAGGTTTTCTGGCCTAACGTGGAGTTCCTTGGGGTCGTTTCCTCCAGCACGTACGGATGTAGCTATTTCCTTAACCTTCACAAGGCAACAGGTTACCCTGTTCTCGTTTATATGCCTGCTGGTCGCCTTGCTCGTGACATTGAAAAGATGTCTGATGAGACAGCAGCCCAATTTGCCTTCTCCCAGTTGAAGAAGATCCTTCCCAATGCAGCTGAGCCGGTTAGTTTGCGAACATTATCCTAAATTGCGACTTTTAAAGAATCCTGCTAGAGCATTTCTAACAGCCATGTTTCCTAAAATTTGTTGCAGATAAATTACTTGGTGTCACACTGGGGCTCGGATGAGAACACACTTGGTTCCTACACTTTTGACGGAGTGAATAAGCCCCGTGACCTGTACGAGAAGCTGCGCATCCCTGTGGACAACCTGTTCTTTGCAGGGGAGGCCACAAGTGTCAAGTACACTGGCACAGTGCATGGCGCCTTCTCCACTGGTCTCATGGCAGCTGAGGAGTGCAAGATGCGGGTTCTGGAGCGGTTCAGGGAGCTGGACATGCTGGAGATGTGCCACCCTGCCATGGGCGAGGACAGCCCTGTCTCTGTCCCACTGCTCATCTCTCGGCTCTAAGCGGATCAGCAGTTGTTTATGGGATTAGCACCTGCGAGTATGTTGGACATCCCACTGATTGCTCAAGGGAGGCAGTGCAAGGAGAAAGAATCTCCTCTTGCTTCTCCCCTGCATGAGGCATGTGTTGACATTACTTGTGCGGTGTGCTATATTAATCTTATCTGTATGGGAACCCTTATGTATATTGGGGTCTGTGTTTGATCAAGTAACACGAGCTATCGGGCCATCTTTGTAGAAGATGCCTTATGTATGATGAACACTGTAATACACATATGTTTGGAGTGAAGTGGTTGACTGGCTGATATCTCTCTGCCGCCCATTACTGGCTCTGAGATCAGATGATATGTTTGAACTTGCCATTTTTGTTGCTCATTGGGTTGCTGAAGATTAGTTGTCATTTATTTCTATATATGCATTCTGCACTCCGTACCAACTGGAACTAGTTGGGACTTGGTTATGAATTATGATGGCAGGTTAAGCAAATTCCTAAAGTTAAAGTATGTACATGGATGCATATAAAAAAAGGCAAATCACGTACTAGCTGGGTTAAATCTTTGGAAATTTTCTTTTTGTTTTGTTTTTTTTGAAGGAGGAAGTTCAGTAAGGTATATCATTCCTAAGCCGCAAGTATTTTTTTTATATATATACAACAGAAATGTCTGGATGTGCAGTCAATAGAAAGTGGCCGAAGTAAGAATCCAAAGAGGTAAAGTGGCCATGACGCATCACATGGAAGTTGTCTACAGGTACTCAACTGAACGTGTCAAACATGACGTCCAGTCCACGTCGGATATCCTGAAGCTGGCAACTTGGCCTCTGACCTGATCACAGCGTGTTTCCGAGGGCAAAGGGCTTCCAGCAACAGCTAGTGATATTGACTGGTCACTATTCATTACAACTTAACCCTTTTCCCCCTTGATGTACAAGAATCCGATTTTTCTGATTTTCATCGTCACACTTTGCGCCTACTGGGTTACTGGCGTTGGATGGCATCACGTCTACTCCTCTCAAACGTATGGCCATGGGTTGCCCGCTAATCATCTGAACATGCATGCCAATTGGCCACCAACCAAATGTACCGTCACCGATATTACGCACGTACTGTTCTTAAAAATGACATCTACTGTTCAGTGATTCTGGATTAACAGCTGCTACAAGTTTTCATGTGGATGAAAAACATTCGAACATGGACACTCCAGAACTGTGTTCTAGGTGTTCAGAAGATTTGATCGATCCTTTGGAAAATGACGTGTACGCAAGCAGCCTGGCGATACAGTACGGAAGGGCAGCAAAGCAATCCACCGGCTAGCTAGAGGCGAGCAGTGTCCTAATCCCAAAGGACAGTTGCAGATACGTATATAGGGACAGGGTAACTCCTTGCAATCAATCCCCAAAAGCAGTTGAAAGGAGCCTTGCCCCTCCCCATGAGGATACCTCGCTAGACTAGTCTATCAGAAATTCAGAATGAAGGGACCGGAATCGGCAACTGTCTCTCTATCCTAGGCCGTTTTGGCGCATAATAACCGAATGGACATTTTGAGAGCATTTGCTGTTAAGTTTGTATATCAACACGCCAATGAACATTTCGGTAAATTTTGTGGCTTTGGACCTTTGGTGTTGCATCTTGCATGAAAGACAATTTTATTTGAGAATTCAGGTGCATACAGTCTGAATTGGGAGTTTGGGACAACCTTCCTGAAGGCAATGCGAGGAGATTTTTCAGATCATAGATAGATGTCATGGCAGAAACACAGTGTGGCATCTCTGGGCACTGCCATGATCACTCAAGCTAGGTCGATATTATCGAGCCTCACTTTCAACCCACCTGTTGTTGCCTCCGAACATTCTTTTTCAAATCCGGTTTCCAGTTGAGCTTCTCCATTAATCCATGTGACCGCAGAGGAAGCCATCAATGGCAAAGGCGTGGAAGCTGACACGTACTGTGGCACTATAAAAGGCCCCCCAAGACAAACCTCCCTCCCATAAGCGAGCTACCACAGAGTTTCCCTGTCCATGTACCTGAGCTAGCCTAGCCAGCTCAGCGAGGCACTGCTCGCGCTGACCATGGCGAAGGCTCAGCTCATTGCCCGGTTCGCCGTCGAGGCTGCACCGTCGTCGATCCTCATCATGCGCCGCTCCCGAGGGTGCTGAACACGATAGCGGAGAACGAGAAGGAGGCGGCCGCCGCCATGGAGCTGTCGTCCTACGCGCTGCTGCGCACCAAGGCTCGCCGAAACTTGAGCTGCACTCTCACGGAGGTCGGCAAGCCCTCGGTGCGCGGCGAGAGAGGCGCCCCGTAGCCGGCAGCCCCTTGCCGGCCGCACGCCGAGGAGCTGGCCGTCCTCGCCTAGCCGGCCGGCGCAAAAACTCCGGGAGGACTCCAAGAAAATTCGGTAGGGAGGTTATTAATCGTATTGTGTGTGCGGATTTCTGAAATTTTCTAGCTATAAACGGAATTGTGGTCTACGTCCACAAGTACTACTACAAGCTCGAACATGTAACGTTGCTCTCTGTGCTGTAGCATACTACTACAGTGTATGAAAGCTAATAAAATGGTTCTTAGTCTGTGCTGCTAATTACTTTTCGAGCACAAAGGGCCACATCACATGGGTGGCTCCCTTGAGGCACCCATGATTCTGCTTGCTGCTTTTGGTACGCATGCTTCTGCTCGGATTCGAAAGCAACGCTGCAAGCAACACAAAAGCATCACAATGACTTGGGTATCGGCCTATCAGCATGGCAATACATGGGTGCCAAAAGCTCAGTACCTGGAGACTGGACTTCTTTCTATTCACGGTCACTTGCATTGGCTACTTGCTTTTATTTAATATCTAATTGTAGGATATAGAAAGATGGCGCCAACAGTGGAAGCTCAGGTTCCCGCGTAAACAAAACCCAGCTCCCAAATCCGCACGCCCCCAACCCAACCGCTGCGTCTAACCTCTCACTGAAGCGCGGGCCCCGTCTCAAGTATGGCCCCACGTGGCAGGGACCCGCGCTCCAACGGCCCGTCAAACCAGAGCGTCCACGGTCACGCAACGGATCCTACGCCCAAAAGCCATCCGAACCATCCCAAACCGTGCAGTCATCCCACCGGCGGCGGGGGCGCGAGTGCGAGTAGGCGCTGTACCATCATATATAGAAATATAATATAAATATTATAAAGATAAAATTATTTTAGAATAAAATAAAATATTATAAAATAACATAAAGATAAGTAGAAATAGCTTCAGAACAAATAAAAATATTTCAAAGATCTCGTCGCAAAAAGTATAACAGTGATCAAAATTTAATTTGAATAATTAGTTTATGAGATAGAGCAATTTTTATCTGAATGTATATATTGCACGTAAATCGAGACACGTGGACAACAGCTGTGGTCCACGAGCGCGGTCACTATTCACGATCTTGTGGAGGGCCTCCCTGTGAATTTAGGATTGATTTTGGAAAGCCTGGACGGTTCTTTTGCAAAAGTTTACGCGCCTGGGTGGCTGCTTCTCGACGGCCGGATCAGCCGCGATCAGACGGTCGCGAAATGGGGCCACGTGTCCCACCCCGAAATAGAGTCTTTCCGATATCCCGTCTCCTCCGCTCCGCCCCCGCCCCTCCCGTGCAGCCGTGCTCCGGGACTGGGGTTCGGATCCAAATTGCGACCGCCGCGCCCCAATCGAGGTCGTTGAACCCTCGCCGGCGGCGGCGATGGCGTCCGCCCTCCTCGCCGGCCGGAGCGGGGCGCACCACCACAGCTGGGGGGAGGGGCGCGCCCCGCTGGCGCCCATACCGCCCAACCCTAGCCCCAACCACCACCCCGTCCCCCCGCGCGGCGACGGGTCGAAGGCGCGGACGGCGGCCTCGCCGGCGGCCGGGTACGTCACCTTCAAGCCGGCGTCTCTGGGCCACCGCGAGGCCCGCGCGCTACGGGACCGCCTCGCCGGCGAGCTCGGCCAGGTCCGCGCCCTCCTCTCCCGCATCGACACATGGCAGGTGGAGCGGCAGGAGCAGGGCCACCCGCCGCGCCGGGAGCTCCCTCCCGCGCCGCCGGCGAAGCTCCGGGGCGCGATGCGGAAGCGGTGCGGGCAGATCCTCACCAAGCTGCGGAAGGACAAGCGGAGCGTGTGGTTCAACGCGCCCGTGGAGGTCGAGCGCCTCGGGCTCCACGACTACCACACCGTCATCAAGAGACCCATGGACCTCGGCACCGTGAAGGAGAACCTCGCCGCCGGGAGGTACGCCTCGCACGACGCCTTCGCCGCCGACGTCCGCCTCACCTTCTCCAACGCGCTGCGGTACAACCCGGTCGGGCACGAGGTTCACACGTTCGCTGGCGCCCTCCTCGCGTCCTTCGAGAAGATGTACAAAGAGGCAGTCGCTTGGTTCAAGGAAGAGTGCAAGCGCCTTGAGCCGCCAAAGCCAGTGCCAGCCGAATTGCCACCTCCCCCGATAGTTGAGGCGAAGGTGAAGCCGAAGACAGGGAACGGGAAGATGCGGAAGCCGAAGGCGAGGGAGACTAACAAGAGGGAGATGAGCCTGGATGAGAAGAACATGTTGAGGCTGGGCCTTGAGAGCTTGCCTGAAGAGAAGATGCATAATGTGCTGCAGATTGTGAGGAAGAGGAACAACAACCCGGAGATGCTTGGGGATGAGATCGAGCTGGATATTGATGAGATGGACATTGAGACACAGTGGGAGCTTGATCGATTTGTCACCAACTTCAACAAGGCCCTCAAGAAGAGTCAGCGAACTGCAATGGTGAATGGAGGCATTGCTGATGTCACAAGTGCTGCCGTGGCTGAGGATGACACTGCACCAGTGAACGGTGTGGCTACATTGGTTGGCAATGATGATGCGGTAATGACAATTGGAGCATCAGGTTTTGTTTTTGGTTTTAGTCAATGAATGAATTGGGATCTCATGCTAGTCTGTTTTTTTGTATTGTTTACAGGAGAGCGAGAACCCTATGAAGAGCACTACGTTGGCTGAACAAGTTGATGAGTATGTAGATATTGGGGATGAGATGCCAACAGCCACTTACCAGTCAATGGAGATCGAGAAGGATGCTGAAGTTGCAAGTCGCTCCAGTGGTTCTGGCAGTGGCTCCTCATCGTCCAGTGGTTCTGGTAGTGGCTCCTCATCGTCCAGTGGTATGATCAACCACCTTTCGTACTTAGGAAAAAAAAAATCCTACTTCCTCATGAACTGAGTTTTGACAAAAATGATTTGCCTTCTTTTACAGGTTCGGAGTCTGGGAGCTCAGGGGACAGTGCCTCAGGAGCTGGGAATGCTCACTCTTTGGCTTAGGGGAGGTCGTTGTAACCATAGGGAATTCAAGGGTTTCGATGGTGTGAGTTCTTGTTCTTGAGTGATTTGAGTAGAGTTAGAGGAATTGTAGGTATTCTGTAAACTGTTTTTCTGAGATGTGGGTGTCTGCTTCGGTTTAGTAGTTAACGCAGTTAGTAGATAACAGATGGGGCTTTGTGAGTATCAGATGGCACAGCTGGAGACATGTGTATATAAGTTTAAGGTGGAAGCTGGATGGTACGGGGGGCCTTTATAGTAGATTAGTAGTTGAACCGGCCTAATGATTATGAAGGTGGCTAGACCTAGTGTCTGTTATTTGTAGTACGGTTGTTCTGGTGCAGCTCTCTTTATGGAGTTGATTATCGATGAGTTGTGCATGTCATTAAGTATGGTATTAAAAGTAACAACACAGTATCTTTGTATGGTGATGACTATGATTAAGTTATTCATCATTTTGGACAGACCAGCAGTGAGATAAGTTTCAGTGGACTTGCAGATCTGTGTTGGTCTCTGCCTTCTTTGTGAAAATTATCCCCCTCAGATATCAACAAATTCATGTTCTGCTTTATTGTCCAACACAAAGCGGTGAATTTGTCTGTTATTGTTTGGTAACTTCAGAATTTCTGGTCTGCTGTAAGAATTTCAGGAAGCTTTTCCAGGCGTTAAAATGCCAGTAAAATGTGCAGATGCACTGTTGGAATTTCTGCTGAATTAGTTGTGCAGCAAGTGCTTTTCACTGATCAATGCAATTCCATTAATTACAAAGGGATGAGGCGCAAATTGTTTTCACTGATCCAAGCAACAACATTGCTTAAAAAGGATGAGGTGCAAATTGGAACGAAGAGCTGCTGCTCTTATCTTCTCTAAGTATTCCTTGAGCTCTCAGTTTGCATGATGAGATGCATAACTGTGAACAAAATAATTTATTTTTGAAGGGATGTGAACAAAATAATTAGCATTCAGCAATATGAACCCGTGAGGACAAGGTTCATAAGGAAAAAAAAGCACTTAGTAGGATCTGGCACGAGACACCGAGGGATGTAAAACCTGAAGTTAACATGATTAACGGTACAGGCATATACCTTGGAAGGCAACAGAATGAAACCACCACACAGTAATCAGTTTACATATTCCCCATCAATTTCGACCCTTGGCTTGCTTGTTGATGTTGCTAGCATTCTGCATCGCTCAGTTAGCTCCTCGGTGCAACTGCAGCCGATCTCCAGTTCTTCCAGCGAGGGTGGGAGGCCCTTTTCTGGCAGCCTTGAGATACCGGGGCAATCAAAGATCTCCAACCTCTTGAGGGAGGAAAGGCTGTGCAGACCCACAGGAAGATCTGCGAGGTCGCGGCAATTCTCAAATCGGAGCTCCTGCAGGGACGTGAGGAGCTGGAGCGCACTCTCTTGCTCACCAGTTAATCTCGTCACTTCCTTCGCAGAATCGCAAAACTCTCGGAGTTCCAAGTGTTCGCGTGTGTTCGTGTTCCTGGGCGTTCCGGGTCGTCTTCCTCAGCTCCGGCGAGGGAGAGCAGCTCCTGCGGGTGGAGCTACCGGCCTCGGATCGGACACGGCGGCCACGCCGGCGGCTGGCCTCCCCGGCGCGCAGCCCCACAGAGGCCTTCTCCTCCCCTCCCGCGGAGTGCAGGCGCGTCACTCCGGCGCAGGCGCGCAGCGGCTCGCCCGGGCGCTCGACCCACTAGCCGTTGCCCCCCGTCATTCCCGCGATGCGAAGCCGCCATGCCCATGAATCGATAGCAAGGCAAGCGACGCAGACCGCTCGCAGCCACCGCCCGCGGAGGAGAAAGACGACGGGCGAGGGAGGGGTGGACGGGTCGGCCACCTGCGGCTTGGCCGCTCCGCCGTGCGAGCGAGGGGCGGACGGGCTGGCCGCCGGTGGCTTGGCCGGCGCGCGAGGGAGGGGCGGACGGGCGGGCTGCCGGCGGCTTAGCCGGCGCGCGAGGGAGGGGCGGACGGGCCGGCCGCCTGCAGCGTGGCCGGAGCTCCCTGCCCGAGGCGCGAGCGAGGGGCGGACAGGGCGGCCTACGGCTTGGCCGGCGCTTCCTATCCGGCGTGCGAGGAAGGGGCGGACGGGCTAGCCTGCGGGGCGGGCCCTGCGTGGCACGCGAGGGAGGGGCGGACTGGCCTGGTCACCATGGCCGGTGCTCTCGCTCATGCAGCTCGAGTCTAGGCGTAGGAAGGAGGGGCTTCGGCCGTCAGGCGGACGCGAGAGGCGAGGGGGAGGATGGCTCGGCCTGCCGTGGTTGGAGAAGACAGAGCGGGCGGCGGTGCTCCGGCGGCAAACTCGGCCGCTTGGAGCCGGGTGCAGTGCCGGTAAAAGACTGGCAGGGGTAGGAAGGTCAATTCCTGTAGTTTTCTGTTAAAATACAATATTATAATGCGTTCAGTGTTCTGCAGCAAATTTGCAGCAAATTACCAGTTGAGTAGAGTTTTTCAACAAAAATATCATATTTTGTAGTGGTTTGGGGAAAAACCACCTTTCAACGGTATCTGCTAACCAATTTCCAGTTCAGCGCACAGCTGATCGCGCCCCTGACTTGACAGGCCCTCTAGATAATGAGATAAGCTAGGGCAGCCGAATACGCGCAAATACCTGAGACCTCTGAGGGACAAGTCCTCTAGCGCGGCCGCGGCAAGCGATTCACAATTCTCAATCACCAATTCTTCCAGTGCTGTGCAGGAACGCAGCCGTACCGATTTCAGCCTTGGGTTGCCCTGCAGTTTTAATTTCCGGAGGCTGGTGAAATTCCCCTCTAGCGTGGTGAGTGATCCACAATCTTGGATCGTCAAGTCTTCCAGTGCTGTACAGGAATACAGCTGTAGTGACTCCAACCCTGAGTTGTCGCTCAGCACTAATTTCTTGAGGCACGTGAAATTCCCCTCCAGTGCGGTGTGTGATCCACAATATTGGATTGTCAAGCCTTCCAGTGCTGTACAGGAATACAGCTGTAGCGACTCCAACCCTGAGTTGTCGCTCAGCACTAATTTCTTGAGGCACGTGAAATTCCCCTCCAGTGCGGTGAGTGATCCACAATATTGGATTGTCAAGCCTTCCAGTGCTGTACAGGAATACAGCTGTAGCGACTCCAACCCTGAGTTGTAGTGCAGCACTAATTCCTTGAGGCAGGTGAAATTCCCCTCCAGTGCAGCGAGCGATTGACAACGATCAACCACCAATTCCTCCAGTGCAGCGCAGGAACGCAGCTGTAGCAATTCCAAATTTGGGCTCCAGTCTATTTTTAACTTTTTGAAGCAGTTGCCATCTTCTAGGAAGCAGGGCTGCAGCGTTTCTGGGGAATTGTCAATCTCAAGTTTAACAAGTGAAAGCGGGAGAAGCCATCTTCCGTTTCGCTGATCATTGTTTTCGTATTTGTGCACCAAAGATGGGATCAGCTTAGGGCATCCCGTAATCCTTAGCTCCTCAAGGGAGGTGAATCGAGAGAAGCCATCCTTGTCCCCCTGAAATGTTAGCTCACCGCACAACGAAATAATCAATTTCTTGAGAGACGGGATGAGATTTGACGGAATGCGCAGGAGTCCCTCTGGTGTTGAGCTTGTCGATGAAGCCCGTGGAGTCGAGGTGTGTTTTAATGAACGGCTCTCTGTCTCTTCCATCAACAGCCATGATATCTGGTTACAATCCACCAATATCAATTCCTCTAGGGCCGGTGCATGTTGCAGCATCACAGATAGCCACTTCCCAGTTACTCCACATAAACGAATCTGGAGATGCTTGAGAGATGGGAGGGCATCGAAGTTCGCGTCTGCCATGTCTTCACGTGCATGCTCTGACAGAACATCTGGAGAGAAAAGGTCCAGGCAACTAACTAGTAGCAAGCTAGTTATGGCCCTGAGATGATGGAATGACGAAAAATTGTCGTCCAGTTTTGTTGGCTTATCATGACTTCCGGAAAAAATATCCCATCCACAGTAACCATACCCCCTAATTATCAATTCTCCGTTGGTTGATCCGTTCATCTCTGGAAGTGTTGAAACTCCTGCGATGGATAGTCTACAGACACGACTTGAAGGTGGTAGAGCATGTGATACTGTTAAATTAGGACAGAGACGGATGGTAAGCTCGCTAAGACCGGACAACCATGACTTTTGCTCAATTATGATTTTTGCACAGCTCTCAAACAGAGGAAATACCTTCAATGCACCACATCTCGCAATGGTCAGCACTCTTAAGCTCGAGTTCAAGTCCCTCACAGAATTGCAGGAGCAACCCTCCAGCTCTGGCATCTCAGTCAACACCAGCTCCTCCAATGAAGGAACTGTTACTTGCCTTACTTTCCGCATATTTCTTAACTTCAGCTTAGTAAGGAGTGGAAGCCTTTCTAGTGAGGGAAGTACTTGTAATTCTCTACAATCCTCTAAATGAAGTGTCTGCAAACAGGTAACTGAGACACTTCTAACAAGCCACTCTGGAGAGGTAGTACTCCCATAACCACAAATCTGAAGATGCTTTAGGTTCTGATGTGGTTCAAGACCCTCAAGCACTTCTTTGTGTGTCCCTTTTTGTACTACCTGGAAAGAAGGCTCAGAGGTCATGTTTATTAAATATTCATCGAGTGACAGAGTCCCCCATGACAAGTGCAACTTTTCCAAGCGACTTTTCTCTCTCAGATTTGCTCCATATGCCTCCTCTCTAGTTATAACCTTTTCAAGTTGAGAAACACCAAGCTGAGCAAGCTCACTCATGGATTGAAGCTGTGCTATCCCAAAGCTGGTGCAATTATCAACTTTAAAGTCATGTAGTTCCTGAAGAGTTGTCATTTTACCAATGCTATTGATTGAAGAGTACACTGCCTTTGACGCAACAAGATGGCGTAGACTGATAAGATTATTCATACTATTAGGAACAGTAGAATATCTATCCAAGCCTATATCTAATACTTGAAGATGGTAGAATTTGCTCAGAGCTTCAGGCAAAACTTCATTGTCCTCTTTTGTCCTTAGTTTTAGATATCGAACATGAGTAGAATTCACCAAATTGCATGCAGAATAACCAAAATTAGCATATGTTGCAGAAATTTGCAGTACCCGTAGATTCTGTGCATTCTGGAATATGCCTTGTAAGGATTCGAGGAAGAAGTCGTCATACTTCCCAATTAAGACCAGTGTCCTCAATTTTCTCATTGAATTAACTACTCGTCGCGATTTTTCTTCAAACCTCTCATTACGAAGTATGTTCCCATGTTGATCTTCATGGTATGCAGAGTCAGTTAGAATTGACAAATGACGTATAGTTGGGAGTACTTCTCTGCATGCTAGATCATCTATAGCTGCACATTCAGTTCCTGAAACCAGCCTTGCAAAGTCATGCATAAGAGGAGGCATAACATAGAATGTTTGATCACCTAGAGTGGGATCTAGAGTTTCAACTTGCTTAAAGAAGCCAGAGTTCAGCAAATCAGTGAGATAGTTCTGCCCTATCTCCTCCAATCTCTTAGTCCAATGGCTACATTTCACAAATCCCTGTGAGATCCAAATACAGACCAGCTGATCGCTAAGAAACTGATGATTATTGGGGAATATAGAACAATACGAGAAGCATTGTTGTAAACAGTACGGCAGCTCATCGTAGCTAAGTTTCAAAGAATGCATGATGCCTCCATTGAGTTGCAGGGATTTCCATTTTTCATTCTTTAGAATGTTACTCCAATGGTCAATTGTAAGCTGCTCTCTTAAAAGCATCCCTGTAGTTTCTGCTGCTAATGGGTTACCCTGTAACCTCTCTGCTATTTCTTGACCGATGGTCGTTAGACTTGGGTGCTCTTTGTAATTTTCATCACCAAATGCACATGTTTCAAACAGCAGCCAGAAATCGTCATTCTGCAAACTACCTAACTCGATGGGTTGGACTGTGCCTATCCTTTTTGCAATAGACAATTTTCTAGTAGTCACAATAATCACATTACCCTTCGCATTGTCAGAACTCAAAGGGGCTAACAGTTTATTCCATTGGGAATCAACGATGTCGTCCCAGACATCATCCAAAATAAGTAGAGTCCTCTTTGATGTGACATGAGTCACCAAGATCTCCTGAAGTTTAGCCAAGCTGCTTATACCTACACACTTTTCATGAGAAACAAAGTCCAGCATCTCCATTGTAAGTCTCACTTCGTCGAAGTTGCTAGACACCCAAATCCATATCCTGTAATCAAACAGGCTTTTCACAGTTGGTTCATTGTATATGATTTGAGCGAGTGCTGTCTTCCCAATACCTCCGATGCCTACAATAGGAAGAACAATCACACTGTCAGGCTTGTCTCCTCTCATATGCTGTATGATGGAGTTCTTCTCATCAACTCTCCCGTACATTTTGCGTTGAACAAGACTTGACGTTCTTCGGCATGGATCTGCAGCTGTATTCTGACAGAGATTCCAACTTGAAACAGAGCCCGATCCATGTAGCTTCTGAACCTCACTGATAGCCTTTTCTAACTGATGAGTCGCTTGTTGGATTCTGTTGCAAATTTCTGCCTTGTCCCAGAGGAGTGTGTTTTCTGCAATGTTATGTTCTAACACCTCATCACTTCTCATTCGTTTTCTCCTATCTGAATCATGAGACGAAATGCTGGCGCCATTTTGTGCACCAAGGTCAGCACTACAGGAGCAAAGGGAATCATATGGACTGGTTATTACAAGTTTATAGCTGCATTTCAGAACTATATCTAGCATAATTTGAATAAAATACATATCGTTTTTTTTCATATCCTAAGGTGCTGTTTTGGAACGTTGCAAGTTCATTATTTTTGTTCACTAGTAGTCATCATTTGATATTGCAAAACTGCGCCAGTGCAGGGATGTGGATTCTGCAAGCAGAGATCCTCGAGATAAGTAGTACCTTGAAGGTATTGGCGCTTGTTCAATTGCAGCACGTTTTCTCTTGCAATTCTCACTCTTGAGATGATTGTGCAGAACTGATGTCCCTTTAGTAGTCTCGCATCTAACCACCGTGTGACAGTAAGTACACTGAGCTTTCAGAGGCTTTCCGTCAGCGTCGTCTTCTGTTATGCTGAATTCCTCCCATGCCTTGGACCGTTTCTTCCGGTCGTTTCTATTCGGTACGCCAGGGTTGTCCCTCGATCCATCAACTAGTTGTGATCCACCAGTTGCATCCGTTCCTTGAGACTGATTATCCAAAGCAATCGTACCTGAGGCAGAACAAAATGGAAACAGCATGGGAAAATTAATGGCGTCAGCTTAAGAGCTTTTTTACTATCATCGTACAAGCATCGATGCGCAGAGAATACAGACATATACCTCCCTGGACCTGGTGCTGGAGCCTGTAGTAGTCGAGCTCGTCGACCATGTCATCGGCGTCGTAGAGCAGCTCCTTGAGGCGACCGAGCGACCGGGCCAGCGGCCTATTCTCGGCCGCCCTCCCCTTCACGGCAGCGATCACCGCCTCCACCCTCTCGATCTCGGACTTGAGCCTCTCGGTGTCGTCGGCGACCCCAACCTGGCGAATCCACGCCTCCATCTCGCCGGCGAAGAGGACCTCCAGGATGGTCTGTGCCAGCCAGAGAACGGCGGCCACCACATGAGGGTCTACCACCTCCATCGTTTCGGCGACGGAAACAGCGCTGGAGCAAAAGCGAAGCGAAAGTGAAACAGGGGAGGTGTTGAGGGGAGGGAGAAGCAATACTGCACTTGGCTAGGGTCGCGCAGCCATGGGAATTGGGAAGTGAGGGGGAAAGTGCAGTGCGGGTGTGAACGCACAGGCCGCGGGATCCCAGCTCCGAGAAAAGTCGTGGAAAAAAGTGGCTGTACTGTAGGATGGGAGTGCTGGTCGCTGGACGCTGGTAGAGCACCCGAAATTCCCTGTTGCCGAAGTTCACCTTTTGTTTTCCAAAAAGAAAAGGAGAGAATAAGTTCACCCTTTCTGCGCAGCTAAGGGCGCCTGCGTCTGTAATCAGTCAGGTAAATATAAATGAGTTTAACCATCTATGGGTAGTATCCATATTGCCATATTATTAAAATATCATCAATAGAAACTACACTCTACGATCCATAATATTTTTTATACGGATTCCTATTAAACTCTCTCTCTTCTTAACCTATCATATTTATTCTCTATTTATTAGAAAGATAACACCTCACTCCTAATGCACAACTTGATAGTGATACTGTCTAGTGTATAGATTCTAACTGGATTCTGCATGAGACCCGGTTTCTTCCCTTCTCCATTCTATCTCTCATTTCTTACGGTGCCATATAAGATAAAAATACTATGTAGTAATATAATTAATACTATGGAAATCATCCCACATAGAGGATTGGTTAATTACTTTTATAACCTACTAGTAGCTGTTTTGTACCATTGTACTCTATATCAGTGCCCTACTGCCCTCTCATTTGCGCTTCCTACGTTTCCTCATTGAAGCATCGAGATGGACCTTTTGCCTTTCCTTTTGTTGGGCACGTCATTTCCATTCATGGAATTTAATCGCTCTTCCAAATATAAAGGGTACAATGACAGATAAATCCAGGACTTAAACAGAAAGCCGCATGGTCCGGCAGCCATCTCCCGTCAGTAACCTCAGGAGTCAGACAGAGGGAGGCAGATGCCTGCTTTAATTAAGTATCACAGACCGACAGATGGCAAATGATTATAACAACTAAAACACGTTTAATCCGAGACCGAAACCGCACTAAAGATCGGTTCACCAAGAAGGTGTGCAGTTCACGATTCGATACCGACATGTCCGTAACAAAACCCTAAGGCGACGTGGATGTGTGGGATCATCTCGACTTTGTAACAATAAAACCTTCTATGCATGGAAATATATAGCACGATTATGCTCTCTACAAAATGGCAAAACCTTGCCAATGCAAGCATATGAATTCTGCATGTATCCTCAAGCTAGATAATAGTGAAAATAATCTACCTGTTTTATTTGGAGGCTAATATGGGGTATAAAATAGTGAAAATATTTGTTACATTTGTAAGCAGCTCGCTTGCTCTGCTTTATGAACTTGAGCTGAAAGATGTGTGCCTGCTACTACGCTGAGACTTTGTGCGTTTTCTCTTCTCTAGTTGTGTAGTTATATTTCTCTGAGTAGTCTGGTGCAGTTACCTTGATTTTGTGCCTATTTCCTCGCATATACAAAGAGATCAAGTTTTACCTAAGTTGTTATAGTTTTTAGCTTTTTATGAGAGATTTTGTGCCTTTTTTCTCTTAGTGGTACCGTGTTGCTCTGCTTTTGCCCTGCTTTCAGAGAGAGATGGAAACACACGGAAGGCGAACCATAGCCGCATGACAACCCAGAAGTTTTCTTTTTCGTTAACAACATGTGCCGCTGTATTATACAGCATAATAGCCTAAACCTCACACACAGACCAGGGTACCAATGGAAGCACATCAAACCTGACGCTCACACAAGAATCTGAATTTGTGCACTTCAACAAAAGTACGTGAAATACAACAGGGTCCGCAAGACTGCAACTAGCTACTATTTCAAGATGACAAAACCTCCAAGCCCAGCCACAAGGACAATGGGCAAAATGGAAATCCAAAGGATCGCCATCCCGATGGCGCGCCGCCGAGTCAGGTTTCCGGACACGTAGAATCCAGCAGAAGCCTCGACGAATCCAAAGATTACTACGGCAATGAGGGTGCCGTAGTACAGGTACAAGGGCGCCTTCCCATGACCAACGAAAATACCTGACGGTGACTTGAAGACGGCGAGCGCGAGCGCCGCCGCAGCTTGAGCGATGCCGCTCGTGATCAGCGCCGCCGGCAGCTTGTCCACGGTGCGGCATGCCTCCGAGATCAAGCCCACAACCTTGATTAGCACCGCCGTGAATTCCATCTATGATATCTCTACTGACTACTGGTGTGTGTCGAAGAAGTGGTTGGAGCTTGGGCAATGGTGGTGGGGGATGTCGGGAGCTTGGTTTTGCATCTGAAAATGAATACCATGCTTGAATATATAGCCAACGCAGCCACGCGGCAAAAGATATTCCTGCTTGACTTTGACATGCCTTTTGAAACCTCAAACCGAAACCGAGGAACCGAACCGAACCGAAAAACCGAGCATCTCGGTTTCCCGCGCCGGTGCTTGTCGTGAGAGCGACTGATGACCAACATGACCATATGAGCACTGCTGCTGTCATCTTCAGGGAGCATGTGCCCTCACACTTCATTAAGCTGCTGTTCAACGGATGTTCGTTCCTTTCTTCGCTAAACAGGCAATATTTTGCCACTTGCCGCCCAATTAAGGACTGAGTACTCGTGATTCCCCATCACAGAAGTTCTGCTTTCTGCACAGTTTGGGGCATCTGTCTCCGAAGCAAAAAGCCTGATTATTGTGGAGTTCATACATACAGTAAACACAATTGACCTCCCATATACAGTAAACCCTGTACCTGACAGTTAATTATTGTACTGTAGAAGGTTGTGCTAGTAGATTGTCCATCTTACTGAGAAAAGTTCACAGCAGTAGCTGCCCTATTTGTATGCTCCCTTGAACTTGATCTTTTGCTAGCTTCTTTAGATTTCCTCCTCTGAGAGTTGAGATTGAGACCATTTACGTCTTTTTTCTGCTGGTCACGTCAGTTTCGATCATGGGAATACAATAACTTTCAAAAATTAAGGGTACTATGCTGGCACGTATAACAACCGAAAAAACCGAAGACTTAACCAAAATCCGAACAGTGTCTTCATCCTTTCCGCGTCAGAGACCCCTGCGGTCAAAGGGAGGCCAGATACTTGCATCACGTGTGTAACACAGACGGCGACGTGATTAGAACATCCTTAATCCGAGACTTAAACCGCACCAAGGCACGCTTTTCCTTGCGTGGATATTCGGCGACAAAATTAACGCTTCAGGGTTGCCACCCTGATCCACACGTTAGTGGCACAAAGAGGACCCAACTTGTCAGTAAGAGAAGGGTGTTTGTGATAAATCTGAAATGATGTCCGTAACCATAGCTCAGTCGCTGGCAACCGCAGCTCAGTTACTTAAAAAGAAAAAAGAAACAATGGCCGTCATGCACCTCATTTGCAACTTGCAAGCCCCGGCCATTTTCTCTTCTGAGTAGGCGCGCCATTTTCTCTCTCGAGTAGTTGGCGTATCTGATCGTACATAGCACACCGGCATCCATCAGCAGAAGCAACATGGTGTTGTGTTGTGCTGCAAGCCTGCAATTTCCAATTCTTGTATGGCATACAGCCCAGCGGCGAGGATGTACGGAGACACCCAAATGTCTGTTCATTTACCCCAATGGGAGGTGAGGATGTACGAAACATCAGCAGACTCTTCCAAGGCTACATACCAACAGTCAACACAGTATCCTGACATTGATGAAATTAATACGTCCCAAATCAAAGAGCTCTTTTACGACTTACTGCTGTCTGAAAAGAACTCCTGTATAAACATCGTACGGTCAACATTTATTCTATACTACTGAAATGTTGATTAGCGGTATGTGATAGTATAGCTAGGTAGTACAGATAGGATAAAGGTAGTATAGAAAAGTTATTATCCGTATTTCTTTTTAATTAACATTCTCTTTTCATAATCGTCCCTTCATTTCTCCCGTCGCCGCCGGTTGCCGCCGTGAAGTCGGCCCTGCACACCGCCGCCTCTCGCTGCCGGGGATTCGGATTGGGCCCTCGTTCGGCGCTCGACTCCTTGGCGGCGGCGGGCCCCGCGAACCGTGGCCTCCAGCAGGAATGGCGGCGCTCGGCTCACGGATCCGTGTCTTCCAGCGGGGATGGCGGCGGCCGGATCTGAGGAGCGCACGGGAGGGATGACGACTCCCTCTCGCGGGGCTGCAATGGGGGCCAGGCCGATGGCCTTGGCGCCGCTGCCGCCGGCCCTCGAGGTGGGCTGCCTGCGTGCCGCGTTTAGGAGGTGGCGGCGGCCGGATCAGACGGGCGCGCGGGAGGGACAACCACTCCCCAGGCGCATTGGCGTGCTAGGTCGGCGGACCCGCGCGCGGTGGTGGCCTGGAGGCCAGGCCGATGGCCTTGGCGCAGCTGGCCCCTGCTTGCTGCTTGCGGGATGGACCGGGGCCCTTACCTCCGTCAGACCGTCACCTGCCCCTTCAGGCCAAGGTGAGCATTTTTTGCACTTGAAACTGAACATGTGATTGGCGTATAGAAGTACAATAATGGATTACTGATGTAGTTCTCGTCTGCAAGAGGTATTTCCTGTCAGATATATAATGCAGAGGTCATAGGATCTTGTAATGTTAGTAGTGTTGAGCCATCATCCATCTCTTTCTATTTTTTAGATTTCCATGATCAAGAGGCTGGACAATGGCATATATGGCTAGTTGTCCTTTGTAAATGTATTGTAGCTATAGTAGCGCATTCGTGTGGAAATTCCTCACTTTTGCTCAGTTTTGTAGCTATAGTAGCGCATTGTTTCCAATAGAATCCATTGCAACGTCGTGCATAAGGTCATGGATCGTACAAGTAACTCTGCAGTGCTTTGTATGATTAAACTGAAATGGGATTCCCTTCACGTCCTGAAAAAATGATCTTGCTGCCAACTCAACGGAAATATTTTTACCAATAATTTCAGGACCTTCTCCTTGTTTCTCTAGGATAAAACCATTGGCCATCCATAATAGTATCAGCATTTCCACATCAATCTCATAATCCTTTGGAAACATAGCACTGCCTCATATGTGATGGCAAGCCATTGTAATCTGTGATCTGCAGCAGGCATGATGATCTCAATTGCTCTAGTGTAAGCATCTAGACCCTCAAGGTATGTTTCGGTGATTAATGACAACCATTATTGTGACTAATGAGTTTGTGCAGCTTTATAGATCATTATCGCTCATTTGGTTATATGTCAAAAGAGGCCCCTAATTCACTTTATTCAAAAGGCGATCTCGGCATTCAACTCAATAATATGTCAAGACTAAGGATCTTTCTAGTCCTAAGTATCATAAGGTTGAGAAGGACACTTAGGTTAGTATAGGTTTTATAGTTTTGTAGTGATCGCACTATAAAGAGGGGTTTAGGCTTAGTAACTTGAGCATGGACATGGTCATTCGAAAATGGATGCACACAATGGTCACTCAGGTTTCTAGAAGCTCAAATAAGTGGTTCTCAACTTATATCTCAAGAATATTTGGATTTCATTCAAGACTCAAATCAGAAAAAGGAAATCAGGAAAAATCCTTAACACCGGTTTAACCGACGATTAAACTTTTCTATACGTCGGTTAAACAAAGTCAGCAGAGTCTGGACAAGTCCATACACCGGTTAAACCGACGATATTTGAAATAGGACGTCGGTGCAGTTGTCCAGAGACTTCGTTTTTCAGTTGATCAGTGGACAACTACACTCACCTGTTAAACCGACGTTATTTGAAATTGGACGTCGGTGCAGTTGTCCAGAGACTTGGTTTTTCAGTTGATCGATGGATGACTACATTCACCGGTTAAACCGATGATACAACGGTTAATCTGCCCAAGCTGTAACGGCTAGTTTTCAGAAGGGGTAGTTTACATTCACCGGTTAAACCGACGATAACTATTGGAGCGACGTCGGATTAACCGGCGCTACGCAGTTTTCTGGCAGCTTTTTCTCCAACGGCTCTATTCGTGTGAGCTGCCTATATATTCCCCTCCAATGGGTCATTTTACCACTCTTGATACCAGGCAACATCCAAACCCTCATACTATAGTCAAGAGCCACTTTGAACTTCATCATTTCACACACTTGTTCATTCAATCATTCAAGAAGCAAGATTAAGGACTTGAGTAGAGAGAAGCTTGTGTGCATCCGTTCTTGGTGATCGGTTCTTGCTCAAGTGAAAGACCTTAGCTTGTTACTCTTGGTGATTGGCATCACCTAGGCGATCTTGGTGATCGAGGTGATTCTCGCGGAGCTTGCCAAGAATTGTGGGAGCCCGGAAAAGAAGATTGTACGTGGCTTGATCTCCACCACACCGGGATGGTGAACGGAGACTCTTAGTGAGCGCCCTCGTCTTGGTGACTTGGGAGGTGACAATACTCTTTGTGAGTGTCACAACGTGGATTAGGGGTGTGTACCAACACATCGATACCACGGGAAAAATCCGGTTGTCTCTTGTCCACTTTACTTATTCAAGCATTATCTTTCTTGTAATATTTTCATGTGCTTGATAAAGGGATCATTCTTTGCTCTACCTTGCTAGGCTTTATCTCTTTTTATCTTTCCTAGCTTGCGTAGGTAGTTTAGTTACCCGGTTGGTGAATTGGTGCCTTTCTAGTTTTGCATAGGTTAAGATTGCTTTATCTTGTTTTAGAAATTGAAAAAGGCCCAATTCACCCCCCCTCTTGGTCCATCGATCCTTTCAATTGGTATCAGAGCCTCGTTGCTCATTTGGATCATTAGGCTTCACCGCCTAGAGCTATGGCCAAGATGAGTGGTTCGCCGCCTCACTTCGAGGGCAAGAACTTTGCCTATTGGAAAGTTCGCATGGCCGCATACCTTGATGCGATTGCCCCCGAAGTGTGGTCGGCAACTAAAGTCGGGTTCACCGGAGCTCCCACCCCCGAACAATTAAAATGGAATGCTAAAGCTAGAAATGCAATTTTTGAAGCTATTAGTGAGGAGGTCTTTGCTAGAGTAAATGGCATGGACCTAACAAGTGATATTTGGAAGGAGCTCATTGAAATTCATGAAGGTTCTATCAAAATTCGTGAGCAAAAATATCACTTGTTTAGAGCTAAGTATGATTCCTTTAAAATGCTAGCTCATGAAAATTGCAATGATATGTATTCTCGCTTGAATGTCATTGTCAAGGACATTAATGCACTTGAAATATCCAAAATTGACAGTGCATCCATCAATCGCAAGATCCTCATGCTCCTCCCGAAGCCCAAGTATAACATCATCAATGCTATGCTTCAAAAGGAGGACCTTGACACAATGAAAGTAGGAGAACTTGTGGGGGAAATTCACGCTCATGAAATGAGCATTTTTGGTATGTCCGAAGAGCCAACTTCAAGCAAATCAATTGCTCTAAAGACCAAGACAAACAAATCCCGCAAGCTCAAGATGATCAAGCAAGATTCAAGCTCAAGCAATGAAGAAGATGATCGTCATGAAAGCTCATCCGATGTTGAAGATGATGGAGAACTTGCTCTCATGATGAGAAAGTTCACACGCTTGAATGAGAAGATCAATAAGAAGGGTTTCAACTTTGACTCCAAGAAGGGAATGTTCCGGCCAATGGATGTCAAGAACAAAATTTGCTACAATTGTGGCGAAAAAGGGCACATCCGTCCAAATTGCCCCAAGCCGGATAAAAGAAACAAGGACAACAAGAGCAAGCATCGCCATGATTCAAGCGATGATGAAGAAGAGGAAAGAAAGAACAAAAACAAGAGATTTGGGAAGAAAAAGACCCATGACAAGAAGACCAAGCTCTTCCCAAAGAAGAAAGGGCACACCAAGAAAAGTTTCTTGGTGGAAAAATAAGAGTGGGTGACCGATGTCTCATCAAGCGAAGACTCAAGTGATGAAGAAGACATTGTCACCATCGCCCTCACCAATGAAGAACCACCTCTACCTCCGCCTCCTATGTGCCTCATGGCAAAAGGTAACACCAAGGTATGTGAGGTAGATAGTGAAGATAATAGTGATGAAGAGCTTGATCCTAATGAATTCACAAACCTCATCAATGAGTATACATCCGTCATCAAGAGGGAAAAGGGCAAAGTCAAAATTCTTGAGAGCACTCATGCCAAGTTAGAGCTTGCCCACTCCGACTTACTTAGTAAGTACAATGACTTGCTCAAAAAGCACAATGAGTCACTTGTACTTGCTAAGCAAGTTGAAGAGAGCCACAAAAAGCTCAAACAAGAGCATAGGGAGTTGGCTCACAAGTATCAAGAACTTGAATTTGCCTATGAAGTTATTGACCCAAATCTTGAGAAATTTGCTCATGAAAAGGCCAACGCTTCTACTTCATGTGATGACCTACTCATTGATGCAAATGCCACTAATGTTGTGCCCAAGCTTGCCTCTTCTAGGGAAAAGGAATTGATGGATCAAGTGGCAAGCCTCAAGAGTAGTGTGGAGAAACTCTCAAGAGGAGAATACATCCACAAGGAGATTCTTTTCAACAATGCCCGTGACTATGGCAAGAGAGGTCTTGGTTCATTTCCGGAGCCAAACATGGCTACAACTCCTTCTCCGGAGATCAAGACAAGCTTCATCAAGGAAGTGGGCTCATATTGCCAACATTGCCAAGTCACCGGGCACCACACTAGGGAGTGCACTTTGCCATCACGTCCTCTTCCTAAATTACCCAAGAATTATTCATCAATGTTCCAAAATAACCATTTTCTCTTGAGTAAAGTGAAGGGCAAGGTGAAAGCCAAGTTCATTGGCAAAATTGCTAAGGAGTCGAAGAAGAAGCTCCCCAAGCAACTTTGGGTCCCAAAAGCTCTTGTCACACATGTGCAAGGCCCAAAGCTTGTTTGGGTTCCTAAAACTCAAAAATGAATTCTCATGTGTGTAGGTGAATTACAAAGCCGGTGGAAAACATTGGGTACTTGATAGCGGTTGCTCTTAACACATGACCGGCAATGATAGCATGTTCACCTCTCTTGAAGACCCCGGCGATCATGAACATGTCACTTATGGTGATAACTCAAAGGGGAAAGTTTTAGATTTGGGTAGAATTGCAATTTCAAAAGATTTATCCATCTCAAATGTTTTGTTTGTAGAAGCACTTAGTTTTAATCTCATTTCTATTGCACAATTATGTGATCTTGGACTAACGTGTGCCTTTGACAAGAATGGTGTTGTAGTGACTCATGAAAAAGACAAGTCATTAGTATTCACGGGGTTTAGGCATGGCAATATCTATTTGGTGGATTTCTCTTCAAAGCAAACAAGCACCATGACTTGCCTCTTCACCAAGTCGTCTCTTGGGTGGCTTTGGCATAGAAGAATTGCTCATATTGGCATGAGCAACCTCAAGAAAGCCCACATGAGAGGGATGATAACCGGCATAAAGGACGTCACTTTTGACAAGAACAAGCTATGCAAAGCATGTCAAGCCGGGAAACAAGTTGCAACACATCATCCTATCAAGACGATGTTGTCTACCTCCAAGCCGCTCGAGCTACTACACATGGATCTCTTTGGTCCAACTTCATACAAGAGCATTGGTGGTAACCTCTATTGCCTAGTAATTGTTGATGATTTTTCACGCTACACTTGGGTCATGTTTCTAGGCGATAAGGGTGAAACTCCGGAAATCTTCAAGACATTTGTAAGAAAAGCTCAAAGGGAATACAATTCCCCAATCGTGAAGATCCGGAGTGACAACGGCACCGAGTTCAAAAATATGAAAATTGAAGAATGGTGCGATGAAGAAGGAGTCAAACATGAGTTTTCCGCCACCTACACGCCTCAACAAAATGGAGTGGTGGAAAGAAAGAACAAGACACTCATCACCTAGCAAGAGCAATGTTGGATGATTATGTCACGTCCGAGAAGTTTTGGGCGGAAGCAATCAACACGGCGTGTCATGCATCCAACCGAGTGTATCCTCACCGACTCCTCAAGAAAACTCCATATGAGCTCATCACCGGGAGGAAACCAAATATATCATACTTTCGAGTCTTTGGTTGCAAATGTTTCATCTATAAGAAGAAAAGGCTCGGTAAGTTTGAAAGTAGATGTGATGAAGGTTTCTTTCTTGGTTATGCATCAAACTCTAAAGCATATAGAGTATTCAATCAAACCTCCGGGTTAGTTGAAGACACATGTGATGTGGAGTTTGATGAATCTAATGGCTCCCAAGAGGAGGTTGTTGGCTATGAAAATGTAGGGGATGAAGAGATTGAAGAAGCCTTAAAGAAGATGTCCATTGGGGATATCAAGCCGGAGGAGGTGCATGAAGACAATGATCAAGAGGGAGGAACTTCCTCATCTTTGCCAAACACCTCCACGGCACCCCAAGTGGATGAAGATCAAGATAAAGTTGATCCACTACCTCAAGAAAATATGTCAACGCCAACACCCCAAGTCCAAGAACAAGAAGAGCAAAATGTTCCACCACAAGCACAAGTCACTCATGATCCACCCCAATGTGACGCCCCGAGAAATTCACTTAATTAAATCATGCGCTAGAGTAATTCGTAAAAACGGCTCGACGTCAAAACCCCAACCCTAATCGGATCGCTGCCCCGTTCCGCATCGCTCGCGACCACCCGCCGTGATTAGCGCCGCCGCGACTCCTTTCTTTCTCTCCTCGCGCGAATACCGCGCGCGTGGCCGACCAGCCGCGGCTGCGGCCGCGATTGGCGCCGACGCGTTTTCTTTTCCCTCGCTGTTCCCCTCGCGCTGCGCGCTTCCCCGCGCGTGGCCGACCGGCCGCGGTCACCGCCGCGACCGGCGCTGGCACTTCTCCCTCCCCCTTCTTCTTTTCTCTCTTTCTCCCTATTTCTTTTCCTTTTCTTCCCTTTCCTTTTCTTTCTTTTCTCTTTTTCTTCCTTCCCTCCCTTTCCTTTTCTCCTTCTTTCCTTCCTGTTTTCCCCCCTTTTCCCCTGCTCCCGAGCTCCCGGCCTCGCCGCCCAGGCCGTGCGCCTGCGCCGCCCCGGCCGTGCCGCGCGCACGCGCCCGCCTGCGTGCTCCACGTGCCCCGCGTGGCCGCGCGCCACGCCGTGCGCCGCGCCGTGCCCGCGCCCCACTCTGGCCCGCCCCGCCGCACCGCACGCGCACGCGCCCGCCCCGACCCCGCGACGCCGCGCCGCCCGCTGCTGCCGCACCCGTTCCGACGCGTCGCCCGCTGCTGCCGCACACCGCCGCCATCCTGTACCCGCCCCGCACGCCGCGCCACGACAAGAGCAAACGGACGAACGCCATTACGGCGCCCCGCACCGCTCGCCGGCTCCCCCCTCACCGGCCATC
This sequence comes from Panicum hallii, assembly GCF_002211085.1. Taxonomy (NCBI): domain Eukaryota; kingdom Viridiplantae; phylum Streptophyta; class Magnoliopsida; order Poales; family Poaceae; genus Panicum; species Panicum hallii. The sequence goes on along the minus strand of NC_038048.1, from coordinate 44,505,282 downwards.
GCCGCTCACCGCCTCGGCCGCCTATAAAAGGGACCGAAGGGCACCCCCAACTCCCCACGAACGCCACCGCACGCCTAGCCCTCCGCCTGCCCGAGCCTAGCGCCGCCGCCGCGCCTCGCACGGCCGCCGCCCGCTGCCCTCCGTTGCCCCGTCTCCTCGCCGCGCCCCGAGCCGAAGTGAGTAGGGGAATCAACTCCCCTCCTCTCCCTCTCCCTTCCCCACCCAAACCCCGAGCCGCCGTGGAGCCCGGCCGCCGGAATCGGCCGGCGCAGAGGGCCCCCCCCCATTCCTCTGTTTCCCGTGAAGGGGGAAGAAGAAAGGGCATTTTGCCCATAACCCCCTGGCCTCCCCTGTATTTCCCCAAAGAAAACCCCCCCTTAGGAGCACCCCTATCCACCCATTATTTGCAAAAGAAACCTCGCCCTTTTCAATAATTCAAAATAAACCCTCCATTACACAAACCCATTTGTACTTGACATCCTTTAGCGTGCCCTGCGTATTTCTAGAATTTGCAAATAGGCCCTTGCCCCCTCCAGACACTTACGAATAAACCCCTCGAGCCCTGTTTAGCCACCCGAACCCCCTTTAGCTCATCATTTTATGTGCGAAACGACCTCCGATTGACCCGAAACTTTACCACTCCGTTTCTAGTATAGTTTTAGCCATGCCATTAAGAAATCACCCAAGGATACCACCCCTAACTCCGTAACTAAATTATTTCCGATTCAAGCCCAACGATAAAAGCTTTTAATTCTTTCGCTTGATTGCATGCCTGTTTGTTTGCGTCGTAGGATACGAAGTGAACGAAGGAGTTCCCGACTGCAACCAAGCAACCGAGGACCAGTCCTGCGACCCCGAACCCGAGGGACAGTGCTTCGATCAGGACCTCCCGCAAGGATTTGACGATGGCAAGTTCAATCTCGCCCTTTGATGCATGTTTCTGTCCTAGTTTTTATAAACACAACCCAGTGGCCTGTTTTATAAAATTGCATGGTTTTGCTTGCTGAAAACATGGTAGGATAGCCACCCTTGTTTGTGATAACCATACCTTGACCACCTGGTTTATAAAGAAAATGTGTGTGTATGGGAAGGGATAAAATGTGGTTTTGAAAGATGAGTCAGACGGGATGGATGGCATTTCTGTGTGATTTGCCGATTGGTGTGCCCGTACCTGTGTGGTTGGGCAAGGAAGGGAGATATCCATCTTGTCACCCCTAAGGACCGAGTTGATGTATCGTCTCACCTAGCTTCCTGTCGTGCAAACCACTTGACCGTTGTATGGGCAACGGCTTGGCCTAACCCCACTAGTTAGTCTGATAGCCATCAGGAGAGCTGGGAGCAACGGGTGATCAAGGAGACGGGATAAGCTCTGTGTGACTTATGCCCCGGTTAAACCTCGGTGATAGGTCGAATGACCCCTTGATAGATCCCGTGGTGGCTAGTCAGGTCTAGCTAAGGTGGGTAAGGGCTTTGATGGGATCTGCACCGGCACTAAGGTGTTCGTGCTGTGGTACCCCACCTGTGGGTAAAGTTGCACACCTCTGCAGAGTTTAAAATCTATTCGAATAGTCGTGCCCACGGTATTGGGCAAGTTATGGTGTGGTCACATAACTAGTGTTTCTCTCTGGGAATGGTTGAGCTGGCGTGAGTTGTTTGGAAAAGTGTCCGGCAGATGTGCTGTGTGCTACGGCGGACGGGGAGTCCGGTAGCGATTTAAAACTTGGATCCTGTGTGAATCCACATCGTGCGTTCATTGGTACTTGAAAACTTATGTAGAAAATGTTTTCCAAAACAAATCCTTGCACATAACCGAGATTTCCGCAAATAAACCCTAACTTCATCCTTGAATATTCCTGTGCATTTAATTCTGTTGTACCCCCCCGTGGGTGTGATTGGACTTGCTGAGTACGTTCGTACGCACCCCGTTCTTACTTTACAGTGGAAGATCCTGACTACATCCCCGAGGACGTCGAGTAGGGTCCCGTCCTGCACCCAGTCTTGCCTGTGGGTGAGGTCACCGTTGGAGCTCCGCATGGCGCAAGACTCTGATGATCCCCTTTTCGTAGTTAGTATAGTAGTATGGGTTTTTGTTGTAATCCTCGCGATAGTGGCGCTTCACTGCCCATTACCGCGGAGAGTTGTACGGTGATGTACCATCTGATGTAATAAAAGTGTTATCAGCCTCCTGGGACTGATAAAGTAACACTTTTAAGTCTTCCCTGATGAGGGGGACGCTTCACCCAACAAGCATCCACGCAAATACCGCTAGTGAAGCATGGTCGCATCTCCAAGGATCATCCAATTGGTCAAATCATTGGTAGTCCTTCCAAAGGAGTAAGAACTCACACTAAGTATGCTTCATTTTGCGAACATCACTCGTTTGTTTCTTGTATTGAACCCACTAGCATAGAGGAAGCACTTGAGGACTCGGATTGGGTGATGGCCATGCAAGAAGAGTTGAACAATTTCACCTGCAACGAAGTTTGGGTCCTCGAAGCTCCTCCGAAAGATAAGAACATCATCGGCACAAAGTGGGTCTTCCGAAACAAGCAAGATGAACATGGGGTGGTGGTGCGCAACAAGGCAAGACTTGTGGCAAAAGGGTTTTCTCAAGTTGAAGGTTTGGATTTTGGTGAAACTTTTGCTCCGGTCGCAAGACTTGAAGCTATCCGCATACTTCTTGCTTACTCTTCACATCATAACATTAAGTTATATCAAATGGATGTGAAAAGTGCATTCTTAAATGGCTTTATTAACGAACTTGTTTATGTTGAGCAACCTCCCGGGTTTGAAGATCCGAGGAATCCTAACCATGTTTATAGGTTGCACAAGACACTCTATGGGCTCAAACAAGCTCCAAGGGCTTGGTATGAGAGGCTTCGTGACTTCCTAATCATGTAAGGCTTCAAGATCGGGAGGGTGGACACCACTTTGTTCACAAAAGACGTCAACGGGGATCTTTTCATTTGTCAAATTTATGTTGACGATATTATCTTTGGCTCAACTAATGATTTACTAAGCCATGAGTTTGCTACCATGATGTCTAAGGAATTCGAGATGTCCATAATTGGCGAATTGACTTTCTTCCTTGGTTTTCAAGTCAAACAAATGAAGGAAGTGACATTCATCTATCAAGAAAATATACTAAAGATGTCTTGAAGAAGTTCAAGATGGATGAATGCAAGCCAATTAAGACACCTATGGCTACAAATGGGCATCTCGACTTGGATGTGGACGGTAAACCAGTTGATCAATCCCTCTATCGTTCTATGATAGGGTCTTTGCTTTACCTTACCGCATCTAGGCCCGATATAATGTTTAGTGTGTGCTTGTGTGCCCGTTTTCAAGCTAACCCTAAGGAATCACACCTTTCTGCTGTGAATAGGATCCTCCGGTATCTCAAGCACACTCCTAGCATAGGCTTGTGGTACCCCAAAGGCGCTAGCTTAGATCTCTTGGGATACTCGGATTCGGATTTTGCCGGAAGCCGTGTGGATCGCAAGAGTACCTCCGGGGGCTGCCACTTGCTTGGGCGTTCTCTAGTTTCTTGGTCGAGTAAGAAGCAAAATTCCGTGGCTTTGTCCACCGCGGAAGCGGAATATATAGCAGCCGGTGCATGTTGTGCACAAATTCTATATATGAAGCAAACCCTTTTGGACTTTGGTGTGAAACTAGGAAGAATACCACTCCTTTGTGACAATGAAAGTGCCGTAAAAATTGCCAAGAATCCGGTTCAACACTCTCGCACAAAGCACATTGATATTCGCCATCACTTCTTGCGTGATCACGAAGCCAAGGGGGACATTTCCCTTCAAGGTGTGAGATCCGAGGAGCAATTGGCGGATATTTTCACAAAATCTTTAGACGAGAGTACGTTTGTTAGGCTAAGGAATGAGCTTAATGTGTTAGATGCGGCAAACGTCATGTAAGTTGCCATGTCATATAGAAAAATGCATACATATAGGACTCTTGTCTAACCATGGTAAGATAGTGACGAACAAGGGTTTAGCTAGAGGTGGTGGTCCACTTATTTTCCTCTAGGCTTGTAGAAAGGCTCATCATGATGAAGCTTTCCGTGGGATCAAACTTGACAAGTAGAACTTAAATTCTCGCTATGCATTTCTTGTCATATAGATGTGCATTTCATGTTTACCTTTCCCTTGCATGTGTTTGTAGCTTGCATTATCACTGCATGCGTAAGGGTCACAAAGGAGATCACTTGATAAAAATGAGACTTGTTTTATATACAAGATCCTAATTTATGAAAAGTGAAAAGAGTAAAGTGTTAGGTGCGTTGTTGCCTAGTGAGCAAAGTCGTGATGAATATGAAGCTTTTTTTCTTCAATATTCCTACGACATAGCTCATACATTTTAATTTGGCGCTTTGTCTCTCTTGCGACTTCTCCTTGTTTTTAAAATTATTTAAGCTAGCAAGCTATCCTATTTATTTTGAGGGGTAAAGTCGCCTATGCAAGTCCATTAACTTGAGTTTATTTGAATTTTATAAGTTCATTGGACTTAGCATAGAAGAGTGAGTTGAGAGAGGGTTTTTGGCTTCACCGGTTAAACCGACGCTCAAAGGATCTTCACCCATCGGTTTAACCGGCGTTACAAAGTGTCAGCTTCAGCTCAGTCATTTCAGGCGTTCAACCGGTGTATACAAAGTTTGCATCATCGGATCAACCGGTGAACAGATCACAAATTTGACCTGAAAATCAGCTGTTATTTGCTTCGTTCAACCGACGAGTTCATTTGTGGAAGCATCGGTTCAACCGGCGTACAGATACAGATTTGGCAGAGTCCCTGGTAAACTACACCGACGCAATCAACCGGTGTTCAAAACCTAAGCGTCGGATCAACCGGCGATAAGAAAAACTGCGGGGTCCACATGTCATATTACTCTCCTGCCTGTTCGCCGCCGCCCGCTCATCTTCAGTTTTCACCGCCCCCTCACCTTCTCCCTCACCGCCGTCGCCTCCGCCACCGTGCTGCGCCACCGGCCGCCGTCCGCCGCCGTCCGCCGCCGTCCGCCGCCCGCGCAACCGCGCTGCCACCACCGTCCGCCGCGCGTGCAACCGCTCCGCTCACCGCCGTCTGTGCATTCCCGCGCGCCGCCTGCACTGCTGCCGCGCCGCCGCCATTCGCCGCCCGTGCGCCACTGCAGCAGCACCCTCAGCGCCACCGTGCCTTCTGCGCCGCACATGCGCAACCGCATTGCACCACCGCCGCCCGTACGCGCCGCCGCATTGCACCGCCACCACCGCAGCGCCGCCCGTACGTCACTGTGCCGGCCGTGCATCCTGTGTCGCCTGCACGCCAGCGCGTCGCCGCATCCTTGTTACTTCCAGCGTCGTGATGGGTCGTGACAAGAGGAAGGGTAAGGATGTTGTGGTCGAGGAGCCCGCTCGCAAGCGGACCCGCGCAACGAGAGAGGCCGAGAGGGCTGAGATGGTGGCTAAGGCCGCCGAGGAGCAGGCATCAGGCCGTGCTCGTCCGTTCGCCATCAGGGATACGCCAGCCAGAGGCAGAGGCAGAGGCAGAGGCAGAGGCATGGGCAGAGTCCGAGGTGCCAGGGCCACCAGAGCCACGACAGCAGCAGCAGCAGAGTCAGATCAGTCACATTCAGCGGCAGAGTCGGATTCAGATTCAGATACAGAGCAGTCCGAGCAGTCTCAGGGGCAGGATACACAGGGGTCACCGATTCCACGACGCTCTGGCCGCACTCGGCAGACGTCCGCAGCAGGTGACACTTCACCAGCGACCGAGCGTCGCACTGGACCGAGGACGCGAGGAGGTCACCAGCCACAGGAGCCTCGCAGGTCCACCGCAGCAGCAGCAGCTCGTCGAGCCGAGGCCCTAGCGGCCGAGCGCGCAGTGTTCCGGATGGACACTGTCGTGCGTCTGGAGCCAGGTGTGCTGCTCCAGAACTTGACCAAGGCCAATGCGGCAAAGGTCAAGAGGCTCAGGTGGAGTGTACAGGAGGAGGAGTGGTTCCCGGTGACACGTGACAGCAGGGTCGATCGTAGATTCTGGACACTTCTTCAGGCCAGTTTCTACGAGACCTATCAGAGGCGGGGCCATAGGATCTTCCCTCACAGAGTACTTGACTGGGTATCTTTGAGGACAGCTGTAGGGGGAGCCGATGTCAGGGAGCACTTTGCTCATTTCAGAGGACTGCCCAGGTTGCTTTCGATTGAGAGGAACAGATACATTGAGGACTGGGTACGAGTCTTTTATGCCACAGTATGGATTGCCCCAGAGCGCAGAGCAGTACATTTCATGTTTGGAGGCCAGGTCTTTGGTTTGTCCAGAGCGACACTTGCAGGGATTCTTGGAGTAGACCTAGTTGACGTCTCTCTGCACGAGATGGTCTATGGTGATGCAGATCCTCCACGCAGGGCTATGATTGGTGGGATTTCACCTTCACATGAGGCGATCTCTCAGTGTTTCCGCCAGCCATTCCCTGCTTCCTACGCCAGAGTTCCCAGTCTGCTGACCCCAGAGGCTTACGCAGTTCACATGGCACTTCGGAGGACTTTGCTCCCAAGGAGTGGCTACCCAGAGGGGTTCACAGGTCTGCAGCAGCTACTGCTTCTTCACATTCTCACTCACGATCCGTTCGATATTGTTGATTTCATTTTGGCTGAGATTGAGGATGTTATCACTGACGGGATGGGCGTTGTACGACAGTTTCCTTATGCTCACTGGATCAGTTTCATTTGCTCTATGATAGTGCCAGCTGAGTCACCCGTCAGTGCAGTCTACAGACAGGACGAGGTTCCCTGGTTTCCCATCTACCGTCCGACAGCACCCTCAGACAGGAGGAGAGGCAGGCAGGCTGATCGAGCTGCTATGGCACAGTTGGCACCCGAGGTACAGGCCCGAGTGGCCCAGGAGGATGAGGCATTGCTAGCAGCTGAGGCACACCTTCCAGGAGGAAACGATGAGATTCACTGGTCCGACCTTGAGTCAGACTCCTCCGAGGATGAGGAGTATTTCCCTGCACCAGCCCCAGCGAGTCATGATCATGAGGCAGGGGGATCCGGAGAGCCAGCTCCAGTGACAGCTGCTGCCGCTACAGTTTCTGAGTCACAGGTGTCTCAGCCGTCTGAGCTCACCGCACTTCTGCAGCAGCTGGTCACACAGCAGAGAGAGGACCGTTGCGCACAGGAGGAGGCCAGGAGAGCCCATGAGGCCCAGCTTGCCGCGATACAGAGAGAGGCCGCCCGAGAGCGAGCTGCTACAGAGGAGCGTTTTGTCGGCCTCATTGACAGAGTATCTCAGAGGACAGACACTCAGTTTCAGCAGATGCAGCAGGGCATGATGGCGATGTTCGGGATGATCTCACAGCTATACTCTCACACCGGACTCGCCCCACAGCAGCCAGGACAGTCAGGCCTTCAGGGCGTTGGAGCACCACCACTTGCAGTCACACCAGCTCCAGCCCCCACTGCTCCAGCTTCTTCCGCGACCCCGGAGATCATGTTCTCGTTGTCCGCACTACTCAGGTCTGCAGGTCGTCCATCCTTCTCTCCACTGCCAGCGACTTCACTCTTCCAGGAGTCACCTCCAGCAGTGCAGTCAGTCGGCCTCCCAGTTGTACTACAGCCACTACATTCAGGGGGAGGCAGAGAGGTGTCCTTGCTTCAGCAGTCATCACAGCCGGCAGCGTCAGCACTTACTACTTCAGATATTGACACGTCTTCTGCTGAGCCGGCTACTACTTCCACGGACCCTCTTCCTGGCAGTGCCAGCACACGAGCCTCCACCACAGCTACTCCTCCAGTCAGCTCAGCGCCTGTCGGCAGTTCAGATCAGCAGCTCCCGTCCGTCACCGAGGATCCACCGTCCGACGACGACGATGATGATGACCCAGATCGTTTTCTCGCCGTCCCGCGACAGCCGGATCAGTAGCTCGCCTTTTTGGGTGCTTTGATGCCAAAGGGGGAGAGGGAGTGAGAGTCAGGGGGAGGGTAGCATTAGAGAGAGCTCGTGATCAGGACTTTGATATTTTGTATCTCATTTAATGTTAGTTTATGGATATGTATATTTGTCACTTGAGTATGCTGCATTTTGAGACATATCTATGAATTTCTTTTGAGCCGTTGAGCTTTTTGGTTCTTTTCTTTCGAGGTTGCTTGTGTTCTATCGTGCCTTATCTTTCTCGCTCTCTCTTTATTTATGTTTATGTTGTCATCAATCACCAAAAAGGGGGAGATTGTAAGCATCTAGGCCCTCAAGGTATGTTTCGGTGATTAATGACAACCATTATTGTGACTAATGAGTTTGTGCAGCTTTATAGATCATTATCGCTCATTTGGTTATATGTCAAAAGAGGCCCCTAATTCACTTTATTCAAAAGGCGATCTCGGCATTCAACTCAATAATATGTCAAGACTAAGGATCTTTCTAGTCCTAAGTATCATAAGGTTGAGAAGGACACTTAGGTTAGTATAGGTTTTATAGTTTTGTAGTGATCGCACTATAAAGAGGGGTTTAGGCTTAGTAACTTGAGCATGGACATGGTCATTCGAAAATGGATGCACACAATGGTCACTCAGGTTTCTAGAAGCTCAAATAAGTGGTTCTCAACTTATATCTCAAGAATATTTGGATTTCATTCAAGACTCAAATCAGAAAAAGGAAATCAGGAAAAATCCTTAACACCGGTTTAACCGACGATTAAACTTTTCTATACGTCGGTTAAACAAAGTCAGCAGAGTCTGGACAAGTCCATACACCGGTTAAACCGACGATATTTGAAATAGGACGTCGGTGCAGTTGTCCAGAGACTTCGTTTTTCAGTTGATCAGTGGACAACTACACTCACCTGTTAAACCGACGTTATTTGAAATTGGACGTCGGTGCAGTTGTCCAGAGACTTGGTTTTTCAGTTGATCGATGGATGACTACATTCACCGGTTAAACCGATGATACAACGGTTAATCTGCCCAAGCTGTAACGGCTAGTTTTCAGAAGGGGTAGTTTACATTCACCGGTTAAACCGACGATGACTATTGGAGCGACGTCGGATTAACCGGCGCTACGCAGTTTTCTGGCAGCTTTTTCTCCAACGGCTCTATTCGTGTGAGCTGCCTATATATTCCCCTCCAATGGGTCATTTTACCACTCTTGATACCAGGCAACATCCAAACCCTCATACTATAGTCAAGAGCCACTTTGAGCTTCATCATTTCACACACTTGTTCATTCAATCATTCAAGAAACAAGATTAAGGACTTGAGTAGAGAGAAGCTTGTGTGCATCCGTTCTTGGTGATCGGTTCTTGCTCAAGTGAAAGGCCTTAGCTTGTTACTCTTGGTGATTGGCATCACCTAGGCGATCTTGGTGATCGAGGTGATTCTCGCGGAGCTTGCCAAGAATTGTGGGAGCCCGGAAAAGAAGATTGTACGTGGCTTGATCTCCACCACACCGGGATGGTGAACGGAGACTCTTAGTGAGCGCCCTCGTCTTGGTGACTTGGGAGGTGACAATACTCTTTGTGAGTGTCACAATGTGGATTAGGGGTGTGTGCCAACACATCGATACCACGGGAAAAATCCGGTTGTCTCTTGTCCACTTTACTTATTCAAGCATTATCTTTCTTGTAATATTTTCATGTGCTTGATAAAGAGATCATTCTTTGCTCTACCTTGCTAGGCTTTATCTCTTTTTATCTTTCCTAGTTTGCGTAGGTAGTTTAGTTACCCGGTTGGTGAATTGGTGCCTTTCTAGTTTTGCATAGGTTAAGATTGCTTTATCTTGTTTTAGAAATTGAAAAAGGCCCAATTCACCTCCCTCTTGGTCCATCGATCCTTTCATCTAGCCATCGCTGCATCACCATCTGTGATTAAGGACCTTGGATGCTGCGGGTGCATCGCCTCCAAAAATGCCTCCAGAAGCTACACATAGGATATAATAGTCTCATCCGATAATATACCGCAATCGAACACAACCATACTCCGATGATGGTTAACTCCTATGAAAGGGACAAATGGAAGATTGTACCTGTTCACATGGTACATGCTGTCGAATACCATGACATCTCTAAAAACACCATAGTCCATCTGAGATTGTGCATCCGATCAGAAAAGGTTATTAAGCCTCCCTTCTGCATCGAAACTATACTTAAAAAAAAATCCGGATCTTTCTCTTCCATCTGACGCATATGATTCATCACGAATTCCGCATCGTTCCCTTGTACCTTTCCCTTCTTCTGCCTCGAAAAAAATTTGTACAAATCCTCCTGCGAAAGAAATCCAGTCTCTCCTGGACCACCATGGCTGGTCTCCGTTACGTCCATGATCTGGTATGGACGAAGCCCACCAAGCCCCAGCTCGACTGCCTCCGCTTTCTGAGGATCATTTAGCCCTCGGTGCGACTGCAAAATAAAATCATGCTCTGGTTTTGCACAGGGATGGGAATGCACATCCACAAAATCATTCACATACCATATGCCATTGCTTTCACTCCTCTGCACATCAAGCATGGCGTTACATCCACATCGGGTCAGGGCACATGGCTGTCTTTTCTGATCCGTCCTTTCAAAGTGCTTCTCCAATCTGTATCCTTCACATGAGCACACAAATCTCCTCCATGTTATATCCTTGGTGCTAGGCTTGTATCTGACCCTGTCCTTCCTGACACTGAAATCTTTATGGAGTGCATAAGCATTGTAAAACTCGAAGAAACTTTCCTCTGTATTAAACGTCTGATTTTCCCTATAGTTATATTCCTCAATTTCCTCCAGGCTAACGCACCCGTTCGCCTCTATTCAGTACCCTACAGGAATAAAATAAAGGATCACATCCATTTCAAGATTTTAATCAGTAAATGATGCATGTGACAAATCTCAGAAAAATTGACGCTCTAGCTCTTGCTTAATTGTCTTTTCCATTCCCAGAAAAATTATATATGCTATACGCTAAAACAGAATAATTTAAACTACAGATAAAGTCGCACACAACTATTTGTACTGCATTCATCATTCCAATTAATAGTTTATAAAAAAAATGCAGCCACTCTAGAAAAAAAAACATGCATCATGACCATGTTTCTGCTCAGGGAGCTGTGATCAATGAAAGCAATTCACCATGCTGTTTTGCGATAAGCACCTCTCAGCGCATCCACATGAGAATAGCAATCAGATTTAATCAAAGATTTAAATCACATAATTTTGTACAAAATTAATTTCAAACAATAGACAACAGATAGCAATGAAAAGATGAATATTGTGATCTAACCATTCTCTTTTACACGCTAAACAACCATTCCACTGTACCAGATCCATCATAATATATTTGCATACATTGGCTGTATGCGATACTTAGTAAATCTGAGCAATTTGCAACGTCAAGAGGCACTGACCTGATGAATGCAGGGGCAACAAGGAAGATCGTCCTCACAACGCCAACGAGGAGCACCAGAGCAGTTGGCTGGCATTGCCGTCGCTGCCACCAACGCACAGAAATCAGGCTGCCACGAGGAGGCGCCGCCTGTACAGGGGCCGGGCACCCGTTCTTCAGGTCTGCAAGGGAGGAGGCAAGCGGCCCTGCGTGCACGACAACGGGCGGCGGAGGCGAGTGTCGCAAATTGACGAGGGGCGGCGGCCTGGAACGGAGAAGGGCCCCCACGGAGGGGATGGCCTGTACAGGGGCTGAGCACCCGTTCTTCAGGTATGCAAGGGAGGAGTCACGACGGCGGGCGGCGGCCGGAGTCCTTCTGTGCGTGATGGGCGGGCAGGCACGAGGGGGAGGCGGCACGACGGCGGGGCGGCGGGCTGGAACGGCCCAAGCAAGGGTTGGAGGGCTAAAATGCAAAAAAACTAAAAATTCACCTCAATTTATATTAAGTTACCAATAACAATCTTATCCCTTCTAATGGACGGTCATACTACCAAGCGGTAGTATTGTGCGTTGTAAAAGACCTTAAATCCTTAAATCAAAATGTGCCTCTACAAAATAGACCAACCAGATAGCACGCGCCCCAGAACCACACATAAACAACAGGCTTCAAGGTACGTAAACTTACACTGCAGGAGCCGACTAGGCACGGGAGCTTGATGATAACAAGGCTGAAGGCATAAAGCTTGTCTGCACAGGCAAAGACAGATAACCTCTCTGCAACAAGGTGGTGATGGATCAAGCTCTGTACAACCATCAAGGTGTGATGGGCATAACTATGGCACTGGACGAGTAACATCCCAGCAGATTGAACATGAAAAGTTCCACAGTCAGTATATGGTCAAATGCATGAACAAGACCATAAATTTATATGCAAGAATACCAACTGCAGCAAGTGTTTTTTCACTGATCAATGCAATTTCATTGCTTACAAAGGGATGAGGCGCAAATTTTTGTCACTGATCCAAGCAACAACATTGCTTAAAAAGGGTGAGGTACAATTAGGAACGAAGAGCTGCTGCTGTTATCTTCTCCAAGGATTCCTTGTGTTCCTTCAGGTAACTTTTGGCATATATACTTCTTACACTAGGTGAGAATTTTGTTTGCTTAGCACGTTGCTGATATATACTTCTTTCACAGACTAGCTGTCTAGCTGTATGCTCACTAGCCCAGGCTGATTTCCTTTTTTCCCCTTACCAGACCCAGGCTGATTTCTCGCAGAGCAAGATATGAGTTGGGTCCATCTCATCATATTGGTCTCGTTGGTTAATCACACGAGAGAGGTTGAGAGCTGGAGGGTGCCTTTTTCATACTCACATAGCATTTTTTTAATGGATAAAGATCCCTTCAGTATGTAGTCAAGAAAATAAAAATAATAAAGCCTTGACCTCTCAGTTTGCATGGTGAGATGAATAACTGTGAACAAAATAATTAGTATTCAGCAATATGAACCCGTGAGGACAAGATTCGCAAGCGAAATAAAACCCTTGTAGCCTTGTAGGATCTGGCACGAGAAAGTCAGTTTTTAATGCATCGGGGTAGAAAGAACCACACCTCTGGCCTCTTGTTTGGCAAACATGAGCCATGCAACAAGTGATCCCGAAGAGACAGAGAGACGAGTGAATGCTTTCTTGAACAACATCCAGTTGCAATGAGACTGATCCGGAAGACAGTCAATCATAGTAGTGGAACGTACAGCAGCTTGAAAGCCTGCAAAGGGACGGCTTACTTTCACGAGATAACGGTAGAGGCATACCTTAGAAGGCAATAGAGTGAAACCCGCTGCGCCGGTTTCCCACCAATTTCGACCCTTGGCTTGCTTGTTGATGTTGCTAGCATTCTGCATCGCTCAGTTAGCTCCTCGGTGCAACTGCAGTCGATCTCCAGTTCTTCCAGCGAGGGTGGGAGGCCCTTTTTCTGGCAGCCTTGAGATACCGGGGCAACCAAAGATCTCCGACCTCTTGAGGGAGGAAAGGCTGTGCAGACCCACAGGAAGATCTGCGAGGTCGCGGCAATTCTCAAATCGGAGCTCCTGCAGGGACGTGAGGAGCTGGAGCGCACTCTCTTGCTCACCAGTTAATCTCGTCACTTCCTTCGCAGAATCGCAAAAAAAAAAAAACTCTAGGCGTCGAAGGGAGGTGAGGTACTTGCAGAATGACGTGGCGAGGAAAGAGAAAGGCAAAATTTGCCTAGGAACACCGTTAAAAGGTGGATTTTGCTGGAGGCCATTAAAAAATTGCATCTCTGTTGAAAGACACCGTAAAACTGCATCCGTATGCTAGAAGACACCGTTAGCATTAGTTTAATTGATTTAATGGGACAGCCAAAGGGAATGTCAGTTTTGCCCCCTGCTTCTTTATCCTGCCACGGGGCTTTCTTCTCCTGCAGAAGCATCGCACGCCGCTGCTCCTCGCGGGACGCGAACAGGTGACAGCCGGCGCATAGATTCTCCCCAGCGGCCAGCCCGTCACAGCGGCGGCCACGCCGGCGGCTGGCCTCCCCGGCGCGCAGCCCTCCACCCGCGCGCAGCCCCACAGAGGCCTTCTCCTCCCCTCCCGCGGAGTGCAGGCGCGTCACTCCGGCGCAGGCGCTCGACCCACTAGCCGTTGCCCCCCGTCATTCCCGCGATGCGAAGCCGCCATGCCCATGAATCGATAGCAAGGCAAGCGACGCAGACCGCTCGCAGCCACCGCCCGCGGAGGAGAAAGACGACGGGCGAGGGAGGGGTGGACGGGTCGGCCACCTGCGGCTTGGCCGCTCCGCCGTGCGAGCGAGGGGCGGACGGGCCAGCCGCCTGCGGCGTGGCCGGCGCTCCCTGCGCGGCCCGCGAGCGCGGGGCGGACGGGCTGGCCGCCGGCGGCTTGGCCGGCGCGCGAGGGAGGGGCGGACGGGCCGGCCGCCTGCAGCGTGGCCGGAGCTCCCTGCCCGAGGTGCGAGCGAGGGGCGGACAGGGCGGCCTACGGCTTGGCCGGCGCTTCCTATCCGGCGTGCGAGGAAGGGGCGGACGGGCTAGCCTGCGGATTGGCCGGCGGGCCCTGCGTGGCACGCGAGGGAGAGGCGGACTGGCCTGGTCACCATGGCCGGTGCTCTCGCTCATGCAGCTCGAGTCTAGGCGTAGGAAGGAGGGGCTTCGGCCGTCAGGCGGACGCGAGAGGCGAGGGGGAGGATGGCTCGGCCTGCCGTGGTTGGAGAAGACAGAGCTGGCGGCGGTGCTCCGGCGGCAAACTCGGCCGCTTGGAGCCGGGTGCAGTGCCGGTAAAAGACTGGCAGGGGTAGGAAGGTCAATTCCTGTAGTTTTCTGTTAAATTACAATATTATAATGCGTTCAGTGTTCTGCAGCAAATTTGCAGCAAATTACCAGTTGAGTAGTGTTTTTCAACAAAAATATCATATTTTGTAGTGGTTTGGGGCAAAACCACCATTCAACGGTATCTGCTAACCAATTTCCAGTTCAGCGCACAGCTGATCGCGCCCCTGACTTGACAGGCCCTCTAGATAATGAGATAAGCTAGGGCAGCCGAATACGCGCAAATACCTGAGACCTCTGAGGGACAAGCCCTCTAGCGCGGCAAGCGATTCACATTCCTCAATCAGCAATTCTTCCAATGCTGTGCAGAAACGCAGCCGTACCGATTTCAGCCTTGGGTTGTCCCACAGTTTTAATTTCCGGAGGCAGGTGAAATTCCCCTCTACCGTGGTGAGTGATCCACAATCTTCGATCGTCAAGCCTTCCAGTGCTGTACAGGAATACAGCTGTAGCAACTCCAACCCTGAGTTGTAGAAAAGCACTAATTCCTTGAGGTAGGTGAAATTCCCCTCTAGCGTGGTGAGTGATCCACAATCTCCGATCGTCAAGCGTTCCAGTGCTGTACAGGAATACAGCTGTAGCGACTCCAACCCTGAGTTGGAGTGAAGCACTAATTTCCGGAGGCAGGTGAAATTCCCCTCTAGCGTGGTGAGTGATCCACAATCTTCGATCGTCAAGCCTTCCAGTGCTGTACAGGAATACAGCTGTAGCGATTTCAAACTTATGTTGCCCCACAGTTCTAATTTCTGGAGGCACATCAAAGTCCCCTCCAGTGCAGCGAGCGATTCACAACCATCAACCACCAATTCCTCCAGTGCAGTGCAGGAACGCAGCTGTAGCAATTCCAAATTTGGGCTCCAGTCTATTTTTAACTTTTTGAAGCAGTTGCCATCTTCTAGGAAGCAGGGCTGCAGCGTTTCTGGGGAATTGTTAATCTTAAGTTTAACAAGTGAAAGCGGGAGAAGCCATCTTCCGTTTCGCTGATCATTGTTTTCGTATTTGTGCACCAAAGATGGGATCAGCTTAGGGCATCCCGTAATCCTTAGCTCCTCAAGGGAGGTGAATCGAGAGAAGCCATCCTTGTCCCCCTGAAATGTTAGCTCACCGCACAACGAAATAATCAATTTCTTGAGAAACGGGATGAGATTTGACGGAATGCGCAGGAGTCCCTCTGGTGTTGAGCTTGTCGATGAAGCCCGTGGAGTCGAGGTGTGCTTTAATGAACGGCTCTCTGTCTCTTCCATCAACAGCCATGATATCTGGTTACAATCCACCAATATCAATTCCTCTAGGGCCGGTGCATGTCGCAGCATCATAGATAGCCACCTCCCAGTTATTCCACATGAATGAGTCTCGAGATGCTTGAGAGATGGGAGGGCATTGAAGTTTGCGTCTGCCATGTCTTCATGTGCATGCACTGGCAAAACATCTGGAGAGAAAAGGTCCAGGCAACTAACTAGTAGCAAGCTAGTTATGGCCCTGAGATGATGGAATGACGAAAAATTGTCGTCCAGTTTTGTTGGCTTATCATGACTTCCGGAAAAAATATCCCATCCACGGTTACCATACCCCCTAATTGTCAATTCTCCGTTGGTTGATCCCTTCATCTCTGGAAGTGTTGAAACTCCTTCGATGGATAGTCTACAGACACGACTTGAAGGTGGTAGAGCATGTGATATTGTTAAATTAGGACAGACATGGATGGTAAGCTCTCTAAGACCGGACAACCATGACTTTTGCTCAATTATGATTTTTGCACAGCTCTCAAACAGAGGAAATACCTTCAATGCACTACAGCTCTCAATGGTCAGCACTCTTAAGCTCGAGTTCAAGTCCCTCACAGAATTGCAGGAGCAACCCTCCAACTCTGGCATCTCAGTCAACACCAGCTCCTCCAATGAAGGAACTGTTACTTGCCTTACTTTCCACATATTTCTTAACTTCAGCTTAGTAAGGAGTGGAAGCCTTTCTAGTGAGGGAAGTACTTGTAATTCTCTACAATCCTCTAAATGAAGTGTCTGCAAACAGGTAACTGAGACACTGCTAACAAGCCAATCTGGAGAGGTAGTACTCCCATAACCACAAATCTGAAGATGCTTTAGGTTCTGATGTGGTTCAAGACCCTCAAGCACTTCTTTGTATGTCCCTATTTGTACTACCTGGAAACAAGGCCCAGAGATCAAGTTTAGGAAATATTCACCGAGTGACAGAGGCCCCCCCCATGACAAGTGCAACTTTTCCAAGCGACTTTTCTCTCTCAGATTCGCTCCATATGCCTCCTCTCTAGTTACAACCTTTTCAAGTTGAGAAACACCAAGCTGAGCAAGCTCACTCATGGATTGAAGCTGTGCTATCCCAAAGCTGGTGCAATTATCAACTTTAAAGTCATGTAGTTCCTGAAGAGTTGTCATTTTACCAATGCTATTGATTGAAGAGTACACTGCCTTTGACGCAACAAGATGGCATAGACTGATAAGATTATTCATACTATTAGGAAGAGTAGAATATCTATCCAAGCCTATATCTAATACTTGAAGATGGTAGAATTTGCTCAGAGCTTCAGGCAAAACTTCATTGTCCTCTTTTGTCCTTAGTTTTAGATATCGAACATGAGTAGAATTCACCAAATTGCATGCAGAATAACCAAAATTAGCATATGTTGCAGAAATTTGCAGTACCCGTAGATTCTGTGCCTTCTGGAATATGCCTTGTAAGGATTCGAGGAAGAAGTAGTCATACTTCCCAATTAAGACCAGTGTCCTCAATTTTCTCATTGAATTAACTACTCGTCGCGATTTTTCTTCAAACCTCTCATTACGAAGTATGTTCCCATGTTGATCTTCATGGTATGCAGAGTCAGTTAGAATTGACAAATGACGTATAGTTGGGAGTACTTCTCTGCATGCTAGATCATCTATAGCTGCACATTCAGTTCCTGAAACCAGCCTTGCAAAGTCATGCATAAGAGGAGGCATAACATAGAATGTTTGATCACCTAGAGTGGGATCTAGAGTTTCAACTTGCTTAAAGAAGCCAGAGTTCAGCAAATCAGTGAGATAGTTCTGCCCTATCTCCTCCAATCTCTTAGTCCAATGGCTACATTTCACAAATCCCTGTGAGATCCAAATACAGACCAGCTGATTGCTAAGAAACTGATGATTATTGGGGAATATAGAACAATACGAGAAGCATTGTTGTAAACAGTACGGCAGCTCATCGTAGCTAAGTTTCAAAGCATGCATGATGCCTCCATTGAGTTGCAGGGATTTCCATTTTTCATTCTTTAGAATGTTACTCCAATGGTCAATTGTAAGCTGCTCTCTTAAAAGCATCCCTGTAGTTTCTGCTGCTAATGGGTTACCCTGTAACCTCTCTGCTATTTCTTGACCGATGGTCGTTAGACTTGGGTGCTCTTTGTAATTTTCATCACCAAATGCACATGTTTCAAACAACAGCCAGAAATCGTCATTCTGCAAACTACCTAACTCGATGGGTTGGACTGTGCCTATCCTTTTTGCAATAGACAATTTTCTAGTAGTCACAATAATCACATTACCCTTCGCATTGTCCGATCTCAAAGGGGCCAACAGTTTATTCCATCGGGAATCGTCGATGCCATCCCAGACATCGTCCATAATGAGTAGAGTCCTCTTTGATGTGACATGAGTCAACAAGATCTCCTGAAGTTTAGCCAAGCTGCTTATTCCTACACACTTTTCTTGAGAAACAAAGTCTAGCATCTCCATTGTAAGTCTCACTTCGTCAAAGTTGCTAGACACCCAAATCCATATTCTGTAATCAAACAGGCATTTCACAGTTGGTTCATTGTATATGATTTGAGCGAGTGCTGTCTTCCCAATACCTCCGATGCCTACAATAGGAAGAACAATCACACTGTCAGGCTTGTCTCCTCTCATATGCTGTATGATGGAGTTCTTCTCATCAACTCTCCCGTACATTTTGCGTTGAACAAGACTTGACGTTCTTCGGCATGGATCTGCAGCTGTATTCTGACAGAGATTCCAACTTGAAACAGAGCCCGATCCA
The DNA here is from genome assembly GCF_002211085.1 of Panicum hallii. Taxonomy (NCBI): domain Eukaryota; kingdom Viridiplantae; phylum Streptophyta; class Magnoliopsida; order Poales; family Poaceae; genus Panicum; species Panicum hallii. The sequence continues at coordinate 44,486,526 of NC_038048.1, read as the reverse complement.
TGTAGCTTCTGAACCTCACTGATAGCCTTTTCTAACTGATGAGTCGCTTGTTGGATTCTGTTGCAAATTTCTGCCTTGTCCCAGAGGAGTGTGTTTTCTGCAATGTTATGTTCTAACACCTCATCACTTCTCATTCGTTTTCTTCTGTCTGAATCATGAGGCGCAATGCTGGCGCCATTTTGTGCACCAAGGTCAGCACTACAGGAGCAAAGGGAATCATGTGGACTGGTTATTACAAGTTTATAGCTGCATTTCAGAACTATATCTAGCATAATTTGAATAAAATACATATCGTTTTTTTTTCCTCATATCCTAAGGTGCTGTTTTGGAACGTTGCAAGTTCATTATTTTTGTTCACTAGTAGTCATCATTTGATATTGCAAAACTGCGCCAATGCAAGGATGTGGATTCTGCATGCAGAGATCCTCGAGATAAGTAGTACCTTGAAGGTATTGGCGCTTGTTCAATTGCAGCACGTTTTCTCTTGCAATTCTCACTCTTGAGATGATTGTGCAGAACTGATGTCCCTTTAGTAGTCTCGCATCTAACCACTGTGTGACAGTGAATGCACTCTGCTTTCACAGGCTTTCCATCAGCGTCTTCTTCAGTTATGCTGAATTCCTCCCATGCCTTCGACCGTTTCTTGCGGTCGTTTCTATTGGGTATGCCAGAGTTGTCCCTCGATCCATCAACTAGTTGTGCTCCACCATTTAAATCCTTGCCTTGGGACTGATTGTCCAAAGCAATCGTACCTGCACCAAACAAAAGGGAAACAGCATGCGAAAATTAATAGCGTCCGCTAAGAACTTTCCTTTACTATCATCATGCAAACAACGATGTGCTGTGCAAACTGCAGAGAACAGACACATCCACACACATACCTCCCTGGACCTGGTGCTGGAGCCTGTAGTAGTCGAGCTCGTCGACCATGTCATCGGCGTCGTAGATCAGCTCCTTGAGGCGACCGAGCGACCGGGCCAGCGGCCTGTTCTCGGCCGCCCTCCCCTTCACGGCAGCGACCACCGCCTCCACCCTCTCGATCTCGGATTTGAGCCTCTCGGTGTCGTCGGCGAGCCCAACCTGGCGAATCCACGCCTCCATCTTGCCGGCGAAGAGGATCTCCAGGATGGTCTGCGCCAGCCAGAGCACGGCGTCCTCCACATGAGGGTCTACCGCCTCCATCGTTGCGGCGGCGGAAACAGCGCTGGAGCAAAAGCGAAGCGAAAGTGAAACAGGGGAGGTGTTCAGTTCAGGGGATGGAGGGGAGGGCCAATGATGCGCTTGGCTATCTCGGTCAACGGAAATGACGGGGCAAGTGCTTGTGTGAACGCACCGGCCACTGGAGCACAGCATAGTAGCACTAGCACGGCATGTTCAAGTACTCTATGACATGTTTACCTTCAACGGGCCAATAAAACCAAAACAAACTCGTTGGATAGCATATTTACAAGACAAGGATAATTGATCAGCAATGAATAAGTGACAAACAAACAATCTTTTTTTTTTAGATTATCTTCACAATTTCGCACTGGCTATGTACATGGGCTATCCTCCAACGGGCTATCATACAGGATTTAGCTGTGGAGGCATCACAGCAGTTGGCACAAATAGCCAAGGTATTTTTTACCCGGGGCACATGGGTGGCGATCTAGTCTATATGGATTGATAGCCATTAGATTGTCGGCATCTTTTTCTCTTTATTAGATTATGTGTCACTAGGTAGAGGTCGAGAATTTTTCAAGTATTATTATATTATCTCGATGTAAAGTTACTTGAAATTAATAAAATTTCTCTTATCAAAAAAATGAGTCAGTGACAACACGTTCAATGGTACAGGTTTTTTCCTTTTTTGATTAATGTGGTAATTTCCCTCAAGGATCGTGGCAGCTTGTTAACACTCATTTATTAAGATAAATATGCTACAGTATAACGGTGCGATTAGCCTTAGCATATTAGTATCTTTCAACCACATAGGTCATAAATTAAGGATAACATAATAATTGTGGAGAGTTTTCAAAATATAATACTTGGGCGGGGCAAAAAAAAAAAAGGGCCACGCAACCCGAAATGTGATGAGGATTAACATTCTGAGACGGAACGAAAGGTGTACTCGAGCCTGAATTGCATTAAGACGGTTTATTTCAAGCTTTGCAGGCATAAATTAGGAAAAGTACTGTTGCATTTGTTATAACAACATGCTGGTGATCCAGGACAAGGATTAAGATGATCCTGGTCTGCTGCTCCGTTCGCTATTTCTGCCTTTTCGGTTTCTAAACTCGAGAGGAAAGATACGTCTTGCTCTGCAAACTGCAACAGAGCAAGTTAAGCTTTTGTGTTACTTCAGTAGTTGTCTTGCCTCTATATTTTTGTTAAGTATTACTCTGTTGACTGTTGAACTAGTCTAACGCTGGCTTGGAACTTTGCCAGCCACACGGAGCTAAGAACGATGTCTGATTTCTGAACGGTGCTTTGAGAATTCATTCAGATTACTCTAGTCTACCGATCCAAAATCATCTCGTTTGCTCTGCTTCGGCCCCTATTCTCGTTGGGGGAATGAACAGTGGACGAAAATATACCTGAATGTCTGAATCATTTGTAAACAGAAATGTAAAATCGCAAGACAGACCACAGCGGAACCCAAATATTTTCTTTATCATTGAATAGCTACAAGCATACAACAAGATACAACTGCCGCTAAAACAAAATCCTACCATTTCAGTATGACGAAGCCTCCCAGCCCAGCCACAAGGACAATGGGTAGAATGGAAACCCAGAGGATGGTCATACCGATAGCGCGGCGATCATTCAAGCAGCCTGATACGTAGCAGCCGGCAGACGCCTCCACGAACCCAAAGATCATTACGGCAATGAGAATGCCGTAGTACAGGTAGAAGGGCGCCTTGCCGTGGTCAAGAAAGGTACCTCCCGGAGCCCTGAAGACGACGAGCGCGAGCGCCGCCACGGCCTGGACGACGCCGCTCGTGACCAGCGTCGCCGGCAGCCTCTCCGCGTCGCGGCAGGCCGCGGAGATCAAGCTGGCCATGTTGAAGAGGACAACCAGGAACTCCATCCCTGGCAGCTGGTATCTCTGCTAGTGTGTGGTCAGAGAAGACAAGTGGCTAACTGAATCGTGACCTTGTTTGAGCTTGGAGGATGGTGGTGTCCAGGTGCTGCCTCTGAAGACGACGACCATGCCTGGATGATTTTATATAGGCAACGACATCGAGGCCGAGGACATGGCAGGTTGACCGAAACCCGAGTCGGCCGGTCCCAATCCGAATTGTCGAGCCGAATCCGAGCGTCTCGGCTTCCCGCCCCCGTCGTGGTTGGCGCACAAGTATGATCGCGACACAGATGGATGCGAATTCTCAGCATTGGAAGCATGTGGCCTCACGCTTTCAATAAACTTCTGGTTTAACGGATTTTATTTGTTAGCGTTTATAAAGAACTTCCTATTTGTCGGGTCGTCCGCCGTCGGATCGAGCTCAGGTGCAGCCGTAGCCATTGGATGCCCGGTGCCCGCCTCCCGCTGACAGAGCACTCGTGATCCTCCGCTGCTGATGTTCACCATTTTCTGCACAGTTAAGGGCGCCTGTATCTGAAGCAACACCTGTAGTGACTGCTACATCGAAGCTTTTGTACACCAAACCAGTAGCTGCTCTGTGGAGTATATCATTGCCCTTTTTCGTTGGCTCTTTTCGTAACCTTCTTACATTTGCTCATTTAATAGAGACAAAAAAGGGGGTACTGCTAGTACGCGTATAATGCGAGAAGGCTCAGCTCCAGCAGTCTTCTCGCATCAACAACCTCAGGGGTCAAAGAGAGGCAGATGCTTGTGCTTTAGTTAAGTGTCACACACACAAACCGATTACGACATGTTTAATCCGAGACCCAAACCGCACGTCGTAATCGGTTTGTGTCGACCATCTTGTGTCATTAGATAATAACAAATCCTAATTCCTAAAGCGACGTGGATGTGCGGACCATCTCGACTTTCTGATGATGGAAGTACACACGGTTTGTTTACAAGGCCGGGCCTCTCTGTCATGTACGCGCGTGTCTGAACGTACAGAGCACAGGGACGCGACAGCGTGTGGTGCAGCAGGGTTCCAAATTTAGGCAAATTTTCGCTGAATTTCGCGTAATTTCGTACTTTTCAGCCCAGAACTGAAATAGTAGTATTTTGTTGCAGCCACTGTTTGTGTATTGGACTGCTTTTGTGAACCGCTAATTATGTGTAATAAGAATGGACTGTATGGCCGATGGACCGTGAACCTATTTTGACATTGTGATCCTTTTTGTGCCATGAACCTTGAACACTATGAACTTGTGATATGGTGCCATGAACCCTGAATACTATGAACTTGCGACGAAATGTTCAATTCCATCAGCAGACTCTTCCAAGACTACATATCAACAGTCAACATAGCATCCTGACATTGATGAATCATGAAATACATGAATTACCCTCTTAACATAATGGCCAGTTGGCCATGCACCTCGGAAAATCACAACAATCTCCTTTTCTTGTGAAGGACAAATTACGAAAATATTAATCTGCCTCAAAAAGCCATGACATAACAATTTCAAACAAATAAGATTACAGCAAAACATATGCAGAGCCGAAACTGGCATCAATGGACTCGTGATTGAAGTACACGGAAGAGACACCCAACACTGGACACAAGTGCCATAAGCTAAGATAGTAATCCATGTAGTATTGTAGTTCTTACATACATATACATTGACGGAGCGCGACTGTCTGTAAGGAGCTGCTAATTTGGCGGCGCGGCAGAAGAAAAACCTCCAAGGCTGGCAACGACAATTAGAGGCAGGATGGAAAGGCCCATGACGATCTTACCAATGGCTCGCCGACCGCTGAGGTCCCTTGATACCCAGAAGCCTGCAGCCGCCTCTGCAAGCCCAAACACCACAACGGCAATCAGAACACCGTAGTACACATAGACGAGCGACTCGCCGTTGTGGTGGAACACTCCCCCCGGCACCCTGAAGAAGATGAGGGAGAGCGCTGCTGCAGCTTCAAGGACACCACACAGAATCAAAGCCCCGGGCAGCTTCTCAGGGTCCTGTAGGGCATCAGAGATGGCACGCGTGATCTTGCCGAGGACGTCCATTTGTGTGCGCGATGCTTGGAGCCGGAGGGAATGAGTTTGCTTGGAGCTTGGATGGAGGAGGCAGACAACTACATCCTGGCATTTATAGGGGATGTACAACCCGAATCACTAACCAAACCGAAAACCGAATAGTGGCATCCAAAGCTCTACTTTGCAGTACAAGTCAAAGGAGATGATTAGGACAAAGCCTGACAACGACATAAGGACCTGGCCACAACCCGAGCCGCAAACCGAAACCGAGCTTAGACATGCATTGAGGTTAATGTTACATGTTTTAAAATTTTATCAGACTCCAGTGCTTGCTGCTTTGATTTTATTTTATGGGTAAAACTTAATCGAATTTGTGCAAGTTTTGACTGAATTGTTCCAGATTTCCTGGTAAAAGTAACAACTTTATCCAAATTTGACAGATAAAAAGTGTACAAATTAATTCAAACTGTACTGACCTGTATAAGTTTTTGGATCCACTAGTAAGCCTGGTTACTTCAGGTTATTGTCTAGAAAGATTGCCCGTTGCATGCAACCAGAGTGAGTCAAAACCGTAGACTTGACTCTTGAGAGCTTGCCTTGTTGCTGGCACCTTTATGAAATTTCCTCATACCGAAACCCGAGTCGGCCGGTCCCAATCCGAATTGTCGAACCGAATCCGAGCGTCTCGGCTTCCCGCCCCCGTCGTGGTTGGCGCACAAGTATGATCGCGACACAGATGGGAGTCTCTGTTCGAGCCGCACGGCCCCGCCGCCACCCAACATTGCTGCGACCGCGCCGCCGACGACAGGGATGACGGCGACTGTGACGACTGACGAGCGACGAGGGTGTCGTAAATGGGCCTTGTACGTGGTGGCCCAGTGGGCTCGCCAAATTATCGGGCCTTAGACGTTTTTTTTCTTTAGTATATGGATAGTTTGACAAACTAATAAAAGTCTTCTATTTGTACGTGCGCTGGCCCATACAAGCTAATATTCTCACGAGAGAATGCATTTCTACTGGATCAAAAAACAATAACTATTGGCAGATGTCATATAATAAGCTAGAGATCTTCATAGGCCGAAACATCATCTATGTTTTGCACACTCAGCCCTAAAAGGCTCCCATACTGAATCAGATGCATAAGAATATGGATGAAAATCTATTCCAAATAGCCCATGTTCCCTTTGATTTGCGAAAGAGACCCGAGTTCACCAAACAGACCTTCCATGTGTCCTCCAGCTTTTCATTGGTAAGACTACGATGCACAAGAAATGCTGCCAGAGCTCACGTAACAAACCGTATAGCTGAGCATCGAAGAAACCATGATCCATCTACTAAGTTGCAAGGATATCCATCTTTCATTTTTTTAAAATGTTTTTCATGTGATCAACAGCAAGATGCTCCCTTGGAACTTGCAGCGCTAGCTGTAGATAGGATACTGTGGCGCTGTGCCTCTGGTCAACAGATGGTACAAATTCGGTTCAGGCTTCTTCTCTGCACGTGAATCTGATCGACCACCTCCTAGTCACTATTTATTGAGTGAATTACTCAACTACAAGTCTACAGCATTGTAATTTTCTCTTTTCTGTATCCTAATGTTCAGCCCACAAACCAAAAAAAAGGCAGCGTAAGATGCGTAATGACACGAGATGTGGGGAGGAAACGAACGGGCACGGGCATGTCCTCTGTCTGAGCCTCTGACCTTTCGAGCTCCTTCCTGTTCGTGGACGGACGGAGTCCGCCTGGCGCCTGCCTCTGCTGATCTCCTCTTCTCTCGGATCGGAGGAGAACCGGCACCTTCGTCTGTATAAATGCGGGCCTCCCCACTCCTGGCCAAACCCCTCCCGTCTATTTTTATCACAGCTTCTCCTGCTGGTCACGTCGTTTCTCCACCTCCCCCCTCTACCGTCCCCGGCGGCCGGGCGTCGCGTCCGTTCGCCCTCGGCCATGGCGGCGCCGGTATCCTTCTCCAACCCTTCCTTGGCGATTTTCGTTCTTCTTTCTTCCTGTCCGGCGAACTAGATCGTCGATCGGTCGCATGCATTTCCTTCCTCCTCTCCGCACGCATCTCCATCTCTTTGCTGAAAACTGCAGGACAAGCCGGGGCGGCCGCTGCCCAAGTTCGGGGAGTGGGACGTGAAGAACCCAGCGACGGCCGAGGGCTTCACCGTCATATTCCAGAAAGCCCGCGACGACAAGAAGACGTCCGGCCCCGGGCACCTGCAGGCGGGCATACCGCCGGCCTTCAGGGTCGACCACGGCAGCGCCGGCGACGGCGGGCACAGGTCCGGGGACAGCCACCAGGACGACACGCCGCCCAGGCGCGTCAAGGTACATTACTCTCTCCACAGTATACGCGGCCATGATCGGCTGAATTGGATCGAATCTTGCGTGCGTGGGCTGACCTGACCCGTCGTGGTGCTCTGGATTGCAGAGGAAGTGGGCCTTCTGTGGCTGCTGATTCAATGCTCGCTGCTGCTGCCGTTGATCAAAAACAAAAGGGGGGAGACCGTGAATCGTGCCGCACCGGAAGCGAATACATGATGGGGGCGCCGCGGCAGACGAGAAGACATTTCGGCCATGATGTTTCGCCTTGTTCCAACCTTCTTGCTCACTTCGACCTAGGAACAAAAGTTCATTTCGACCTAGTAACAAAATTGGCCTGTGATGTAACATCATTCAACTTTATTAGCCTCGGCTGCAAAAGTTCACGCTGAATCTGTCGCGTCGATTGTTTCATGGCTGCTGTGTTTGCAGAAAACTCAGATCACCTGGCCTGCAAATCAAAAACACAATAGCATGGCTGGCCAACCTGACAAAAAAAAACTGACCAGCATTATCGTTCTAACCATTCACATCAACACAATTTGTTTCGCAGCTCCCCATTAAGATTCCGACTAATTATAAACTCAACAAATAAATATATATAAAAGCTAGCAACCATATGCTATTAATCGACAAACTAAACAACAGCCTCAGCTGGCAGCATTTTTTGTTACATGCAGGAAACATATACCAGAGGTCGTTTATACAACAAAGAATTAAGCACAAAGTACCTGAGAAAAATAGAAGCTATATTGTTTATAGTATACAAGAGTTTCGAACAAATTCTGAATATGACAACAATCAACTGACTGCATTCGAGTCAAAATTTTCGTACAAATAGCACCAACTACAGTACAGGACATGCATCCGGACCAGATAACCTATTCACCTATCAGTTATTTACCAGGGTGACACAAACAGAACCTCACTATGTGGTTGTGAAAGAAAAAGGCTTACTTTCAGCATTTTGCGCCTCGTATGTAGCCCACAGACTGCTAGCATTTACACAGGCACACACAGCAACGAACCTCCAACAAATTATGTCGCAGATCAAACCTAAGCAGCTCCATCAAACAATTGAATCTTTGAGGCTCTATCGCATGTGGGGGACCACCTTAGGCAAACTGTGTAGAATAAAAAATCCACATATGATCGTAGAACTGTTTATACATTAATGGTCCGACCAGTTCCTAATGCTGCCTGCATATCCATCAACCATCATTATATGCCATCCACCATCATGTGCTGTCACCAACTGGTTCAGGATGCTTCATTGAATCAACATCAGATGAAACTGGTACTGCTGCTTCTTCTGTGGCATCAGGCGCTGAAGGTTCAGACGAATTATCCCTCTCCTTCTCCACTCCTAATTTGGCCTCACAAGGCACGACATTATCACCCACCTTTTCCTCTCCTAATTTGGCCTCACACACGACATCATTCATTGAATCCAGCTGCTTCTCATTTTCAACCTCAAAAACAGGAGCTGTGGTATCCTTCTCAGCAACACCACCAGGTTCAGCTTCTTCCTCCCTCCATTCAACACACTCAGGTTGACTCTCTTTTACATCAGGAGTTGGTGGTCTGATGTCGTCTTCCAACTTGTTGATGGTACCATTTGCGAGGACTGTCTGGCCAGACTCTTCATTTGTGTCCTTGTTGGAGACTGGTAAAGGTGGTTCAGAAACTTCTGTATCTGGTAAAGATGGTTCAGAGCCTTTTGTGTCATCTATAACTTCACCAAGAATTACTTCATCATTCTCATTATCCAGTTTTGGTGCGGATATATCAGAATTTGGGGATGGGGAAGCTTCTGAGCTAACTGAACCATCATTCAATGCTTTGTCCTCGTCAAACGAAAACCAATTGGAATTTGTAAAGAGCGAGCTACTGCAAAGCATATCTTCATTAGTCCTTGAAATTTTGCAAACATCAAATGCGCTTACAAAGAATAACAGTAGTCAAAGCACATAGAAAAGAATGAACCTGTCTTGTTCGTCTCCAAGGCGAAGAGAGGATATTACAACCTCCGCAGATTCATCATCAAAATATACATCCTGTGGCAAATAGTAATAAACAGAAACAGAAATGATCACATATCAGGTAATACAATGTTGTCGGGTCTAGTTAAATATGATACAACGAATCTAAAAAGGCAAATCCTGAAAATACCTCATCATCCCGCTCAAGTGATGCTTGAGTCTGCATGTATCGTATAAACAAAAAGTTACTGATTTTATTTTTAAATTGTCAATGTTTGCATCTACAGCCAAACTTGCTTAGGTCCCTAATAAGAATATTATACTTCAGAATCCACAAATTCAGCATCAAATTTCAGGAGAAACAATGATCCAATCGTTTAATCTAAATCAGTATTCCTACATATACACCAAAAGCAACAGCACTAATCAAGTCTAATACAAATGCATATAGAACCTATACACTAGCTGAGAGAATGTTGCTCGACAAGAGAAACTGGCCTCTAAATATAAATGAAAATTTGCGCTGTGGAGAAAAGGTGAGAGAAACTGACCTCATCAATATCCTCATTACTGTAAATACCATATTTAAATGCCTGGCTTAAATTACTAGCAAGTGCCGCCACATCATAGTCCCTATCTCGGAAGTCTTCATCATCACTGTCCCTACCACGATCCTGCAGTGATGTCGGTCGACTATAACCAGAGAAGCAAGACAGAAATTCAGCATCTGATCGTTCTTCCCAGTAAATGCAGGACACATAGCAAAATTAAAGCAGCTGAAGTCTGTGGTAACTCCATATAATTCGAGAAGTTTAATCACACTTGGACCAGCAGTTAGTTCGACATGATGGAAAATCTGAAACATCACACAATTGTTATTGGTTTCCTAACCCACCATATGCCATTCAATACGTCAATTACATATGGGCTCCATACACAAACGTCAGTAAAAAAATGAAGGGATTTTTTTCAGATTCACAGTGGCATAACACAAATTGACTCTTGTCCTTCGATTGCAGATCACAGTGGCAGAAGTGGAGGAGGATGGCGATGCTTTGGAGCTCAATACAATTGGATCACTCCTTATGTATAGCATATGGACATAACTTGTAGGTAATGGACTGGTGGTTTTGGACAAACAGTTGTTGATTATAGTTCCTTCCAAATATAGCAAGAAGTCAAGGACAATATAGGATCGGATACCAAAGCAACTCTGATGTAGTCAACATCTGTGCAATGTTCCTTAAAGAAATCACAATACTATTTTCTTTTTATCGGACATGCGGAAAAGCTGCATGTTTTTGTATTATAGATAACTAATACTATTATCTGTCAGTACAATGCAGTTTTTACGATTCATAACAACGGACAGCAAGTAAAACAAGAATTCAAATTTGCCATTAGATAAGAAGACTTGAACAAGATAAAACATAAAAGAGGCTAAAGTGTACTTACCCACAAGCCCACTGGTAAACATTTTCTAATACATTACGCTTTGTTAGGATACTGGCATGCCACTCGATCCAATCAGAATTTTGCTGCAACCAAAGTAATTATGTTAAAATAAAACTGGCAGCTGGTTGTGTCATCACAAGCAAATTACATGAGCAGGTTTTTTTAGGAGTGAACTTGTACAGCAAAGATGAACCAATAAAGTTTATACAGCTGACAACAAGCGCCATAATTGGCACATGGCATCTCTCTGAAATCTGAAGACAAACGTGTCAAACCTTAACGTGCACATTCTGCCAGCAATTGATTAGTTACGATCGATATCGCAGTTAGGCTACAATGGCTCTTAGATGCATGATCGATTAGCTACAATGGGTGTTGCAGTTGCTTACACTCTTAAGACACATTATCTTGTATTATCTGCACATGAATTTAACTTGCATATTTCAGGATTTCTTAGAAGAAATTTTCTATCAAAGAGCTTCAAGGGTGATGCCACTCATTCTGACTTCACATGAAGTTCAATGCAGGCTGTAGAATCGACATGGGGAAAATAAACAAAGAATTTTAGCCTATATATTATTTTCTGTTGAGCATTGTGCATCGGATCATCAGAAAAAATGCGAGTAGTGATAATTGCACTGTTTTCATCTATATAATGATCATCAAACTCAAACCTGCAAATGTGACTGGACCATGGTGTTGGTATTGGCCAGCTGAAGGAGTTTGTTAGCTATGCGCGTGATATGACCAACAATTCCTATCCTCGGTGGAGATCTTCCCTCTGCAGATAATGTATGCTGCAAGAAAAATAAAGTGAACACATAAAAAATGAAACAAAGATATTGATAAAGTAAATTATAGGTAAATAATGGATATTCTGAGGCAAATTTTTTAACCTTCGTTAAATTTGTTGACAGAGCAGAGTTCTTCTCTGCTTCCAGAATTCTTGTAACAAGTTTACACTCATCAAGGACATGGCCAATCAGTCGATCCTGCTTACTCTCCAGACAGGACCCGATGATGTTCTCCACATGGTGGTGCAAAAAGTTGTTAAATGGGTACCTGATGATGAAGTCAGTGTCAGCTTTTTAACAAGTTTTTGGTATGCAGATTAACAAAATCTAACTTACTCAAATAATAGATCTATAGCACGCTTGATTGCTCCTAGATGGATCAGTAGTGTTTCAGCAGCATCGCTACCAATTGACAGTAGAACAGAGATGAACTCGACAATCTGAAAAAGAAAAAGAAATAGCCAACATTAATGTCAACAGATAAATTAAAAAAGTACCTGATATTCTATAAGACTACAAGTCAAAGAAACTGATAGCATTGTGCTCTGGACAAACCAATCATTTCTTCATATTTTCCAGGAAAGAAAGGTGTAAACCAACACTGAAATCAAACATCTAGTTCTCCAAGACGTTGTCATGCCGTTTCATGACTATTTAAATCAGCAAATAATTACAGAACCAAGCACCATACCTTCAAGCGATGTTTCCCGAGAGGAGGTTGTAAGCTTCCATAAGTTGTTGGCAGAACATTTTCAGCAGACGAAACATCCAGCAGCTTCAACAAATCACCTGAAATATCGTAGTAGATAAGAGAATAGAAGTTTAAAGGGCACAATAGATGGCTGTAGCTACAATGGCTCCATATGGAAAGATGCATGGTTTTAGTAAAATATTAAACAGACACTAACCTAGGCTGTCCAGCATCCCATTTACTGTTTCTGGACTTGCAGTAACCAGTGCTCCATGGCTCAGCTGACTACGAAAAGCCTGGTAGGAAGCCGATACAAGTCTCTTAGGATCTAACAAAGATATGCACACTGACAATGAGTGGACCAGCACCGATTTAGGCCTTGAATCTTCAAAAGCATGTTGAAATAATCTCCCCACAAAGCTGCAAATGTGAAGTAAAAAAAGAATGCCCAGAACTACATTGAATATCAAATTGAAAAGACAATGTTCTCAGACCGTAAAATTTTGATAACTATAAACAGTAGTACAACTCAAAAGCACCTTGGACTGGATATCTTTGCAGCAAGTGCTGGAGGGGCATATCTAGTTACTGCACAAAGAATTTCAGCGGCATTTGCATGAACCTCAGGACAATCCTGCAATATAAGTTAAATAAGAAAAGAATCATGTTGACTGCAAATGATAATTAATTCCCAAGAAAATGTGTCCATAAAGTACAATTACTCAACAAACATGTGAATGTGAACCAGAAAATGGACCACAGCATCTCAAATCTGAAGGAGATGCTAACAAGGACTTCGATAGTTATATAGGTTCTAATTAGAAAGTTTTAACTAAGCTAACGCCATGGATCACTATATTATACAAGTCAACAGGTATTCTAATACTGCAACATCAAAAAACTATGCTTTCGTACAAGACTTATTGTGCTTTGACATGTCAATTACATCCAAAAGGCTAGCGTTCCAAATCATCCATTGAATCTAACCTGGCACTGGTAGGCAGCAGTGCTGTTTGACCCAAAACTAAGACAAAGTTATAAGCGAGATCTTATTGTGATAAGAGCATGCAATTGCTTTCTCATAAGCTCAGTGAGGGCCATTGAGAAATAACTTTAAAACAACATTTATACAAATATCAGAAGATACAAAGTGGTTTGAAACAATAAACAGGATAAATGGATAGCTGACAAGGTTAGATGTTAAAAGTAATCTTTAGTTCTTACTGATGTGCTGAACTTGTCAACAATCATCTCAAGGACTTTTATGTCATCTAACCATTGCATAGAATCCGCATAACTTGAATACATAGTTTCATCAGCACCTATTAAGCGAATCAAGACCTGTACAAACCAACAAGCATTCAAACTGACATTAATTCATTGCATGGGAAAACTACTTTTTCAAAAATAACAACTGCGTATAATGCTGACATGGGCCAAGACATCATCTGTCAGTATCGACAATGATTTTTTTCGGTGTCAAGCCTTTTTCCAGTGACAAAATAAAAAATTGCAATCATAGTATAGTTTTAGAGAAAACTGACCTCCATGATAGAAGTAACCCCAATAAGATCAACAAGTTGGCTAACTATTTCAGGATGACCCTGTAGAAAGGCGACAGTTAGGGAATAATTGCTACATACTCAACCGTTGATTTTAGATACAACATACTGGGTAAGGAGATATGTGAAAGTCTTTACAGGTGGTTAGACCTCCAACTCTGCTAACATTGCGTGGATGTAATAACCATCAAGCAGTACAGTTTAGGTTCCCCAAAAGGGGGTTAGTAGTAATAATTTTATTACCAATATTGAGCTAATGATCGAGATATCAGCTGGACTAAAGGAGGTTAACTGGAACCCACAAAAATACTTGACTCGGACAGCATAGTACAGATTATTAGACCTACCAATGCATGAGCACGATGAACAACAAACATGTGATATCAGTGAATCAAACAGAACACAAAAGAGCAAAAGAAGGGGGTAAAAACTGACAATAGAACTACACAAACCTGCACGTAACTAACTAGTGGGAGTGTCTTCCTCATCATCAAGCAAATCACTACCTGCAAGAGCAATAAGAACGTTTAAAATGTCAGTACAAAAATCATCAAACTACCATTTGATCACCCAATTTGATATTTTCCTTCCAGAAGTAAATAGATTCATACTACAATACCTTGGCAAAGTAACCAGCAGATAATGTCCCATGAGGGTGGTCAGGTTTAAGGAAAGAGAACAGTAAATTCATAAGCTGCATAGAGATCACAGCTATATCAGTTGCAGAAGACAATTCGTGCACACAATTGGGGCAACAGTTAACAGTATTGCATCAAGGTGCTAACAAGGTTACAAAGTAAAACATACATCTTCATCCTCCACTAATGTCTTCATGATGACATCCACTTCACATGTGAATATTTCACAAGCTATGAATGGAAATCTGCACGGTGATATTCCATGGTGTTGAACAAATTCCAAATTATGAGATTGCAGGAAATGGGTTTCATTCAGCCTTAGTTAGCCTTGTTACCTAAATATCCTTTTCTTTTCTGCATCTTCAGATGCCTCCTCCACAATGTAACGAAGCAGTTGCTCCACTTGAACTTTGTCCCGCAGACTGCAATAGAAAGAATACACATACAGTTCATTACCAAAATTAAACTTAACACTAATTTAGGAAAAGGACAACCACAATGTAATAGTGCTCTAGAAAAAGAAACATTACAAATTGATTAGGCGGGTATTTAGTGCTTTGCACTCCTGGATTATTTCATCCTCATCAAGAAGATCCTCCAACTTAAAATTTTCCTTGTCCAAAATAGTATCCACCTGACAAGATAAAGCAATACACTGTTTATAACTCAGGAATCAAAACACATACATCAGAGTGCAAGGACTCACAGGTGATGCAGCGGAGAGTCCAGGCACGTGCCAAAACATCTTGTACAGTGACAATTCTGTCAGTACCCGCACTGTCACAATCTCACAAGCCAAGCAGATTTAGAGCTCAGGTTTGCACATCATGTGCTGATACCAGACTTCAGACCATATCCTGCAAATAGCTGATTGTGAGATGACACAGGGCAAAGTTTCATCAATGAATAAATGCAGCATCGGTACAAACAACATATATCCTTTACACAATGAAAACTACCCACTTGACACTGTCTTCCACTAAAAAAATTGTAGTCCTGTATTTTAGCATGAAGAAGAACAGAAGCAAACTACGATTGACCACCTGACAAGTTACCCACACAACGCCAATTCCCCATTGGCATTTCCATCCATAACATGATAATACACTAACGTCACAAAAGCTAAGAAACAACAAAATTCAGGAGAATAAAATCCAATTGCATCTTTACCCAAAAAAATTGTCTAAGCATCATTACCAAAACAACAGAAGAATAAATTCTGATTGCATCCTTACCCAAAAAGTTGTTCCAACATAGAATGGAAACAGCAAATATGCATTAAAAAAGCACCCCGGATCTCCTGCACTGAAATCCTCAAACTAGTGTACAACAGCCAGTCAGCCGCAAACCACCCACAATGAGCTTCCAGATTCGAACAGCTACACTCAAAAGCAACAAACTACAAATTTAGGAGTTGATCGCATCAGGGTCGGAAAACAAACAGATTCGTACAGCTACACTCAGAAGCAACAAACTAGAAATTCAGGAGTTGATCACATCAGAGTCAGGAAAACAAACATGAAAAGGCACATCAACGCTTACCCCACCTCTCCAGTCCCCCGCCTCAAAAGTCCAAACGGTCTAAATAATCCAAAGCAATCCTTACGAGCTTCCAGCTCCGGAAGCACCAAAGCGAGACAGCTAAAGCGACCACTGACACAGCAACACACGGCCGCCCCCACCCAGACACACACAAAAAAGCAAGCGCACAAACACAAACGGACATCACTCCCCTACTAGCTCCCAGCTGCGCAGGCCAGCAGCCAGCTCCGCCGCAAACATCTATCTCTTCCCCCCGACATGTCAAATCACAGGACGACGCGATCGAACTGAGTGGGTTGAGAGCTAGCAGCTGGGAGCTCGAGGAAGGAGCGGAGTTCCTCACCGGTGGTCAACGGAGAGGCGGTGGAGGCTCCAACCCCAGGCACAGCAACTGGCCGTCGTCGTGGCGCTGGCGGCGGCGGCGCAGAGCGAGGCAGCGAGTGAGCAGAGCACGGTCGCGCGATCCAAAGCTTTAGAGGCGCTCGCCGAGCCGAGCTGGATCCGGGTGGCCGCCGGGAAACCCTAGAATTCGCCAATCGCGAGATGAGGAGCGGGAGGAGAGGGAGGGCGCGGAGGCGGAGGTGGAGGCAGGGAAGCAAGCAAGCGGGCGAGGGTTCGATCGCGAGGCGGAGATGGGAGGAGAGGCAGGGAGAGACTTTGGGGAGAATAATCTATGGAAGGCTTCGTCTCGATGCGGCATGGGGAGCTGGACTGGGTTGGGACTCTCCGTCCAGGTGCGGTATATACGGCTGCGTCTCTTGGCGCTGGGGTCCCCGGCGCGTAGGCCCGGACGACAGCGAGAGCAGTTTGAATCCTTCGGTGGCACCGGAGATTTGCGCGAGGAGGTCCCGCTACCAGTACCCTCTCGTGTACCCTGGTCGTTTAAAACGCTACGCTCAGGCTGTCAGATGGGCCCAAAATTTTGTGGGACCCAGTTGCAGTGTAACGCCAAAAGGTGTTTTCCCGTAGTAGTGGCTTTCGGGGGTTCATGACGTGGCATGGGGTCGGGCCGATAGTTCCTGCCGGCGCGCGTCAGGCACCACTGTGAACGCATGGTTTTCCTACTGCCGGTGGGTCCAGGAGGAAGTGGGGCACACGTGTCAGTGGAGACGTGCAGAGCCGCACTGCCTTCCGAGATTCGATCTAGCAGGATTCTGCGGTCCGGCTACAGTTACCCGGTCGGCGTACGTGCAGCGATTGCCGGGTTGGTCGAAGCGGTTTTCCAGACACTGCCTCGCTGGGCCATGAATTCGTCGGGCCCCAGCGACCAGTCGTACACACAGCACAGCGCACTCGTACTCGTACGTGCCCTTGTACTAGCCGCAGAAAGGTGGTCGGGTGTTCGTGTATGCGGACTGAATAGTACCAGGGGCCACTAGTCAGTGGTTCAGTGCCACAATGGCCCAGGTTGGTGCTGAGGTTTGACGAATGCTAGCTCCGTTATGCGCACACGTTTGTCCGGTGAGAGTCGAAATGGGGACGCCGGCCGGGAGGAAGAAAGACGAGATGAGGACACCGGCGCTGTGAGGGGTCTGAACCAGCGCCGCCGCCGCCGCCGTAAGGGGTGCGGACCCGTGCCGCTGCCGCGGTCGCCACGAAAGGGGTGGATCCATGCGACCGCCGCGAGGGAGCGGATCTACGCTGCCACCGTGAGGGGAGCGAACCCATGCCGCTGCCGCGGTCGCGGCGAGAGGGGGTCGGACTCTTGCTGCCGCCGTGAGGGGGCGGACTCGCGCCGCCGCCACGATGGGGCCGGACCCGTGCCGCTGCCGCGGTCACCGCGAGAGGGGCGGACCGGCGCCGCCTCCACTGAGGGGAGCGGACCCGCGTCGCCGCGAGAAGGGTATTCACGCATGCCGTCGTGGGGAAGGGAATAAGGGAGGAAGGGGCCGGCGGGTGGGGTGATGCAGCTTGAGGGATGGATGGAGGGAGGAGACCGGCGCGTGAGGGAGAAGGTGACCAATTCGACACAAATCCGAGGGGTGAAACTCGGTATTATTGGCAAGGGGACGTGGGTGCGGGGAATACCGTTCGGTATTAAGGTAAGATTCCAATTCTAAATTCCAAGCCATCCAAATAATTGTAATTGAAGTTAGCAAATACCAATTTCGAATTTTGAGGCCGAATATCTACATATACAAACGGGGTATAAAAGTTTTGAGCGAAGGCATTGTCTTTTGCCAAATGGGCCCTGCTACTCGAGTACTCGACTCTACCCAAAGAATAGGGCCCTGCTGAGTAGAGGTTTTGCAGGGCTGAAATGTAGAAATGAACAACAGAAGATAGGTCTTGCAAATGTACGAGGAGCTATCTGAAAATTCAGTCGTCTCTATTTTATTTTTCAGTCTTCCAATCGAGTTCCGCTTCCGACGACGAGCCAGACCAGCAATGGCCGCACGAAACAGATTGCGCCCGAGGCCTTAGCCGGCGCAGGTAGTGCACGCCTGCAGTGGACGGGCTTTCGATGGCGTAGCGACCAGGAGTACCTCTCGGGCTCGCTCTTGGACGGCTCCCAGACGCCGGACGGTTGCCGAGCGGACGGGGATGGAGCCGCCAGTTTCTGCAGTGGACGGGGATCGCAATCCACATGAAGGCCCTCGCAATTATCCCAGAAGTTCGAGCCAGGGCAAAATGTCGCTGGAATCTTCACGTCCCCCCCCCCCCCCCCCCCCCCCCCCGCGTCAAACAAAGGTGATCCTTGCCTTACCTCGAGCGGTCGATCGAGCCGCTTCGTCCCTTCGCACGCGGTGCTAGCTGCGCGGTTGGGTGATTTTGCGGTTGGATTTAGTGTGCAATTTTCACCTGTCATTGCGAATATTACAAGCTTCTCACAGAGTACAATGATCTGTGTTTTTGAGATTTTCATCCAAGTGATCAGAATGCCAAGTCCTCAACCTGAATACAAGCAGTCAGAATGACACAAACTGCAGATTTTATCGATAATAATAGGTTGTACTGCTGTCTGTAATATCTTTTTACAGAATTTGAACATGGCTATCCAGTTACTGTTTGTGATGCATTATTTCTGATGCCCTTAGCCTTGCTGTGCTAGATTCAACAATTTGGATATAAAATAGGGGTGTACGCCTTGCCATTTGCAGAAGCTTGATTGAGATAAGCTGATTAGACTCTGCAATTTTCTTTGATCAACCATGCTTTGCTAGTGCCTATGTGTGAGCAAGTGATCATACTACGCTAATGTGCATGCCATGCCAACACTTGTTTTCGAGGCGCGGTAATGCTTTACCAATAGAGACGTGTTCATAACTTCATATTTGACGTGTGAAATTTCGTCGTGCCACTTTTTACTTTGCCCAATCCGAGTACCACACTAGTTATGTTTGTTGTGTTTGCTGGCTTAGTATCCAAATTAAAGTTCAGAATTAAGACAAGCTTTGGCTATCCGTGGAGTAGCTATTACTTGGAAGATTTGTGTCTTGAGTCTTGACTCAAGTTTGTATTGTACAGTTGTAAGTTCCATATTCAGAGTATCTGTTTCAGTCTATTGTTCTGCAAAGTAATACTCCCTCCGTATCAAAATATTTGTCGCCGTTGACTTTTTCTTATAACTTTGATCATTCATATTATTCAAAAAAATTATGTAAATATCATCTATTTTGTTTGTGATATGCTTTACTATTATAGGTATTTTAAACATGACTTAACTTTCTGTATGTTTGCAATAAATTTTTGAATAAGACGAATGGTCAAAGTTGTAAGAAAAAATCAACGGTGACAAATATTTTGATACGAAGGGAATACTATCACAGAGTTTACTGGTATGCAGAGGAGTCACCCAATCATTTATGTTGAGGGGAAGAGGGTGCTCCAATCTCTGAAAAGTTAGAACCACAGTAAGCTGATCAATTCCTACTCTATCAGCTACATTTGGAGGTTTATGTCTTGTTTCGTTGTTGTTAGGGTTGAACGAGAGCTCTTCAACTTTGCATAGCTGAACATTGTCTGTTCAAATAATCAATGCTCTATGTGACTATGTCAGTGGTACAGTATTGTGGACGTGTTAGGATAACCAGACAGGCAGACACTTCTGTCAAACTGGGAGCATTTGGAACCTCATCCAATGCTTTCCAGCCCTCATTTTTATGAGAAACATTTCTGTTTATTGATGCCCCTCATCTACTTCAGTGTTTATGAATTAGATGCATAGAAAACCATGTCCTGGAGGTTGTCTATATGGTCTTGCTAAAGTGCTAAAAGGTTGTTGATTGCAGAAGGAGTTTAGCTTTGCTCCTTTTATGTTGATGAGACATAATGTAACTCGTTTTGATCACCTCGATAAAATATGTTTCAGTTGCTTGGAACAAATCATGTTGTTTTGTTTCAGTTGCTTTTGCAGTACTGGAAGAATTACGAAATGGAAATGTCAACTTTGCATCAATTGATTTCTGGCTACTCTGTTCTGAACCGTGAAGGTACAACTTTGCATCAACTGATTGCTGGCTTGTGACTACTCTGTTCTGCACCATGAAGGTACACATGTTGGTCTGAAACTGAGCCCATTTGCAAGCTTTATAAAAACTTCCATTGCACTTTTCGTCGTCATTTTTTGATTTTTGGACCTTTCAACTCATCTCTGATTTTGAGATTTACTGCTCAATGCCCTGTTTGCTGCAATTCAGGATTTTTGTAATGCGTTCGGGGACTGAACCGTTCAGAAATAGCATAATGGAGAGGAAAGGAATTAAACCTCTAATTTTGTAGGCCACCATATATTCTCTGCTGTGATACAATGCTGTTTAGTGAGCAATTAACCGCTTTCTTTGCCTGAGCTGTCATCACGTTAGCTTGCTCTCACATAGTCAACAAATGAGAACAAAAGGAAAGAGGGAAAATACTCAAAGCTTTTACTGACACAGCCTAACCATTGTGGTTCGACCCTGTAAAATGTTGTCAATCACAGCTTGTCATCTCTACTTTCTACTGATTGAGGACTTCTCCTTCATTGACCAACAATTAACTGGGTGCTTTTTACACTGGCCAAGATAAAAAAAAATGCATTGGAATAATTTACATGACAAACAAGTATTTGTTTGCATCTGAATACCTAACCAGACATTCCCGTTTCCACACTAAAATCAAGGAATGCTGATTTAGAGGGTGGAGTTTAGATTTCCCACCACTACATTCAACATACTATTTGTTGATATCTAAGGTCCACAGAAGCAGCCACGGCAGCATAGGATATTTGATCCTGGAACTCGTCCTGTTTGGCGAATCTTTGCAGCCTTCTGAACTGCTATTGCTGCTTGCTGGTTCATTTTGGCATTGGCTGAAGCTCGTTTCTCTTCAGCAATGCGGCGTGTCATCTCTAGCTTTTCAGCCATCTTCACCATGGCCTCACTTCTCATTCTCTCAGCATGTTCCTGTCATAAAGCGATTTTCAGTGTTACTAGCACACTACTAGATATGCAAGATTAATGCATACAAAATTTGAGAAAGAATTTTATGCAAAAAAAAGCCAGCTCCACTCCATTTTCAAAATAGAAAGCCAGGTGAACTGGGGATAACATGCAAAGTGGAAATGTACCTCTATCCTTCTCATTTCAGATTCAATTTTTGCTCTTTGACGACTTTCCCAAGCTTCAATCTTCACCTCTTCCTTTTTGAATCTGAGGAATACAATCTCCATTACATGACGAGATGAACAAAACTAATATTTTAGAGTTTTTTGTTCTATCTTTAAGTCAGTAGCAGATGCAACCAACAAGAATGATCAAATATTCAGAGAATAATACCTTGCTGTATGTTTAGTATTTTCTGCCTCCTCATATGATGCAGCACGGGCAGCATATTCCTTCTTCATCCGCTCCAAATCAGCAATGCTCGGTGCTGCAGAGACTAGTTCTAGCTCTTCTTTTCTGGCCCATGTAGCAATGTTCATCTTTCCTAGCTGTATACCAAGAGCGGCAATTTCTTGCCTTGTCTTGAGCCTCATTTCAGTATCTGACAATTCATTTCCATGTGTGACACCTTTTCTGTTGAAATATGGTCCATCATCTGTGTTGTCTTCTCCAGGTGATGCTACTGACCTCCCTCCTACAGGTGTTGATGGTATCGAACAATTAGGGCTTCGAGTCGGAGTCATTGACCCAAGTGGAGTTCCCGTCCTTGAAGGTTCCTGACTAGGTATTGGAGTCATTTCTGTGCCAACATCTCTCACAGACACTGACTGAACTGTTGAAATAGCTGCACATAACAATTCACACAAGTTTAAGAATGTTTTGAAAACAAATGTTTAGCTTCAATAGTCTATAATTGCTCCATGTTACAATCTTCTGGCTAATATAGGCGAAAAAGTTACCTTTTGGATCGTTGCAGGGCTTCACTTCTATTTCTGAACCAGCATCAGTTGCCTTGTGATACTCGGGGATAGCACTAGAACTACTAACTGGACAGACATCTGCATGCCTAACCACCTTTGGCTGATACGAAGCAAAAGATAACCTCTCTAATATGCTGCGTGGAGCAGACAAAGCTGGATTCACTCTCTTCATTTTCTGCACAGGGCGACCAGAAATTTTGGGAACAATGACACCCCTGGCTGCAGCAGAATTCATCTGGTGTACAGTCTGATTCTGTGCTGTGCCTTTGGAGATGTTCTGATTAACATTCTGCCGGTTCACGATCCATTTCTCAGCGTCATTCCACTTCGAGGAAGCCTGTCTAGAGAAATACCCTGCTACTGGATTCTGCGTCGCCGTCTTCTCACCTCCATGGAACTCAAAGCTACTAGTACTAGCATTGTCAAGCCCACTATCGCATTCAGTACTGTCTTCTTCCACAGGTCTCACTGGATGTATCATGCTCGAGTTGCTTGTTGCTGGTTGGGGAACTGAACTCTTGGAAGTGTTTTGAACCTTATTGACATCTAATGCTGAATCCTTTCCTACTGCTTCAGTTTTGTTAATTGCTGAAGGGTGTTTGGTGCCATCTGAGTTGTCTGAAACTGTTGCAGAACAAGAATGATGTGTTATTGACTTAGCCAGGAAAAAGGGTAACAAATAAATGGTCAATTCGTCTGTACTCTGTACCTAGGGATGCAAGTTATATATATTTTGGGTCATTAGGTCGACCCAAAAAGTTAATAAAATAAACTAGAATGCTATTGTGCGTAAAAAATTTAGGAGGAGAAATGAACTGAAGTGGCATTGGCATGCCATCATAATACCGTAATTAATTAGCTGATAAAAAAATACTATTGAGTACCCAGCTGCATCCTTAGCTGCATCCTTAGCTGTACCTTCTTCAAGAACATCACAGACTAGTAGCCTGTTCTGCGCTTGTGAGGCTTCAATGTTTTTTGCAGGTGATGTTCGCGATGATGAGTTGCTGGTGATGACTCTTACTCGATTGTGGGCCCCCATAATCTTCATCCTTAGCTTTGTTGGAGAAAGGGCACCAGCCTGCAGGAACCTCAAGGCTGTAAGTTTTTCTCAGCAAGTGATAATAATGCAATCAAGGTAGTAACTTTTGCGCACACGCAAACCAAAACCTTGGAAAATATACTACAATGGGAGTCAGCCAAAGGGTAATGTAGAACTCTACAGAACTAGATGCGAACCACAGCTGAGATTTAGTGGAAGGATACTGCTCATTCTCAGCCAGGAACAAGATGCCAAAAGTTAACTGCTGCAAATTAGTGAAATCATCGCAAACACTTTGCTAACTCCTAAGATGTATTGTCACGGCACCAAATTCTTGATTAAGCATTTCAGCTAGGTCTGCACTACATGGTGAAAGAGATTCCTTTGCCTCTATGGAACTGTGGTCTCCAGTCTCCACCTCCATTTAGGAAGCAGATTGACCGGAAACTCTGGAAACTGGTAACTAACATTGTACTAAGCCATTATCGCTTCATGCGCTTCAAAATAAAAACGCTTCGTGGTTTGCCCAAAGAAATGGAGAAACTGGCAACGGGGCAAGAGTTCACATCTTTTTTTCGAAGATTTCACATCTATTGCAATAAAACGAAGTCCCCAAAGAAAGCAAAGGAAACGCAGTCAGGAAAACGAAGGGATAAAAGCCGCACTCACTTGATGAACTACAATGCAAATTGAGTGGCCAGCAAGATGCTTAGATCAAATGCAGCACCTGCTTGCCTAGAGTTCATACCTGGGCTTTCTGATGAATCCTCTCGTACTCCATTCTTCCTTGCTGGGTGGGTGAGAGTGGCCAGAGAGCAAGGGAGGGTGAGGACTGAAGAGTGAGAGGGGAGGAGAACACCAGGCACCAGAGGTCCAGAGCAGGACTGGGATAGCTGAGATCTAAACAAGGCGATGTCACGTCTCGTGTTTTTTAGTCCTTCAGAGCTACTAGACTACTAGACAGGAGTCCACAGGTCAGTTTCTCACTTTCTCCAGCCATGAGAAATTTCTTTCCATAAACCTTCACCTTTTTCTTCCACACAAATACAAATGTCTTTTCACATGAGCACACCCAGAGCTGGCTACAAGTACTGCCCTAGAAACTCATACATGTGCAACTGAACTAGGGGTCGTACCAGCAACCTTAGGCCAACCTTTTGTTCTACACAGAGAGTGTCCATCCCCTTTACAGTCTCAGCCTTTACCAGTAAATCACATAAGCTTTTCTCCTGTTACACAAGGTTATCCTTTCTGCACAGTAGCATGATACTAGCGTAACAACAGAGATTAAGAAAGTTAACCCCTTTCCTAGAGATGTGTGCACCTTTAACTCTACACAGCCCAAAGCTCCAAACTAATGTTATTCCTTTTGGCTGTGGTATAAACTATGGTGGTCAAACAGAGGTCCCTAGACTGGAGACTGGAACCCTACCCCTGCACGCAAGGAGCAGCCCCTCCCACAGCACGGAGGGATGGGCGCGGGACGGCGGGAGGATGCTGCTGCCCCGCCACATCTTTCTGTGTCAGCGTGGCGCTGCAGCTGCTGCCCGTGTCCGCCCCTGCGCAAATTTTTATTGCTCCGGTCTTGGCCTTTTCACCGGCCCATCTGGGCATCTCATGTCATCATGCGCTCACGCGCCTCGCCCTATGCCCCTATCCTCTCATACCCAGTGTCAGTGTGCTCACAAGACCCCGTTTCGGACGCTGCCAGGGACTATGAAATTGAATATACTTTTGTCCTCTAGCCGCTTCGGCATCTGCAAAATTTGACCAAAGTTTGCCCTCGTGGGCATCGTCTGCTGCTGCCGTGCCACTGACCTCACTGGGATTTTGTGACGACTGGCCACGGTTCGGGCGTTTGGATTCACCGCGTACTGGTAGCAAAATTTGGGCATGTGTTGTGAGGAGCGTTCTGTTCTTCTTTGGACTCTGGAGATTAACATGTGAGTGAATGAGATCTGCACAGCTGCATTCGTACTGGTACGAAGCCTAGTCGAGCTCATTGAATTGGTGTTCGTCTATTTGATCTGTTGTACTGTGGCCTCAGACATTTATTGGCTTCAAACACTGGTAGCCTTAAACACTGTGGTCCAATCTGGTGGCCACGGTGCTTGGCCTTGGCCGGCATCAGCAGTGGCACTCAAGAAGTAGCTTGATGATGAGTCACAGACCGAGTGCATGGTCCATCCATGCATATGTTTGATTAGTCTAGTTAAGGGGATGAGTCCAAATCTCAAACTCACCTTCAAAACACATCTGTACATTTTTCCTGTGTATTCTAGTAGTATAGTTCTGTAGCCATCTTTGGTTGGTCAAAGAAAGGTATGATTAGCATATAATTCATTCCAAACTGACGTTTTTTGTCTTGTCCTAGGTTCTGGTCCCGTTATTGTCTCTTGCAAGATAAAGATAGGGCGTTGAAAGGTGAAAACATGGAGACCGGTAAATGCAGTTACGGTGTTCGTTAACGTCGATGGCTGCAGCTACTACCTTGAGCCCATGGATCTGCAGAAATATCAGTCTTGGAGTAATCAGCAAGATCCTCTGACCAGCCCATGTCCCGTTTATTTCAGTCGTAGAGAGGGAGAGGGTCCTCCACTCCTCCAACTCCAATGCACCAAACAGCTGCTTCCGCTTTGTTTGTCTTATCAGCAGCTCATAATACTCCTGAATTTCGCGGTGACAAACAATCCTAACCTTGGAACGGACCACAAGTGATTGTTTGGTGCACAAATCCATGGCACTGGAGAAAGACTGTCTCGAGCCCACAGTCCTCGAGGCGAAAGTGGGCGGCACACTTCGTCAGCAAATAGTGCCTAGACTGGTAACCACACTGTGTGAGCCTAGTTTAGGAGTACTCCAATGGCAAGAGACCGTTAGAACAATCAGACAGAGGAGGGCTCTCGTTTTGAGGAATTCCCCTCTGGCCAGTAGCTATCACATTGCAATTGCCTGGAAAGAATCTTTTTGTAGGACACGACAGTGTCTTGATCAAAGCACATTTCTTTGGCTGCCACTGGCAACATGGGCCCAAGCATGCACCAATCATGGGATTCCTTTTGGACAGTATAGCTGATTGCAAATTTGCATTGGAGCAGACGCCTGAAGCTGGATTCCAAATAATGCACGAGTCTCCAACAAGCTTGCTCTCGCCAGTGCTGCCACTTGCTGTTTCCAAACATATGAGGAGAAACATGCGAGGCAAAATGGAGTTGAACTGTGAACAGACCTGCGTGATGTTTACATGAGGAGAATTCAGACCTGCGTGATGTTTACATGAGGAGAAACATTACACTTTTTTTTGAAAATTAAACATTACACATATAATTGGTGGATTGCTTCATTATCAGGCACTGTTCCGAGCCTGACACTGAACTACGCTTGGATTTGGCTTCTGCCAGTTTGAAGACTACTTTTCTTGTTGTGGCTACTAAGGAGCAGCAACTGCAAACGAGGGTGCAAGACAGCAAATCAGTGGATACTAATTTAGTGGAAGAGGCTGCAAAATTTCTGAAGGGATTACTTGGACTAACAACTTTTGGATTCGATGTCGTTGTAATATCCTCTGGCCCTTTATATCTACAGTACAGCTACAAGCCATTATGTTCCTGCTACTCTAATTAGAATCTGTAAAATTGGATATCTGAAAGCTGCATTGTGTCAACATACCTGTTAAGTGAGTGTTCTTTGGCTATGCAGGTTCAAGAGGGCAATGTCATAGTGGACCTAAACTATCTCTCATCCTTCAAAGCAGTTCCTGATTATGAGCCGGTGCCTGCGTTCTGGGATGCAATCAGGCAGACGTACGAGTTGAAGAGAGCGAGGGTGCAAACTTAGTTCAAGGCTTCCCAGTGATTGAATCAACTTGACGGTCTAGCAAAGGCTGCTTTGTCTCTTAGAGAAAGGTTGCAGGAGAGTTTGTGAATTGCACTGTCGCAGCAGAGACGATCACTATCTCTAATGGTTCTGGAGCAAACACGAAGTAATGTTCAACTCCACTTGTGGGCAAGTGGGAATAAGTGAAGATGGATAGCGTAATAATGAACAAACCAAACTGTGTCATGCTAATCTCATCCTTTCTGTGTACTTCGTGTCATCTGGATGTCACTCTGAACGACCTTTTGGACAGTTGCAATTAGAAATTGGGGCTGTGATATGCTGCGCGTATGGTGTCGTTCTCTCTGCATCTTGATGTGGTTCTACACTTCTACCATCTGATTTGCTAGCGAGTTCAGCAGAAGTCTGCAGATTTGTTCAGATCTGGAGCGGCTGAATTGATTGGTAGGTCTGAGCAACTCCAAGAATTTTACGAGTGTCACAGCCAAAGTCATCTCACGACGTCCATTGTTCATGTTTTCTCGTTTCCATTTTTCATGTCAGTCCTGCAGAACCCCTTCATCAGCATGAAGTGAGAAATCCACCGTCGCCGGTAGAGAAGAGGTCGACTCGTCACAAATGGTGGCTGGCCGGCTGGCACCACCGCAGGGAGCGCAACGAAACTTCCCTCCGGAAGACGAGATACCTACCTGACTCTTTCGCCGCCCGTGGTCCGTCGAAGGGCTCGGCTGCATTGGTGATCTCCATGTCCTGCGAACCCATCAGCCATCTCGGAGATGAAGGTCACGTGAGGCCACGATGTACAGTGATGTATGGACGTCACCTTCGCAGATGGCATGTCGTATCTTCTCGCCGGACGAGGGGCTGCCCACCGGCAACCTCGCGCTTCCGCGGCCAGCGCCGCCGCTGGCCGGGGCGCTAGGCCGCCACCCAGACCAGGGATGTTGGCTGTAAAGGGTACATAAGTAGAGGGGTATTTCGTAAAATTTTCTCGGCGACTTGTTTTGACGTCGTAGATCTCGACCGCAGGAGTTAGATCGGACGGTCAAAGCGGGCCCAAGTTTGGACCGCGATTATTAATCGCGATCCAAATCTGGGATGGAAATAATATAAAATGTGCTTGAAGCCCTTTTTCGTTAAATCTGTCGGCCGCCTGGGTACTAGCTGCGTATATGGACCGCACGATTCCGATCCAACGGTCAAATCAGGTACGTAAATGAAAGGATATTTACTATATAGGGGGTTTTATGAAAGAATGCCCTGGAGCCAACTCTGGCCAAGTGGCCAGCGACGGTTGACCGTACCGGCGCCCGTGACCTCGTGGGCCCGCAGCGTGCCGCCCTCCCCATTCCCCCTCTTCCCGGCGCCTGGCCGCCATGGCCGCCGCCGCGCGGCCCCTAGCTGACGCCGGAAGCACTCGTGGCCGGAAGGATACGGAGAAGGAATACCTGGGTCCGTGAGCGTGTGGGGACAGAGGCAGCACAGTGGCATCAGGGAGTCGGGCATTCGTGACGGCTACGGCTGAAGAATATGCGCACGCGCAATCCAGGAAATCGACGGGCCATTCATGGAAGAGCTAATGGAGAAGTTCAAATCTAAGCTGTTTGAGATGCAGCTGCAACCTCTCATGGTCGGCACCGGCCTAGATGAAGACACAAGCGGCGCGGGAGAAGCTGGACGACCACCGGTCCACCACCTCGGCTCGGAGCCGAACACCAGCCCGGACCTAGAAGGGAAGACATCAAGGCGAGAAGAGGATCAAAGGTGAAGAACCTTCCAGCTCCTGTTCAATTCATGCCATGATTCTGATTTCTGAATCTGACGCACTATGCGTCCATGCCTCTACCAAAACGCCACATGGAAACCATTACAGAGGGATGGCCTTCAGGCTAAGGCCATAACAGAAGAAAACTCATATGGAGGCCAAGAAGAAAGGAACATTGCACGAAATGAATTTTGGTTGACTGTTTGGACAATCTTAAAAAACATCAAGTGAATGTGCGACTAGTTAGCTTTCCAGAATATATCATCTGATGAGGGTGCATAGCTTCTTTGACTGAATTTAAGAGATCGTCGCATGTTTAAGCTTCCTTCAGCAAAAAGGGATTACCTCCTGCCAGATGGTGAAAAGCATGATTATGATTGGTATAAGAACATAGAGATTTCTAATTTTAATAATGACCAGATGCATCCATCGTTTCATTTCCATTGTCAAACATAGCAGTTCATTTCAGGCTCAAGACTCCTCCAGCGACACCACTTATTTCCCTCCCTTGAGATGGAAGCCAACTCCTCTCAGATGATTTTGCAGAAGGAGCTGCCTTCAGCCGGTCAGAACTTCCAAGGGTATGATGAATATTGCACTTGTACCTCTCCCTTTACATGTAAATGACGTAGTTCAACTGCCACCAAGCTGAACTACTCAATCAGGAATCCAAAACATTTCCACTAATCAATCATCTCATCTTTTGAGAAGCTGATGTACTAACATGTTCACAAGTGTGAGCAGCGGTGTACAAGGCGACAGGAACATACCAGCCAGACTACCAGTTATCCTTATCACTCATCAGGGAGGGGGGCTCCACGTGTCTCTGCTATGTTGCGGTTCCTGTGAACTTGGCATGTGAAGAGCAGCAGCTGCCCTGGCTCCGCTGTTACTGCTGTAAATACAGGTATGCCAGTCCCGGCCATAAAACAGGCCACGGATAATGGAGCCTTTCCCGGGTATTTAGTTAAAACGGACTAAAATTTAGTCCTTATCATACTCAATATTTGGATACTTAATATTTGGATGCTAATTAGAAGGACTAAATATAAGGTAATTATAAAACTAATTACACAGATGGATGCTAATTCGCGAGACGAATCTGTTAAGCCTAATTAATCCATTATCAGCATATGTTTACTGTAGCACCATGTTATAAAATCATGAACTAATTATTCTTAATAGATTCGTCTCGCAAATTAGCCTCCATCTGTGCAATTAGTTTTATAATTAGTCTATATTTAATACTCATAATTAGTAACTAACATATTTGACGTGACAATAAAAGTTTAGTTCGTGCAACCAAACACATTCTCAATCAACTGCGCTCGTGCTGCATTATTTCCGATCCCGTGCCGCTCTCAATGAAAGATTTCTGGCCATTTTTGTTAGCCACATTGCTGCTGCCTACCATCTCTCTGAACTTCCCATGTGCGCAGCATAACAAAGTGACTTGCAGGGCTCAAGCCTGAAAAGCTGGGAGCATCCTTTTTTTTTGGAAGATAGCTGGGAGCATCTTGAGGAGGAGGAAGTATCTCCAGCGATGTCCTCTAAATTCCATCCCCTATTTCCATCCTCCATATCAACTTCATTCTCTAAACCAATTTTTACTCCAACAACATCCTCTATCAACATCCTCTATACCCCACAATCTCAATTTTTTATCCTATCTTCCAACCAACTGCTCTTTCCCCAACCCCCAACCGCCGTCCCTCCCGCGCCCCTCCGCCCCGCCCTCCGCCCCCCCCCTCCGCGCCCGCCGCCCCCTCCCCCTCCGCGCCCCTCCTCCTCCGCGCCTCCCCTGCCGCCCCTCCCCCTCCGCGCCCCTCCTCCTCCGCGCCTCCCCTGCCGCCCCTCCCCCTCCGCGCCCGCCGCCCCCTCCCCCTCCGCCCCCTCCTCCTCCGCGCCTCCCCTGCCGCCCCTCCTCCTCCGCGCCCGGCGCCCCCTCCCCCTCCGCGCCCCGCGCCTCCCCTGCCGCCCCCCTTCTCCTCCGCCCGCGCCGCCTCCTCCGCGCCGCCCGCGCCCCTCCTCCTCCTCCTCCGCCCGCCCGCGCCCCTCCTCCTCCTCCTCCGCCCGCCCGCGCCCCGCCTCCTCCTCCTCCGCCCGCCCCCCCTTCTCCTCCGCCCGCGCCTCCTCCTCCGCGCCGCCCGCGCCCCTCCTCCTCCACCGCCCGCCCCTCCCCCTCCGCCCCCTCCCCCTCCGCGCCCCTCCTCCTCCACCGCCCGCCCTCCGCGCGCCCCTCCTCCACCCCTGCTCCACCCCTCCTCCGCCCCGCGCCGCACCGCCGTCGCCCCCGCTCCGCCCCTCCTCCGCCCCTCCTCCGCCCCGGCCGCGCCGCCCCGCCGTCACCCCTCCTCCGCCCCTGCTCCGCCCCTCCTCCGCCCCGCGCCGCACCGCCGTCGCCCCTGCTCCGCCCCCGCTCCGCCCCTCCTCCGCCCCGCGCCGCACCGCCGTCGCCCCTGCTCCGCCCCCGCTCCGCCCCTCCTCCGCCCCGCGCCGCACCGCCGTCGCCCCTGCTCCGCCCCCGCTCCGCCCCTCCTCCGCCCCGCGCCGCACCGCCGTCGCCCCTGCTCCGCCCCCGCTCCGCCCCTCCTCCGCCCCGCGCCGCACCGCCGTCGCCCCTGCTCCGCCCCCGCTCCGCCCCTCCTCCGCCCCGCGCCGCACCGCCGTCGCCCCTGCTCCGCCCTCGCTCCGCCCCCTCCTCCGCCCCGCGCCCCGCCGCCCCTGCGTCGCCCCTCCCGCGCCGCCCCGCCGTCGCCCCGGCGTCGCCCCTCCCGCACCGCCCCGCCGTCGCCCCTGCCGCGCCCCGCGCGCCCCGCAGCCCGCGCGCGTGGAGATGCGCTGGAGGGCCCGCGCGATGGAGGACGCCGGCAGTGCCTTCGTCTGTGCGGGACGCAGGCGATGTCCTCTATTTTACCGCACGGTTTGGAGAACACCGATGGAGCGATACGGTGCTACAGTAGTCTTTACCGATAGAGAACCGGAGCCTTTACCGCACGCCGCTGGAGTCAGCCTTGGACGGGCTGTGTGCCTGGGAAGGCCTGGTGAAAGGTGAAAAGCTACAGCATTGGATGATGGCGAGCGCAGGCCCTTTTCAGAGGAGGTATGGCGATTGGCAAAGGTAGATTTGCTTTCTTGACGTAGGGTGAACCGGTGAATCGATGGCGATGAGGTTTTCTAGCAGGGTACGTTGCAGTGGATGGGTTTGTCAGGATTCTATTCCCGTGCACGCCGCTGACCCGGCTACAGTTTCTTGTGCTGCGCTGTGCTGAAGCCTGCCTCTGCCTGAAGGTGTTCGTTCATGTCGGCGTTCAGTGTCCGGTTTGGAGATTCGAGCTCGGAACCATATCATCTGCATGTACTATTTGACAGAATAGTCTCATCTTTACTTGTTGCAACACTCTGCGATGAGAACGCTCCAGGTTTGTGAGGAGATAATAAATTGGTAATCCAACAGGTAACTATCGGCTTCTCTTTCTGCATTTAGCCCATGCTACTATGATCAGTCCATAGGATTATAGCTTCGTAATCCATCAGGTAACACAAGTATCGGCGGCCTCCGCTCCATATGTTTTTTCCCCCAGCAAATTCAAAAACGAACAGTTGGACCTTTCGGGCCCATAAAATTCAGCCCACGGACTCAAACCCAGTTTGAAGGCCCATCTATATTTTCGGCTTGTCCACCTGATTGCTTACATCTGAACTTTGGGACGAATCCGCGTTTCCTCCATAATAAAACCGTCCATTTGAACTTCTTGAATTCGCGATACCGGAGCTATGACCTCCCTTAGTGGTTTTTCCGATGGTTTTTCTCTTTTTATTTTATGTTTATTTTGGCTGAATCTTTAAAAAGTCATAGTAAATCATAAATAAATCATAAAATAGAAAATCCAATTTTGTTGAACTCCACGTGAGTAAATATATACAGTAAATATATGATATGATATAATTTAGTAAAAAAATTTGTTGTACTTTTAGATATATACTTTTCTGTAATTAATTCATAGCTACAGTATCCGTGGTCCAATTATGGTGAAATTTTTATGGTGGGCTAATCATTATATTCTTGAGCTATAGTAAAAATTTCATGATCATTGGATCATGTATGCTTGAGCAGAAAAATATATCCCTTTTTTGTTCTCTGACATCTATGCTTCCGTTTCATGCGGGACAGGCACGCGCATTTGCAGGAAATGTCTCGGCACCTAACCTGCCCAAGCTTTTGGTCCGGCACCCATGGCCACAGTTTGAGGGATTACTTTATATACAATGGAGATCATCGGACTGAAAAACGATGCAAGTGGTTCTGGTGCCGCATTATCATTTGGTACTAATTCTTTGGAACATATTCTGTCCTACGAACAACTTCAGGACAAGCACATGTTCTCTGCCCTGACTTAAGCTCTCGACTGATGGTTACACGTAGACTGAAGTTAAGCCAAATTGGGCATTTGGTAATAGCAGCTTAAGCTGAAAGCAGGCAGCACATGCAGCAACAGCCGGTGCCTGCAAAAAGCAACCGCAGAGAAGATCCAGCCGAGGATTTCGCTCACTCGGGACACATCCATGCTGACGACTTCGTTCATCAACCTGGTCAAAGGTAGACAGGTTCTTGTTCCCCTTAACACAATTCTGGCTTAGGTCTTCGATCTTCTTCTTCTTCTTCTTCTCTCACCTGCATGAATCTTCTTTCTCCTGGAAGCTAATGATATGTTAATTGAGAAACCAGACGCACAAAGTCAGCTGCTGATGAATATTTTGTGCAGCAGTCAGTCTGGAAATCGAGCTTGCAAAGGAAGAGGAGTCGTTGTCAGTTGTCACACACACACTGCACAACGTGCCGGTTGTTTCGAAGAAGCATCTTTTTCCACAAGAAATATCCTTGTCGACGCCCATGGCTAGAGCTACAGACTCGAGAGCAATCTTTTTTGTTTCTCAAACTAACCAACTTTCTGCTACTGCCATAAGCTACAGACGCGAAAGTAGTGAGATATTGGCCCGAATCGTGCAGTATGCTTTACTCTATCTATGAGTGCCGGCAGAAAACTTTGATCGCTCAGATTACACATCCACGCTGACGACTTTGTTCGTTAACTTGGTCAAAGCTAGAACATCGACCACTGTTTTTATTTTCTCTTCGCAGTTCTGACTTTGACTTGTGACTTTGTGTTTTCTCGTGTCAGGTCAGTGATTCATGCTGCTCCCTCTGGGAAGCACTTGATATGTTAAAGTTCAGGTGCATCGCAGCGGATTGGGTACGGGTAATCTCTAATTCTCTAATCCCTATGACTTTACGCCGTTGCTGTTTTGCAGTCGCACTAAACGACTTTGTTGCTGCTGCTTGTTTGGAAGCGTCGATCTTTTCCAAGGAGAAATATCTTTGCCTGTATCATACTTGGACTTCGAGTGAGGTAACTATTTTATTTCTTAATTCAACTAATCAACTGACTTTTTTTTTAAATCAACCCTCTTTTATTTCCTCCTTGGCTAAGAGCAGACGTCAATGACAGGCGAAAAGAGAGAAAAACAAGTCGTTAATCTGACTAACTGCAATGAGTACCAAGTGTTCCTGCGTCAAGACTGTACTTAGGCTAATCACAATGGGGGTTTCATGTCCATATTTCCAAGAATGCCACGTCAACTTTGTAGAAGGATGAAACACCCTCTCTCAATAGAGAGTTTCATCTCACTATTTCATATGCCAACATACTACTTAAATGCTGCAAATGAATAACCAATAGGATTTACTCAATTGTGTGAAGATGAAACAAAACACTCTCAATGGAGGTTTCACACGGTTTCCAAGTTCTGGGAAATGGGTTAACATAGTTTCATCCTCATGAAACTCCATGAAACTCTTACTTCTTAAATGATGTGCCATGTCATCCAAATTGCTGATGTGGCAGGCTAATTAATACCATGAAACACCCCATGAAACTCCCATTGTGAATAGCCTTAATACGCCATGGGATTGGCCATGATTTTACTGAACAAAATTATGGAATAGAAAAGCGTGCACTTGCATTGTGTGTGGTGTGTGTGCGCGGTCGTGCAGTACGCTGTATCCTATGTAGATTCCACATCTTCATACTTGATTTTTGAGATTAGACATTTCCTCGGAAGTTGATTAATTAGGAGATAAGTTAAGCGTGTCTCCATTTACTAGTCCTTTCTAGGGATGCTGGTGGGCACCGTGAATCTCAGCACCAGTACGCTGACGCCTCATCTTGACATTCTCCGCTTGATATTTACCGCAGTAACTTCCATACACCTACCAGCCAATTGTTTCCGCCAAATTATCTGCTACTCAGTACTATACATTATCTGCTAGACTAGAGTCCAGGGCTGTGTCATTGTGCGAGCCCGCCGAATTCACGGGCCTTGCGATGGCTCCTTTGTTTGACTCGTGTTACTGAGAGCCAGTGGCCCAGTCCCTCACCGATTGGCCGCTCGTCAGCAGTGACGTCGTCCACACCGAACCTCAAAGCCGCCACCGAATCTCGCGATTGGGAAACCAAAACTACTACATATTTTATCGATTTTGTGGAGAAAGCGGAGGTAGGAAGGCCCCACCGGCCATCACAGGATTTAAGGGCAGCGCTGACAAATAAACAAAGAAGATGACATGAGGTTTGTGTAGAAATGCCCCTGCAGTACTTCGATTTGGTTGTCCTTTTCCCCTTATGTTTATACGTAGACCACAGTGTGCAACCGTCTTGTAATCGGATGTTTCGAGACTCGGTTGAAATTTTGAGCAAACGCTTAACAATGGAAAAGGGTGTTAGTGTGATTGTTAGAGTGGAATTTCGTTTTGTGTGGTGGACATGAGAATAGTATGAGGTGGTGTCATCGAAAAAAAGAAGAAGAGATGGCAGCTTTGCAGGCGAAATATCAAATTTACTGGTCCGAGCCTCGTCATAGGATCGATGAGTAGCACACCAACCGTTTTACCTGGGACCTTTTTCAGATTATAATACTTTCTACCTGCCACGGCCCACGTTTACCAATCTGAATTCATTAGAGGATCTCGATGTAAAGGTTCATGCCCACAATATCATCCTCCTCCCATGATCTGTGGTTAATGCCGAAAATTACAAAAAGGCAAGCGGCTGCGGGCAGCAGACACCATCACCAATGACGAAACCAACCAATTGCATATATTTTT
This sequence comes from Panicum hallii, assembly GCF_002211085.1. NCBI lineage: Eukaryota > Viridiplantae > Streptophyta > Magnoliopsida > Poales > Poaceae > Panicum > Panicum hallii. The sequence goes on along the minus strand of NC_038048.1, from coordinate 44,450,280 downwards.
CTCTCAAATCAAAAGGCTTGTAGAAGAATCCACACCCCAAAGGCCCCAAAGCGTCAGCGTGTTCGAATCCAAACTCGTAAATAAACCTCTTTATACCATTCTCCGCCGCTCCTTCCCACGAAGGCGACTGGGCGAGAGGTGCCCGCCACCGCGAGGGATGCTGACGCTCCGCCTCCGCCTCCGCCGCTCCAGTTGATCCGCCGCCGAGGTGAGCTCTCCGCCTCCGCCCGCGCCCGCGGATCCTCCGATCGCGGATGCCGTATTGCCGTGCTTCGGATTTTTCTGCGGCGCGCGTTCCTCTTGACTTGGATGCCTTGTCGCGTAGCTCCTGACCTCCTGTGTGGCTTGGGTGGCTGTGGCTCTCGTTGTGCGCCGCGCGAGCGGAGAAGATAAACCCCAGGCCCCCCGCGCAAAATTTACGGAGAGAGTTGCGAGCGAGCCTCTTATTTCGCGGCAGCTTTCGCGGGAGGATCTCGCGAGGTTGGGCCATTCGTGGTGCGGATTCTCGGTTCTCTCGGGATGATGATAAACCCTCGTTGTTAATATCGCCTTTTGCGCTTTTGTGTTTGGCCTGTTGTAGTGGAGGGCTGTCATGTGGCGCCGCTGCAGCACCGCTCTTCCGTCAGGCTAGTGAGTCGGGGTGGCGAGTGGGGCGGAGATCCATCCGCTTGTGGATTTTGGTTTCTCCTTTCGGTTGCCATCGGCAAGTAATTCTAGCTCTGTTTGTACGTGTTCTCCCTGCCCGTTTAGTTGGTTTTCTATTCGTGTGCTGAACTGCTTCGTGGTGCCCGTGTCCAGTCCAGCCCATCCATTGCTGTTTTGATTAGGTGATGCTTCTTCTTCTTCCTCAGCGTACCGAGCCATCCAAGTTGAGCCACTCTTGTACCTGATTAAGGTATGCGTAGTTTACTTTCCAAAACTTTTTGGGCGTCAATTGAATCAACATGCCCACATTGAGTCTGCTCCTGTGTATGTCTTTGCTCGGTGAAATTATCAGCGTTGCACTGTTTACAAACCGAAGTAGTTTGCTCCTATTTGACCTTTGGGCTAGTAAACTAGTTTCCTGGTAGAATTATGTTGAATTGCAATGCTCATTTGCTGAATTTTCTCTTGTTTCACTGATTAACTTCTTGAATTCAGGAGGACATCAGAACTGTGTGAAGAGCAACTTTACTAAGTGGAGGGGGCGAGATGGGGTTTGACCCACTGGATTGGTATTGCCAGCCAGTCAAGCATGGTGCTTGGTCGCATGTGGTGGAGAACGCATTCGGTGCCTACACTCCATGTGGCATCGACACCCTGGTGGTGTGCATCTCATTCCTCGCACTGTTTGGTGTTTGCTTCTATCGTATATGGAGGACAACGAGGGACTACACAGTGCAGCGATACAAGTTACGTTCACCGTACTACAATTATCTGCTTGGACTACTTGTGGTGTACTGCATAGCCGAGCCACTATACCGGATTGCCACTGGTACCTCCATCATGAACTTGGATGGGCAGCCAGGCCTTGCTCCATTTGAGGTGAGAGGGCTAATACGGTACCATTATTACCAAGTTCTGTTTACTTTATATGTTGCTCCCATGGCAAGTATATTTACTGAGCCCTAGTATGTAGTACTAGATTGCAGGACATACTTTGTGCGAGTTGTAGAAAGCAGTGTTGTTAGATGCACCTGACAAGTACTGGAAGTATAATTTTTTTCTTTTGAGGTACTACTGCTCAGCCTCAGCCCCATCGCAGAGGTCACCAAGTAGGAAAGATATGATCCAAGTAACTAAATGTGGCCCCTTGAATCCTCATACTAGATGGTGTTTTCCAATATCTACTTATTGATAGCAGTGAGCTAATTTTTCTCTTCTACTTTTGTTGCCAGTGAACGATAGTAATAAGAATTAGCTGCAATATACAGAAAATGTGAATCGGATAGATAACCATAACCAAGTGCAAACAGTTCCTCAGTAGCTATGGAATTATGTAAACTATAGTGTATCCTTTACTCATATATTCTTGTACCTATGGAATCATGTAAACTACAGTATGTCCTCTACTTATATATTCTTGTACATTTTTGGCCTTTTCGGGTATTTAAAAATCTGCAATTCTACAGATTATCTCATTGATCATTGAATCTGCTGCTTGGTGCTGTATGCTTGTAATGATTCTGCTGGAGACAAGAATTTATATCTATGAGTTTAGATGGTACATCCGGTTTGTGGTCATTTATGTGTTGATTGGGGAAGCTGCTATGTTTAATCTTGTGCTCTCAGTGAGGCAGTACTACAGTTCGAGGTACAGTACATCTGTAACATCTATTTTGTTGATGAAACTATATTTGGTGGTGACTCGTAATTTTTGTCATGCTAAGAATTTTGTAATAGGCTAACTTGGTGTTTCTCCCCCTATGCAGTTCAATCTTTTACTTATACTGCAGTGAGATTGTATGCCAGGTTTGCATCTTCATTTCTATAGTTGTCCTATAATAATATTTTGGTGTTATCTCTGTTATATGCTAAACCTTTCTTTTTGTACAGTTCTTGTTTGGAATTCTCATGGTGGTTTATCTGCCTAGTTTGGATCCTTATCCGGGTTATACCCCTATCAGGAATGAGGCACTGGTCGACAATACTGATTATGAACCTCTTCCCGGTGGAGAGCAGATTTGCCCTGAGAGACATGTCAACATATTTTCCAGTAAGTGATAAGAAGTTGTTCCACATTACCAGATACATAACTAAATTTCTATCCCTGTTTGAATAATGATATATTTTGTTATCGTGTTACTTTGCTAGGAATATTCTTTTCATGGATGACTCCTCTAATGCAACAAGGATATAAAAGGCCTATCACAGATAAGGATATTTGGAAACTAGACAGCTGGGATGAGACTGAAACTTTGTATAGCCGGTATGTTTTCCCATTCGCCTTGTTGAAATGACAAATACTTGGACCTGCAAATCCTAACAACTCAATCCTATCTCAGATTCCAGAAATGCTGGAATGATGAGCTTCGAAAACCAAAACCTTGGCTGTTACGAGCTCTTCACAGCAGCCTTTGGGGAAGGTATGTGCAATTGTAAACCTGATACCTATATGTCTGATTTGATATTTGTGCGTGTAGTGATTAATTACTATCACTTTCAGGTTCTGGCTGGGAGGATTTTTTAAGGTCAGTTTTTTGTCCATATCATTTCGTTAGACGGTTTTCCCTGTGTTTCCTTTTCATATTTGTTCCATTATAAACATTCTGTGTTATTCTCAGCAGCTGATATGTTTCCCTCAATTTTGTAGATTGGCAATGATGCTTCTCAATTTGTTGGTCCACTCATATTGAACCTGTTGTTAGAGGTATTGCTTCTTATTTTGTGACATTTCAAAGTCAATAACATAGAAGTGCTCATTTATCCTAATAGGCTAATATGTTCCTTTTCATTAATCACCTGTAACCATCGTTAATAGACTGGTAAGTGCATTGATTCTAGAACAGACCATGCAATGTGAAAATCTAGCACACTATGTTATTCGCTTTTCACCACTATAAGGCGCTAAACTCTTATTTTTCCTGGTAGTCTATGCAAAATGGTGATCCATCTTGGAACGGGTACATCTACGCTTTCTCAATCTTTGCTGGAGTGGTATGGATCATTTTCGTTTCTTGCATGTTGTGTGCACTGCATTTCTTTGCTGTTTCAGTGTGTTTGAACTTCCAAGCAACAATTGTGGTACTAGTGATTCAAAATTGAATAACCCTTTCGCTTCAATTTTCAGTCACTGGGAGTTCTTGCTGAGGCACAGTACTTTCAGAATGTCATGCGTGTCGGTTTCAGGTTGAGGTCCACATTGGTATGTGTTTCTTGCATATCAAGAACTTTATTTCCCTTCTGTTAAGAGGTTATGCAATCAGCAAGCATCCATGGAATCTCTTGTTCCCTTCTTGAGATCACTCTTCTACTTATGAACCTTATGGTTGGCTTGGGGGTTGCAAGTCCTGATATGTCAGATAATAAGCAAATTGGATAAGCAAAATAGCCTTAATAGATAATTGTACGGAATTTAGTGAGATAATGGGAAATATTTGTTCCAAATTTTCCTTTTACATTATCTGGTTTTGTTGGTTATTGTATTACTTAATATGAATTTGTTTTTTAGCATCTTCAAGGACTCTTATACATGGTCTCTACCTTGTTTCTTATGTTTCCTCTATGTATGGTCATCAAAGTTTTCAACAAAGTCTAACCTTTTGTTGTCACACAGATTGCAGCTGTTTTCCGCAAGTCCTTGCGACTGACTAATGATAGTCGTAGGAAGTTTGCTTCTGGGAGGATTACCAATTTGATTTCAACTGACGCGGAGTCCCTTCAGGTACCCACATTTGTGTTATTAAATTGGCTTACTGTTATGAAGGAGGGAGAAGTGCGTATTGATACTATGTGTCCTGTCCATTTGTGTGTGCGTTTTGCATCCTTCTAATTTACATTTGCACCTTTGCAGCAAGTGTGCCAGCAGCTTCACAGTCTATGGTCTGCGCCTTTCCGCATTGTTATTTCCATGGTCCTTCTATACGCGCAGCTTGGTCCTGCAGCATTAGTCGGTGCGCTCATGTTGGTTCTTTTGTTTCCAGTTCAGGTACATTTCTCTTTGTGAACATGCAGTCCTGAAATTTCTTATGTCGCATGTCTATGTGTCTATGCTAGTATGCTTTCTGTTTTAGTGACAGTTCCATTGTTACTAGTGAATTGGCTGCTGCATTTGCTAGAGAAAAGATGTTCATCATATACACATTCTTGTGTCGTATTTGGAGTTAATGTAATTCCTGTAGTTATGCAATTGTGAACCTTTTATTTATTTGTTGGTGTTGTAGCCCCTCATGTTCGTGCTATTACCATGTATGCTTTTCTTATGGAGAAAAAAATTATAATAAGCATTTATTTTGTTAATATGATGATATTTCTATGGAAAAACCATTGGTAACGGTTTCTGTACGTGTTCTATCCAATCTACTGCAATTGCCAAAACTTAATAACCTGAAGCTGTGGTTGTTGAGTAATTATTTCACATTATATATAGATGAACTGGTCTTGGAACTAAACGTTTATGATGGATCTATTCTTTTCACTCCTTACATTTTTCCCAATTAAGGTTGATGGTGCAGTTTTAGCTGTATCATCTTTAGCACACTCTATTTGTAACTTGACACATCTCTGTCAAAACAGTGACTGTTGAAGTTTCTGTAAGATACTGCTTTCAGATGTCAAAAGTGACTTGTATGGTTTATCTTTTCTGTTTTTTTTTACCAGACAGTCATCATCAGCAAAATGCAAAAACTTACCAAGGAGGGTTTGCAAAGGACCGACAAGCGAATCAGTCTCATGAATGAAGTATTAGCTGCTATGGATACAGTCAAGTATGTTATATTCATTTTTTTTATTTCGTTATTACTAACACCTAGGTTTGGTTATAACTATTTTAATTTCCAAAAACTTCTTTTGTTAGGTGTTATGCTTGGGAGCAAAGCTTCCAGTCAAAGGTGCAGGACATCCGCGATGATGAACTTTCTTGGTTCCGCAGGGCTCAGTTGCTTGCTGCGGTATATTTCTTATATCTTTGCATAAGTTTTAAAATTGACATTTTTGTACAGAAGTTGACTTGTGAGAAGTTTTATTGTGCATCATATTTCTTCCTTCAAAATAGAACTCTGATGTCTTTGCGCTTATTCTTATCATTTTCTTGCTTGTTGCAGCTGAATAGCTTTATCCTGAACAGTATCCCGGTTATTGTCACTGTTGTTTCATTTGGCGTATATTCTCTACTGGGAGGTGACTTGACACCAGCAAAGGCGTTTACCTCTCTTTCATTATTTGCAGTCTTAAGGTTCCCACTTTTTATGCTGCCGAATCTGATAACTCAGGTGTGTAGGATAATGTTTTCTTTCCTTTTATAAGTTATTTTTAAAGCTACTTGGAAATTACAAAGCATCCCAATTTCTATATGTAATTACTAGATTCTTAGATTGCTGGCCATGCATTTCCCCCTTATTACGTGTTCATCTGGCTTTGAAAAATTATCTAGCTAAAAGTTATGGCTTATAAAAATTATCTAGTTAAATAGTTGGACTGGAATTTTGATTCATACCGATGATGTCCTCATTGACTGTGTCCTTATGTTTGGTACTCATGGTTGCTTACCATTGTTGTTTTTCTTGTAAATTCAACAGGTGGTTAATTGTAAGGTATCATTGAAGCGGCTTGAAGATCTCCTGTTGGCTGAAGAGAGATTGCTTCTGCCAAATCCGCCTATTGATCCTGAGCTTCCGGCGATTTCTATCAAGAATGGGTATTTTTCATGGGAATCACAGGTAAATTCATGTTCATGTATATTTTTCACTATTGCAACCACACCCCTATTATTTATAGTAGTTGACTTCTTGTCTTGTGAAATTAAGTCATTAGCAATGGCTAGCATGCTTCATGTATATGGGTGCGAGTGATCAGGATGAGAGATAGAAACTTACTATATAGCCCATTGGTTTTATAAGATAGCCAAAAGTAGATGATTTCTGTAGATATTCTTCTAGTACGTCATAGGACTCAAGGTGCTATTATCTCTTAGTCTTATATCGAGATATCCTCCTTTTTTCAAGATTAGTATAAAGTTGTTCACATTACCTTTTCCATCTGATTTTAAGATGCTTCTTGAGAACCAATTTTTTAAATGTTGGCAGGCTGAGAGACCAACTTTATCAAATGTCAACCTGGATGTACCTGTTGGAAGTTTAGTTGCAATCGTAGGAAGCACTGGAGAGGGTAAAACTTCTCTCATATCTGCCATGCTTGGAGAAATACCACCAGTGTCGGGATCAGATACCTCAGTGGTTCTTCGTGGATCGGTGGCCTATGTTCCTCAAGTTTCATGGATCTTCAATGCTACTGTGAGATTCTCCACTCTTAATTCTGCTGAGTTGAATCTTGTACAACTTCTTCAGCGATCTAACTATGACCTCACAGGTCCGGGACAACATATTGTTTGGGTCTCCCTTTCAAGCTCCACGCTATGAGAAAGCAATAGATGTAACTTCATTGCGGCATGATCTTGACCTACTCCCGGTAAGTTCTAAATACAAGTATTCAGATTTCACTATTCAGATTATAGGTTTTATTTGATACAAAGGGAGCTTCCTTGGGAATATGTTCCTTTATTTCTCATGTTGTAATCTAGTCACGCCTTTCTTGTTTACTAATATTGGTGCACGGTGCTTTAATTTTCTGTTGCAAATTAAAAAACAATGGATTTCTATCAGGGCGGCGATCTCACAGAGATTGGTGAAAGAGGAGTTAATATTAGCGGGGGGCAGAAGCAAAGAGTTTCAATGGCAAGAGCTGTGTATTCAGATTCAGATGTGTACATATTTGATGATCCACTCAGTGCATTAGATGCCCATGTTGGCCGTCAGGTGCATTCACTGTCAATTATATACCATCTTGTTTATGCTATCTATTTATGATCTACTCACATACTGGAAATAGTGAGCTATTGATAGTTGGAAATGATGCTTCTACATAGGATGTCCGTGATCCTTATTTTGAGGTCCCATCTATCTAGGAAGCCTAGAGAGTCTAGAGCCCAGACCCCAGATATACTAACAATTCATGTCCCTTGACACATGGATTTGTGCAAAGTATGATTTGACATCAACAAACATCCAAAATTCATTGCAACTGACAATAGATTATAGTCAACCATTCACAGAGTTACGTGACAAATAGTTCATACAGCTCATATCAAATGGGCTTCTCTGGATGTTCCATGTATCACATCATATAATAATCATATTTAGTTTTTAGCTGTAGCAGTGTCTGAGATTAGTGACTGCAATTTAGGTTTATGCTTTAGAAAACATTTAAGCTTTCTGCTTTATTTGTTCTTTCCTAAGTTTTCCTATTATACATGTGCTACTACAGAATCTTGTCACTGAAATGAGTACATGTGCAGGTATTTGACAAATGTATCAAAGAAGAACTACAGCACAAAACCCGGGTTCTTGTTACCAATCAGCTGCATTTTCTGCCATATGTTGACAAAATACTGCTGATTCATGATGGTGTAATTAAAGAGGAGGGGACTTTTGATGAACTTAGCAACAGCGGCGAACTCTTCAAGAAGCTCATGGAAAATGCTGGAAAAATGGAGGAACAAGTAGAAGAGAAGCAGGATGAAAGCAAATCACAGGATGTTGCAAAACAAACTGAGAATGGGGACATTGTAATAGTTGATGGAGGTTCGAAGAAGAGTCAGGATGATTCTAACAAAACAAAACCAGGGAAATCTGTTCTTATTAAGCAAGAGGAAAGGGAAACAGGGGTTGTCAGTGGGAAGGTCCTTTCACGGTAAAAGATAATATTTTCTGTGATTGTAATTAGTGTTTAAAATTTAAATATTCATTGATACTTTGAGGCATTCTACATATTGTAAAGCGTCTTTACTGATTATGTTGGCCTGCAATATATGCTTACTCAGTATCATTATCTTGCAGTTACAAAAATGCACTGGGAGGGATGTGGGTGGTATCCATACTCTTCTTTTGCTATGCACTGACTGAAGTTCTTCGTATTTCAAGTAGCACATGGTTGAGCATTTGGACTGATCAGGGTTCTCTGAAAATTCATGGCGCTGGTTACTATAATTTGATCTATGGAATTCTTTCTTTCGGGCAGGTATTTATACCCATCGTTTACTTCTTTGATATTTTGTGCTCTTTTTGTGTCTATGATTGATAGGGTTTGAGCTAATAAAGTGAAATATTTTTCTTTAGGTTCTAGTCACTCTCTCAAACTCTTACTGGTTGATTATATCAAGTCTTCGGGCAGCAAAAAGGCTGCACGATGCCATGCTCCGATCAATATTAAGAGCTCCCATGGTATTTTTTCATACCAACCCACTTGGACGGATCATCAACAGATTTTCAAAGGATTTGGGTGACATTGACAGGAATGTTGCTGTCTTTGTCAATATGTTTATGGCACAAATATCTCAATTGCTCTCAACTTTTGTTCTCATTGGATTTGTCAGCACTATGTCTCTCTGGGCCATCATGCCGCTCCTGATTTTGTTTTATGCAGCTTACCTCTATTACCAGGTATGCCAACCAAACATTACGAAATCAAAGTTTCATTATGAAACACATGCTAAAAATAAGCACCAACGTGACATCCACATGAGAATGACTCAGATCTGAAGTTTCATCTCACCTAGAAATAAGCTCTGCCAATCACCACTAAGACAAACAATCTCAGCTCCCTACATTGCATGGTTTAGATTGCTTAGAACAGTCAGGCATGTATGGAAGGAAAAATTTTCAAATGCTTTGTTTCCTCGGTAGTATAGATGAATTTATAGTTTACCTTTTTCCTTGTTGACACTTTGTATACATGTTCATCTCAGGCAACATCTCGCGAGGTGAAGCGTCTGGATTCCATTACAAGATCTCCCGTGTACGCTCAATTTTCAGAGGCTTTGAATGGTCTGTCCACAATCCGTGCCTATAAAGCCTATGATAGAATGGCAAACATAAATGGGAGATCAATGGACAACAACATTAGGTTCACACTCGTGAACATGAGTTCAAATAGGTGGCTAGCTATTCGTCTGGAAACATTGGGCGGCATCATGATATGGTTCACAGCAACGTTTGCTGTTATGCAAAATCAACGAGCAGAGAATCAGAAGGCTTTTGCATCTACAATGGGTCTACTTCTTACTTACACTCTCAATATTACCAATTTGCTCACAGCTGTCCTTCGTCTTGCTAGTCTTGCTGAAAATAGTTTAAATGCTGTTGAACGGGTGGGAACATATATTGAGTTGCCTTCTGAAGCTCCTCCTGTCATTGAGGACCATAGACCACCCCCTGGCTGGCCATCATCAGGTGTCATCAAGTTTGAAGATGTCGTGCTTCGATATCGACCAGAACTTCCTCCCGTTCTTCATGGCATATCTTTCATTATTAATGGAAGTGAGAAGGTGGGAATCGTTGGCAGAACAGGTGCTGGTAAATCTAGCATGCTTAATGCTTTGTTCCGTATCGTGGAGCTTGAACGAGGGAGGATATTGATTGATGATTGTGACACTTCCAAGTTTGGAATTTGGGACCTGCGCAAAGTTCTAGGAATAATACCACAAGCACCAGTTCTATTTTCAGGTATGTTGCTGAAAAGTAAATGTTAGCACTGTAGGTGCGTTATGTAAGTTTTTTATTTCTAGCTTTTTATGTAGCAAATGTTTATGTATGGCCTTTCAGGTTCTGTTCGATTTAATCTGGATCCTTTTAATGAGCACAATGATGCGGATCTCTGGGAGGCTCTGGAAAGGGCTCATCTAAAGGATGTTATCAGGAGGAATGCCTTAGGACTAGATGCTGAGGTACGCAGCATGTATGCTTTTGTTTATGTCAAATTTCATGGCCATTAATTTTTTTCTCGGTTGTTGTTGTCTTGTACAAATGATGTCATGTATCTTGGAACAGATAGGCCATAGTTTCGCTTAAGAAAGACAGTCTTCAGCGAGACTTTTAAGTCTGACATTTGACAGCATTTGGTACTCTAATTTTCATTATTTTACCTGTGAATGAGTATATGACATTGTTTTATTGAAGTAATTGCTAAACAATATAATTGTGTTGCCCTCTAGAAAGTAATCCTGAATAAAGTCATTTGCATTTGTATTAAAGATTTTTCATTTTTTCAGAATGAGCAATGCGGAAAGTTTTCACCAACATGAGCTTTGTTTTATTGGCACAGGTTTCTGAAGCTGGTGAAAATTTTAGTGTTGGACAACGGCAACTGTTGAGCTTAGCTCGTGCATTGCTGAGAAGAGCAAAGATACTTGTTCTTGATGAGGCGACAGCAGCAGTTGATGTACGGACAGATGCTCTTATTCAGAAAACCATCCGTGAGGAATTCAAGAGTTGCACAATGCTCATAATTGCCCACCGTTTGAACACAGTCATTGACTGTGATAGGTTGCTTATTCTAAGTGCTGGGCAGGTATGTTCTTGAGTAAATCCTTTTTTGTCTTTGTTGTTGTGCTTGATTCGTACAGTGTCTGTATGTTAGTATTTTCATGTCATGTGCTGATTATTGCAATTTTTAAAGTTACCAGTACTTATATTTTGGATGGATACCAATTGTTAGACCATTTTGGTGTCATTTCTTTATCAATCTGAACAAATACTAAATTTAATCACGGCGAATTGAGTTCTTAGGTTTTCAAAAGACTAAAATCAGGACTAAAGAAGCTAAGTAGCCCTCACAATTTGGATGTGTTGTTTGTAGTCGGTAATGTTGTTTCCTTCGTCATATCTTGTTCATATTGTACAGGTCTTTATTTGCTGTGTAAGCATCAATCATTTCTTTTTTCATCAGTGAGATACCTAAAGCAAAATTGCAGCACACTTCATCCCATCATTATATTTGTTGGCAATTCAGTTTTGTAATGTTGTGTTTTTCAGGTTCTGGAATTTGATTCACCTGAGAATCTTCTGAGCAATGAGGAGAGTGCTTTCTCCAAGATGGTGCAGAGTACAGGACCTAGCAACGCAGAATACCTCAAGGTACATTGCATCTAATATTGAATTCATTTTGCTAATCTTGCCATGTTGTGCCAGTGACAAGAACTATCACATGTCTGCATGCAATCCTGTACCTCCCCTTTTGTGCTAATCTACACAACTGGCTTCAGAGGTGTGCTAATTCATCTTTCTTTTTGAATGAAAAATGATCACAGAGTCTTGTATTTGGAAGTGTGGAGGAGAGATCACGGAGGGAAGAAATCAAGCTGCAAGATATTCAAAGGAGATGGGTTGCTTCTAATCGATGGGCAGAAGCTGCCCAATTTGCGCTTGCTAGAAGCTTAACATCATCACATAGTGACCTCCTCGCCCTAGAAGCTGCTGAGGGAAATAATATCCTCAGGAGAACAAAGGATGCTGTAATCACTCTGCAAAGTGTTCTTGAAGGGAAGCACAACACTGAAATTGACGAATCTTTAAATCAGTATCAGGTCCCAGCTGATCGGTGGTGGTCATCGCTTTACAAAGTCATAGAAGGTATGGTTGTTTCTATACACCCTCATTTTTGGCAAAGCTTTGACAGCTTCTTTCAGTCATGCTTTGGCCTGTGTATAAATTATGTTGTGTGCAAGAATGATATGTTATACTGACCCAAGTAATATGATCTTTTGGTAACGGTGAAGTTCCTTGGAATAAATAATATAGAGGAATATTGGTAAAACCCACTTGTAATTAGCATAGACATGTCTTGCCAACATTATATGAAATGTCTTGTTTCTGTCATGCCAATTTCACTCCGGTATATCAGCTGTATATGCTCAGAACTAGCCATGGATTACAAGAAAAGCAATTGCTCTGCTTATCAACCGCTTCTAATTTTTTCTGACGCAATTTGTATGTATTGCTTTCAGGCCTCGCCATGATGAGCAGATTGGGCCGCAACCGCCTGCAACAACCTTCCTACAATTTTGAGAACAACGGTTCTATTGACTGGGACCAAATGTAGATTAGAACTCTGGAGTAGAAACACTGATCCCTGAAGTCTCGTTGTGGAGTAGGTTGGAGGTGCGGTTATTTCTGGCGGATTTGGTTGTTCCTACTGTGTGTAGGTGCTTCCACGGACATATAACGTGCAAGCTTTTTAAGTAGTAGATTCACGGCCCTGACGCCGCTCTGAAAATGAATAACGAGCAAGTTTTGCCACAGCAGGACGGTACACGACTCCCTGTACCGTCGTCCGCAAGGATTGTAATTTCCTGTGCACACCCCGACATCATTATATGCCAGATTTTGATAACTTGTGCCATTGCAAGTCTATTCGTGAAAGGACAATTGCGCGTCGATGGTTAATATCTGTATTGTAATTTCCTGTTCCTGTGTGCTCCGGCCACGGTACGGGGCGCTGTAAGCACAGGCGCTTGAACTCTCAAAGCCGTCGTCGACCGCTACTTGATCTGATGCAAATCTTCAGAGTTCTTTCAGCACGCACTCTCTGCCGTCATCAGATGGACATGGACTCCGTAGTCTGTACGATACAAAAAGAACGGTGTTGCTTTCCTTTATTAGGGCCGATCAATAGACTACAGCCGGCGGGGAGGAATGATTTGCTGTGCGATTACAGACAGTTAATGGTGGGGTTTTGGTTCTCCTAGCATCCTAACCTACCGGTTCACCACGATCACAACGAATGGGCACCAAAACTGAGACAACACGGAAAGAAAAGAAAAACAAACACCACGCACGTATACACGTATCCGCTTTACTGATCGACGATTTTCAGTCGAAGAGCTCCCACTGCGTGGTGGCCGGCGCCTCGAACGTCTCCCATTTCGTCGTCACCACGACGGCCTGCAGCCGCGCGTTGGAGACCTTGAGAACGTCCAGCGTCTCCACACACTTCTGCACCCGCTTCGCCTGCAAAACATGTGCCTGTCAGAATTAGGAGGCACTATGTAACTGAGATCATTCATTTGTAGTGCAAGGATTGCTGAATGAGAACTTTTTGAGTATGCCATTGTTTCAGACAAAAAAAAATGTAAAGGAATTTCCCCATCCTAATCTTTGAGGTGGCATGAAGACACCATCACAACCATGATAAAAGTTTCTGCACTTTTTATATCTCTAATCATCCATGCCCACGAAGCCCCGGCTTCTAGCTTTCGTGTCGTGCCAGTTTGCGTTTCTTGCCACACACTCTTTGTAAACCTCCAAGGGAATGATAAGGCCGCTGCTTTAGCGTCTGAATTCACCATAGAACATCCTAGGAACAGAGCTAGCTGGCGCCGAAGGCCGTTGCCTGACTGACATTACACTTGCAACAGGGAAAAGGCTGTAGGGGGAATTCTTGCGCCCGGGCCAAGTGTTTTCTAGAAAGAAGCTGATGGAACCTGTGACGCTTCACTCACCAGCCGGCGACAGGTGACAGACAGCTACAGTCCCATCTCATGAACATTTGCACTGCTTGCCATGGCACTGCTTGGCCACTAGCAGGTCAGATATTTTCAGATACCAATGCTACACTGCTGCTACTGTACCACAACCAATAGACCGGTGCCCCTGAAACTGGTGTGGATCTGGAATCTGGATGCTCATGCTAGTCAGTAGCCTGATCCCTGCAGTGAGTGTAGGTGTACCTGAATGTTCCTCTGCGAAGAGGAGTCCCCGACTGCAGGTATGCTCTCCAGCTTCACCGCGTGCCGCATCAGCAGCTCGATCAGCGTCGTGATCTGCACCTCGGCCACCTTGTTCCCTCTGGAGATCGATTTCTCGATGCTGGTTACCTACGACAAGAAAGCAGGAAACATTTCTCCTGATCAGCATTATCACAATCACGACATCGTCATCGGAGGAGCAGCAATATAATGACACCCTGCAGGAGCACATCCTTGTCAGGGATTCAAGCTGTGTCCCTGTTGGAATGGATGGCTAGCTATTCTAGTAAATGGGCTCGGGGACCATGTGGGAATTTCACTGCTCGGCTCTACATGACCACATCGGCAGGACATCCATTCATGCAAAATCAATTTGCTCACCAAATTCCTTGGACAGATTACTCAACTCGCCATTCAATGCGCCACCCCCACCCCATGCTTACATGTCCGAAGCAGCACGGATTGGCACCATGGCTCCACCAAAAACAGCATGCCTTCTTTCTCTTTTTTTCTCTTTATTAAACACGTTAGATAAGTTTCTCTCTAAATAAACTGCCTACTATTTTAATTTTTAGTAGCCCAGCTAATTTTCAATCGCCTGAAGTTTTTCATCAATCAGTGCCACCGCGCTGACAGAAGTAGCAGCTTCGGTCAGCGGTGAGAAGGAACGGTGAGGCTAACCTGATCGGCGAGCTTATCGACCTCGAGCGCGATGGCGCCGATGGCGCGGTTCGCGCTCTCGATCTTGGCGTTCTTCTGGCGCTCGATGTAGCGGCGCTCAAGGCTGGCGGGGTCCTCGGCCAGCACCAGCTTCGACTTGTTCTTCACGCCGCACGCGTCCAGGTACTCCGTGTTGCCCCGCGCACGGCCCTTGTAGGTCAGCTGCTGGTCCGCCGGCTGCAGCCCCGTCCTCGACGCGAGAAGCTTCTTCAGCTGCCCTGCACGGATCACGCAATTGGTTAGCACAGTGGAGTACAGCTGATTAATCCTGATCTCTACTGCCTACTGGCTACTACTCAATTTCTCATCACCAACATTTTGGTGCTGATATTAACGCGTACGATCAATGTTCAAGCTAGCGGCAGGCATTGCTCCGTACTTGTTGCTCTGCTGGTGATGGTTAACACCCACGATGAATTCTGTCTGTGGCACTCAGTAACAGATCCTAGCGACCAGGTCTGCCATTTTATGACGCCAAAATTTTGCCAAAAAACTGAAACTTCTTTTTGATAAATAACAAAATTATAGGCATTTTTCTTAGCTTTTTTGAGGCATTGCGCTATAGAAACACTGCAAATTTGCAAGAGCATCCCCATTCTCCAAAAGAAAACTTGCATGATTTAAAAAGGATAGCACACATGCACGGGCTCGAGTTCAACGAGAGATGATGCTAGAACGTGCCGCGCATACAGCTCCCCTTCCTGGCTTCCTCTGCAGGACACAACAGTCTACGCAGTGAACGAAGCAGCGTGGCGATCACTTGCAGCCAAAGGCGTCGGTGCAACGGGACAACCGAGTCTCCAGAGCGCCTCCAGGCCGTCCGATGGGGCCGCCCGTACACGTGGGAGCCATCCTGCCCCTGGATTCCCCGCATCCCGCACCGGCAGCGCCCCCGTCGCTTTGTCGGGGAAAGGCGCCTCCCTCCTCTCCTCGTTGCCGCTCCGGCCTCCAGCAGAGTGATGGCAAAGCAAGCCCCCAGCTTCACTGATCACTAGATAAACCGGTTGATTAATTAGCCTCGTGATCCGCGACTAAGTACCCGCGCTTGCCTCGCCCTGAAGGCTAGCGTTGGAGCAGACAGTAATGCCGGGATTTCACGGAAGGAATCATCCAAGTACGGCTCCGCTGAATTAAATTCACCTTTGTTTTACCGCTCCTATGCACGGGTTTTTTGAAGTTTCAGCATCAGATGATTTACTGATTTCCAGGCACATTTTCATCAGGATTCAGGAGAGGAATGAAACCGGTGGTTTCGGATCGCTCGGGCCGCGTGGCGGGGCACCGAAGCCGGCGGCCAAGGACAGAAGGATTTGGATTTTGGAGCAGGGAATTTCCCCCCATTCACGAAGCAAAATCTTCAGCAGATGATGTGGCATGTACTACGAGATATTCCCGGCGCCTTGTTTCTTTCCGGTTGAATAAGAAGAGAGATGCTACGAAGGAAATGATACGAGTAGGAAAAGTCTCTGTCTCACTCGCTGTCCCTAACATCGCGGCGGCGTTAATTCCTCCACGCGGCGCCGCCGGAGCTCATGGCGAATTTTAAAAGCCAAATTAAATTCAAGAGCCCAGATTTTTTTTGTTATAAAATATCTCGTGCAAGCCACGATTTTACCAGCAAGAATTTTAAACCTATCATGAGGTCAACTTTTTACAAAAAGAAAAGTGTTTGAAAAACAGAAGGGAAAAAAAGGGTTCTCACCCACTACTTGAGTAGGGTAATTAGATTAATCGCCGCGATTAGCAAAGAAGCAAGCGGCTCTGCCTTGCCGGTTTTACCCGCCCTAGTGAGGAAGGGGGAAAACACGCGCTGAAATGAATTCAAATCTGAAGAGAAGACGAACGAATTTTCAGTTTCTGCCTTCGTCTACAGAGAAAGCTGAAAGCATCGGCGGCGGCGGCGGCAGGGAACCAAGTTAATGGAGCATCAACTAGTAAGCGCGGTTACTCCTACTCTAGATGGAGGGAGAAAGCGGCTTTAACGAAAGCCAATGCGAGATGAGGACTCACAGAACGTGGCAATGGGGGAGACGGGGACCTCGTGTCGCGCGCCGCCGTACTTGACGCGCACCCTGATCTCCGGCGGCGGCGGCCTCGGCGGCGCCCCGTCCTCCCGCGCCTGCACGACCATCCCGCTCGGGCGCACCTCCCAGCCGGCCCGGTCCTCCGCGGCCGCCGAGACCGCCGCCGCCGCGTCCGACCACCCGCTGCTCGACCCGCCGTCCGAGCTCGACCGGTGCATCACCGACGCCATGTGTGGACCGTACCGAGCGCGCACCTGCTGCTTCTTCCGATAGTGTCCCACGGAAGGAAGGAAGCCTCTGCGGTCGGCGAGCGAGGGAGGGAGGGGCAATTGATGCGGGGTGCGCGCGGTTGGCGCGGTGCCGTGGAGTGTGGGTGGTGGTGGTGGCGGTCGCGTGGGGGGAGGGGGGGGGGAGGAGGAGGAGGGAGGAGACCCGCGGCGGGGGGAGGAGGCACGGCACGAGGCGGGTGGGGGAGGCGCTTCTTCGATTGTTCCCCGCTCTCTCTTTCTCTTTTTTTTTTCTTTTGCCGGTTTCGTATCCAAATGGACGCCGCGGGCGGACGGATTTGCCCCTGCGGCGTCCGATACTGTGCCTGCGGTGGTTTCGGTAAGAAGAACCTTGGCTTCTGGTCTCGGCATGGTCAAGAACCGGCGGGGGGGGGGCACCGATTGTAATTTCCAGATTGCTGTTTCTGAACATTGTCTGCTTTAATGTGGGGTCTTATTTGTTCGATCATGTTAGGTTCGTCTGCTTCCGTTTCTCAGTTTTTTGTGCTATATCAATGAATATAGTACAGTTACATGATTTTCTTGTGTGTATGAACAAGCTAATGCGACGAGATCAGCAGAATGAGATCAAAGAGATGCATGCTGCATGTAACCTTCCTTTCCTTTGGGGATGTAAACTCACGTTGTAATCTAATGATGAAACCACTGATCCAGGGAGTTGTTTCATGATGTTGTCATCTAATGAAGCCAATTCTTTGGAGGCAAACGCAGGAACTGCAAAAGTTTTCTCGCAGAACAAAAAACTAAAAAGTTGCTAGCTACTTTGTGCCCTTGCTGTCCAAGGGCATTTTCCAAATTATGGACCAACATCTCACCATTGCAGAGAATAAACCTGCAATAATGTCGCTTCTAAGCACTGGCTAATTGACTCTTGGGCTTTGGCCGTTTCTATTTTTCACTCTGGATAACATCAGCACACGTCTCCATCTTGGTCCTTTCTCCGCATGTGCTCCCCCGGCACTTCTTTACGGAGGACGCGGTGCCGCAACAGGACCTGTCTCTCTTACCATTTTATAGCATGGAGATTATTTAGAAACAAAGCACCAACCCAAGGACCACGACGACGGCATGGCACGGACAAGATCAGGTGCCCCACTACTCAGGTAAGCTAGAGAGCAGGAGGCAGGCAGGCAATGGGCTCTCGCCAAGTGGGCTCCATCCGCGGGAGACAGCTCAGGATGGGCCCGCGCCGGGCTGCACGGGCACTGCTGATCTCCTGATCCGAAGCGGGGCTTTTTCCCGGCCCACCTGTCTGCGGAACGAGCCTACGTACTGTACCGGCGACTTGATGGTTACCGTACAGCGTTGGTGCTGTGTGACGGGACCAGGACTCGACCTTACGCGTGCGTGTTGGTGGAAAACTTGAACAGCCTCCTATGTCAAATTTAAAATTTACAGGGTGAAATAAAATATCTTAAATTTAAAATTTACAAGTTAAAATAAAAAAGACACACTCCAGCAGATCTTCTACTTAGACCCTTTATTTTAAGGAAGTTCTCCAAATTTTCTACTCCACTCTCTATTCCCAGAGGTCTATAAGGAGCTCTCTATTATAAGTTAGAATTAAGAGTTATCGCTGAAGTTGAAACAAATTTAGAAGCCTCTGGAAAATAGATGCAACCCTCGTTTAGCATTTGGAGGGTAAGATTTAAAGACCGTTCCATTTTTTTACCCGCTTGCATGGAAATACCTCGTCGTGATAGCTTGACCATGATCAATTGACCATCAACAAGAACAAACTTTTGACTTAGCTAACACTATACTCCATGTATGTGTAAGTGTAATTGTGTACAATGGCCTGCAAAGTAGGATTGAGATTCAGTGACTTGCTGCTGAAGGTAAGTCACCGAGTACTGTAGGGTGAGGAACCGCCCTTGAAAGTCGTCCATCCCAAGGTCAACTGCTAGATCGGCATGAACAGTACTCGTGCTAACAGCACCTGTTTTTGCTATAGTACCGTCGCTACAGTGTTTGTTCCTGCCGTTTGGCGCCAGTTACTCCTCCTGCAAAGTATCCTGGACAGGAGCACGTGCTCCAAGAGTGACACTGATCTCAAGGAGGATATAGTCTGGGAGGAGGAGGAGGAGCCTGTCATGTCCGGATGTCCCCCGCAAAGCAATTGGATGCCGAGAACCACGTCCCCGGCCGCGTCGCCTCAATGTGACCATACCGTGCAACAGAGCTCGAGCGCACGTACAGGGACTCCAACCAGACCAAAACCACGCACATGGCGTGCACAGGCTGACACGGGCACCGCACTCCCTCCGATCAGAGCGCGCCATGCGCCGCACGCCGCGCACGGCCACGGCCACGCGAGCGTCGCTAGCTAGTGGCTAGTGGGCACGCGCGCGGGTACGGCGGCGCATCGTGACCCTACCCATTTCTTTCTCCATTGGCTTTTGCCCGCGCCAAGAAATGTACCTGGGTGGCTTGGCGACGAGGGAGAGGGGAGGAGAGCCGGGCGGCGGGCGGCACCGGCACGCAGCATCGAGTACGGGCAAAAAGGAGGGAGCGAAAGGCTGCCCGGCGCATAAATGGCGGGGCTCCCTGCGTCCATTTTCAGGCAAGGATCTCCAAGCTAGTGCCGCCCATCATGCTCGATCTCGGCTCCAAATGAGAAAGAGACCTTTGTGCTGTGCATGCCGGTTGATGTCGCTGACACCATCATTAGCCACAGGGAAATAATGTCGTACTGGTAGCTAATAGCTTAACTGATACGATTATACAGGTAGAATGGAACTTTGAGAGCCTGAGAGGATGTTGGTGATGTGTGACGACGCCTTTTGCTCGCTCTAGAATAGGTCACCTCGACGACTGTCTCACCCATCTAGTAGCTGAAAAATTAAGGCAGCTACATTTGCAGTGTTACCTCTGCGTGATGCCGTGTTCTGAAACCGAAAATCGCGCTGCTATTCTGGAAGAATGAGGAAGGTGTGACACGAACAACGTGCCGTCACGTACGAGGAACGGGAGATCTTCGCGTCACCGTTCATCGCATTCGCATACCAAGTGCAACGGACACTGTGAAACCGATGCATAGTAGATCTGTCATCGACGAGGCTGACACTGATGATGCTGATGCATCCATGCACCGATGCACGCATGATTGTTTGTACTCTTCTGCGTCTCAGCAGGGAGTTGCGAGTGACCGGAGGCCGGACCCCACGTGCTCATGACGATCAACAGAAACGGCCGCTCAAGTCATCATAGCCCGTCGTCGCCGCGGTTGGGGGTGAGATCAGATCAGTACCGCGCGCACTGAGTCGCGCTACCCGTACTGTTGGATGATGGCGGCTTGCTTGCGGCATGAGGAACCGTGCCATGGTCATGGCCATGGCCCATGGGTGCCCTCGCCAAATTTGCGCTCTATCCGTCGCATGATTACGCGCATCTGCGGTTTGTTTAAGCTGTAGTAGGCCCAGATTGTTGCAGAGCTAGCTAGACAAAGATTTAGTTAGTTTAGTGCGCCATGTTGTATGTGCATGGGAGTAGATCAATCACCGGCTAGGCCGGCAAGGCTAAGATCCCGGGCGTGGTCCAGCAGATGGAAGGTTTTCCTGATCCGATCTCATGCATACAAGTTGCATGCTGGGGATGGAAACAGGGTAGCCGCAGATGACACTGCGTGGTCGTACGTTCCGCCACCACAGACATGGCTTTGAAAAAGGCCGTGCCAAGCTTTATAGCAGATGATCGAGAGCGTACTGTTGCGGTACGTGGCCCTTGTCCAGAGCAAGCAAGAAGGCATCCGGCAGCCGACCTTCCAACCACACCGAGTTGGGGGTCGACCGTTTTAGGTATGGCGCCGGCCCTGACATGCATCGATCTTGAATCAGAACCATCCATGATGGAATGGAAAACCACCGTCCTGTCGGCCGCGGCCTTATTGCCTTATTGGTTCGATAGCAGCATAGCGCGCGCATGGACAGAATCGACACTTCTCGCGGAGATTAAAGCTGATGGATCGATCGATCGCTCAGCTTAATCCACGGAGAAGGAAAGCACACGCATGCAGATATCTAGCTACCGAGAGAGCATGATGCCGTTCCTGCACTGCGTTCGTTGGAGCTTGGAAATGGGTCGCTCCAGTACTGAGCTGCATTTGGAAGAAGCCGCGCCTCCGAGGGGGGAGTGATCAATTGCCACGCCCGCACGTCCAGGCATCAGGAGCGGGGAGCCCCAGCATTTGCGCCGCGACGTTAGGTAAGTATCATCAGTGATCCAGCGTCACATGTGCATCATCGATCTTATCATCGGCCGAGACCGGTCGAGAGAGCATCGCCATCTCCTTCCTGATCAGCAGAGCGACCCGGTTGTGTGGCTGGTCTGGACTCGATGGGGTCGAGCTGCATCCATTAGCCTACCTTGTAGGGCAGCGAGCCACTAGGGTCACCGACTGGGTCCGCCGTGCTGGTCGGGCCTGTATCACCACATGTATGCCCGCAGTGGACGACGGAGGCTGATAGGTCGAGTATTGCTGCTCTTTGGCATGAGATTAGAGAGCTTAGCAGGTCTCTTGTTTCTTTTGAAGTGAGATGGATTAGACGGGAGGCAAACTCTCTAGCTGATCTTTGTTCAAAGTTTCCTTATGTAGTTTCCTTGGTTGTTGGAGGCAGCGGCCGAGGATTGTAACCTGCTGTTTACGAATGGATAGAAGCTCTCGATTTTGCCCCCAAAAAAATACATATAATGGCACAAGATAAGGAGAGCAGACGGGAAGCGTATGCGCAGACAACAAACAGTTCGCTATCGGGAGAACGTGCAGTCTGTGCGTCGTACTTGGCTGCAGACGGAGACATCTATCTGCGGCGTTGTTTACCCGGGAGGGGAGCCCAGGCCCACGTAGGAGTAGCTAGGCGCCAAAGCGCAGGAACCGAGCTGGATTCTCACCTTCCTGGGGTGAACAGATCCTCCTCCTGTTCTACAAGTGCTGACAGGTCAGGTCATGTGGCCTTCCTTGCACGTGGACTGTCCGCCGACGGCGTGGGGATTACCTTTGCGTTCCTACTAGCTGCACCGCCCGTGTTTCTGGGCTACTTCTGATTGGGCCTTTCCTGGAACTAGGCCTTCACAAGCGCGGGCCTCGAGACTCCAGAGAAAAGGATCGGTGGGCCCATACTATATACTGGGCCGGACGGGTTTGCAGAGTTTGGTGGCGTGGCATCATCGAACGGTGGTCAATTGACTCTCCGCTTCGTACGATCGCAGCAGCGTGCGTTCCAACGCAAAACACACGTCCGAACGGTCAGAATTCGCCGACGGCGAGGGCGTCGGTCACGACTCTCGCGCACGAGCGAGCGACAGCCCCCCGTTCAGACCCGGCGGCGGATCACCGACACCGCACGAGCGAGCGACAGGCGGTGGTGGTAACAACAGCAACAACTGGCCCAGCTGCCCTTCCCCCTTGCCCCTCGCCTATGCAAGCACGCCGGGATCCCCACGTCGCCGCAGCCTGCAGGACAGCGGAAACTGCAAATCACGGATCTACAGCTCGGTCCGCGAGCCCAACTGTCTGCCGTCGGTTGCGCTGGCGCCGGAGAAGCCCCCACAACGGCGGCACGCGCGCCCTGCCACCCTCGCCGCCATGTTCCGCGGGAAAGCTGGATCGCCTGCACGCAACACGGCGCCATGCATGGTCCATGGCGAGATCGCGACGGCAGGCGCCACGGCGTTGTCCCGTTCCCACACGTCCGGACAGCACGGGCAGCCTGGCAGGTAGTACCACCTGGCTCCTCCTCCCGAAGGCCTGGATTCAGTCTCAGAAGAAGGATGCTCAGGGTAGGTTCGTATGAATGAATTTAACACTGCAACTCCTAGGAAAGGTACAGAGTTCAGGTGTCCGGAGCCCGTCGACTAATCCTAAACATGGCAATACTTCAACAATACAATCCTGAAAGCCTGATGCAGCAGTAGCAAGGTCTGAACACACCACAACAACATCACGCTAACGCCAGCATTATTTATGTTACATGCACCGCTTGCTGGCCTGCAGCGTGATCCCCGTTCACCGACGATAGCACCGGGATGGCCGGATGAATCAAACTACTACCCCAAAAGCAAACCAAATCATCAACAGTGCAAAAGCAAAGCTAAATGACGCTCGTAACCAGCTAATGATGGCCTATCATAACAGCGGCCTGGTGGGTGGGTCCCGCTAGCTAGGTAGCTAGGCTGCGCCTCACGGGGAGGAGCCGAGCTGGACCTCCGTGCCGCGCCGGCCGCGCACCACGTACGCCACGGCGGCCGCGATGCCGACCACCGCCACGGCCGCGACGCCGCAGGCCACGCCGGCGGCCACGGACACGGACCTGCGCGGCGGGGCGGACGCCGCGCTGGTGGCGGTGCCGGAGGTGGTTGCGGCTGCGCCCGCCGTGGTGGTTGTCGGGATCGCCGAGGCCTCCGGCTTGGCGGCCATGGTGGTGGCCGCGGGCATGGAGGCGTCCAGGGCCTCCGGGAGCTTCGCGGCCTCGGGCTTGAAGAAGGTCTGCATCGCCGGCGTCGCCTCGGCGCTCCCGCCGGTGAAGTCCTCCAGGCCGTGGGACTCGGACCTCACGGCGAGCAGCGCCACCACGCAGAGCGCGACAAGCAGCCTCGTGGACGCCATTGCTGCTTCCAGTCTTCGAGCTGCCGTTGCCAAACAAGTGTTAGAAACAGCCCAATTAGCATGGCTAAGCTATAAGATGGCATTCTACATTTGTAAATTGTGGCACAGCTACATTCTTTCCCCCTTTCATCAAGATGCAGAGCCTCAAATTTCTTGCATTTGACTAAGGATGAAAGCCAACACGCACCATGCATATCTCAAGGAATGCAGACAGATTACTTCAATTGGTTCACCGAATTGTAGGGCGAGAACTGGACCCACTAATTTTGTAAACGAGATATCGAGGTCCCACCGATAGATATAGATCTGAGTACGCTCATGAAGCCACAAAGAAACATGCCCAGTCCCAATTCCCAATTCCACAAAGCTAGAGCTCGGACGAAAAAGTTGCTTTCTTTCAGTAACACGACGTACCTTTGCAGCGGAGGGGAAGCCTAACGCTCGTGATGGAGAAAAGACTAGTGAGGAGGAGCACAGGGCACTTAGGTTCAGACCTCGGAGGACCAGGCCCTTTTATACACACTCCGATTCCTGATAACCCACTCTCTCCCTCTCTATCTCTTAACCAGAAGTGTATTTTGGGAGATGCGATGTGCGTGAGAGAGAGAAAATGGTGAGGATCTATCTGCCTGCTGCTCTGTATGTAGGGCTCACTCTTTTTTTTTCGTGGTGGAGTCTGGACTCTGGAGTGGGAACGAAGCTAGAATGACCAAGGTTGGGACTCGGGAGTTTGAGCAGAACAGAGCTGGGGAGAGAGAGAGACGGGGAGAGAGAGAGAGAGAGAGAGAGAGAGATAGAGACAGAGAGAGAGAGACCCATGTTAGGTGAGCATGTGAGCCATTACCAACCTCTGTCGGCTTGCTTCGATCTACTATTACCACGTACGCCACCCGTGTTGAGATTCCGCGGCCGTACTCGCCTCGGTCTAGTTGGAGCAGCCACCTCCTCCATTCATCGCTGTTCGCAAAGGCGATCGAGATGCCGGGATTCACGGACAAGCCACCGCTCCGGCGGAGACGGCGACGGCGTGCGTGGGAAGGGAAGCCATTAATCTTGTCTCCCTAGGGCCTAGATTCTCGCTTAATGAGGCCACGAGAGCGTTACCTCGATTGATTAGCTCATGCGTCGCCTGCTTGCTCCTGGCGGGCAGTCACCGCTTTCTTGGCGTTCGCCCGTCCAATCACGGACGGAACTCTCATCACTCCATGCGTTCCCGGCGGCCGGTGAGACGGCGACGAGATCCACACGGACGCACAGGGCAACAGTGCTACTGCTACCTCGGTTGTTGCCGTTGGATTCAGCTGCTGATTCCTGCGTCGTCGTAGCCTGCAGCGGCCCATGCACCCATCAGAATCGTTTTACTGACTGACTACTGGCTAACCCAGTCAAGACCTTGGGGTTGGTTGACGATGCATGGACATGGAAAATGGGCAAGTGGTCATCTGCTCCTATAATCAGGACAGTGAGCTAGCGAGGGTGTGCAGCTAGCTAACAACTTTCATCTGCTTTTAGGTGAGTGAACGGTAACAAGGGTGCGAGCGCATTGGATCTACATGAACAGGCAAGGAATCTTGTAAACCAGAGACCAGGGTAGGTCTGGTGTCTGCTGGTCCAGTGCGTAGGCGAGATGACACAGAACGGCGCCCCTGGCACGGGCCAGACCCGGACGATTATATTAGTTGGCAGCTTTTGGACACTGCTCCTGCTACCTAACCCCAATAAATCCATAAAGGTTACCACCCTATCATCATATGGATCAGGACAGCAGAGATCGTGGCAGCTGGTAGGCGTAGCCCGGATACTCTGATGACTGAACGGCCATGGCTCCTGCTATCTTCAGAGATTCTTCAGAGATGGTCGAAATAAATCTACTTCCTGTTCAGTCTTTGAACAAACCCTTCTCTGATGGAACTAGCCATGAAGATTTTCTTGATCATGCCGCATGAACTCCAGAGGGATCTGATCTACCCGCCGGACTGGAGCCCGACAGAGTTTCACCACGGACCTTCGGCCGTGCATGATCTTTTGATGACGGGACAGCACCTGTCTGTACGGGAATCTGGCTCGTTGCTAGGCGACGTTAAATCGGTGCGGTGTGGTAGCTGGGGCACCTCTGTCCCGGCGTGCTGTTCAGCGGTGACAGTGCTTTTTAAGCTTTTGATGCGTTGTGCATGGTTGGATTAACTGGTGTCAGGGTTTCAGTTGTCTAAATGCGAGATGGAACAAACGTGCCGGTAGCCTGTACGCTCGTACTTGGCTACACGGTGTTGAGCCTCTTCTGGTTGTAACCAGGTTGCCGTTCCTGCTCCTTTTTCAGTTTTTCAGTTGTCGTCTGCTTTGCAGCCCTCTCCCCATGCACCCCAAAGAGAAAGCTTATGAGGAACGAGATGTGCTGGCTAAAGTTTGGCCTCCTCAAGAGGAACAAGCAGTGAGCTGAAGCCAGTTACGATGGTGCTGAACCTTTCTCTTTTTTTGTGTGTGTGATGCCTGCTGAGTTGCTGATAGCCACTGAGGCTCTAAGCATACTATGGGTGTATTTGGTTGGGCTGTGATTTTTGGAAAAGCTGTTGTGAGCTCGGAGCTGTGGAAAAGCTGCTGTGAAAAAGCTGCTGTGAGAAAAGCAGAAGACCGTTTGGTTAGAGCAGCTGTGAGCTGTGAAAAATTGTGTGCTGTGGGTGAAATACTTGTAATACCCCTCAAGATTTGTGGAACTGTATATAAACCAAAATACTCGTACAAATATAATATGTTCACTATTTCGCATATAAATGTATCTTTTGGAAAAAATATTAAAGTTTCTAAATTTTTCATTCATATGGGCGGCGTCGGGCAGTGCGGTGTCAGGGCGGGCGGCGTCGGGGCGGCAGCCGGGCCGAGCAACGTCGGGCGACGTTGGGCGGCGCGGCGGCGGGCGGCATCGGGGCGGCAGGGCCAGGCGGCGGCGGGGCGGCCACCCGGAGGGCGGCGGCGGGCGAGGAGCGGCGGGCGGGAGGCGGGGGGTGGGGGCGGGATGGGGACGCTAGAGCGGATGGGGACACGAGGTGGATAGACCAACCGTTTTTTTTCATAATCAATGGCAGGTGGGTAATTTTTTACCTCAAAAGCCACTGATGCTTTTGTATTTGTACTAGGGTGAAAGCTGCTTTTAGGCAAAAGCACTTGGGCCGCCGTTTAAGCTCTTTGATTAGCTTTTAGCTTTTGCAAAAGCAAAAGCAGGTGCAAAAGTCTAACCAAGGACAGCCTATGCCATGCCAGGATCTCGAGAATTGACGTGCAGCAGAAGGGCGGAAAACTAGGTTGCCAGATTGCAAATTTGCAGCCTTGAAGAAGCCCAAATAGAGCTAAGCCCAATTAGATCGAAGAATTCAGACTATGTCGGCCCAGCGAAAACGAAGCTAGCGGGTCGTTGCGTTAACAGCCCAGCCCATAGTACCACGTCCTCCCAACAATCCGCGCCGGACCGTCCGATGCAGGAGGCATCGCGGCTTCCGTCTGATTCAGCGCCGCGGCTTGCGAAATCGACGCCGCCAATCCAGCGCGAATCAGGTCCAGCGCTGCCGTCGCTCGCGTCGCGGCTTGCGAATTCGACGCCGCCATCCGCTCGGCTCCGCAGTCGTCGCCGGCCCGCCCCATCCGCGCGCCGCCACCCCTCCTCCCCCCTCGCCGCCCTCGACGTTACTCCAGCGACCACCCCGCCAAATCGCGCCGCTCACCGTCCCGTCGTGCCGCTCTGGGACCCGGCCTCGATGGCCTCCGGGGCAGGGCGCAGCGTGCTTGCCCGGCGGCGGGGCGTCGTAGGCGAGTGCGGCGGCCTCGGCCGAGGAGAATGTGCCGAGCCAGATGCGGACCCTCTTGATGAGGTTGCGGATCTCGGTGGCCCACTTGCTCCACGAGCGGCGCCGGACGCCCTTGTACTGCGCCGTCTTCCGGCGGCTGCTCGGCATCGGCGCGGCCTGCTGCTGCTGATTCCTCGCCGACTTCATCCCCGATTGCCCGGTCTCTCTGAGCGCCGCTTCCTTGACCAAGCCCACGGCTTCACGCGCCTCTACGAGGTCTGCTCTCCAGCGATTCGATTCCTTCCTTTTTTTATTTTTCTCTCCACCCTATCCCAAATTGGCAAATTCCCAATCCGATATAAAAAAAATAGGTCGGGTAGCAGGACATGGCGCTTGGGTTCAAATTCCACGCCAAGTGCTACGAAGGGGGAATTGCCTTTCAACATGATCGACTGCGATTTCAAGTCTTCCAGGGGAAATGGTCCGTCGAGGAACAGGAAGGAGGAGATTCATACGAGACCACACTGTCCTACCTGGTTGAGCTCGAGCCGAAGCCGTTGGTTCTGGTGAGGCTTGTGGATGGAAGGATCTGCAGTGAGATCAAGTACAACCTTGTTTCCATTTGAAAACAAGCACAGAGACTACAACGGCACCAGGTAAGCTAATCCGATATTGTATTAGCTTCTTGCTCAGCAGCCGTTTGTGTGCTCTGTTCTTTTCTTTTTTGAAGGATGTGTGCTCTGTTCTTGGAAGCATGCATGTCATGCTGAAGTTGCGTCTGCATATATTTCTAGTGATCACTAGAGACCCTTCCCGAAGGTTTTTGTGACAAGCCCTTGGTTGATTTATTAGTAACTGTGCGCTTCATAAGAAAGCATAGCTCATTCATTCTCTTTTTTTTCCCGGTATTCTAACAAAACTAGAATTGCATCCCAATTCCAGGACAACTCTACATGTTTGAATTGCATTGGATGTTTGCTTTGGCGCAGTTTTTAGGAATCAGATGCATGTACGTGTGCATTCTTCACAACATGAATTCTTAACTTGTTGTGCAGGTGCTAAGTGAAGGTACTACTCTGTGTTTATTGCAGGGAAGGATCGTGATCTATCCAAGAAATTTTGGAGGCGAAAGATGAACCTATTTTCCTGTTCTACTTGTAAGTGTAGCACATACGTGGAATAAGCAGTATTTTCTTTCTTGTCAATCAGGGCAATCACTGCTTCCTGGGTAGCAACCATTTAGTTTAAATAATGATCTGAGTTCAGTGCTAAAAGGTAATCATGCCACAGAGCTATTTAGTTCAAATAGAAGCATAATCACTTTGCCTATATTGATATCTTCGCATGCTTGACGTGGTTACTATATAGTTTGAATAGTGCTGTATGGTTAGTTCGGTTCAGCATTGGTCTTGCATTTTCCTTTTCCTACGGATAAGTATTACAGCATTGTGCTACAATGTACTACAATTAAAATGGGGCTTGTGATTTGTGAAATCACATTGTTCTTGCTTTTGCTATATGTTTTCCTTACCACCGTAGAATGACACTTTTTTTTTTGCTTCTCCGGTTCACATTGTTTCAATGCAGTAAATGGTCTCGGGGGCAACAAAGTGAAAGTGTATTTGATGACAAGGCGTTCACAGTAAGTATTCGCATAGGTCAATGTGAACATGGGTTATACAGTTAGCATATCTTTTGCTTAAAATAACTATCCATTATCCTCCTTTTTTAAAAAATGCATCATCATGATAAAGTGGCAATTTCATGGTGTCTCTCTCTGAATTTTCTTTTTATTATTTTGTCCCCATTATTAGATGCCTCTATGCTTTGCGCTGCCATTGATGCCAGTCAATGAAGCCAACATTCAAACAAGTGTAACGACTATTATGTTTGACGCCTCTTGCGAGATAATGAGCTACAAGTTTCTATAGAAAACAAGTGTACAGTTTGTGAGTATGATTTATAAATTAGTATGCAAGTTATAACTAAATTTGCAATTGTTAGGAGAAAACTTTGGGCTTTCAAAAAGTATATTTGATCCACGTATACGGTTCAATTTCTCTTGTTGCTTTGAATATTTTTCGACTCCCCCGTGGCAACGCACCGGTATAAATCTAGTTGAAGAAATAAAGAAGGAATAAAGAGGAAAGGTCATCAGCACTGACTGCTCAGAAAGCCCATCCCACAAAACATCCGCCGGCCTTTACCAGGCCGCAGCAGTCTCCAGCCGCGCCTTCTCGAACGGCCCGGAGACCTTTTCCCTGGTCCTGAATCCTGACCAGGCAACAAAGGCACGGCAGCAGCATGGTGGCCGTGCAGCTGAGCAGCGTGCCGGTGAGGCCACGGCGTCCTCGAAGAAGGGCACGACCAGCGCGATAGACCACGGCGGTGCGCCGGTGCCGGCGACGAGCACCGTGTCCTGACGAGGAAGCAAGGACCAGCGGGCGGCGGCTTCCGCGCTGGCGGTGGAGATCCCCGACCGAGCGCGACCACCACCTTCTGAATGCGTCAAGGTGTTAACACAAGTACTTCCAGATGCTGATGCAATTTAACTTTTATGCATGTTCTGCTCTCCTGGTGGTCCCGGAATTCAGTTTTCACTAACGTGGTTTTGGTACATGATACATGAAAATAGTAGTGTTTGCTTAGGTGCCGTAGATTTTCAGAGCTTTTGTCAAATCTGTGCTATTTTCATGAATCCTGAGACTACCCTCTAGCACTCACTCTGATGAGTGAACTGTTGACAGTGATCTCTGCTTCTCTGGGCTGCAATCCAACCCAACGTTCTGAATCATTTCATTGGCGCTGTCAGGACGCACCAATTTTCAATGCCTGTCAACTTATGCTTTGTCTGAATGATTGCCATTATTTTAGCAGTAACATAGCCATAAAACAATTCAGCGCCCTACATACACCTCCATTGTTCGTGTGATAAACAAATGCTCGCATCTGACAGGCCATGCAGTGGCCACATGCCGCGGGTTTTTATCAGGAACTGGGGATTTGCAGGGCAAGGGAGTTTTGTTCTTGCTCAGGAAGCTTCCTCGATGCTTCCTTCCCGAATTTTTTTTTTTGATAAGGCTCTTCCTTCCCGAATTGACTCTCAGATTTCATTTTCCTTCGCTCGTTTCAACTGATCGTTTGAACAGCGGGATCATGATCTGACGAGGAGGCCGGGCTCGGATTGTGATTGGTGTGCCTGTTTATTTTCTTCTCACGGGTCAATCAGGCCTGGGCTTAACTTGAAAAAAATAATGCATGCAGGTGTTGCCTTTCGTTGGAGATGAAAGCGCAGGGTTGATGTGAGAGGTTAGCAAATCTTGTTCCCTACGCGTCGGCGCTTAGAATTTTTTTTTTGAAGAACTTCGGCGCTTAGAATCTGGACGTCGTGTTTTTTTTGTGTGACGTATTCTAGAATATTATTTAGCTGCAGCTATGAAGTGTGGGCCAACAATTGGCACTGCCTTCGCGATCAGACTCTCTGCGTGCATGTTTCTGAACATCGGTATCGATCAGTCATCAGTGACATGCCAACGCCCAGCATGTCGATGCAACGGAAATGGTCGGTACAGTAACTTCTCTGCCGTTCAGAATCAGAGCTAAAGCATCCGATATCATAAGGAAAGTGAAGCAGTGTGGGGGGCATCCTGTAATGGCGATCACAGGCCAGTGATCTGCCTGGCCGTTCATGTGAAGAGCAAGAGCAGTGTCTTCGTCTGCATCCGCGTGCACGAGAGGGAGGAAGGAACAGGGCCATGTGTTGCTGCACTCTCCACCCATGTGACCCACCACCACCATCCCACCCAATGGAATGTGATTGGATTCGGACTCACTCCCCACAAGTGAAGTCACCCTCTCCCTCAAACCATGAAACCACCGCTCTCCCCAAGTGTGCAGCAGCCCCCACTTTTCAGGAGGGGAAAGGAGCGAACAATTTAGCTGAACCAGGGAGGGCCCACTGCCCAGGAAGCTGAGCAGGAGCAGCAGGGAGGATGAGAAAAAAATTATCTTGCATTTTTCATCAGTGGACAGTTGTTGGAATGAGGCATGGCAAATCTTTGCTCAGATACAGTTGCAGCAGAAAACATAGCTATCGAAATGGTTCCTTCTACTTCAGCCATCTCGCAGTGAATTTTGTTGGGAGTAATTGTCAGTGTGCTTGCTTGCAATTTTGCTGCTGCTTCCAGTCTTCTACACATCTGAAAACTCTGAACTAATCAAAGCACTTGGGTTGGCTTTGCGAAACCATTTGTTAAACGCATCACAGCAGCTGCATGATACCACTAGACCAAAAATCGACATCATCACACAGGACACTGCTTCTCGCGCGCACGTCAGCGAGCGAGCGAGCACGGGTGAGGAGACAGGGGAGTGCTGTGCTCCAGTGCCGCTTGCTCCGCACCAGTTGCTCTGCCATTTTTTTTCCTCTCGTTTTCCCTCCTCTTTCTGGCTGCGCTTTTGTCTCTCTTGTGCTCTCCAAGAAACCAATCCATCCATCCATCCGCCCGCCCAGCAATCGATCCCGACTCGCCGCCGGCTCGATCCTCCGCTCCCCCGTCGCCTTTCGCCCGGAGGAGCGGCGCCGCCGCCGAGGGCGACGCGTGGCAACCAGAGCCAGGCACCGCACACCCGTGCGCCGCTTCGCCGACATCTGCGCCGCCTGCTTGGGGCGGAATGCGTCAGCTGTAGTCTGTAGAGGGCGGCTACGGCACCTTTCCAGCCTTTTCTTCGTCTCCTCCTCTTGGGCTCGATCGATCGGTAGCGTCAGCTGCTGTGCTCCACCAGCGTCTCCTCCACAATAGTTGGCGCTCCTGTGCTCCCCAGCCCAAGCCCAGCAGATCAATCCATCCGCCCAGAAATCGATCATCCCCAGAAGACAAAGCGATCCACTTGGATAGGCCTTATCCTTGCGGTGTCGTCTCCCCTCGATTCTTGCAAGCAAAAGATTCTTGCGAGAAGCCGGAGTGAAAGACGCCAGAAATCAGCAGATTTTGAAGGGAAGATCCCGCCTTTCTTGCTCTCCTCGATCCGACGAAGGCAGCATTCAGGCCCTGCTGGTTCCTCTTCGCCGTGTTCAGCCAAATGCAGGTAAGAAGGCTGTAGCTCGGTTTGTTCTTTTTAGCCTGTCATTTTCTTGAGATCTTGTGGGATTCGAGCTGATGTAGTGTGCGTGTTCTTGCTTGGGATCTCAGTTTGAGCGGCCGCGGAGTACCGGGAGAGGGTGAATTCTGCTTATCTTTTGGTAAGAATCTTGATTCTTTGGCGATTTGGATCTGAAGGGGAAATGATGAACTCTTCCCATATTGCAGTAGCTCTGCCTCTTGAAATTTCTTTATTTAAATTTCTTTTTGTTTGATTTTAGGTTGCTCTTTGGACTTGATGAGACCTGCAAGAGCTAAATGGTGGCAGTCACTGACGTTCAGATGAGTCCGGTTGTGCTAGCAGCAGTAAGCATCGCATTTTTCAGTTTGCAGTTCCTGCGAGCTCATGGAAGTGAACTGCTTCTGAGCTGTGGCTCAAACGGCACTGTTGATGCTGATGGGCGGAGATGGATCGGAGACATGGGCCCTGGGGGGAATTTTACCTTGAGCAGCCCTGGGCTTGCCACCCCACTGGCTGGAAAGAGCAATTCTGATGAAATCTTCGGACCGATTTACAGTTCTGCCCGTGTCTTCAAAACAACAAGTTGGTATACCATTAGTGTGCTGCCGGGAAGTTACTGTGTCAGATTGCATTTCTTCCCTTCGACATATGGGAATTTCAGTGCAAATGAGTCCGTGTTTGATATCACTGCACATGATTTCAAGCTTGCTTCAAAGTTCAATGTATCAGAGGAGATTGTTTGGAGAAACTCTGCGAGCAATTCAGTCATCAATGCAGTTGTCAAGGAGTACTTTCTTGTGGTTAGTTCTCGTGGCTTGCAGATTGAGTTTGATCCAAGCCCTGGGTCATTTGCCTTTGTGAATGCAATTGAGGTCATGCTCACACCAGATAATTTATTCAATGATACAGTGAGCAAAGTTGGCGTTGCAGGCGTGCAGCTTCCTCTCGGCTTGAGTGACAGAGGTGTCGAGACAATGTACCGGCTGAACGTTGGAGGTCCTGCACTTAAATCGGCAAGTGATCAGTATCTCCATAGGCCATGGTACACTGATGAAGCATTCATGTTTTCTGCAAATGCTGCTCAGACCGTTTCCAATACTTCAAGCATAATGTATGTCTCAGGCAATGACTCCTCCATTGCACCAATTGATGTCTATGAGACTGCAAGAATCATGGGCAACAACATGGTTGTGGACAAGCGGTTCAACGTGTCATGGCGATTCTATGTCCACCCAAACTTTGATTACTTAGTCCGCCTTCATTTCTGTGAGCTTGTCTATGACAAGCCCAGCCAGAGGATCTTCAAGATCTACATCAATAACAAGACTGCTGCGGAGAGCTATGATGTGTATGCCAGGGCTGGGGGAATTAACAAAGCACATCATGAGGACTTTTTTGACTACTTGACACAGCAGGCAGACTCACTTTGGCTTCAGCTAGGCGCCGATTCCATGACCAGTGCTTCAGGTACTGATGCACTTCTGAATGGTTTGGAGATATTCAAGCTCAGCAGGAATGGCACACTCGCTTATGTGCTTGGCCATATTGACATGGGCAACCAAAGGGATTCTTCAAAAGGGGGGAAGAGAAAAGAGTTATGGGAAGAAGTTGGTATTGGTTCAGCATCTGTAGTGGCAGTTACAAGTGTTGCTCTGTTCTCATGGTGTTATATAAGAAAGAAACGAAAAGCTATGAAGAAGGAGGCCCCTCCCGGTTGGCATCCATTGGTCCTCCATGAGGCTATGAAAAGCACTACAGATGCCCGTGCAACCAGTAAATCATCCTTGACGCGAAATACCTCTTCCATTGGTCATAGGATGGGAAGAAGATTCAGCATCACTGAGATTAGGGCTGCCACGAAGAACTTTGATGAGTCCTTAGTCATTGGTACAGGGGGATTTGGTAAGGTCTACAAAGGTGAGATCGATGAGGGCACTACAGTGGCAATCAAACGGGCTAATACATTATGTGGTCAGGGTCTGAAGGAATTCGAAACGGAGATTGAGATGCTCTCCAAGCTTAGGCATCGGCACCTTGTTGCAATGATTGGCTATTGTGAAGAGCAGAAGGAGATGATTCTGGTTTATGAATACATGGCTAAGGGGACATTGAGAAGCCATCTCTATGGGAGTGGCCTCCCTCCTCTGACATGGAAGCAACGGATTGATGTGTGCATTGGTGCTGCCCGTGGGCTTCACTACCTCCACACAGGAGCAGACCGAGGTATAATCCACCGGGATGTAAAAACTACTAACATTCTGTTGGATGACAATTTTGTTGCAAAAATAGCAGATTTTGGGTTGTCAAAAACCGGGCCGACGCTTGACCAGACCCATGTTAGTACTGCAGTCAGGGGAAGCTTTGGCTACCTAGATCCTGAGTACTTTCGGAGGCAACAACTCACACAAAAATCCGATGTGTATTCTTTTGGAGTGGTGCTCTTTGAAGTTGCTTGTGCAAGGCCGGTGATAGACCCCACATTGCCAAAGGATCAAATTAACTTGGCAGAATGGGCGATGAGATGGCAGCGCCAGCGTTCGCTGGAAGAAATCATGGATCCTCGGCTGGATGGTGATTTTTCATCAGAATCCTTGAAGAAGTTTGGTGAAATCGCGGAGAAATGTCTAGCTGATGATGGGAGAAGCAGGCCATCAATGGGTGAGGTCCTGTGGCATCTTGAGTATGTGCTGCAGCTTCATGAAGCTTACAAGCGAAATGTAGATTCTGAATCATTTGGAAGCGGCGAATTGGGATTTGATGACATATCCTTCAGCCTTCCTCACATCAGAGCGGGGGAAGAGGAACATCACTCGAAGCCATCAAGTATCAGGGAGGAACCGGACACTTGAGGGTTTCTGTATCCTGGCGACCCACCGAAAAATCTTGCTTTGTAGCCATGGTCTTGATGTAAAGTTGATGCATATGTTCTCTTAGGTTTTTAGGTGTCAGTTGCTTCTTATTCTTTTGGGCGTTTACCTGCTTGACAAGTGTAGAATAATAGGGTTATTTTTTTTGTGTGTGTGTAGATTACCAATCCGGGGGAAAAAAAAGGACACAGAAGTGTCAGGGTTTTCCTTAACATCTGTATGATGCAATTTGCATAACCACCGTGTGTACTTCTGCCTGTGTGACCTGTATAAATGGCACTGATAATTATTGATTTACCTTTGGACTTGCTAAATACATTGTTGACCTGGCTTCTTTGTATCAAATGCTTTGCGGTAAATTCTGATTTAGTGCCATCTTGTTTTTGTTTTTTGTTCACATGATTTCAGTGGGAATCACTTGGATGTTATAACCTGCTGTTTGTTCAATTGCAGCCTTGGGCCTGGTGAGAGTTGCAACGGCTGTTGGACTATTTGAAGTTTGATGTAACCAAATGGACTGTCTCCAGGAGGTGTTAGAGCTTAGGAAAGTCCCAGATGAATGCTTGTTCTTGTGAAACGACAAAATTGTCACCATTTAGCCCACTTTACGGTATGCCTGTGTGGCATACAGTACCTAACAAGACATTAAATCAGTCCGTTTAGTACTTGTAAGTGTCTAACAAACGGGCTAGCCAACTTAACCCAACAAAGTTCAACCATTGATTGTTGGATGACGTATCATGTCATGATGCTCAGCCCAGAAGCTCAGCACTGCGCTACCATGTGCTAGTGTAGAGCAGACTCAGCAGAGTTTGCTTCAAAACATATATGTTTTGACAGTGTCACTATATTCTCCGTCTTGATTCTTGACAGTACGTTGATGTCTCTCTCAAGCGTAACCACCCCTGCACCACAAATTCAAGACTCGTGATCGCATTTTTCACACAACAAGTTAGCAAGGTGCCACCACGCGATCTAGCTAAGACACAAGCTCCGGACTCGGAAAACGATAAACCACACACGCCGGTGGCTGGACGCATGGATTGGATTGCAACTGGACTGGCCAGGAGCCCAGTAGGTAGGTGGCTCGGCGCCGCGCCTCGCCGCGCCCTTTGGCAGCCGTCGCTGTCCACCTGCCCGATGTGGAAGAAGGCCGCCTGGACCCGGAAGCTAGGCGCGAGGTCTGCCTCTGCGCCATCCATGGCAACGATTGGTGGCCACGGCGACGGGCAGCACTGTGCGTGCGCGGCCGGCGGCACACCCGTGTAGAAGTGGAACCTGTCGTCGTTCCTCGTTCGTGCAAGGTATCGGGTCGCTCTCGCAGGCAAGGTACGTAACCGCGATGGCGCATCGCCCACCTAATCGGCCGCTTTTGTAGCAGGTAGTAGCCATGATCGATCCGGTTCGACACCGTCCAACACCTTCTGCTAGCTTTTACCCTCTATACTGCAGATGCTCTCCATCTCGACTATTACGTAGGATGCAAAAACAGCAGCTAGCTGCTAAAGAGAGACCTTACCACCATCTGATCCGCGCGATCCGGCTGGGAGCTTACAAGCATGGATCAGGAAAAGGACACCGTCGCCACCAACCAGTCCGGCCTTCCGTCATTGTGATTCCCTGTTGGTTGATTTTACAGCTGCTCAGGAATGAGCCGATCCAATGTGAACACTGAACAGTCATCTCCATTGTAGGGACTAGCACTTGACAATCATGCGCGTGCGAACGAAAGGTGCGATGCTGACAAATTTCTGCGCATGTGTCCGGGGACTATACATGGCTTATGCTACAAATTTTAGATCTATCACCTAAAGGCGATTTGAGCATATTTCAATCCATCTTCGATTCCGCAGCCCATGACGACGACGGCCTTCTTCCACCTCTCGCCAAGAGCTTGGGCCTTTGGGAGGTATGGGTTGCCGGGGCGGGGGTGGGGGGTTCGGGGCTTCAAGACGTTTGGGTTGCTGGGGTGGGAGGTGGGCTATCGTCTCCGGCCTATTGAGGAGCTTGGTGGCGGCCAGGAGCGGACAGTGGTGGCGGGGTGCGGGCGAGGCGGCGGACCGCAGGCCGTGGGCTGTGGAGGATATCCGGTGGCCTGCAGAGGTGGCGGGGAGTCCCAATGAGATCTCCGACGCTCAACGGAGGTAGGTTAGGGTGGCGGAGGGAGGCAGCACGTTCGATGGCGGGAGCCAGCAGAGGGTGGCGGAGTGTTCGACGGCAGGCGCTGGTGGAAGGCGGCGTGGGGGCAAGCAGCTCTAATGGCGGTAGGCGGCGGCTCCTGCCGCCGAAGACGAGGGGGAGGGCAGGGCGGGGGCGAGCGGCGCCACTATAGGGAGGTTCAACGGCGCGAGGAGGATTTGTAGGTTCAATGACGGCGAATGATTGATAATCATACCCGTATGTGTATGGCAGAATTTGGTGTGCGTTCTTCCCTAAACTTCCCATCACACATCCTCTATACTACTCTGGCAGCATTATCGTCACGATCGACGCCGTTTCCTTACCATTTGTTTGCTTTATTTGTAGCATGTACCGTGCACCACATTACTTTCTCTTGTACGTCTTGCATACAGGACCTAGACTATACGTACGTCGTGCTTGCCGACAAACGTAGATTGCATTGCAACTGGACTAGCCAGTAGCCCGTTGTTCGTCGTCGCTGTCGATCTGACCTGCCCAATGTAGAACAAGGCAGCTGATCACACAGTCTGCGCAATCCATACCAAGAACCGGCGGTGCATTTTACTCGTCCGACCTCACCCCTTTTGCTTTACCCTCTAATACTCCGATCCTCAGCTGCTCTGTATCTGCCTCGACTGTTACGTGCAGGATGGAAAGAGAGCTGCTAGCTAAGCTAAGCTAGAGCCTAGAGCCGCTAAAGAGACCTTACGATCGGGAGATAACCGCACGGATCAGGAAAAAAATGTGTCCTATCGCCATCACTTACCGCTTTCTTTTTTGACAGGGAGCTAATGACCTTTTGCTTTACCTCTACTGCATGATGCAGCGATCGGTGAGTGAGTATCTCGATCCTGAATTCTGCCCGTGTAACGGTGTAATGCACACTGTACCGGTGCTGCCAAAATTCTCTGCGGATCGGACTGATAGGACGGACAGCTGAGTACTTGAGTGCTAGTGTGTCGTCACGATTTGCTTGGAGTGGGATTCAGTGAACTTCTTCAAGTCTAACAGCCAATAGTACTCTACTAGCGGCATGTCACGACGATCTACCCCGTTTTGGTACCAGGTTTTGACAGTTTTGTTCGGTTTACAGGACGTAGCGTGTACATTGCATTGCATTACTTTCTCCTCGTCTTGGAAGGAGCGAGAGGTATGTAAGTACGTGCTTGCCAACGAACCAGACCTCGACACGACGACACATTTCACGTAACACGCTCTACATATATGTATATATATACCCCCTGAACCATGGCACAGTGCCCACCAATCGCAAGTTCACTCAGCACGAGCACGTTCACGGTTCACCTCGAGCGCAGCCATGGAGAGCGCCACCATGCCACCGCGAGGTGTCGCCGCACCTCGCACGCCGTCCAGCCTCCAGACGCTCCGGGGCAGCCACCCCCTCCTCCTCCACGGCAAGCACGCGAGCAAGCCGCGGCGCCTCTCCTGCTGCAAGGCTACCGGCGGTGGCGGCCGCGTCGACCGCCGCGACGTGCTCCTCGGCCTCAGCGGGGCCGCGGCGGCTGCCGGCCTCGCGACGACGTCGCACGGCGGCGGCGACGCGCTCGCGGCGCCGATCCAGGCGCCGGACCTCGCGAACTGCAACCCGCCCGCTATCCCCGACACGGGGGCCGACCTCAGCTGTTGCCTCCCGTACCGCTCCGGCACGGCTATCGTCGACTTCAAGCCGCCGCCGGCCTCCGCGCCTTTCCGCGTGCGCCCGGCCGCGCACCTGGTGGACAAGGCGTACCTGGCCAAGTACGAGCGGGCCGTGTCGCTGATGAAGGGGCTCCCGGACGACGACCCGCGCAGCTTCGCGCAGCAGTGGCGCGTGCACTGCGCCTACTGCGACGCCGCGTACGACCAGGTCGGGTTCCCGGACCTGGAGCTCCAGATCCACAACTGCTGGCTCTTCTTCCCGTGGCACAGGTACATGCACGGACGCATCCACGCAAAGTGAGAGATCGAGACAATGCACGTACGACCGCTTGATGACCTGACGAAACTGGACGCATGCAGGTTCTACCTCTACTTCCACGAGAGGATCCTCGGCAAGCTCATCGGCGACGACACGTTCGCGCTGCCGTTCTGGAACTGGGACACGCCCGGCGGCATGACGCTGCCGGCGATCTACGCCAACCAGTCCTCGCCGCTGTACGACGAGAGGCGCAACCCTGCTCACCAGCCACCGTTCACGCTGGACCTCGACTACAATGGTACCGACGACACGGCCATCCCAACAGATCAGCAGATCGATCAGAACCTCAGGATCATGTACCGTCAGGTCATCATATATATTGCAGTTAGCTGATAATTGTCGAGTTTTATCTACACTCACGTATAACCATTCTCACCATCAGTACCCCACTTGTGAGTATGTCCGCATATTTATTTATCACTTTGAGTAGGTTCATATATAAAAAAATTTCAAAAGCACCCCTATTTTTTAAATATATTATAATTATATCTTAGCACTAATATACAAACGCGTGTAGAATAGATTATATATATATAATAATAAACAGTTAACTAGCTAGCTAACACGTGAATATATATCATATATATGTATCTACATACATCAGATGGTCTCTAGTGCCAAGAAGACGGAACTCTTCTTCGGGCAGCCCTACCGCCAGGGTGACCAGCCCGACCCGGGCGCGGGCAGCATCGAGAGCGTGCCGCACAACCCCGTGCACCTGTGGACCGGCGACCCGCGGCAGCCCAACTTCGAGGACATGGGCAACTTCTACTCGGCGGGGCGCGACCCCGTCTTCTTCGCGCACCACGGCAACGTCGACCGCATGTGGCACGTCTGGAACGGCCTCCGCCCCGGCAACACCAACTTCACCGACCCCGACTGGCTGGACGCCAGCTTCCTCTTCTACGACGAGGACGCCCGCCTCGTCCGCGTCCGCGTCCGCGACTGCCTCGACCCCGCCGCGCTGCGCTACACCTACCAGGACGTCGGCCTCCCGTGGCTGAACGCCAAGCCGCCCACGCAGGCCGGGTCCCCGGCGCCCGCCACGGGCACGCTCCCGGCGACCCTGAGCCAGACCGTGCGGGTGGCCGTGACGCGGCCCCGGACGTCGAGGAGCCGCCGGGAGAAGGAGGAGGAGGAGGAGGTGCTGGTCGTGGAGGGGATCGAAGTCGCCGACCACCTCACGTTCGTCAAGTTCGACGTGTTCGTGAACCAGTCCCAGGGCGAGGCGGCCACCGCGGCGGCGGCGGAGTGCGCCGGGAGCGTGGCGATGGCGCCGCACGCGGTCCGGCCCGGGAAGGCCCAGGGCGCCGTGAAGACTGCCGCGAGGTTCGGCATCTGCGACCTGCTGGACGACATCGGCGCCGACGGGGACAAGACGATCGTCGTGTCGCTCGTGCCGACGAGCGCCGGGGACACGATCACCGTCGGCGGCGTCAGGATCGAGTACGTGAAGTGAGGTCCTCCTGCCGGCCTCCTACGAGTATCTATCTACGTGCTGTCGACAGCTGCTATATGGACTGTGAGTACGAGAAATAAAAGTGTGATGGGGGAGTGTGTCTGTCGACACGACTCCAAAACCATGTAGAGGAAAGAACTAGTATCTGGATTTGTGCTTGCCTGTAGCCGTCGTGCTTGCATTACGGGTAATGCGAGATTTATCGTTGAATAAGAACGTCGGTGCAACATGTTACTACTGGCCATTTGGAAGAGGGAGTTCCGTGCGACGATGTACGGTAGGAGCAGTAGCCATAGGCACGAACTTGAAGAACGAATGGACGTGTGTAAGCACTCGAACCGGCCGCCAGCGGTCTCCTCAACGGAGATGGCGGTCGCCAGTCCGGTGCTCGATGGATCCGCATCGATCAACGGCACGGGGGTCGGAGCTAGTTGGATTCGGAGGCGGACTGCAGGTCTCCGAGACCGAGAAGGTCCCCGATGCGAGGCCATTGGTCATACACACACACACACACTACGCCGATGGTGGCAGCGCCTGGTTCCGGTTGGCTCTTTCCGAGGCGCAGCGCCAAGCCCCTGAAGGAGGAGGTCTCGGCGGCTTCTCGATCCGGTGAGATCGATCGGCGTCATCACCAAGCAGCTTCGTTCCCGGTGCTGAGCGCGAGATGGCGGCGGTGGAGGGGCCTGGATCGGCGAGCCAGGGGGAGGTGGCGGTGAGCGGCGGCGAGCCCGCGAGGAGGACGAAGCTGGTGAAGGTGAGGGTTTCGGAGCAGCGCATCAGGGCGCGCCCCCCGCGCAAATGCCGCGGCCTCTCGGAGGAGATGCTCCAGCGGCCGCCCAAGTCGCAGGAGGAAGCGGACCTGCGAGCCTGCATCGTCGAGATGGCGGCCTTGTCCAAGGCGGCGTACGACAGGGAGATGGGCATCCTCGAGCAGTTCGAGGCCAAGGGGTACGCCGAGGTGGATGTCGCGGTCGAGGACATCGACGACAAGCATATCATATCGATGGAGGAGAAGGCACGCTAGTTTAATTGGGAGTTTATTTATACATACAGTATGTAGTGTGTGTGTATATATAAAAAAAATTCATTCTACATACGCTTGCAGGTAGACGTAGGGCGCATCATGATGTAGGGCGTATCTGACCCAATAAAAGATATGTACGTATGTGATGTTCGTGTGAACCATCTACTAGTGGAATCGGAGGTAACCGAAGTTATTATCACGATAGATGCTACTTTATGTACTCTCAGCGAATCACCGCGTTGCAATTTTGATTAGATTAGTTTCTTGCTACAAGGTCAGTTTCCTGAACCTGAATCCATCTACCTGTTAGCAATAGAAACAGAAACAGAAACAGAAACAGGTGAGACCCATGAATGAAACAGGGCGGCAAGCAGGTAACTAGCTAGGTAAGGCTCGCCGGCGAGGTCCGAGTCCGACCCATGCCTGCCATGATCGTAGAACGGATTGCCGGGGTCCCCGGCGGGTGGTCGTTACGATTCTCAGACAGACGGACAGACATTTTCCAGGATTCAGACTGCACAAGACCGGCGACGCTAGACTGAAAAGCTGCAGCCTTCTGACTGAGATCGAAATCTTGCATGCCGATCAACCTTGTTAAACCTGCTCCGGCGTGGTCGTGCCGGCGGCGCCAGGCAGATCAGGGAGTACGCCGCCGCTGAACAGAACCTGAAGATTTGCCCCTACTTAAACAAGGAACTGATCGGCTAGAGGGACAGACAAGCTGATGGCATATATATAATATTCGGTAACGTGACATGCATGTTTCAACCGTGCACGACGACAGCGCTCGAAAAAGTTTGGAGTTCCGTCAAACATTTCAACATGAGGAAGATACAGCCGCCAATCCACAAAGAAAATTGACTAGACCAAATGCGCACATTGCTGCGGGGCA
This sequence comes from Panicum hallii, assembly GCF_002211085.1. Classification (NCBI taxonomy): domain Eukaryota; kingdom Viridiplantae; phylum Streptophyta; class Magnoliopsida; order Poales; family Poaceae; genus Panicum; species Panicum hallii. The sequence goes on along the minus strand of NC_038048.1, from coordinate 44,407,150 downwards.
TGTCCTATGTTTGGGCCGGTCCAGCTGGTGATAGCCGTTACAGGCCCAGCTGCGGCGGCCGGCACGGCTCGCCGCCTGATGGGCCATGACGACGGCCCGACGATCGAGGCGAGTCTACGGCAACGGGCGCAACGGGCGAGCGAGCTTCGTCGGTGCCTGGCTGCGGACAGGTGTGCAGGGTCGCCTGCCTGCTTTCACGGTCACCAGCCCACCACCGCTTGGCTTGGGGCAGCAGCGTGATCTATTGATCTGACACGAACGCAACTTGGATGCGGAGGCGCTACTTGCGGATCCCGTAGCGTACGGCCGCGGCACGGCTACCGCTACCTGACGGTGACGGCGTGACGACGGGTGTGACGGGCCGCGGCGACTTCGACCACCACCGGGGCAAGCAGCCGCGGTTGCTTTTACCGCACCGGCCGCGCGCTCGCCTCCTGCTGCTCTCCCCAGGCCGGTGGGAACGCGCGTGCTCGCCGGGGTCGATCAACCGGCGACCGTGGACTTTTCCGTCGCCTGCCCTGCCTCGCGGGCCCCGCGCGCCCACGTCACGGACCCGGGTCCGGGATCCCCCTCGCGTCCACGTCCACGTAGCGTGACAGCGCCAGCCAAAGCCTCCCGCCGCGCGGCCGGGCCGGGCCCACGCGTGCCTGTTGGACGACCGACCGAGCTGGCGTTTCTGAACGGATTACTCCAGGAACAAAAGAAGAAGGCACATGCACACGCATACACGTTTCCGTTGCCTAGCGGCTTAGCCGATTTGGTTGCTGTGACTAGCTTGGATTTTGTTTTATTAATATAAAAAGATCTAACCTGATGCTAGCTACCAGATCTTCAGGTTGATGGATAGGCAAGTTTTGGCCGGAGACTGGCCTGCAATGACCGGCCGGATTGTTGAACCTGCTTGTGTTTTTTTATAGATCCTATATGCCCATGTTTACTCCGTGTTGTTTGTGGAGCTTAATTGTAGCATGAGTGCGTGTGTGTGCAGAGTATTATTACAGTGACTGAGGCAGGCTACAGATTAAACTGTACATAGACTAGGCACGCATGCCTGGTTTTGACGGTGATCGCTGGTAGCTAGCCTAACTATGCATGAGATATTCGGCAGTGCCCCACCGAGGCAATCAACAAATTAAATCTTCCCAGACCAGCAGCTTCGCGACGCCTCGGCCACTTGGTCTAAACACGCTCCAGATCAAATGAATTTAGTACTAGGCAGGTGAACGGGTGTGGTAAAACGGTAAAAACCACGCGAGCATTATTGGCATGTGTTTAGTTCCGTGGTGAAACCGTTGCTGATCGATCGGCGTGGAAGATCCGCCGGATGGCTTGCCATCCCAACCAGGATGATCAGAGTGTGGGCACGAACAAGTCGTCCCAATCTTTTTTCAAGGCGAGCCGGATCCGGACACCCGAAATCCACGGATCACCCTCTCGTCCTCCGCCGGCTGGTGTGCGCGGCGCACACAGGAAAGAGAGAAGGAAGCCAGAGACGCCGCGCCGTTTTTAACCGCTGCTGCTAGTACTAGGGAAGGGAACAGCGTTGACCGACCTCGGTCTACCACACGGCGCACCACGTGTCCGTGTCTGCATCGTACAAGGACCGCAGGTGTCGCATCGGCAAACAGCATCGGAGCTCCCGTCGTTCTCGCGCGCCACCGATCTCTCGAGCAGCTGGGAGCCGCCGGGCCGACGTGGAGGCCGGCGATGCTGACCCGGCGGCCGGCCCGGGTCCGGCGACACCCGCGTCGCTGCGGCGCATCGCGCATGGCGTCCGCGCGGGTAAAAAAGACGTCGCCACCACGGCCACCCCAACCGGGCCATTTTTTTTTTCTAAGCCCACCCGCCATTTATTTAAGCCACAACCGCCAAGCCAAGCAGAAAAGAAATCGGGACAAGGAGGGAGACTTCCAGCTGCCGGGTTCACAGCACGGGTGCGGATTGGCTCACTGACGTGTGGCCCCAGACCCACACGTCAGTGACCACAAGGGGAGCAGGAGGCGGGGGCGAGGAAAAGTCAAAGGCTCGCGATCCCCCGGCGCCTTCTCGCCGCCTTCGTCTTCTTCTTGCGCCTCCCGCGTCCCGCCCCGCCTACCCCGCACGTTTCGCGTCCCCCTCTTTTAACAACGCCCACCGCCGCCGCTCCTGTTCGTGCAGGTGTAGTCCAGCCGAGCGCTCCTCCTCCCCCCCCTCTCTCCCCCCTCTCCGGTCACCCGCCCACCTGAGGGCGTCTCGCTGAGCTGGTTGCGCGCGCCGTACCGGTCAGGGACCTGCGCTGCGTCTCCGCTGCTACCTGCAGGTGATTCTTGCGCTCTGTGATGTACTGATGTGTAGCTCTTGTCTCTGGTTTCGTGGTGCTGGGCAGCCGGGGGTTTCTTCTCAGGGTGGTTTCGCTTCACTGGGGGCGCTTGATTGCGTAGAAACTAAAACGACTACTATTTGGGGGGGTTTTTAGAGGGATTTCATGTTCCATTTTTGGACTTCTGCCGTTTATTTCTTCATTGCATCTCTGAATCGTGGCACGTAGGGGTTCATGAAATCGACTCTGCAAAGTCGATGCAGCAATTACCTTTGCGGCTTTGCATCACCGTTCGTCGGTTCGTTGCCTGGGATTGGCTGTTTCCAGAGACATGAATCATCGTCATCCTCTTAGTCCACTTCTGAATTTGATTTGGGACATATGAAATCGCCTTTCGCATGTTTCATCTCAGTTTTGGCGTTGCTTCATGTGCCATATGCCCATATAAGTTAGTTCCTCTATCTAAAAGAACGATTTGGGACATAGGAATCACTTCAAGTTGTGCCTGTACGACCAGGAAGTCATCTGCTTAGTTCCCTCGCGTCTGCAAAGATTCAGGCATCCTCTTTTTCCTGGTACAAAAAAAGTTCACCGTGAACCGGGATGCAATTTACATTCATTCTGTCGGCGTCAGATGGTTATCACTGGCAACTGGTAATTTGCCATCTAGCTAGCTAATTTCCACACTCCAAGGGAGACGATTGGTCCACCCGCCGCGTTAGGTGCTGGTTCCTTTCGGAAGGATAGGGTCACCAGTAATTGCGACAGTCCTTGTTTCATTTCTTCAAACCGGTGAGCAAGTTGGGGGCTGACTTCTTCCTTGACTTGGCTAAAGCTTCCTTGCAGCTGAAGCCTGAAATATCTTGGCTCGGTGGTTTCACATTTTGATGTCTTCCTATCCTGTACGACATGTAGACTTTTACAGTAGTAACCTCATAAGTTAGAATGCGGTAAATGGTTAGGTATCTAAAACACGTACTATCAATGTGTTTCCACATTGCTGGCCCTTTTCTCTCAAGTCTCAAGTGGTCCAATTGTCCATTATAAGACACAAATCGTTGTTTATGCTATAATTGCCATGTGAGTCCAACGACTAACTGGCAATACCAGTTGTAATTGTACTTTCCTTTTCTTTTAGGTTGATTTACTAATCCCAATTGATCTATTCAAATCTCTGCTGATGATCAACATATCTTTATTTTTTCAGAAACTGCTTATAAGTTCCTGCTTTTCTCTGTGGGCACATCTGCAACTGTATTGGTAAAGATGGGTTGCTGCTTTCTGTTTGGAAAGAAAGCTGAACAGGCCGTACAAGGCGATGATGGTTAGCAATTTTTGCATTATTGTCACTGCTACATCCAATTGACATTCATGCAATTTACCATTCTTACATGGTCTTGCTTTGTTGTTCCAGATGTACATAGTGTGAAAGTCTTCTCTTACAATGACTTGAGAAAGGCTACACAAGATTTCAGTGGCGGAAATAAGATTGGCGAGGGTGGTTTTGGTTCGGTCTTCAGGGTAAATATGCACAGCATTTCTCAGCATTTGATCAGTGTCTTGAGAAGACAGCATGAGAATCCTTGTCTTATAATTCAATTTTGGTTGATCAGGGAGTGCTTAGAGATGGGACCGTAGTTGCAGTGAAAGTTCTATCCGCTACATCAAGGCAAGGTGTCCGGGAGTTTTTGACTGAACTAACAGCAATATCTGACATCAAGCACGAAAATCTCGTCACTCTTATCGGTTGCTGCGCTGAAGGCTCTCACAGAATCCTTGTTTATAATTACCTTGAGAACAACAGCCTTTCACAGACATTGCTAGGTGACACATTGTTCTGCCTAGCGCCTGCTCCAATCATCAATATCTTCTTAAGTTCCATCGTTACAGATATTTTGATTGTGCCATTGCAGGAACCAGATATAGTAACATTCGGTTCAACTGGCGGTCACGTGTCAAAATTGCTGTGGGTGTTGCCCGTGGTCTTGCATTTCTCCATGAGGAAATCCGACCTCCCATTATCCACCGCGACATAAAGGCGAGCAACATTCTTCTTGACAAGGATCTCACCCCAAAAATTTCTGATTTTGGGTTGGCGAGGCTCCTACCACCCAATGCAACTCATGTCAGCACCCGAGTTGCCGGCACATTGTAAGCATACTCCTAAGTCCTGGTTGTGAAGCTTCTTTCGCATATTTTTCTGTAGTTCTGACTTCTAATTCCATTTATGTTTAGAGGATACCTGGCTCCTGAATATGCAATCCGAGGTCAAGTGACAAAGAAGTCCGACATCTATAGTTATGGAGTTCTTCTTTTAGAAATTGTTAGTGGAAGATGCAACACCAATACAAGATTACCTTCTGAAGATCAATTCCTTCTTGAAAGGGTAGGCCGTTCTTGCCACATATCCGATAAAGTAACCTACAAGTAGTAAATCAGTGCGTCCTGAACCACTGATGCAATAAATATTGCTGAACTTGACAAATAAGCTGCTGCTCTTGCAGACATGGGGACTCTACGAGGAAGGACGTTTGGAAGAGATCATTGATATCGACATAGGGGACGACCTGGACGTCGAGGAGGCATGCGGGTTCTTGAAGATTGGCCTGCTATGCACACAGGACGCAATGGCACGTCGTCCCAACATGACCAATGTTGTCCGGATGCTCACAGGGGAGAAGAGGATCCCCGTAGACAAGATCACTAGGCCCGCCATGATCACCGACTTTGCGGATCTCAAGGTCAGCAGCAAGGAGCAAAGAACAAGTGAGACACGCTCTCCCACCACAAAATCGTCGTTCACCACAACAGAACTATTCTCGTTGTCGGAAACGCCCACGCAGTCATCCATGTGAAATTGTGGATGCCAGAAGCTTCTCTTTTTTTCCCCAGTTTGTATATTGTGTGAATTGTGATAGATGGGCCGGGTTACATGCAATTTTTGAAGAGTTTCTTGTTTCATTTGTTATGAGGAAAGATCTCATAGGTAGCTTATTGCTTCTTTGTATGCTGTAAATATTTCGAAACGAAGATGGCATGCTTTGCGCATTGGAAACAACTTCAGTTCTTGCTCAAAGAGATGATATGCTTATTGCCTCAAATGAAAAGGCCGATCACACCCTTCAAAAAAAACAACCTTCAAAAAAAAGGCCGAGCACCTGCCGTACTTGCTCAAAAAAAACCTTAGGTTCTTGATGCCCCCAAATAATATATTTACATTTAAATAATTAATCGACTGCTAATCAATATATGTAATCTCAGCGGTACAGTGCAGGAACGCCCAAGTGGCTCCGAGTTTTTGCACGGATGCTGACAGGCAGTCGAGGAGGATCGAAGAACCGATCAAAGCTCGATTTCCCTGGAAAACGATGGACGAGATCTCTGACGAGAAACGCGTCGCCGTCGTCATCAATCATCGCCGAGAACGTTGCAAAATCTGCCCGGCATGAACATGTCAAATACTCCTTCCTACACATATATGCTGTCGGAATCGATGCCATGCTCCTCCAACCCTTTTAAAGTGAGATTGACCCGATGCGATATTCAGAGATCACATATTCGTACACACATCAGCGCGTTCTTTTAGCAGAGTTTCAGTTCAATTCAACGTCTGTCGCTGGCAATTGTACCTGCTGCCAGCTACACAGGAGAATGTTCTGCAGAGGAGGCAAAACCATCATCGAAGTAAACGAAGCTGACAAACTGATCTGACGAATCAGCAAAGTAAACGATGTTGACAGGCTCTTTATTCTTATTCTGGGAAACGCCGGTCAAACTCTTTCACTGAAAAAATTGTGCATATCACTCGTAATGACACTGGATGGCTATTAGGCAGTACAGAATAATCTGAAAGTAAGGGCCTGTCTAGATCAGGGCGCAAAAACGCAAAAAAAAATTTTGCAAAGGAATTTTACCAATTTGAAGTACTAAATGAAGTCTATTTACAAAACTTTTTGCATGGATGGGTTGTAAATCACGAGACGAATCTAATGATGCTAATTAATCCATAATTAAGCAATAATTAGCGGATGGTTACTGTAGCATTACTGTTGCAACATGGATTAAGTAGGCTCATTAGATTCGTCTCGCGATTTACAACCCATCCATGCAAAAAGTTTTGTAAATAGACTTCATTTAGTACTCCAAATTAGCAAGATTCCTTTGGCATCTTTGCGTTTACAGCTTTTTGCGTTTTTGCGGAAGGAACTAAACAGGCCCTAGGATACAGCAAAGTTCTGACTGGCAACCAGAACTGTCCGAGCTGACTGCGAGATTTCTGAACATCAGTACGGATGTACGGTACATTGAAAATTGAGGTATGAGATTTATCTCAGGACAACAGCAGGCAGGCACACTTCGCAACAAGGATGATGAATAACGAATACTGCATAAAATTCATACTAGACAAGAACAAAGAATTCTGAACGAGTTTAACAGGGAAAAGAAAAAACAGGAAGTTCCAGGTAAACTGAACTGAATGCTCTATGCTCTCTACCAAACATTCAATCAATCGAGAGCTCCGCGAAAAGGGGGTGTGTCATTTCTGAATTACAAGTCATTATAAAGGGTGGGTAAAGGGCAACAAGAAATTGTTGGCTTGCTAAACCAGCGGCATGTACTGAAGCGAAGGTAACTCAGCACCCCATTATTGCACAGTTGTAAACGAAGACGCCCGCACGCTCCTTCACCGAGAGCACCTCCCAGTCAGCACCATCCTCCCGGCCTTCGGGGCACCAGGAATGCAGCAATATTACCTCTCCACGAGGCCCTCTGTGGCCGCCGATTACCAACAATCTGTCACCACAAGCCTTGAAAGCCAGGCCCCAACCATTGGATGAGTCAGCTCTAACAGGCAATGGCTTCAGTATGTTCCAGGTGTTATTTGCCTTGTCATACTTCTTGACCACATTTTTTGACTGGTCAGCCGCATAGAGCTGGTTATGCACAACAGCAACAAGAGGAGGTGACTGAGAAGCACTGGTTCCACCAGGGTACATATCAAGTATTCTTCTCCAGGTCCTTGTCTCAAGGTTGTATTCCTCTCCACAAGTCAATGAATCCCTCTGACTTGATACGCCCCCAATGACGTAGAACTTGCCATCCATGAAGAAACCTGAAGAGAGCCTCCTGGCCAAGTTCATGTCTGGGATAGTCTCCCAGCGGCCAATCTCTGAGTTGTACAACTCAGCAGACCTCAGCACCTGTCCATTCTTATCACACCCACCAGCAACAATAGCAATCTCACCTGAGCTTCCCGAGGCAAAAAGACAGCGGGGCAGATTCATTGGAGTGCATCGGGACCAACTGCGAGTCAGTAAGTTGTACATCCAAATAGCAAGGCCAGTATATTCACGGCCAAAGACAAGCAGCTGTGTCCCAACGGCAAGCGATTCCTTGTCTGCACAGGAGAAGCACTCGTCGCATGGCATTCTCGGGAGCCTCATCCACCGCTTTCGGTTGGGATCAAATGCTTCCCAGGGCATCAAGCTACAAGCGAGATACACCCAATGCTCAACAATGCCATATTTCCTTCGCAATTTGTACAGATATCCACTGTTAATTAACAAATTGAATCTTTTATTCAGACAAGAAAGGGAAGGGTAGTCTGATCTGCTTGACCAAGCAAGGCAGTCTTGAGACAGGTCATCATGAAGGCCTGGAAAGTAGCAATCATTTGATCTGTTGCCACTTGAATCACCTCCCGACTGAGCCTTCAGAATAGGTTTCTGCTCATTCAGTTCAAGTTCTTCACTTCCCAGATCTGTAGCATATGGAAAGACATCTAACTCTGAAATATCACAGAACACATCAGAGTGTGTCTTCGACTCCCCAGAGAAGTATTCGTCCCTGACCAACAGAAAGTAAGCTAGTATGTACTTCTGCCATGAACTCTGATCCTGCTGACCAAACAGCCTAAAGAGATGCAGAACCAAAGAGCCTGGAAGGGCAACCAGGCTTGTCGAGTTGCAATCTTGTAACTCTTCCATTCTTTCTCTGATCTATGAGTCAAAATCGAGGGTACCGAAACGACAAAGTTCACAGGCCAGCTCTGGAAATGACAAGAGAGAAACTATGTAAAACTGCACAACATTGTTGATAAGCTTCACAGGTATTCTGGATTAATAACAGAGTATATAATAGCTACTTCTATGTCAGATACAAGACCACACCAAAACATTCATCTTAATAGTTGATCCCTTGCTAAGAAATATCTTCAGAGCTGATTTCAGACTTTGCCGTATCAAGAATCAAATAGAATTATAAACTACAGCACTAAAACTCTCAAAGATACACTCTCCCATAAAAAAAAAATTCTTTGAAGTCTAACTCAAAGATATTCTTCTTTGGCTGTTGATACCAGTATCAGCAAGAATATTGCTGCACGGTAGACTCCTAACTCAACCAGCCAAACGATCCTATCAATCACCAATAAATCACAAAGTAACAAGCACTTTGTGAGTCGTTTCCCCTAACTCAACCAGCCAAACGATCCTATCAATCACCAATAAATCACAAAGTAACAAGCACTTTGTGAGTCGTTTCCACTACCAGGCTACATTTTTAACAAATCCACTCCAGCAACAAAAGAAATATCAATGCATTGCTAACTTGGTTGATTCCAAGTTTAGTTAAGCCTAATGCATATTCAGTCCTAAACAAGTTTCACGAGAGAAATACGGCAGCCATTTACTAGGCACATTTGCATTATCTGTTATCTCCAGATCGAGAAAACAAAATATGTAGATAAGCCCCCTCTGATTCGGCGATTCCTTTGGTCATTATTGTTCCAGAAGCAGGACAAAAAGCCTGAAAGCCTTCACTATAACAACAGACCGGAAACTAGCTAAGATTTACCAGGTGCCGGCTAAAATAAACTGCCTGTTCTCACTGCAAATCGGTTCATCAACAAGCAGAGAACAAACTATATCCGGTGGCCACTCGTAGAACAAAATGCACTAGAAATCAGAGACTCTCTGGCTCCAACCCACTCCACCCTCCCAAAGAAGAAAGGAAACAAACACCTTTCCCCAACCAATTCACCGCCATTTCCTCCACCAGCAGGAACTGAGTCAGTAGCAAAAGCAAAGTTTCCTTGGCAATTTACAACTACGGTTTGCACACTCTCAGAAACTGAAAGAGCAAAGGAAAAGGAAAAAAAAAACAGAGCATCCCACTTTGCAATGGAAACGGAAAAGCTGAACACGAGAGAATTGAGCCGCATCCTCCCCTCACCTTGCCGAGACGCGCCGCCGGCGAGATCCGGGACACCGGCGCTTGCCGGCCGCCTCCATCCCGGCGCCCAGCCCGCGCGGCTCGCCGGCCTCCAAGCGAACCCTGCGAGGCACGGGCCACGAGGAAAGCGGTTACACTCCGCGTCACCTCGCCCAAAGGAAAAAAAAGGAAAAACAAACCAAAATGCGGCGAGTGCCCGCCCGGTGGCGCGGCGGGAGAGGGCTCACCGGTGTCGGCCGGATCTCTCCGCCGGTGCGGTGGAGGGGAGGGAGTGGGGCGCGGGTCGCCGACGAGCGGGGCCGGGCGGGCGTGGGCGGCGGGGGCCACCGTCAGTGAGACGGGGAGGGCATCGGGGGCGAGGCCTGGAGCGGTGGGGGGAAAGGCGTATATATATGCCCCATGTGGTTAGCCCCGGGGGGTGTGGTTCAAGTGCCAAATGGCTCCCGAGTTACCTTTAACCTTTTTTACATTTTTACTGCTACCTCGGTTACCATGCTTAATGCCACTGTTACTGTCTCGAAATCACCCAGTGACTTTTTTTAAAAAAAAATTGCCACCTTCCCATTGGACGCCTGCTGCCTCGCGTTCTGAGTTGAGCTAAAATTTTCACTCTTTGGTTGGACCTGGACGGTGTCTAAGAGTCATGCATGACCATCTGAGCATCAACTCAAAATTTCTGTGATTTTGGCCAATCCAAAACCAAAATGCCCATATTCTGCGTGAAGGCTGAAGAGAAATGGGAGAATCTTAAATGAACAGATGCACTGGCGCGCACGTACATGGATAGATCCAGCAGCTGAACACACCGCAGAGCTTGTACTTGGCTCGCCTTCTCTCCCCCTTTTTTTTCTGTTGTTATAATGGAATGTTTTTTCACAGTGTACTTGCCTCTGGTCTCTCGGGTTCAGGGCGTGGAGGCCTGGAGGGGGGCGGAAAAGAATCTCCAAAGTGGTGATGACCGAAAGCTAGGGGCGTGTAGGCCATGCACGACCATTTACCCCACGTTGAAACGCGACAGAAATCAAAAGCGACAACGCATTGCCATCGACACCCCTCTCTCTCTCTCTCTCTGTTTTTTCCCCTTCCCCTAGCATCATTATTGACATTATCCTGCCAATAATAATGCGGGACGCATAATGAAAGGTGATTTGACCGGAGAGAGTCGTAGAGCGGCAGCCAGCAGGCACTGCGTGCATATATCCCGCTCCACTTTACTCCCATCCACGCCGCTCATATTCAATCAGGCGCCAGGCTGTCCGCTGCGGATAAGGACTGCTGTCTTGTCAAGCCGGTAAAGTTACCGCCCCCGGGTAAAACGGGGGGACTGGCTCAGACACACGTCGCCCGTTCCCGAACGCCAGCCTCGCCTCTTTCTTTTCTTTTCTTTTTTTGTTAACGCTCGCTGATCCGCCCGGCGGTCAAAGCAGGAGCAGTACATCTTTAACCACAAGTAGTTTAATGAAGCGGACACGTTCGATTCGAGCGTTTGACCCGGCCGGCGGCGGGATTTCTGGACCTTTTTTTTTTTCTCCTGGTGGGCTAGGCGGCGCGGGGTAGTGCGCTCGGATGATGTCAGGCAGGGGAGTAGTGGTGGCGCGATGGCAAGTCACCTGTCACGACTCGCGAACCACGTTTCCCGATCCCGCAGGGGATTCATTGCGCCGTCGCACGGCCGGAAACGGGGCCTCCCGTCCGAACGGATGCCGAGGATGGATGGGTCGGCGCACGACACGAGCCCGAGCCAGCAGAGCCGAGCGACCGCCCCCCGCCCCGAACCATCTCGTCCAAATCATGGGCGAGCGAGGCCGGCCGATGGATCGATCTGCCAGTAGCGCGCCAGCGACCGGCCGGGGCAGGCGAGGCAAGGAGCCAGGGAGAGCTGGAGATAGTGGAGAGGCCGCGCACTGTTGCGTGGAAATGCGCGGATCTGGTTGCCGCGAATGGGAGCGCGCCGCTGGCCCTGCCCGGACCCAGCCACGGCCTGACGGCCACCCCGGCCGTCTGCTCGGCTGCGCTGCATGCATGTGGGAGTGGGGAAAGCCATGCATCTGGTTCCATTGCTGTTCGCTGCTTGCCTGCCGGTGCCAGAGCGGGCGAGAAGAGACTTCATCGGGACGCATCTGTTGGCAGAGTACAACGCGGCCAGCTGCGCTTATACTATCAGCAGCAGGCACCATAGTGGCGGTGGTGGTGGTGGTAGTAGAGGAAGTGGTACACACACCAGCGCCATGCATGTGCCGTGCCATAATGAAAATTTAAGGCAGGCTCGCTAACTAGTAATAAAGCAACGGTGCTGGTTCGAGACCGTCGTGTACCTCAGGAGGATCCATGGAATACGTAAGTTTCCCGTCTCCCGGGCGCCTCTCATCACAAACCCACGGGCTCTGGATCTGAACCAGCCCTCCTAATCCTAATCCTAATCCAAACCCTAATCCCTTCCGCTCCGCGGCTCGCGGTGGCAGACCAGCAGCCTGCTGCTGCTGCAACCGCGAGGGGAGAGGACTGGAGGAGGAGGACGCGTGCCACAAGTGGAAAGGGGCGCGGGTGCGTCCAAACGGAATGGAATTGTTCCGTCACATGATGCTCACATGCGCGCCCGCGGCTGGCTTGTCTTTCTTTGGTGCTGTGGTGGTGGTGGAGGCGTTGGTGCCCTTGGTGGTGGCGGTGGCAGCGCCGGTGCCGGGCCCCGGCCGCCCCGATAGGTAGATCCAGCCACCAACCGAGCGCAGCTGCCGGCCCCGTCTTTTTGGCCGGTTTCCTCGCTCCCTCCCTCCGCTTTGCAACCGCACGGCAGGAGGGCCCCCGTCCGGCAAGTATGCTACTCTGCCACGCACGCATTCGGGATGCTCTATACGGGTACTCCGCGTCTACGGCTTCTCCCTCGCAAGGAGGAGGGGAAAAAGGTGAGGGGGTACGGGTACAGTGCTGCGTCGGAAGCGGCTCCTCGAGCTACTGCTAGTCCAGCAGTGGCCACTGTCCATTGCTCGTGCCCGGTACCTCTGGTCGCGGGACGACTCCGCAGGCCGCCGCTGTCTCCGAGATTCCATCTGGATAATCTAGCGGATGGTACTAGCGTTAACTTGCATCCATGTTCGGATGGATTCTCCTTCTTCTTCTTTTTTAAATGAAAGTTTGGATGGATTCATACGACTCCTCGAGCGAAATAGATAACCCAACTATCAGTGATCTGTGGATGCAAGGGGTTGATTGAGGAAACGTGTCTCACAGGGCCGTTACGTGGTGGACGACTGGACGGCACGGAGGCGGGGAGCATCGTCTACGTGCGCGTGAAGAGAGGGGAGGAGAGGAGAGGAGGACCGGGACGAGCGGCCTTTGCCCCTCTCGCACGAGACGGAGCGGGCAAGTGAATTGAAGCAGCAGCGAGCCAGGCGGCGAGGCAAAGCAAGGGAACGGAAGGGACGGGGCCAGATGGTGGTGGCGCCGGCGCGTGGCCTTAACTCGTGTAGGTGCGCGCGGGGGGTGGGGCGGTGGCGTTCGGCGGCGGCGGCGGTGCTGGTGGTGCCCCGACCCACCCGCGCTAATAATCCCGCCCATGTGAGGCTTGCCAGTGGCAGGTCGCGCTTAATTATTCACGGCCCCATGCGTTCCGTAGAGGCGAGCGGGGGGGCCTCCTCACCCCGCGTCGTCCCCGTCCCCTTTTCCTCTCACACCTCTCGTCCGTTTGCTGGCTTCCTGCTTCCCCTCAGCGGCGGCCTAGCAACTGCAGCAGCCGCGCATTGCAGCACGCATCCTGCATCCTCGCTCGCCCGAGCCACCCGGGCTGCTGCTCGCCTCAGTCTCATCACACCTTCAATAATGGAGGTTACTGTAAGCGCTTGCTTATAATACATTATCTACGTGCAGATGACGCCTTCCCAAGCAACCGAAACCGTTAAGATGCCACTCATGGACACCTTTTGCGCCGGCCGCTATCAGTTAATACCAGGAGGGTGGTGCTCGCTTCGTCGCCTTTCTCCTCTCAGATCCGCGGCAGATAGATCTCCAACGACCACCCAGACGGCGTATTATAATGCCTGCACTGTAGAGCCAGGCCAGAAAGAAAAGGATCTCAATGAAACCTCCCACTCTGGGAGGCGATCTAGCGGCGGCAAAGATTCGGCGTTCGGTCGCCGCAATTAACCCAACCTAACCCGGCCACTCTTTCCCCCCCTTTTACCACGCCATGTGCTGCTGTTACCGCACGGCGCCGTGCAGGAAGGGGCTTGGCTCGATTCGTGGTGAAACAGAGAATCCCACATTAAAAAACTATAAAAACAGAAAGGTGCCCAGATTGGGGGAAGGATAAGCGCTGGCTGGGTAGGATATTTCATCATTCCGGAAAAGTTTAGCTTGTTTGTGCTTGTGCACGAGGTACATCGGTCTGGGATGTTGGGCGCCTTCCTGGAGACCACTGCTAGGGTAGGGAAACCAGGGAAGGTAGCTCCCGCAGATCTACCAATCAAGACCATGGTAAGTACTACTTGCCACATGCTTCCACTTTAAGTTGTCTTTGGGGCACCACATAAGTTTGTCAACCCTAATGCAGACACTTAAATGCTGCCCGCAACCGAACACCGAATAACATCAAAACTACAGTTTAGTCAAAACAGAAACCGGGTGTCGCAGGAACAATATCTAGATCCGTCACCTCTGGGGTTCAGTATCTGCGTTTGGCAGGCCAAGCATATGCACACGTATCACTGAATTACAAAATGCCATCGAACGTGTCAGAGTGTTAGCGCGATCAGCTTGGAATCAAATGTACAGGTTCTTACATTTCCAGTGTACTGGGGGTAGCCTCGGCATGTGGTGTTGGCATGTGGCGCTGTTGCTGTCGGTGTCTCGAACAAAAATCTGCTCCATGCCTGCAGCAGCAGATGAGCAAAAAGGCTACCACTGGTTGCTAGTAGTACTCACAGTCTACGACCACTGCAGGTTCAGTTCTTCGGTTTCTTTGGGACTGGCGGAGGCAAGCTTCCAGGCTTGGCACTTCGTTTGATGCCCAGAAAGTGTTCGACCTGCCAAAGAACCAGTAAGTCAGTAGCAGAACTCCGAATATGGGATTGCCCATCATCTAAGGGCCTGTTTAGTTTACAGTTCGTTGCGTGTAAACGCAAAAAAAACTTTTTTAAAAGAATCTTGCCAATTTGAAGTACTAAATGAAATCTATTTATAAAACTTTTTGCACAGACGGTTTGTAAATCGCGAGACGAATCTAATGATGCTAATTAATCCATGATTAAGCAATAATTAGCGGATGGTTACTGTAGCATCACTGTTGCAAAATATGGATTAAGTAGGTTCACTAGATTCGTCTCGCGATTTACAGCCCATCCATGCAAAAAGTTTTGTAAATAGACTTCATTTAGTACTTCAAATAGCAAGATTCCTTCAAAAATTTTGCGTTTACGGCCTGGGAACTAAATAGGGCCTAATACACAATCAAATTACAGAAGACAGCAGGGAATGCTCATGCCAACCTTTTTGTCCCCAAGCATGGGCGTCAGGCTCCCAGGGTGCTCTTTCTCCACGGTAGCAAAGCTGCTAGCGTCACTTGCTTGACTGAAATACAAACAGAAACTAGATTAGCCACCTCATCGGGAAAACTTGGAGAATATTAACAAAGACAAAATCACACCAAGTTAGCAAGCCACGTCAATACAAAAGAGACTGACTACTACGTATCTTGAGTGGAAACAAGGAATCTCCCATGCAAGCCACTAAGTTCAACCAAAGATATAAATTTAAATCACTCACAACCTTTTTCAATGGTCCGCAAGTTTGCATTGGAAGCTAGCATGTTCTAGCATTAAACACCGAAATATGGTCGTGCACTTGATGCTCATTCAAGATTAAAAGCCAGTATATGTTATCACAGAACCTTTTCAAAATAACGGCTCAAGATCAAACCAAAGGAGGGGAAATTAGTAAAGAAATAACTGTCCTACACAATACAAATCGAGGGAGTAATATTTGTGGCAAATGCATATCAGAATGTTAAAACAACTATGACGGCTTAGTAGCATCAACAGAAACAAGAACTACAGATGTTAGAAGTGCGATGCAAGCGTCGGCATACCTTGTTTTTGCATTGCCACTTAAAATGAGGTATGGTGTTTGGTTGCGAGCTTGGGCCTCTCTCATCTTTTCCGCGGCCATTAATGGTGTGTCAGAAGATTTCATCCGCTTGGTTTTCATCTCGTCCTGGTACTTCTTCTGCCGTTTTTCTTGTTTCATTTTTCCTGGACCCTTACCATGGAATTTGTGTGAAAGATCCCGGAATGCCTCCTTAGGTGTCATCTGAGAGAGGGGAAAAAAATAGTTCAGGATAAAATTGCCGTTTTTCACATCTGCTATCCCTGGCATCACATAAATTGCAGGAAAAGTAGTAATAAATAATTATCATGTTGATGAAAACACGAAAGTATTGATAATGTATATAAAGAAGCTACTCAGTTCTTGCTTAAAATCATAAAAGGAGAAAAGCAAAATGCAGTTCAGTAAACTAATGCATATTGTTTCTATTCATGGCAGGCCTAGTGTGGGTGTGTACTTACCACTCGGCCAAATTCATCCATTCTTTCAATACGAATATCTTTAGGTCCATCCTCGACACCCACAAGCTTGCTCTTTTTCTTGTCAGTAGTTCTGCCTCCCCAATCCGTGCCCTCATTGAGGCTTCCTCGCTCCTTAAGAATCTTCAAAGCACTAGCCAAACCCTTACCCACTGCAACCTCATGTATAACCTCATCTGGTTTGACTTCTTCCTCCTCAACCTTTACTGGTTTTTCTGCATGAGCATCCTCTTCCATTGCTGCCAACCCATTTGTTTCATCTTTGACAAGATTATCTGAAGGCATGCCATCATCATCTTCATCCATATACACATCACCTTCTTCTGGCTTGCGTGTTTCTGGTAAAAGATAAGAATAGTAGTCAATATGTAAGAACTGATTAGTTGTGAACTCCAGAGCACATTTTTAAAATCTATATGCAAAATAGTTACAACTGGTTACCTTGATTCAGTTGTAGTCCCCACACGAACTCTTCCATCTCTGTGATAACAACCTTATTTTGCTGTGAATCTCCTTCTATGGCATCTGTATCCTCTTGGCCCTTGGTTGCAGTAGCCAGTTCAACTACAGCCAGTGGACCAGCAGCCTCTTCCTGCTTCCTTAGGGCTAACTTTCTTGCTTGCTCCAGAGATTTCTGCAGATCTTCGTAATCATCACCGAAAACAAGTTCTTCTTCTTCAGCTGGTTTAGAAGGCGTAATTTTCTCCGGACGCAATGCTCTCGATGCCTCTTCAGCTTTTGCAATGGCAGCTTCATATGCACTGCTTCTCTTTTCAGCATCAGCCTTCTGCTCTTCCTCCCTTGCAGATTGTCTCCTAGTATCCTTCCTGGACCCACGATCAGCTGCCCCCAATCCAGAAGCAATCGCTTCTGCTTCAAGTGCATCCAGGTCCAGCTTCTCCTTCTTCCTAAGGGATTTCTTTTTCTTTGGTTTTTTAAACTGAAGCATTTCGTCAGGGGTAAAATAGTCTGTTGACACCTTCGTGGTGGAAGTAAGATCTTCTGTCTTTTTCTGGACATGACCACCTTCGATCCTTTTCCGGAGCTGGCAACATAAAAAAAAATTAGTCAGTTGCCCATGTAATGTTCACATTCTGCCAAGAAGAAATTAGAGCAGAAAATGCCACTGGCTGCACATCATGGTTTATGGGGCAAAAGACAAATTACCTCTTCTAGCTTCTTTTCTGCTTCACCAGTGAAACGTCCACCTTCATCAAGCATCACTCCCTGATAAGTTAAAGACAAAACAATTACAGAAATATTCAGGAAATGCAAACAAATGAAGCTAAACACCATGTTTACCTCATTTTCCATAGGGTCATCATAATGTGAGAGTATAGATTTCTTTGACGATGAATCCTCATTGAACCTACACACAGCCAGTAAAATGGAAATTAGGGGAAACAAGATCCACAAGACAAAGCACAACCATGCTATGAACATAGTGAACTTACTTGTCATCATAAGTTCCTTTCTTCTTTGAAGCCTTATAAGCTTCATCTCTTTGTTTCTGCTCACCAATCTCTATGTTCTCAAGCATATCGGCCTCTACAAATTATTGTATTGAGTTAGACAAAATGGGCAGACTGAGAACAGATACATAAAAAGGAAAAGAAAATAAAAAGAAAAGACGACCCATTACCTTCGTTGATATCCCCATCTGCAAGAATACTCTGATCTTTGAGAGTCATGACAACTGCACCACCTTCCAATACCTTATCAAGGCCATGAAGAACCTTAACACCAGATAAGTGATCTGCATTTCCCAAAACAGAAAACAACAAAACATGTTACATCACGGTATTAAAAACAAACACTAATGAATTAAACCAAAAAAAAAGTAGCATTTAGCCAGCAACTAGTGGTTCCCATAAAGAGATCTTTCTAACTTTTAAGGATTTGTATAATGCCACTACCTCCAACTTGTTTATCTTCCTCTTCCTCATCGTCATCGTCACCATTATCTGCCAATATATTATCCTGACATCAAAACAAACTACGGTTAGGAAAGAACACATAACTCATGACAGTATATCCAAAAATAATTGGCAATTGTCACCTGTTCCTCCAATGCTCGTGCAAGACGTAATGCTTTCTCCTTTTCAGCTTCCCTTTTCTCATCAAGTTTACGACTCTTTCCCACCCATGACAGTATCTCAGAAGCCCCATCGTCACTGTCCAGTATTCCTCCTTCCTTTTTGTCCTTCAATCTTTCTTCCTTTGCCCTAAAGGAAATAACCTGATTTAGAAATTATTTGCATGCCCCATTGCTTAGCAGCAAAATTTGACAGCACGAGAAAACATTACTATAGGATGTTAGCATTAATTGCAGGCTCCATTGTGCTGAATGGAGATGAGAGATAAGACATGCAAATTTATGATATGTTTAGCTGTACTTTGCTAACATGGAAACTCATATTATTAGATGAATAATGTTTTGTGAGCAAACATGAATAGCACTGCAGAGCAGCGGTTAGTCGGAATGCAGGTAGCATATCCAATGCTATAAATAGAACTAAGATATGACATTAACAGATTACACTGAATAGCTTGTGGTTCATTATCATATAGACCGCTATGAATCATAAAGGTTTCTGCTGCCTAAAGACCTAAACTCTATAGGATGTTCCTTGAGCTTGTATGATCTTTATGCTTTATTCTAGATTGTCATTGTTTTTTTATGTAAAGGTTTATCTATTGAGAACTTCAACCCTCTGCAGGTCAGTCCTTATCGAATTGTTCAAACATGGGAACCTTGACAAACCTATTTGTGCAGGTATCAGTATCAAAAGAGTTCTGCAGGTATTATAGCGACACAAGACTGATTGAAAAAAAGATGCACTTCATATCCACATCAAATGTGCTGGAGAGTGGAAACGGAAATTCCATCTGCCACAACTTTGAATGTCTTGTACATATGAAAGCAAAAGGTAAGATCAATCATGTTTCCAAAGTGTACTGGCTTGAGTTAATCAATGCATCAATAAGATCTAGCATCACGCAAATAACATAGCGGAAAGATTATGCCCATAAAAATGTTCTAAGAAGTTCCATGGAGTCGCTCTATCACATAAATTATTCTGAACTGGGGCCAATGATGATATATAGGTGCACAACATGTTAGTGAACTGCAAAAATATTAAGAATAGAAAAAAGACATTATTAAGGAATTACCTCGCAATGCGATCTCTGAGCTCAGCGGTTGCGGGCTGCTCAGCCTCCCCTGGAGCATCAACTCCCGGCTTATGATCCCCCTCATTGCCCTTGGACAGATCTACATCATCTTCTCCACGACCCTTCCCCCTTGACTTCTCACGCTCTCTATCCTCCCTCTCCCTGTCTCCCCTCTCCGCCCTATCCTTGTCCTTGTCTCTGTTGCGGTTTCTCTCCTTGTCCCTGTCCCTCCGTTCCCTTTCCTTATCCCGCTCCCGCTCTGGTTCCTTCTCCCGATCTTTGCCTCGGTCCCTCTCCCGATCCTTGCCTCGGTCGCGGTCACGGCCACGATCACGCTCTGGCTCCTTATCCCTGTCCCTGTGCTTGCTATCCTTATCCTTGTCTCTCTCCCTCTCCCTTTCCCTATCCCTAAGCTTGCCGTCATCCTTCTCCCTCCTCCTATCGTCCTTATCCTTCTCTTTCTCCCTCTCCCTGTCCCTTCTGCCACTGCCATGGTGCTCCTTCTCGTCCCGCCTGTGCCTGTCCCTTCTCTCCCTGTCCCGGTGCCGCTCACCACCGTCCACCTCCATCTCGTCCAACGCCGCATCTCTCGAGTCATCAGCAGCACCCATGACCAAAACTCAAAATCAGCACCGGATATCAGCCCACTTCGCCACCTGAACATATAAAACCACACGAATTCACAATCAGTTAGAGCATGTTATGTTAACGTTCAACAGATCGTAAGCACTATGCATCGACAAATGGACACGACCGAAACCCCTATGAAACCCTAACCCCGCCGAACCGGTGGAGACGCTCCAAAGGGAGCCTCGCGGCTACCAAATCGACGCTGAACAAGCAAACAGAGGGGAGCTAGCTTACCCAGAAAACGATCTAGGAGGAGGAGCTAGCGTGCCCTCGACGCTGAGAGAGCCGGCGCGGCGAAGGAGCGCGACGACGGCGACGACGGCGCGGGCGGGCAGCTCAGGAGGTGCGGACCGCGCAGGCAGCGGAAGGGGAGAAGACCGAGACACGGGCGACGGACGCTAAGCAGAGAGCGGCGGGGCCGGCAGGGCTGCGGCGGCGAAGGCGGCGAGCAGTGGGGCGAATCGGAGGCGGC
This sequence comes from Panicum hallii, assembly GCF_002211085.1. Taxonomy (NCBI): domain Eukaryota; kingdom Viridiplantae; phylum Streptophyta; class Magnoliopsida; order Poales; family Poaceae; genus Panicum; species Panicum hallii. The sequence continues at coordinate 44,386,767 of NC_038048.1, read as the reverse complement.
GGCGGGCACCGGCCGGGCAGGCGGCGATGCTATTCGACGCGATGCTGGCAGCAGCCGAATCCGATGGACTTGGGGCCTAAGTCTGCGCCCAAATTACGTCGGTGAAGGATAGATAGATAGATCGATCGATCTGGCCCAGCACGAGAAGTGGCCCGAACCAGCCTAGTCACCAACTCAACTGTGCCAATTGGGCTCTAAACCTCGGTCATTGAGCCCTGGGCTGTCACGGGACCAGGCTTGTTCATTAGGAAGGGAAAAGCCAAACTCGATGGGTTAGGGTATAAATTTTGAGAGACAGAGAGTTTACATGATAATAATTGTACCTTCTTAGAAATTGTCACTTGCATTTGTCATTTCCAGCGCAAAAGGCTGCATTCATAAAAGTAACAAAGGGTGTGCTCGAATTTCTAGCGTTTGGGAGCGCGATGTACTTATTTTTTGCCTTCATACCGGCGATGGGTGAAATCAGATATCAAAGGTGGAAGAGGGAATGATCCAAGAAGGAACTGTGGTCCTATGGAGAAAAACAAAGATTGAAGACAGAGATGGAGTGCCCAAAAACCATGCCCATACCACGTCGGCTAGCTTCTTCTCGATGCATAGCATGGACGTGGAGCACCATTCTTACTCATTTTGGCCTTCAAAGAAATGCTTAGTTTGTTTCAGAATTTATGCATCTTTTTTTTAGAGAGAGAGATGATATGCTTCTACTATTAGTTTATCTGCTAAAAAAACTAGCCACAGTAGTTTATACAACCAAAACCCTGTTTCCATTTTCACCATTCATTCAAGAAATTTCATCAAAATTCTATTGAGAATTTTTAAAATATACAAAAGAATGTATTTTTCTGCAACAATCCTTTGTACAAAAGCTACTGCACCAAGCCTACGGCTAACAAACGGCAGAGATCACACTAACCAGATCAAGCTACAGAGAAGACGTCGACCAAGCTGCTCACTACGCACTACACGCGTGGTGCCTGCAACGCCACGCACACGTTAGCCTAGCCGTGCGCTCCGCTCTCATCCAGAGCTCAGAAACGGGTTCCACGCCTGTGGCCCATGCGCCGGCACGCCGCCCTGCTGCTGCTGCTGCTGCGCGTAGGCCGCCTCCGTCCAGTCCTGGTGGAGCTCCGCCTTCGCGATCGAGCCGCCGCCGTCGCTGCCTTCCACCATGCTGCTCAGCAGGTCCCCGAAGCTCGACAGGCCCTTGTCGAGCGGCAGCAGCGTAGGCTGGTGGTGCAACGCCGGGAGGCCAGCGTCGCCTTGCTGCTGGTAGTAGCCATCGATGGCGGCCGCCGCGCCGTGGTCGAAGGCGAGGTAGGCATCAGCAGGGGGCATGTGCGGCAGCGGCAGGCTGATGAGCTCGCTGGACAGCGACGCGGCCTCGTCGGTGCTTGCTGGTCTTGCCGTGGTGGTTCTGCTCTTGTAGAACACCCTGCACAGCACCCAGTCCTCCTGCAGTTTGCCAAGAAAACTAAGAATTATTAGATATACAATTTTCTTTTCAAACGAAAATGAGATGCGCAGATGACCAGAATTGTATATGCAAGCAATCTGACAGCTTCAGTACGCGTCAGTGAGGCATTGATCTGATCAAACAAAGTTCGGTAACCTCACGTGTGAACTCCGTGCGGCCTCCTAATGATCTGAACGCGTGCAGTTCGCCGGTTGGCTGGCAGTAAGTTTGGAACTCGTGGCATTGAATATAAGCCGGAGTATCAACTTGATGTTATCTTGATATAAAAGAACAATGGACAACTTGGTGTAATGAACAGGTATAAAAGCAGTCAAATCCTTTTCAAATGTTTCACAGCTGCTAATTTAGTGCTGCTGCTGATGCATGGCGACTGAAAGAAACCACTGAACTACCTTGGAACGGATTGGCCATCTGTACCATGTTTGGAATGATTGGGCCAGACCAGGCCAGCTCCAATGATTGCCAAATGGCGCGACTAGTTTATCACATCAGAATGTTCAGAGCAGCAGCATCCACTGGTCTGCTAATGCTGGGTCTGACAACTGACAGAAACATGAGGGGCTCTCGGAGAGCAGCTAACTCGTAGCTGTCACTTAACAGAGACGTGTGTGCTGCGCTGTGCTGGGCGGAAGATTTCAACTTCTAACGACGAAGCTTCCCTGCACCTGTGACTCTTAACCAACGTGGTAATTCATCAAGTGCTTTTTTTAACATCGTTTCTCTGACGACGTGTGATTCTGAATTGAAGTTCAGAAGTTACCGAGCTTGCACTTGCACCACCCAAATCACACGAAACAGATGCAGAGACAGGAGGCGAGGGGGTGGGGGTGGTATCCATGTGACGGGCGTGCACACGGCGCATGTACCTTGAGAGGTGAGCAGGGGCGGCCGGCAACGGCAACGGCCGGGCCCTCCACGCGGAACTCGTGCATGACCCACTCGGTCTTGCTCCCGCGGGGCGCCCTGCCCTGGTAGAACACCAGCGTCTTGCGCATCCCGACCACGGCCGCGGCGCCGGCGCGGCGGCCGGAGATGGAGATGGGGCGGTCCTTGCCCGTGGCCTTCCAGTAGCCGGAGCGCGTGGCGCGGTTGGTGCGCTGCCCCGTCGCGTACTTGCGGTCGTGCAGGCTGAAGAAGTACCACTCCCGGCCGCCCACGCACGCCTCGTCTGATCATCGGCAAAGGCAGAGGCGAGGCCTCCATAAGTTAGTCCATTTGTTTCTGTGTTTGCGCTTGGAGGTTCCAAGCTAGGACATGTGCATGCATCCTTGGAAAAAGGGAACTACTGGTCCATATACGAGTAGCTAGTAATGTGAAGAAATACCAACGAAAAGAGGTATGGATATTGCTTAGGAAAACATGCGGATGCAACATGGATGAATGAATTTCGATCTCTACTACCATACAAAGTGTTCTAACGGAAATTCACTAGCATCCAAGGTGTCGTGGTGTAGTTGGTTATCACGTCAGTCTAACACACTGAAGGTCTCCGGTTCGAGTCCGGGCGACGCCATTTTTCTTCTTCTTTTTTGTTACCAATTTGAGCAATATCTATCATGATTTACTGGGTCAGGGCTAACCGAATGCCTCTATTATGCTAATCTGCAGGGAATTTTCATGCAACTGCTGTGTCTACTGATTTCCTTTTGTACAAGATGCAAATGGTTCATTTTTGTTCGAGAGAGGATGCATATGGTTCTTGACTTCTTGTAGAGAGGTGCAACTGATGTCGTGGCAGCAAGTTGGGCGAGACAAGTACCTGGCAGCTCCCATGGCTCGCGCTTGTTGAGGTCGACGTCGACCATGGCGATGCCGCCGTACGCGCCGCCGCCGCCGCCGGAGAGCTTGCGGGAGAGGTAGTCGAGCACGAGCTCGTCGTCCCTCGGGTGGAACCGGAACCCCGGGGGCAGCCGCGCCTCCATCATGCTGATCAAGCTCATGGCTTCCGAGCCTGCAGCTGCTACACACACGCACGCCCTGACGACGCTTGGGGGGGGGAGGGAGAGAGAGAGACAGTATGTAGGAGAGGACAGGGAAGATGTCTGTGCTGATAGCCAAAGCCTTCAGCAGTTTCAGTCTTTCAGAGCACCGCGATGGGGTCGTGTATAAATAGGGAAATCTAGCCAAGTGCCTTTCCGAGCTTGTCACCAGGGGTTACCACTGTTGATATCTGCTAGCCAAAGTCACGCGACAGGAAGCTGCTGTGCTCGAAGGTCCATGTCCCCCAGTTAATTTTCGGCTAAAATATTTTTTACGCCAACTGATTTAACCATGATCCCAATTCTTATACGGCTGTATAATACGTACGGGCCGAGTACTTGCGTATTTACAGACGTATCTCTCCTCTAGGACACCGTGCCGTTACGTCCGGGATACGTATAGACTGCGTCCGTGCGACGTTCCTGCATCGCTCCTTCGGTTGACAGTTCAGACCAGCCTCTACAAAATTACTGCAACGGGACGTGTGTTCTTGACAATTTTGCTTTAAGAAAGCCGAGGAAATCCACGATTCCGGGACGCCGAAAAGGACGCGTTCGTGTCGATCGGAACGGCAGTACCAGCTACGGCTACCAGGTGATAATACTAGCCATCATAATTCAGAGGTAACATCACGCTCGATCCAAACTGCTCCCTTTCCAGCTTTCAGATAATCAGCGCTCCATCCGTCGCGTCAGGACTCAGGTGCAAACTGACGACGACCGCGGGTGTGGCCGTAGCGGGCGGCGGGGACCCTTGCAAACCCTGATGGCACAGGGCTGAGCAGCCGCGTCTCTCTCCGGCGAATGGCTGCCGCACGGGATGATTGGTTGTTTCAGTTGATTGCCCAGGCAGGTGCCCGTCTCTTGCTACAGGTGGAGAGCTCCCCTTTGCTTCCCCTGCCACACTGTTCCCGAGACCTGACGAATTCACTGACGACTTGACGAGCGAGCTCACGGCGACATTGGCAAGCACACGCCGCGGGAACAGCAAATCTGCAGGTTTTAACCGATCAAGTTAGGCACGGGATGTAGTCTTCGCATGGTCGGTTTGGCATTTCCGTTTTTTTCGCGGGAGGGACATCGATTGGGGGCAAAAGTCTCGAAAACCGAAAACTCCTCAAGGAACTTTTTTTTTCACCGACGAACTCCTCGAGGAACATCAAATTGTTGACGGGAAAGTCTGAATGGGAAAGGGATTTCCTCGGTCGGCCAAGAGAGTTATTCCAAATCTGCCCAACTAACACTGTCTTCTGACAGCGCCGAGCAGCCGACCCCGACCACGTCCATTCATCCGCATGTTCGACGCATCGGATGGTTGGTATCGATGCGTTGTTGCCTCACACTCAGCCTGGAGAAAAACTTTTACAGTTTCACTGTTCTCTGACTCGCGAGACCGTTTCAAGCACTTTTACGTTCGGCAGCTTCCAACCGCGGAAGGATGTTTAGCGGGGTTTATTTTACGGTCCTCATGGAAAGATTTTAAAATGCCATTGAAAACGAGAGGAGCAGTTATTCAACTGATATCGATGGCGATGAGGTGTGCAGATTGCAATACGGTCGACAAGAGAATTCCAACGGATTCACGACTAATATATTAAACCAGTTTTTGGTTGATTCTGAAGGAGGAGAGAGATTTCAAATGCTATGTTTTCAGAGGTCAGGAGCAGGGAAGGACGGCAGGTTGACAAGGCCCTACTCGCAATAGACAGTTGAAACTTGCAGCATCAACAAGTACCTTTTTCAAGTGAAAAGAGGTTAACAACGGAGCAACCGTAAAATAAAATGTCAACTGGTCCTAGTTGATATGTACTAGGTTTGTTACCGCAACTTGTTGGTTACATATTTAACAATCAGAATTCTTAAGGCCGCTTCAGATGATTGGAGCTATCCTATCAGGATGACAACTTGTCATAGCCGATGCTAGATTTGTTTGCTATAACAAGTTGTTGCATATATATTTGAAAATCAGAATTCAGAAAAAATGCTTCAAATTGAGATACCGGGATGTAGCAGCTACAGAAGAATAGGGCAGCAACTGAAGTTTGAACGCAAATGCCTGAAAAATAGGCCTATGGGAAAGTCTGCGAACCGGACCAACGGCTGCTTTCGCCATCGGATTCGGTAGCGCGCACACGGGTGGATCGATCAGCAGACTTATCTCACGAAAAATTCAAACAAAAACATGTTGAAAAACTATCTGTGCCGTACTTAGTCTCGCCATGACTTTGTGGTCACCTGGTACTGATAAGCAGTTAGGTTTGTTGTCCGGCCTCCTCGAGAGATAGTCTTGTCGGTCTTTTTCAGGGAAGGAAGAATCGGTGAGGCAGAATTCACCGAAAACGCCTATCCGGGCAGTATTATGCCAAAGTCAAAATTCAGAGGCGCGGATGCAGCTGGAGCAGGGCTGGGCAGCACACATGGTGATAGATACGCCTGAACTGATCCATGTATCCTTGGCAGTAAGCATAAACACTGTCAAACACGTAAGCGTGATCTCTCCTGAATGCATGTCCGGTCGTCTCCTCTCCAATGTTCTGACTTGAAACAGTTAGTTTCAGGAAGATCAGGTAATATCACTGCCATCATGAAGTACCTATCGATCGGTAAGATTGACGAGAGCAGTGAGGCAAGGCTACCGGGCCGGGCTGCTACCAGCTAGGCAGCTGCTAGCATCCCCGCACCTGGTTTTCCCAATGGAAATAGCAGGTGAACAAACTGCCTGAATTTCTGCACATGCTGATGCATGCTTATTGTGATGTACTGCACGAAGCATGATCCAACCATCAAGTGGGCAAGTCTGAAATTTGTGAACCGTATGCTTCTGAAGGGGATGGAGATGGCTCAAGTTTCAGTCTCCAAGGTGCTTCAAGCACGCCATGATCGGAAGCTATTTTCTTCCCGCTGTGCTCCGCTTCCACGACCACGAGAACTGGCACTGTTACTGCCCCCTGTTGCAAGGCATTGCGCGCGAGGTCTCGAGGCAACTTCTTCCATGGAATCCAGATAAGACTGCAAGCACAAATGCAGCACATGCTGAAAATGGTGTGTGACTAAAATAAAAAAAATGGTGTGCGACCGGATGTTCTCTGAATCTAGTCAAAACCTGCAGGTTTGGCAACATCTGTCCGATTGTCAAACTCTCCCTGCAGACAACGTCACACGTGCAGGTTCCGGCGATTTTTTTTTTGCACTGCCTGATTATCCAAACAGTCAGCTAACCTGCCGGGTAATCCACCGAGCTGACCATCCGGATCGCATTTGAGAATGATTTCGTGGAGAAGTTTTACCAAACCGTGGCTTCGAAACCCTATTTCATGACTCGGAAGCTGCTAGTAGCTGGCCGTGTCATTTGCTTGCCTTGCATGGAATGCTCTTATGCTCAGCTCAGCTGATTGAAAACCATACCTGCGCTGACTGAATGCATCAACTTCTGTAACACATGGTTGGCTGAACAGGGCCTAGAATCTCTCGGGAAAAGAGGGAGAGAAAATTGGTTGGCGAAGCAGCAGCTGAACGCAGAGCGTTGATCCATCCAGGCCCAGCAGTAGTTGACTCACTCCGGGCCGAGGCAGTTTGGCCCATCTGCTGAATCGTCTCGACTCTCGACCAACCAGACTCTCGTAGGCACCGGGGCGGCGGCGGTCCGGCGATGATGGCAGAAAATAGTTGGGAGGACGCGGCGCCCGCGGCCGGGGAAAAAGCGGCGGGCGAAGAGAAGAAACCCGCGCACCCCTCCCTACATTTGCCTCTCGATCTATGTCTACCTGCACGCCTATGTCGCTGAGTTCGGCGGCGAAGCACGGAAGAGTGCTGCGACGGTCGGGGAGAGCACGCGACCCTCTTGCATCACCTCTAGCGGATCTCCGGCAAGTTCACCTCGCCTGCGGCATCGACGGCGGTACAGGCGCGACGAGAGATGCAGAACAGAGGATGCCAAATACAAATGTGAATTAAGTTAAGGGCTTTTGTGAAAATATTCGGTCGCGATTGTTAATCGCGATCCGACATAGGGGGTTTTATAAAACTATTAGGGGATCGTATGTAAATAGTTATCTAATTTGAGAGTTTTATGAAAATATCCGGATCGCGATCCTACTTAGGGGGTCTCTCTGCAAACTAGCCTCCGCTCCGCGGCTTTCCCCTCCTGCTGCCGCCGGCCGGCGCCGGCGCCCAACGTCGATGGCGAGAACGCCGGGGCTTCTTCCGCCTCTATTCCAGTCCTGAAATCCTTTGCCAGCTTCGTCTGAGGACGGGCGAGAGGACGACGACGCCGCCCGCCTGGAGGCTACGCTCGACGGGCGTCACCGCCACGGCCGGCGCCAGAGCGGCAGACGGACCGTCGAGATGTCAACGCCATTCAGCAGCTTGTTGCTCCCGCCGGAGCGCCTTGTTCAATGTTCGCCGCCTCGTACCCCCTGGATTAATGTCGCCGTCGATCCAATGTTCGTCGCTTGGAGTTCGGATAAGGTTACGAGTTTCAGATTAGCCTGTACGGAACTGCTCTCAGCTGATGTTCTTTGAATGTGTCGAGATCTGCAGTGCTGGCGCCACCTCTTAACATTTTTCAAGATTTCCTTGCAGATACCGTCACACGTGCACATCTGGGAGTACTATTTTCTAATAGTAGCTGATGATCCAAATGGGCAGCTAATTGCAGGAAGGTGAGAGGAATTCACCGCGCTGACCATTCGGATTGCATATACAACAGTTTCATGGAGAGAACTTCAGCAAGCGATGGATAGCTTCAGAAAAGCTGTTTAAGGACTCCTCTAGTACTTAGCACTGCCATCATTGCTTGCCTTGTATGGAAAGTCCAGCTTCAAGTTGTTTGAACTTTGCACTGTCAGATGAGCTAACTGCAAAACTTGAAATGAAAATTTTCATGATTGTTTGGTACAGGCACCTTTCAGGGACTTCTTCAACTCGAGTGCTAGTGTGACAATTGCTGAAAAGCAGTTGCAATTGGGAAGTAACATAACTGAAACATTGTAGGCTGAAAAACTAGGCGCATACGCACGTAAGCCCAACCCACCATCCTAAATGATCAGATCCTCTGCCCTCAGACAGAAATTTAAATTCCTCATAGAAAACAGAGCAGAAAATTTAATCAGCTTCTTTTGTGATCTTTAATTTAAGGTTGGCCCTGATCAAACACTCGAGTTGGATGCGTATATATCCGGTTATTATTAGTTAACAATGACAGAGCAGTTGTACCAAATAGACTAGCCAGACTGATACATCAAGAACAAGTATAATGTTTCAGATAATAATTGACACGGCTTAAATAGCAGCCGCTGAGATGTGCATACCAACTGATGCATGCTTCTCAAAGGAACTGAAAATCAGTTTTGCAGTGAGTATGACCATTAGTGGTGAGAAACTTTCTGATGAAAAAAAAAACAAAATAGGGAGAGAGAAAGGAGAGATGCATGTATGTGAGATATCCATGGTGAGAACTGAGAACAGGCACTGAAGGGATGGCTCACTGCGCATACTCGATACCTAGGTCACTACTTTTGAGGGACAGAAATCAGAAAACACTCTGGTTGAAATGATTGCCGCAAGGGGGACCTTCGCTGATTGCTGTTGCCCTTGTCCGCGAACATTCTTCGTCAGGACATTATACTGCCCTACCTTTCGGCCTTCCGGGAGGTAGATAAACAAACAAACAGAGAAGCTTTAGCAAAGGCGCCATTAGGCAGGTTAGCTGCTAGGCCATGTTCCAAACGGCCCCAAAAGCTTGGTTTGTTCCCTCTGATGGGCGGCCAGAGGGGGCCAAATGGTAGGGCATCTTTTGCTCGTAGCCCTCACATGCCTTGCCCCCACTGAGAGATTGATGCAGGGAGCAATGGAGAACTGGTGGCTGTCTGTCTCTACATGAGCTTTTATTTTGTGCCTGCATGGGATGATATTCAGAGAACAAGGGACATCGTCGAGCAGTAGTGTTCTACACTTAAAGATCCCAATGAGTGTCCGTGTTTATGTTATCATTGGGATGCTGCTAAAACGACTGGCGACAAAAGATATGGTTAGAATTTGGACAAGGTGGGATGGATGAAGAGGAAGTGCATTTCTCTAGGGTTGCTAGTTGTACCTGACAGATTCAGTAGGTATGGTAGTTCTGATTGATGGGCAGGTAAAGAAGACATGACCTAGATCTAGTCTGCCTCTAGATGCCTTTCCCTTTTGTCTCTGGCAAAGGTAATTGCACCAATATACTACCTCTAGATTAATGTAACCGTAGACAAGTAATCAAATTGGAGGCCCTCAAATTGGTAGCAACTTCCTGATTATTTCGGGTTTCTGACGGTCCTTTCTTCATCTGAATTCGGCAAACACTTGTGCGGGCGTCACAGTTGTGTTCAAGAGAAGATCTTGACAGCAGATAAATTGCTTCTACGGGATTGGCTTTGTAACCCGGTGTGTCCACTGTGTGATCAAGAGCTAGAAACAGCAGTTCATCTGTGCTTGGATTGTAGTTTCTCAAGAGAAGTATGGCTTCTGGTTTCCAGTTGGGCAAATTTGAGCATCCGGCAACCGACGGGCTCTGAAAGCAGAATGCAAACGTGGTGGGAGGACAACCTGAGCAAACTCTCCCAGAAGAAGCAGCGTTCAGTGGCTGTGGTGCTTATGATCACAGCGTGGACATTATGGAATGAACGAAACAGAAGGATTTTTTGATCACAAGGTGCTGTCTCTTGTTCAGGTGTTCGCTTTGGTGAAGGATGAAGTGCAGCTAAGGGGGTGCTTGGTTCCGGATGGCTAAACTTTAACCCTGTCAAATCGAAGATAATTTTACTATTTATGAGCAGTAAATAAAATCTAAGTACAAAACTAATTGCAGAACCCATAGGCTAACTCGCGAGGCTAATCTAATGAGATATATTAATCTATGATTAGCTGAAGATTACTGTAGCAATTCATAGTTTAATTAGGCTCATTAAATTTATCTAGCAAATTAGCACTCATATGCGAAAAAAAAATTTGTAAATAAATTTTATTTAATACTTTTAAATAGAAAGATTCTTGTTAAACTTTAGCCCTCCGAAACCAAACGTGATCTAACAATGGCGGCTTGTGGCCGACCTGAGATTTGATTTGGTTTCCCAATGAGTAGTCTTTCTGTTTTCCAGTGTGTGGGTTTTTTTGGTCTTTGAGTAATCACAGATCTATAATACCTAGCTTGCTTCCTTCTTAAATGCAATGCGGTGCCCCTGCTTTATTTCCAAAAAACAAAAAAGTAGAGCAGGAGTACGAGCTAAAGCAGCCGTCCTCTTTATGGTTCTGCCAAACAAACTGCACCGTACATAGTATACCTGTTTATTGCATGTCTCCTGCGTCAGAAAGATCTTGGTCAATGCTTCGATGGCCCGTTCTGAATTTTCCGGAAGGACAAATCTTCGCCGTGAAATGCTGCACAGCTACAGTACATGATTCAAATTCAATCGAGTTTACTGATGAGATGGAGATCAGTGTCAGTGGTGGTTTAATCTTCTTCTTTTTTTTTGAAACGAAAGTGGTGGTATAATCTATGATGGGCATGGGTGCATTGAAACCCTGCGATTCGATTTAGTCTGCCAAACCTCGTGTTCGATTCCCCAATTAACCAGGCCGACGAAAAGTACTGTATCATGATGATAATCATGAGCTCCCCGACTCCAAGTCCCCAACTAACCGGAATGTTTGTCCTCTGCGAGCCCCGCAGCCCACATGACTCCGTGGCTGTATGGCACAGCATGCTGTTCGTCAGAGTCGCGTTTCCATCACTCGACCCAAAAATCAAGGCTCAGTCACACAGCACACCAACACGAAGAATTGAGGTCTTGTCTAGATCCCTTCCAACTTCCAACTTTTTACGCTCTCTCTCCAACATGTATGGAGCAGTAAATGTACGTAAAAAAAATAACTAATTGCACAGTTTAATTGTACATCACGAGACGAATCTTTTAAGCCTAGTTAGTCCATGATTAGATAAAATTTGTCAAATACAAATGAAAACGCTACAGTAGCAAAAAGTTCTAAAAGTTATAAAGATTTACGATCTAAACGGGGCCTGAGACGAGCAATGGATAAAAATAAAAGTAAAGAGGAAGAATTCGGTTTCGTGATGTGAAGGCAGGTTCTGCAATGTCAACACCGAGCAGTAACTGACCTGCTTGTGTAAGGAGCTGTGATCACTGTCAGAGCAAGTAAAGCAACGTCGTGTTCTCACTAATGCAGAGACGTAAACCTGCAAGCAGCAGCCGGATGCTCGATCGCTGTTCAATCCGGCACCGCCGGCATCACCCATCACCGTACCACTCGGCAGCAAGCTCACCTGCTCACCTGCTAATGGCGCCGGGCCGCGTTTGATTTGGGGGCGGTTCCTCCCTGTTGCCTCGTATACTCTCTCTTCCCGGGTATGGATCCAGCGTCAGGGCGGCGAAAAACAACCCGGCAGCCCGAAACCGCTCGTATATCTTCGGAACTTTCCGTGACACGGTGGAGAGCTAACCACTCCGCGCTGGCTCGCCACCGGCCACCACCGCCGCCGCCGCCGAACCAAACCAACTGCTCCTCTCGCGAGTTTAAGTTGCCGCTCGCCACGCCACCTCGCGCGTTCATGCCCCGCCGCCCCCGGCAATGGCTGCCGCAGCGGTGACCTCGCCCTCGCCGGATCCCTTCACGTTCCACTGCCCCGCGGCCCTGCCGGCGGCGGTGGCTGAGGCCGACGGCGACGAGTTCGAGTTCCACGTCGTGCCCGCGGCGGCGGCGGCGCTCTCGGCCGCCGACGAGCTCTTCTCCGGCGGGAAGCTCGTGCCTTTGCACCGGCCTGCGCCCGCGTCTGCCCCGTGCTCCCCTCCGCCGTGCCTGGAGGTCGAGCCCGCGTCCGAGCCGACGTCCCCGCGCGCCCCGCGGTGCGCTGGGCGGCGGTGGCGCGACCTCCTCCACCTCGTGTCGAGCTCCAAGAAGGCGAAGGACGACAACAAGAGCGCGAATGGATGCCTGAAGCGCCGGGACACGCATTTCCGGCCGCTCCTCTCGCGGGACTACTCGTCGTCCTCGTCGGCCTCCTCGGTCGACTCCGGCAAGCACGCGCGACGCCTGCCGCCGCCGTCGTGTTCCCCGCTCCGGACACGCTCCGCGCCGGTGGCGAACCTCCTCCACCTCATGTCCAGGACAAGATCCGCCGGGGACAAGATCGGCGCCGCCGGGGACTTGTCGCCGCATCCCAAGCGACAGGAGCCGGCGTGCGCGGTTCACCCGCTCCTGACCCGCGCCTCGTCCTCGTCCTCAGCGTCCTCCTCGGACTCCGGCAGGAACCCGCGCGCGACGGCGCCATGGCGCCCGCGTGGCCCGTCCCGGCCGTCGCGGCCCGCGGTGGCGGCGGAGAGCCCGCGTGTGAGCGCGTCCGGGCGCGTGGTGTTCCGCGGCCTGGAGCGCTGCTCGAGCACGCCGGCGTCCGCGGGCATCGGCCCGCGCCGGCCGCGGCCCAGGGGCATGGAGAGGTCGTACTCGGCCAATGTGCGCGTGGATCCGGTGATCAACGTCTTCGGCTTCGGGCTCCTGTTCATGCCGTCCTCGCCGGCCAAGGAGAGGAGGTCCGACAGGGAGAAGGAGAAGGACGGCGGCGGCCGCAGGAACCGGCCGGAGAAGTTGGCCATGGTGCTGAGAGATCCACAGGATTAGGCAGCGGCCATGCTGGCAATAATGCATCAGATTCTTCTTGTCCCAAAGTTTTTGTTGTTTCTCCGTATTTTTTCCCCCTCGCCTTCCTTCCGATCGTTGTATTATAGCGCCATCTTAGTCCAGCCTTTTAGAATCGGATCAAAGAAATTTCAGATAAACATCGGTGAGATCTGAACTGTAACTCTGATCCCGATCAAAGATCAATGTTCATCCATGTAAAAAAAGCAAATACTGCTACGTCTTACTCCATGAACAGCACACTTTTCTGTTCCAAAACCCTGGTATCAATACGCAATGTCAAATCAGCACAGCTGAAGTAGAGTGATGTTTATATACTCCAGTATATATACTATAGGAGACACGACCCGTCACGAAATTTTCAAATTTCTTCATGTCCTCGGCAGTACGAAAGAACAGGGATGAGACGGCAGCCCGAGCCTGCCCTGCTGGCTGCTGCTGCAAAGGAGAGTGGGTCTGGTACTGGTATATAGGCCTCGTGATCCGTTCAGATTTCGGGCGCTGCGTTTGTACGGAAATCCAAAAGGTTTTTTAAATACTATATACGCCTTGGTACTGACAGAATTACTATATATTTTTTCTCTGTCTTCTTCGTTTGATTTGAAATCTTTCAAATGGATATCATCAGTGTTTATAGATTGAAAACAAGCATGAAGATCTCTCGGGACTTGATTCCCTCCGCCTCCCCGCGTCAGGTTCCTACAAGCTTCTTCAAGCTCAGCATCAGCCATCAGCTCGTGGTTTTGGGATGCACATTGTCGAGCTTGCAAATTCTCACGATCCAACTTGTCGATTCTAGCATTGCTTAAGGAGGAGAAGGTAGCTAGTGGAGAATCCAAATTTTGGTAACCATCACACCTACCTGGAGTCTGATGTAGCGCAAGCTATCGATGGCTCCGGCGCCGCTGTCTGCCGCTGCCCGCTGGTATGCGCACGTCGACGTCGTTGTTGGGGTACGGCGGAGTAGTTCAGGTATACTAGTACTTTCCGTTGCCGTCACCTGTCGGAAAAAGCAGGGGTGGTTGGCGCGTAGCCTGCGTACGCCCCGTCCCGTGAATCCGTGTGGTCGCATCAGCACGGCAAGGGAGCGGGCCGCTCGTCGCTGGACCTGAAGCCAGGCCGCACGTCGCCAAGCCAACCAAGGCGCGGCATGGCGCCGCTGGTTTGCAGCTGCCCGCACGCGGCGCTCGCCATCACCAGAGCAGGGCAGCTGCGTCACCGCGCACCAGCACCACCAGTCCGCCACCTCGTAGCATACTGGCACAACCTGTACGGAAGCTTGCAGGTCCAGTGCGGTGTTGCCAAGCGTGGCCCGGAGTGTCTGAGCCTGTGGCTCTCAGGCATCGATCAGATCAGCCAGCGGCTAGCTTCCGCTACTGGAACTGGAACTGGCGATCTGGCAATGGCATGGGCGTCACAAAGGGGAACTGCATCCGTTCCAGATGCCGGGTCCCGTCGCATCCCGTGGCGCTGTGGTGCTGGGACACCGTCGCGACGCCTACGCCGGCCATGCGATCGCGAAGGATGGGCGGCGCGGCGGGCACGGGAGGGGGGCAGGGGACTCTGTCCCTGTGTGGCTGTGTCGTGTACTCGTCTGTCCTGCCCGCTCCCGGCGCGGAATCTCCCTCGGCAGTCGCCACGGACAAGGAGAGGTTAGCCAACTGTGCACGCCCCAGACCCAGAGAGGCTGGCCCCTCCCTCCCTCCACGCACGATGCTGACAAAGTCAAATTGCACGCCGAGCGGCAGGCGGAAGGGCCTACCACCGATGGGCCTCCGAGCGTTTCCAAGGCTGTCGTCGGCAGGGCCCAGCCACCCAGTTTCGGCCTCGCTTTTCCCTCCCTTTTCTCTCTGAATTTGTTTTCTCGGCCCATCTGATGATCTGATTCGCTAGAAACATGGCTTCTGGCCCACAGGGCCCCAACTCTTGGAGATGCTCGACTCACTCCTTCACAAAATTGATGTTCAACTTCCTATAATTTTTTAATGTTCATCTCCCATAAAAAGATGTTCAACTTGAGCACCTCAGTTCGGCCCTCATCTGCGGATCGCTCAACTGATGCGGCAGTCAAAAAATCGTCTAATCTTGATAGCAACGGCCGTCAGATGAGTTGATCCGGCTGGTGACCCTTTGGTCTCTGCCTTTTCGCGGGAAGCGCAGGGTAAAGTTGCAGCCATTGTAGGCAGCTTGAAAAGTTGACCAGGTCTCGTCTCCTCCGCCGAAAAGCCTTGTGAACATGGGAAAAGAAGGCACATCTGATCTGACGCGGAAGAACAGGCATGCTCGCGCTCGGTTCGGTTCTGACCTTCTGGGCCGTTCGCTGTTGGCTGCCTGGCCGCATGATGCGTTGGTACTGCGGAGCCGAGCTCCCGGTGCACTGGGGCGGGCGTCCACGATCCACCACCCGACGTCCCGACCTGAAAATCCCTGGATTCTACGACGCATCGCGCTTCGGCGACCGCCACGCGCGCATGGGATCCGTCGAAGGTATCGGATCCTCGAGCGAGAACAACCAACCATCAGGTTTTGAATGGTTACCCTGACCTGACGGGTCCTCTGCTCTGACGGATCTAGGCCGCTCCACGATCGTGGACTCGTGGTCGTGCCCGTTGGATCCGCACCCCGAAGGCAGGCAGCGTCCCAAACCAAACGCCCAACCTGCGACGCGCGCCGCGGCGGCCGCCACTGGTTTTCGGCCGTGCGCCCCCCACAGATGGGATCTCCTCCTCCACCTCACCCCCCGCGGGTGGAGCTGCAGGCCTCGATCGGCGCCGGCCGCCCTGCCTGCTGTTCTTTGGCCGCTCCCCTCGCGCCCGGCACGCGGCCTCGGCGTCACGGGCAGGGACCGGGAACGCGGCGGCCCTGCGCGTTCTCCTCCGCTTCTCACACCTCATCTCCGGGCTCCAGCCCACCACCGGTACAGCCACCAACCTTCCCAGCGTTGCGCCCGCGCGCAGGTCAAAGCCAACAAGCGAGCGATTCCCCTTGTCCCCTGGGCGTCGCTGGGGACGAAATCCACGTACGCGTCGCGTGCGCGGGTCCTTGCTGCTGCCATGTCCGTTTCCCAGGATGCATGCACTAGCCCCACGCTCCGAGGCACAAGCAGTGTACATGGCTGCGCTCCCGCATTGTTTAGTCTGAATCTGGCCCGTGATTTGAGTCGGTTTTCGGCTCGTGCGCCTTCAGCACCGAGCACTGGTTAGTGCTTGCTTCCACTGCTAGCTGCTGCTCGCATGATCCGTCAGGTGCAGCCGCCATGATGAAGGCCTTTGTTTATGCGCAGAGTGAAATCGATAGTGGGGGAGGGAATGATTTCTCAATGCAACTTGGCCTAGAACAAACCAGCGACTGTATTTCTATGCGTGTTTTTCGGACCCCCTAACAGATTCCACCGTCTCTGCCACTTGGCCACATGTCCAACAGTTATTCAGTAAAATCACTTTTTTTTGAAGGAGTTATTCAGTAATCAATAATCCCAGAAATCTGCTGCCTTGATGCTGATAGAGAGACAGTGTGATAGTGGAAGCAAGCTAAGGGAAAGTTTAATTCCTGAGGGCTAAACTTTAGCACTATCACATCAAAAAAAAATTATCATTTAGAAGTATTAAATAAAATCTAATTAAAAAACTAATTGCAGAATTCCTGAACTTCGCGAGACGAATCTCTATATTAATTCATGATTAGCGTACGGTTACCGTAGCATTGTAAATTATGGATTAATTAGGTTTATTAAATTCATCTCGCGAATTAACATCTATTTATGAAAAAGATTTTTAGATAAATTCTATTTAATACTCGTGACAAGATTCTTTTTACGTGACGGGGCTCGAGGTTAGCCCTGGGAAACCAATTGGAGCGTGTAGCTAACAATCCTTCCCCTCGGCGAGTTGGTGCTGCCCACGGGCCCAGTTTGGCGATTGCCCTTGTTTCTATCCAACCGAGCACGCGTACCTGCTTCTGAATCGAATTCAGAATGGTCCAGCAGGTGATACTGCGTTTCTAACGGCCCTTGCTTTGTATCCTTGCCAAGTCTTCCCTACGACCTAATAGTAATACAGTAGATGGGAAGACGCATTTTGCCTAGTCAGACCGCAGACGGCATGCCTACTGACTAAACTGGCAAAAACATATGCAGATTCCATCATGCACACCCATGAAATTGGCTCTTAGCCCAAAGAAAAAAAAAGAGGTCAAGATGATGCATACTTTGTGAGGGCAGCTAACACGCCGTAGTCAATAACAATCCGCTTGCAAGTCTGACCATCTTTGTTTAATCTTTTCTGAAAAGTAATCTTTGTTTAATCTGAAAGGAGACCAACAAAGCTAATGTATCCTATTTACCGCAAGCAGAATAGCAGACTATCCAGTTTGCTCCCACTGACCCACGCAGATAAACATTCAAGAAACAACCTGAAACTTCACTGCTACCGAAGATGTCCGCAACCTACAGCGACGCCCATATGCTCACCTTTGCCTGATCCGAAGTCTGAACTCGAACCCCCCCAAACACGCAAAGACGAGCAGGGAGAGCTGGACTTTTTGCAGCTCGTGGCGAACAGATGAGGTCCCTCTCATCTCTTCGCCGCGCCGCTGTTCAGAAAGCGGCGCGGCAGCACGCCGGAGATAGAGTTTGGCAGGAAGTTTCTGTGCTTTTCCGGCAGCCGTTTGCATCCAGGCCACGACCGCGCATGTCGGCACGGCAACCGTATCTGAATTCCGATACAGCATCGCAGCACCGTAGCCTCTCATCGTCGCATGTAGGCATGTCCGTACCGCATGGTCCCGCCTCGTCCTCGTCCTCGTCCTCCCCTTCCGCATGATTCCCGCCGCACCCCGAGTCAACCCGTCCTCTTCCGTCGCGCGTTGACGCCGCTCGGGAGCGGCGTTGACTTCACTTCACTGCCGATGATGCGACGCCACGACCCCGCCTCCGCCTAGTCTTTATAAGCTCGCCGGAGTTCACATCCGATCACATGGTGGCTTCGAGAGGAGTAGAATCTGCAAGTGGAATGGCATTCTGGAAGAACGATTGCTATCGCACTCCAGTGCCAAATGTCGTTGCAGTAGCGCTGCTAGTAGTAGCGGTGCTGGTCTGGGCGGCGCCGGCGCCGGCGGCCGCCGTCACCGATGTGTCGGTGGCCGTGCATCTCGAGGCGTTGCTGGAGTTCAAGAAGGGCGTCGCGGTGGACCCGCTCGGCGCGCTGTCCAACTGGACGGTGGGGGCTGGCGGTGCCCGCGGTTCCCGCGGCGGCCCGCCGCACTGCAACTGGACCGGGGTGGCCTGCGACGGCGCCGGCCACGTCACGTCCATCCAGCTCCTAGAGACCGGGCTCCGGGGCACGCTCACGCCGTTCCTGGGCAACATCTCCACGCTCCAGGTCCTCGACCTGACATCGAACCACTTCGCCGGGGCCGTGCCGCCTCAGCTCGGCCGCCTCGGCGAGCTCGAGCAGCTCGTCCTCTACGACAACAGCTTCACCGGAGGCATTCCCGCCGAGTTTGGTGACTTGGGGAGCCTGCAGATACTGGACTTCGGCAACAACACGCTCCACGGCGCCATCCCCGGCCGCCTCTGCAACTGCTCGGCGCTGTGGGCGTTCGGCGCGGAGAACAACAACCTCACCGGCGCACTTCCTGACTGCATTGGTGATCTGTCCAATCTCAAGATTTTGGTCATCGCCCACAACGATCTTGAAGGCGAGCTGCCGCCGTCCTTCGCGAAGCTCACGCTGATGGAGACGTTGGACGTCAGCGAAAACCAGTTCTCCGGCTCGATTGGCTGGCTCGCCGACTTCACCAACCTCAAGATTCTCCAGACGTTTGACAACCGGTTCTCCGGTGCCATCCCGCTGGAGCTCGGCCGGTGCAAGAACCTGACTCTGCTCAACATGTACAGCAACAACTTCAGCGGCGCGATCCCAAGCGAGCTCGGGGAGCTCACGAACCTCGAGGTGCTGCGCTTGTACGGCAACGCGCTATCATCGGAGATCCCCCGCTCGCTCGGGCGATGCACGTCTCTGCTGTCGCTCCAGCTGTCGACGAACCAGCTCACCGGCTCCATCCCGACCGAGCTCGGCGAGCTACGGTCGCTTCGGGATCTGAGGCTCCACATCAACAGGCTCACCGGAAGAGTGCCGGCATCGCTGACGAATCTCGTCAACCTGACATACCTGAGCTTCAGTTACAACTCCCTGTCCGGGCCTCTACCGGAGAACATTGGGTCACTCCGGAATCTTCAGCAACTAGTCATTCAGAACAACTCGCTCTCCGGCCCAATTCCGGCGAGCATAGCCAACTGCACGCTGCTGTCCAACGCGAGCATGAGTTCCAACGAGTTCTCGGGGCCCTTGCCTGCGGGACTTGGCAGGTTACAAACCCTCATGTTCTTGTCGTTGCTCGACAACAAGCTGTCCGGCGACATACCGGAGGACCTGTTCGACTGCGGCAACCTCCGGACGCTAAGCCTGGCCGGGAACAACTTCACTGGCAGCCTGAGCCCTCGCGTCGGCGGGCTTAGCAAGCTCGGGTTGCTGCAGCTGCAGAGGAACGCTCTGTCTGGGGCGATACCGGAGGAGATCGGCAACCTGACGAAGCTCATCGGCCTGGAGCTCCGGGGGAACCGCTTCGCCGGGCGCGTCCCGGCGAGCATCTCCAACATGTCGTCCCTCCAGGAGCTCGAGCTGCAGCAGAACCGCCTCGGCGGCGCGCTGCCCGACGAGATTTTCGAGCTGCGGAACCTCACCTTCCTCAGCGTCGCGTCAAACAGGTTCGTCGGCCCGATCCCCGACGCCGTGTCCAACCTCCGGTCTCTGTCCTACCTTGACCTGTCGAACAACGCGCTCAACGGCACGGTCCCCGCCGCGCTGGGCCGCCTCGACCAGCTTCTCACGCTGGACCTCTCTCACAACCGCCTCACCGGCGCCATCCCCGGCGCGGTGATCGGGAAAATGAGCACCATGCAGATGTACCTCAACCTGTCGAACAACATGTTCACGGGCCCGATACCGCCGGAGATCGGCCGCCTCACGATGGTGCAGGCCATCGATCTGTCCAACAACCGGCTTTCCGGTGGTGTCCCGGCGACGCTCGCCGGATGCAAGAACCTCTACTCGCTCGACCTCTCCGCCAACAACCTCACCAGCGCCCTCCCGGGAGGCCTCTTCCCTCAGCTCGACATTCTCACAAGTCTGAACATCTCGGGCAACGACATCGACGGGGAGATCCCTGCCAACATCGGCGCACTGAAGCACATACAGTCGCTGGACGTGTCGAGGAACGCGTTCACCGGGGCCATACCGGCGGCGCTGGCGAACCTGACGAGCCTGAGGACTCTGAACCTCTCGTCGAACCAACTCGAGGGGCCCGTGCCGGACGCCGGCGTGTTCCGGAACATGAGCATGTCGAGCCTGCAGGATAATCCCGGGCTATGCGGCTGGAAGCTTCTGGCTCCCTGCCACCACTCCGGAAAGCAGGGATTCTCGAGGACAGGGCTCGTGATCCTAGTGGTGCTGCTTGTGCTCGCCGTGCTGTTGCTTTCGCTGATTGTGACGATTCTGTTCCTTGGCTACCGGAGGTACAAGAAGAAGAAGGTAGCCGCTAACGGTGCCGCTAGCTTCTCGGAGGACTTCGTCGTGCCGGAGCTGAGGAAGTTCAGTCACGGCGAGCTGGAGGCGGCCACCGGCTCGTTCGACGAAGGCAACGTCATCGGGAGCAGCAACCTGAGCACGGTCTACAAGGGCGTGCTCGCCGAGCCCGACGGCAAGGTGGTCGCCGTGAAGCGCCTCAACCTGGCGCAGTTCCCGGCCAAGTCCGACAAGTCCTTCCTCACCGAGCTCGCGACGCTGAGCCGCCTGAGGCACAAGAACCTGGCGCGCGTGGTCGGGTACGCGTGCGAGCCCGGCAAGATTAAGGCGCTGGTCCTCGAGTACATGGACAACGGCGACCTCGACGGCGCGATACACGACCCGGGGCGGGACGCGCGGCGGTGGACTGTCCCGGAGCGGCTGCGCGTGTGCGTCTCGGTGGCGCACGGGCTGGTGTATCTGCACAAAGGGTACGACTTCCCCATCGTGCACTGCGACGTGAAGCCGTCGAACGTGCTGCTGGACGGCGACTGGGAGGCGCGCGTCAGCGACTTCGGCACGGCGAGGATGCTGGGCGTCCACCTGACGGGCGGCGCCGCGGCGCAGTCGGCGACGTCGTCGGCGTTCCGGGGCACCGTCGGCTACATGGCACCAGGTAATCTACACGGCGTTCTAGCACCATTTCTTCTCGCTATCTCTGAAAGTTCTTGACACGTCTGCTAAAATTGTTTCCTGTGTATCCTGTTACGCAGAATTCGCGTACATGAGGACGGTCTCGCCAAAGGCAGACGTGTTCAGCTTCGGCGTCCTGATGATGGAGCTCTTCACCAAGCGGAGGCCGACCGGGACGATCGAGGAGGGCGGCGTGCCGCTGACGCTGCAGCAGTACGTGGACAACGCGCTCTCGAGGGGCCTCGACGGCGTGCTCGACGTCCTGGACCCCGACATGAAGGTGGCCACCGAGGGCGACCTGTCCACGGCGGCGGACGTGCTGAGCCTGGCCCTGTCGTGCGCCGCGTTCGAGCCAGCGGACCGGCCTGACATGGACAGCGTGCTTTCAGCCTTGCTGAAGATGAGCAAGGTCTGCGGAGAAGACTAGGTGCCTGCTGCAAAACGCGAATAGAAATGTGTGTGATTTAGAAATGGCAAACTCTGCTGATCAGGGCGAGTGTCACATGAACATCAAAATGTTGATTTTGTTAAGAATCAGTAAGCCTTTTTTGGAGCTAGATTCTAGGCTACTTCTTGGGCTGGTACTTGGCTATTTACCCTAGGAATGGTTCACTGAAATCAGTCATGCCCATGCTGCCTGACGGTATGGGCCTGAAGTGGCACCACAAGTTCTGCTTTTGACTCTTAATTTCAGTGCAGCAACATACCTGCATACGCAGAAGAATGGAAGCTGAAAGATTCGGTCAAGTTGTGGGGGAAAGGATATATTATTCATCTCCCTGGATTGGATGCAAACAAAAGCGTCCATCACATCAAACATGATAATGCAAAACCGCAGGGCTCAGGAGTAGATGTGTCGCTTGAATTGCCGGCAACAGCTCATTGGTGGGCAGAAGAATGTCCCTGAACTCTCCCTCTCCTCTCTTCTCTCTCTGAAGAGTGCAAAGACAGAAGAGTGCCAGTTTGCCTATTGCACTGTATGCGTGTGTGTAAAATTAAACCTTGTGATTGCATGCTGAAGCTGCATTTTTGCTGATGCACTGGATTTAAACTTAAACTAGTCATGTTCCTTGGACTGTCAGAAAACACAAACAGTAGTAAATTGCTGCATGGATAAACACAGACACCACAAAGAGGTTCTATCAGGCTTTGCATGGGCACAACATGAATTCCATTCAAGGGTGAGATTCAGATAGCAAAGTGAGCAACATCACAGTCACAACGTTTTATTTAAGAACACAACTAGCTAGTTAACTACAACACATTCATTAACTTCTGTGACGAAGAACAACGAACGCTGCACGCCCCAGACTGAAAAGCTCTCTTCAGATTACAAGGCAGCATGCGTCTGGAGTCAAATTTTGTCATCAGGAGCACATCATTCCATGAAGTTGTAGGAGGAACTCCTCTCAGGAATCCAGCCACCGTTGTGACTCGTGCTAGCAAGGCCGCCCCTCTGTTCCTGAATCAGGGACGATCTTCTCATGAGATATGATGAGTAGCTAGCACTGTTCTGACAGTTTAATAAGCACCTGAACTATATATCCCTGATCTAGCAGCTTAAAACTTGTTTTTCCAGAAAGGAAAAAAATCTTTAATTTTGAAAGTCTTGAAATAATCTAGGACATACCCACAAATTTGAATCAGGATAAAGACCAGATAAAAAAAAGCTCAAATTAACAGTGATAGCCATATGTTTGAACCTCTTACCGGGGTATAGAGTTGTAATTTTGGTGGCCTGAGGAAGTTCTGAGGCGGCTCAGAAGGGTGCAAGTTCTGCATCTGGCTCAAGAAGTCTGACTCGACGTTAGATTGTCGCTGTGAGTTGGCTTGAGTTATCTGAAATGGCCGGGGCTGCTGGCCGGAAGGGCGCAATGGTGGCATCTGGGCAGGATCAGCGGTGATGTAGTGCATGTATTGCTGCAGCTCAGGAGGAACCACCGGTGCCATTCCCTTCCCCATGACCAGCATCTGTGTTCAAATGTAACAGTAAACTTTCATTGCACAGTTTATTTGTTCAGATTAAGGCGATGTGAAGCAGATCTGCAGGATGACTTATTAAAACAGCAAAGATGCGGAAGAGAAATATAAGAATGATGATGTCCAGTGTAACCAACTTTGTGCATATGATATGATGCCATTCAGTACCTGAAGTTGTAGCTGAAGTGATTTAAGGTAGTCGATCGCTTCATCTAGCATGGACACTTTGTCGGTCTGAACAAGTTATATATTCTGAGTTCAGATTAAAAAAAACTGCAGAAGAGAAATGGTAAAAGACGCAACTCATATTACCTTGGTGCAATTTGGAAGTAACTCCTGCAGTGCCTTCAGCTTCTCGTTGATCTTATCCCTTCTCCTCTATAATTGTTTTGAAATAAAAAGATCAGGAACACCAAATGCTGATAAACTGGTCATGATCGAGGATTCGATGTATATGCATGATAGCAACATACCCTTTCTGAAAAATTATGAAACTCAGCAGATCTGCTTCTACGAGTAGGGGGAGTAGACCTTCTTGGAACACCGCCATCTTCCATGTGAGCTCTTGACGAACTTGCTCGCCAGATCCCTAACAAGAGGACACGCAATGCATCTAAGAAACAAGAACTTGATTCTGAACAAGAAGGATGGCAAGAACTTTCAGAAACATAAGAAGTGCAACTAATAAATGCAACGGCTGAGGGATCGGAGCCATGTTCGTTCTCTCCTTGCAACGCATACCGTTCGTTGTGCTGCCTGCCTTCTACTTGGCTCCCTCCATGGCCGGCCACCGCCTCTTATGAACCGACGGATGCTTGCGTGCCTGACTGGTCCAGCCCTAGGCTAGCCTATAGAAATGGGGGAGCGTGAGAGCTTTCTCGATGACCCTGATGGCCTGGCCTGCTCGACCCACCAACCCTTTGGCCCTGGATAGTATTTATGCCATCTGATTTCTGCAAGCTTTTGCGTCATGGCAGGACTGGGCGACTGTGTGCCTAGCTATACCATCCTTATCTTTCACCGGGCGTGGAATTTCTCGCTTGGACTGACGTCCGCTACCATGTACTATCTGGGTCTCTGACGGAGGCGTGCATGTTTACAGGTTTTATTCAGCGCCCATTTGGCCAATCGCCTCACCTACCTTACCAGGGAATGGCTCAAACTTGACGTGCAAAAAAGGCGAGTAACCTCTGGACCTCTCAAGTCTGAACCTATTGCTTCTGCAAAGTACCGAGGCGCAGTCTTGCTTGTTCACTAGCTCGCAGTAGCTGTCTGCGTAGAGACTATGAAATCAGTTTTTTTTTTTGAAAAAGATGAAATCAGGTTCAGAGTAAATCACAATCAGTATGTGGAAGCATGTGACAGTGCAAAGTTGCGAGCGAGTGAAGAAGCCACCTAGGCAAGCTAAGGCACCTAACAACAGGAGCAACGGCCCATGCACTGCTGGTGAAAAGACCCCCGGAGAACCATGAGCAGCAGCTAGCAGTCCAGGATGGCGAAGCAAGACGCGACCAAAGAAGCCAATCTCTCCTCCGATCCGATCTGTTTGTTTTTCTCCGCTCCTATCATATCATGCGTCCCCCCCGCAAAACACGCGAGGCGATGCGGGCGCGAGGGCATGGAGAGGGGCGCGGAGCGGAGGGGAAGGGACCGTCCACGACGCGCCCATGCACGCACGCACGCCGACGCCCGGCCGGCGGCGGCATGGCGAGGGCCGGCCACGGGCAGGCGCAGGAAGGGAACAAAGGAGGCAGTCACCGCCATGTCGCTTGCTTTCGTAACCCAACCCAGCCGAGAATAGATGCAAGCAGGCAGGCAGGCAGGCAGCGATAAACAACACAGGGCCTAGGAGGCTAGGGCGCCTAGCTGCTAGATGATAGCTAGGGCTTGGGTAGGCTAGGGCGCCCAGGTCTCGTGCAAAGGTTGCCCCGGTCAGACGCCCATCCGAGCGAGCGCGTGATCTGATCGCGCATGTGTGCGTGCCGGGCCGGTGCCTGCGTGTGCCAGGCAGGTTCGGTGACCACCACCGGCCGGCGGCTCCAAGTCGCTGGCTGCACCCACCAACTGTCCTTGCCCGGCCGTCAGATCCGTGCGCTGGGAATCCGCGTGCGCCGCCGCACGCACGGGCAGTCAGGTCGCCGGCACGGCTCCCTGGCGCGACGCAGATGCGGAACTCGTGCGCCGTGCCCGTGCGCGCGGGCAGCCAGTCCTGCGGCCGCAGCGTGGGCGCCTCGGCGGCCGCCTGGGTGGGGGAACGCACGCACGCGCAAGGCGGCGCAACGCGGTGGACGAGCATTTCGCTCGCCCCTGGCGTGCGGCGGCCGGGCCCATGGTCAATGGTCCCTTGCCTGGAAATGCGGTGGCGTGCGGCGGCTTGGGGTATGGATGTGGAGTCTTCGGCGGGCCGTACGATCTTAGTGGGCTTGGGTGTTTCGGCTGGGCTGGAGCTCCCTAGGAGCCCAAACATTTTGACAGCGACGCGATGCTGGATTGAGATTGATCCCCCAGCGGCCAGCGCGAATCTCAACGAGGTGCCAGATCCCTCGTCCTCATCCAGCGAGCGGCAGCTGTCCCGAGCTCAACTGCTCGAACCAGCAAGGCGTGGGAATCTGGGCTGCGCAGCGGCGGAGCGGAGGCGGCGGTCCCGGCGATGGCGAGCTCTTCCGACCCCGACAAGCTCATGACCAAAGCCGACAAGCTGTGAGCCCTTCGCGTTCTCTAGTTTCGTCTGCTGTTTCTCCTGCTCCGTTTGATCTGCGAGCAACCTGATTGCTGTTTCGCGCGTATTCCTTCGAAATGGGGATTCCGTTTCGTATAGGCCAAGTAATCGAAGCTGTTTGGGACCTTAGTGCGTCTGATTAGAAACCAGCGCTCTGTAATTCTCAGCCGATCGTGTCAAACTTCCGTGTGGAGGTGTCTTGAGCGATCCGGAAATTCCTGGATCTAGTTCTGCTGTTAGACGGAGTCTCACCTTTTCGTGCAAAGTCATGCCGCTGATTTCGGGGTCTTTCAGATGATCAGATCTCCAAGCAGTTGGCATAGATAAGCTTTGAGGACTAGTTTTAGAAGGCTTGGCCGACTTTACCCAAATGTTCGGGTTTGTGGCAATCCAAGCTATTATTGGATTTCAGTTGAAAGGGCTAATCATTTCCCTTGGTTCATGTTAGTTTGGTCGAGCTGTGTTCGTGACAACCAAAATTTGCAGGAAAAGGCAAGATATGGGAATTTCGTTTTGGTCCATATGGTGGGGAAATCCTGGTGGTACTCTCCTAGATGACTACTCCTAGATCATACTTGCATTAGCATTAGCTTTTGAAATCTTTGCAGACACGAATGAATGCATATCAGTATAACTTCATAGCTTGAAGGCCATGCCAAATCAATCACATAGGTGCTATTTTTCCTTATCCAGACTTTTAGCTTGGGCCATTCTAAGCTTTGCTCAAATAGTAAAAGCTAGCCTTGTATAGCATTTTGAACAAGAGTACCTTGTCTTGCATAAAAGCTAGCCTCTCATTGGTCCACGCCTCTCCAAGATTTAATAGTTCATTAAAAATGGGTACCTGGGTGCACAATGTTTGCACAGGCAAACAATAATAAGAAAAATGTAGTGGAGTTACTTTTTGATTAAGTTCAGAGTTTTGTTTTCTCTTTGCATAGATTAAAATATCAATATAGTAAGATTTTGTTGTTGAAAATTTATTTTCTTCTAGTTTGTGATTGGTTACTACATCATATACTTGCTGATTTTCCTGTTTTTACTTTTATTACTTTATCAATGCAGCACCTAAAAATGTGGTGTTCATCAACTTCTAATTGACTCTTTGTAAAGCATGTTCCCTCAAATTTTCTTGAATATACTCTTTTTTGCAGAACAAAATTGAGTTTTACAAGGTGGAACGCTGATTGGAAAAGCGCTACTTCCTTATATGAGCAAGCTGGTCTGTGACTTTCTTTGCCATCCTTGTTTTCTTGATAGAAAGTTGTTCATTCTGGAGCACATAAGTGAAATTCGTTTCTCTTTAAAAGCGATTGCATATAGGTTCAGAAAGGACAATGAGAAAGCAAAAGATGCATTTGAGAAGGCCTCGAAAGGACAAGAAATGATCTCCTCGTATCCTGTGGAAATATCTCTGCAGTTTTCGTTCTTTTATTCACATCACTGGACAATCACCTAGTGTGCCCTTAACTAGTTTTATAGACCATGGGATGCCGCTAAGCATATGGAATCTGCTGCTGCTTTAGCAAAGGAGCTTGGACGCTGGAATGAAGTATCTGATTTCTTTCGCAGAGCTTCAGAATTATACCGTGAATGTGGAAGGGCCCAACCTGCATCTGATGCTCTAGCAAAGGGTGCCAGGTAACTTTTAAATAACACATCTTATAATTATGAACAACATGATAGCTTATGTGCTGAACATAATGTTATGAAATCAGTGCCTTGGAGGAGAAATCTCCTGAAGAAGCTATTAAAATGTATGATGAGGCTTGCACAATTCTAGAAGAAGATGGGAAGGAACAGATGGCTTTTGACTTGTATCGTGCTGCTGCAGCTTTATACATTAAGATGGAGAAGTAAGACCACCTTCATGCCTGATTATTGTAATTTCACACTGTAGCCCATCCTTTATATCTATATGGGATCTCAATCATGATTTCCTTTTGGAATTTGAACTTCATTCTTCTTACATGTGAAGTGAGCTTTTCAGTAGACACAGAAAGACAAGCAGAAAATGTTTTGAACCTACATTAATGGATTGACACCATGAATTGTATTATAAATTTAACACCTAGGAATTTAGTAAGCTACTTGGGTTTGATATTTACTATCCCACATAATGAAGATAGGGGGTAGCTGCTTGCACACTTTCTCAAACCAACTCAGTAAATATAACTGATAGAATTGCATTCGCATAATTTTTAGCATTGCAAGTAATCTTTATCATAATCATCTTACATTTATCCATCTTTGGTCCTCTGACAGGTATTCAGATGCTGCTGCTTTCTTTCTAAGACTCGGTTCTGCTGCCGATAAGTGCAATGCCATGAACAGCCAATGCAAGGTAATCTTCTATTTTTTTGAACTATAATGTCTGTAGTGTGTACTTAATTATCCAGAGACTGCATGCTTATTATTGAACTGAGAATATTAAAAAATAGGACATGATATTTGTATCTTGCAACTTTTTCTGTGATCACATCTTTAACACAAAACTTGCTGACTCATGTATGGAGTATGATGTCTTGAACATATAACTTGTCTGATTCAAAAGTTGTTTCTTGTATTCAGGCTTATCTGAGTGTGATCATCATCTACCTTTACGCGCATGATTTTCAGCAAGCTCAGAAATGCTACAATGACTGCTCAGAGTAAGCTTTGTACATTTGTTGCAGTTACTGTCATTGACGAAATTTTGTATAATAATATTTGTGCCATCTGCCATGTTTGTTTTTTTCCATCAAATCGTGAAGTGTAAAGGATTTTTTTTCGTTATTTTTCCCTTTTCCGCCATATTGCAGGGTTCAAGCCTTCCTCAATAGCGATCAGAACCGATGTGCAATGAAACTATTATCTGCTTATGAGGAAGGTGATGCTGAAGAAATCAAACGAATTGGTCAATCAAGTGCCTTCAATCACCTTGACCATGTGGTAATTGTTTTCGCACTCTATATAAAAGACCATGCATCCCTGTATTGTACCGGCAATTCTATGGTGTTTAAATGGTTATACCAGAAGTTGTCCTCTTCTGTTGCATGTCTGTGATATGGTGAACAAGGAGCCAAGGAAATTGTTGGTAGAGCCTGTCATTTCTAATATCTGTGTACATGCATCGTATGGGTCTTAAGTAAGAGCAGGCACAAAACGCAAATGGTGTATCTTCCATTCCTGGTGTTCACTGATTCAGCAGTGATATGCATGGTGCCTCTACCATTCATAGAATCAATCGCATGCAAGAAAATGACTAACTGTATTCCGTTTAGCACTTGTCTCACCAAGTGATGGTCGACTGCTCGATATTCTAGAGTCTAGAACAGTTTGCATTGTATCTGATGTAATATTTCCTTCATTGATTGTTCTAGTACTTGTCTTGGTTCGGGATCCATGGTGACATTTGGTTTCTGTACATCAATGCAGGTAATTAGGCTCGCAAGGAAGCTACCAACAGGTGATCTGCAGGCCATTAAGAAGGCAGCTGATGACGGCGAGGGCTCCTTGGACGAGGATGACCTAACTTAATACGAACTTCCGAGGTCAAGATGCGGGGAGCAAACGGGTGAGGGGACACTCGTAGTATGCCATCGATGAGCAGGAACAGTTGTAAAAAGAAAGTAATGTGAATTACATACTAAAACCTTTGCGTTGTGGGCGGCATCTGTATCATGAAATTTGTCACGCTCAAATTCTGCTACATATCAACATATGTACTGGTTGTTCGGTGGTATTGGGACTTTATTGGTAAGTTTATGTTGCCTGTGCTGTATGATTTTTGCAAATCCAGTCTGATGTACATGCTTGCAAGCACAAACGAAATCCAAAACTCTGACAATTTGCCAGTTCCATTATACATTTCGTTAGCGTGGACGATGGATGCTCTGCACCTGCAAGCGGGGTGACCTATCAGTCCCAATTTCTCCACCCATCTCCCTCTCATGCTTGTAATTTCTCCCCCTATGCAGCATACCAGAGTCTAAAATTCCGTACCATGCTGCGGAGATTCAGACCCACCACACTGCCCATGCACTGGCGCGCCGTGCTCCCTCCACCCGCCGCCAGCGTCAGGTGGTCGTCATCCCTTTCTCTCGGCGTGTGCTCGTGCTAGGGGGCCGTGCGCGTCTGCCGGGATCGGTCGCCGGTCCTTGGCTTCCTGGTAACGGACCATGCCGCGCGCTCGCGGGCGCGTATGCGCAGTTCGTCCGTCCGCTCCGGCCCGCGCAACCGCCGGCCGATGATTGACGTCGCTTGCGCCTGCCGCTACTGCAGCACCACGTCCATGACGGGTGACCTCAGCTCGGGTGTCGAGATGTCGCGGGCGCCCTCCCCGATGGCCCACGCGCCACAAGGCCACAGGAGAAACCATTCCTGCTAACATCACATCTCGGGCCCAAGACATCAGATGCGCCACGAGCGGCCGTTGGCGCCGCCATGCCATGGACACCGGCAACGTCCGGTGCGTCACCGCGTGCCTCATCCGGCGCCACCGCCAGGGACAGTGAGGTTGCTGGACCCCCTATATACAACCCCGAACGCGCCCCCTACGCCGCCATCAGCCACCTGTCACCGTTGATGCGAGTCTTGGCGTTCCGTCTCCTCCCGCTCTGCGGTGAGCCGGTGACCGGTCGGGTCGTCGTCGTTCCGCCGGCGCCTGCTGCCTAATCATTCGGCTCAGTCGTCAACTTAAACAGATCTTCCCACCAGCCCCCACGTCGCTCAAGCCTCGGCGCCCCCGCCGGAGCCGTCCTCCGCCTGCGCCCGGTGTGACGGTGACATGAACCAGTGCGCCGGCCTCCTTTTTCCTAGTGCGCCCGGCGCGGGGCCACGAGCCGCCCGTGCCGGAGGCGCCATCGACGATCACCGGCACGTCGGTTCGCCGGCCAATGCCAGCTCCACATCTGGGCGGGGATTCAATGGAGAATCACTGCACCAAAAAACCTGAGAAAATTCATGGAGGCTGGGGATTCGATGGAGAACCACTGCACCACGTTTCAGACACAAGCTCGATCCCATAGCAGGGGAACAATTACAAAACCATGGCGTTCGTTTCATCTGTTTCAGTCTTTCTTCGCCGTACCTTTTTCTGACATGCTCTGAATCCTGAATGCTGCAAGCTTCAGGTAAGGTCGGGGCGGATCCAAAGGGTGGGCCGGGGCTCACCTAAGAAATAGCCCAACAAGTAATATGTTAGTCTTTTTTTCTTTAGAATCTGAAGGGCCAGTGACGGCTCGACCAGACTGCGTCCGTCCGCCTCCCCGCCTCCCGTCTCTCCATCTTCCCAACCGCAGATTGCTCCCTGCCTCGAGCCTCCCTCAGTCAGTCTACCGCCCGCCCTAGGGTTGGGGGGGGGGGGGGGGGTGCGGCGCGGTGGCCAGCGGCGTGCCGGCGGCAGCACTGATGCGAGCTGCTGAGCTCACACTGCGGAGCTGCACTGTAGGAGGGCCGAGGGCATGACGTGCGTGCGTGCTGGCAGCTAGTCTGCGATTGCCTATTGCAATTCGCAAATTTGCAAGCTTCGACGAATCGAAGTCCACAGAGGCAATAATTAGCTTGTTGCTTGCACTTGCACTATATAATAACATGACTATAAATTTGCAATACGTAGGCTCATAACTGCTAGTTCTAGATTGGTAGCCGATCAGCCATGGTACGATTAAGAATTACATATTGCAACTTGTAGCTTATTGTATTTTCAGCAATGAACTCATCAAGAGCAATTCAAGAAATAAGAGCAAGTCAAGAAATAGGATGATTAGTCTTTTAGAAGATATCTGACCACCTTCACTGAGCGAGATACGTTCTTCGCTGTGAATGAAGATGATATATTGGAGACTTTCATGGCCAAGAGAAAAGTGTAGACCTAAGAAGAAATAGTAGTATTATAACCTTATTTGAACTATTATAAGCGTGTAAGCTTCATTTGCTGTAAGTTTCATAGTTAAATCTGGATTTGGAGACGTTCATAAGATGTTTTATTAATCTGCTGTGGACCAGCTGTGGTATTCGAAATTTTTGCCTTGGATTACCAACTTCGAATCCTAGATTCGGCACTGGGTAAAGTGCACGTTCTTGTTGCTTTCCTGCCTGATCAGATGGAACCCATCCATTTCCATCGGAAATCAGATCAGATGAGGTCCTCCATGGGTGATGAGAGCAGCAAGATGCCGGCGTTGTTGGCTGGCGCACGTCTTCCTCTCGTTCTTCATTTGCTGTAAGCATCGCCACGCCCACAGGCAGCGGCGGCGGCGGCCGCCTCGCCGGTCTGTAAAAATTGCGATAAAACCCGTCCAAATTAGGGGGTTATATAAAAATTACCAAACCAATATTTTTCATTTGCCCCCCTAATTTGGAAAACCTGAGTTCATGAGCAAACCCACACATACTCCGGCCTAAAGGCTTGGACTCAAACTCTGACAGCTCTCCTACCTACTCCTTTCTCGTTAGTCATCACACATTGGTTTTTGCAGGGTGGATGAATGTCGTGGACGCGCGCTAGGTGTTTGTTCAGGTTCCCGTTGCCAAAATTGGGAGGACACTTCAGAGCCTTATCGCACTCGTGGCAAATCCCATAAAGCAAGGAAGGAGCCTCTGTTGACCCGGCATAAACTCTTGTCATGTGCTGCCAAATATACGACTCCCCACTGCTGTGAGCACCGGTCTTGGAGCACTTTGACGGTGGTGCTGTCTCTTTGCCCTCTTCGTATACTCTTCGAACCGCAATATCACCCTGCGAGCAAGCCAAGCAAATCAGCAGGCATGGTTTGCATGTAATAGTTGTGTAGTTTTGTTAGGGTTAGTGGGGTGTCCTTACCAGGATGTGCACGGCATCATGACCCCACGGCTCGAGCGCAACGTATTCGTCGGCGAGCCAGCGCGTCCTCTTGCCCCCGTTCATGAATTCCAGCGTCCTCTTCATTCCTATAATATTTCTTGAGGCCGACGGATCACGGATCGCTTTGGTCTCTTTTTCCTTCCAGTAGCCTGCCTTCTTCTCATCCTTCTTATCGTCGTCTGCCTTCTTATCCTTCTTATCGTCGTCTGCCTTCTTATTGTCGAACAGCATTGCCATGAATCTGGTGAAGTAGCATTGTTTGGATGTTGGGGGTTCAAATGGATCCGCCAAGTAGTCAATGCGGTCATTACTGATGCTTTTCTCCTTTTTAAACTGGATGGTCATGAGGCGGATTAATTCTGCCTCCTCCTCGTACCGTATTCCCATTTTGTACTTCTTTTTGATCAAAGCCAGAATCTGGACCCTGGTCTTGACCTGCTCCGGCTGGAGGAGGCCCTGGGCTGGGTGGGACCCGTGGATGCCGTCATCATCCAGTGCAGCGGTGATGCGCATCGCACGAGCCGTGGAGGTCGAAACGTCGAAGAAGGTTCTGTCGTATAGTTCCATGTAGTGCTTTTCTCCCCTATGCTGCCTATGGCGTGCAGGAGGCAACTTATTTGCCACAGCTGCCGAGGTAAGGAGGCTGTTCTCCCCGAGCGAGCCAGACGCGGGCTCACCAATTTCAGCCACCGCTGCCGCGTCGGCGGCAAGCCCTGGAGAGGGGATGCCCTCCATCAGGATTTCCGATGGAGAGGGGATATCAATGGACATGCCATACCAGTCATCGACACCCATGAATTGATCATCTTCTGGACCGCCATGGGTGGAGTGGGGGTGTGATGAAGTCCAGAGGGGATCAGACATGGATTGATCATCTCCTGGATTGCCGACGGTGGGGTGGGGGTGCGATGATGGCAAAAGGAGATTGGACATGGATTGATCATCTCCTGGATTGCCGACGGTGGGGTGGGGGTGCGATGATGGCAAAAGGAGATTGGACATGGATTGGTTGGTTTCCTTACCATGGTTTGCCATCACAAACTGGAGATAAAAAAAAAGGGATAAATAAATGAACTATGAACTGGCTGTAGCAGCTACTGACCATCACAAATAAACTGTCAACTAGCGGCATCAGCTATTGGCATCACACATACTAGTGAAAGCAAACCTAACAAGCAGTACCAGCGGGCAATCACAAATAGAGTCAACTCGATTTAATCCTCATTCAACTCTATACTATCTGCGCATCTACAATTTAGACACTGCAAATCCAAGCATCAAGCTCTAAATCCTAACCATTGGGAACTGGAGAATTCAAGAATAAAGAAGGCTACCACACAGATCCGGTGGAGACGAGGTCGGCGGCGTGCAGATCTCCGGTGAGGTCGCGTGGATGTAGCTGCGCAGGTCAAGCCGGTGAGGTCGGGCGGGTGCAGCTGGCGGCGACCGAGCTCGAGCCTCCAACGCAGGCTGGCAGCGCCGCGTCCGCGGCCTTGTGATGCGAACTAGCAACTGCTGGCTGGTGGCGCCTATGCCGGGCGAGCTGGCGGCGGCGATGGCGGCGGCGGGGCTGGTCACTGCCTCACTGGTGGCGGATGGGAGCCCGGGGGGGGAGGTATATACACAGGCCATGGGTAGCGCAACCCGCCTGTGCCACTGACGGATTGGCCCCGGCGACGCGCTCGGGTAAAATCGTGACCCAGTCGACTACTCGACTGTGCCTGTGCTGGCGCCTGGCGGGCATTGTTGTGGTTCATGTATGGGTTAATTAAGCTCCTAATCCATAGCAAGACCTTCGTGAGGCACTAACCAGCAGTTTTCAATTTATTAAATCCTTTTCCTTTTTTTTTGGGGGGGGGGGGGGGGGGTGGGGCGGACAAACTATTGCGCGTGTTTAAATTTGAACGCACAACCCTACTGCCACTGATGAAAAAAAATGGCGTTCCATGGTTTGTTCAGCTACCTATAATCTGTGTCTTCAAAATTGAAATCAGATAACTATAAAACATGTTCAAATATATGCACACATAAAAACTAAATTAAACGCAGTGAGAGGGTTTGTAGGCAGCGCTCCAGTTAGCAGTCAATTTTGGACGCCATTTCAATCCACCAGATTACTTAACATATATGCTAAATTAAACTCTTTATTTATAACGTTTAGTATCTTTTTGGTCTCGAGTGACCGTTCAATTTAGGACACCAATTTGCGTTATTTTATCAAGGTAGCACAATACATCCCTGGCCTTTCACATAACACACCCTAACAAGTAACAAAAATTAATAATTACATTACCCGCAAAAAAATAAAAATAAAAATTACACGACGCAACCCCCAGCTTCCAGGGACACCCGACGCCTGGCCCTGGGTAATTTGGTGACCCATGCGGCCATGCGACGCTGGGTAAGCGCAACCCGCCTGGGCCACTGACTGATTGGCCCCACGCCTGGTGACCCAGCCGTCGCTGGGTAACGCAACCCGCCTGGCCGCTGATCGACCTGTAGCTTCTTCAAAGCCGCTCTCCATATATATAGCCCTCTCCCTGCCGTGTGCCGTCAAGCCCCAACAAACCAGCTTCACGCACCGTACGCTACCGTACACACTCATTCAGCCACTTCGTCACAAGTAGATCAATGGCGTTCCCGGCTGGTCTGATAGCCAACATCGCCGGAGCCGGCCACGACGCGACCACGGCGGCGGCCGCGCTGATGATCTGCGGCGTTTTCCTCGGCTCGTCGGGCCTCGCGCTCGCCATCTTCAAGGCGCCGCCGTCAGCTGCTTCCGGCAGCCCATTTCAGCTGCCGGGATACGCCTACTACGGCATCCTAGCCGGCACGGTGCTATTCGGGCTCGCGGAAGCCTCGTTCGGGTTCTGGGCCGTCGCCCGCGACCCGGAGCGCTGGGCCGGCATCGCCAGGTTTCTTCTGTGGGCTTCCATCCTGCCACTGTGCGTCGTCGTGGCCCTTGGAAGCCTTGCGTTCGTCGCTTAGTTCGTCAGTCGTGACGAGGTTTGGATTTCCTGCTGTAGGCCTTGTTTGGTTCGACCTTCCCGGCCCAACAGCATAGATGTGCCGGGATTCTAGTGGGCCGTCCTAACAAGGCCGTGGCGTGGTATGTCAGGTGTATGCGACAGTGAGTTTGTCACTCTCAAGATATGATTAGTCTAATCTTTTCATTGGGATGCGGTTTGTATTCGCGTTTTTATAAGGATCTGTGTTATTTGAGCATTTGTAACGTGTTTCGAAAACGTACGTGAGCATGTTGTTGCTCAAACAATCAAACCACAGCACCAGTAGTTTATCTTGTAGAGACAATTAATAACTACTGCGTTCTTCAATGTCCCAACCTCCAAAATCGGCAGTATGAAGTGAAGTTTCATTTGTTCAGTACTAGCGTGCAGAATCCTGTAATAAAGGACCGTTCCAACTGACACGCGCCTGGCGATTCCTACCTTTCAGAATTGACATTCGCAGGCAGGTCAAAGTGAACAGTTTGGAAACAAGAGTCGCCTGCCTTGCACTTGTTGCGAACGGCAGCTGGAGGAGCTCGTGTTCCCCCACCGATAGCAGTCACGGTGCGACCTGTCTGAAAACCCAAGAGGAATTTCCAGAGCTGTGTGGCCAAATAACGAGACCACCATGCCACATGAAGACAAGCAGGGCGAAATTCCAAAATTTCACCGCAGCGATATGATGTGATGTGATGCCACCTTCATTCGAGTATAACTGCAAAATTCAAAAGACTAAGAAAGCTTTGAAAACTTAGAAATCCCAACTGCCAAATCTGGCTTCAACTATCCAGAGTACAAAAGATACTCGTCCTCTTGGACTTAATTGAAGAGTCAAGAGATCTTAATCTTGAGGAATGGAACTTTAAAAATATCTTGCTAGACCATCTAGAAGCACTCTTACATCAACAGAAAGTTTACTGGCAGCAAAGTGGAACAATTAATTGGGTTAAGTTTGGAGATGAATGTACATAATTTTTCCATGCAAATGCAGCACAGACAAAAAAACACTATCACTATGCTGAGAGATTCCAGTGGGTTGGAATTTTTGGAACATGAAGCCAAAGCAAATTTACTCTTAGAGCCCTTTAAGGGGAGGATGGGACCTCTCAGTATGCCCACATGTACTTGGATCTGGCTTCCCTAATTGCTTCACACCCAGACCTACATTTGCTGGAAATTAACTTCAGCAAAGAAGAAATTGATGGAACTATGGCTGATCTTCCAAACAACAAATCACCAGACCCTGATGGCTTCAATGGAGAATTTCTCAAGAAACGCTGACCCCAAATCTCCCAAGATTTCTATGAACTTTGCTCGAAATTCTTTGATAGACAGATCTATGTTCAAAGTATCAACGGTTCTTTTATAAACCTAATCCCCAAAACCGACTATCCTACCTCAGTAGGAGACTTCAGGCCCAAATCTCTGCTAAACTCTTCAATCAAGCTGATCATCAAAATTCTAGTAGAGAGGCTGCAAAAGGTAATCATGAAGCTAATTCACCAGAATCAGTATGGCTTTATAAAATGAAGAACCATTCAGGACTGTCTAGCTTGGGCCTTTGAGTACCTGCACATCTGCGAAAAATCTAAGGAGATGATCATTCTTCCGGACTTTGGAAAAGCATTTGATATGGTGGAGCATGAAGCGGTAATACAGATTATGAGGCACAAGGGCTTTGGGGATAAATGGATAGGATGGATCCAGGACATCCTAACTAAATTCTGGTACCTCCTCAGTTCTCTTGAATGGAGTACCAGGGAAAACTTTCCGCTGCAGAAGGCAAGGAGACCCACTTCCCCCCTTCTTTTTGTCCTAGCAGCATACCTTTTGCAGTCAGTCATAAACAATGCTAAGGATCTAGGCCTCTTAAAGCTGCTCAAAACCACAAATGCAAGCTCGGACTTCCCGGTGGTGCAATATGCGGATGACACTCGCCTCATTATGGAAGCTTGCCCAACTCAATTAACTGTCTTGAAAGACCTGCTCCTCACACTTTTGCTCAATCAAGTAGCTTAAGGGTGAATTATAACAAATCCATAATGGTGCCTCTCAACATCACCGAAGATAAACTCAATCAGTTGACAGAACTGTTTGATTGTCAGAAAGGGATCTTACCCTTTACTTACCTCGGACTTCCCCTTGGGACAACAAAACCAAACTTGGAGGATTGCTTACCGCTCATCCAGAGAATTGAAAAAAGACTCAGTTGCACCTCTGCTTTTCTATCACAAGGTGGGAAGTTAGAAATGGTAAACACGGTTTTCTCCTCCTCTGCGGTGCACCATCTCTCTTCTCTGAAGCTGCACAAAGGAGGCATCAAACAGCTAGACAAATATAGATCCTTAGCATTTGGCTGCCCTCGGGAGCGTCACAGCTTTAGTTCTGTGCACAACACACTAGGCTCAGGAGAGGTAGTGTGACACCACGAACTCACCCGTTCGGGTGGGGAGCGCTGAGGGAAAGGCAAAAAAGCGCAAGCGTGGCCGGTGGGGAAAGGCAAAAAAGCACCGAGGAGTATACCGAAGGCAACTTCCCGGGTTACAGAGAAAGAGCGAAATCAACAATAAATATTTACAAAACCTGAGTTCATGAGCAAACCCACACATACTCCGGCCTAAAGGCTTGGACTCAAACTCTGACAGCTCTCCTACCTACTCCTTTCTCTCCAGTCATCACACATTGGTTTTTGCAGGGTGGGTGAATGTCGTGGACGCGCGCTAGGTGTTTGTTCAGGTTCCCGTTGCCAAAATTGGGAGGACACTTCAGAGCCTTATCGCACTCGTGGCAAATCCCATAAAGCAAGGAAGGAGCCTCTGTTGACCCGCTGTGAGCACCGGTCTTGGAGCACTTTGACGGTGGTGCTGTCTCTTTGCCCTCTTCGTATACTCTTCGAACAGCAATATCATCCTGCGAGCAAGCCAAGCAAATCAGCAGGCATGGTTTGCATGTAATAGTTGTGTAGTTTTGTTATGGTTAGTGGGGTGTCCTTACCAGGATGTGCACGGCATCATGACCCCACGGCATCATTGAGCCTTGAGGTGCACGGGCATCCCATCAACGAAACGCCCTCGAACGAAAGTATTAGGAGCTACAGACACTGATGATATCAAAAGCAAAGCTGCAAATTAAAGCACAAATAAACGCTCTCACGCGAGTGGTTTGCTACATTATCACACTACACACGACACAAAACTAGCTAGTAGAACCACGTAAGCACGCGTATCAGCACATGTCTGCATGACACGAACAACTCAACATGGAGAACTTGCTCGGCTCGTGAGAAGGTCCGGGGACGAGCCCGGAGCCGCGCCCGTGATGAAGGGCGCACGGTCACGAGCTCACGGCGACGTCTTGTCGGCCTCGCGAGCCGGAGGGAGCCCAGGAACGCCGGGCACGGGCGGGAGCGGCACCACCGGGCCGCCCAGCACGGGCGGCAGCGTCGGGATCAGCGGCAAACCCGTGGCCTTCTCCTCGCCGACGCCGCCGCTACCGCCGCCCGACGCGGCGCCGCTCCCTTTCAGCTCCGTGCCGCCGCAGGGGCCTAGCAGCAGGAGCGCCGCCACCAGCAGGAGAGCAGCAGCCTTCGGAGCCTTGGCCATCGTTGCCGTAGAGTCTGTTGTGGATATGCACGGTGACCTACAGCGACTGTGACTTGATTGCATGAGCCTGCGAGTGACGTCGCCGTTTTATACACGGGAAGCAGAGCAGGGGTGGCCCGGGGGACGCGTGGAGCGCCGGGACGGGGCGCGGGTGTCCTCGTGTCAGGCGCTGGCGGCGTGACGCGAAGGCGGCGGCCGGCGGCGGTGCACGCGGATAGCTTCGGGCGCCTCACGGGCGGGGAGTTGGGGGGCCGGGGCATGGCTTGTCGCCGCGGCATGTGCGCGCAGGACTGCAGGCGCATGGGGCCGACGGTTTCGTTCGGCCGTGGCGAGGTGTGCGTGGCTGTGTCTGGCGCAACTGGACCCCCCGGGGAGTCCGGCCGGGCGGGACCCAGCACGTCACGTGTCGGCGCGCCCGCCTTCTCTCGCCGGGCTGCGCGGTTCACGATCGCAGCCGCGGGCCGAGGGTGCTGCAGAACTAGGATGGCGGGCCCGCTACGCTGCGCCCGTTTCAAGAAATGGTTAGTCTGATTTTCGGGATACTTACACTTGCAAAGAGGATCTGTAGTATTTTCATTTATGTTTGCAAGGTCAGGTTGCAAGTAGATAACAGAGTTTTAATTGGCAACCATTAGCATTATTTATGTAGTATTTTTTTTAACTCGAATCAAAACAACCGATCAGCAATAGAGACTATAAACAGCGAGTCATCATCACACAAAATAAAACTGGAGCACAAAAAAGCTGATATGTACGCTAGAAACTAAAAATACATCTTTATTTAATGAAGTTTGCTATGCTCATTTCTAGAGAAATTGGATCATCACTGCAATCTGCATATGGCAGGTAGAACTAACAACAACAGATCTACTAAGTGAACAGATCATACACGGAGAACATATTGTAGTGTTTAGCATTTGCAGGTGGACGGCCGGTCACCAGAGAACTATGTTCGATAGATAACCATGAAACAGGTGCACATTTTTTTATGAAGAAACACAGTGGTGCCACCAAATCCTTTTTTTAGGAACTGATCTTCAAATTCACCATCCCCCAAGTTGTAAAGTCGTTGGCCTTCATCTGAAACTCATAGGTACAAAAGAAACAGAACCATGCAAAGTTAGAAAGGAAATAGGCTGTATAAGAGGTAAATATGAACTACGATTAGACAATACAGAATTGCTAAATTGCTATTTAAAAGATATTTTAAAAAAGAATATAAGTCAACACCTTATTGAAGTTCGGTCCAATTTTTTGCAACCTTAACATCCCAGTACATCGGTTAACAGATTGTATCATACAGATTAAGGAAAGGGGTATGACACTAAAATATATTATACGTGCAAGGTGGGCTGTAGGTTTTACCTATACATGATAGGTTAGCTGCAGATGTGTCAAAACTCAAAAGATCACTTAGGGTTTAAACTGCTATCTCACTTACAGTTCAAGAAGCCCACAAATGCAACTCATGTGTCTTTAACCAAAATATTAGACCATATAATAGGCATTAGGCAACAGAAATTCTTGTCAGAAAACTGAGCATTAGCACCAAAGCACACACTATGAGACCTACCTTAAATCAACTAATGGAAAACTCCTGCTGAAACATGTCACTCTCCGAACATACCGATTATTGACTTCAAGGACAAGGTGATCACATATGCATATGTCACACCACATTGGTTTTGGCATAGCAATTATATTGCTGTTGGAAAGCTTAAAGCTAACATGCATGAATAATAGATATAGATAATCATGAACAAAGATCAAATTTGTAAATAGGCTGACTGCTGCACATGAATTCCTTTAATCTGATATTTTTTTTGTTTACTACCATTAATCTGAAGCTTATATACTGGAAGTAAACATGGTGGTACCGAGGCAAAGAAGCCAATGGACCCATGCATGTTCATATATAAGGGAATATGCTTATTACATAAATTGACAATTACAACATTGTTGAACTATCCAAAACACATGAGAATATTAAGAGCAAATGGAGTACCCAAAGAATTTTCTTATGTCTTCAACAAAATTGAAGCACAAGCTAACTAAACATGGTACCGATGTGAAAGAACCTAACAGGCAATGGGATGTATTACCAAGCAATATCTAATATCTAATAGTACAATATGTACTGTACATATCCTATGAGCACCCCCCGACGGCCAGAACATGGAGCATCAGGACCTGTTAGCCGGTGGGTCATTGAGATGCGAGGAGATAACAGTAGGAGGTCTCGTGCACCGGCAGCCCAGGCACCTTCGGGCGACTCCGCACACTGCCTGGCCCATCTGCACAGCCTTAGATCCCACCAGTGCGGCGCGAATGGAGTTGTGGCACGGATCTGAGGTTGCCGCACAAGAACGAGTCGGAAGCGGGCAGAGACAACGAAGAGAGCCCGGAGGCTAGAAGCAGGCAGGAAGATAAGCACCGAGAAGGGAACTGTAGCGTACGGAAGAAGACGAAGGGAAATGGCCTCACCGAGCTATGGCTTACGGAGGAAGATGAAGGCCGATGGTGGCAAGGGAAGTCTGTCGGTGAAGCAGCCGAGACG
Organism: Panicum hallii; assembly: GCF_002211085.1. Classification (NCBI taxonomy): domain Eukaryota; kingdom Viridiplantae; phylum Streptophyta; class Magnoliopsida; order Poales; family Poaceae; genus Panicum; species Panicum hallii. Next base: position 44,344,674 of record NC_038048.1, on the reverse strand, counting down.
GAACGGCGGCCACAATAGTCGGCAGCTTCAGCGGCGCAGCAGGATTAGGTTCTGACATAGCAGCGGTAAAACGAAATATTGGGTGGTTGTTTTCAGTGATTGAGAGACCACTTATTTTTGTAATATCAACCTTGTAAGATATTTATGCTTGCTTCTTCTTTCTCAAATGACAGAGCAGTGCTCCTGCTAGTTCTTCAAAAAAAAACAAAATATTGGGTATGCACCGACGATGCCAACGTGAGGCACAGCCCATGAAGAAGTCAGAATGAGGCCCAAAATTAATACAGGCCATGATGAATGGCAACCTAGTGCCGGAGCAAAAGAGCAATTGCGCAGCCTACACGGTAGAAAAAAAAACAGAGAGCATACACACGTGTCAGGTAACCATACGTAGAAACGGGAGAGTCACTCCCGTACCTCGGAGTTCTTCGGGCATAAGAGTTTACATATGAGGAAATGCAAGGCGGGGATGCGGCGCACCGGCCCGGGCCGCGGCTCACGTCCTCCGCGCTTTTGGATAGGTACAGGCTTGCTCGTGCGCAGGGGCGGGACCAGGAACAACTCAAGCTCAGCACATGCAGCACGGGGCCTGGCTCCACCCCCGCTCGTGCGGATGCGTCCGGCCGGCACGTACGTTTACGGCGTGCGCTCAACTGCGATGAAGACGACGCAGTACCGTATGTTTGTTTGTTGTTTTCCTGATGCACGGATATCGCTTAGAATATTACCCCATGCTTTTGTACCGTGCAAAACAGAAAACACTGGATTTGAACTGTGCCCAAAATATGTTGACGAGCATGGGACTCAGTTCGTAGAGCACAGTGAGAGCTTCAAATAAGACTACATCAAAAGTTCGAACACAAACCGACCTTAGCTCAGTTGGTAGAGCGGAGGACTGTAGTCGTTGCAGATAAATCCTTAGGTCGCTGGTTCGAATCCGGCAGGTCGGATTTTCTTTTTCCTCTCCTTTCTTCTTTTTTTAGATCGTGACAAGTGCCAAACTGCCTCCGGGCCCGCATGGAATCTTGGTCGATGCTCACTTCGCCGTGCACGTTGGCGCCTTCGCTGCCGCCGCGCCGGCAGCGCTATCCGGCAGGCGGCAGGACTACCACCCAAGAACGCAAGAAACAGGAGCGATCCGTTGACCTTGTGCACCGACATTTCCGCCGCCGGCTCCAACCGCGCGTCGCCAACCAATGCAAGTACACCGCGTACAACGCCATGCAGGTGAAGCCGACCCATCGCCGCGCGCCACGGCCCGGCCAAGATCTCGCGCGCCGCCTCCACGGCCCACCGACCGAGCTGGGCGGCGGCGAGAGGAGCACGGCGGCGCAGCCGAGCAGCAGGGCGGCAAGCAGGACCAGCACTAGCTCGGCGTACCTGCACCGCACGGCCCCGGGCGCGGGGAAGAGCACGACGAGCGCGAGCCAGCCCGCAGCTTCCGTTAAAACTTGGGTCGACCGTGACCCCAGCTGCAATCATGGCCTGCGATCGTCGCATTTGGCTGCCCTCGGGAGCGTCACAGCTTTAGTTCTGTGGACAACACACTAGGCTCAGGAAAGGTAGCGTGACACCACGAACTCAGGGCTTTGCGTGCCGTAAAGAAAAAAAAACTTTTTCAAAAGAATCTTACCAATTTGAAGTACTAAATGAAGTCTATTTTTAAAACTTTTTGTATGGATGGGTTGTAGATCACGAGACGAATCTAATGATGCTAATTAATCCATGATTAAGCAATAATTAGCGGATAGTTACTGTAGCATCACTGTTGCAAATCATGGATTAAATAGGATCATTAGATTCGTCTCGCGATTTACAGCCCATCCATGCAAAAAATTTTATAAATAGACTTCATTTACTTTAAATAAGCAAGATTCCTTTAAAAATTTTGCATTTACAGTTTTTTAAGCAAGATTCCTTTAAAAATTTTGCATTTACAGTTTTTTTTTTGCGTTTACAGCGTAGAAACTAAACAGCCCTCACCCGTTCGGGTGGGGAGCACTGAGGAGGGAAAGGCAAAAAAGCGCAAGCGTGGCCGGTGGGGAAAGGCAAAAAAGCACCGGGGGGTATACCGAAGGCAACTTCCCGGGTTACAGAGAAAGAGCGAAATCAACAATAAATATTTACAAAACCTGAGTTCATGAGCAAACCCACACATACTCCGGCCTAAAGGCTTGGACTCAAACTCTGACAGCTCTCCTACCTACTCCTTTCTCTCCAGTCATCACACATTGGTTTTTGCAGGGTGGGTGAATGTCGTGGACGCGCGCTAGGTGTCTGTTCAGGTTCCCGTTGCCAAAATTGGGAGGACACTTCAGAGCCTTATCGCACTCGTGGCAAATCCCATAAAGCAAGGAAGGAGCCTCTGTTGACCCGGCATAAACTCTTGTCATGTGCTGCCAAATATACGACTCCCCACTGCTGTGAGCACCGGTCTTGGAGCACTTTGACGGTGGTGCTGTCTCTTTGCCCTCTTCGTATACTCTTCGAACAGCAATATCATCCTGCGAGCAAGCCAAGCAAATCAGCAGGCATGGTTTGCATGTAATAGTTGTGTAGTTTTGTTATGGTTAGTGGGGTGCCCTTACCAGGATGTGCAAGGCATCATGACCCCACGGCTCGAGCGCAACGTATTCGTCGGCGAGCCAGTGCGTCCTCTTGCCGCCGTTCATGAATTCCAGCGTCCTCTTCATTCCTATAATATTTCTTGAGGCCGACGGATCACGGATCGCTTTGGCCTCTTTTTCCTTCCAGTAGCCTGCCTTCTTATCATCATCCAGCTTTGCCACGAATCTGGTGATGTAGCGTCGATTGCGTGTTGGGTGTACCCATGGTTGCACCAAGTAGTCCTTGGGCGCGATGGTGTAGTTGAACTTACGAAACTCGCTGATGTCGCGGATAAAGTCAGCCTCCTCCTGGCTCGGTTTTTCCTTGAGCAAATCCTCCAGAAGCCTGGTTACCTCCAGCATCTCAGAGAAAGGGCACGGATTTCTGACATCGACCGTGCCCATGTCCGGCTGGAAGTGGCCCCGGGCTGGGTGGGGCCCGCGGATGCTGTTGTCATCCAGTGCGCCGGCGTGGTGCATCGCACGAGCCGTGGAGGTGGAAATGTCGAAGAGGGATTGGTCGCGGCAAACTCCGTCCGATAGTTCCATGCGTGCAGGAGGCAACTTATTTGCCACAGCTGCCGAGGTAAGGCGGCTGTGCTCCCCGAGCAAGCCAGACGCGGGCTGACCAATTTCAGCCACCGCTGCCGCGTCGGCGGCAAGCCCTGGAGAGGGGATGCCCTCCATCCGGATTTCGGATGGAGAGGGGAGCACATCGGCATCCTTCACACCACTATCACCGGAATCATTCAGCACGGACATCCAATCCGACTCATCGAAATCTATGAATTGATCTCCTGGATCGCCAAGGGTGGAGTGGGTGTGCGATGAAGTCAAGTGGAGATCTGACATGGATTGATCATCTCCTGGATTGCCGACGGTGGGGTGGGGGTGTGATGATGTCAAAGGGAGATTGGACATGAATTGGTTGGTTTCCGTACCATGGTTTGCCATCACAAACTGCAGATAAAAAAAGGGATAAATAAATGAACTATGAACTGGCCGTAGCAGCTACTGACCATCACAAATAAACTGTGAACTAGCGGCATCAGCTATTGGCATCACACATACTAGTGAAAACAAACATAACAAGCAGTACCAGCGGGCAATCACAAATAGAGTCAACTCGATTTAATCCTCATTCAACTCTGTACTATCTGCGCATATACAATTTAGACACTGCAAATCCAAGCATCAAGCTCTAAATCCTAACCATTGGGAACTGGAGAATTCAAGAATAAAGAAGGCTACCACACAGATCCGGTGGAGACGAGGTCGGCGACGTGCAGATCTCCGGTGAGGTCGCGTGGATGTAGCTGGGCAGGTCAAGCCGGTGAGGTCGGGCGGGTGCAGCTGGCGGCGACCGAGCTCGAGCCTCCAACGCAGGCTGGCGGCGCCGCGTCCGCGGCCTTGTGATGCGAACTAGCGACTGCTGGCTGGTGGCGCCAGTGCCGGGCGAGCTGGCGGCGGCGATGGCGGCGGCGGGGCTGGTTACTGCCTCACTGGTGGCGGATCGGAGGCCGGGGGGGAGGTTAATAAAGGCACAGGGTGCCCATGGGTAATGGCCTACCCGCCTGTGCCACTGACGGATTGGCCCAGGCGACGCTGGGTAATGGGCAACCCGCCTGGCCACTGACGGATTGGCCCCACGCCTCCGGGTACCTGGCGACCCAGCCGTCGCTGGGTAAGGCGCAACCCGCCTGTGCCACTGACGGATTGGCCCAGGCGACGCTGGGTAATGGGCTACCCGCCTGGCCACTGACGGATTGGCCCCACGCTCGGGTAACTCGTGACCCAGTCGACTACTCGACTGTGCCTGTGCTGGCGCCTGGCGGGCATTGTTGTGGTTCATGTATGGGTTAATTAAGCTCCTAATCCATAGCAAGACCTTCGTGAGGCACTAACCAGCAGTTTTCAATTTATTAAATCCTTTTCCTTTTTTTTGGGGGGGGGGGGGGGGGGCGGACAAACTATAGCCACGTGTTTAAATTTGAACGCACAACCCTACTGCCACTGATAAAAAAAAATGGCGTTCCATGGTTTGTTCAGCTACCTATAATCTGCGTCTTCAAAATTGAAATCAGATAACTATAAAACATGTTCAAATATATGCACACATAAAAACTAAATTAAACGCAGTGAGAGGGTTTGTAGGCAGCGCTCCAGTTAGCAGTCAATTTTGGACGCCATTTCAATCCACCAGATTACTTAACATATACGCTAAATTAAAGTCTTTATTTATACCGTTTAGTATCTTTTTGGTCTCGAGTAACCGTTCAATTTAGGACACCAATTTGCGTTATTTTATCAAGGTAGCACAATACATCCCTGGCCTTTCACATAACACACCCTAACAAGTAACAAAAATTAAAAATCACATTACCCGCAAAAATATAAAAATAAAAATTACACGACGCAACCCCCAGCTTCCAGGGACACCCGACGGGTTGCACCCACCCCTGGCCCTGGGTAATTGGTGACCCATACGGCCATGCGACGCTGGGTAAAGCGCAACCCGCCTGGGCCACTGACTGGTTGGCCCCACGCCTCCGGGTACCTGGTGACCCAGCCGTCGCTGGGTAAGGCGCAACCCGCCTGGCCGCTGATCGACCTGTACTTCTTCAAAGCCGCTCTCCATATATATATCCCTGCCGTGTGCCGTCAAGCCCCAACAAACCAGCTTCACGCACCGTACACTACCGTACACACTCACTCAGCCACTTCGTCACAAGTAGATCAATGGCGTTCCCGGCTGGTCTGATAGCCAACATCGCCGGAGCCGGCCACGACGTGACCACGGCGGCGCCCGCGCTGATGATCTGCGGCGTTTTCATCGGCTCGTCGGGCCTCGCGCTCGCCATCTTCAAGGCGCCGCCGTCAGCTGCTTCCGGCAGCCCATTTCAGCTGCCGGGATACGCCTACTACGGCATCCTAGCCGGCACGGTGCTATTCGGGCTCGCGGAAGCCTCGTTCGGGTTCTGGGCCGTCGCCCGCGACCCGGAGCGCTGGGCCGGCATCGCCAGGTTTCTTCTGTGGGCTTCCATCCTGCCACTGTGCGTCGTCGTGGCCCTTGGAAGCCTTGCGTTCGTCGCTTAGTTCGTCAGTCGTCACGAGGTTTGGATTTCCTGCTGTAGGCCTTGTTTGGTTCGACCTTCCCGGCCCAACAGCATAGATGGGCCAGGATTCTAGTGGGCCGTCCTAACAAGGCCGTGGTGTGGTATGTCAGTTGTATGCGACAGTGAGTTTGTCACTCTCAAGATATGATTAGTCTAATCTTTTCATAGGGATGCGGTTTGTATTCGCGTATTTATAAGGATCTGTGTTATTTGAGCATTTGTAACGTGTTTCGAAAACGTACGTGAGCATGTTGTTGTTCAAACAATCAAACCAAAATCGGCAGTATGAAGTGAAGTTTCATCTGTTTAGTACTAGCGTGCAGAATCCTGTAATAAAGGACCGTTCCAACTGACACGCGCCTGGCGATACCTACCTTTCAGAATTGCCATTCGCAGGCAGGTCAAAGTGAACAGTTTGGAAACAAGAGTTGCCTGCCTTGCACTTGTTGCGCACGGCAGCTGGAGGAGCTCGTGTTCCCCCACCGATAGCAGTCACGGCGCGACCTGTCTGAAAACCCAAGAGGAATTCCCAGAGCTGTGGCCAAATAACGAGACCACCATGCCACATGAGGACTTGCCGGCCGCAGAGACAGTGCCGACGCAATCGGGCTGCTGCTGCCGGTTGCAGGAGACGAAGTGAGCGGCTCTCCCCGAGCCGTGAGCATCTCTCTCTCCGATCCTCCGCTGCGCTGCTGTGCCTGACGCGCAGGACGAGCCACGCGGAACGGAGGAAATGATGGTGCCCAGCCCATCGAGTTCCCGTCGGACAAGACAAGCAGGGCGAAATTCCGAAAATTCACCGCAGCGATATGATGTGATGTGATGCCACCTTCATTCGAGTATAACTGCAAAATTCAAAAGAAGAAAGCTTTGAAAACTTAGAAATCCCAACTGCCAAATCTGGCTTCAATTATCCAGAGTACAAAAGATACTATCTTCCTCTTGGACTTAATTGAAGAATCAAGAGATCTTAATCTTGAGGAATGGAACTTTAAAAATATCTTGCTAGACCATCTAGAAGCACTCTTACATCAACAGAAAGTTTACTGGCAGCAAAGTGGAACAATTAATTGGGTTAAGTTTGGAGATGAATGTACATAATTTTTCCATGCAAATACAGCACAGACAAAAAAACACTATCCCTATGCTGAGAGATTCCAGTGGGTAGGAATTTTTGGAACATGAAGCCAAAGCAAATTTACTCTTAGAGCCATTTAAGGGGAGGATGGGACCTCTCAGTAGCCCACATGTACTTGGATCTGGCTTCCCTAATTGCTTCACACCCAGACCTACATTTGCTGGAAATTAACTTCAGCAAAGAAGAAATTGATGGAACTATGGCTGATCTTCCAAACAACAAATCACCAGACCCTGATGGCTTCAATGGAGAATTTCTCAAGAAACGCTGACCCCAAATCTCCCAAGATTTCTATGAACTTTGCTCGAAATTCTTTGATAGACAAATCTATGTTCAAAGTATCAATGGTTCTTTTATAATCCTAATCCCCAAAACCGACTATCCTACCTCAGTAGGAGACTTCAGGCCCATATCTCTGATAAACTCTTCAATCAAGCTGATCATCAAAATTCTAGTAGAGAGGCTGCAAAAGGTAATCATGAAGCTAATTCACCAGAATCAGTATGGCTTTATAAAATGAAGAACCATTCAGGACTATCTAGCTTGGGCCTTTGAGTACCTGCACATCTGCAAAAAATCTAAGGAGATGATCATTCTTCTGGACTTTGAAAAAGCATTTGATATGGTGGAGCATGAAGCAGTAATACAGATTACGAGGCACAAGGGCTTTGGGGATAAATAGATAGGATGGATCCAGGACATCCTAACTAAATTCTGGTACCTCCTCAGTTCTCTTGAATGGAGTACCAGAGAAAACTTTCCGCTGCAGAAGGCAAGGAGACCCACTCCCCCCCCCCCTCTTCTTTTTGTCCTAGTAGCAGACCTTTTGCAGTCAGTCATAAACAATGCTAAGGATCTAGGCCTCTTAAAGCTGCCCATAACCACAAATGCAAGCTCGGACTTCCCAGTTGTGCAATATGCGGATGACACTCGCCTCATTATGGAAGCTTGCCCAACTCAATTAACTGTCTTGAAAGACCTGCTCCTCACACTTTTGCTCAGTCAAGTAGCTTAAGGGTGAATTATAACAAATCCGTAATGGTGCCTCTCAACATCACCGAAGATAAACGCAATCAGTCGGCAGAACTGTTTGATTATCATTAAGGGACCTTACCCTTTACTTACCTCGGACTTCCCCTTGGGACAACAAAACCAAACTTGGAGGATTGCTTACCACTCATCCAGAGAATTGAAAAAAGACTCAGTTGCACCTCTGCTTTTCTATCACAAGGTGGGAAGTTAGAAATGGTAAACACGGTTTTCTCCTCCTCTGCGGTGCACCATCTCTCTTCTCTGAAGCTGCACAAAGGAGTCATCAAACAGCTAGACAAATATAGAAAATACTGTCTCCCAATGAGTCATTGATCTTACAGCCCACAACAATGCTCTTCTGCTCAAGTTCCTGCACAAATCTTTCTCAAGGATGGACATACCTTGGGTTAAACTCATCTGGGATTACTACTATAACGATGACTCTCTGCCAGGGCAGAAAATAAAAGGCTCACTCTGGTGGAGGGATATTATCAAGCTCCTGGACATTTATAAGGCATGGCAAGCGTGAAGGTTACCGATGGCTCAACCGCACTATTCTGGACTGACTCTTGGAATGGTTCACCACTAGCCTTAGAATTTCCTGAACTCTTCTCCTTTGCTAAAGCCGATGGCATTTCTTTCAAGAAGGCCCTCTCTCACCCTCAACTGATTCAGAACTTCCACGTGCCTTTAACTACTCAGGCACACCAACAATTCCAACAGCTTTCGGTCAACTTACTTCAGCTGCAGCCACAAGGAGATAAAGACCAATGGTTCTATGCTTGGGGTGGTGCTGACTTCAAGGCCTCTAGGGCTTATAAGCACATCATTGGACACGGACCAGTCCACCCCCTCTTCCTCACAATCTGGAACTCTAAGTGCCAGATGAAACACAAGGTTTTTTTCTGGTTACTCTTAAAGGACAGGCTAAGCACGAGAGAGCTCCTTAACCGCAGGTCTATGGCTCTGGAATCATACACCTGTGATCTATGCATACTAAAAAAATTGAGTCAGTGGCCCATCTCTTCCTTGGATGCAACTTCGCTAAAGCATGCTGATCCGCTGTTGGCATTTCGATCATAACCACCAGGCCCTTGTAGGGCATGTTTAAGCAAATAAAAGACAAACTGCAGGTCCCATTTTACATGAAGATTTTAATTCTCATGGCTTGGAGCATTTGGACTACCAGGAATGATTGGATTTTTAAGGACATTGACCGATCCGTGGAAAGGTGTAAAGGACACTTCGTGAGGGAAATAAACTTGCTCTTCCACAGAGTCAAACCAGAGCTAGCAGCGGTGATAGACAGTTGGCTGCATTTTCATGTACTGTAATTTTTTTTTTGCTTTTCTTTTTTTCTGCTTTCGCCTTCGTTGTATTTTGAACTCGTTTTACCTTTATTTCAATAAATCAATGTAAGGCACGCCCCTCCTATTTCCCTTTTTAAAAAGATGACGGACAAGATCCTAACGCAACTCGTGTGTCAGAGATTAGAAGTAGGATCCAGAAATAACATGCACGACGACGTTGATTGTCTCACAAGTGCGTAACCGCATATGGAGGTGTCGCCGTCCACGCTCGCCACTCGTCTGCAGTTCAAAGAATCGGATCGACGCGTACGTGACGTGCTCGTTCAGAGTTTGCATGGCGCGTTGGCGTTGCGACATAGACATGACCCGATCGAGGACGGGCGTACGTGGCGACGGCTTGCTTCCCATGCACGCGCTTGGGTGCTGGGTAGTACGCCGTGGCGCGACACGGGAGTACGTACTCCGTCCGAGCCGCTGCAGCCGGCCTTGTGCGCCACCACGCCGCCTCCGCGTGGCCAGCCGCGCTCCGCTTGTGCTTGGCGGCAGCTGTCCGCGCCGCCTGCCCCGGTTGGTTCGGTGGGTGGTTCGCCGTTCGCGCGCGGTGCCCGGATTCAATCATTTTCGCAGGGGTATAGGTATCCATCGTGCGCGCCGCCCACCAGGAAGTTCACTGCGAGCCGATGCATGGGAACGGCGGCGGCCGCCGTGTGCGATGCGACAGAGAACCTTCCTTCTTCCCAACTCCCGACTGCAGGTATCATGTCTCGTCAGATGGTCTGAACTCTGTCTGACTAGCAGTTCGTACTAAGTCTGAGCTCTGATGAGTCCAGCAGTAACGACATTTCCCCCCAACTCACGTCCGGGTCGAGTAAAAATCCTTTCAGCTTTGCTGGACTCACGGCCTCTTCTTGCAGGCCACTGCCAGCAGGTTTTCTCAGAAAGTTACCTGACCTGACGGTGGGTGGTTTCAGGCCAAGTGGACGGACGACAGAGAGACGCGTAGGACGGTAGGAAGAGGAAAATCTGTGTCGGACGGTGACTGGCCGGAAAGTCGGCAGTCTGGCTCGGCGGCAGTCCGGTCGCGTCTCGGTGGCTGCTCGGAACCACGCAATTGCACCGCACAAACACTTGCTTGGATATTCACTCGTCCCGTTTTTATCCCAAGGGGGAAAAAAGACAGAAAAGTCTATTCATTTGCAACCAGGAAAAATCTATCTAACGCCACTAGTGTGTAGTGCCACAGTATTTGAACAGCGTCGATACCAATACCACCACGTACCGACCTTTTTTTTTTCTGGAACCATTCTAGGACGTATCACCATGTTGATCCCAGCCGTTGGGACATGGACGTGAGAAAACTGGAACTTCCATGGAAGTTTTGGCAAAAGGACGGACGGCCATTCTTTCGCCCTCCATCGGCTGGACGGCAGGTAAACGCGTTTTCTCGCATATGAAAGCTCTTGGACTGCCGAGTACTCATCTCTGCATACTTCGCAGAAACTGCCGGCTCATTTATTTGTTTTATTTTTATTCACATTGTTAGATCAGGAAGAAGCATATTGTGACTGAAGCGAAAGAGAATATGTGATGTGGCTTGCGTCGACGCCATCAGCATTTCGGGAAAACGAACCAATCAACCAGTTATGCTCCGTTTCTTCCAATTTCAACAGAGACGGGCACACGAGACTAAACCAAATAAAGAAGAGTGTCAGCTGCATACAGTACAACCAACCGCAGCTGCTGCTACCCAATGCAACTAACCGGTAGAATGTTCAAAGTTCAGCATGAAAGACAAGTACGACCTGCACGGTTGTACAATATTGGCCTAGATCTCGTTTTTTCTTGAATTTCACCGATAGACTTGCAATTGTTTGAGAGAGGGTGGGCATTTCTACTATTGATGAAAAGGCAGACCACCTGTCATGCTTGCTCAAAAGAAATTATACTGAACATCTATGAACTAGAGTTCAGAGTGTCTTTTTATGCATGGGAAGATGGGTCCAGAGTTCCAATCACGGGTCAAAACAGACATTACCATTCGACGTTAGACGTCGATGTGCTATTTCAGGTCGGCACAGAGGATTCGCAGGCGCAGCATAGGCATCTCCATCTCCCTCTGCCGTTTAGACGTCGATGCGCCTGAAGACATTAGATTGGATCGCCGCAAGAGCAGTAGTGTTGGGTTGTCTCTGGGGGGGACTAGTTCGCTCGCACTAGTGCCTCATTTTTTGTTGTTCTTGTTACGTGTGATACACAACCAAAGTGCAAGGGGTGCGCTCTAGAGCGTTGTCATGTAAAAACTTCTTTTCCAATTTTAATACAAAGGTGCGCAATTTTCTTACGTATTCAATAAAAGAAAGTTATGCTGTACACAATCTGACGGTTTTCGAACCAAAAACAAGAAGAAAACAATCAGACTTTTTTTTTTCAGGTTCAGTGGTTGTAGCAGTTTTAAGCAGCCTGAAGGCTCTTTCTCTGAACAATGAATGGTACGTACTACCGGAACGTTGTCCTTTGGCGAAATCAAGGGGGGAAGAGATGAACCTCTCATCTTTAATAAATCGAAGCAGTTCCATCTGGACCGTCCCTGCCACTAACATTGTCCTGTCTGCATTTTCGCGGTACAAACAAGTAACCAGCCTGATTAATTAATTAACTGGAACCTGCTAAAAGCCTCAGTAGTAGTAATAAACAATTTTAACACGAGTGAATGCGCGTCCCATCTCTTGGCTTCATGCCACTTGGCGAGCTTCTGCCGGCTCTGTGGCCTGTGGGCATCATGTCATGCGGCCACCAAGTGAGAGACTAGCATTTCCAAAGATCATGGTAGGTCTAGCAGGGATTTTGGGAGGAAGGGTCCTTGAAATTCTAACCGAGGCGAGCATTGGTAAGTTGTGTGCTTGCATTGCAACAGGTCATGGCCATGGGCCATCGTCCATCAGTAGAGTTTCAGGGAAATATCAAATCCCTCTTCGCAATCTCGTTTTAGAAAGGGAACGATAGCGTCTGTCTCTCTCTTCAGTTGCATTTTTTTTATAATATCTGAACAATCGAATTCAGTAAATGTAATCCGGACACTGCATTCTTAACATGTCCTAGAGAATGAAATTACAAAAAAAAAATTCAATCGGAGTAGGAGCTGATCAAAAGTATTCCAATTTGTCTGTTCATAGGAAGGATCGAAGAAGCACCCCGACTCCTACGAAAACTACCCCACGGATTAATGTATGCGCGCACAGAATCATCCCGGACATTTCTGACGAAATGGCGTCAAACTTCCGCGCCAATTTCCTTCGTACACACCCCCGCCTTCCTGATCGCGCAGACAGAGCTAAAGATCACAAACTATCTCCGCTCCTTTTATAGCGGTGGCTCCGCGCGAGCTGGAGCTGGCACGAACGCCTATACTTCAGCTGCCAATCCACCCGCAAGATTCCTCGTCGCAGATCTCCGCGCGGCAGCTCACTGCTGCCGCGATCACCAACGCGCTCGCTTCCAATCCAACCAGCTCCCGGAATCCATCTGCGCCATCCGTCGTCGGCGTCGCCACCATGCACCCAGGCCGCCATCGCCACCGTGGCGGCATCGCCGCGGACGCCGACTTCGTGGCCATAGGGTTCACCCTCGTGCTCAGTGCGGTGTCATGCCTCCTCTTCGTCCTCGTCGGCAGCAACGACACCGGCGGCGAGGGCGTCCAATCCGACATGGAGTGGGAGGTCATCCCGGCGTTCGGGCTGATGTCCGCCGGCCTGCTGCTGATCATGTACGGCATGAGGGCGCGGGGTGCGCGGCCTCCAGTTCTCGTCCGCCGCGTCGCGAACGCCGCGGGCGCCGCGCTCTTGCACCCGGGAGGGCCTGAGAGGCTGCTGGCGGTGATGATCCTGCTCATGCTCCCGTTTCTGGAAGCCTGGTTCGACTTCTTCTGACGACGACGCCCAGACAGCCGCCGCAGAGTTTGGACTTCAGGTTTCAGAAAGCAGAGTGTGTGCATGTCGGTGAGTTCATCGAGCCGATTTGGGAGCAACTAAAAAAATATTAGGAAATTACATAACGCCCCCTATTGGCTTTTTCTTCGTTTTCTACTTTATCTCTGAAGTCTCTGTGTCTTGGTGTGTTTTTGGGTTCTTGGGCTCCTGGTAGGTTGGTGGACGGTAGTTCTCTCCATTTGGGCCTTTTATAAAAAAAATCTTAACAGTCAATCTGACTGATGGAAGGGACGCTTTGCGTTTTAAGTTTTCCAAGTTGGCAACTTTGCCTTTGCCAAATCAGTGTCATCGTTTCTGTTTGCCCGCTTGTCAGGTATCACAAGAGCGTTGACAAGATTAGGCAGGGCTAAGATGTGGTGCTACTCTCTTAAAAAAAAAAAGAAGGGATGTGGTGCTACTAATCTGCTAGGAGCAAAAGTGGAATAACACAGACGCATTTTTACATGTCTGTCCTATTTAACGATAAACTTCGTAAAAGGTCCAAAGGAAGAATATACCTCTAGAGTCCAAAGGTCCAAAGGTCGAGATACGGAATGTGTACAGCAGAGTGAATAAATTTTGGTTAAGCAAACATTCTTTTGTTTTTCTCTTCTCTTTTTTGTAAGGGTTTCCGTATGTAACCACATGTTTTGTATACTATTTTTTTGCATGTGAGATCACTTGACAGTTTTTTTTCTAATGCATTGTCCCTATATCTATTATCTATATCACATAACACAAGAAAGTTCCGCCCTCTGAGCATGGCAAACAAAGCCTTGTACACTTGAAATAAGAAGGAAAGATACAAAAACTTATTTATATCCTTTCATTCCACCACCATAATAGGTTCCGTACATAAGATTCATCTACCCTGTCTACAACACAGTTTTGCATTTGTGTTATTATATAGTGCCTCAGCACATATCAAAACAAATAAAATGTCAGCAATCAAAAGAGAACCTATATATATGAACCTAATCAAGGAACACGTAAGCCGTTCTCTCTGTGATTCTGTCCTCTTCCATTTGACTGCACATGGACCCATGAATCAAAAAATTTCAGGACTTTCTGTGGCTGTCCCCGATGTTTTTTCTATGCAACTGTCTGATGAAGCCTATATGACTGCACATGGACCCACGAATCTGCATGATGAACCTATTAAACTCTGAATCAGGCTGATCCATATCCCTTTGGGTGGGCTTTCTGCCATTTCCACGCCTGGGCAAGGCTTTGGCCAAGATCAGTGTATTGAGCTGTCCAGTTGAGCTCACGGTGGATTTTCGATGGGTCACTGTATACCTCGGCATAATCTCCAGGTCTACGGGCAAGAAAATCAACCTTGATGGAAGCTCCTGTTGCCTTCTTGCAAGCTTCTACGAACTCCTTCACTGATCTACCTGATAAAACATGAAACACCATGTTCAGAAAAACAAAGGAAAGTATGCCTTATGTTTACGTTGCTGGGAAATTGTTGGTCTGGTTATTGATCTTTAACAACCTTGGCCTGTGCCAACATTGTAGATTCCAACTTTGCCAGGTTGAGCCTTATCAAGAGCTTTGACATGGGCATCAACAAGATCTGTGACATCTATGTAGTCTCTGATGCAAGTTCCATCTGTAGTGGGGTAATCATTTCCTCGAATCTGAATGAGAAAAGAAGCCATATATAATCGTTATTATTGTGAAATTAATGAATGCGGCTACTTATAAAGTTGAAATGAGCATATAGAGTACCTTTAGCCCTGAAATGATTCCCAAAGCTGCATCGAAGCAAGCACCAGAAATCCGACCATGCTCACGCAGCTCTGGCCTTGGAGCTTCTCCTAGCCGCCCCTCTGGGTCAGATCCAATCACGTTGAAGTATCTAATTTATAGGAAGCAGGGATGGGATTAGAATTATTCCATGGATTCTATTCTATATGGGCTACGGAAAACAAACCTTAAGATCATGACAGCCATGTTTGATTTCTTTGACTTTGTGAAATCTAAGATGATATCCTCTGCCATCTTCTTTGCCTTACCATAAGGATTGATAGGATTCTGCATCAGTTTAGAAAATATTAGAATCAGATTGTTGACAGAATAGATAAAGTTTAGAAAATAAATGCTTGCATCGAAAGGCTAACCTGAGGAGTAGTTTCTACAATAGGCATCGTATCAGGTTCACCATATGTTGCACAAGTACTCGAGTAAATCAGAGTATTTACATTATGCTTTGCCATTGCCTCAAGCACTGTCAGTGTATTTGATGTTATATTGTGGTAGTACCTGTAATATCAGTGTTAGCAGAGCATACGTATAGTAGGGTCAACATTTGCTATAGATAATTTCTGCAGATGCAACCAAGGAAGCAGCACAGAAGGAATTAAAGGAACAGAGTGTTTCCAACTAAAATTACACCCCACTTAAATTAGGGATGCGCATTTGAGATGAAAAAACAGTGTGACTTGCATAATCAATGAATTTTCATATAATGCAATACTGTGGAAGTATCTGGCCATATTTTGCAATTTTGTTCCTACAATAAAAGAAAATAGGGTGCTTTGCAACACACACATAAAATAAAATGCACATGAATCATAAAGGGCTAAGCTTTGAAATATTTGAGCAATACAAGAACACCAGCATATTTTAAGCCTTTACCTCAGTGGCTCCATTGTGCTCTCACCAACATAAGCAACAGCAGCAAAGTGCATAACAGCATCAAATGCATTTTCCGAAAACAGTTTGTTCACCTACCTATTGGTTAAGTGCAAAACATATCACAGCAATGCAGAAACGTAGACAAAAAAAAACACTATGCTTAGACAAAGGATACAGCTTTGGCATCGCCTAAATCAGCATAAATAAATTGAAGCCTTCCAGGCTGTGGAAACAACCGTTGAAGAACTCTTACAGCTCCCATGTTACCTCTGGAAAGGTTATCCTGTAAAGATCAAATGTCGGATGTTGGCATTACTACCATATTCCAATAGTAAGGAATAGAATGCAAGCTAGGTATTAAGAATTTACCACAATGGTAACACGGTAGTTGTCCTTAAGGAGACGAAGAGTAGCATGCGAGCCAATATACCCAGCCCCTCCTGTCACTAAGACATGGGTCACCCCAATTTCATGGCGAGAGAACTGCAGGACAAGTGAGTGCATTAACAAGATGCCTCCAGTTTGAGAGAGAAAAACTGCTGGTAAAGAACTAAGGAACTGCAAACCCCGATTCCATGGCGAGAGAACTGCAGGACAAGTGAGTGCATTAACAATATCCCTCCAGTTTGAGAGAGAAAAACTGCTGGTAAAGAACTAAGGAACTGCAAACTAGTGAATTGAATGGCAATCAGAAATGCCTCTACAAAATTGCTGAAACTCTACACCTCTGGTAGAATTGTAACTATAACAAACTAATGATGCGTGATTGTATCAGGAAAATAACCCTAGCACACTAGAGTTAGAACAGCGAACAATAAACCATGAGAATAGAAGGCATCATTCATTGCACAAGGGTTTCTTCCAATTACCATAATGGCAGTCCCCTGATGTTCATCGTATTAATGTTTTATGGAAATTAATCAGTGTACTTAAGTCGTCTGGAAGAAGGAATAATGACAACTGCCAACTCAACAGCAGGTGACAGTGACACGGTTAGGTGTGGAGAGATTCAACACGTACCACATTGGTACCGCTGAAACCAGGCGACTGTTTCAATACAATTATGCACATGACCGTGAGGGCAGCAGCCACAGCAATCTTCCCCGTGAAATTAGGCTTCCGTCTCGAATCCGCGAAGTCCATCCCTGCGAAAACGACAATGAGAATTTAAAAGTTGTACAAGTAAACTCATAATGGGCTGGCCCCAACTATGGTTCGTGAGCTGAGAAAGATGAGCTAACTCCACTGGTACGCAACATTGGTCATTGGACTTTGATCACACTACAAACACTAAATTTACATGACCAGATACTCCAGTTGATTTCTCTTTTTTTTTTAGGTAAATTTCAATGGCAAACATTTGGTTCATAATTTATTCATTAAATTACCTTAACTGTTTAAAGCCAGATCAGTGGAATAGAAGCAATAATGAAATGAAGAACAAAGAAGAAAAAAAAGCAAGAACAAAATTGCAAAATTGATGTTACCTGGCAAGATCCAAGGCCTAGTGGTCCTAGCCTGGCTTCTGCTCCTCGGGGTTGTTGGCATGTGAAGTCGGCGGCTCCCAAGAATGAAACCAGCAAGAACTCGACCTCTCTCGTCCTACCTTGGCACCAGTATCACCTGATCAAATCCGTCTCAAGATCAAAAACAAAACCTTGCAAGTTGCAGTGCCATCTCCACGCGCGCGCGCGCGAACAAAAAAGGTCTCCGGCGAAAAGCTCCAGGCAGAAACCATGGATCAGCGTCGCGCGTACCGATCCATAACGCGTCGGGAGAACTCAAAATCCCCGGCGAAAGGCTACGAAAGACGATGGGGGGAAAAGAAAAGAAATTGGATCACGGCGAGGGAGCCCACACCTTGTCGCGCGACGCTGGCAGCAGCGCGAGGGCGGGGCGGATTCCGGCGGCGACTTAGGCGCGCGGCGCGAGATCGGTGCGCGTCCGGGGAGCGCGGAAACGGAGGGGGCGCAGCCCAGGTGTCCAGGCCAAGATGGGAAGCGGACGCCGTGCGGAGGCGGAAGGGGAGGGAGGTGGCAACAAACTGAGGACGAGCAGGTCGTCGGGGGCCGTTTCTACTACTACCAGGTCATAATTAGCTTCTGGGCATGTGCCGGTTTATTTATGTGGCGGTACCAGAATCTTTTTTGCTTTTTTTTTCTTTTTGATTGATGAGGAATCTTTAACAAGTATATAAGCTGGCTGTGCTGGATTCTTGCGTATTTGTACAAAGTTCTCCTCTTTTTAAATTTCTTACATAATTGTGGCTATTTTGTCGTGGGGACATGGTACAAATGGTGACCTCATCGGCCGAACTCTTGATTTTTCTGCCAAATCAAAAGTCTTTTCTTCTACCTTTTCAAAAGAAAAACAAGTCTTTTCTGCTTGTCATTTGGTCAGATAATCTGACTTTGCATTGCTGTCCTGCCCAATATTTGTGAAGAAAATCATGTTCATCTCTGCACCAATATCTGTAGACACAGTCACACAGCAGTATTCTTCTGCCTAGCCTACAAAAGGTGTCATTTGCATGCTTCAGTAGAACGGATACCACGGCAACTCGGAATTTAGATTTCGCAAAGCTTTGAGTGACATCCAAAGGACCAGTAGAAAAAGCTTCGTTGCGAGTTCTGCACAGAACGGGTCGCTTGGCAGCGAGAAAGCGGCAGAGGTTTGTGCGAGTCAATGGCTCCCCCCAATTCCTCTTGCATCGCATCGACTCCTTCCGCGTTGCTCATGTCAGTCTTGCGATTGGAAGGCGGCTTCCCCTACCGTTTCCTTCAGTTCCACTGATCCACACGGCCTCCACGAGTTTCCTTCCGCTTCTGCAGCAGCTTCGGCTCGCGTGCCGGGCCTCGCCGACCGGGCCCGTCAGCGCAGCGGTCGCTGCACACTCCGACAACGCAGGATTCAGAGGAAAAAAAAACTAAAAAAATAGGCACCGGTTCCTGCTGCAGCAAGACGACACTAACCCCAAATTAGCTGAGGCGATCAGCGGTGATCGGTGGGTAAGGCGTCAGTGTTCCCGGTGGAAATTAGAATAAGATTGAATCCTACTGATGATAAGTGGTGACAGAGCATGAGAGCAAGTAAACAAGCAAAGCAATGGTTGGGGTGTTTGTCTTGGGTTTGCGTTCCGGTCAACGCCACTGTACGCGAGATTGAGATCGTACCTAACAATTCCTACTCGGTAGAAGGAGTCGGTAGGAGCATTAGGCCGCGATGCATCCATACACTATTTTTATTTCTATTTCTTGCTACTCTCGTTTTTTCTTTTCTTTTTTTTTTCGTTGTCCGTTTCAGGAATCTTCAACCGCTGGACGGGACTCGGCATGTAGATCGCACCCTGCCTAACCTGACGCCGCCTCTGAATTATTGGAGCGAGCACTGGGTCAGTGTGTGCGTTTGGGAGGTTTGCAACCGGTGATAAAATTTGGTCAGGGCTCACTCGACAACGGTGAGCGGTGGCCCATCGCAATAGTGCCCAAGAATGGAGTGAGCTCTGCCCGAGCCTGAGCTTTCATCTTCAGTAGGTTTGGTTTGGTGACGAGTAGTCCAGCTCTTGACTCTTCGACGCCCGAAAAAAGCTGAATGGGATGGCCAAAACGAAATGATGTGAAAGCAACAAAAAACCAGAGCTTTTACGCTCAATTGCAGCTGCCTGATGATCTGTCAGTGAGGAATGATCTGTTGGCATCGCAGGGGACTGTTAAGCACATGTTCCTCAACGTGGACACGGTCCTGAAGCACATGCTCAGTATTCAAATATAGGAACCTCAGCTTTGGAAAAAACAAAAGAGATGGAAATGGGAATAGAAAGGATGATACAACCACTAGCTTCATACTGGAGGCTCACCAATAATCCCAGAGTGGGAAACTGGAAAGATTATCTTGTCACAAAATTCTCAACAGGTCGATTGCACAGCATTTGAAAAGAAAACATGGAGGATCTGTTGAAATGAAGTATTGTACCGATCATGATAAATGTCATGTGCAATACACTTCTATTCCAGTACAAGATAGTTGAAAGCACATACAACTTTCACGATCCAAGTCATGTGCACATGATTGTCTAGTACAATGTACACATTAGTCATCCATTACTTAATGAGATGGTGCTTCCAGACTGCCACAGCTTCCTCATAAAGATTACAAAATTACGTAGACAAACGTCTGCCCTCAAGCCAGAGTAATTCTGTTTTCAGAAGGATATGTTGCTCTATGGGCATCTCAATTGTCGTCCCCATTTCTCCGACTGTAATTTGAGAACGAATCCTTTGCAGCAATATTATGCAGACTCAAACAAGAATCCAGATTCGGACGCTTCTGTCAAATAAAGATACAACAGTGCTGTGCTTTCTTACTAGATTCTTTCCCTGCTGCAAGTTGACCGCATCAAAACTGCAAATGGAACTGCAATAAGTAAATCAAGGAGACAAATAGTTTGAACATCTTCATTTCGCGACCTTACAAGGCCCTCTATGATCCATAACCAGATAATTTTCCATGGAAAGTTGTCGTACACGGCTAACATAGCAAGCGGAATATAGTGATAATGCAACTACTTCTTAACAAGCTGGACAGCAAACAGAAAAGACAGGAAAAGAACTACTTAGGATGCACTGTTGCGCTTCAAGACTACCCCATGGCATGCATGTTCGTATTATTGGCCTGGAAGCAATCCACATCTCCAGAGAAGAAGAGCAGGCTCCACCGCTCAAGCATAAATCACCTGCAAATTCACAGATGTACATTTTTCAGATTGATACTTCACATTTCAACCTTAGACTATTTGAACAGATAGTTATGTAATTTTCCATTTAAAGTATTTAATTTGAAGATACAAACCTACAAAATCAAGCACGTTTTTTGTCAGCGTCACTGTCACATCATCCAAATATACATTTCAGAATAACATCCGTGAAAGCTAACACCAAACTATAATCATGTACTAGTTTTAATAGACAGCATTCATAGAGTAATTTTGGTTTGTCTGATATCACTGAGTCATTCTGATATGGTTGCAGTATCCAAAACTTGCAGACAATAAGCCAGGATTGATCTCCAAGTTCCTCTGACAAAACTTGAAGTTCTCTACTCAGGTGCCTTGCAAAATTTGAAGTTCTCCACTTAGTTGTCTTCTTAGGTCGATAAAATCAGCCACATGAAAACAAATATCAGCACATGGATGTGAGAAGTTTTTTCCAGGTGCCCATTCGAGGAACAAAACCTTGGCCCACCATTTGCTTCAAGACATGGTGTGCATCGTCTAAGCAGTCATCACTACATAGGCCATCAATCAGCAGCTTGTAGGATTGGAAACTAGGCCTCACGCCTTCTGTACTCATGATGCTAACTAGATTCTTGGCCTCCATGAACCTTACTGAACTGATAAGACCATCAAGAAGTACCTGATAAGTCCCTGAATTAGGATAGCACCCTTTAGACGTCATTGATTTGAACAGATTGAATGCCTCGGTCACTCTTTCCTCCTTGCAGAGACCAGAGATCAAAATATTGTACACAACTGTATCTGCAGCAATATCCTGCTTCTGCATTCTCTCAAACAGCTCAAATGCTTTATCAACCTGACAGCGCTGACAAAGGAAATGCATCAAAGTTGAGTAGGTCGTCACATTAGGCTGGCACCCCTGCTTTGGCATCTCATGCAGCAAAGAGATTGCCTCATCAAATTTACCAAATTGGCACAAACCCTTGACAAGAATATTGAAGGAGCATGTGTCCACCGTCACCCCAAGCCTGGGCGCGCTCGAGTAGATCTCATGGACCACCTCATACTGCCGCTTACACACAAGCATGTGAAGAACATAATTGAATGTCTTTGTAGAAGGCCAACAATTATACCCAGGCATCGCAAAGAGCGTGTCGATGGCTTTCTGAAGGTGTTCTGCCACATTGCCGTACATCTTGATCAGCCTGTAGAAGAACTCGTCTGAAAACCTGAACTTTTCAGTCCTTGCCCTGGCCAGCAACTCCTCTACATCACTGAACCTCCTGGCGCAGGCCAGCTTGTCAATCATCAAGCTGTACAGCGCCTCACTGGGCTTGTAGTCTCTTCGGTTGCATGCTTTATTGAACACACCGGTTATCAGGCTAGGGTCCCTGATGTTGGCAAATATCTTGAGCACCTCGTTTGGGGCGAGCCAGTCCTTGTGGTCCAATCTGCCCATCCAGCAGCCGTCATCGCACACGGTGGAGCGCAGTCTCAGGAAAGGAGGCACCGGGCGACGTGCTAAGGCTCTCGACATGATCTGCGGACAAGAGGGAGAGAATCAGAAGCGGAGGGCATCAAAACTATGTAGCTTCAGGCTTCACTGTGGTAAGAGGGAGCGTATAGGAGAGGTGAGGGGCGGAGTGGAACGGAATACCTTTGCGGGAGGGAGGTCAACCGTGCCGGATACCCGGCCAACGGCAAGAGCGGAAGGACCGGAGCCGAAGGGGGAGAAGCGGAGGCGGCGGCCGTCCCCCGGCGGCGAAATGGCCAGACAGGAAGAGAGCAGAAAGCCATGAAGGATGGTGGGCCTTGTACATACACTCGGCAAGAAGGCCTGTTGGGCTCTTCCGTAGGAAGCCCAATTATCGTGACTAAAGGTGACTTAAATTCTTACCGGTAAGACTCCAATAACAGGACCGCGTGGCCTAATGGATAAGGCGCTCGCCTCCGGAGCGGGAGATTGTGGGTTCGAGTCCCATCGTGGTCGAATTTTCTTGTCACCTTTTTCATTTTCGGAATTTCCATCGTTAGTCTGGCAGAACAATGAAATGCTGAGATAACCATTAGCAGCTATACTCCTGAGCGAGCCCACCCGACATATCCGGTGTTTAACCGTCGATACTCCCCAGGTGCGCAGCCCCGTGTTTGACAATATTAAATTTACTAAAATTTCCTTCCAAAAATGCCAAGTCCGATGAGACCTTCTGTGCTCGATACGTGTCCTACAGGCAGTATACGTAGCATTGCATGGTTTACTCCAAAAGTTGACCTAAAAGGTCACAACCTGCACTACATAAACACACACATTCAGCTAGCTAGGTGCTATGAATATATAGTACTGGATATCTGCGAGATTGTGACCCCTTCTCATTTGCACAGCCACCACTCACTAATCATGGGCAACTAAAAGTCAAATAATACTAATGCAGGGGGAGGATAAGCACTGGGGAATGATGGCACATGACCTAATGCCATTACTCGCCACCGTACTGTCCGTGAAGCTCTCTATCCTGGCGGGCGAGTGGGATTCCCAGTGCTGCAAACCAATATACTTGTTGACGAGCCGATCGCATCCGACGTCAGAGGTGGAGTGGAGCTCATGGAAACCCTTACCTGTTAGTGGTCTGGTGGATGCATGTTACGAACTGCGCGCGTGTGAGGACTTTTTGCTATCTTGCTGCCGATTTTCAAACCATGACGTATTAATCATAGAATGAGCGAGGTTTAATCATGTTTGGCAACCAAGTACCAATCTGATGCACAAGTCAATTTGCTTAATGTGCTCCGATTGATGGTATCATCTTTCTCATGGCATTATTTCCTCGAGAAGTCTTCCTATCCACTAAAATCTTAACCGGCTTTATTTACCGGCGGTAGCAGTAGATTAGGATGGATGGCAGCGGCGGCAGTGGATTGTTGTGGCGCCACCGTAATAGGAGAGCATGTTAAGTGATGTAATAGACTCGATCATCTAGGATAATTGATATCACAAGCCGTCCTTCAGCCGCTGGCAGTTAAATTACTTAACGATTATTACAACATGCAAACCCCGAGATAAAAGGTATATAGGCGTTCTGTAGTTGATGAAGTAAGTATAACATTAGGATAAAATTAAAAGAAGAGAGATTAGCTTCAATGACTAAGTCAAACTCGAGAGTTATCGTCTTGTTGAAGGTAAAGTATAAGACAAATATTTGAGCGCTAAATAGGACCGCATAGATGGCGCGCGGTAGAGGGAGCAAGCATATGTGAAATGTATTCTCTTTTAGGTTTTCCACATTATCGTGGTGTCGATCGAGAGTGGCTCTAGGAGGAGGTGGGAGCAAATTAGGTTTTCCACATTGTTGTGGCGCCACCATAATGGAAGAGAATGTCAAGTGGTGTAATAGACTCGTCTAGGATAATAGTTATCACAAGCCGTCCTCCAGCCACTTGCAGTTAAATTACTTAGCGATTATTACAGCACGCAAACCGCTTGAGACATAAGGTAGCTGTTCTGTAGTTGATGAAGTAAGTATAATCTTAGGAGAAACTTAAAAGAAGAGAGATTAGCTTCAACGACTAAGTCAAACTCGTTGTCTCTAATTGAAGATAGAGAATAAGATCAACATTTGAGCTCTAAATAGGGACCGGGGTAGATGGCGGTAGAGGAAGAAAGCATATGTGAAGCGTATTCTCTTTTACGTTTTCCATATTATTGTGGTGTCAATGGGGAGTGGTTCTGGAAGGAGGCAGGAGCAAAGCTAATGTGGTATGGCAGAAAACTCTTTAATTAAGGGGCGAGTTAAATAGTGGATGCTGACTCTTATTAAATGGAAGAGGTGTTGATTGGGTATTGTATTTTTTTATTCTATGGGTGTATTTAAGAAAAATTTAGTCACCATACAATTTTTGGTGCAGAGTAATACGTGGGGGGTAGGTGGCGGTATATGTGGTATTCTCTTGTGGGCTTTCAGTATTAATGAGATGTCAATTGAGAGTGTCTCAGGGAGGAGGTAGGAGCAAAGCTAGCATGGCATGCATGACGGAGGACTTGGAGGCGCGGATCAATCAAGTTGAAGGTAGAGAATAAGAGAGGCACTTGAACGCTAAATAGTGGGTAGGTGTGATAGATAGAGCTAACCAGCATACGCGGAAGGTTATTCTCTTGTGGCCTTTCCGCGTTACTGAGGTAACAATCAAGAGTGGAAAGGAGGAGGTGGGAGAAAAGCTAGTGTGGCATGGCGGAGGACTCGGAGGCATGAGCTAAAGAGTGGGTATTAATTAATTTATACAAAACAGAAGAGGTGGCGTATGGGTATATTTTTTAAAAAAAATAGTCATCTTCTCGGGAGGTGCACCCAAAGAATTTTCAGTACATAATAATACTTTTTTTATATTACACAGTAAACTCAGACACTCACAACGCACGCACACTCACCTCTGTGAACACACGTCCGCAAACCCTATTTTTATGAGCATCTTCGAAGAGTGAGCCGACAAATCCTTGAGATTGATGAAGACCTCACTATCGATGGGAACATCACCCACCACTGAAAGCGCAACGCCGTTAAATTCTAGAAAATTCGCTCCCACGGGAAGTCGAACCCAGAACCTGAGGTGCTACTGAGACTTTTGTAACCACTAGGCTACAGTTCCTTTCGCATAATAACACTTGTTTACGGATGCGGATCAATCAAAGTCACAAGTGGCTTATAGAAATCGTTGTCATTAGTGGATGAATGTTGCACCTGTTGGAAATTTTCGTTATCTTCTCCCACATTTTCCAACCAGATCGTGCACGCATGTATTTCAACAAGGATACACATCGGGCACGTGATCACACTATGTAAACAAACATTTAGTGGGACTGTAACAACAGGACACAAATAGATCCTACGTCAGCTAGCCATTGGTAGTATCGTGGAATGCCTACTCGATCAACTACTACATATACACAGTGAGTGAGGGATGGTGAATTTTGTAGTAGAGCGTGCAAGCAGTCCACTACGCCACAGTTACCTTTATGACAGTATAAATTGGTGCCCTTGGCATGTGTTGTAGAGCACAAGCAGCTCGATCGCTTGCAAGCATTGCCATAGCCAGCTAGTGTCGACGATAAGCCATGGCTTCCCGTGCCCTCGCTGCCCTGCTTGCAGTGGTAGCATGTGCAGGTCTTGCTTCAGTTCCCCGCCGTGTTCTGGCAACTGACCCGACCCAGCTCCAAGACTTCTGCGTCGCTGATAACAACAACCAAGCTGGTAATTAAACATCTTATTTAATTTGCATCCATGTAGTCACGTTTCCAGACATGTATACTGTGTATTTGCAAGCATCCATAATCCCCATTATTGTATAATGCAATGCAAAGCTTATGATGTGCGTGGCGATGATTCATGGCTGTGCATGCAGTGCTGGTGAACGGGCTGGTGTGCAAGAACCCGAAGGTGGTGACGGCGAACGACTTCTTCTTCAAGATAATGCCGGCCGCCCCGAACGCGCAGGGCTCCGGGGTGGCGGGGGTGGCCGTGGACGTGCTCCCGGGGCTCAACACGCTGGGCATCTCGCTGGCGCGCATCGACTTCGTCCCCGGCGGGCAGAACCCGCCGCACACGCACCCGCGCGGGTCGGAGATCCTGACGGTGATGCAGGGCACGCTCCTGGTGGGGTTCGTCACCTCCAACCAGCTGCTCAACAACACGCTCTTCACCAAGCAGCTGGTGGCCGGGGACGTGTTCGTCTTCCCGCAGGGGCTCATCCACTTCCAGCTCAACAACGGCAAGGCCCCCGCCGTGGCGATCGCGGCGCTCAGCAGCCAGAACCCCGGTACCGTCACCATCGCCAACGCCGTGTTCGGCTCCAAGCCGCCCATCTCGGACTTGATCCTCGCCAAGGCGTTCATGCTCGAGAAGGACACGGTCGACTGGGTCCAGCAGGCGTTCGGCGCGGCCCCTGTGGCCGGCGGCGGCGGCGGCATGCCCGGAGGCGGCGGTTATCCCGGCGGCGGGTATCCCGGCAACGGGACCGGCGGCGGCTACCCCGGCGTGCCAGGGTACCCCTAAGGCGGCGGAGGTGGTGTGCCTCGACGGCGGCTAGCATTGCTGCACAAGAGCAGATGCTGATGATCATCAGGCCGGCCGTCATACGTACAAGTATAGTACTCCAAACATGATGCCACTTGCAGGTTGTAATGTTCAGGTTTACGGTGTAGCACACACGTAGTGTACTAGCGTATGTGTGCGCACGCGATGTGTTTGTGTTGATCGAGGAGTAGAAGCTCGATCGATTGGGTTGAATAATAATTTGTGGCCAAACGGCAACAAGTGTACTACAAACTTTACTGTTGCCTCTATATGAAATAAACTTAATTTGAGTGTCAGCATGCTCCTAGATGTTTATCACGGCTGACTTGAAGACACGACGTTTGACCGTTTGTCTTTTTTAAAAAGAATATGTAAATATCATTTTAGTTGTTGTGGTTTTGTTTTAGCATCATGAATTATGTTTTTTTGTGTATTTGCACTAAAGTTTTAGACAATATAAATGGTTGAACGTCATGATTACAACGAACTGGTCACTTCTTGGGAAGAAACTCCTCCACCCGGATTCGAATCCTTGACCCGCTACAGGTGTTTGCAATGTACTGGATCTATTTCATAAATAATATTATTATTCTTTCAGTGGTACGTAATGTGCCCGTTGAAAGTGATGTGACTATGGCGATTTTGTTAATCTTAAAATCTGTCAGCTTATTTGGTCGAAGAAACTTGTAAAGATAAAAGATACGTGGTTGAGTGTGTGTGTGTGTGTGTGTGTTTTATGTAAGCGCATACATACGTATTATTGTGTTTAAAGAAAAGCCGTAACCAAATTCAACGGTGACTAACGTTTAGGAACGAAGGGCCTGCAGGCAGCGGCAGAGAAGCGACGGCCGCACCGCATCGAGCGACCGCTAGTTTCCCCAACTCCAGTATCACGAGAAATAGACGCACAGAACCCAATTTTATTCCCTTGAACGCGGACAATCATTACCTATGCGGCTTAGATCAGCCCATGTTACCAAGTTTATACAAGGCACAGCATTATTCCTGAATCCTGACTGGAGTTGCTTTCAGAATCGCAGCTTATTGTCCACTCCTTCTTCAGATAATCTCGTAGCTCCAGAGAGCAGAGGAATTGCAGTAGCGAGCAGATACATTATACCGCTGCTATAAATAAGCCCAATACTGAGTGGTGGTACATTTGATTTTTGACAATCCCATCAGCAAGGATGCCATAACTTGTTGTCAAAGGTAATGTGGACTCCAATGTCAAGCAGCACAAACCAAGCTGTATATAGCTGCCCACTCTGTTTTGTCTCCTCTGATCGCTGCGAGCTAAAAGCGGACACGCAATCGTTTGAACCTGTAATGCTATGATCTTGACAAAACACCTTTGGAGCTGCCATATAGAAAAGCAAGAAAGGTACTGTCAGGGATGTAATTATGTAAATGGTTGAATCCAAATAGGAGGACAGAGTGTATGTTTGTTAACTTTCTGCCCCAGCTGTCCTCTACCAGTAAGTGAAGACAAACCTGGGGACAGTGCCATGACGGCGCAAGTCATATTCTGTTGCTTGTCGAAGGGCCCTAGCAAATGCTTTGAAACATGCCTCGATAATATGGTGCGAGTTTTTCCCAGCAAGCTTCAAAGAAAAAATGGAGCGGGATCAGGCCGTAGTGGAGCAGGGTCATGCCAAGTAGGTTAATCAACAAGGAAAAATCAACTATCTCGACTCTTATGCTCAGCCTATGATGCTCTTGATTGATAACGACTGAAATTGTACCACTGATCCAGCTATTTTGAAGAGAATTTGATTTGAACAATGAGCATATAGCAATATGTACCTGACGGATGTGAAGTGTCATCCCAGATGTATTCACCAAAGACTGGAAAAAGTGCTCAACCAGCTGGAACCAAAATGAATAAATAAAACTTTTGCCTAACTTGACTGCACGAGCGTACAAGACAGAAAGGATTGCATGACATTGACGATGAATAAAATGACTGGCAAATTTTGTTTGAAGATTTCATCAAAAATTATTTCTTTTTAAACACAGCAAGAGGTGGCTATCAATGCTGTTTTCTTTGAACAGATGGTTGATAAATGACAAAAAGTCTGCAGATCTCACAAATTACCTGTGTATCATATGTACCAACTCTCTGAGTAGGAATATCTAAGCCGCAGCTTAAATGAGGACGACCAGACAGATCCTGGATATAGGGGGGGAAATAATGACCCATGAAATCCCAACAAAGCACAATTTGGTTCAGCTTATCAAATGAGGTGTTTAAAGCTTGTGTACTCATACAAGTTAAAACATTGATAAGATATGGGAAACAAATATATGCTAAGAGTAACATAACATAACTTGTATTTGTCATTTTTTATATGAAACATGAGTATGAAAAACTTCAACAAACAAGTCTGAATGTTAAGTGTCAAAAAAATGCATATATACGAGCTTCTAGTAACAGTAGATGCTCATGAATACATGGAAGTCCAAAAAAAAGAACTAGGGCATTTCTTTAGTGTAGAGCACTAGAGCCAGGCATGAGTAACTCAGGTATATGCTCGCACAACATTGGAGGCTTGCGAATGCATATATGACACATACATAGGCACATCAGGTCTATGAAAAATTGCACATACCTAGTACGTAAATATTGCAAGAGATTGTGACTTACCAGTATAACCTCAACTGCTGCCTCATCGAGCGGTGCAGTAAAATGCCCAAATCGGTTAATCCCTTTTCGATCACCAAGTGATTGAAGCAGTGCCTACATAGACAATCAAAGAAGGTCATCTCACTGATTGTTGCCTATCTATCTATGCAGATCACATGAAACTAAACTACAAATGGTTCAGCATAAGGTATAAGTTGAAAATACAGTATGTTTGTGCAGTGCTAAATTTAGTACAAAAGTTAGGAAATGAAAATATACGGATATCCTAACCTCAAGTTAATAATGATCCCTACAAGTGCTTCTAGAAGTAGAAATGTCAAGTTGAAAATGTTCTCGGAAAGTAACAATCACCGTTCCAATTGCCAGAGCAATGTCCTCGTTTGAGTGATGATCATCAATGTGTGTGTCACCTGTTGCCTTAACGTAAACATCAAAGAGTCCATGTGATGCCAGTTGCTGAAAGTTTTAAACTCGAGTCAATGGACAACTTTGACTGAAAAAGCATACGTATCTAACATGAGTTAGAACTTTCTACTTTGGACCACGTGATATAAGTATGATAGAATAGTAGGGCATTAAAGAGCAGAAACCTATTAAAAATAAATGATTTTGTAAAGGAATATAAGGGAAATAGCTGAGCTTCTGTAGACAATTTTTTGCATGCTGGCTTTGGTTGTATTTTAATATTTACATTTATTTCTCTTCACAAGTGCTAGTCACCTACAGTGGTCATTTCTGTCATCTATGTGGAATAACCAGAGCCATCCATCTCTCTCATTACATTAATTGATTGGAGGAAGAGAAGTAAAACTCTTTCCATTGATCACATCATACTAGGAAAAGGAAAACTGAATCGAGCATTTTGCAAAGTAATTGCTCGATAGCGGAGTCCCAAGAGTGATCACCTGCAACACATGGAACTAAATTGTGGTAGCACACCCATATGGCTTCTGGTTCTAATGGTGCAGCACATCATCTTTTTCCTAAAAATATTACGACTATATTACTGAACCTCTTATTCTGAAGCTAGGAGCAGCATGCATAAAAACTTTTCCAATCAGAAGATGTTTTCACTCGTCCATATTGTTGATTTGATAAAAAAAATGTTTCTCCTGTCAATTATGAGGTTTTGTTCTCTCCCCTTTTGAACAAAATAAGGTGTAATTTTCCCATTCCCGTCACCCGTGGATACCAGAAAATCACATAGAAAGCAACCACAAGCATATTATATCTGTACAGATACCCACCCACCCCCAAAAAAAAATCCCTAATTACTGATAACACACAAGCCAAGCAAACTATACTCACATCGAGCATGTGGTCCAAGAACGGTATCCCTGTGCTACAGTCGGCAACACCGGTGCCATCAAGGTTTATCTTCACATGCACATTTGTCTCCTTGGTCACTCTCTTAACCTCTCCAATCCTAGAAGACCCTGGAGATTTTGAAGTCAATCGTAAATAAATGAACTTGAAATAAACAAAACTCATCGAATTAGCTACCAGAGGAGCACAACATGAACGATGCAAGTGTGGAGGCTTGAGCACAGCTGAAGAACGACGCGCGCACGACGCAGCACAGAGTGCGAGAATTCCACTATCCAGCCACGTAAACTACCTGTGGAGTCTCCGGGCGCGGCTGGGGAGCCGTTGCCGCCGACGCCGGCGGCGGCGGCCATAACAGGCGACGACCTGAGACGGCGCGAGAGACCGCGCGGCCTAGCGGGGAAAGCGGGGACCCGACCGCAATCCCTCCCCAAGGATTTGGGAACTGGGGAGGTCTGCGTGTAGGATAGACGGGCGGGAGAGGTTGAGACGAACCGCGGGGTGGTCATCGCCGGCGGCGGCGCCCCGGCGGGTTGCGCGGTGGCAGCGGATGGCGGAGTGGGGAGACGAGCTGGGTGAGGGGACGATTCGCTTACTAGGTTGGGCCTTTTTTTGGGGTGGGGGGGGGGGGGGGGGGGCGGGGCGTTCGCTTACTAGCTGGGCCGGCTCCATTGTTAGATGGTTCATTTTCTGGGCCGCGGTCTGAAGAAAACACTTCGTTGGGCCATCGCTTATAGTACTTTTCTATACTAATTACTTTCAGATAATTTTCAAAATTCGTTGATTTACTAATTCGAAATCCTCCGGTGACGTCGATGAGGACTCTTTCGTGGCCCCCTAGATCAACGCTCAAGCTGGCGAGTGTTGAGGTGAAGACAGTGGAATGGAACGTGCACATGCACTTTTCCAAACTAAAAATAAAAAATAAGAAAGGTACTTTCACTCCTCCATCAAAGAGAAACAGAGTACTGCATGGGACAGTTGTCTACGTGCAACTATTTGTTCTTGGTGGTGAATGATTGCGGGGAGCAAATAAGCAATCGATGACCTCCATGATTCCGATTACTAATTAGCAAGGCAAGTAGGAGCAGCGACGAGTCCTAGTCCGACTTGCCGCTGGCCTCCCACAGACTTCTCGTCGTTTTTGGGTGCGAGGAAATTGAATGCGGGGATAGAGATAGCCAGCCATTCAAGGTGCATTTATTGGGAACAGTTGGAGCAAATCGACGCGCACCACGGCACACACACAGCTAGCACAGCAAAGAGGCTTGCTAGCCAAGGATGGGGGAGGAGGAGGATTTCAATGGCGGGAATGGATGCTTGGATCAGCCTGGTTGATAAATGTGCATGTGTTTTGTTCCTTTGCAGGCCTAGGGAGCCGCGGGCATAGGAGTCGTTGAGTGGTGGGCCCGCCCTAGCCTAACCGGCTAACCCTACTTCCCCTCATTCAATCCCTAAAAACGACGCCTCCCCCATCATCTGCATAAATTTTTCAACTAGGAACCACTCTGCATTCATGGAACCACTTATTGCGCGGGCGTATTGTTGAAGACTTGTACTTTTCTCCCGACCTGCTGCATGCTCGTGCTCGTGATGTTCGGCTAAACGGAGTAATGTTATCAGATCTTTGTATGCTAATTAGAAGAATTAAACATGAGGTAATTATAAAACTAATTACATAGATGGATGCTAATTCGTGAGACGAATCTATTAAACCTAATTCATCCACCATTAGCATGTGTTTACTGTAGCACTATATTATCAAATCATGGAATAATTATGCTTAATAGATTCGTATATCAAATTTGCCTCCATCTATGCAATTGATCTTGTTAGGATTAATATATTTAATACTTCTAATTAATAACTAAATATTTGATGTGACAGGGACTAAAATTTAGTCCTCCAATTTTTCTCCCAAGCATTGATCTTGTTAGGATTTGACACAGTTCTGTTTTACCTTTCCTTTTGCCATCATCAGCATGACACACACACCAGCACACAGGTGCATGCACCTTAGTACTTAATTATGTTAGCAACCAAGGTTGCGCTGGCTTGCAAGTTTCAGACTTGAAGAGTTTGCAGAGAATTCGCAACCTGCATGGAGATGGAGATCGACCCCAGCTGTCAAACAACACTGTAGCTCGTCAGACCCTTCTTGCGTTAGGTGACAAATTAGAAACAGTAGTGAAATGCTTACAATAATCGCTGCAGAAAAAAAAAAGTATGATCCGTCTCGCCGTACCCAAACTGCTACCACCGGTACATGCATGAACTGCACGCATGCTTGCTTGGGTCCATCATATCTGCTGCCGCAATTTCCCCCAAAGGGCTACGCATTACGCCATGACATTTTTGTGGCACAAGTACAAGGATTGACATTCGGAGCACAGCGAGTGAGATCCAAGACTAGTACCCGTGATTAACTGCACAGCTTGTACATTTGGGCCGCATCTGGTACTGGAGACTAAGACGAGGCAGCTGCATGCTGTAATGGCTCTTCGAATTTGTCGCTGGAAGGTGCAGTTTCTGCTAGGGCTCACGACCTTGATTAGCCCCTCTGATTCCTGCGCGTACTTGCAGCAGTAATAGCATTCGATCGGTTAGTTGCATCGTCTGCGATACGCTACTGATGATGGAACTAACTGTTCTT
This sequence comes from Panicum hallii, assembly GCF_002211085.1. Lineage (NCBI taxonomy): Eukaryota > Viridiplantae > Streptophyta > Magnoliopsida > Poales > Poaceae > Panicum > Panicum hallii. Next base: position 44,311,444 of record NC_038048.1, on the reverse strand, counting down.
CGGCTAACAACTGTTGATCCTGGAAGGTCCATCATCAGTACGCTAACAACTGTTGCTTGAGAAACTAATACCACAATCTGTACCGTCATCCAGTTATGGATCAGCCGACCTCTGAACAATTTGCACAGAGCGGAAAGTCCATGCTGCGAACTGCTCCTCCTAACCATCCATTGATTACGTGTAGCTATATATATATATATATATATATGTATGCGCGTGTAGAGTCTAGAGAACCATACGCTCCATGCTTGTTTGCAAGTTGACACATGGGAGGCCACTCAACCTCTTGACGGTTTTTTTTTTTAATTTCCTTTTTGCTCGAAATGAAGTTGAACAGTCAAATCAGCATGGTTCTTCCCCTTTTTCCCTCAAGTTGGACTACGCATGCAATTGTTGTTCAGGATTAATGGATTATGGTTGGCCAACAAGTTGACCATATATATATATATATATATATATATATATATATATATATGGGCGTGGCCATAGCATCCCATCATGTAAAATATTGTTGTTGTTTATTCAAAGCCGCATAGTAGGACGGATATATATATATATATATATATATATATATATATATATATATATATATGTTTTCTCCACGGTCAACAGATATGTATTTCATATTCGAATAGGAGCTCGATGCTCCATTCCACATCCATCTCATATTCTCATTCTCTACCTGTCCAGAATCCAGGCTCCGTCAGCAGCTTAATGGCGGTCAAAAGTGTGGACAGTCATATGACGCCTGCACAATCATGCTTCATGGATGGATGGATGGATTGCATGGGGGTGGAGAAGGTGCTCGATCATCCGCATACCCCCCACACACTTCGATTCTTTGTTTAGTTAATGCCTCTCACAAGAAAATAGATATATAAAGCATGCATATTGATCTTCTCAAATTGCTAGTCATAAGTTTGATTTCAAAGCGGGAGATGGTTGGGCATCAACACCACAAAAATCTCATGTCTTGCCTTTTTGTAACAAAAGTACTCCTAAAAGCAAATTTTAACTCATGCATTCCAAATTCCATAGGATTTCAGTACAGTAACACAGATCCTGCAGTGTCCTACTCCAACTCCTGTAGTGCTGCCTTTTCTTCAGTTCAGGGCCGATAAACCAGCCGTTGAGCTACCACAGAGGATCCCGGGTGGGCACTTGCCCCCGCCATTAATGCGGAGATAACCAAAGGCCCTAACAATCCGTTCATTAATAAGTGCAGTGCAAAGATGAAGACATTAATTGCATTGAATGAGCAATTGAACTCTTGGGTGTGAAGATTTAGGAAGCTACTTTTCCCATGACAATTCAGTCGCCGTTGGGTTAGTTAATGCGTTTGTTGTGGGTCATTTTACCCGGCCCCACACCCAAGGAAATGCAGCGAAATGGAGCACTCTGACCCAACTGTAAATGTTTATATTTAGATCGAATTCATTCAGAAATGAAAAGAAAAAATCACGCCCCACCTAATTAGGTTTCGCATGGAGATAGAGTACGATAAAAAAAAATGTTGTTATTGTTGGGAAGTGGTATTAATGGACGGAAAATGATACTACTACTAGAGACTGCTTCAATTTTGCCATTCATTTCATGATCTGCAAGCTCATCTATCTATAGCCATGAACAACCAACAACCTCGAATTTTTGCATGGACAAAATTGATCCGTTCAAAAGTTGCAAGAAGCGTGTTTAGTTCAGCTGCAAATAGAGAGATAAGTACAATTAAGATAGCAGTTTTGATAGCTAGCCGTGCATGGTTAAATGGTTGCACAAGTACTACTCAACACATGGTGAGAACTGACTCGATGAATGATCGAACGAATCGGTCAAGGCGGCAGGTCTTCACGGGCGCTGTTTTCCCCAGCTTAATTGCGTGCGATGCAAAGATCATATCTCGCTGGTTGCTGTTGGTGCCCATTAAAAGCCTTTCTATTCGGTGGTTATGGAAAACAATCTTCACCATCAATTCGTGACAAGATATGGGTGTGATTACGTTGTGGAGTAGGAGTACATCTTTTTTAATACGAAAGATACGTAGCCCAATTTCATTTCTTTCTTCCTGATCATTGTGATCACCTACCGGTTGCTAATGATGAGGTACTCCTAATTTACTGTACTAGCAGTATTGTAGACTTGCAGTCCCGTCAATTGTGTTTATTTTTTCTACTCAAACTTTCCACTTGCATCTGCATAGCCTAGCAGGGATAAATTAATATAAACATAGAACTGGCAATTTATAATTATATTAAAAAGATATAGATGTCCTTTCATTTCATTATGCGGTGCAAACATTAATAATTTGTTTAATTTATAGCCAATTCCTTTCTTTTTAATTACTACCCATCTATCATGCCATCTTGTAGATGAGCTATAATTGGGAAATGAATATAAAAATAAATGCCATTCAAGTTTAGCATTCTCTCTCTCTCTTTGGAGAGCAAGAACAAATAATTGCTATTGCCTGTTTGGTTTTTTTTATTTGCTTCAGTACTAATTGCTATTGCTACAACTTAAACTATCGGAGTACTCCGCATTTGGTATAATTTGGGTACAAGGAAGCACAAAAACACATCCTTTGATATGGAAAATCGGATGAGTTGACACGGTTCGATGGCCTACATCTACAAGAAGCGATAGCCTTTGTTAGTAGAGGCATAGGACAGCAAAGTGGCATCCAATCTCCAAATGATATGGTGGCATATGTAATCTTTGAAACCGTTAGATGACAATATGGCGACGTGGTGTGCAACAGTATTGGCACTGGCTACTCACTGGAATTAAATGATATGGCCTGGCAGTGTTAAATAATATTGTTATAATGCGAATAATGGCGTGTATGTTAAATATGTGTTTTATAAAAAAAACATATATGGAATTAGTCATTTAGCAAACGGTTATATGAAGAATGATGCATCTGTCAAATATTGTTTTTAAGAAAAAAAAACTAAATAATGCACGGTTTGCCGTCGTGAGATGAAACATGGCGCATGTTAAATATAAGGTTTAAATCTTGGCTACATGGCACTATAAAAATGAAGTCATTAGTAGATGATGTGTAAAACCGGCTATATGTTGATGCGGTGGGGTGTGCAGCCAGAACCAGGAGCCTTTGTTAGTAAAGGCATATGACAACAAAATGGTATGGAATCTCCGGATGATACGGTGATGTATGCAATCTCTGGCTTTATTAGCCACTCGATATATATAGCTGTATTGATACTGGCTAGTCGTGAGTACTAAATGTTGTGGCTTGGTAATGCGAAATAATGGCACATATTTACGACATGTCTTTCATAAAAAGATATGCAATTAGTTACTAGAAGGGAAAAAGAAACTGAATGAGCCACATGGTTGTTGTGAGATGAAAAATGGCGCATTTTTTTTATAGAACTATGGGATGGTTGAACGGCATATCAAAGGTTTAATTAATGAAATGTGGCATTCCAATATCCCATGCCATGGATGAATTTAAGAATAAGTGGAAAGCCGTGTTTGAATAAATTCAAACCCATGCTAGTACTCAATTAATAGCCAATTGATGTATATAAATTGCCAACCATTTCCCAACAATGCCAATAAATGGCGCAGTCCTTCACTAGTATATATTCATTGACCCCGCCTCCCTGGCGAGCGGGGCCCAGGTGTCGGCCAGGGCGGCGGCCTAGGGGATATATATAGGCGTGCCAACCCCACCGCTTCTCCTGCAGTCCGCAGAGCGAACGCGCAACGAGGAAGAGAGGTGCCATTGCCAACGACCGCCGAGAAAGGAAACCGGGGAGGCCAGGAGGCCCGCGTGGGGATGGCGGCGGACGTGAGCTCTGTGGCCAGGCTGCTCCGCGGGGAGGCGGGGAAGAAGGGCGGGCCGGAGATCGTGACGATGGATCTTCTGAGCAGCTGCGGCGGCGGCGGCGCCGCGGAGGACGAGGTGGTCGACCTCGAGGTCTCGGTGCCTGCCGGGTTCGAGCGACGGCTTGACCTCCTGGTGAGTTGATTCTATCCTCTTCACTCGTGGTTCGTATGTTCCGCCGCTCTACTGTTCTCAAGGGTTCATGTCGTCGATGCTCGGAGTTTTACCCGAGGATTTGATCAATTTTAGATATCCGGATCGAGTTCCTGATTTCAATCTGGTCGCTTGCAAGGGGAAGAGATAACAAAATTCCCTTCGCCTCTGAACAGCAATTTTTAAATTATTTGTGTTGTTGAGAATTGACATGAGATTTCCTAGGTTAATCATGGTGATAGATGTACTGATCAGTTTTCAGAATTTCTTCTGCAAAGTACTGAACCCGATCTTGTTGATTTTTCTTGCAGTCCGGCAGGACGTTCCTGACCCCTCGTCACCCGAGCCTCCTGGACGGTCACCAAGACCTCAACCTGCCTCCGCCGGGCGCCCCGGCGGCAGCGCCGCCAACGACCTCGGCCGCGGTCTGCACCCTCGACATGGTCCGCTCCGCTCTCGAGCGCGCCGCCGCCGGGAGGACCGCCGCCTCGCCGGCAACGTCGACCGCATCGTCCGCGTCCACCTCATCGTCGTCTTCCTCCGCCGGAAAGCGCATCAGGTCGCCACCGACTACCGCGACCCCCGCGATGCGGGCAGCCGCGTGCCCGTCCTGCCTCACCTACGTGCTCATCGCCGAGGAGGACCCCCGCTGCCCGCGTTGCGCGGCCAGAGTGCCACCGCTGATCCGCGGGAAGTCCGCCTCCTCTGCCGCCGGTGACGGCTGCGGCAAGAAGCCGAGGATCGACCTGAATGCGGCTGCCGATGAGACCGAGTGAATGGAGGAAGAGAAAAGCGGAAACTCAAAAAGAAAATGGAAATCGGGAAATGGAGATCTTTTAGGCAACATCTTGTCTGATCAGAATTTCCTGATTAGACCAGAATATTATAGGGGCTATATTTGTAGAGTATGATCATAGGATCAAAACAGCCGGAGTAGAAGTTGGACTTCTCTCAATTTAGTTTGTTCTTTAATTTTCTTCTTTTTTATTAAAGTCTTCATTATGTACAAAATAACAGTAGTCCGCTTAATTCCATTTTTATTAGTAGAGATTACTACGTTTATTACAAGTAGTAAAATATTTTCATAGTTTGGATGCATAAAACCGCGTGAGTTGTAGAATTGTTTGAATTTGGAGAAGCGAAATCAATATTGTTTGGATCTCTCACTTGTAACCGTAGTATGATGCTACTGCACAATTAAGAAACCTTGCTCCTCCATATCAACTTTATTAACCTTTTTTTTTGCGAACTTCAAAAAATTTGACATCACTTTCCAATATTTATTTTGTAACCAAATTTGTTAAGGTTATGGAACAATGAATGTATCTTCCATGACAAATCCACACATACCATTTTCACGTGTCGAATCCAAACAGTTCGATGTTTATTCTGGTCAAACCTTTTTTACTTTTTTATTCATTGCACGTGTTTAAAACAAAGCTACTAGCACACGACTTGAAGATCCTTTTTTTTTTCAGAAGGAAGCGTTGAAAATTCCCTGGATTATCTGCCCTGAACATGAATAATCCCATCTTCCCACTCGGGCGGTTCGTTGGCATGCATACTGTAAAGTTCAGTCAAACTTGAGGGAATTGCATCTCCAAGAAAATTTGTTGCCATAAAAGATTTGCGCGCACACAAAACTAATTGAGAATCTCAAGTGGGAAATGGCATCTCCCCTTGAGGCCCTGATCAATTTCAGTTTGAAGATCCAATGAGATATCCTCGTATCAATTTCACAAGGGAGCATTAATGCATGGGCGTCTCCCCTTGCTAGCTCGCGCGCGCGGCGGCATACGTGGCAGGAAAGCAGAGGCGCGCAGTTAACATGGCCATTAGCAGGGGCAGCATTGGCGAGTGCAGCTCAAGCAGCCCCGGTCCATCTGGTTCTCCCGCAATCAATGCCCATTAATCCATGCAGACAGAGACGCGCCCCGTTCCATCCATCCATCCACGGCGCGCGCGGCGGGTTCCGCTTAATTAATTACTAATCGACGCGTTAATGGCGATTAGGAAGTGGCTAATCAGTTTCAATGCTCGTGCTCGCCGGTGATCGTGACGGGATTAATTAAATTAACGGCACGCTGGCGCAGTTCATTCATGCATCCCGCGACGGCTGCGTCCACCTAGTGTTTTTCGTATTTAACCCGGGGTTGGACTTGCGACCGTGGGTGCTAATCGGGCGAGGTTGTGTCACGACGACGCCCGCTGGCGGCAGCGGATTGATTGCCCGGAAGGCCTGAATCCTCTGATCGATGGCGCCGCGTCAGCGGCTGGCGACCGATCGGCCGGGTTTGGATAATGATGACCGGTGCTAGCGTAGCTTCGTTTTTTTTAAAAAAAAAATTTGCGGTGGAAAATACTAGCAGAGGGGACGACGAAAGCCTCGAGTTTTAATGCGTTCTTGCGGTGCAGTACAGGGAGGTTGCTGCATTCGATCGGATGGAGCACCCCTATCTCTCATCAAGTCGTTAACGTACGTAGCGTGCGTGTGATACCATGTGCTGATGTGCATGCTTCCATGGCACGTTCAGGCAGCACCTCAGGCTCAGCAGATGGAAAACAAGTCGTTGCCACGTAATTCGTTCCACTCTAGAACAGTACAAGAATACGTAGGCACGCCGTTCCAGTAGCGGCATCTGTATGGATGGGACGAGACATGCACGGCGCGGCACTGTCGAGACGGGACGGGTCCGCCCGCTGCACGTAGCGAAAACGTGTGAGAAGCTTCTTGCCCCCTGTTGAGATCGTCGGGTCAGGTCCGCCGGATTTATGGGCGACGGGATTTTGCAGTCGGATCTCCGGACTGGTCGGGTCGCACCGGAATTTATTGCCCGTCACGCTCGTGCGCGCGCGCAGGTCAGTGCTTGACTGCTGGCCTGCCGACGCGCCATCGCCCAGCCGCTCGATCGTGTGACGCACACGGCCTGCAGGGAGCTGTGAGTTCCCTGATGCATGCCTCGAGTTCCAGTCTGAACAGCGGCAACAGGAGTTGATGCTACGATCATGCATGATGCCGCCGACCCGAGCCCCGGCCGGTGAGCCGAGCGAGCCAGTCTCCGGAGATGGAGAGTTAGTAGGGGTCGTGTCGCAACCGTGGGCGCGTGCGTGCTATGCTGCGCGGCGCGGCGGAAGCCCGAGCCGTCGGCGAACCGCATTGATGGCGGCAACAGAGACCGTCGAGGGACGGACGGCGACGGGAGTTAAGGAGCAGGTGTTCATGCGATGCCATGCAACAGCCGCGTCCGCAGCGGCAGCGGAGGCCCGGCTCGGCTCCTCCTCCGTCGGCGGATGGACAGACGGCCGGACGGACCCGTGCCAGGGACGGAACATGAACTGGGAGGCAGCAGTTAATGGCGCCGGTGACCGTCCACCCGCATTCACGACGACGTCCCTGTCGGGTTTAGGTGCGTCCACGCCGCTCGTGCTGCCTTCGCCTTGCCGTCTCGCTCCCCCGCACGCCTGCCTGGCTGCCTCCGGATTCCATCGCAGGGACGGCGGAGTACGTGGACTAATCATGTGTTGTTTCTTCTTCTCGGATCAGCATTCGGCTGCTGAAATCGTACTGTACTTTCAGAGTTTCAGTTCGGCTCCGGATGCGGAAATCGCTTGGTTTGGCTCGTCAGCGCTGTCGGCGGATGCATCGAGGCATGAGGCGGCAGCATTTTCGCGTGCTGGTGGTCGTTCTGGGAGGGACAGTCGGACGGACAGGCGAGGCGAGAGATGGTTGCCTCTCGTTTTCCGCTGCCGCTGCAGGGAGTTGGGAGATACGAGGAGCTGCCACACAGCGCATGCCGAAATACGGAGGGAGACGCGTGCTGTGTTGGAGTCCGCGAGGGCCCAGCATTCACCTGCACGGGCAAGCGGTAGTGGGCTAGTGGCCTGTCAGACGATCTGTTCAGCTCCGGCTCTCCCTATTGGGCTTGGGCCGGCAAGCTCCGTGAGTTCTACATGGGCTGGGCTGGGCTGGGATGCATCGTGTCGGGGTGACGATCCTCAGATATTTGGGCTCCTTTCACAAACAAACGAACAAACCTGAAATTTGGGCTCCTTCCATCATATTCGCTTCAAATTCTTTTCTATTTGTTTTCCGCGTCTAAATTCGAGTGACGAGCAGTTAGCTCCAATCCGCAACCTCTGCAACTGCTTTTGTCCTACAAACTTACGCAGCTCGTTCCAGTAGTGGCAAATTCTTTGTTACAATCTGCGGACATGAGACGTTGCAAATTCTACAACAACCAAGATTCAAAACTTACCAAATCGGATCAAATTCATCGGCCGAGCATTAATAACACATCAAATTCTCTGAAGTCTGAACTTGGCTGTGCAGCTACGGCTTCCTCTTCCTGGAGACTCCCAAGTCCCCAACCGTCTAGCCCAACCTTTTCTGCTCGGTTTGTTCAGGACTTCCAAGTCAAGTGGTCTCTCTCCTTTCTGCTTCCACCTCCCGGGGCCCGGCGCGGCCGCAGCAGGCCAGCAACAGCCCGGCAGCCATGGTGGAGAGGCGGCAGCGGAGGAAGCCGCTGGTGCTCGCCTCCACGCAGGCGCTCCTCGACTCGCTGCCGGGGGACCGCCCGCCTCCGGCGCCGCAGGAGCCGGTGCGCCTCCGCGCCGGCGTCCTCCGCTTCCCCTCCGGGGGCGGCGCCGAGTTCGGGGAGCTCGCATCCTTCGTCGCCCTCCCCGCGCCTGCGCTCCGGAGGCTCGCGGTCGTCACCGGCACGCCTGTACGTCCCGCCTGTTTCAACTCGGGCCAGGACCCAATTGTTCGTTGCGAATTTGCATAGTTCGTGCTGCAAAATTCGATCCGTTAGGGGCTTCGTTGAGGAAACTACGCTTGCTGCTTTCAGGAGGAAAATCGGGTCTCGTGGAATTTGGTTGCTCATAGAACTAGAGGGATGAATTGGATGCAATTGGTGGTAGACTGCTAGATAGTCAAAATGGGCTCCAATAATTGATAACTACTGAATAATGAACATGACTTCTAGATCACGGATACTACAAAACCTGACCATTCTGAGCGTGCATTTGTATGTCAAATTTAACTGATACAACCGCTGTGCAACCATTTGAACTACTGTATTTCTCTTCTGTTGAATAGGTTTAGAGCATTGCAGCTGCAAAAATTAACTATTGTGGTCATATCCCATATGTTTACATTCTGACCAATGGTTTAGCAAGTTGATCTCTGATATAATATATGGTAGATGGTGGATTGGTTCTGTGTAGGATTATCAACTGTTGATATTAGTGAAATAATATGCAGCTATTGATCTGCAGGTGCTTGTCAAGAATGCTGACAATAATGTCGGGAGGATTGTTAAAGCAATATTACTTGATCACCCATCCCTTGATGTGTCTGGGACAGAACAGACTGATCTTGTGCCCTCTGCCTCTTGTCATGGTCATGCCATGGGCATCTTACCTTTCCGCCCGTTTACTGCTACTGGTTTTGCATCTGTGGATGAAGATATTGCTTATGCCAGCCCACTTTTGGCATTCAACTTGGGATTGCATGTTTCTTGTCTCAAGCTTCTTATCCAAAGAGGAGGGGAGCCTTTCAAGTTTTGTTCTCGATCTGAAGAGCTTCATGCTGCTTCCAGTGCTGGGAGTGATCTTTCCCTTCACCTAGACCTTCTTTCATGCCCTCAAGTTCCTAAATATGCTTCGCATTTACGGGTTTCTGTTGTGAGAATTCCTGAATGTGGTGTGCTTGCATCTTTAAAGATAAATTCATCCATTGGGGGAAGTGACTACCAAGACATGGTGGATCAAGCTTTGAACGAGTACTTTAAGTTTGATAGGTTCCTAGCAAGAGGGGATGTATTTTGCATACGGAACAATTGGAATTGTGGCGTGAGCTCCTGTCTGGCATGCAATAGGCAGGATGATAATCTGCATCCTCGTAATATGATCTACTTTAAGGTAAATTACCTATTTTTCATACTTCAAAAACACTATAATCCATAAATACATCCGATGATATTGAACTCTTACCTTACAGTTAGATGCATTACTCATAATTGTATAAGAGTTTTGATTTGTTACTATTTTAATTTGCTAGGTGACCAGCATGGAACCATCAGATGAACCTATTCTTCGTGTTAATTGCAATGAGACAGCCCTTGTGCTTGGGGGAGCTGCTTCTGCTGCAATTCCCCCTTACTCCTTCTTTGCTGCCTCTGGTGATTCACTTCCTTTGCATGGTGAAATAGTGGAGCATTTAGCCTCTATCATTGCCCCAACATTATGCCCTTCAGATATCTTACCAAAAATCAAGTTCTCCACTTTTATATACGGCCCTTCAGGTTAGTGCACTTCAGTGATAATTTGATTAAATTTATCTCTAAAGATTACTAATCAATTTTCAATTGAACCTGTGTCCCCAAAAAATGGTTGGTTAACAGGATGCGGAAAGCGCACAGTGGTGAGGCATGTTGCTAACCATCTTGGTCTGCACGTGGTTGAGTGTAGCTGTCATGATCTGATGACTTCGTCAGAAAGTGGGGCACCTGCTGCACTTGCAACTGCCTTCAAAGAATCTCAGAAGTACCTACCTTTTTTCTTTTTTTGAAAGAAGTACCTACCTTTTTCTGTCTTTCCCCTTATTGTTCTCTGTTGTTGAAACTTATTCCTGTTTTCAGTTATGAAAATACCATACTCTTTGTTTTTTATTTCTTATGTGGAATACATTATGTTTATTGACTTTCATGTGGTTTATTTATCTCTTTGACATTTATTTTGTTGAATAACTTTCTATGTGAAGGTATTCCCCTTGTATAATACTTCTTCGCCACTTTGATGCGATTGGGAATGCATCCTCCAATGAGGGCCCAGAATCTGAGCAATCTGGGATTGCGTCAAACATTGAATCTGTTATCAAGCAGTACACTGGACAACGTTGGTTTGCTAAGGACTCGATGCCAGGAAGAGATGTAAATGGGAGCTCAGTAAGTCTTGGTTCCTCTTTCTATTAACAAGATATAATGATATAAGGCCGTCTATACATCAGATTCCTTATTATAGGGTTGTCTCTTGCAGTATCCCGTGGAACCTGAACATGTAAGCTCTCTTCAGATTATACTAGTTGCAACTGCGGACAGTTCTGAAGGAATGCAACAATCAATTAGGCGATGTTTCCGCCATGAGATTGACATGAAGACTATGAATGAAGAGCAGAGGAAGAAACTGATATCTGAGACACTTCAAGGCATTGCAACAGTTGCTGATGAGGTGCCTTTTAGTCATTTTTCAGCCCAAAACCTTTTTCCCTCCACTTGCAATGCATCTCCTGCTTATGCATTTTCACTTTTCAGAGTATTGATGACAAGTTTGTAAAAGACTTAGCAGCGCAAACGTCAGGATTCATGCCGAGGGACATACTTGCACTGATTGCAGATGCTGGTGTGTCTTTCGCACATAAAATTGCAGCAGAGAAAGATAGCAAAGGAATTAGTCATCATGAGGAGATCCTTCCAGAAAGCTCTTCTGCCACTCAAAATGAGGAAAAACATTTCTGCAAAGAAGACATTCTGTCTTCCTTGGAACGAGCTAAGAAAAGGAATCGTGCTGCACTGGGCACACCCAAAGTAAACATTTTAATTCTAGCTTTCAGGGCCATCAGTAGATAGCCCATGAATTATATATAGCGATTTTACCTTGATTCCTCTGATCACCTTATTTGGTTTTTAGGTTCCCAATGTCAAATGGGAGGATGTTGGTGGGCTAGAGGAAGTGAAAAAGGTTATTCTAGATACTATTCAGGTAAATTGACTTTGATTCAGGTGTAAATATCAACGACATCAATATTACTCGTTCCTATGTATGAAAATGAGATTTGTCTACAGTAGTTTCGGCACTCCTGGCTTGCCAATTTTAGGGGATATTGACCTTTTTTTACCTGATATTTCAGTTGCCTCTGATGTACAAACACCTTTTTTCTTCTAAATTGCGGAAGCGATCAGGTGTCCTGCTTTATGGACCTCCAGGAACAGGGAAGGTAGGTTTAAAGGGTTTCGTCCTTAAATTGAATTGATTTTTTTTAATTTTACCTACCAATAGACAAGTGCTTTCAAAGGCACTACGGTAGGGGTCGCTAAAATGATTATTACTTGGACTTTTAGACCTTATTGGCGAAAGCAGTAGCTACTGAATGCTCCTTGAACTTTCTTAGCGTGAAAGGTCCAGAACTGATAAACATGTATGTTGGAGAATCAGAGAAGAATGTTCGGGACATTTTCGAGAAGGTATGAAAAATTACACAGCCATATAATTATCGTAAAAATGCATAGATTTTATTTTATTTTTCCAATTTTTAATTGTTAATCCCAGGCTAGATCTGCACGCCCATGTGTCATTTTCTTTGATGAGCTTGATTCCCTAGCTCCAGCACGAGGATCCTCGGCAGATTCTGGTGGTGTTATGGACAGAGTTGTTTCCCAGGTATAATTAACTTCCTTCCTGAGTTGGCGCCACTGTTCCTCATAAATTTTCTGTTGAAAATGCTGTTTTGTCTCACTTCCCATTTTTTCGTGTTTACCAGTTACTTGTGGAGATAGATGGGTTGAGCGATAACAGCCAGGTTGTTTCCTCCACCATGCTATGCTTGCTTTTACCTTCCATGAAGGACGCTTGACATGAAGGGATGTTTTCCTAAATTGTTTGTAGGACCTTTTCATTATTGGGGCTACCAATAGGCCTGACCTTCTTGATTCTGCTCTTCTTCGCCCTGGACGGTTTGATAAGCTTCTCTATGTTGGTGTAAATACTGATGCATCATACAGGGAAAGGTTGTTAGTTGTTACCAGTAGTTTTCAATTTGTCTATTTCAGTTTCGTGGAAATTGTGATCTCAGTTTAATTGGTATATGCAGGATCCTTAAAGCACAGACGCGCAAATATAAGCTCCACAATAATGTTTCTCTCTTGTCAGTTGCTCAGCGTTGTCCTCCAAACTTTACCGGTGCCGATATTTATGCTCTGTGTGCAGATGCATGGTTTCATGCAGCAAAAAGATCCGTTAGTGTTTCTGCTCCCTTGCTTTGTCGCATTGGATTTTTCTTATCTTTGCTCTGTTGAACTTACATGTGGTATTTTCAGGTTAAAACATTTGAAATTGATCCTTCAAGAAATAATGATGCCAGCGCTGAAGAGGTCATTGTTGAGATTGATGATTTTATGACGGTAAAACTCTGAACCATTTTGAGTAAGCATGGTAATATTTGTGGTTGCATGTTTGGAAATAAAAAAAACGTTGTTGTTACTACACAGGTGTTAGGAGATATATCACCATCACTATCACTGGAGGAGCTTCAGAATTACGAGCAGTTGAGGCAGAAGATTGAAGGGCCTTCTAGATGATGACGTTAGCAGTAATATTTTATTTCTCATTGATGATTTTATCCCACCAGAGACACTCAAGGTTCGGAGTCTTAAACTGCTAAAATTTCCAAAACTTCCGTCTCTTAATTATAATATTTTCATTTTTCAATTGCAGTGCTTGTTTTGACAGATGGTGCCATGACCATGACGATAAGTGCCCACCGCTGATGAATGTGGACATTTTTTTCTAGTTCCACCACCATGTGCCGGATTTATCCAGTTACATCTGTATCGGCTAATTTGTATATTGCATTACATCAGCTTCATTTTTTAAAGAGAGGTTGCCTTCTTATGTATCTAGGTTTTAATGAGATGCTTGAGTAGATTTTACCAAATGATATGAATCAATTTTGCACAATTGCATTTGAAACTGCGCTCTGTACTTAAGAGAAGACAGTGCACAGTTTCATTTGTCCGAATATTATCGATCTCCAAAACAAGTGGTTACCTTACAAGTTACAAAGGCTGGTCTACGCTGAATCAGCCAAAAAAAATTTTTGAAACATTTTGCCTGGGAAGCGCCCTGCCGGTGGCTGCCATTTCTTGCAGTGATGTTAATGACTTGTTCTTGCTTTGCTTGTGATTTGAATGCCGAGCACTGAAATAACCTTCTTTCTCATGATCACGACACAAGTACACGGCTTGGCAAAGAGGGTGTCGTGTAACTCGGGGTCTTTTTTGTGTGTGAAGTTTGAAGGAAACCATCTGAATGTTCAAGCTGCTGGCAGCTGTTTTAGATAATCATCACAGCATGACTGGTACTGTCTCCCCCAACTGAAAACGACCCGTTCAGATCAGGCTCTCGAATCTCGCTGGAAAAAAGGAAAACAAAAGGTGAATAACTATCGATGCGTTTGTCCCCTATGCAATCTGGCTGTGTCTAGACATTGTGATGGGACGTTTCAGGTATTGAACCACCACTCATCCTGCCGGCACATCAAACTCGAGTCAGCTCGTCAAGTCAATTCTTTTTTAAAAAAGAAAGAAAGAAAAAAACGTTGTCCAGTGACCTCATCCTCAGTGACTTGCGAGCATCTTGGGTTGACAATTATGCAAGCCAAGCTCCACTACCTCATGCAAGCGTGTGAACAGCCAGAACGCCCGGGCTGTCTCGTCAACGCCCGGGGCCGGCGCGACCGAGACCGGGCACGTCCAATCATCGCGCGCGTCTCGTAAACGCCGGCGCCAATCATTCGTCGGAGCGGCCAGGAACGGTGCCAATGATTATTGATTAATTACTGACGCCAAGTATGAATTTTAGTGGTTGCCTCGCCACGGCGACCGGGGGAGTAGCCGTCGTGTCGTCGCCGCACGGCGACCTCCCTCCCCCCCTTCCCCCGGCCGCCGGCTCACACATGCTGACATGCGTCATGAATCCATTCATGCGCTAATCGAACCACGTGCTAGCCCCTGATGCTCCGATGGAGACCGTCAGCCAGCGATTACAATACGCTCCTGTTGATCCTGGGATCCTCGGATGTGCTCGTTTAGTTGTGGCGACGTTGAAGCTTGAAGCAGCCTTGTGTATTGCGCAGCTCCATGCCGTCAGCGATGGCGATGCATGCATTGCCTAGCGCGTACCGCTACTACTTTCTCTTTCGTTTTCTTTGGAAACGAGTACTGCTACTACTAGGATCAGATAAGCATAGGGCGTGCGTGCGTGAGGGTGTCGATCAGTCCCGACCCTGCGAAAGGTCCGCGCTTCTCACACGGCCGGCGCTTACGTCGTCAAGACGTCAACCAACGGCCCCGCCGAGCGAGAGCATGCGGACGCCGGCGTCGCGGCGCGCGGCGGCCAAATCATCACGCGTCAGCCTCCGAGCCCGGCCTCCGCGCGCTGGAAACCAGCCGGCGTGCGGCGGCGGCGGCGGCGGCCGCGGTCCAGTCTGTTGTTGCGTGCGGAGAAACCATCCTGGGAAATGGGGGAACTGGCGAATCTCGTCGGCCGGCGCAGAGGCAGAGACGGCAACGAGGCCGAATTTATGAACGATGCAGTCCGCACGGAACCAGAAGCGTTTCAAACGATCCATCCGAACTCACGCACGGGAGGATGGGAGTCAGGGAGTGGATTGATCGGCAGCTTTCGGTTGACGACGACAGGCAAACTGTTCCCAGTTTGAACACACTTGCTGCAAGCTCATCCTAGAAGAACGGAAAAGGTCTACCGCTAAAGCATCGTTGAGAAAACTGTTACCAATATGAACACTTGCTTGGAAGTTGGAAGTTCATCATCATCGTCTAAAATAGTAAGTAAAATGAGAAGCACTCACTCATGCTTGTTTGCATCCTGGCCTAGGCCTACTCTCCTTGTCTCTATGTAAGTGAGGTTGTTTTGATCACTGTACAGGCCAGTCGACGGCACGAGCCACATATATACACCACGTACACATGCCGCGCGCGTGCGCACGACTCAGCCTCTACCGCCGCCTGGTGGTGCACCGGTGGCTGTCGGCGGCGACGGCGCGCCGGAACTCGTCGGCGGCGCAGGGGATCCGCAGCACGCCCTTCTGGGCGTACCCGAACTCCCGCTCCGCCATCTCCAGCAGCGCCCGCACGCACGGCTGCGCCAGCGCCCGCACCTCCACCACCACCCGCTCCTCCGGCTCCTCCTCCCCGCCCACCACCACCGCCACGCACCCCCGCGGCACGCACCCTCCCCCGCCGCCGCCCTCCTGCTGGATCAGCCGCTCCCGCATCTCCTCGCTGCGGTCTCTGCCGGAGCCGCCGCAGCTCTTCCGCTTCCAGTTCATGCCTGCCCTGCCGGCCGGCCGCCGGAGAGGGACGAGCACGGTCGACCGGACTGTGTCGCCGGTGGATGGCGAGCTGTCCGCCGGTCGGCGAGAGGAATAATGTCGATCGCCTGGCGAGCGCTCGCAGCAGGATGTGTGCCACCGATTCGAGGGTATATATAGGGGGTGAAGGGTCAACGTGTGTGGCGATAGGAATGTCAGGCGATCGGGACATCACGCACGCTCGTGTCGTCCAACTCGAACTCTTGACCCGTGTTTCGTTTCGTTGACAGGGGAAGGAAACAGGCCTCTGACCGGCCGGTCGGGTCCGCATGCACCCGGTTTCTTGGCAACTAGGAGGGATAGTAGTTTAGTAGTATTATATATATATATCCTCGAAAAGGAGAAGGGAAAAAAAAGGTAAACCAACCGGGAGGTTCGGCTGAGCCGGGTCGAACGGAGACAGACCGGATGGGTCAGCCCGGCCGGCAGAAAAGGTTGACGTGGGTCAGGGCAGGCAGCCGCCCAGATGCAGCCGTGAACGTGAGCCGAATGCAAAACTTCAAACACCTAGTAGTTTTATATTGCGAGAGAAACCGGCGATTCTGACCCGGTCCAGGTTCATCGCGGCCTATCAGCAGAGAGAGAGAGAGAGAGGGAGGGAGGGAGGGAGAGCAATTTGTTGCCAAAGAATCAAGGGAATCGAATCGATCTTGAACTAAAGTAAAGCCCACATTTTGCGAAGGAGCACGTGAATCGACCAGCAACTTTTTCACGGCGACGGGAAATTCTGCAGGTTCCATTCTCCTTCTGCATTCTCGGCCGCGAGCAGGCCGTATCTCTCTTTCCTTGCTTCTCTTTCTGTACGCCGGCGATCGCATTCGCTCTGATCAAATCCCTTGTCGATTCAAACTTTTACGGCGACGCCCGGATCCGGAGCGTCAGGTATTTCCAGATCGCAACGACGAGACCAGATGGCGCGTGCCGGAAACAAGCAACTCATCGATCTCCCTCGACGACGCCACCCGAATCTTGAGTTCCCGCTTCTGAGTGGTGACCGGCCGGCCGGCTGCATTCTGAGAGTGTCTGCCCGACCTCGAGTGTGAATCCTTTCCAAATCCCAACGATCAGCCGCCGCGGATTCTATGCCGATCAGCAGGTGATTTCAGCATGTCCCCCGCCGGATTCAGCGATTGAATCCTAAATCTCCTTTCCGTTCAAATAGCAAGTCTGGAAATTTTCATCACCTAGAGGCTAGCTAGAGTAGAAAAAGGAAAAAAAATGTCAAGCAAAGATCTTCCGTCTGACGAGAGAAACGTCTTTCTGAATCTGTCTACTCGATTCAGCGTCCAGGTTCGCTCGTCTTTCTGAACTCTGGCAACCGGATTCCCTCCGCATTCCCCTTCCCGCCGATTCAAACTTTCACGCCGACGCTCGAGCGTCGAGCCTTTCCAAATCCCAACGACGAGAACGAGACCAAATAAAGCAAGCAAGTCATCGAACTTTCACCACAATGCCTAGATCTTCCTGTGCAGCCGTGCGTTCTGAAAATCGTCCGCACGACTCGACCTGCAGTGCAGTTTCCCTTCTATTTCTGAATGTTGGCTGGCCGCCGCCGGCGGCCGGATTCGCTCCGCGTTCTCCTTTCAGATTCAAGGTTCCATTCACGGCGACGCCCAGATCTCGAATTCTCGAATGTGAACTGTGAAGCCTTTCCAAATCCCGACGATTAGGCGCCGCGGGTTCTTTGCCGATGGACAGTTTTCTCTTCTGTTTCCGCACGTCGCCTGCCGGATTTAGTAACTGAATCCAAAGTCTCCTTTTGATTCAACGAGCAGCTCTTGAAATTTTCACCTCGAGATAAAAAGGAAGGCGTGAAGCAAGATCTTCTCGTCCGACGAAAGCATTGAAATCTACCCGGACCGCGACACCCGACTGAAACCAGGGAAATTCCATCATCTTCTTCTCGTCGAGTAAGTTAACGTGTTTTCTACCTTCATCGGCAAAATAAAACAAAAAAAGAAAGAAGAGGAGCAAATGTCTTTTTCTTCGAGAAGGGAAACAGCCAGAGCGCGCTGGATCACGGAGAGGAGGGGAATCTGGAGGAACTCTGACACGGACAGCCAGTCTCGATCAGCAGCTGGCCAGGCGAGACCACTGCTGCTACGCGCAGCAGCCAAGCCAGCTGAGGCCGCGCCGGCGGGCTCTGGAGTGAGCGTCCAAGCGTGGACTACCTCCCTTTCAACCCCTTTGAAATCCGTGGCAGCGCAGGCCGGGATAATTGACTTGAGGACCGCGTCGTGACCTGAGGGTTGACCTTGAGCCCGTAGTGTCAGCAACGGCGGCATCCATTCATGCATGCGAGAAGGCTCTCGAGCAGGACGACGATGGCTTGAAGACGATGGCCCTGACGACAAGCGCAAGTGGAGAGTGTGTGCTGTTGCGTGATGTAGAGAGGCGCTGGGTTTCTCTAATTCTCTTCCCCGTGTGGTGGAAATTTGTGCTCATCAGACATTCCACATTTTCAGATGCGACGTTTTTCTTGTTCAGGCTTCGGCTAGTGACTGCAGGAGTAGGAAGAAAGGACAATCTCATTTCAACAGGGCTTGGCAGCTGCTTATCTGGCCCAACCACCGTCGACGATGGGCCGTAGGTGGGATGCTGTATGTGCCCATGAGAGAATTCTCTGGGTTGGGCTGAGCCCATCCATGCTAACCCGGGGATCTCTCTCCCTCTCTTTATTTATTATCCAGCAGTTCTTCTTCCTTCGGACCGAGTTCGGCTCTGCGTCTGCGGCCTCTCTCTCTCTCTCTCTCTCTCTCTCTCTCTCTCTCTCTCTCTCTCTCTCTCTCTCTCTCTCTCTTGCTGTCGAGTTCGGTAGCATTCACGCCCATGCCTTGCAGCAGGTAGCCCGCAGCTGCCGCACTCGGTCGTCCAGAGAGAGACTCCAAACAGAACCCACAGCATTTTCTGTTCGGACCGGCACACCGCACCAACCAAACCAAACATTTTCTATTTATTTATCTATTTATTATCCCCCATCATGGAGGCTTGACCAAGCTCTCCAGGGTAGCAAGTACAAGCACTCCCTCCCTCCACCCCCACGAGCAGCAGCATGTGACGTGATCCCAAACTAACCCAATCTGACCCACCCCGGCCGCCGCCTTCCATCGCCCGGCCGGTACGGACTACGGAGGGAGAGGGCCGTACGGCACCCGGCCCTTTTTCCCCGGCCGAGCGCCGGGCAAGGCGGGTCGCCCGCACGCCCGCATCCCTCCTCCCTCCCGCGCCTCCCTCGTTGCCGGGCCACACGGCCTTGGCGTTCCCCCGTACCGTACCGTACGGACGGCGCGCGGAATCGGGTGGGCTTTAGCTCAGCTTTGTCTCGCACATGGCGTCGCCGTCTCAGAGCATGCGGCAGGTAACGCATGCTCCCCACGAGCCGTGTGGTTCGCGTGGCCGTGCGTACGGCCGGGCGCCTTTCGTGTACGGAACCGCTTTCGTTTGCTGCTCCTGCTCCCTCGTGAGCTGTCAATGGTTTGATCGGGTTTGGTTCGTCAGAGGAGCAGGATGATAGCGCACGATAAGGCTCACGGTTAGCGGTGGCGTGTGGTCCCGGGCTGGCGGAAACTTGTGCATGCAGGAGGCATTAGCGTTGGCATCCACGAACCGAGGGTGTCATGTCACTCTGTCTGCCCGTTTGTTTTATTTGTGCCTGCTGGTGATCTGACTGCGTGGCCTAGGCTGGCCTGGCCTCTGTGGTGGGTACAACCACACTGTGTGTTCAAAGCGTTAGGCGTGTGGGCTCCGAAAGTACGAGAATGCCCCCAACGAGCGACGCCGATGCGTCATCCACCGATCCTCTCCTCCGCGTTTCCAACAGTGCACGCAAAAGGTCTCCGCCGCCCCTCCCCTCAACTGCATTGGGCTGGATTGGTACAGGATCCACTGCCGAGTTACTTGTAAAGAACATGTATGCATACTCCGAAGTACACTACGTAGATTTGTAGACAAGAGCATGCAGGCCGGGGATACATACGCATACATTGTAATGGTGATATTTTAAAAACCTACCAAGACTATGTGTAATTATGTGTATCCGCCGTGACTCGTCGTATCATATAAACCATTTAAATACAACGGGCAACTGAAATCTAGATTCTAGAAACAGAGCTTGTGCATACAAGAACGTTAGTACAAGATAGAAAAAAAATTGAAAACTAGAAATATATTTTGACAATAAATAGTATTTTTATCGAGCAACACACCGCTGCTATTGCTAGGACGAAATAACAGCCGTTGGATCGATCTTATAAGTGCTTTAGTGGCATGATAAGCACTATAGCTACCATGAAGTGGGACGCCCTATAGCGATGTCTAATAGTGTAACGCCTTTACCAATAAATACCAATGCATGTGATGAACAAGGACCGTTCTAATTAAACATCTATAAATTCGGAGCCTTTCTCCCACCCACACCCTCTAAAAAAATCGCCGTGGAAAAAAATCTACACTGAATCTCTACGACAAGGACTCAAAAAAAAAACTCACGAACCTCAACCAAAAAGAACCCCACCGGAGAAAAAATTGAGAGCACCAACAAAAAGTAGCAGTTCTCCCTCCGCGAACAGGGACACGCTTGACGCTACGTGCGACGAGACGTCGCCCATGTCGGCAACGCTTTCCATGCCCGCCCCCATGTCTGTACTTGCCGCGACCTCCACATTCACTTCACCCACTGGCAGCCTGGCCGTCCGGCACTGCCGCTTGACGAGGGGGGAGAGAGAGAAAAAGAGCGGGTGGGCCCGGCGGAAAGGACGGAAAGCAACGGGTAACGCACGGTCGGGCGGGCCCACTTGCCGTACCCACCGCCCCCTTCCGTGGTTACGGAACCGTACATGGGCCGCGTACGGAAGCACCCCCACCAACAGCGACGGCTCCGACGCGGGGACCGGGGCTCACGTGCCGTCGCCCTCGCGCGACGCAGACGCCACCATTCCGGCGACGGCAACGCCCTAACCGTCTCGCGGTGTCGCTCCCTCCCTGCTGTGCCTCGGCGGCGAGCGCGCATGTGGGGTGCGGCGCGGGACGGCAGGACACGTGTGCTCGTGGCTCTTCGGGTGTGTGACTGGCGAGTCGACCACATGTTCGAGTCCCCGTCTCGGGCGAGCCGCGACCCACGTCGGCCGTGCCGTCGAACCAGCCACGCGACCCGGTCACGTCGGGATGCCGACGCCGCCGGAGGCTCGGAGCGCACGCTCTCGCGGCGTCGTGTCGGCCGGCGGGCGCCGCGCCGCACGACCTGCCGTGCTCAGGCCGGCGCACACGATCCCACCACTCACTCACCACCCCCATCTCTCTCTCTCTCCTCGCGCCTCGGGTACTCGCCGTGGTCCTACTCGTACACTACCCCTGCCGTCCCACCTCCACGTGGGGCCACGCACATGCCTGCCCCACCTGTCGGTGCCACCGGCCCCGGCATCCGTCTATATAGCGGACGCCTGAACGCACGCCCCCGCCGTCCTTGCCTCCCCTTCGCAGCGCCCAGCTCGGCTGCTCCTGCTCCGGCATTGCAACCTGACTCCCCCGCCTCGATCTCCACCGTCGCCGCGCGCGCGCGCCCGTGAGGCCGTGGGCGAGCCGCGGGGCCTGGCCCATGACGATGAAGGGGCTGCTCCGGTGCGTGTCGACGGGGGCGTGCAGGGTGGCGCCGGGTGCCGTGGCGGAGCCGTCGCCGGCGTGGCACGGGGCCGGGGGGAAGGTGCCGGCGGGGCACGTGCCGGTGGAGGTCGGCGCCGAGGGGGAGGAGACGGAGCGGTTCGTCGTCCCCGCCGAGCTGCTGGGGCGCCCGCCCATCGCCGAGCTGCTCCGCCGCGCCGCGCAGGAGTACGGCTACGCGCGCCGGGGCCCCCTGCGCATCCCCTGCCCCGCGGCCGCGTTCCGCCGCCTCCTCCGCGCGCTCGCCGGGGCCCGCGCCGGCGACGGTGGGCTCGCGGTCGCCTACCTCACCGTGGTCGTCTGAGATCCTCCTCCTCCTCCTAGCGTAGCGGGGTAGCGGTTCGATTTCCCTGAGGCGTGTGCTGTGCAGGCGTGTGCTGTCAGTGTTCTTGCTCCTCTAGAGGTTCCATTTGCTTCTTCTCTTCTCTCCTTTTTTGTGTAATAATATGTATGTAAATATGTAAATCCGTATCGAAGATATGTTCATTCGATATACTTGTAGCATAAATCTTCGCCCTTCACCTGCAAAAAAAAAAACTTCGCCCTTCTCCGTTCATCTTTGAGTGGACTGATCTGTTCATCTACAGGCTTGTGTTGTGAGATGAGGAATCCACTCGATCTGCTACTCTGAAAGTCTTTGATTCGATCTCTTTTTTTCTGTCAGTTTCTAGTTTTGGCTCGAATATTTCAGATCGACGACCAAAAAGTCCAACTTCCCAGCAGCAAGCAATGCAAATCTGTCCCATATCTGTGGGCAAACATACATCTTCAGGCTCCAGCCACTCCATATATATACACATATATATAATGCAAAAGTGATCGTTCTATACGGTTTAACCACATTGTGATTCTTATTTCTCTCCCCTATGATATTTGACTCCTTTGGGAAG
Source organism: Panicum hallii (assembly GCF_002211085.1). Lineage (NCBI taxonomy): Eukaryota > Viridiplantae > Streptophyta > Magnoliopsida > Poales > Poaceae > Panicum > Panicum hallii. The sequence continues at coordinate 44,288,727 of NC_038048.1, read as the reverse complement.
ATATTTTCAGCTCCTGCTTTCAATTTGGCGCACTTGCTGCCATGTTGCTCCCAACCACTCCTCCAGGACGAAATAAAGAGCACCCACAGAATTCCAGCTATATTTTCTGTCTTAAAGACCTCTCCCTCGTTCTCCTTGCACACGAAAATTCGATGCTTTCGCAAAAAAAAAACCAAACAAATAAGAAAACACTGATGCTCCTTCGCCAAATTCAGAGAACAGAATTCCAAGTGGCCCGTTCGTTTCTGCGCATACAAAATTCCCAAAAGCGAGGGGGAGAGAATAACGGGGCTAAAGCAGCAAGGGCAGGCGTGTGGAGGGCTGGAGGCGGTGAGACACTGAGACTGGAATGGAATCGGGAGCAGAAAAATGGAGGACGCTCAGCCCTCCTCGTCGCTGCCGGTGATCAGTAATCAAACAGCAACTGATCGTACGTTTTAGTTTGTGGCAATCATATGCAGGCCTGCTTGTTGAGATGGAATCGAGCGCGGATATATATGAACTTATGAACAGCCATCCAAAGTGAAAGTGGAAGTGGAAAGGGGTAGCTGCGAATTCGGATGGAGCACGATTCAAGACGGCGCTTTAGGATCGGCTTTCTTTTCGTTTTTGCCTGACAAAACTGCTGCTTTTGGGAGATGGGAAATAGAAGACACCTGTTCGTTTCTGGCAAGTGACAGGTTTCGCAATTCCCCCGGAAAAGCGTGGCTCCGAGAGCAGTTTTGCATCTTGATTGGTTATATCATTATATGTGCTGCTCCAGCTTTGCTGAAAAGCTAGTGTTTGGGCAAAACTCATAGTAGACGAGTAGACCGTATCGTATCCGTGCAGGTTCATCCGTCTGGAGGAGCTGCCCACCAGGGACAGGGAGGCAGCTAGCGTACTACTCGGTAACACTGTTGTCACTGCATGACTGATAGGATGATAGCCTGCCTTGCAAGCTGCTTGTTGCAACTTGCAAATGTGTGAAAGGAGGACAAAGCTGAATACTGCTGGGTGTGCTTGGTTCAGCAAACCAGGCAAACGCATAAGGCCGCTGCAGCATGCAGCCTTCCTGGGTTGGCTGTTACCAGCCTCCCTGGTGGGAAACTGCTCCACGCAGTCGTTCATAGTAAAGGGAACGTGTCAAACGACGCTTGCGCTCACCGGAGCCGGAGCGCGCCATCGTCGTTCACGGCTTCACGCCGGTCGCCGGATCGCCGAGGTCGAACGCGCGCGCGAGTCTGCTTGCTTGAGCTCTGCTGGGGGCCGGATTGCGCGAGGCTGCTTCCCCAGGCCAAAACCGTTTGGTTGGCCCAGCTCAGCCCATCTCATTCCATCCAGCCCACCTAATATTGCATTGCTGTCCATTCCGCACCCCTCCTCTCTCGCCCTCGCCCCGACGCCGCCTCCCAGCGCCGGCCCTCGCCGCCGTCTTCTCCACCGGCCCTCCGCACCGAGTCCCTTGCAGCCCCCAGCCATGGCGGCCGCATCGGCCACCCGCCGCGGCCTCACCGCGCTCCTCCTCTCCTCCTCCCGCGCGCTCCCCCGCCGCCTCGCCCCCCTCGCCGCCGCAGCTGCGTCAGCCCACCTCGCCCCGTGGGCGCTGCTCGCATCGCGCGGGGCCAAGACCGCGTCGTCCGGTGGGTCCGGGTACTCGCCGCTCAACGACCCCTCGCCGAACTGGAGCAACCGCCCGCCCAAGGAGACGATCCTCCTCGACGGCTGCGACTACGAGCACTGGCTCATCGTCATGGAGTTCCCCACCGACCCCAAGCCGACCGAGGAGGAGATGGTCGAGGCCTACGTCAAGACCCTCACAGCCGTCGTCGGAAGGTATGTGTGTACTGTGTGCGGGCGCTCGATGCATTTTGTGTGAATCACGTTGGACTAACTGAGCCCGTAAATATGCATTGTGTTGAATTGTGCAATCGCGTTGAATTAACTGAATCCGTAAATATTCTTGTCGTTCATTGTCTGATTGACATTAGGCTGGGAAAAGCCCTGCTAGTTGAATGTTCTACTGGTTAGTTACATTGTTAGGGAGCATGCACTTCATCCATTTTGGCATATGGAGATGTCTTGTCTAGTTTGTTGTAAATTTCTCTGTCCTTAACCGTCGTGACACTTTTCATGCCTGGAATCTTACAGCAGTGCCTTACACCTTGCTGTTAAAAGCATTGACCTCGTTGTTGGGCTTGGGCGTACGGCCTAATCAGCTTGACGCCCCTTTGCCTACATGTCAAATACAGCCTAGGCATGCTGCCTCATGCACTTCTGACTGCACTAGATAGCGTACCAGGTGATTAGACTATAGATCATTGTCAATGCAGCCTCCGTCTCCACTTGGTTGCAAGTTTTCCAACACTGTGAGGGTCATAAGTGTATAACCAGAAGCCTTCTTCTCTGTTGGCTTTCCTTCATGGACGTTTAGTATCGAGATTTTCGGTTTCATGCTCTAATGCTGAACCTGTGCTCGCAGCTCTTTGCTACTACAATGTCAGAGGTTGACCTTTCTTGTTGGTTGTTGGTTGATCTTTTAATTGATTGTGCTGAGTGCTGATGCTAGTCTCCTATCTGGCAATGCTACAGACATTCAGACTGCAACCGTCAGATCAGTTTTCTGGCAAACATGCAAATGTGAGATTGGTGTTGATAGATCTTGTGTACAGGTCGTGCGACTGATACCTGGATATTGGTTTTATCTGGCATTGATATCCGGACTATTTAATATGTTAAGATGCACTGAATCTTGACTATAACAATTTATTCACTAGTTTGTGGAGCTTTGGTTTTTTTGGGTGTCATCCTGGATTGTGGGAGCCCAGCTTTGGTTCTTTTCAGGCTGTTTAACATGCATTCATGTTGATGTGTTTCTTCTTCAATAAATTACGACTTGTTGTCATCTGCCTGCTAAGAGGTTATTTTTAATGGCTATAAGAGTATATTCTGGCTCCTTCTTTCTTTGTGATTTATGTATACTCTTGTCAACACACTGCCATGGACTGATAATAAGTCATGATTATTGAACACACTTGTACCCTAAAGGTGTATATGTATACTCCCTTACATGTCGTCCCAGAGCTGAAATGTTGATTGCAATCCTGTTTTGCAGTGAGGAGGAAGCGAAGAAAAAAATCTACTCAGTGTGCACTACAACATATACAGGATTTGGTGCATTAATTTCAGAGGAGTTATCGTACAAAGTTAAAGGTGAAATTTCAATTGCTCTGATTTATTTTTGAAAAGCTCAAACGCTCTATTTTGAAGTAAGATTATTTTGCATAATGAAGTTTGAACCAATTTTTTTTTTCTGATTTTGCTACTGTTTGAAGGATTGCCGGGAGTTCTGTGGGTGTTACCTGATTCATATCTGGATGTTCCTAACAAGGATTACGGAGGTTGGTAATTATTGTTTCTTACTTCAGTGAAATTTCATTGGTTGTTCTGGGTCCAGCCTGATCGCGCTGCTCTACGCTTTTACTGTCTTGCGCAACATTCATCCTACAAGTGAGGTGTCATCTTGTCCTAAACTGTGTGGGTCACTATTGGCCTGTGCTAAGATTAAGTTACCACTTTGCAGGTGATCTATTCATAGATGGCAAGGTCATACACAGACCTCAGTTCCGATTTACCGAGAGGCAGCAGGTACGGAGTAGACCTCGTCCTCGCTACGACAGGCGACGGGAGACTGCGCAAGTTGAGCGAAGAGAAACAATGCAAAGAGGCCCTTCGACGCAGCAGCAGAGGCCACCATTTCCACAGGAGGCCGTTCAGAATCCGCAGCAAGGCTATGAAACCATGCCACCAGTAGTAGGAAAGTAAACTTCGTCTAAACTTTAGGCTTGAATTTGTCTTTGTTAATACAGTGTATTTCTGCCAGACCTTTTTCGAGCTAAATCTCACGTGTAACTTAATGTCACTTTGCTGGACACCAAGTAATTTTTTTTTTACCCTTGTAGCCCAATTTTTGGTTCCTGAGAGTTTTAATTTGACAGTGTCCGGAGAAGAACCTCCTCTGTATCACTCGTCACACGCAAATATGTCGTTTGTGCTTGCCGTTGCTGGCCTCATGCATACCACAATCTCCTAGCTTGCTACAACTGTTCAGACCTTTTGCTTTCTTGGGTTTACCGTGTGAAGTTGGCGTGATGGACGACCTCAGCCCAACACCGACGAGAGGAGACGCGCCTGCTGGCATCAGCTTCCCTGAACGGCAGCTAGAGCTTGCTTAGGAACCGTCAGCCTGAACATTTCGACGAACAGTGATGCCGCATTGGAAATTCAACAGAATAGCTGGTAAGATTGGGAAGATTAAACCCTCGCGGATCGTATATAAGCCCAACGTCAGGAGTTGGGGAAAAGTGTGGTGTTTCCAACTAGTGCATGCGTATGATCATAGTCTTGGTACTGAACTGCAACTGCGAAGCATGGCCTCCATCAAGCTGTCTCTAGCAGCCGTTGTTGCCCTCTTGTTCGGTCGGATTTCACATGCCTTATCTTTTATCTTTTCAAAAAAAATCCATCGTAACAACATGAACTCTGAATTTTTCTGTTCTTGCGGGTTCTGAATCAGGGCTTGTGGTAGCCGGGGCGGTCGGCAAGCACGAGTGCGGGTTCCACTGCGTGGACGGGTCCCGGGCAGCGGTTCCACGGTTGCAACTGCGCGTGCGGGCCGTCGGATGGCCGGGTCTGCGTCGTCCACAACCCCGACGGCTCCGCCGTCGAGGACTGCCCAAAATGAACGACGATCCCATCCATGTAGTCTGCTGGTCCAGTTTCGTGTGTTGGATGCGCGGCTTGTTCGGGTGATGAATGACCTCTTCTACTGTGTTCTACCAAAATATTGGAGCTACTACTTGCTAGTTATATTAATTGTAATGAACGCCTACGTTCATCAGTTTGTAAAGGATCGGCAGATATAAAAAAGATGCATTTCAACTCCCAAGGAAACACGGGCCGGGACACGTATACTATGGTTAGAAGCATCTGCAGTAGCTCTGTACAAAGTTTAGTAAACAAGTCCTAGCAGGCCCAAACGGCCCGTGTTTTCTTGATTTATTCACAACTAAACTATGATGGGCTTAGTGCAACCGATGCCCGTCAAGCGATTTGTTTGGCCCAACGAGCCCAACTCACGCACTACTTATTACTGGAGTATATACGCGATGTAAACCGGTAGAAAACAAAATAATAAGAAAAGAAATCCAAGGGGAGGGGAAGGAGAGGACACAAATATTAGGAGTCACACGTGTGACTGGCAGTCAAACCATCACACAGTTTATTTAAAAAAATCATCACACAGGCGGAACATTTTATTTTATATCGCTGGAATAATTTTCCAGCAAAAAAATCGTTCTGCGTTAAAAAGATATTCCGAAAAAGATTATTCAAGTGAGATCTTGATTTGAAGATTTCATCGTAAGGAACACAATAGTGCAGTCGGATATTAATTTGGATATACATTTTTGAAAAATATAATCGTATGATATTTTAACTGCTAGTCACACGTGTAACTCCTAGTAGCCCCTGGAGAGAAGACGAAGGAGATAAACGGAGATGGAACGTCTCATGGGTCCTGCCCACAATGGCCCGGTTTATATAGGAAGGAGAGAGCACAGGAGCCTCCTATATGGCTTGCTGAAGATGGATAAGCCATCCATCTTCCAGCCTATTAGGCCCACGAGCCTCCCACCCCCTGCTGCCTCCTTCGCTGTCCCGGCAGACAGCGCCGCTCTCCGTCCACCCGCCGCTGGCGCATCCCCACCCTCCCCTATCTGGCCCGATATCAAGCCCCTCCCCCCCCCCCCACACCACGGCGACCTAGCCCAACCGCTGGCAATCACCACCCCTGCAGGCGGCCCTCCTTGTTGCCTACCCACCTACCATCGCCTATCGCCAATCGATTTCTACCCCTATCTTCTCTTCTAACGCCGGCGAGTATTGGAGCCTCGGTGCCCAAGCAATCTCGGCAACCCTAACCCCGCCGCCAGCCTCAACCACCATCCCGACCGCTGGCGACCTCGTCGGCAGTCGCTCCCCCATCTACTGCCCGTCTATGTGCATCTCCGACCTGGAACTCTAACCTGATGACCATGGCTGGCGGCGCGGGCGGTAACGGTGCACGCCGAGAGGAAGAGGAGAAGAGCAGGAAGGAGATCGTACTGCCCACGCGGACTACAAATCTCAAACATTGGCCGCAAGCGCTGGGCGCTGCTCTCCACGTCGCCGCGGCCCGCTCGGCCTTCGGGCACCGATGACGACGTGGAGCACGTGTTGGATCGGCGGGCCGCACATACAGCTGGTACGTACACGTACGTGTTCCTATCCAAAATTGATTCGTTAAATATGGTACGTACATATGTTGTACATTATATTCGTTAACTATATGCATTTTCTTAATAGGAATTGATTCAAAATATGGCATTGATTTAGGGCCCTTATATTAGGCCTTATCCTGTTAATTCCCTCCCGAGAGAATTACTAATTTTCTTACTAGCTAGTTGTCTTAATATATCCCTTCTCAGTCTCTACCAAACCAAACAGCTAAACAGGTAGGGTTCTGCTGAGTAACTACGGCCGTGTTTGGTTTAGCGTACGCGACCTGCGTTTGCGTTCGGAACGTCAAAGCCGAACCAAAGACCCTGAAACGCAACCTAGCGTTTAGTAACGCACCTGCTTTTTTACGTTCAGAAAAAAACAGAATTACTAATTTTCATTTCACCACTCAGAGGAAAAGAGCACTGCTTGGAGGATTTATTTGCAGTCGATTTTTAAGAGCTGAGCGAGATATGCTACAATGCAAGCTTGGGCATTTTTGATCTCCGATCCACACAGCACAAGCAATGCACCTAACTGCAAATCAAAGGTCGTGTAATCGTATGGTTGTGGGTATGTGCGCCGCGTATCTGCTTAGTGTGACATTCCGGCCCAATAAGGATGAATTTGAGCCCACTAGTAGCCCAAGTGTGAGTGACATGGCATGTGTGGGGAGTTGTCCCACCTTGCTAGTTAAGGGTGAGTCTCACCAACATATAAACCCAAGTGCCCAAGTGCATTTCAACCCCCGGGTTAACCCTTTTACGCGAAGCGAGGACGAAAACGTAAGCAGGGTTGGTGTGAGTGCGTGTTTTACTCAACGTACGAGTAGAAGTGAACCATATTTGGAACTGGGGCGTTGCACTTAGCGAACGGACAAAGATTTTCTTTGAGTTGGAGCGAGATTATTATTGCATAAATATATATGACAAACGCCGATCAATAAGCTTAGGCTGGGTTTCTTTTTCAAAATTCGGCTCTCTCTCTGTCTCTCTCTCTCTCTCAAACAGCCGCACGCAGCTGACCGGGGACAGCTGACGGCGAACCGGCGGGTCGCAAAGGCGTATGGGCTTTGGTGGGCCGGAATGATGAGAATAAGCGAAGGAGGAGGGATGAGGAACAGAAGGCGGCTCAGCACCGCGTGCTGCTCTACCGCCGCTTCTCTCTCTCTCTCTCGCCTGAATCAGATATCAGATAGATAGTAGCTACGCTTCCATTGCTATGCTATTAAAATTGTATGGAATCTACATTTTGTGTGATTCTGCTATGGTTGTTGATACGTTTTAATAAAGTGTTTCAAAATTTACAAGTTAGATACGCTTTTAAACAGGTATTGATATGTTTTAATAAAACACTTAAAGTCAGTATCTAGATACGTTATTAGATAGTGTTAACATGTCTTAAGAAAGCGCATCAAAAACTTGCTGTTGATGCCCACATCAGCTTCCAAGTAGAAGTGCTTATACATATGCTTCTAGATACAATTTTTTAACATGTATCAAACAATAAAGAAATTAGAGTGGCGTTTTTAAAAAATGTTGAAAAACAACAACCTGTCCTTCGAACCTGCAACCTCTGGATAAAAAAAGCACCTTGCATACCAACTAAGAAGCACCATTAGGTGTGTGTTCCTTTATATATTATAATATATGCCTGTCCAGCACAGTAACAAGAAATCTATGCATCGAGTCTTCCTCCTCTCTCCGATGTACTGTATTCGTGAATTATGACTGATGTTGCTCCCCTCGTGGGTGCGGAGGTCCGCTCCCATGATCCTGTCTTAATTCTTCAATGCCTTGGCAGCATCTGTGGCGGAATAAAGATCAGGATCGTGCATAGTGGCAGCAAAGAGGAGTTGGAGACATTGAAATTGAAATCGAGTCCATGGTTGTCACTTGGATCAAGGCGTAGACATTAAAAAAAATAAAAATGATACTAGTAATCATAAATTGGTTGTTGCACAGTGGTTAGTTGGCTTCAATGCTAGTTGGGAGAACCAGGTTCGAATCCTTCTTTTTCATGTTTATTTTTATGAACACGAAGATCCCGCATGCGTATCTACAAAGGGTCTTATATTTTTTAGACACGTTTGAAAACTCATCTCTACAAATCTTGATACGATCTATGCGGAGACGCTCCAGATACATTTGCTAAAACATATCTACACTCCACTACAGATAAAATAAAGCGTAGCTATCCCCAAATTAAAGCGTATCGACAAGGGTTTTCTCTAGTAGTCTAGCGCCATCGTCGCCGCCTCAGCGGCTCGGCCAGCGACTTCCTCTTTCTTTCCTTTTTCTTTCTCTTCTCTTTTCTTGTAAACGCTAAATGAGATGTAAACTATTTTTTCCTTTTATTTTTTATTTAGTTAATATTTTTTTATCTTTCTTTGTTTAGCTTTTCTGGACTCGGTCCGCTGATAGACTTCATTCTTCCTTCCTTTTTCTTTTCTTTTTGAGCCCTCCTAACTTTCTTCCTCTTTTTCCTATATTCATTATGTATTAATACTTTTTGTCCTTTCATGACCATGTAGATATTTTTAATTTTTCTATTATATTTTGTTTCCTTCTAATTTTAAACTTTACTTTTCCCTTATAATTCTCCATATCCATACATGGATAGAGTATGATTATTATCCCAAAACATAATTTCTAATTTTAACAGAAATTTTTTCTTATTTGGAATATTTTTCTCAAAATATTTTATTTTGATTTGATTTATTTGTGTGTGAATATGTTTTGATCACTCTTATAGAATAATTATACATAGCATGTGTGATTAAAAACTTTTTCTCTTAAAGCATATGCTCTACTTGTGTGTGCCGTGGTGAAAAGAGCAGACTGATTTGTTTTCCATAATGACTCATTTGGTACGCGTATATGCTTGTAATTCTTCATGTAAAATTATCACTAATTTATTCATAATGCTAAATTGTTTGTTTATGTTGTAGATTAAATTATTTGATGATGCTGACTCATTTGTTCGCGATATTCATTTTACATTATTTATCCTATACAATCAAATATTTGTGATGTTTAATATTTTATTCGTAGTATATTATTATTTGTTCGTCATGTTTAATTTTTTTTAATTCGTAGAAAATAATCATTTATCCGTATTGTTAAAATATTTGTTCCCAATAGCCAAAAATAATTATTTAGTAGTAAAAGTGTTTCTAAAAAATATCGTGCAAATATAGACAAGTGTAGTCTTATTTTGAAGATTTTATCGTAAGAAAGATAATGGTGCAATCGGAATTTAATTTAGATGCACGGTTTAAGATTTATAGATTTTTTTAGTACGAACTCTCCTTGTACATGGTTGATGTCATTCATTTATCTCCACCTGCATGCATTCATTTGTTATTTAGTGCTAAGAGGCCTAAGATACGATATTCCGCTCGAGGTGGAAAATTAATCGCGCTTCAGGTGATGGTTGGCCAAACCATCACCTCAAGTGATGCCTAATCACACCCTCTTCGCTGCCCAAACCATCACCTTAAGTGATGCCTAATTGCACCCTCTTTGCTGCCTTCTAATACGGGCAGTGTGGGAGACTTCCGAGTTCTTTTAAGTCTTTTATTTAGGTACAACTGCAGCATATGTTCATACATGCACGTACAACTACCATACACACGCACACCTCACTCACGCCACGCACGTACAAACTAGCGCATTACTTCTAGAGATCACCGAAAGACTCGGTAGACGACTCCGTAGACGATGGGCGCGTTACAGTCCTTTGTAGCTTGACGTATAAGTGGCAACAAAGCTCCACGTATGAGAGGCAACAAAATTCAATATGGAGACATGCCCCGATGACAAAGGCGAGCGATCCCAGGGATGGAACTCGTGCCCACCCGTTCGCACACCAGCGACGCGGCACGACCAAGCTAGCGCTCGTTCTCGGGAGACTTGCGAGTTGGGACTGCCTACGTGTGCAGGCAAGGAAAAAATTTCTGGTGCAGCCGGGCTGCAAATTCTCTCTGGTGCAGCCTGCTCTGTAAGCGCGGGACAATAAACAAACTGATCTCAACCTCCTACCATGATGTTTGCAAGGAGGCAGCAGCTTCTTCATGAGCAGCAATGCCAGCGGGCTGTCGAGCTTTGCGCCGGAGGGGCAGCCTCGATCGTCGATGACGCGATGCATGGGCTGAGTTGAGCCTAGTGATTATTTTGGTCATCGCCCAGGCCTTCTTGTAACGGAAGCCCAGTGGATTCGTAGAGCCCGGCACGGAGCAGCGCGCAGATCCCACCCGTGTCATTGTGTGTGCTGCCGCGCGAACGGCGCCTGGCCTGGGCCTGCCTGCCGTGAAGAAGGCCACGGCCAGTTCCGCAACGCTCCGAAACCGGGGCGGCCCGACCGGTCGATGGGCTGACGTAAGCACACGTGCACCTCAAGGCTGAAGGCGCCGGACGGAGCTGCCTGCCTTTTTCTCCGGCCGCTTGGTTGGACCCGGCCACCCGGGCATGCGATCCCTTTGAGCTGTATGCTCGACTCGACGGGCTTGATGTGATGAGGTAGTAGCCGTCGCAATTGTCCCGCTCAAAGTGGCGCACAACCATGTGTGAACAGCTTACCCTGTCAATATACTAGGATGACCACATGTCTGCGCGTGCGTTCTTAGTTCCACCCGAACAAATCATAGTCGCACCCACTTACGATACAAGTTGCCCAGCCAGTGACTTGCCTTTTCTTAACCCTAACTAGAAAAACTCGTCCACGACATCCAGCACGCGAGGGTTGGTCCATGCTTTTCTTAATCCCGGCCGTTCAAGAGTCAGAGCCTGAACAATCAAGGCTGGTGCTATAAGGCTAAGCACGCGCCACGTCCATCAGCCACAAATAAAAATCAGAAATTCTTCTTCCTCCCTTCTAGTTTGAGCGGACAATTCTTCTTCAAGTACAATCATGCCCTAGTGGCGGCCGCGTCCGAGGTCTGCACCAATGGCGTCGACCGTCCCGTACATGACGGTGCCTCGCACCGGGCGCCTCAAAGTAGTACGTATTGTCTACTGCTCCTGCGACCTGCGTGTTCGCAGCCACACATGGTGGTTTCAGCTACTAGGAAAGTAGGGGCAAGTAGTGTCGGATCATGTCGGCCTGGTCAGTCGTCGCCTTCGGCGCTGCCTCCGTCCGAGCTGGAGGTAGTTGTTGGCGCGTTGCGCCCTCTGTACCTGGACAGAGCAGTGGCGCCACTTGATCGTAGAAGAAAATTTCAATACCCATGCAACCAAGGCGCAGCCGCCGCGTCGAGGGGTTTGTCTGTGTCTGCAGCGGCGGCGGGCCCCCGAGACACGTCCCTATCCTAGCTTGTCTCGATCAGGTCAGTATATATCTCGCTCGGCCTCGGAAGGGGCGGCCAATCCAGGCTCGGGCGGAGATGAGGCGGCCTGCGTCGAGCTGCTCTTGCCGCCATGGCGCCGCGCTCCCGAAGCTGCTGCTGCTGCTGCTTGTTCTAACTGCATCTGCGCAGGCGCAGCAAGCAAGGACAAGGACCGATCCGGTTGAAGGTAAGCGTCTCCGGTTCTTTCTTCAGAAGTTCAGATTAGCGAGTGGTTTCCAATCGTCTTGCATCAGTCCATCGATCGATGTTGCCTACCTCTGCCGTCGGAATGAAAAAAATATCACTTCATGATTCATCTCCTCCTCCATCTGCTCATTTCTTCGCCATGTCGGCCACCTTTTCGCGGTCGGAATGAGGAGCCACTTCCTGTTCCTGATTGGCTGATCCATCTCTGTTCTTGCTCTGTTTGCCTTCTCAAGCTCTGAAGAAAGAAAGAAATTATTATAAAAAAAAGCTCTGAAGAAAGCATCTGAAATTTTTGCATGGCATGTCGATTTAGCTAGTATGTCTTCTGCTGCCGTGCAAGAAAGCATTTTGCACTTCTTTTTTGACTAGTTGCAAACATGCCCTGCATGGTTCCAGACGATGACGATCACCTGCCCACTCTGTTCCAACTTCCAAGAGACAAGCTCGTTCCAAACGTCTCGGTTGGAAGGTCAACCGCGGCAAGCTTATCGATTATCGTATATTACCTTTTGACTTCCGAGCCTTTTTATTCAAAAAAAACTTCCGAGCTTTGCGTGCCCACGAAAATTCAGACTTGGCTTGGCCGTGTTCGCGATGTCAGCGTGGGTCCTGATTCCTGACCATCCGATCGGACGGTCGATGAGCTGGTAGTCGTTGTTGCAGTTGGTTTGGGATGTGAATCATGTGAACCCGTTTTTGGTTTGCAGCGGCGGCGGTGAACGCGGTGTTCGCCAAGCTCGGCCAGAAGGCGTCGCCGGCATGGAACATCAGCGGCGACCCCTGCACCGGCGCCGCCACGGACGGCACCGTCATCGACGACAACAACAACTTCAACCCCGCCATCAAGTGCGAATGCTCCGGGCAGAACATCACCGTCTGCCACGTCACGAAGCTGTAAGCCTCCTACTCACATCTCACGTCTTGCTGCTTCGCCCATCAGTTGTTCGACGGATGGCCTGCATGGGGTTGGCTGTTTGCCCTGGGCCTATGGCATGCGATACATCTTTGCTTGCTCCTTTCTGTGGTGGTGAGCACTTATCCCTGAAAATTCCGAGGGCTTGTTGGAGGATTCAACGGTGCTTCATGTGCCTGATGATGGTGTTTGTATCTGAGAATCAGCGAAGGTGGCTGACTTCTGATGGTGTGAGCTGATGGGTGCTTTACTTTTGTTGTTGTAGGAAAATTTACGCGCTTAATGCAGTTGGCCAGATACCAGAGGAACTGCGCAACCTCACGCGCTTGACCAATCTGTATGAACTCCCAACTTTCTTGCATGAAATAATCTGCAGTACAAAGCATCGTATCTGTACTCTTACACGTCCCAGTTAAGACTGTTTACTTGTGGTTAATTGGGGGAGTCTGTTATTTGCCCAATAGGTATTGCTTAATTTATTATCACAATTTCCTATTTGTCACTACGAAGTTTGCACATTGTTGATTTGGTACTACCACCATACATCACTTGCAGTCGTGGTACTGGTACATGATGGCAGAGTTTATTTGCAATTGCTATTAACTTTTATGGTGGCTATTGTTTCTCATAAGTCCTAGCAGTAACTTATAGCGATATTTTTAGTTTTAAGTTCCCAGTGAAAGGACAATAGCCCAGCCCCATTGATTCTGTTTTTTTGTACAGTGAAAGGACATTGCCCAGCCCCATTGATTGGTGGCACCATTCAAGCATTTACATCTCATTGCAGTTCCAGCTCGGAAAATGTTAAAAACAGTTTTGCTCATAAGTCATAACAGAAAATAGATTTACATTGCACCCACTTTAATTTTCTTTTTCTACTGGAACAACATGAAGTCAGCTCAATTGACATAGTAGCCATGAATGTTAGTCACCAATTCCTTAAAATTGTCAGGCTAGTCCTCCAGAATTGCTCTATATTCCTCCATATTGAATTCGAAAAACAAAAACAATCACTTTGTGTTTTCATTATGCTCCACGTTGGAGCTGCACAACAAACATTCGTAGCTCCATGTTTTTGTTACTAAGACAATACTTTGCTACCAATACATAGTTTTCTCCTCTCTCCTACTCCCTCCGTCCCAAATTAATCCTAGATATACGCTATACTATATCTAGATACATAGTAAAAACTATGTATCTAGAAAAGTCAAAACGACCTATAATGTGGGATAGAGGGAGTATGTTGATTTGAATGTACACCCGGATTCAAATATGCTAAGAATAAATACCTAATGAGCCAATAGCTTTTCAGTGATATCTGATCTGGTCTGATGTGTTTTCAGGGATTTAAGACAAAATTATTTAACAGGGCCTTTGCCACCATTCCTTGGGGAATTGACTGCTATGCAGTACATGTGAGCTTTAGAACTTACAACATTTCCCCCATTGTTTTGCTTAACATAAAATCTTAAACTCTGTCTTGAACATACAAGGAGTTTGGGCATCAATGCATTATCTGGATCTGTTCCAAAGGAGCTCGGGAACCTTACAAATCTTGTGTCACTGTAAGGAAGATACATTCTCCATGTCATGATCCTATTTAATAAGAAATCTCCTCAAAAAAAATTTGATACTGAAAAGTTGGAAATCTCTATTTGACATTTTGTTACTTCAACTAATCAACCTCCATTTGTAAAGGTAGCTACTAAATGCTTCCAGTAATAGAGATTTAGTTATCATTTCTTTTTTGACTAACATGGATTACTTTATTGGGTTTTCAGGGGCTTTGGCTCAAACAACTTAAATGGTTCCCTTCCTTCAGAGTTGGGGAACCTGGCTAAACTTGAGCAATTGTGCGTCAATGTCTAATTTTGGGCACACCATATTTTTTTTTGCTTGGATTAGCGGGCTCTAGGTCTAATGCATGTTCATATTTGTACCTCTTAATTGCAGGTATATTGATAGCGCTGGCTTAAGTGGTCCCTTACCATCATCACTTTCCAAGCTTACAAGAATGAAAACATTGTATGCCTATAAAAGATGTTTTGTTGATGGTACTTTTCCATGTCACTCAATCATATCTGTTATTCTTCTTTGTGTTCAGGTGGGCTTCAGATAATGATTTTACTGGGCAAATACCAGAATATATTGGGAGATGGGCTAATTTAACAGACCTGTAAGATTTTTTATTAATCTTCATCGTTTGCAATTATTTACTAACTGAAAATAGCAAGATATGTCATTACTTTTTTTTCGTAATTGTTTGGTCCTTGTTTTCGCCCCAAAGAGTATGGGTACAACAAGCTATAGCTCTCCACAAGTCAAGCTTAATTTTTATCAGAACTTAAGTTGGTACAAAAATAGGTCATTCTTTTTAGAGTTTAGACGTATACTTCGCTCATTGCCATATGTAAATTAGTTCATTCTGTTTTGTGTCTATGTCTTTTACTCAACTGTTTTCCATTCTGTGGCCTCTTAACTAATTTATTTTAGGTCAGATGTGAGATGGTATTATCGTGTTAGCAAATATTAAACATTTTTCTTTCACTATTTCTGATAATACAATGCTACATTTTGGATAAATTACTATTATTAGTAATCTTTGGACCTTTTTTCTTATACTTATCTTCTCGTTATGAAATGAATCATCTTCCTTGTTTCCTTACTAGGTGTAGGTAAATTCATCTGTAAAGAAATATCGCTTTCAAAATAGCAACAACAATTTCAATTTTTGTAGGCGGTTCCAAGGCAATTCGTTTCAAGGTCCGCTTCCAACCACACTTTCTAATCTCATCCAACTGACAAGCTTGTAAGTGACTACTGATGGCAAGAGTAGGTAAATATCATCCTTAAATTTTAAGTTTACAGACGGGAAGAGTGAATTACTTATTTCTGTGGTGCAGACGAATAGGTGACATAGTAAATGGGAGTTCTTCACTGGCATTCATCAGTAACATGGCATCTTTGAACACCTTGTAATAACTTTCCATTCACTTGATGACTCAAATTACATCTTAATATTTGCTGTAGTGCAACCAAATTGTTAAATCCTAAAACTCTTGGCATGTTTCATTGCAGAGTTTTGAGGAACTGCAGGATATCTGATAACCTAGCATCAGTAAACTTTTCACAGTTTGCAACATTAAACTTACTGTAAGGCATTTTTCTTCTTCTTAAAACTTCAGTCAACTACATGTTTTGCTAGATGCTTTAATGAACTGCTGTGGATTATGCATTGTTTGATGACCCCTTCCTCTCCTAGTCTCATTTGTTCTACTGTTACAGGGATTTGAGTTTTAACAACATCACTGGTGAAGTACCACAAGCCCTGCTGAATCTGGGTTTTCTCAGCTTCTTGTATGGTTTTCTTGCCTTCTGGTACTTATTTCTAGGTTGTGAAGACATTCATTATAAATCTTGCTAATGTGCAAATTTGGTCTTACCAGATTTCTCGGGAATAATAGCCTTTCAGGAAGCCTTCCAAGCTCTATAGGACCTTCTCTTATTAACTTGTATGTTTATCCAATTTCATTTGTGAATTAAAACCAGGAAGGTGTTTATCTATAACATTGACATACTTTTCTTTTGTGTAGAGACTTTTCCTACAACCAGCTCTCAGGAAACTATCCTTCTTGGGCTCGTCCAAATATGCAATTGTAAGTGCCGAGTTTTGTAAGTTTGATTCACTGACCGGAAATTCAGCCCAGTTACTTTTTTTTTGAAGGATAATCCAAAAGCATACACATGTACTGAACTAGCATTTTTTGAATTTCTGCTACATCTAAAAAGCTGCTTTTGCTGCACCTAGCTTATATTTCTTTTTAAATTGTTACATTTCTAAGTCACTTATAATTCAGAATCTTTGAACAAGCAGATGTACTTTACCTTACTGCTCCCTGCTTTGGTTTATCTTGATTTATGCTAGAATGAACAAATCCTCAACATGCTCCTCAATAGTCAATAGTGCCTTCTAAATTTTTTCACATGTTTCATTCTACATAGGAATTTGGTGGCAAACAATTTCGTGATCAACAACTCCAATAACGGGTCAGTTTATATTCAAATAGGTCGTTGAAGTCTTCAAGCACAATTATTATGTTCTCAGGTGGCTTATATTTTCGATTCAAAATGACAATGTTTGACATCTTCAGTGTACCTTCGGGGCTGGAGTGCCTTCAGCGAGACACACCATGCTTTCTTGACTCTCCACATTGTGAGCTTCCACCTTTGCACTTTTAATGATGCGTCTACATAGCTAAATTAGCATCATTAATAATAATTTAACATGCTTGCAGCTTCTTCCTTTGCTGTGGACTCTGGGAGCCGTAGATCTATGTCTGGATCAGATAATTCCATGTATCAGCCTGACGACGCCAATCTGGGACCCGCTTCCTATTATGTTACAGGAGCACAAACATGGGGTGTTAGCAATGTTGGGAGGTTCATGGATGCACCAAATGGAAGCTACATAATCTCCAGCTCACGCCAGTTTCAGAATACTCTAGATTCAGAACTGTTCCAGACAGCAAGGATGTCTCCATCATCGTTAAGATACTATGGCATTGGACTGGAGAATGGAAACTACACAGTTACACTTCAATTTGCAGAATTTGACTTCGAAGACATGCAGACTTGGAAGAGTTTAGGTAAAAGGGTTTTTGATATCTATGTCCAGGTAGGTTCCAGTCATGCTGACAACCTTCACTTGATTTTTTAGCTTATGAGCCGATCGAGATTTTTTATTGTTTTTTCTTGCTTTTGGTGCAGGGTGAGCGCAAGGAGCGGAACTTTGACATAAGGAAGGCAGCAGGCGGGAAATCTTACACTGCTGTGAAGAAGCAGTATATAGTTCCTGTCACTAGAAACTTCCTTGAGATTCATCTCTTCTGGGCTGGCAAGGGCACTTGTTGCATCCCTAGTCAAGGCTACTATGGGCCTACAATCTCAGCTTTGAGTGCAACTCCAAGTACTCCCCTTAGCTACAAATCTTTGTCTTAATATTGCCCAGATAATTTCCTTATATAGTTTCTACATGAGAATTGCTGATGATGGAACCAACACATAGGCAGACACTAATTGTACATATCCATTATGAATGCTGAATGTTCTCGTGTGCACTTTGAAATAAATTGGAGTGCAAATTGAGAAACACCTAACATAGAATCCAAGTCAAACACATATACTGATTATTCTGTAAGATCTCATTATGTCTAACAAATGTACTTTCTGACAGATTTCACCCCTACGGTGCGTAATGCTGCACAGAAGAAGAGTAGTAGTAAAACAGGTGTAATTGTTGGAGTCGTGGTTGGAGCAGCAGTTTTAGGACTAGTAGCACTTGCTGGACTCTGCATGTGGAGACAGAAACAGAGAAAATTATCATTGGAGCAACAAGGTAAATGATATGCCATGGTTCCAAATTACAATACATTCTTAATCAAGCTAAGAGGTTGTGTTTATAAACTCATCTTTTCTGATGTTTGTAGAGCTGTACAGTATTGTTGGCAGACCTAATGTATTCAGTTACAGTGAGCTAAGGAGCGCTACTGAAAATTTCAGTTCAAGTAACCTTCTCGGGGAAGGAGGATATGGGTCAGTTTACAAGGTTAGTTCATCTATAGTATATGTAGATGTACATTTGCTGAAATTTTACCTCTGAAAGTAGTTCTTTTTTTTTCTAATTTGCGCACAGCAAAAGGATATGCCCTTCGGTGCTTTTTTTTTGTTTTTTTGAAAACTGGTTAGTTTTTGTTTTGACTATATTTTTCGGTGATGTATAGTCTTTGCTTGACTTTTTTTCTCAGGTGTCAATATATGCACAATAGTTTTTCTGTTGTTTCTAGTTACATTAATAGTTTCTGCACATGATCAGTAAAATAAGAGTAGGCAGTCTACATTTTTCCCCATTACAGTATGTTTGGCTATGTGATGCCTGAAACATGAAAATGGCACCGTCTTGCAGGGTAATTTAACCGATGGAAGGGTGGTGGCTGTAAAACAGTTATCTGAAACCTCTAATCAGGGGAAAACGCAATTTGCAACAGAAATAGAAACTATTTCTCGAGTACAACACCGTAATCTCGTGAAGTTATATGGTTGCTGCCTTGAGGGCAATAAACCACTGTTGGTCTATGAGTACCTGGAGAATGGAAGCCTTGATAAAGCATTATTTGGTACAAGTTCATTTCAATTTAATGCAACAGTCTCTCTAGGAGTTCACATTTGTTACATTAAAACTTATACATTTATTTGCAGGAAGTGGGAGACTGAACCTAGACTGGTCAACACGCTTCGAGATATGCTTAGGCATTGCAAGAGGTCTGGCTTATCTCCATGAAGAGTCTAGCATCCGTGTTGTGCATAGGGACATAAAGGCTAGCAATGTCTTACTTGACGCAAATCTCAACCCTAAAATCTCGGATTTTGGGCTCGCCAAACTTTATGATGATAAGAAGACACATGTTAGCACAAAAGTTGCTGGTACATTGTAAGAACATTTCCATCTAGCCCCCTTACACCTACGTACAGATTATTTACACATGTGAGCTAATGGCAATTTCTTTATGCTTCTGTGAAGTGGATATCTCGCACCTGAGTATGCCATGAGAGGTCATATGACCGAGAAAGTCGATGTGTTTGCTTTTGGCGTGGTTGTATTGGAGACTTTAGCTGGAAGGTCAAACTTCGACAATACGCTTGAAGAAGATAAGATTTATATTTTAGAATGGGTAAGTTCAGTCTCAACTCTAGATTTTAGGCTGGGTAATGTTGCAGTCTGGTTTCTGTACTGTTGGTATGATCTTTAGTAAAATTTATGCTAGGAACAAGCTCTGGTGCCTTCATAAAAATCTCTGTTTTGTCACATAGTTTCGTATGAATTTCTTTTGCTAAACTGTAAATAAAATGCTAATTGTAGTATGCTTAGGTTTATGGTTCTTGAACGAAGGGTGCCAAATTTTACCATGGTAGCATGATTTGGGATCTTATTGCTGTACAAGAGGTTGATCGCATTTTCTCCCTT
Organism: Panicum hallii; assembly: GCF_002211085.1. Classification (NCBI taxonomy): domain Eukaryota; kingdom Viridiplantae; phylum Streptophyta; class Magnoliopsida; order Poales; family Poaceae; genus Panicum; species Panicum hallii. The sequence continues at coordinate 44,268,963 of NC_038048.1, read as the reverse complement.
CTTTTCTGTTTTTGCTGACGCAGCAAACAAATATCGATCTGAATTTGTTAAAGGAAACATCACCGAAGACATGTCACTCCAGCTTGGCGTCTTCGCATTTCTAACTAATCTTCTGTGCTTTCAGGTTTGGCAACTGTACGAAGAAAATCACCCTCTGGACATGGTAGACCCCAAGCTTGCCAATTTTAACAGCAACGAGGTGCTCCGTGCCATCCACGTGGCCCTCCTCTGCACCCAGGGGTCGCCCCACCAGAGGCCGTCCATGTCCAGGGCCGTGTCGATGCTGGCCGGAGACGTGGAGATGGGCGAGGTTGTGAACAAGCCGAGCTACATCACCGAGTGGCAAATCAAGGGCGGCAACACCAGCAGCTTCATGAGCAGCAACGTCAGCGGGCAGTCGAGCATGGCCCCAAGAGCGGCCTCGTCGCACACCTCGTCGCCGTTCATGAGCTCCGTCATTGAAGAAGGCCGGTGATTAGCAAGTTCTGTCAACGGCGGACAGTTTTCTGCAAATGCACGTCACAAACGCTCTCAGGATATTCAGCTTTTGCACATATATTGTGTTAGATTATGTGCTGCGTTCGACTGTTGCTTCGGCTTAGATCCTTTTGTTTTTCGAGTAAAGTTTTAGTTTATTTCGACGTTCGCAGTGCAGTTTGATTTTTGTATCCATGATCAAATGATGATGCTGGTGGGTTTGGTCTATTTGGATGTGTATATATCGTTTGCAAGATCTAAATCATGTTAGCAAAATTATTACTACATTTTGTGTGTGTGTTTGTGTCAGCTTCGTGGTGTTCATTGGTTGGTACGATAGACCAAAGGCAGGCAAGGTGAAAGTTACAAACTTCGAAGTGACTAACGGAAGATGTATGTGTCCTAGGCGAAAGCAGCTGACCTTATTTGCGCAGGCTGTGTCGATGCTGGCGGGGGCGTGGAGTTTGGGCGTGGACAAGCCGCGCAGCTACATCACCTGCTAGCAGAGATCAAGGGAGGCAACGCCAGCAGCTTCTTCATGAGCAGCAACGCCACCGGGCTGTCGAGCTTCGCGCCGAGGGGCAGCCTCGATCGTCGATGTTCCTGAGCTCCGCCATCAATCAATGCACACGAAGCTAGGGCGGTGATGATCGTCAGGTTCAGAGCACCTTCTGTGGCTTTCAAGTGGAGGTTTTGTTCAATTTCTTGTAAATCCACGTTACCAAGGGGCTCAGGATCCTCAGTTTGTGCACCTTCTTCGTGAATATCTCGGTTCGATTCTTCTCTCCGGAGGAAAATGTTGGAATTGTGGCCTGTACTAGGCCCATATGTGGCCAGTGAAGGGTGGTCCAATTCCATATAGGAAGTCAAGGTGGTGCAGTAGAAGTGGCATATGGAACTTTAGTTCCACATTGCTCACTTAGGTCGATATATACCAATATATACGTGGAGCTTTGCGAGTCTCTACATATGTGAGATAAATGGATGAAGGATGCTACGCTATGAACACACAAGCTGCACGCGCGCGTTACGCGTTATTATCGCGTGACTTGTGACTTGGGACGATGCGCGAGCACATCGTGTCGTGTTATACTAGCAGTTTAATTTTGCTTTTTGAGCGTGGGCTCCAGTCGGTTGCCGTAGAGAGGTCCCAGGGGACGGTTCTTGGAATTTAGGCAAATCGAATCTGAGAGGCAGCGGACCCCCTCTGTATATGGAAGACGTCCGGTATGCCACGTCAACTGGGAGTAGTGGGCGCACGTTCCGTGCGTGGGCTCCAGTCGGTTGCCGTAGAGAGGTTCCAGGGGGCGGTTCCTGGGATTTAGGCAGATCGAATCTGAGAGGAAGCGGATCCGGCGAATCAGATTTCTGGGAAGTACGCTCGCATGTCCGCTCGCGTCCTTCCTCTTCTTCGACGGTTTCTTCGCCGCATCCGCGCGGGATCCACTGTAAAGTTAATCCTGTATTCCCTGCAATTCTTTTATGATGATCTCGTGGCTAGATCTGGTGTCTGTTTATGTTAGATGTATGTTTTCTCGTATGCTGCTCTGGTTGTACAAATTAATCTTAAGCTCTGTTAATTTTCTAACAGAAAATTTTCGATCCGACCTCGGCGTGCGTTGTATGCATAGTCAAATGATGGTTGGCTACATGGATGTGCATAAGGTATGCAGAATTGGCAAAGTCTGACTTGGAAGTTGGAACAAAGTCCACGCCCGCGTGTTTGCTGGAGAGTCGAGGATTTTGTTATTCCTGTCTGGGGGCTGGAGCTGGACACTCTGACAGCCAGTGGTGACCGTGAGAGAGGGCTACAACTGAAAGCCTGTCAGACAAGAGTTTAGGTGAGTTTGGACCATAAGACAGTGGATCGCCGCAGTCCCACAGGCGGAGCAATCTTTGCAATTTGGCTGCAAACTAGGAGCAGTGGCTCTGCCCCAGCATTTGCGTGAATTACTCTAGCACAGTTGCAGAGCATCACCGTTCATCTCTGACACTGGATGCCCAAATTCAGAGGACCCCTCCTTCCCACAATCCCACTTGGAATAGATATGCTGCTTCTTGCACCCTACGTGCATCAAGTAGTGCCGGTCTGCCGGAACACATCTCCCGGGCTTGCTCTGAAGCTAACTGAGAGCAGATAGAGGGAGATGACCTCGAAATGGAGCTCTGGCGTCCGTGGCCTTGTGCTCTCCATGCTGCTGTCTCTTCTAGTCGCGTCGGCCGGAGCCCAGCAAGCATCACCCAGAAGCACAGATCCAGTCGAAGGTAAGTTCATCTCATACTCGTTGCTGCAATGAAAAAAGGCCAAGCAGAGTCAGAGTAGGATTGCCAATAGCAGGGCAGGGCACCTTTTAATCTTTTTCTTTCGAGTTTTTTTCATTCTTGAGCATTCGATTGTAATCTGATAATCCCTTGATCATGCCATTTTTTTCGGTGTGTGGTTGGCAGTGAACGCGCTGAACGCGGTGTTCGAAAAACTCGGGCTGAAGCTGTGGCCGGCATGGATCAGCGGCGACCCGTGCGTCGGCGCGGCCACGAACGGCACCAACATCGACATTTACCAGGACGTGAACCCGGGCATCAGGTGCGACTGCTCCGACCACGACAACACCGTCTGCCACATCGTCCAGCTGTAAGTTCTTCGTCCTTGTCACTGCAGATTACGCAATGCTGCTTGGTGGATTTGACCGCGCTCCATGACATGGTGGTGTTTGTCTGACGAGCAGAGCTGATGGGTGCTTCACTCTTGTTGCTGCAGGAAAATTTTCGACTTGAATGTGACCGGTCCTATTCCAGAAGCCCTGAGGAACCTCGCGCGATTAACCAATTTGTATGAGCCCTCAACTTTCTTATAAGCTGCTAATGATCCATAGTTATAAACAAGTTCAGTTTTGTTCCCACTAACACCTGCTGAGCCAATCTATATATTTTCGTTGGCATCTGACCTGATCTGATGCTGTTTCAGGAATTTGCAGCAAAATTACTTAACAGGGCCTATACCATCGTTCCTTGGGGAATTGACCAAGTTGCAGTACCTGTGAGATTTAGAACCTAACATTACTCCTGTGTGTTTTTGGGTAGTAACATACTAGAACTTAAACAGTTTCCCTTGAACGTAAAAGGAATCTTTGTGGCAACGCATTATCGGGATCTGTTCCAAAGGAGCTTGGGAACCTTGTGAATCTCATAAACCTGTAAGAATGTATTTCAGTGTCATGACCCTATTTCATATTTTTATTAGAAATCTCTACTAGATTCCAAACTACAAAATTTATAAATCTCAATTTGACTTTTGTACATGTACCTGAATTTATTCAAGTGATCTCAAGTTTATATATAATACTACTGTGGAGGAAAAAAAAATATCTTTATTCCTTTTACCATTTAATTTAACTTCTCTTAGGAAAGGCAGCTGTGCGGCTAGTATTCATGCTTCCTGAATAAGGAAATTCCAGTCCCAAATTTTGTCTACTAACCTAACATTTTTTTTGTTGGATTTCAGGTGTTTAGGCACGAACAACTTAAATGGTTCCCTTCCTTCTGAATTGGGGAACCTGGTTAAACTTGAGGGACTGTGCGTATTTTGACTAATTTTGTGCACCTCGTAGTCCGTAGCTTTTCCCTTTTTTTTGTGCTCCGTGTTTAATGTGTGCTCTTATTTATTTTATCTCTTAACTGCAGGTATATTGATAGTGCTGGCTTAAGCGGTCCTATACCATCATCATTTTCTAAGCTTACAAGCATGAAACGATTGTATGCCGACAAATAAGACATTCTGTCAAAGATATTGCTATATGCCTCTCAATCTTATCTATTATTCCTCTGTATGTTCAGGGTTGCATCAGATAATGAATTTACTGGACGACTGCCAGATTACATTGGGAGGTGGAGTAATTTACAAGTTTTGTAAGTTTTTTTATTAATATTCATCATTTGTAACTATTCCCTAACTGAAAATAGTAAACACAAGTTGGACATGTTGATACAACCTATAGTTCTCATTTAGTGTTGATATTTAAAAAACATCACATACAGTTTGCTAGAATTCTCAACAAGTCAGGCTTTACTTTTTTGCAAAATTTTAGTTTGTGTTGGAGTACGAAATTCATTTTGAACCCTCTTGGTTCGTTGTGATCTTTGAGAGAGATGCATTTGTTTTCACTCTGCTAAATTCCATTTTGTGGCTACTTAAAGTAATTTATTTAAGGTCTGATGTGAGGTGGTTTTATCATTTTAGTAAATGTGCTACTTCTGGATAGCTGTTAGTGTGAAAAATAATAGGCTTTTACTGGTACATTTATCTTTTATGTAGGAAACAAATCATAAGTTTTAAGCTGCATATAGTTAGTGTTGTTTTATCCCAAAAAAGTATATTGTACCTACAGTCTCTTCTTTCTTTACTACTAGTAGTAACAACAATTGAAATTGCAGGAGATTTCAAGGCAACTCGTTTCAAGGTCCAATTCCAACCACTCTTTCTAATCTTGTCAACCTGACAGACATGTATGTGAATACTGATCGATGGCTAGAGTAGCTAACTTTCATTTTTAAATATATCAAGGTTACAGAAGGGAAGGATCAATTATCTATTTTTGTGGTGCAGACGAATAGGTGATATACTAAGTGGGAGCTCTTCACTGGCATTCATTAGTAACATGACATCTTTGAACACCCTGTATGCAAAACTTGCCGTTCACTTAATGACTCTAACTACATATTAATCTTAATATAGTGTGACAAAAAAATTTAAATCCTGAAAACTCATGAGTTCTTTCATTTCAGAATTTTGAGGAATTGCAGGATATCTGATAGTCTGGCATCAGTAAACTTTTCACGATTTGCAACATTAAATTTACTGTAAGGCATTTTGTTTCTTCCTAAATTCCAGCCAAGAGCATTTGATGCGCTTTAATGAGCTGTTATGCATTATGCATTGTTTGATGACTCCTTTCCCTCTTGTTCTACTTTTCACTGTTGCAGGGATTTGAGTTTTAACAATATCACAGGCCAAGTGCCGCAAGCCCTACTGAATCTCAATTCGCTCAACTTCTTGTACTATTTTCTTTCCTTTGAATGCATTTTTTTCTAGGAACTGGAGACATTATGTATTTTTTTTCTTTATAGAACTAGAGGTGTTCATTGTTTATCTTGCTAATGCTAGAAAATTTGTTCCAATCAGATTTCTGGGGAATAATAGCCTTTCAGGAAGCCTTCCAAGCTCTAAAGGACCTAATCTCAAATACTTGTATGTCACTTTGGTTCAATTTCATTTGCGAAACAAAAGCAGGATGACATTTATCTATATATAACGTTGTGTCTTTCTCTTTGTGTAGAGACTTTTCTTACAACCAGCTCTCAGGAAGCTTTCCTTCTTGGGCTAGTCAGAATCTGCAATTGTAAGTGTTGATTGCTTTTTGAAGGATAATCCTGCACAGCCTGGATCATAGAACTAGCATTTTTTTTCTTCTTTAAAAAAATGATGCAACTGAAAAGCTACTTTTGGTGCACCTAGCTTTTTTTTTAAAAAAAAAGCCGTGGTATTTCTAAGCCACAGCTCCAGAACGGTGCATTCTCATTTTTCTTCCAATGCTTCATTCTACATAGGAATCTGGTGGCAAACAATTTCGTGATCAACAACAGCAGTCACAGGTCAGTTCATATTCCAATAGCTCCTGAGGTCATCAAATACAATTATTACGTTCTCGGAACTGATATATATTCGATTCAAAATTTCATTGCTTTGCGTCTGCAGTGTCTTACCTTCGGGGCTGGGGTGCCTTCAGCGAAATACATCCTGTTTGCTTGGCCCTTCACTTTGTGAGTTTCCACATTTGCAATTTCAAGCATTCCTTAACTTCAGGAACACTAGGCAGATTTACTAAATTAACACCAATATTAAATAATTTAACTTTCTTGCAGCTACCTCCTTTGCTGTGGACTGTGGGAGCAATAGATCTATTTCTGGTTCAGATAATTCCATGTATCAGCCTGATGTTGCCAACGTTGGACCTGCATCATACTATGTTACAGAAGCCCGAACATGGGGTGTTAGCAATGTCGGGAAGTTCATGGATGCATCAAACAGTAGCTACATTATCCATAGCTCAAGCAAGTTTCTGAATACTTCAGATCCAGAACTGTTTCAGACAGCAAGGATGTCGCCATCTTCTTTGAGATACTATGGTGTTGGACTTGAGAATGGAAACTACGCGGTCACACTTCAGTTTGCAGAGTTTGCATTCGAAGACTCAAAGACTTGGACAAGTTTAGGTAGGAGGGTTTTTGATATCTATGTCCAGGTAGGTTCCAGTCAATGCTCACCCTTGGGTTTTAGCCTATGATCTGGCCATGATTATTTTTCTTATTTTGGTAAAGGGTGAGCTTAAGAAGCAGGATTTCGACATAAGGAAGGAAGCAGGCGGGAGATCTTACAGTGTTGTCAAGGTGCAGTGTACCGTTCCAGTCACTAGAAACTTCCTCGAGGTTCATCTCTTCTGGGCTGGCAAGGGAACATGCTGCGTACCAAGTCAAGGCCACTATGGGCCTGCAATCTCAGCTTTGAGTGCAACTCTAATAAGTATTCTCTTCAACTCAAAACCAAAGTTTCTACTACGAGAGCTACTAAAGATTACGCCTAGTGGTGCATACGCATACTAGATTGTAGTGATGTTTTTGTACTTTCAAACTAATACAAATGATTGAAAAACTTTCTCCTGCAGCTACACCGGAGAAGAATATTAAAACTGGTGTAATTGTTGGAGCCGTGGTTGTTGCAGTAGTTTTCGGACTAGTTGTACTTGCTGGACTCTATGTGTGCAGGCACAAAAGGAGAAAAGTAACGTCGGAGCAGCAAGGTATAAGATGATACACTAGATAGGCTGACACATTTCTTAAACCGGCCAAAAGGTTGTGCTCACAAACTTATTTTATGTGGTGTTTGCAGAGCTCTACAGTATTGTTGGAAAACCTAATATATTCAGTTACAGTTATAGTGAACTAAGGAGCGCTGCTGACAATTTTAGTTCCAGTAACCTTCTTGGTGAAGGAGGATATGGGTCAGTTTATAAGGTTAGTCATCTACAGTGCACATGGATTTGAACTTTCTGTGAATTTTTTTTACACAGTAGATAAGTAGTGGACAACGAATTGGTTTCATTGTGCAAAATTGGCTAGACATTTTGTTTAGTTCAACTCTCCTTTGGGTAGTACAAATTGCTTTTTCTTTCATTGACCTTACTTCTCCAATTCTTTTACTAATATCAACACATACAAATCAGGGGCATTAATTCTCTATTTTTCTCCCTTTTGTTGTTTTCTAGTTTCTGAACATGGTCAATAAAATTAGAGTGGCAGCTAGTCTACTCCATTTCCTCCATTACATGATATTTTTGGTAATCTGGTGCCTAAAATTCGCCTTATTAAATAAATTTCACCTTCTGGCAGGGTAAACTAACTAACGGCAGCGTGGTGGCAGTGAAGCAGCTATCTGAAACATCTCGCCAAGGGAAGAAGCAATTCATAGCCGAAATAGAAACCATTTCCCAAGTGCAACACCGTAATCTCGTGAAGCTGTACGGTTGCTGCCTTGAGGGTGATAAACCACTGCTGGTTTATGAGTATCTGGAGAATGGAAGCCTTGACAAAGCATTGTTTGGTACCAATCATTCCATTCAATCTGATGCGGCGGCTATGCATATTAGTCCATGATTGTTATATATATATTATATGTATATACCAACGTGCTATTCTACACACCTTATGTGTAGCCTACACCCAACTAATTACTGAACGTGATTCAATAATTTGGCAACTTGGTTCAGTAATTTCTGGTCAGTTCGATCGGTCAATAATTTGATAGCTGGGTGTAGAATAAACGCTACACCACTTATGGTGTAGAATAGTATTACCGTGTGTGTGTATGTGTGTGTGTGTGTGTGTGTGTGTTTGTGTGTGTGATATAGCTTAAACAAAACTTGGTTGGCAGGAAGTGGAGGATTGAACCTAGATTGGCCAACACGGTACGAAATATGCTTGGGTATTGCAAGAGGCCTGGCTTATCTCCATGAAGAGTCTAGCATCCGAGTTGTGCACAGGGACATAAAGGCTAGCAATGTCTTGCTTGATGCCAATCTCAACCCTAAGATCTCAGATTTCGGGCTCGCCAAACTCTGTGATGACAAGAAGACACATGTCAGCACAAAAGTTGCTGGTACATTGTAAGCACCCCCCACCCGCCCTTTTTTCCTCATTAGTTTTATCAATTTGTGAGATACTAATGACGGTCTTTTTTTTTCTCTCTCTCTCTTCGTGAAGTGGCTATCTGGCACCTGAGTATGCCATGAGAGGTCATATGACTGAGAAAGTTGATGTTTTTGCTTTTGGTGTGGTCATGTTGGAGATTATAACCGGAAGGCCAAACTATGACGACAGGCTTGATGAAGACATGGCTTATCTTTTAGAATGGGTACGCTTACTATGAGATTTGGACATATAGTTCTTGCACTCTTTCTTCTGTGTTATTCTTATTGGGGAAACCTACCCCCAAATTTATATGCTTGATCTAAAAGTTGCAGATAGTTGATTTAGTTGTGTACCAAATAGTTGTAACTTTGTAAAAACTAACTGGGAAATAATGTGTTCTATTCCTGTCTGCTAACGTAATAACAAAAACAATAATGAAGTTGTCCCGCTCATCCTTTCAGGTCTGGCAGCTTTATGAGGAAGACCATCCCCTCGACGCTGCGGACCCCAGGCTCACCGAATTCAACAGCGACGAGGTGCTCCGTGCCATCCGCATTGCCCTCCTGTGCATCCAGAGCTCACCCCGGCAGCGGCCGGCCATGTCGAGGGTGGCGTCGATGCTCGCCGGGGACGTCGAGCTGGCCGAGGCGATCACGAAGCCCAGCTACGTCATCGAGTGGCAGATGAACTCGTCTAGGGGGCAGTCGTCGTCGACCTCCAGGGGCAGGGAGACCACCAAGTCCTCGTCGCCTTTCCTGAGCTCCGGCACGGACGACGAAAGACGCTGATACAGCCATCATCAGAGCCTCAGAGGTTCAAATCAGCTTCTGTCAAGCTACTGCACGGGGACTATTCCGTTGATGAATTGGTACGAATTCCTACGGGTCGTCCACGGTAAACATTTCATTCCAACGTACAGCCTCGATGACACCGTTGGGTTAGGTGGAGCAGAGAGACAATAAAGAAACGAGACTTCTAGCCTCCTCGCTTTCTGTAGCCTCGATGTTACCTTTCTGTGTGTAAATGCTAGAAATATGTATTATCTTTAATGTTTTCCGCTTTCTGAAACTGAAATTCCGTGTGGTGTAGCAAGCAGAACTGATTATACGTGCGTGAGTGAACTGTTTATTCTTCACAATGAAAGCAAGAATTTGGCAGGTATGTGCCCTTGTCGAAAGCAGGAGACATTAATTACCCAGTTGAATTGTTCCGAGATGTCCATGGCAAACGTCACGTTTTCGGAAATCTAGACCGAGACCTTAAAAGGATCGGTTAGATCTCTTTGTGATGGAAGAGCTTGCTCAAGGCAGTCCCAATGCTCTGGCTAGAATAGTTTTCATAGCATTTAATAGGTTGCTATGCAGGATATTTTGCTGATTTGGCAATACAATTAAAGAGGAGAGGGATGAAAAGGTCAAGAAACTGGGTCTCATGCAAGAAATAGTGGGTTTCTTGCACAAAATCAAAGTTGAAGAAACTACTTTAAACCTATTGGGATGGAATATAACAAATACCAAGATAGAATTAAAGAGTGGGGACAAAGGAGGTTGGTAGAAAGAGGAGAAAGGTTATTGGAGGAATTTATTTTGTACCCACAATTACAAATTATGCATTGGGACTATAGTTTCTTGGATGGTATCATCCATATGATATGGTATATCATAAACACTACTACATGATTTTTTGGTTGGAACTACCCTTATCCAAAGTCTCGATTCAACGTAAGTGCTTTTATACTTTTTATCTTTTAGGGATTAACTGCACTATTCTTTTTTATTAGATGATATGTCAACAATAAGCACTTTTTATCTTTTAGGGATTAACTGCGCTATTCTTTTTTATTTCGCAGGAAATGAGACATTGAACCTTTCAGATATGCTTGGGTATTGCAAGAGGCCCGGCTTATCTCCATGAAGAGTCTAGCGTCCGAGTTGTGCACAGGGACATAAAGGCTAGCAATGTCTTGCTTGATGCCAATCTCAACCCTAAGATCTCAGATTTCGGGCTCGCCAAACTCTGTGATGACAAGAAGACACATGTCAGCACAAAAGTTGCTGGTACATTGTAAGCACATTTCCAACCTCCTCTCTTTTACGTAAGTTTACAAATTATATTAGTTTCGTTAACCTATAAGCTACACAGCTGATCTTTTTACTCTTTTGTCAAGTGGTTATCTTGCACCTGAGTACGCCAGGAGAGGTCTTATGACTGAGAAAGTTGATGTGTTTGCTTTTGGTGTGGTCACCTTGGAGACTATAGCTGGAAGACCAAACTACGATGATAGGCTTGGCGAAGACAAAGCATATCTTTTGGAATGGGTAAGGTCATGCAATGTTGCACTCTTTTTTTCTGTGCTATTGGGATCGGAAAATCCACACTAAATTCATGATAGGGAATTAAGTTTTTAGATAAAGGAATAGTTAATATTCCAGCCTCTACATGAAGGTACAATATATCCAGCCGTTATTAAAAGGAACCGCGCATGGTCAACAAAAGGATAGGGAATTAAATATCAAAACTCAGGTGCATTCATGAGATTTATTTTTGTCAAACACAACCACAGTTTGAGTGGCATCATCACACTATAAAAAAAAGATGCTATGAAGTCATTGGATTGCATATTGGATGCTAGTTGTACTGTGCTAAGGTTTGTATAGTAGTCGTACCTCCAATACTACACAATTTAAATCGTTCTGGAGTGTCAGTGTTGATGAAACACATGCAAGGAATTATCTAGAGTCACGACATAAAATTGATGCTAGATCCATCACGGAAATTTGTTTCAAATAGTTTTTTCATAGAAATGAAAAAAAAGATCAGGAGTGTAACTCGTGAGAAGTTAGATGTTTTTCACTGAAATTGCTAGTCAACATATCAGCGTCAGGTACGTGACCTTGCGATTAGAGGTTGACATTGTCTCTTGAGAACAGTAGCGTGGTGGTAGGTCCTCTAGTTGTGAAGATAGCAACCAATGCAATGTTTAAACCCTATATATTGCATTAAATAAAAAGAGCCCTAGCTAAGCTATTATATATGTCTTAAAAGTTATACATGCCGCATGAACATCCTTTGCAGTTTGCATATCGAATAAAAACTTTCTCTTAATGCAATGCGGTCGGATTTTTTTTTTGACATCTCTTGTTAAATTTTAGCATGGCCGTATTATTGTGCACAACAAAAGATCAGTATTTGGAATCACCTAAAAAGATGATGTACTGTGTTTTGTTCCGCTAACGCGAGAGACTAAGGCTCTGTTTGTTTAACCTCAGATTATATAATCTAGCTAATTTAATCTCAAATGATCAGCAAACATCTCAGATTATAATCAAGATTATATAACCTCCAAATTATGGTAATCCAATAAGCTCTAAAAATGAGCTTATTTCAGATTACATAATCTGGAATGTATAATTCACCACCAATAAGCTAGATTATATAATCTAGCAAGGAAACAAACAGGGTCCAAAATTAGATCTGAATAACCATCAGCTTATGATCCTGGCTCATGCTTTCAGGTCTGGCAACTTTACGAGGATGGCCATCCTCTGAACGTCACGGACCCCAGGCTCACGGAATTCAACAGCGACGAGGTGCTCCGTGCCATCCGCGTCGGCCTCCTCTGCATCCAGAGCTCACCCCGACAGCGGCCACCCATGTCGAGGGTGGTGGCGATGCTTGCTGGGGACATCGAGGTGCCCGAGGCGGTCACTAAGCCAAGCTACGTCACCGAGTGGCAGAGAAACGCCATTGAGACGTCGAGCTCGAAGCCAGGACCGGAGGCCATGTCCGCGTCGCCGTTCTTGAGTTCTGTTATCGATGAAGGCCGGTGATCATGACCATCGACAGGTTCTTTTTTTTTCTCGAGAACTTGGGCAATTTCATTAAGAGGAAGGAGAAGTTTTAACAACACTCGCACGCCACCATCGACAGGTTCAGATCAGCTTCTGTCAAGCCATGGATTGTTTCTTGGAAACGCACTTTGGGAAACTTAAATTTGGATGTGTATAAGAATTGCAAATTCACTCGAAGAACTGTAAACTGGACTGGACCAGGCACAGTGCCATGGCCACACCTACCTCAAATAGTCAAATTCAGAAGCCGTCGATAATGTTGAACGAGGTTTGCGTCCACGTGCTGCGCCATCATAGTAGATCAGGGATCAGCAACGACGGTCACGGCTGTACGGTTCGTTCGCGAAAGATTTCTTCAATTCGCTCCCGGCCTTTTCCTGCAAACGCGTGGACGTGGTGCGAGCTAGGACCCGACACGTACGTACTACGTGTGCATCCGTGACGGAAGCGGCTGACGCTGCTACGTTGAATCGGTTAGGAACCGTGACAAGACGCTCATCTCTTTCTTCAAAATCTAGACCACGGTAGTCTTCGGATGGTTAATTCCAACCAGACACCGTACCTATCGGCACCTGTAAGCCTTGCTGATGGTCAATCCAGACCGTCTGTAGGGGGAGAAACCCAAGTCGATCATGTCCGGCGTAGGCGTGCTAGATAGTCGATCGCACGCCGATTGCGTAAGGTTCAGGAAGTTCCATATCGAGGCATCAGGAATCAAATGGTGACTACGAGGAGCTTTCTTCGTCGGTTCCTAACGACCCATACTTAATACAAAGATACGCAAGGTAATCTAAAGGTAAATTAAAACAAAAGTGGCTGGCCTTGGTAGTAAGAGGTTAGTCTAGAGTACGAGAGCATGTAAAACGATGTCAAACTTGCAACCATGAGGAGCCTTCGTTGGGTAGAATGTCTGCATCGACATGATAAAAAACTAATCTGTTTTTTATGCCCACCTTGGCGTTGCTGATTAGCTATTAGCAGCTAGTAATTTAAAATTTGTCAAAATCCTCCACTTGGTGTTATTCTGCACAACTAGCTTGCTAGATCTATATATTTTGATCTCTGAAAAGATACGTGGAAAGCAACAGTAATGTACATACCCTCCAATCAACGTGTGGCAGACCTTTTGTTGATATTCAAGGCAAACGGCGTTGAATTTCTCCTTTCTGTTCCATCTGATTATAGGGGATGCTGACGTTGAGGTTGAAGTCCAAGCAGTACATACAGCACTGAAATGCAAATGTGACGTGACGAAAATGCAAATGTGCATGCACTGCACCTCATCGTAGATTAACAGCTCTGAAATAATCATGTTCACCTAGCTAGTATAACAAAGATCAGAAAAAAAAAGGAAACATAAAGGTCGCCATCTTCAGACAAAGGTGCACCAAAATGCCCTTAGTTAGAAAGGACAGAAAGTTTCTAGCTAGGGATGTCCTTGAAAAAAACTGACGACTGCTCACTCGTCCTATATATATATATATATATGCGCAGAGAGAGAGAGAGAGAGAGTCAGAGAGCAATGTTAGACTTGAACACAAAATCGCAGGAGTGTACTGGATTCGTTGGACCTCTGTCTTGTCACCTTAGGTTAGCTAGGACGCTAGGTCCCTTCCACTTCAGTCATTTGAAACTGAGCTGCTAAATCATAGAGGTCCAATCTGAAACCACGCCACCAAATTCAGCTAATCCAGCAATCACCACCTAATCAGCCTGATCACTCCGCTTGCCAGAGTAGCAAGCTAGCAGCTCCTGCTTAACAAGCAATTTAGTAGTACAGTATCGGTGGCGCCAATTTCATATAGGCAAATTGGTTACCCCACATCACCGCATCATTGAATGGTTCCATAACTGTGAGGTGTGAGCCCATGACGCTTTTGCCGGCTTCCTTTGTTCGATCCACCACTTGTTTTAGAGAAATCTGAAGGGAGCAGAGAGGGTGGGGCTCGGGCTGGGCAGGGAGAGATGAAGCCCAGGCTGAGCTGCTGCGGTTTCCTCCATGCCTCTGTCTTCCCCGTGCTGCTGTTCCTGCTGCTTCTGAATTCGTGGAGGGCGGCGGCTCAGGCTCAGCCGGCGCCGCCGCAGACTGATCCGGTCGAAGGTACGTGTCTCGCTCGACGGAGCTCTAGAAGTGAAAGGTGGTTGTTCATGGTCGATGGGAGGCTTTGATTTTGATTGCTGTGCGTGCGTGCGTCCAGCGGCGGCGGTGAACGCGATCCTGGGCAAGCTGGGGCTGAGCGCGCCGCCGTCGTGGAACATCAGCGGGAACCCCTGCAGCGGCGCGGCGACGGACGACACGCAGCTCGACGACAACCCGGCCTTCAACCCGGCCATCAAGTGCGACTGCTCCGACCAGAACAACACGCTCTGCCACGTCACCAGATTGTGAGTGCTCCCAGAGCTGCTGCTGGTTCTTGGGACTGTCCATGCTACTACTTCCTTAGCTCTCTCTTCAGGTTCATCAGATTTTTCAATCCCTCCCTTTGATGGTGGTGCAGCAAGATAAACACGCTGGACGCGGTTGGTCCGATCCCAGAGGAGCTCCGGAACCTCACTCACCTCAGAAAGCTGTATGTGCTGTCAACTTTGATGACTTATTACTACTTTGATCAACACGCCTAGCCTGTCTAAAACTAAGAATGGTTTCTGAGCAATGCCAAATTTTTCTCCAGCTGTGACGTCCCTTATTCTCCAATCTTGTTCATGGGATTTCATGTTAAAGTTTGATCATTTTTCGGTTGGTAGTGTGTTTTATCGGGGGAAGGTGGTTGTAGCAGCTGAAGCACTGCAGATAACTTCTGTTAGGAAAAGCCCATTGGGCCAGCAAGGAATTGGGCTCTCCGAATCAGTCCGGCCTGCTAACACTTTACCACTTCTACTTGCACAATGCGCGCAAGGTCTCCACCGTTTCCGCTCCACTCCGATTTAGCCCCCAAAACTAAAATGGCGGAGAGGTCACCGGCCGCCGCTCGCTGCCGCAGCCGTCGCTGGGCGCGTACCAGTGCTCTTCGACGGAGAAGACGCTCGGGTACCTCTTGCTGGACGGAGGAACAGAAGTGCCCCCGCTTGCGTTCCGACTTCAAACCGAGGCTTTGCTCGGTGGTGATGTTCAGACTTTTTACTCCTTTAATGTTCAGACTTTTACTCCTTCACCCTCTGGGCTCTGCAATTGCTCATGTGTAACCTAAGGTAGAAGTAGAGTCAGTCGTCGTTGCGGCCATTATGCGTCACGTCAGCTGCCACAGCCCACAACCACAGTCGCTAATTTGTTTTGCTGCTGATTTGTCTGTTGCTCAGTGTCCAGGACCACGTATTTATTTTCTCTTGTCAGAATTAGAGTACGTATAATGTCTGTTTGTTTAAGGTAGCTTGTGCCTATGGCATTAGAAATCTTTGCCTTAGACATCTAATATTCAACCCAAGGGGGGCTCGAACCTTAGTACTGCAGTGTGCATTGAGTTTTTCAAATTCATATTGACTTCAGAAATCTACCACAAGTCATTAAAATCATGAATTAAAACAATTCATCCAATCTGGTCTCCGCGTGAGACGTGCAAGATTAACGCTGCTTAACATTTCAGGGACCTGAGAAAAAATTACTTCACTGGGCCATTACCAGCATTCATTGGAGAACTAACTGCTCTGGAATCCATGTAATACTCTGAACTCAAAAGGGTGCTGCAGTTCCTGCGTTCAAGAAATCTTACATTCTTTTACTTGTAAATCACAAGGACTGTGGGCATCAATGCATTATCTGGACCTATCCCAAAGGAGCTTGGAAATCTTACCAATCTCGTATCACTGTAAGATCCTCCAATCATGTTATTCGAATGTAAAAAAAGTACTTAACAGCACTTCGTTTTGGACATCTTTTTGGAGCTAAACTAGTTTGATTAATTAATTCCTTTAGGGCATTGGGCTCAAATAATTTTAATGGCACACTTCCAGACGAGCTGGGGAAATTGACAAAACTTCGACAAATGTAAGCTGTCTATTTGGTCACTTTACATGTCTTATACATAATCATCTATGCTTTATTTACCTTTTAAAGTGACAAATATGTGCATAATATGACTGAAAAATGCTATCCATCTTTGAGTTGCAGATACATTGATAGTAACGACTTCAGTGGTCCTCTACCGTCGACATTGTCGCAACTGAAGAATCTCTCAATCTTGTAATTTTGTAACATAAGATATCAACTCGTGGATTTCTTCTTTCTTCTGAGGTAGAAACCAATAATCTTACAAACCCTTGTCATCTTGCTTCCAGGTGGGCATCAGACAATAATTTCACTGGGCAGATACCTGATTATCTTGGGAGCTTGACTAACTTGACCGACCTGTAAGATCTATATTTGACAACCACTAAGATCTCAATATTTGCAAATTGTTTTCTCAACACCAATAGTAAGGAAAGCCATTCATTGTTTTGGAGAAGTGCAAGATGTTGCATATACACCTGCATCATCTTTTTTTTATAGCACAATTATTTTTTCATTAGGAACTAGCATAGATATTACTTTACTAACCTAATATATTTGAAATTCCAGGAGGCTTCAAGGGAATTCTTTTCAAGGCCCCATTCCCAGAAGCCTTTCTAATCTTGTCAAGTTATCAAAATTGTGAGTCCCTGGTAGTTTTTGTGACTGTAGGATTGTTATCGTTGCAAAGATAAGATAATGGCAGTAACTAAGGCATTATTTCTTCCCATGTAACAGAAGAATAGGTGAAATAGTAAATGGAAGCTCTCCACTGGCATTCATTGGCAACATGACATCTCTGGGTGAACTGTACGACATGTGCCCTCCACTTTATATATATTTTTTCTCAAGTTTAAGAGCCTAAACATTTAAGGTTCCATCTTGCAGAGTGTTGAGGAACAGCAAGATATCTGATACACTAGCATCAGTAGACTTCTCCAAATTTGGAAATTTAAGCTTATTGTAAGCATGTTCCCCTTGTCAGAAAATCACATCAAGTGATAAATTATACTTTAACTTTATGTTGAACTTTGTCCGTTTTGTTTTCTAATGCTAAATTTCCTCTTTATCACAGGGACCTGAGTTTCAACAATATCACAGGACAAATACCTCAATCGATTTTGAATCTTCCATCACTTAGTTATTTGTAAGCATTACTTGCAAAAGTTTTCATAACTTGTTTGAATGACCTCTGTTTTTCTTTCCTTTTAATCTTCTGATGATATTTGCAAATATTCTACTTCCAAAATGTGATGGAATCAGATTTCTTGGGAATAATAGCCTTTCGGGAAGTCTGCCTGCCACAAAAAGTCCCTTGCTGACCAATTTGTATGTTCACATTCTCTTTGTTTTGGCACACTTGCTGCAATCAGAAGTTCACCTTTTCTGTACCTTTTTGCAGAGATTTTTCATACAACCATCTCTCAGGAAACTTTCCTTCATGGGCTACTGAGAAAAAATTACAATTGTATGTTTGTGTTCTGAAACTTCTTTCATGAAAATATACCACTTATTTATTGGGCACAAAGCCTGCCTGGTTCAATTGAACAGTAATAGCTAATTTTCCCCATGTGTTCTACTTTGTACTAAGGAATTTGGTGGCCAACAACTTTGTGATGGATAGCTCCAATAACAGGTGAATGACAGTTCATCCTCCCTGTTATTGTTAAGGCTAGCATAAAAGTAAGTTCTCCGTCTTAGTTTGTAATCAGAACTCAAAATAGTAAAACATTTCATCTGCAGTGTTTTGCCATGGGGATTGGACTGTCTTCAGCGCAATACTCCTTGCTTTCTCGGTTCTCCACAGTGTAATGCTTTAACCCTTTGGAATTTCGAGCATGTGTCTATTCCATAATGTTGGACTTGTAATTGCATATTTCAATTAAGCACTGTTTTGATAAATTGCATGCAGCTGCCTCTTTTGCTGTGGACTGTGGTGGTAGCAGAACCATATCAGGTTCAGATAATTCTATGTATCAGGCTGATAATGCTAATCTTGGAGCTGCATCATACTACGTGGCGGGTGCACCCACATGGGGTGTTAGCAGCGTTGGATTATTCACGAATGCACCCAATGGAAGTTACATAATCTATAGTTCACGCCAGTTTGATAACACGCTAGATTCTGCACTGTTCCAAACAGCAAGGATGTCACCATCATCTCTGAGATACTATGGCATTGGACTTGAGAATGGAAACTACAACGTTACACTTCAATTTGCAGAGGTTGACTTTCCAGACATACAGTCCTGGACAAGCAGAGGAAGGAGGGTTTTTGATATCTACATCCAGGTGGCTACAAACTTATATCTGGCTGGCATCTGATACTTTTAATTCATATGATATTTTGTGCCTTGATACTTCATGCTTGTTTAGGGCGAGCGCAAGGAGCAGAACTTTGACATTAGAAAGACATCAGGAGGGAAATCTTTCACTGTTGTTAAGAAGCAGTATGTTGTTCCAGTGACCAAAAACTTCCTTGAGATTCATCTCTTTTGGGCTGGGAAGGGTACTTGCTGCATTCCTTCTAAGGGATACTATGGGCCTGCAGTATCGGCTCTGAGTGCAATTCCAAGTACTCACCTAAACTTAAACTCTTTGTTCTACATTGCAGTTATACTATTACCCATAATGACATCTTGGAGTATTGACCAATGCATACTAGTGTACTCACACAAAAAAGGAACTTGTTGGTGTGGTATACATAATTTTAAAAATTTAAAATTTTGATAAAACTGTTATATTTAATAGATGAATCAGCACATGGAGATTTGTTGGCACTGGTATGTTCATGTTGTATCGTTGCAACTGCATATGTTACTAAAAGTTATTAGTCAAAGTTTTCTTGACTGGCGGTAGTATGGAAAAGTAAACATAGACAAATACAACTGATTAATCAGCCTAATTTGAGTTGAATTTATGCCATTTCGAATCAAAAGTAGAACAAACATAGAACACCCATGATAAAGGCTCAGATTCACATTATCCTCTTTCAGATTTTGTCCCTACGGTGCGTAGTTCTGCAGACAGCAAGAGCAACAGTAAGACTGGTGTGATTGTTGGAGTTGTAGTTGGTGTTTCAGTTGTTGCATTGATCGCACTAGCCGGGATCTTCTTATGGTGTCAGAAAAGGAGAAAACTATTGTTAGAGCTAGAAGGTACTGGATATACTAATATCCCATTGTGCACTTGACTGCATACGGAAATTATGCTAATAAACTATTTCTGACCTTGCAGAATTGTACACCATAGTTGGAAGGCCAAATGTCTTTAATTATGGTGAGCTTAGGTCAGGTACGGAAAACTTCTGTTCTGGTAACCTACTTGGTGAAGGAGGATACGGATCAGTTTACAAGGTTTGTCCTTCTAGTTATCTAGTGTATAATCTGATGTATGAACTTATGAAAGCTTAAATGTTGTTTCCTGATACTCTAAATAGTACTACACACAAAAGTCAGGATATGACATTTATCATAAACTAATGCTTTAGGGGCTAGTGGCTAGGATAAGCCCCCCTGCGTCACAGGATGCTAGGGACCAGGTTTTCTCTATGATTTGTGTGGCCAATGCCTGCCCTCAAAATTCTAGCGAGGACGGCACCGTGAGAATTCGAACCTGGGCTGGGCTGGGCTGGTCCAATGACTACCCAGTTTCACCTCCGCTCCCCTAAACTGATGCTTTTCAAGTGTTCTCATAAGCAAACCTTGGCCTGAGCTATGAAATACCTTGCATAATAGTAAAGATATGCAACTTTCTTGCAGGGTAAGTTGAGCGATGGAAGAGTGGTGGCCGTGAAGCAGCTCTCTCAATCCTCTAATCAGGGGAAAAAGCAATTTGCTGCTGAAATAGAAACCATATCTCGGGTGCAGCACCGTAACCTTGTGAGGTTGTATGGTTGCTGCCTTGAGAGCAACACGCCATTGTTGGTTTATGAGTACCTGGAGAATGGGAGCCTTGATCATGCCTTGTTTGGTATGACTTATTCTGATCTGACATGATATGGAGTGCAACTTTAATGCAGAAATTTAAAATGTCTGAGTCTTTATATTCAGAGAAGGAAGGCTTACATCTAGATTGGCCGACGCGATTTGAGATATGTTTGGGCATAGCAAGGGGTATTGCTTATCTCCATGAGGAGTCTACCATCCGCATTGTGCACAGGGACATAAAGGCCAGTAATGTGTTACTGGATGCTGATCTTAATCCGAAGATCTCGGATTTTGGGCTTGCCAAGCTTTATGATGACAAAAAGACCCATGTCAGCACAAAAGTTGCTGGCACATTGTAAGTGTATTTTTCATCTCTACTTTGAATATAGTGTTATGTTATTTGCAAATGTAAGTTAATGGCAGTTGTTTCTTTGTTGTCTTTGACTGTATCATCTAGTGGTTATCTCGCACCCGAGTACGCCATGAGAGGTCATATGACTGAGAAGGTTGATGTGTTTGCATTTGGCGTGGTCGCATTGGAGATTGTTGCTGGTGAATCAAACTATCAAAATACATTTGAGGAAAACACGACTTATATTTTTGAAAGGGTAAGATCAGTATATTTACTTTTAAGCCCTACACATAGCTTGGTTTTTCACTGCATATCTGGAATTCTCAATATGCATCCTCAAGGCATTAGTGCGTTTTGCTTCTTTTTGCTATGCTGGAATATAATGTGCTTGTCGTAGAAGCTTGATTGTGAATCCGGTAGCAGTGCAAGAGCTAACTGTTTTCAGTCAAATTTATTTTTGTAGTGGTGGAGAAATAATGCTGATACACTGTAGTTTAATGTTGCCTTAATGTGACATCTCAAATTCTGAATCCTTTTCAGGTGTGGGAACTGTACGAAAACGGGCGCCCGCTGGACTTCGTGGACCCCAAGCTAACCGAGTACAACGGCGACGAGGTCCTGCGCGTCATCCGCGCCGCGCTCCACTGCACCCAGGGCGCGCCCCACAAGCGCCCCCCCATGTCGAAGGTGGTCTCCATGCTCACCGGAGATGCCGCCGACATGGCTGAGGAAGTGACCAAGCCGAGCTACATCACGGAGTGGCAGGTGAAGGTCGTCGGCAGCGGCAGCTTCTCGAGTACCCAGGTCGGGTCGTCGTCCACGCAGCCGTCCTCCGGCGTCCACCACGGCGGCGGCGTCCACTTGGCGAGCCCGGAGCCTGGGGACGCCACGCCGGTGCTCCCGTCGCCGCTGTTCACCTCCATCATCGACGAGGGCAGGTGATCCACCGATGGGGTGGCAATGCCGTCGGTGGGTTTGTTCCCATCAAGAATGGGATAGCGTGCGTGTCGCCGCCAGGTCTGCCTTGCATTGCCTGCTCGCTGCTGCTGCACGATGGCACGATCTCGTTCTCGTCGGTGGCCGCGTTACACTACACGTCTGAATATCTTTGGCATGCATCACATGCCTGGTGGGCTGGTGCAGGTGCTTTAGTATTGTATAATGTTTTTGTTCTCTCCCTGTTGGGATTTTGGAATGGGCGTACGAGCCGTGTCCGGCTGACCTTTCCGGCATGTGATACAGAAAAGGTCTACTGAGGTGTGGCGTGTACCATGGTATGCTTCTTAATTGTTCAATGCCATGCATCCCATGCAGGTCTTCCCACTACCTTTTTTATTTGTTTTACATAGCTAAAGATCATGAAAAGTCTAGAGCAAAGTTTTCCATAAAAAAACATAGGCCACTAACACGCCTTAGCGTGAAGTCACATGGGCTAATTGGGTGGTTGTGATGAGCAGAGCACAATCAGTGTTAGCAGCTAAGCGTGCTGAGGACCGTTAGCTAACAACTAACGGTAGCAGCATCGACCGCGCTCAACGAGATCGAGATCGAGCTTGAAAATTCCCAAAAAAAAAGAACATCTGTGGCAAAACTGAAACATGCCATCATTGTTAGGATTTATAATTAGTAATGTAATTATACGATTTATCACCGTGTGGCATAAAAAATCCTCGAAAAAAAAAGAAAACACATAAAAACGAAGTGCATCTGTGTCCTGCACGAAGGCATCCGGAAATCTTGGAAGGTTCGAGGTTTAAGGAAGGGGGGCAAACCCGTCATTTCCGGTAGATAACCCCCAGGAGCCGTGATTCCTCGCGCGGTCGCGGGCAGCGAAACCCAACAACCCGCAACCGTCCAGGCATCCAACCACATTCAAATCTCCCCCTCCTCTCGCCATCATCTCCATTCTCCTCCCCTCGTGATTATCCATCCCCCCCAATCCCTGCCCCAAACCAGCCTCCGATCCATCCGACCCCGAATCGCCGCCGGGTTCTCCGCGCGGGCGCGGGCGATGGCGGGCGCGGGCGCGGCGGAGGTGGAGAGGGCGCACGAGCTCTACCGGGGCGGCCGCCACCGGGAGGCGCTGGAGCTCTACTCCGCGGCGCTGGCGGCGGCGCGGGGCCCGGCCCAGCGCATCGCGCTCCACAGCAACCGCGCCGCATGCCACCTCAAGCTCCACGACTTCCACAAGGTCCGTCCGGCTCCTCTGCTCTGGGTTGCTTTCCTTCGCGGAGGATTGCGTGGTGCTTTGATTTGACTTTGCTTCGGTGGCGATTGTGGTCCCTTGGGCGCTTCCAAGTGTCAGAGTGGGGTAAAAAAAAGATCGTTTTTTAGCCATACATACAGATCCTGATTGGTTCCGGATTTCAGGAATACCGGCGATTTGGTGCTCGTAGATTCTGTTTACGTGTGGTAATACAACTATTTTGATGAGTAATTTGGAATATATACGCTACGCATGCCTTAATGGAGTGATACTGTTGTGTGAAGCTGTTCTAATCTTCAATCTAGCTTTATGGTGATCTCTGCGCATTTAGCTCAGTTGCTGGTAAATTTTGTGTTCTAAGGTCCGGTCCATTAGAATGTTTGGACTGAACTTGAGAAGCTGCAGAGCTTATGAAAGCTTGCTGTTGCCATACCAAAAATAGCAGAAAGTACTACAAATGGACTAGGCATGGTACCTGAAAGTACAAAACACTGAAAGCGACTAAATCTTTGAATGACACTAAGTGAATGATCTCCTTCAGTACCTGAAATTTTTGGGACGGACAAACAGCTTATTTCCTGATCTCCTATGAGCGTGGGCAGAATGATACTGAAACCTGAATTAGCTAGTAAGGGGCGAAAGTTATGACTTAGCTGATCCTATATAGTAACAGTCGATATTTTTCTTGAATCATCTGGGACTGCAGACTTCATTTATTGTTCCCTTTTCTACATTATTGTTTTTATCATTAGCACTGAATTCTCCATTTGCAATGTCTGGTATAGGCAGCAGAAGAGTGTACATCTGTCCTTGAGTTGGATAGGGAGCATGCCGGAGCTTTGATGCTGCGTGCGCAGACTCTGGTTACTCTGAAAGATTATCAGTCAGCTCTATTTGATGTCAACAGGCTCATTGAGATAAATCCATCATCTGAAGCATATCGGAACCTACAGGCACGATTGAAGACACAGCTAGTACGTTTCACTCTCTCCCATTAATTTCCTTTGGTTTACCCTCATACCTTTTGCCCTGACATGCGTTGTAATTGGATCATAAAAAAAAATCAGCTTTCCTGAATAATTCATTTACAAATGAAAATGAGCAGAACTTTGCAAGAAAGAAAAGGTTATATTGGTCATTTGTAATTTTCTTGCCCATATCTTTCTATTTCGCCATCAGCTTACAAATCTTCCGCTTTTGCCCCACTTCTCCTGAATGCCTCAAATAATTCAAGCTGTTAAGGACTTGTTTACTTAGCTGACCTTTTTTGGCCCATCTGCTGTGTTGTTTTGAAGTCACTGGCCCCAATTCCTGAGTGTGAAGAGGAGTCCCTGTATCTTGAAGAAGAAAAGGAAGAGCTTCCTCCAAAAGGACATCAGAAGATTGAGACTTCTATCACTAAGCCTGACAAACCTGAAACTGAACTGGTTCTCGAGAACAAACCTTCAAATGGACCTATTCTCGACAGAAAACCTGCAACTGAACCTCAGAAGGTTAATGTTGCTCCCATTCTGCCATCGAAACCCCAGGGCTGGGAGGCCATTCCAAAACCAAAGGGCCATTCAGGTCTTGATTACTCGAAGTGGGACAGGGTTGAAGATGATTCAAGTGAAGATGAGGATGATGAAGAAGAAGAAGAGTTGCCGCAGTATAAGTTTAAAGTCAGAACTGTTGGCGTGCGGTCTGTAAAGTGAACAAGATTAGCAATGTTCAAACTATGGTCTGTGTATAGTCTGACAGGATGCTTACTCACATCTTCAGTTGAATTACTTTTGGATGAACAGCTATACATATTGGTTGATATTTTGCTTGATGTTGGGAGTTGGTGGTGTCTGACGTCAGAACCAGGTGGCCCAATCTCGACTGTTTGTTTTTCGAAGCAATGGAGATGGATATGATGGCAGGGTCCATGATGTACAAAGATCCAAGCTAACACTCCAGTAGTCCAGCGCAGTTTAGGATCATAGTCTCGTCTCGGCGAACCTGTGTACCTAGCGTCCTTTGGATTTTGGAATATAATATGAAACCGCTTTTGGTTATATGAACTCGCTTTTCTGCTAAGTTATATGAGCCATGTGGTGTCCTGCGAAATGATCCTTTTCATATCGCATCTTCTTCACATCAGGAACCAAAGGCAAGGGCTACAAAATTTAGACCAAACCCCTCTTGCGACCTGTATAAACCAACAGTTCAGCATAACCACACTGATCAGCCCACGGAGCTATTATAGCATAGCAGCACTACATTTATGAAACTAATAGCATTAAATATTTGAATTTCGAATTGTGGGGGCCCTCCAGAAAGGAGAATCCCCTCCAAAAATTGGCGTATGCTGCTATTTGCGGCGCGCACACGGTATTCTTTAGTAAAAGGCGAAAGAATAGTTCGCTCTGTGCTCACCGCGCAGCTGCGTGCCTCGTCCAGGTCTCCCTGGCCTCCCTTATATGCTTTTCCCTCGGCGTGCAGCGCAACTCGACTAGCGAGGTGGTACTAATCCCCATCGCCCCAGCGCGACATCTCACGCGCTCTGCCTTGCCCGTTGCCGCGCCTGCGCAACCAAGTTGGGCCAGGCCCGTGAGAGTGCATCTACTCTCGCCAGGATATTATGGGCCGGGCCAGCAGAGGATGATCGTAGCACCTTCTTTCTGGAGTTTCGGCCTTGTGGCTATTATTATTCGCACGTGTTTTCTTTTTCTTTCTAGACCTTTTGGGATGTCGAAGAAAATATGGAGCACTGACTGAACTTTTGTGCTCCACCACTCTTGTTAGGTTAGTCTGGGAATTTTTTTTTGCATACTCATGCCTTTATTCATTGGAGAGAAAAATCACATGTATAATCTTTTTTTAACTGAAAACATGTGATTATTGCCTACTCCTACAAAGCAAAAGGAGAATTTGATCTACCTTTAAACATTTTACGAATACAGCTGTACATGTGTAACCAGTATATGCAGTACTGCTTTACCGGTATTTCTTTTTTTATATGGTAGCATTTTTTTTTGAAACGTTATATGGTTGCATTATTGCTACCACCCCATGTCTATCTTCTTTTTTTTTAAAAAAAAGATGCTAACCATTGTTTATCGTGAGGAATGGCTCTAACTGCTACTACCAACAAAAAGAAATACTTGTAATATGGTGTACACGGCCAAAAGCATCTACAGAGAAAAATCAAAAGATGCTAAAAGAAAAATTGAGTGAGAAAATGGTTTGGAACACTGAACACCCAACAGTGTACAGCCAGGCAAACCCATCCCCATCACAAATCACACGTTCGCGTCAAAAAAAAAATAAAAAACTTTAATTTCCACTTCTTTTCTTCCCCGACGCCGGCGACCACCGCCACGGCCTTCAGGAACTAGCCAACCTACCCGTCCCCGGCGGCGGCGATGGCGAGGCACGAGGCGTTAGCGTCGGCGGCGGGCGTGGACTTCCACCTTCCAGACGAGATCCTGGCCGTGATCCCCACCGACCCGTACGAGCAGCTGGACGTGGCGCGCAAGATCACCTCCATGGCCATCGCCTCCCGCGTCTCCCGCCTCGAGGCCGACGCCGCGCGCCTCCGCCGTGACCTCGCCGACCGCGACCGCATCGAGGCCGACCTCCGCGCCCGCCTGGCCGCCGCCCTC
Source organism: Panicum hallii (assembly GCF_002211085.1). Taxonomy (NCBI): domain Eukaryota; kingdom Viridiplantae; phylum Streptophyta; class Magnoliopsida; order Poales; family Poaceae; genus Panicum; species Panicum hallii. The sequence continues at coordinate 44,242,296 of NC_038048.1, read as the reverse complement.
GATGAGAACGTAAGCTCCCTATCGCCGTAATTCTACCAGTGTCCGTAGTTTTATGACTTGTACTTAGCTTCTTGCCCTCGGATCCTTGGCGTGCAGGTGAAACTGGCGAAGGAGAGGGACTCGCTCGCCGCGACGGCCAAGAAGCTGGCGAGGAACTTGGCAAAGGTGCGACCTTTACTAACTTTCTAGGTCTCTTTCACTGCGAATTCTCTGAATTCTGTTTAGTACATTTAATTTTTAGCACGGATTGTAACGAAAAGCCTGTGAATTTTGACGACAGTTGTGTTTTGAGTGTACAGTTAGTAGAATTGTTGGTGACTTTGATTGAAGCATTATTTTCTTAGTCTTGTTTGCTTGTTTATGTCAGAGTTGTGCTTTCCAGTAACCGTGATTCTGGGCACTTGGTAAGATGGGCTAAGTGTGCACTGGATTTTTATAGATTTGGATGATATGTATGTCTAGCATTGTTTGTAGTGTGGAAAGAGCCAGTTTTGTTCACTATGGTGTGTTGTAGACCTGTAAGCGTAGTGTTCATCGCACTGGGGACTGGGGACTATGTTTGATTTTTGTACCGCTTTAGTTTTAATGCTTGACTTACTCATACAGCCTTTGACTGGTCTCGGTGATTTAAAGGATACATGTTAGGGAATTTCTGACTCCGTCGGATGGTTCAGCTTAGCATGGGCTGCAAAATTATTCTGACATTGAAAGTCTTTCTATAACTTCAGTCTATATGGAAGATTTGGTGCAGTTGGAAAATCAGGCCTCTTGGAATATAGCTGCAATTTTACTGCCCCTGAGATTGCATCGTAGATTAGCTTGATGATCTTTTTGAGAACCAGCCAGGAGTAAAGAATTTTGAACATGAAATGGTAGAGATGTCAAACTATCGGCCCAGATTTGTAGAAACTGATCTGATAGGAAACTAGAAGCAAGAAAAGGTTTGGTTACTACTTTACTGTTAGTTACCTTGTTTTGCAGTTTCACGCACAGTGTTGTGGAAACTGGAATAGTTGAATGTGAAGTTTTTTAGTAGAGTATTACTCTTCCGGACTCTGCTCGATGAATCATAAACTAGTTATTTGCTATACCTTGAATGATCGCATATGTATGACAGTATGAGTCTGACAGGGTATTCCAATGGCATGAATTTTGTCAAACTCTTTCTATTCAACATGAAAAATGCACCTTGCTAGTTACCAAATTACCAGAGGTCATTCTTTCTTTGCAGCTGGAGGCATTTAAGAAACAGTTGATGAAATCATTGAGTGAAGATAATTTATTGGTGAGTTGTATCGATCAAATGTTTCTTTCACTCTTATTCAAGATTTGTTGTCATCTTTTAAGCCTTCACTTCTGCTGCAACTTTTGTCTTAGCAAATGATTTTTATTTGCATATTCCGCAGCAATTGTCTGAAACCGGTCTGGAACATGATGCAGAGGATAATTTGACTGCCCGGGTCCCCTCTTGGAAAGGTGCCATTTAACATCCTTGCAGTTTTTATAGCATCTTTTGTTAAATTACATAGCCTTAACTGCATGCTTGATACATTCTTTTGTTTTTAAAAATTTAAATGACTTTATAGATGAAGTTTCAAGCAGTTACTCTTCTTCAGATACTTCCAGCAGATCTACAAAAACAGAATCCACTCATGGTGGAGGTAATTCAGTCTCACCACTGAACAGCTAAACTATGTCAATGTATGAACTCTATTCTGAGCATAACCACTTACATAGGAAGCATTTACAGGATACCAGTTCTCGATCACGCCATACATACCTCAAAAAGTAACTCCTGATTCAACACCTATGATTTCATCCTCTGGTGGTTCCCCCCGATCATATTCAACTGGCCCATCCTCTCCCAAGTTCTTATCTGGTCCAACTTCGCCTACAAGATCTCAATCTGAGGGTCAATCAGCATTTTCATCATGGCAAGGATCGAGTCATCAGTATTCAGCACCTACATCTCCTCCTCAACGCCGCTCATTCACAGGTTCGAGAAAGTGACAATCTATCAATGCAAATATCAGTTATGTATATGGACCCTGCTGAGGACATCGCGATATTTCCTGTTTCCAGGGCGGCCTCGTATAGATGGAAAGGAGTTCTTTCGACAAGCACGGTTCGTTTCTATTCCTGTAACCTTTTGCAGCAATTATTAGTTTTTTTTTCTCTTACTGTTTGTGCCTACAATTGACCAGGACGAGACTTTCTTATGAGCAATTTGGAGCATTTTTGGCGAACATCAAGGAGTTTAATGCTCAGAAACAATCACGAGAGGTAGCATAATCTGCCACTATTTTCATGGTTGAGCAAACTCATCAATGTCCAGGAAATATGTCAGTGCAATGATTTTTACTTGATAATATCTGCAGGACACCCTGTCAAAAGCAGAAGGGATTTTTGGAGTCGAGCACAAAGATTTATACATTTCTTTCCAGAATATGCTTAATCGCAACCAATCATGAACATCTGTCAGAGGCTGTGTTCTTTTTCTTCTCTAAATCAAGCAGGTTTGTTCATTCTACATCTACGACTGAGGAATCTAATGTTCTGGTCAGCTAATCTTGCCTACTTTATGCCATTTGTTTGCAGGGAAGCAATTTGTTGGAATAAAACTCTTTCATAGGTCTCAAGATCAGATTGCAAACATCTGTATATAGGCCACCTTAATTTGAACTGTCCATCCTCAATAACCTGGAGCTGTGACTGAAAAGAAAAAAGAACTCATAACTATTGGAAACTTTGGTCTGTTTGATTTAGCATGCATTCACATTCCGTCATTCATGTCTTCCTGCTGTAAATTCGGTTGCAAATCTCTTGAGGTGCATTCCTTTTGTAGAAAGTTGTACAAACTGTTCTTTTGCAGTTTTTTAACTGCCAAGTGTAAGCAGAATGGTGATCACAGAACATGTGTTCTATATTTCTGTATTTGTTCGATGACCCGAGTGATTGGGAATTTTTGTTGGGTTATTCATTCCATTTGTTGATCACTGGATTTTTTTTCACCATACCCATGGGATGCTTTATACTGGTAACTGTCAACTTTGTAAAATGTACCTCAGGACAGAAAAACATTGAAAAGCAAAAGGGGGCCAGTTGGAACACGGACACTCTCACTGACAGGCGGATCCTACGTATAACTCCTCTAAAGGACTGAGGCCATGGGCCCACATGTCATGCACCCCGACCTTTCCGCTCGATCCCCCAGCCCCCAGGCTTCGTCCCCCCAACACTTCCCCCCCCCCCCCCCCCCCCCCGGGCGATCCCACCACTGGTCCACCACCATGGCCACCCCATCCACTTCCGGCGACCCTGCCGCCGCCGGCGAACCAGCGCCAACCCCATCACTGGAGCCCACCCAGCGTCGTCACCCGACCTCCCGTATCTCCCACATCGTGCGTACCTACCTCGACCTCTCCAGTTCCAAGAAGCGCTGTGCCTTTCCCAAGAGCCAGCCCAAGGCCGGCGGCCAGGAAACGCGCGCTGCCGAAGACGAAACGGACGGGTCCGAGGCTGGGCTGCCTTCTTCCCATCCGTCGCGGCTGCTTCGCGAGCTGGGAATCCGCGTCTCCCGCTACACGCACGAGGAGCGCCGGGACATCATCCTCCGGTACATGCAAAAGCGGAGCGGCCGCCAGGCCGTCAACCGCGCGGCGAGCAAGGTGCGATTCGTTTGACGAGAGCTTAGTTTAGTGGGGTGATTGGATTGAGGAGCGCACAATCAGGCTGAAGCTGACATGTTTCTTTGGCGGTTGCTTCTGCTGCTGGTGGTAGCAGGTCCCATCGAGGCAGGCTCTGGCGGAGCGACGACGGAGGGGTGCTGGAGGGAAGTTCCTCGGCAAGGAGGATGCCCAGGTACAGTCTGGGATATCCTTGCAAATAGGCTGATTTAACGTTCCTGAAAGAAAAACAGAGGCTATTTTTTGTATGAATTTTGCCATGTGGTAACTAGGCAGAACTTTGTCTTAACATTGCAGTTTTAATGTCAGAAATGTTTATGTCTTGGCTCGTATGCTTGAGTGTCTAGTGGGTTATATTGATTGCATAAATGAACTAGTGCAGTAGATAAGTAGAATTGCTAAGATTGATATGTTCGCTCTGTTTGTGTCAAAATGATCACAAGTTTGTGTCAGAGCTTTGCACAATACTACGAAAGATGAGCTCGTATAGACTTAGTTGTCCACACTTCTGTTCTGTAAGAGCTTTAGTTTTCCCCCAGACTGCAGATAATCCTGAAGGAAAGGCAGAAGAAGAGCCAGAATTGCCACCAGAAGTCGTCTCAAATGCTGGAGGAGTGCCCATAGTTGGAATGGTCTTTGAGAATGAAGAAAAAGTATACGAGTATTATGTTAGTTATGCAGGAAATATGGGATTTAGTGTCCGGAAAGGATGGCTGGATAAAACTTCTAAAAATTCCAACAGGTCAAGGGTCTATATCTGTTCTAGGGAGGGACTTCGCTCAAAGAATGATGCCAAGAAACCTCGCCCAGAGACAAGGATGGGTTGCCCTGCACGTATTGCTATAAAGTTAACACCTAGTGGTAAATATAGGGTCACAGAATTTGTGGAGGATCACAATCACCAGCTTGCTGCACCATTTGATATTGAGATGTTGAAATCACAGAGAATGTTGGCCAAGGCCCAACCTGGAAGCCAAGCTAGCGGCATTCCTCCAGGGTACAAGAATTATCTTCGGTCCAAGTCCACCAAAGATATGAAATCAGGGGATCTCAGAGCCCTGATGGATTATTTTCGAAGAATGAAAAGTGATAATCCATCGTTCTACTATGCAATTCAGGTGGATGAAAATGACAAAGTGGCTAATGTCTTCTGGGCTGATGCAAGGTCAATCATGGACTATCACTATTTCTGCGATGTGGTCTGCTTTGACATGATCTACAAGCACAATGACTGCAGCAGGCCCTTAGCTTTGTTTCTAGGTATGAACCATCATAGGCAAATGGTCATATTTGGTGCGGCTTTTCTATATGATGAAACTGTTGAGTCTTTTAAGTGGCTTCTTGAGACTTTTAAGAGTGCCATGTGTGGAAAACACCCAAAGACAATTTTGACTGATCGATCTGGGCCTTTGAAGGAAGCGCTGGGTCTTACTTGGCCTGGTACTATGCACCGTTTCTGCATGTGGCAAATATACCAGAGTGCTGTTAAGTCTGTAGCACATATGTTTAGTACTTCTGAAGAGTTCACACATGATTTTAGACACTGTGTATTTGATATCGAGGATGAACAGGAGTTTGTTGACACATGGAATATGATAATGGAGAAATACAACCTTAGAGAGAATGAATTATTAATTAAGCTTTATGAAGATCGGGAACATTGGGCCATGCCATACAATCGGCAAATATTCTCTGGGGATATTCAAAGCATGGTACATGCTGAAAATGCTGGCACTAGGCTCAAAGAGTACTTGGGCTCTGATACAGATCTATCCTCTTTTTTGAAGTTTTTTCAATGTTCAGCAGAGAAGAGGAGACAAGAAGAGATGCAAGCTGATTACCAAGCTAATCAAGGGGTGCCAAGAATACCTCTGCCATTCCTATGGCAGGCTGCGAATTTGTATACCCCAATAACTTTTGACTTATTTAGAAGGGAATGTGAACTAAGTATGGACTGTATGGCTTATGGTTGTGGGGAGTTTGGCTCTCTTTCTGAATATATGGTTACTGTCAAGAACAAGACCAAGGACCAGCTTGTGCGTTTTGACTCATCAAATGGTACGGTTGCATGTACATGCAAAAGGTTTGAAAATGCTGGACTGCTATGCTGCCATATATTAAAAGTATACGAGCTGAGGAATGTTAAAGAGATTCCCCCACAGTACTTTCTGAAGAGGTGGAGGAAAGATGCAAAGTTGGTGACAATGGATGAAGCTGATGGATTTAATTTTGACAGTGACACAGAATCTTCCATTCCAGGACGTTATGCAGCCCTTTGCCGCTTGTTCTATAAGATTGCTGCTAAGGCTGCAGAGAACATAGAGACATTTGCACTGATGGCAAGCCAGTCAGATCTACTTCTTGCAGAAGTAGAAGGAACTTTGCGATCTACTCTGGCTGACAAGTCATCTGGACATTCCTTTACAGACCAATTAACTCACATGGCCCAGAATGACTATCTACTAAATAGTAGCCATGAAGCTCTAGGTTCTACTGGAAAGAAGTGTGAAGTCACTCGGCGCAGAAATGATCCGGAAACCAATAAACGAAAGAAAGCGAGAACAGGTGTGTATACATGGATTCCTTGTGGATTTATAGCTTTTGTGTTCTGCATGTATATCTGAGCATTCTAAATATTTTATTTATTATCATTAATGTAGGGCAATCTGATGAAACAAAGGGTGGACCAAGTGGAGAGATGAATATTACACCAGGAAGTATACAAGCAGAACCAAGGAATACTTCAAACCCGTTCATTCCAGATCAATTAATGCATGTGAGTCCTTAAGTAGGGTGCCAAGTATTACCATATGCTCCTTGTTGCTCTGGAAAAATAGCACATTAGCTGATGCTTTCATCGTGCAGGGGCATTATGTACTTGGTCACAACTTTGGTCTTGGTATCTCACATAACCTTCACGACAATTTGAATCAGTTTGGTCAGGTCTGTGTTCGTCTCTAATTTGAAATTTCTTATCATGTTAATTAAGCATCAAGATTCTCAGGTTCGTGTTGCCTGCAGGCCTCCTCGGTTTCAACCTTGCAGCAGCAGCCATTTCCTGGGAATGGTCAACTAACCCAAGTGAGTTCTAGAGATTATTGTTGCTTGTAGAGAAGTATATCCTGGATTTATTTTTTCTCGTAGCATTTGATCTTCTTTTCCTCTGTGAAGCTATCTTGCATATAATCAAATTACATATGCGCACTATGTTGAAAATTTGCTATTTTTTAATCTTTCAAAATGCCTACACTCCTGCAGGGATATCCTGGTGATATGCATGCATTGCAATTCGTGGAGACAGCACCCCAAATCGATCATCAGAATGGTGACGAGGGTCAGTCGTCAATACCGGTGTGGGATTTTCTTTGATTGCACCGCCTAGAATATCGGTATTGGGTAGGCAGCAATAGCCTCCCATGACTGCTGAACACTCGGTGGCAGGTTTTCTGTCTTCCATTTTCATTATCATGAGCTGCCTGATGTTTGGTGGAGCTCGGTGTTAGTAGCCTAGTGTAGGGTCTGATGTTTTCCACCCCCTTCAACATCGCAAAAGGGGGGCTTCTGTATATGATTTGGCTATCTGTGAATACTAGGTTAGGTTGCTCGCAAGGAAGATGAACGCACTATTCTTTTATGTGCTGACGGCACAGTATAAGACGTGCAGGTTTGTTGACCTTCAATTGTGTATGATGTTTTTCACCCTTCAGTTGGAACTCTGTTAGCTTGGTGTGCAGCAGATGTTTAAAATTTCACAATTCATCGTAAAGATATGGATGAATGCTGCGACAAAAATAGAACTGTCGCGTACGTTCTAACAGTATGAACTCCGTGCGTTGGTATATGAATACATCGTTGATGACAGACAGAAGTCTTTTAGAATGATCGCGTACAAATGCCAGGTTGGAGTTGGACACGTCTGCTGCTAACAAGCCTCTTCGCCAGCTCTGGTTGGGGTGCGGCGCCTGACGCTTCTGCACTCCGCCACCTGCACCAGACCTTGTCCAGCTCTGAACTCGATAACCTGACCCGGATGCATATCAATGGAACCTGCAATATATCTGCTTCCTCCGTTCCAAATTGTAGGTCGTTTTGATAAATTAAGATATATAAATTTTACAATGTATGTAGATATAATGTATATCTAGATGCCAAAACGACCAACAAATTAGAACAAAGGGAGTATTTTACAGAAGGAAATGACGGTGCAGTGATGTACAACAGTCTATTAAGAACTCGCAAAGACTATGCCTCCTTTTCGCCCATATGCTGTCATACAGTGTCTGTACAATGCAGCGGTTCACCAAAGATTCGTCAACTCAAACCATATTTACACCAGATCATCACTGTTTCAACTTTCAAACGTGACGAAAACGCAACACAAGTATAGTTAAAAGTGAACGTCACTCACTGCAGTACGAAATAAAAGACACGACCAACAAACGCAGCAGGATCTACCACAGACCATGCTCCACGACACCGGTGAAAAAAAAAACTGGTATCAGATGAAGAACATGTTGTCCTCCAGGTCCTTGTGCAGCCTCGGGAAGTTCCCGACTTCAAAGGTTCCCGACTTCACGCCCGCCTCGTAGTAGAGCCTGCCGCGGTAGGCCGCAAGGTCGGCGTAGTAGACAGGCGTCGCCAGCGACACCGGCTTGGTGCACCGAGCGAACACGAAGCACAGGTTGTAGATCAGCTTCTGCAGGTCGTCCGAGCCGAAGCCGTGCTCGTCCACCAGGCTGTAGTAGTGCGTCGGCCGGCTCGTCCCTAGTAGCCCATTGTGGCTGCAGAGGTAGAAGTCGTACGCCGACGGGTCCACCACGCCCGTGTCCACCACCGTGCCGGGCGGCACGTTGCCGTTCCTCGTCTGCAGCTGGCCCTGGTCCTTGGGGAACAGCCGCGTGTGGTGCCTCTTCTTGGCCACGATCACGGTGATGGTTGGCGAGTAGCCGTTCACCTTGATCACCTTCTCCATGTCCGCCAGCTCCTCGTTCAGGACCATGTCGAACTGCCCGTCGCTCACACCGTCGCGGAAGTAGATGATCCTCTGCGGCTTCACGCGGTTCTGCTTCTCAAAAACTCCGATCAGCTCCAGGCAGATCTCACCAAGCTGTTGGATCACCTCGCAGCGGTGTGGCTGGGCGCGGATTCTTGATGCGTACTTGTTGACGCCAGAGTTGATAGACGCGACCACAGCTGCGATTGATGGGCTCTCCACGTTCCCGGGTGACGGATGGTTAACGTCAGCCCCGATGAACATGAAAGGCACGCCGCTGACCCGTGGGAGCGAGTCAAACAGCTGGACGTTGCTGCCCCCAAGCTTGCCGTTGATCTTGAGAGCAAGGTTGGTCATGTACTGGTCCTGTCCCTGCTGCTTGTTCGCAAGGTTGCTCAGGAAACACTGGGTCAGGATCCCCAGCTGCGTGTCACAAATCAGCTTCAGTGTCTTGTAACCTGAATGCTGCTCGGACATTGGGCAGAACAGGAGCTGCAGCCTCTGCTTCTTGCTCACTGCAGCTTGTTTTGCTTTGTTTAGCTCCTCATGCAGTCGATGTGGATCAGAGAGCACTTCCATTTCCGATATGTGCACGAAGCATGGATTAGTGTTCATCCGGATGCCGAGGTCACAGCACTTCCTCACGATCTTTTCAACAAACATCCTTCCATTGAGGGATTCCTGCCTGGGGTGAGACGGACGTGCACTGAAGTCGACAATGCCCCAGCACTGAAGATCCCGGCCCTCTACTAGTTTCTTCTTCATAAGGTTCCACTGGCAGCTCTCCTGATCGATACTGAATTTGCAGGTCTGGCCATTGGATGTGCCAAGTTTTAGGTTGGGTGGGGGAAGGATCCTACCCGTCACTTCAGTCATTTGTACATCCAAGGAAATCCCAAATTGATGTGCTATCTCACCACTGTAAATGAAATGACAATTAGTAACATATAAACATCACATATTCCGTTGAAAAGAAAAGGCCATCACTTCGTTTGCTGTCCTAGAAATTAGATGTAGGTTCAGGTTATGTTCGGAGAAAAAATGGCAGCAAACAAATTAGACAAAGAGAACCAATAGTATGGTTACAGGTACAGATGAGTTCCGATGAATGGACATTATTTATTGCAGAAAAATGAATAACCCAAAAGTTACTAATAAATTCAACTGCATTGCATCTAAATTTCGCTGACAGTTAAGCATAGCAGTACCTCAAGTTTTTAGGTTGACAAAGGAACAGAGTATTCAAGAAAAGGACGAACAGACAGAAAAAACAGTACCTGCAAGGTCCATCTCTAGCATTCACCAAGTCCAGAATCTCCTTCCTCCGCTTAAATGCAGGAATTAGGGCCTCCGATTTTAGTGTTCTATCAGAATTCTTATCCAAGTTTGCCTTTGGATACCTCTGCCCTTCAAGAAGAGTGCAAAGCTCAATCGGCACATGATTTGGTTTGTCCTTGCTCTTGCTCAGATCCAGGCATGGAAGCATCTGATACTCAATCACCTTGACATGTTTCTGAGCAAAATACTCGACAAGCCTCTTTGTTTGGCCAGTTTCAGCATCCACAAAGGTCAACTGGCTGGCAGGCAAGGGTGTCAAACCTTGCACAGTGTACTTCTGATTAGTCCTGCGGTGAATCACAGTCACACGCCGGCCTTTAAGCTCATACTCCAAATTTTCCACTTGCCTCTTGTTCAGAGTTGTCTTGTAATCAAGGCGCCCCACTATCTTCTCAACAAGATCCATCACTGGCCCAGCTTTATAAAATGGCATCACTGAGTAGTCAACACATAGGATCAGCCCTTGCTGAGTATGTTTAAGCGTCTGTTGGGCTCCTTTCAGAGCCACAGCACCCTGCCCAATGTCTAGACTGTTATCTGGTGAGTAAAATCCTTTACCAACGATAATCTTGCGCCATCTAGAGGCCTCGCGCACAATGACATCAAGACCCTGCAAAACCTCTCTAGGCACAGGTAACTCTGAGAGTTGACTTAATGGCATCTTCTTCTTTAAATCTACTGATACAATGTAAGTCTTGGACCGAACTCTCACACGGAATAAACCTTCCGGCAGTTCAGCAGAAGTGAATAGATTTCTTCCGCCATCATAAGCAACACATGACGAAAGACGCCGAAAGTCGGTGTCCTTGAAGAGCTCATCCTTCACAGAAAGAAACTCGGCCTTGGAGAGCTCCTTGCCTGAAGCCTTGGGTGAAGCTTGATCAAGCTTAATGTCTATGTCATAGTGAAAAATGGTTGATGCCTGCCGGTAGTTGACAATGAAGTGGTTCACCAAAAGTTTGACCTTTGCTTGAAATGATGAGCCTCCACGGTCAGGTCTTTGCATTGGCACTCGTGTGCCAGCAGAAGACATAGCAACAAGTGATGATGCTGAAGGTTCTACTCTTGCCAATTGACTGGGGCCAATGCGTTCTGCAAGAAAAGGAAGGCAGAGCAATTAGGAACAGCCAAGTCAAATTTACATTAAAAAACTAAGTATGAAGTTAAATAAGCAAAGACTAACCAAGCTATGGTACCCCTTAATAAACTGTTTTGGCCCAACAATGTCCCAACTTAAAATGGTGGGAGTAAATATATGACATACATTTTACCAAATTACAAACAAATTTCTCCTCGATCGCAATCTTATGTTCCATAATTTTACCAAATTACAAACAAATTTCTCCTCGATAACAATCTTTTGTTCCATAATAAGTCCAAAAGTTAATTATAATTCTCCAAGCTTATGAATATGCAATTTCTATTGGCATCTGCCAAGCCTAGTTGTACAATACTACAATACTATGAAAGCACAAGAAAAATGTTTTTTTCATTGTCAGACAAATGGACCATGGTTTCACCAGTTCCGAGTGCTTCCTAGATACACTTGTCAAATGATACAAGTAATCATCAACCTGAACCTTAGAAAGATGAATCTGGCAAGAAAAAAGGCTCCTCTCCAAATGGTTTTCTTCTAGTTCTTTTTTCATGTTAGGTGTATCCTTATTTTTTCAATTCTGATCTCAAAATGGCAGGAATGGGAAACTTTGCGAATAGGAAAAAATTCTTCTCTGTTTTTCAGTGTGTAGACTCTGACCACCACTTCACCATCATGCTTTGTCACATGAAACAGTTTTTCTTTTTCTTTTTGAAAATCAGGCATTGCATTAACAAGGACAGGGGACAACCCAGAAAGGATGCTGAGCTACGGCAAAAGAAGACTACATGCTAAACAAACAAGCAAAAAACAAAAAGTAAAACCAGTAGATTACTTGCTAATCAAAGGGAAACTAAAGCGACTAGATGTGAGTGTCACAAAAGACATAAAGCAGTATTGCCGGGACCTCTTCGAGCAAAAACATGAACGAGTCATATGGACACAGGCAGTAACCGCAAAAAGCTGACCACTATATAGCCCTAATGCATCATAAACCTGTGAACAGGTATCGCCATGCAGAGAGATCCTCCACATTTGAATCTAAAACCTGATTCATAAACCTGGAGAACTTAACTCATCTACAACTCTAAACCTCGATTCAGAAACAGAAAACCATGGATTGTACTCTAATCTAGATCATGCGAACGAATCAGCAGGCAGACGGCAAATATTGCAATCGCAATACCCCCAATTCCACATGATAACGGCGCCTACTCTACCATCGACCGCCGTGGAGAAACGCGCATATATAAATAGCAGAGAAAGAAAACAGAGTATCCTAGTCAACCATCAGGGAACCATAATTTTCGGAACACAAGAACAAAGCACTGTAACAAGCAGCACGGTTCGCGCGAGTAAATCCGGAGAAGCACTTACCAACGGATCCCGACGAACTCGGCGCCTCCTTGTCCTTGGGCGCCATTCCCCTCACTGCAGGCGCCTGCGCAGGTGCCCTGGCGACGGGGGCGTACTCCGCGCCGCCACCGCCTCCACGGCCTCTCCCGGAACTCGACCCCGGCGCCCACGCTCTCCCGCCGCGCCCACCGCCGGGCCCGTACGCCTGCCCGCCGCCCGCACCGGGGCCGCGCCCTCCGCGGCCGCCCGCGCCAGCGCCATATCCGCCCCCTCCGCCTCCGCGAGGGCCGTGGTATCCGCGGTCCCCGCCGTAGCCTCCTCCTTCGTCATACCCGTATCCCCCTCCTCCTCCACCGCCACCGCCGTACCCGCCTCCGCCGCGGCCATCCCCGTGCCGCCCGTATCCACCACCGCCGCGGCCTCCGCCGCCGCCGCCACGCCCCCTACCGCGCCCGCGCCCGCCGCCGCCACCACCTCCGCGCTCGTAATCCATCGCGGCTGCCGGTCGATCGATCGAACGCGCGAGCGTGAGGGTTCCGGATTTTGTTTCCGGAGCGAATCCCCTTCGAGTGTCTCGCTAATAAAGCCGCAGCGGGGGTAGTTATACTGGGTGCGTGCCATGGACGGGGAGATCAAGGGGTCGTGGCGGTTTTGCCCCCCTGGGGCTTCGCGAACTGGTACGAGGATGGGTTCCTACAAGCTCGAGGGGCAGAAGTGGAATTTGGACACCGCGACCGCGAGTCAATACAAGTCAAGCCCGTGCGGATATATGGGTAAAGGAATTTTCTGTACATGGAACGTGCATCGAAATTGCCGCGCTGGTGCGGTGCGGCGGACTCGTGGGACCAGGAGTCGTGGTCTGCATCGTGGCTGGCATGCTCAGGTCGGTAGTTACATTTTTGCAGTTAGGTACCTGGATTGTTCAGTTGAGAACAAAGAAGTACTATTTAACATGAAGCTAGGCACGATGAAACAAATTATACGTAAAGGTGCAGCAGCCAGTCAGCAAAAAGCTAGACTAGCGAGCTTGCAGCCGATCTTGAGCCGGACGCAAAAGAAGAGGAGGGACTAATTGTTTTAATTGTTTTAGTACGAGTGATATTAAATATTTGAATACCAAATAAAGGATCAAATATAAACTAACTATAAAAATTAATTGTATAAGCCAGTGCTAATTCACAATACGAATCTATTAAATCTAATTAATTTAAGCATAATATGGTCAAGTTATGAACTAATTAGATTTAATGGATTCGTCTCATGAATTAGTTTCCATTTATGCAATTGATTTTGCAATTATATTATATTTAATACTTCTAATAGATATCTAAACATTCGATGTGATATGCACTTCCTAGAAATGATATGTGAATAAGAAGAAAAAGGAAGGAATATACTCACGCAGAGGAAGGTTCTGGGAAGGTTCTAGTGCTCCCATGCACCGGCGCACCTGCATCCATTGGATGCAAACATATTCATAGTTCAGGTGGAACCTATATTAGACGGCGCTCAATTTTCAAAACTTACAAGAACTTGGATGCAAATGTCATCGGATACACAGTATCCTCAACTGCACCGTAGATATTGCATCCAACGGATGCAAAGTGCGCTGGTGCACGGGAACATCCCGAGCACCGGGAGCACTAGGACCTTCCTCTACTCGCGCAACTGCAATTGCAACGACTTGAGCTACAGCCGAGCTGCTGGGCTGTACACCTGTAACCGTCATAACCAATTAGGTTCTATATAATTAGTGTGAGGATTAGTTTTCTACTATTGTAAGAGGCTAGATGGAAACGGCTCTTACGTTGTTGGATCGTGCAGGGGAAACTACACCGCAGATAAGGTGTTAGCATTTTGAGATAGTGTCGGAGACTACGAGATTGTTTGGTTTCTCGGAACTACCCGTTTCACCGATTAGAAATATTAAATATGTTACGAAATTTTGATCCGTCGTTCCGATCAAGCCTCTACCAGGCGCCAACATGTTACATGTCTGGTAGATCGACACGTGCGCTCTGAGTGCTACTGGCCTACTGCTGCTAGTCTGCTACCCCAGTCCCAGTAGTACATGCGGCTTTGGCCTTTGGGCACCCTCCTGCTGCGACGACAACGACCGTGACGACGGGAGCCGGATCGCGTGCGGAGGCAGGCGAAGCAACGAATCTGGGTCGGTTGCCATACCCGGTTCTGCCCCTGGTCCTTCGGCACGAAGGCAGGGCCCCGTCCTGTTCCTCCCCGCAGAGCGGAGGCTGGCGAAGCAACGAATCTGGGTCGGTTGCCATACCCGGTTCTGCCCCTGGTCCTTCGGCACGAAGGCAGAGCCGGGACCGGGGGATGGACTGCGGGGACCGTGGTGGGGCCGCGCGACTCTTTGTGCTGTCTCTTTGCCCTCTTTGGATCAGAACCGCCGTGTTCTTCTAGAAAGTTCCTGCTTCCACGGCAAGCCGCCTGTGCTGGGCCCGTTGATTTGGGGTCCGTATCGGCTGCGCGCAGGCCGAGATGTAGGAGTGCGTCCCGCCAAGTTTGGGCCCTCTCTCTCCCCGTAATATCGGCCTGTTGGGCTACGTAGGCTCTCGTAAGCAAAATCAGCGCCTGCTACTACTGTGTCACCAGCCCGCACCAACTGGCGCGTGTCACCTTGGCAGCATCGTTAATTGTTTGTTGGTATCATTTTCAACTCGATTGCAAGAGGGTCTACGTGCTCCGTAAAGTTCCAAAATACTGCTTTTTTTGCGAGGAGGTTACAAAATACATGACGTCATAAAAAGTCACCGGACGATTGTTTCAAACTGGCAGACGTATCAAATAACGTCAACCAATATTTTGTTTTATTAATACAGTATATCCTGGAACCTATTGTTGGAAACAATACTCCTATGATGGAACCTTGGTTATCAATAGTATCCTTGTGATATTTATATATTGGGAACATAAAAGAACAATATATAAACTCGTGTGGAAAAGTACTAGTATTTCGTAGCACTATAGCAATATGATCTCATAAGAAGCTACTTCGGAGATATATAAACAATATACTAATGAAGCTACTTTGGAGATCATGTCGGTAACCAGATCACTCCCCTCTCTCTAATCACTCGATGCCTTTGTGGCAATGTGCTAATTACGCTTACGCGTGAAACGTAATGTGCGGTCCAGTTCGATCCGCCTCTCGCCATCGCCTTTAATTATTCCCTTGTTGAACGAACAAACCCGGGTCAAGACCAAAGCAAAGCACCCCGCCGGGGTTACGTTCCAGCCTCCAACGCAACTCCTCTCTCTCGATCAGCTCAGCAGCGGAAGGTCCGGCCGGCCGGCCGGCCGGTCCAGTCGGCCATGGAATCGGCGACCAGCAAGCAGGGCGGGCCACGGAGCTCACCAAAGCCGCCTAGCCCGCGACCGGCCGTTTCCGCCCGACGCCGAATCGATAAAGCCTCGGCTGGGCCGCGGGCGGCGCCATCCTATATTCCTCGGCTTTAGTTTCCGTTGCTTTCTTCTTCGGTTCTTCCCCCTACCCGGCCACTCCACCCGTGCTGGTGTGTCCTTGGTGTACCCGCGCTGCGGCGATTCGTCGGCGATGGGACGCCGCGAAGCAGTGGCGGAATCGCGCAACAGGTCCCCCGACAGCGACGCCGCGATGGCATTCTTCTTCTTCGATTAGTATAATGTTCGGAGAACGGAGAAAAAGAATTCGTTTGGTTCTTGGGTCGGTTACAGTTGTTACACTGCGCACGCGCGGCAGACGCATCGCCATCGATGCGATCTGCTCGGGGAAAAAATGACACGGTAAGGAATGAAGCTACGGCAGTCGGGAGCGGCGCTGGCTGGCCGGGTCGGCCATGTTGATTTGATTGCTTCACATGACGCGGCAGCCGACCGTGTTGTCGTCGTTGAAGTAGTCCTCGTCGAAGCGGGACGGCTGCGGCCGGAGCTGCCGTCGCGCCCCCATCGGCACCGGCATGACCATGGGCGGCGGCGGCATCGCGTAGTAGCCGCCGTAGTACGGCGCGGGGGCCGGTGGGTAGTACGCCGCCGCCGGCACGTGCACCGGCACCACCATCGCCGGCTCCGCGCGGTGGTAGTGCTGCTGCATCTGCACCTGCAGCGCCGGCGCCACGGCTTTGCCACCGAAGCCGTCGGCGTCGCGGCCTTCCTCGCCGCCCATGGCGTTCGCGGCGGCGTCCTTGGACGCCGCCGCCGCCTTCCCGCTGGCCGCGTGGTCGCCTCTGCCGCCATCGGCGTCGCAGGCGCGCGCGGCTTTCTGCGTGCACTTCTTGCATTCCTCCTCCTTGCACGCCGCGGCCTTCTCGCCCCCGGTGCCCTTGCCGTCGTCCTTGCCCATGCTGCTCTTCTCCTCCTCCGCCGGCGCCGACCTGTCGCCGCCGTCCATCGTGCCGCCCTTCTCGCGCCTCTTGCCGTTTTCAGAGGGCGGCGGCGGCGGCGGCGGCGGCAGCACCTCGGCGATCTTGCCGACCTTGGACAGCTTCTTGACGAGGACCCTGGCGTCCACGTCGCCGACGATCGTCACCCTGTCGTGCGACGGCTGGATCTCCGTCCTCAGCACGCCTGCACGCGTGGACACACACGTCAGCACCATTTCTCTTGCAAACAGAGCTGGCAGAGCAGAAACCCAAATGCAACAGGGACTTGCACACAGAGCTAACGATCTCGACCTTTCAAGCTCATGGCCTTCATCACCTTCCTCCTGCACCCCTCGCAGCAGCTCACGTTCACCTTCAGATCAATCCTCTGCGCAATGATTCCACCGAGCCACGTCAGCCAATGCAAGATAACTACACAAGCAGTGGATCAATGGACGCGTGCGCTGAGCAAGCTCCGGTACCTTGAGCTCTTCTTCCCTAGCCATGGCGATGATGACTACGGCGCAGGAGCTCGCCGGAGAGACAGGCTCTGATTGGGAGCCGATCAGCGCTGACAGCTGCCGAGTGCTGATGCCTAGCATCGCCGTTGCTGCCGCGTATTTATACACGGCCGCATCGGCAGCTTTCGCAACTGGACCATTAGATTCCCAAACGCCCACGGTCCGTTGCTTGATTCCGAGCTGTATTTACTCGCTCTATTCTAATCGCCCTAGCGCAAGGAGACGAGGTATATACCGGGACAACTCAAACTCGTGTACTTGCAGTGCAGCGGCCCACTCCTTTTTTTTCCTCTCATTTTTTTCTATGCTTGCGCCAGCATCATAGAGATTCATAGGCTGTTATGTGATGACATATTCTTTGGCTAGAAAATAATAATGATACGAGCTCTAATGATGATGTGCCGCGAATGTTCTTCTCTGAATCCCTATATGCTCTTCTAAACTGTAGTAAGATGCACAGATTTCTGAAAGTATCCTCGGAAAAAAAAACAGATTTCTGAAAGCAGTCAAGCTTCAGTCCTAGATGACAGTCCTAGATTTCTTCTAAACTTTATTTCTCGCCATCCAAATCATATACAACTCAAGGCGTTACATGAGTACCATCCATTCGATACAAATTAAATCATAGATCAATAACGTAACATGAAGTTTCCTTTTCTGAAATCCTGCATGTTATTCTGAAATGAAAAATTGCACAAAGCTCGAAAGATTAAAGTTCAAGGCTAGCTGACAAGCTTGTTCACATAAGTTGCATTGCAAATGCTCTAGGATCTCTGCTGGTCGTCACAGAACTGGCTACACAGGGATGCATCTTTTCTCCATGGCTCATTTCTCACCATCCATTTGATAAACAGCTCAGAACATTTCGTAAGTGAACGGCTATCTGAATAAGTAGCCTCTACATGCATGTTACAAAGTAGTAGTATACAGCAAAAAGCAGAACACAATATGCCGACGATCTGGTAGGACTATACATGTCGCCATACGCCCAAAGTGTCGATCTGGGGACGGGCACAAGCGCACAGCCTTTACCCAATGATTAATTACAACCAGGCGCACAAATACCCGAACAAACCGCCGGCGATTAGTTTAATCCAAAGCACTTGCTCACAATTAAGCATGGTACCCTGCTACCGGCAGAGAAACGGGAGGCCATCTGTATGATAACGCCTGAGGCATTACAAGTGCCTCACAGTCTAGCATAGACAGGAATAAAGCTAGCTGTGGCCATTAAACAAGGTGGTATGGACATCATACATGTTGCAGAGGCCATCCTTTTTCACTTTCAGGCAATGAGGGTTGTTCTCGTGCGTCCTCGGTTCATGCGCTAAACCTACAAAAGTAGCAGTCCAATGGCTCATTAGAGAAATGAATCGAATAGAATCGCTGAAAAGGCGATGGTAAGGGATACAGAATATTCGGGGATCACCTTTCAACGAATATTTAAAATTCTGATCCATCATGATTTAGCTATGATACTCGACTACTTATGTTATACAGACTGCATTTTCTGCTCCCTGAACTTTATGGTTACAGGACCAACAGCCCCAACCACCAGAACATGCCTGGAAAACGGCATCTTTGGTTGAAATCTACTATGGCGCAGGTAGAAGTAGAATGTTCTTCTCATGCAGCCCATCGAGCTTCCTTACAGTCTGGGACGACAATGTCAGTCCTCATCATCGGCCTATACTCGTCTGGTATTGCAGCTCCAGCCTGCACACACAGCTCTACAACAGCCGGAGCTTTGCCATAGAAACTCCTGAGAGAGGATCTGGGAGGAGGGCCACTGGGGTCAGGGATATGCCACACGTAGTTAGGCGGGATGACCTCGTCGATCACTGCATCCTGCCACCCGTGCTTGCCATCCCGCCACTGATGCTTGAAAGCCCCGCACAGCTTGACATTGTGGCCCCATGGACCAACATGGACCTCAGAGCAGTAACCACATGCTTTCACAGTGTACTTGCTCATCAGCTGTTCGACGCCTCGCCTGACAGTGAGGTATGCTTTCAGTGTCCTCTCTGCAAGATCTTTCACATTGGATGGTGAAGGTGACTGGCCCTGTTGGTTGCTGAATGTGTCAAGCTCAGCAAGCAGAGATACACAGTCTTCTGACCGGTGTGGCTT
Organism: Panicum hallii; assembly: GCF_002211085.1. Taxonomy (NCBI): domain Eukaryota; kingdom Viridiplantae; phylum Streptophyta; class Magnoliopsida; order Poales; family Poaceae; genus Panicum; species Panicum hallii. The sequence continues at coordinate 44,222,815 of NC_038048.1, read as the reverse complement.
GGGCTCATCAACAAACTTGCCACGGCCAATCACCTTCTTGCCTATCATTCTGACAGGAGAAGTCCGTCGCCTTGAGGGATATTGCGGTAAGTCAACGCCAGCCTGAATGCATAGTTCAACGATTGCCGGAATCCTGTCATAATCAAACCTGGTCTCATGCTTGACTCTCCGTCCAAATGGATCAAAAAGATGGTAAGACTCGATCGGGATGAGAACATCATTGATGGAACCTCTAGCCCAAGAGTGATGACTGTTCCGACGCTGGCTTCCTGAGCCATAGCAGTCTTGGATCTGGTGGCCAACCGGACCAACATGGACTTGAGGGCACTTTCTGCAAAATCACCAATCAACGAAAAAGGTTCAGGATTCTTGACAAATCATTTCGGAATAATGCTGATTTCATGTATGCCTATGTAAGAGCATCTTCAGATAAAACTGCTCATACACATAAGCATTTTTTTTTTAGTTACCTGCAACCATAAACCGTAACAACATTCAGAAGTTGAGAGAGTCCTCTGATGAGCACTTTCCAGTTATGAAGGACGTCATAAGCAACAGGAACAAGCTCTGGCACAAGCAAACCATTCTTTGGGGCTTCGAGAGGCTTCTCTATCCGCATTTGTGCAAGCCTCTTATCTCGCCGAGAATCTTGCAACATCTTTTTAATCGGAACAGGAAAGGGTTTCTTTTTGTTTTTTGGCTGTAATTCTGGAAGATCAACGTTCTGTGGTTGTTGCTCATACTTCGCTTGCCTCCTGTAAGTATCAGGAGAGTACTCACAGCATGTCCTTGTCAGCTTCCAGCCAATTCGTTGTGTTTGAGATCCTACCTGAACCTGTAAACAAAACAGACAAGTGTAAATTGGCCTTCTTTTTGCATACTACTGTATATCTCCACAAACTGGTCTCGGTGCGAAAATGAACAGATGCTAAGAATTTTCTGATCATGCAGCATTCAGTATCAACCATCTCCATAGGTCATACTAATGTATTCGAGCTGTTAATCTGAAATTGTATTGGGGTTTTGCCAACTGGTCAGTTGTACTGAAGGTATTTTCTCTATATGTTGAGACAGTTCAAAAACCCCCAAAGACCGCAAAAGAACGATAAACTGTTTGTGCATAGCTGCATACTATCTGCCATGTGTAGTATAGTGCAAGCTGAATGAGAAACTCGTAAAGCAAAACAACTAGTATCATAAAAAATGACACTACAACAAGTGCGGTTCCTAGTCGGTTGGATAGAGCATTCAAGGAGAAAACAACAGATCCTTCAGCAGACTCCATAATTAACAGTAATGAAGATCAGGGGCATACTACTGATGCCAAACTGTATATGGCAGGTACTGACAAATTATCTGTCTGCAATGGACTCTAAAAACAAATGAATCAACTTCCCTTTTGATCACCTAGAAAGACTGGATGGCAACATTGTGCTGAATAGCCTAACCTATATATGCAGTTTCAGTTTTGTTTTCTTCAATCAACATAATTATATGAAAACTTCCCTTTTTATATCACCTAGAAAGACTAGATGGCACACTTTGTGCTGAATGGCCTAAACTATATATGTAATTCAAGTTTTCTTTTCTTCAGGCAACATAATCACAACTGAAGTACTGAATGAACGAACTGCAAAAGGCCAGGGCATGAAGACAGTACCTTCACTGCCTTGTTTATTCTGGTTCTGCCGACGCCGATCGAGCTAAAGGAAACACCTGAACCACGGATCCAGAAAAGTAAACGTAAGAAGCTGGCAATACAGGATTTCAAATGACATAACTAAAACGCTGAGAAGGTAATGGGACTTACTGTTAAGTATCTCCATGGCAATAGCTCAAGCCCGCCCCGAGAATTCTTCGTATCCCCCTTGCGGTCAATGCATCGGCGCAGGTTTAGCTACCTATCAAGGAGAAATAGAATGGTTACCCAAACGGTGCAGGGGCGGAATTATCATCTGTAGCATGGCATGGCATGGCAGGGGCGGGATTCAGGCATTCAGTCGGTAGGCTTGACCTCGATTGCTCGAGGACGAAGCAAAGGAAATAGACGGACGGAACCAAGCTAACTCTTGGCACAGTCCACGCAAGCAAGCTGCGAATTCCTTACCAGCAAGCAACCGAAGAAATCAAATCCTAGTCTGGACGGGTCTGCGCTCCCAGCTGAGCCAGTAGAGGGTTGGAGGTGGGGAGGAGGGTTGGGGACGGGGTGCGTAGCAGCCAGGCCGAGAGGGATTTCTTTTTGGCGATGGCGAGGGAACGGGGAGGAGGGCACGACGAGGACGAGACTAGGCTGCCCGGCGCCCGGCGAGGTGAACTCGGATGAGGTGAACCTGCTTGCTCTCATGTCTAGCAAGAGGAAGAAGCCGCGCACCCGCAGGAAAATATCGTCCGGTTATTTACATGGGCCCTGTTGTTTCTAAAAGGCCGAAGGTTTAGTAGTGTTGGACCAGCCCAAAACTTACGGATGCCTGCAAACGCAAACCGTTCCCAATTATTTTTGAAAAGCTACCGTTCCAAACTATTAGTGCATAAAAGAAATTAAATCTTGCCACCTCATCCATGGGCCCAGCACATGATCGTTGATTCGTTGTTGGGCTGCTCCGTACTGGACGGCGGATCCACCGAATCACCATGATCGAACGGAACGTGCGCTTGTAAATAAAAAAAAGGACGCGTACTTTCTGCTGTTCGAAGTTTTGAGAACTGTTCGAGCCTGGTTTTGTTGATAAGGTTTAAAATCAATTTAATTTGGGTGAAACCTTACAAACTTCTTCTGCAATAGCCTAAAATATTTTGTTCGCAAAAAAAATAGCCTAAAATACTTTGATTCTTTTTTGCGAGGGGATAGTTTGTCTGAATTTTCTTCTAATACTTCGGCGTTTGTCCTTGATTTATTCTCCGCTATAAAATAAAATAAAAACATATTGATCATCCAAAGAGAAGCTTTGATCTGGAAGCATTTTTAAATGTATGGGGCACCATCACAAAAGCTTTGAATGTCATCTACGCTTGCATCGGTCATCGAGTTTGACCTAGATACAGTGGCGTCGTGAGCATCCATTATTGGTGGACCTTTAGTCCAAAAGACCCCCGTCTAATTAAACACAATAGAAAAACAAATGAAACTGTGCCGCGAACCTAACCAAGAACCTGATTCGCCTGCAACTTGTTCGCTCCGTTTGAGAGTATACTCCTACATACTAAACAAACAGTGGAGCAGTTCGGAAGGGTGGTAACCGAAGAACCCGAAGCGACTGTTTCAGCAGCAGCAGCAGGAAACGTCCAAACGGAAAAAGGAGAAGAGATCACCGCGTAAACTTGTCAGTATCAGAGCCTGAATGCTTAGTGGTTAAGGATGTGAGCAGTGTCTCATTGCAGCAGATGATCAGAGATTTGATTTCAGCAACATGAAGACATCCATACAAATATTTTTTTTAATAGCATATAAATTAAGATTGGAACGACAGAGACGGCGGAAGAACCGGGTGGTGGTAGACTGGTAGTAGGATAGGCGGAGTCACGGTCACGGCGGCCGGAGCAGATCGCCGGTCGTAGCTCCTCTTCCTCATTGGCGCGCCACCGATCCGACCTTTGAAAAAGCACGTTGGCTGGGCGCTGGCCGATCTGAAAGCGACGTTTCGTCGTCGCGTCATGGCCTCATGGGCAGAAACCGATGCGCGGCTTCGCAGCGCAAAGGTAAACGACGCGTTGCTTGCGTCCTGGAAGTCGAACCCACCAACGAACGTGCTAGCCCAGTAGGAGAAGACGAGTAGACGGTCGACCACGCTGATTCGGCAGGTGGCCAGGTAGGCGGCATGGCATCTGCGACCGGCGCCTCTCTCTGAATTTTCAATTTTTTCCTTGATTTGAAAAGCGAGGTGGCTTCTCCGATGAATCTGAACGTCCGGTGCTGTCAGTTTGTCCGTTTGTTTTCCCATCCTCCTCCTTGGACTACGCGCCTAAGCAATATAGTACGTTGGCACTAGGGATAAAAAAACGTGCTTTACAGCTCGGCGCCCAGCGCCTACATAATGACCGGCCTCTCAAGGTTCTGATCTCGTCTTCTATCCATCCACCATCTCCTGTGTTATCAGTCCCTCTTCGGCTTCCTAGAGTTCCAGCTGGTGTTGATCGCACAGAGACGAAGGGTGCGCCAGTTCTTGCTGTAACCGGCCATGAGCTACCAGCCTTCAGGTACTTCAGAGTTCTGATCAATCGTCCGTCTATGCCTTTCTGGCTATCTGACAGTTCATTCCGAGGAGGAATTGTAGCTCTGAACTGATCGGTGAGTTTATTGGCTCTGCAGCGTACCCGCCACCGGGCACGGCGTACCCTCCGCCGGGCCAGCAGGCGTACCCACCGCCGGCCTACGGCGCGCCGCCTCCCATGGCCGGGTACCCGCCCCCGCCGCCGCCGCCGCAGGAGTCCAAGGGCAGCAACGACGGCTTCATGAAAGGATGGTAAGATATCCTGACACCGTCGTCTACCAACCCGTCGGCTGGCACGCCAACGTTTCCTTCCAACACGAGCTTTGTCTGTCTGTCATGCACGCCACCGCTTGGATCGCTTCTGAATTCGTGTTCTGCTGACTGATAACGTCTCTGATCTATTTGTCTCTGTGTGTTTCCGATCTGCCAGCTTGGCGGCCATCTGCTGCTGCTGCCTACTCGACATGTGCTTCTGATCTCTCATCAGGTGTGATGGCGCGTCCAGACTGATCATGCAGGGAGGCAGGCGAATGGAGCTGTTTCTGAGTCATGATGCGTCTTTGTTTCCATCACTGTATTTGTTTTGCCCTTGTTTATGAATTTATGATCATGGTGTTGGTGTACCTACAAACTACTTGATCTAGGTTTTTCCTTCCTTCTTTTTGGAGTTCCATGTGTGTGCTCTGAAAAAAAAAACATCTCCGATCAATCTGTACTTGGTTTGGTGCTTGATTATTGCCGTACTCCACGCCTCCATCTCTGACCCTGCATGCTCTGGATAAACGTGTGTGGATGATGGATATTGATTTTCAGCATCCGGCTGGGTTCAGAAGTGTAAGTGTACCAAACTGTCATTAAAGTTCAAAGCAAAGAAAGACCGTCATTCTTATGAAAAATCTCAGGCGACTAAATCTACTGGAGAAAAAATTGGCATACTCTGAATATTCTTTTTAACACATTTGACCCTTGCGGCTTAAGAAATGACAGGTACAGAATATGCCGCACAGCCAAACGAAACGCATCGGCATGTCCAACAGAGCTGATTACAACAACAAAGCCTTTTTTCAACAGGCACCAGCTAAAAAGGTTAAACATTTCAATTTTCAACCACCACGTAATAAGCAAATTATTTGCGAGGGAGTTGTATTCCAAACACCACTTTGCTCTTTTAGTTCTGAACATTTACATGCAGAATAAACATTTTTACAGCTCTAAACTCAGATTTCCTACAGAGGCCGCAGCCCATATGTACATGCACTTTACAGTGTGCCTAGAGGGTTTAGCTGCCAGACAACCAACATGGCTCCTACGCCTAGCCACCATGGCTGACACCAACAGCCCTAACTTCCACATGCTGCCGCCCTTTGTTCTCTGGGTGAACAACGATGGTCGCCTGTGCCTCTTCCAGTGTGCCCTCCTTGCCCTCCCGACTTGCAGTTAACGCGCCGACCATAGGAGGAAACTCAGCTGGCCTCATGGTTTTGCCATCACTCGGGGAGATGATCTCCCAGTCCTCTGAAACTGATGTGAGATCCCCACGTTTTTCATGATGCTTCTCGATCTCATAGGCTGTTGGGAGTATCACATAGTCATTCAGGGGGTTGTAGAACGGATCAGGCTCTCCAGCATGCAGCCAGTGCTGGACAATTCGGAACACGTGGTGGCTGCAGACGATTCCTCGGTGATCAGCTGCAACCCCAACTCTTGCCACTGCATTAAGCCCATCCGCCTGCAAAACGAATAAAAAAATCATTTAATACAACTTTCTTGGTAGCGCTTTCCTTTAGAATTCCTCCAAATAATAATCTGGAACAACAAAAGTATCATACCTTTGCTGATTCTACTGGGACAGATCCATCACCATCAACATAGACATATTTTCCCTGAAAATAAAAAAATGGTTCAGAGCCTCAGGCACTATAAACCAGGGATTGATTGTTCAGCGCACCAGCAAGCCAGAAACCAGGTATGCACAAAACACAACAATAAGGAGAAGAACTAACCTGAGCATATAAGAGGTGACTAAGATTTGAAACTGGATGACGTTCACTACCATAGCTGCAAAACACATGCATATTAGTAACTGAAGGTTGATGCTACTCATCAAATATGTAGCCATCCTACATTGATGTTTTATATCATATTTGTGCCTTATCCCATAATCTTTGGCTACATGGATTTCTACCAACATGTGTGGGTTTTGGAGACATTTTTAACTCTCGAGTAATGTCTACAATCTCTGTAGCAATACTAGTATTGTGAAATTACTAGTATACTAAAATCTGACACATGCACCACTCCAGTTATTAACACATCATCCCATCATGTCAATGGGCCCGATGGAGATTCTGCTTAGTACAAGAACAAAATTGAAACTAAAATCAGAACTATCCAGGTGAGAAAGTACCAGACAGTATGTGGAGTGTCATAATCAATCCCGTAAATATTGTAGAACTTCACTGATTCTGGAAGCTTTGTACTCGACAAAATATCATGAGTTTCCTTTGCCCACTTTAGTACATCCAAATTAAGGGGCACAGGAATATGCATCCCATCAGCAATGATCTGCCATTACAAAATTTTCAGAAAAAATAAGCATCAACGTAAGCTGAGTTATACCATAATTTGAATGCGAATGACTCACCTCATTGTTGGAAAGAGCCTTTTCAATCATCTTTATTGCTTCTGCAGGCTCATATGACTCCAACAGGGCACTTTTCTTACCATCGTTATCCAAATTCTCTCTCCAAATCTGTAGCAGTGGGGTGTCTTTCCACTGGAAGTTTGGGTTTGCCAACAACTCATAGATTGATGGGCACTCAAGTAGCTGAAGCATAAAAACTGTTTTCAGCCTTCTTTTCAAAGGAAAAAATTGTGGAGCCCACATGAAACGCAGACGATAGGATGAGAATGAATGGATAGGATATAAAAGCATACCAATTGCTGCATACACCACTTGGAAATAAAGAATTTTGATTCCCATCCTTCAACGAAAGACATTCCATTCAGCAGACTAGTAGTTATGTACCCAGGGGCACCTGAAGAAAAGTAGAAGGTCGCTTTGTCAAGTAAAATTGCTAGCAGCCTAGTTGAATAACGTTAGAATAAATGATACTCAAGCACATATTACCTTGGAATGGCGCAGCAATTGCAATCCAACTCTTAACATATTTTTCAAATACCTATAGAAGACAAACAACACTATTCAGAAAAGAAGCTATAGTCTTGAAGCCAGCGCAGCTGCGCAGGACATTGAACATGGCAAATCTGAAGGAAAGATCCAAAATACATGAAGAAGTACTGACATCGCTGTGCAGAGATATGAAACATTTGACGAGCAATCCCCCCATTGAGTGAGTAATAAGATTTATCTTTTTCCCACCAGAAGCTGTGTAAACTGACTCCAGCTTTTTGGAAAATCTGTCAAGTGTCTCTGAGAGCCTGAAGAACAGAACGGTATCAAAAAGGATGAAAATAACAATTCTTGCCCCAAAAGAGAATGGAAAACCCCACAATACTTAAATCACCAATGAGAAAAATCTATAGTCGTATTCATAAACTCATAAAACTGTGACTGTTAATAATCAGTAACGGATCACGAAATGGATAGCATAAATAAAAAAGTGTAAAATTTACCTATTGCTTTGGCGGAAATCGTAACCAAATCCAAACAGAGTTTTTCCCTCTTGATATCCCCATTTAATCATTTCCACTATCATGTCATGATAGTAGTACACAGTCTCATCGCCTATGATCTGTTACCAAAATGTTAGTAAATTATGAGATCAGAGAACCACTGCAATATATGCAATTCATTGGGGCTTGGATCGAATCTATAATGAAGTGGCTTCGAAGTCCCAGTTTCCAAGATAGCACTAACAATAATAAGTTGGAAGCCAACAACAGACAGAGAGAAAATAATCAGCAAAATGGCTATTATAACACATAACTGAGCAGCACATGATGAGAGCCACGAGCTAAGAGACAGAAAGTTGAAAATAGATCACAAACATTTACTTCTACCAGCTGCTACTGTTTGATGTGAAACTTTTTTTAAAAAAATAACAAAACAACAATAAAGCTCCCAAATAAGTAATGTCTTACCATGTCCGGGTCTAATGTGTCAATGGCATACAAACCATATCTATCCTCAGGGACGGTAATTCTTGTTTTCTCATTCACAGAAACAGTTTTACCTGCTCCATTAGAATAACTTCAAAATCATATGACATAGAAACAGGAAACAATATAATAGTATATCGGACAAAAACATAAATTAAAATGGATAAGCTGAAATTTTCTTTATGAAGCCAAAGGAAAATAAATTATATTTCCATACATTTGTTTATAGCAATTGTTTCATCAGTCCATGTGATTTTAGTGCATGCGTCTCTGGCATTTTTGTGAGTTCAATATTCTTTTTTTTTAAAGGAAATAGTTCAATATTCTAACATCCTTTCTTTCTCAAATCATGTCCAAAGTAAGTCAGTACAGTCCATAACATTAGAGTTTAAATAATTAAGCAATGTATAATTAGCTACAATTATTGGTGAACAAGAGTGTTGCTCATACCAGTGGAGGCATCAAATCTGGACCAGAGCTTCTCTCGGAACTCATGCTCCGCGGCAAGGATGCGCACCCACACCCTCTCCTTGTTCCCAGCCTCATCAACAGCTTCAAGGATGGAGCCGGCAATACCAGGAACAAGTAGCACCGGGTCAAGGGTTGGATCCACCAAGGGCACCTGTTCCTTGACAATCCGCAGCCAGAGCTCTATCGCCCGGATCAACTCCTCAATTAGCGTCATGGTCACCAGAAAAGGTTGCGCCTTTCCAAGACTTCTCTATCCAAATTCAGCCCCCAACCAGCAGCCACCAGCGGCAACTGGCCCCCCGTCAGCAGCTATAAGATAACGCGAGCAGCGATGCCTCAGCGATTTCAGCAAGTTCCAGCGAAATCTGGGGTGAGCTGAAAATATTCCCGAAATCAGCTTGCAATTTGCTTCGCCAGACTAACAGGAAATCAGCGAAATCAGGATAGCAATTTGGGTAAATAGGCAGAGAAGCGATTTTGGGGGGGAATCAGAGAAAAAACTAAAGCGATTGGGGCATAGATAGGGAAACGGATCAGTCCCGGCAGCCACCAATGAAACGAAAAGTAAACGCCGACAACAACTCTGACGCCCCCACCCCTACAACATGAACACCGACTGAACCCCCAATTGCTCCTGAAGCGCCGGCAGGAGAGCGAGAGCCTTCCCGCCAAACCAGCTCCGATCGCGCGAACCAAAGCCGCAAGGTTTGGAACCGATCGGGGGACGCCGACGCTGGTGTACGGACCGCGGCCGGAACCTTGCGGTGTTTATTCGCTTCCGGATTTGGGAGGTGGTGGGGTTCCGGCGGCGTGAAGGTTTCGCTATCCCGTTCCCGTTCCCGTCCCGTACTCTTCGCCCAGCTGAAGGGAGATGCGCGAAGCAACCAGCGGCCACGTGGATCCGTCTCCCCACGTCGCCCGGGACTGACAGGTGTACCCGACGTGTTGCGGGGCCCAGCCACCCGTGACTACTGCTGAACGTAGTTAGAGCAGCTCGAGCGTTGCAATTTTGAGGGTGTTCTGGAGCGTCAGAGAAAGATTTTCTCCAACTGCACGCTGGAGACGCGGGTGCTCCCGAGCACCATCTTAACCGTGCTGCTTCATTTTGCACGCTCCATAAAAAATAATATTTTTTTCTATTGACTGTTGCAAGTTGTAACTGCAGGAGATGAAGAAAGTTAGGCAAGAAAGAATATTTTTTCGAGGTAGGACTTCCCATGTTTAAACTATTACGCTGAAGAGGATTGTTTTAGATGGCACTCGGATGACATGTCCAATCTTAATAATACCCCTCCATGAATTATACGCTGGTGCTGCTCTTAGGGAGAGATCGCCTGAGGAGTCCTAATTTAGACTTTAGTAGAATGATGAAGTTTAGCGGCGTGGTGGACCTAAAATGTCAGTGAAAGCTGCTTCTGCATGAAAGAATCTAATGGATGAGGCTTTTCGCGGAGGATTTGACAGTTAGATCTGGGCCGTCTGTTCAGCATATTCGTTCAACATCTGGAGTTTGGCAACTAGTCCCGGTCCATGGCCCATAGAGACACACAGATGCCATACATGCTACTCTGTTACGTTACGTTCCATATTATAGAATTTATTTATTATTTTGATTTTTCTAAATGTATATAATTATATACTTATATATCTAAAAAAGTAAAAACTTATATACATGTGGATCAAAGGAGTCTTAAAAAAGTCAAAACGGTTTATAATTTAGAACGGAGAAGCAGCAGTTTTTACTCTAGAAAGTGAAAACATTTCTTACTCAAAAAAAAACATGAGATTTCAAGAAGCTTGATCTTGAGATAACGTCACCAATAATGATAGGAAAAAAGTGATCAAGACCACTTCATCACTCCCTGCATTGTTTTAACATGATAGGGGATTCAGCATTTGTGTATATCAAAGTCTCATGAGCACAGCAAAACTGCAGGGATACCACCTAAAATCCTACAGGTGCTGAATCAAGTTTCACCATGGTACATCATAATGCATTTGCCATGAACATGCTGGTTTAAGCTAACGCTGCAGGTTCAATTTGCTGAACCGCAGGAGATCTTTGGACTAGTTCTGATTTCTGAATGTAGGGACGCTGAACTGAGCCCCTCACTTCTCCAGGTCAAGGTCGGCTTCTGTGTCGGTGCGCAGCCGCTTGGGCTCCCGGTCACCTAGGTGCAGCGACATGGCCAGTTCTTCCTCTGATGGGTTGTTCAGGTTGGCGATTTGCCTCGGAGCATCCTGGTCTTGGCGCACAGGGGACATACCGATGAAGTTTGAGATGAACTGGTGCTCCTCCACATCAGTCGCAGCTGCGCCCTCCCCTTCAGTTCCAGAGGCCAGAACTTCATGCCGAGGCAGCTGCTCAATTTTGATCCCCAGAGGCTCGAACATCTCCTCCACCTTTTCTTCTGGGACGGGAGGGGCTACTGTGGAAGACTCCCCAACCACAGAGTTGGCTGCTGCCACCATTGCAAGCCTTTGCTGCTGCACAGCATCTTTATTTAGGATAAAATTCTGTCAGTTGTGTACCATGGAAACAAAAGCGTACAGATTCAAATTTTGCAATAATAAGTCTGAACCGCATAATGAATTTTGTAGATATCTGAACATACAATCAGAAACAAGTAGAGCACATAGAACTGAAAAGTTTGGGAAAGACCAAACCTTGGAGTGATTCATTGGTTATGATAAGATCAAGTTCAAGACGGTCCAGAAGGCGGCCAAGATCAACTCCGCTGGTCCAATTTTCAGGGCCATGGTCACATGTAAGCTTTAGCCTCCCACGGTTTGCTGTGCCACCCCATATTATCCCAATAGGACGTGGCTTCTCACCATCCTTGCCAGTCAGGATAATAAGGCTTCCACTATCACCTTCCAAATCAAATGTTTGGCGATTCTCACCGACAACAAGGAGGTCAGTGAAGAAGCTTATTCCTTTCTCGTCATTGTATTCAAGGGCATAAGCCATCACAGTTCCAGTTGTGTGACCAGAACTTCTTCCGATTTTGCATACTTGCCTCCCTATGAGGCTATTAAGCGGGCACTGCGGATCTATAACCTTAACATCCCCGATGTCACCAACACCCCTAACTGTAGTTGTGACAGTCTTGATGTCAAAGTCATGAGCAAATGGGATGAATGCCCCGTCAGCCCGTACAAATGTCTCTGCAAGTTCATTAGAACATGGCATGTATGTTTGGGAATTAGAACGTTATGTACATCATTTTGAATCGTCGGCAGAAAAATTTATAAGGTAGATGTACTGCATGGGTAACATGGCAAAATCTAGGCTTTATTTTATTTGTTCAGAAAAAGGCGTAACCTATATTTTTTTCCTTAAAATAAAACTTGACTGACAAAGTAGCTACCTGAAGAGCAAGTTGGTGTTAATTTGACTGACAAAGTTCAATGGACTCACAAATGTCAAACGTTGCTTGATATGAATAGATTAATAAATAATGGCATCTCGTGAAATTTTAAACAGACACAAAATTAACCAGCAATTAAAGATGTAAGCAATATTTTGTTTCCTATATTAACCAGGTAATTTGTAACTGCTCTACCTGGGTTTGTTCCAGCATAAATTCCATACCAAACATCATCTGTGATGAAAGATGTTGCCCTTTCGACAGCTCCAAGATAAACACCAGGCCCAAGGTTGGGTGGCAGAGGGTGATACATCTTCTGGTTTGGGTAGTCCAAGTCAACCGCAACATGCCGGTTGGTTAGGAAACCTATCTGCTTGTTGCCAGTTCGACGTTTTACAATGGCACCCAAAGTTCCAAAAGTGTCCTGACTTGCAACCTGAAATCACGAAACAAGATCCGTAAGGAGGAAATTTTCAGAAGCATGGCCTCTTCAATCATCCATTGCATCATCACACAGTATTAGCAGCCGCTTTAACTTTTAGAGTACATAGAGTCTATTTTGCCAACAGAAATGTGACAACATTTTCTTCTTGTTTCAAAGAGAATCAATTACTAAGGTAATTCAGACGATAGTAGCAAATTTCAGTTGCATCATCTCAGATGATGTGTGATGTGTTTCTTTAGGAGAATGAGTATGTGTTAACCGCTATAGCACACATTTTACAGGGGAAACTAGTTGGAATATATTATTAGAACATCCAGCTGGACGAACTGAACATTTGCAGGATTCATAGTAGCTCCTTTAACCAGGCATTTTACATGATTGGATGAACTGAAAAAGTAATTTTCAGTCCTTAGCATACGCATGTTGTGCAATTTTTTCCCCCTTTGTACTGGTAAAATCTTGAGAAGAATCTTGACGAAATTGAACGGTCCCCTTACAAATCAGTAGTACAATTTTGTAGTACAGGGTTTTGTCCGATACAATTATTGTGCACAGCTGCAAAAGTGCAGATGGTAGCACGATCTAACTGATCCACATGATATATGGTTCGAAAATCAATCAATGCAGAAAAGAACAAAGGTGTACCTGAGATCCTGAACCGATACATTCATCACTGCCGCACAACCTATCAACAAGCTCAGTGAACATTTGCTCTTTTGGAGTTTGAGCTGGTGCACCATAGTACGAGAATTCAACAACATCAACATCACACCAAACACCTCCTGGACCCTGTCAATGATCCGACTAAGTGATAACCATGATAAAACCAACTCAAACCAAGCTAGTGCAATAATCTAAAATACATATGAATTGAAGTTTCCCAACCTCAACAATTGCAGGAAGGCATTGGGTCGGATTAAGCCACTTCTTGTGAACCTTGCGAGCAACAAAGACAAGAATAGCAGGGATATCTGTCAGAACCCCTTTCCTGATGCGGAATCCCACTGCTGTCCCAAGGCTAAAACAGCGTAATATCTTGCTATGGAAAGCTCTTATAGTCATCAAGTCAAGCAAGCTATTTGCTTGCTGGCCCTTTGGCAACTTGCCAGACTTGGGAAGGAGCCCTTTTGAAAGGTTGCCAAAGTAGTTTGCACGCCCCTCGGCCGCACAATGCTGTAGGTTTGATGTCGGCCATAAGAAGTATGCCGCACTATTCTCCGTGTGTGTGCACCCAGAAGCAATTGGTTGCATTGATGGAGAACAAGGGAATGACTGTTGATGGTAGCAATGCCCCTCCACATCAAGTGTTGATTCTTCTGATTGTGCAAAGCCTGAGAGCTGCGCCCTGTCATCTGAAGGCCTCATTTTGCTGAACAGGTTTGCCAAGCTACACCAGGTAGAACAAGCTGTGACATTAACAATGAGAAGCATAGAGTCAGAGGACATGGTCTTCGAGGCTAATAACCTAAGGCCTAAGGTAGAAACTGTAAGGAAAAGACTCGAAAGCTCGCATCCTGTAAATGTGCTACCAATTTATAGACTCATAATGGATGGGACGATCTATGGTCAAGAGCACATATGTGAACAAACAGCTGTGGAGCAGCCTGGTATTCTTCAGGAATAGATTCTGAAGGATTGCAAGGAGAGCCACTCGAACAAAGCAGCCTGAATTTAGTGTCTCTGAAAGATGACAGAATAGGCAGACACCACCAATCAGCTGTACGAAGAATACGATCCATTTGAATGGCGCATCTGATATTCTGATATAGAAATAAACAGATAAGAGGAATCTGCAAAAGCCCAGGCTCAGGCCTCCGCCTCCTTGCTGTCTAAAGGCAATGGCGACTTGACAATTCAAGAAATCAGGGCCATGAAGTTTAAGGGATGGCACAAATTCTCTCTTTAAACACAGGATTTGGCATAAATCCACATGGCCACTGCTTGCAATGATAGTCTCATTTCGGGGAATAAGGTAGGACCTACACTGCGATTTTGGTAGTCGGCAGTGAAAACGAAGTTGGGCAAAGGCATCATGTACTTTCTTGAAAGAGAAAAGCAGAAACAAAAGGCCCAAAAAAGCGCCACCAGGAATTGGTATTGGGTAGCCAAAATACAACCACTTGGTCTAGCTAAGTCTGGAATGCAGAGACGAACAGTACTCCTTCCATGGCGTTTCTCCAAAATCTGAAAGAATGCTGAAGGCAAAACATCGGGAGCCATCGATCACGCCTCCAAGATTGTCTCTACGAGGACGGGACCTCGCTTTCCATCGCATTTCCGCACCCAAGACGGATTACCAGCAACCAACAGCACCCACACCTTTTCTGGTAAAAAAGAATACATCAAACACACTTGCCGATGCTAGGATCGAACTTAAAAGGGGAAAGTGGCTACACAAAAAGTCAAAAGGAGCTAAACCCTGCCTGGCGGCTGGTTGTAACTCTACTCTGCTAAGCAACATCAAGAACCCTTCGCTTCGGCATGAAATAAAAATAAAAACAGAGGGACCTCGAAAAGATTAACCAAGAAGCGGTAGAACAAATACGAAAGCTAAGCGGACTCACAAATGCAATCATGAATCAATCAATAAAGGATAACAAAAACAAAGGCAGGAAACCAAGAAAGGCAGGAGAAGGCGCTGCCAAGATCCCGCCTTTCTCCATTCCCGGGCTCACGGCAGCCAAAAGATCCGGTCTTGGAAGGATTTTTAGGTACGCAAGAACAGGAATTCCAGGCGCTTACCTCAAACGGGAGCAATGGCGAGCGGCCTCAGTCCTCCCCCGCTGGCTGCTGCCTATCCATAATTGGGAAATGGGGATGGGAATCTCCACTGTTCAGGGCCGACGCCCAGTGGGCAGAGGCCGCCAGCCTTGCAGCCTTCGTGCAGCGCAGCGCCCTCCTCGATGCAGCGGCCCCTACAGCTCGAGCCTGTGCTCCTTCGCTGTGCACGCACAGCGAGAGGAGGCCCAGAGCTAGGGGCTAGCGAGAGGGGGGAGCCGGGGCGGAGCCGCGGAGGGGGCGGGAATCTTGGGGGAAAGAGAGAATGGGGGGGAGAGATGGAGGGGCGTGGGGAGGAGCTCGTTCGCTCGGCTAGGTGATCATGGTCAGAGATGGGATGAACAGCCGCTGATACTGTTGCCCCCGTGTGATGTGTCGACCAGCGTGTTGGTTTGGAGCTGTGGCTGCATAGTCGTCCATGTCGCCCGCAGAAATGGACGGCCCCGATCGCCGGCAGGGAATTCGCCGCCACGTGGCCCTCCGCCGCCACCTGATCCCAGGGGCTAGGGTTTCATGGTGGAGGTTTTGTGGCAGAAATTCAGAGGATTATGTGAATTTCTGATAGCTGAAATCAGCTGGGCCAAGATTGTTGGATCGTAGCTTTGCAAATTCTTACCGGAACTCGAAAAAAAAATTCTTACCGGAACCTAAAGAAAGCGCATGGGAGGGCTAAATGTGATGATCAATATTTTTTTGACAGTTGCTACTTGATTCTCAAAATTTACCCGTTTGTTGTTGCCCAGATGCTCATACGAACCATCATGGCAAAGGAAACCTCTGCTTCAAACAATACGAAATTGAAGACACGGAGCACAGGGGAAACCACCCAAGGATATCTCAGCGCAGTCAAGCAGATAGTGGCTGCAAACGCTGCCTCCATTTTCGGCCCCCGGAAAGCGTCCCTCTCACCCTTTCCGTTCTGCAACAGCAAATCGTCAGCTGCTAGCTAGTACACGTCCGGGTGTGTTCGTTTCACCCCTCTAAAATTCGAAACATCTAAACTTTAGAGGTTCGGCACCGAACAGCCCTCTAATTCGACCTTTAATAAAACTATGATTCTTTAGAGGGGGGAGCACTCTAAAGATTTTAGAGAGCTCTAATGACAAACGAACACACCCGAAAAGTCGAAGAAGCTATGAACAGTACAAATGCTGCACGCTGCATCACCCGCAAGATCGGCAGGCTGGGCCACTGGTTTCTCCAAGATCATGAATGCCTCTTCTGGGAAAAGGGGAATCCAACGAAGATGAAGACGAAGACGAAGACGAGAGGAGACCCACACCGGAGGAGGGCGGAGGTCGTTGGGAGGTAGACCCCCGCCGTCGCTGTACGCGTTCTGATAAGGTTTCGGGCACGGGTGGTAGCTGGAGCTTCTAGAACCTTCTGATACCAAAACTCGCAAGGGCAAGGCCAGCTGATCAAGGAAGCCCTCTCCTTTCTGCTTTTCGAGTCGCCGTCGATCGAGAAAGGCGTGGATGAGCGACGGCCCGAGCTGATGATGGTTTTGGATAGGTTTTCGCTAATCCATCGTGTCAGCCGACGAAACATATCTGGTTTTCCGCTGCGGTGAAACTGTGAGCGTACGTCTGAGACGGACGATGGATCGCGATCGATGGGATATTGGAAATTTGGAACCGAGCTGAAAGGCAAGCGATCCGGCAGCGAAAGAGAAGATGATTTTTTGAAAAACTAAAAAAGAAGATGATTGATAGCTGATTAGCTCGATTAGCGTCGGCGTTAGTGGCGAGCCATCACTAATCTCTCTCTCTCTCTGCCTCGCCCAAAATAGTAGCCAGAGCCAGTAGGAAGATTAGGCAGAAGCCAAGAACTAGCAGCTGAGCTGACCATGCATGGTGGAGTGATAACTCGGCGGCCGGGGTCGCCAGTGATGATGCAATGCGAGCGTTGATTGCGCTGCAAACTCTGCACGGCTGAACCTGCAATGCCGCAGCCTTTTTGCTGCTGAATTTCTCTGAATGTTCTGCTAAAGCCTGAAGGCTAGGGGTTCCCTCACGCGGATCCACAATTCCACACGCGCGCGGCCGCTCTTCAAGGTGCCGATGAACATTGACGGTCGCTGCTGCTGATGGCCGGAGGCCAGCGGCGGGCTTCCTGTAGACGGACAGCGCCGCGACGCTGCCTCCGTGGCCCCCCCGGAGGGGCACACCCGTATGCGGCCACCCTGAAGCCACGCGGCTTCGGCTACCCCTCCGGCCCTCCCACCTTTCTCAGGAGCGGCCGCAACTGCTACACGTACCAACCATGTAGTGCTTGTTAGACAAGTAATTCAAATCTTGTGTATTGGTGGAGCGGTTAGCAAGTTGCCTATAATTCCGGGTGGTACATTGCTTTCTAGGCACCACGCAGACTGAAGGCATTATGGTGGCCGCAAACATCGCTGCTATTAGAGAGCCGATACCACGCAGGGAGCGATACTATGTTTTCTCGTAATTAATTCTAGCAATTCGTTGAAAATGATGGTTGGAATCCGAAGGATATATTAATCCCTAAACAGAAAAAAAGTAGAAAATGGTGTTCTGACTCAACGGAATAATCTTATATGCACTTTCAAGATGTTAAAAAATCATCCCGATTATAGTAAAATGTGAGGGTATTTATACCCCCTACCTTCGTTACGTAATCCCAGCAGTACCCCTACCCACCCGGAATTTCCGTGGGATATTCTGATTTTTGGGTCATTTTTGGATGTTGACCTATACAAATTGTTCACTACAAGGTGATCACACTCTTCATGTGATATCGAAGGTTCCGCGGAACCCTTGATCCTTCATTTGGGGTCTTCGTGCCGTCGAAGGTTGTGCAACTGATTTCTTCGTCATCTAGAAGTCAGCCTTTACCTCCGACGCGTTTGCCACAAGTCTACGCGGTTGGTCCACCCTCACGTGAAGGTCGCGATGTAACCTTCGCACATTCAACCAGGTGCGAACCTTCGACCATTGCTGAAAGGGCCCGTCCTGGGAGACAGGTCAAAAAACCGTGTAACGACTTTTAGAATGCCCGAAGGTTCCACGAAACCTTCTACATATCCTTCGGCGAGACCTTCTCAGGGGTGGCGATCCCCAACAGTAGCCCCTCGCGGGAGAGGGCTGACTCCGACGGTCTGAACCCTCCAACAAGGATTGCCAGCCATCCTCCGAGAAAAACATCTCCCCGATCATCGGAGGTTGGCACGAGCCGAAGGTTACGTTTGCTTGCATGTTATGTTTTTATTGGACGTCGTTTGGGTTTGCTCTTGGGTTTACTGCCGGTTGTTTACTATTTCTTTTTCCCCTATATTAGCAAGGGTTTGGGGGTGAGTTGCTTTCATGCTCTCGCCATCTAGCTACCTTCGCATCCTATTTTCTCATTGCCACATGTGGTGAGCTGACTTGCTGGTTCCTTCGCAAGAATTTCTACTCAATCTTTGTGAGTGAAAAGATTTTTTTTATTTTTTACTTCCTATTGTTATTTTTCGTCATTTTTTATTTCTTTGTCCCCTTTTTTAAGGAATGGCTCGTGTAGAAGAGACTGTTAAACTCATCATAGTTTGCGAAAGTGGTGCGGAGGTTGAGGGGTTCAACAATCCGGGGACGGAGAGGATTTGTCTCAAGTGGAGGCTAATATCTCCGAGCTATTGGGCCGTGAGAAGCTAGAATCAACCCTTCGGTTCGGTTCGTCTCTGGTTTCTGAGAACACTATCAACTTCTATGTTGGTAAGGGTTACTTCAAGGCTGGGGAATGCCGGGCTCCGAAGGGTGAAGATACTCCGATTCCACTTGAGGATGAAACTGTTGTGTTTCGGGAATTCTTCATAGCGGGGCTGCGATTTCCTCTTGATCCTATCTTTCCTGAGATTCTGGCTCGGTTCAACATCAAGATGCATCATTTGACACCAAATGCCATAATATAGTTGTCTAGATTTTTCTGGGTGATCAAAACTTTCGAGGCTCCGGTGTCACTTGACACTTTCTGCAGGTTTTATGAGCTGCATCCTCAGGGTTGGAAGATATCCTTTGAAGGTGAAGAGGAAATTTATACTGCTCAGAGTGGTTGTTGCACCTTCGTTCCTCGAAGGAACAAGAAAGTTTTGAAGCTCGATCGAATTGAAATATCTTATAATCAGAAGAATAAGTGGTACAACAAATGGGTTCAATATTGGTTTTACGCCAAGATTGCTTTTCCCAGCACCAGCGATTCCCAAGAGAGTGTTTTTCCTCTTGCTTCGAAAGTTATGCCATTCTAGCATGTTAACCAGCCGGGTTTCAACAAATCTTTGTCTGAATTCAAGGATAGCGACGCTGCTTTCAAAGAAGTTGCGAAGTCTATTGGTGTCGTGATCTTGTAGAGGAATATCTTGCAGCCAAGATTTGGCCACTGACCTTCGGCTAGAGAGCCAGGTCGTTTGCAAAGGTTAAGTTTGGTGAAATGATGCGCTCCATATCATGCCCACAGTTTGGGCTCAAGAAACCGGCTGGTGTGAGTGATGAGATGGTTATGGTGGAGCTTGAGCGTGAAGGTAATGCGGTACCGGGGCCTTACAACAACAAGGAGCACAAGTCCTTTGTGGAATGTTGCACTCATGGTTGTCATATCAACAGAAGTCTTCATGAGATGGGAGTTGTGTATGAATCTTGGGAGGCTCCTCCGGAGCCGATGACGAGAAGTAGGGCGGGTGGTAATGCAGGCTCTGAGGAGCCTGTTTCTAAAAAGGGGAAGGAGGAGGTTGAATCTACGGTTAAGAGTACCTCTAGGCATATTGCGCTGGGGAAACCTCTGAGGAAACCCACCGCTAAATCGATGGCCAGGCGGGCGGGGGCTCAAAAAAAGAAAATTGCTGACCGAAGTAAGTATTCATTTGAAATTGCTAATTGTGATATGGGGAGTCCGGCTTTCATGGAGGCTCTGAGGGCAACTGAGCATAGTGTGCCTTGGGGAGTTGGGAGCAGGGGGTGGCCCATAGAGATTGATATCGAGCAATTTGGCTCTTTGTGTGCAGGCCCTGATAGTGTTGGTGCTATGATTTTAGATCTCCATCGGAAGTTGAGTGCACCGCCCCGTATAGTGAACTTGGCTGATGATGAAAGTTATGAGGAAGCCCTGAAGATTCCCTCGAAGGTTGTGATGCCTTCGATAATTACTTCGAGGGGACTGAGCCGGTGGCATCAGAGAAGGTTCAAGACTTTCCCGAACGGATGACTCCGCCAGCACGCTCGCCTGGGTTCGGTGTTGATGAAGAGGCACCTTTGGAGGAGGCGAAATTGTCTGAGGAATGTGTGCCTCGAAGGTTTACGGAGCTAGGTAAAGTTCTGACGACTCGTTGTCTTCCCTTTGAGGGGCCTGACATTGACCTATATCTTCGTTATGCACTTGAAGTAGATGTTGTAAAGCGTATGTCTGAGCTTGGCGATGTTGTTGGTGGAACCTCCGATGCTTAGGCATCTGCACAGCCTGCGATCTCTGATCAGGCCGGGGGCCCTTTTGAAGAGTTTGATTATTTCAATATCGGAGGTTGTTGCTTCAACTTTCCTGCTTGTTGCGCTTGCTATTGTCGTCGTTGCTAAATCTTTTGTAACTTGCAGAGTTCAACAAAGGCTTGGGGGCTTATGGTACTGAGTCCTTGGGCCGCATTACTACATCCTTATGTTTGAAGGTAAGGCAGTTTTCTTTTTGAGTGTCTGTGTAGTCCGCTTTAGCGATGACTAGACGGTGCGCTGGTTTTGTGCAGGCTGTGCTGGCAAGTCGAGCTGTTGCTCATAGCACCAAGAGAGATGGCGAAACTCGATTCAACTGCTCTACCGAGAACCTTCGCCTGACTATGGTGAATCAGAGGCTGAAAGAGGAGATCAAGACATTAGAGGACCTATGCATCCTTTTGAATGATCGGGTGGAGGGTTTGACAAAGCAAGTAGAGCAACAAGAATCTGCTATTCATAAGATGTAGGAGATATCGATCAGAATGATGGGATTTTAGAGAAGCTTCGCTCCACCATGGAGAAAGATGTTGTTAGGACTAAATCCTTAGAAGCGGAAAACAAGGGTTTGAAGGAGGAAGGTTTCAAGAAGGATCAGTTGATCGAGAAGCTGTTGAAGGAAGCTGAGGACAATCGAAGTTTGATGGATGAGGCCATTGGAGAGATTGTTGAAAAAAGTGATCAGATCTATCTTGAGTATAAAAAGGCTCTGGCGACCTTCGGAGCTGAACCCGAGCGCTACCTCAAGATCCTAAGGGTGGAGCTACGGGTTTACTTAATTGGATCCTAAAAGAGTTCTCTTCATTGGCGGACATTTTGAATATGGCTTCTAACAACTCTGTCATCATCTCTTGTGAAAGCATTCTCGCAATATTGGATCGCGAAGGTTGTGAGGACTTGAGTCTTTTGAGCTCTAGCGACTATATTTGCCCAGCGTACTCGGATCTTGACCAAAACATCTAAAAAATCCAAGCGGTGAAAAAAAGCCTTTGGTCGGTGGTTTTGGAAGGTGGCAGGTCGAGAGGTGGTGCGCAACGTTGCGCAAAGCCGACCGGAGGCGGTAAGCTTTGGAGGGTTTTTTTTAGACTTGGTTTTAATCGGACCAACTTCGTGTAGGTGAAAAGGCAGCGGGAGGTAGAGGGGGCTAAGGATGATTCATCGAAGATTGCAAATATCACCGGAAGCTCCGGGACAAAGGACACTGAGGTGATGATGGCCAGGATTCGAAGGTGCAGAATGTGGCTTGAAGCGGAGGACTTTTTACTTGTGTTTTTGTCGAAACTTCTGATGTAAATATTCCTAACTTTTGGCCAGGTGCTCATGGTTGCGAGGCCTGTGCTTGACGTACCTTTGATGAACATAAGTTGCGATGGGGTCATCGTGCCCGGATCTGCTTGGGAAAGATACAGTTTTGCTCATCCCGAAGCTAGCGTTAGCGACTTCTTGTATGCCACTGGTCCGTCAAATGATGTGCGAGCGATGCACTTTGCAAGCACTTGGATGACGCCTATTTTGTGAATATTTTTGATGTATTATTTTAGATATTTGTTGTGTATGCTCATATTTGTTGTGTTTGCTTCGAATAGTAAGGACTCTTTATTTTTGTTGAAAACATCTCCCCCTCCCTAGTCTTTATGACTCGAAGGTCGCATTGCGCGAGGGCTATTTATCTCGAAGTTGTAAGCTGTTGACCTTGGACGCAACAGTGGTTCAATTATTCTACTTTTCTTGTTAGGAGAAAACATCTCCCCCCTCCCTAGCCTTTGTTGCGTTGGAGGGTTTTTGTTCCTTTGGTTTGGGATGCCCTTTACCTTTCTAGCGCGCAATACGTTTTTGGAGCTGAAGATGTTTTAGCTTCGATACCCTTAGGTTCGACAGCCTCTTGACTTTTTAGTGCCTACTACTACTACTTTGGTGGTTGTTCCGGAGCTCACGACCTTCTTCTTTGGTGGTGCTATCGTAGGTTTTCTTTTGGAGCTGAGAACACGGTAGGCGCCTCTGTTGGAATCCGAAGGATATATTCCCCAAACAGAAAAGTAGAAAATGGTGTTGATTCAACGGAATAACCTTATATACACTTTCAAGATCTTAAAAAATCATCCTATTACAATAAAAGGTGTGGATATTTATACCCCCTACCTTCGTTATATAATCTCAGCAATACCCTGCCTACCTAGAATATCCATGGGATATTCTGGTTTTTCGATCATTTCCGGACGTTGACGTATATAAATTGTTCACTAAAAGGTGATCACGCTCTTTATGTGATATTGAAGGTTCCGCGGAACTCTTGATCCTTCGTCTGGGGTCGTCATGCCATCAAAGGTTGTGCAACTGATTCTTTCGTCATCCAGAAGTCAGCCTTTACCTCCTTTACCTCCGACGCGTTTGCCATAGGTCTACGCAGTTGGTCCACCCTCACGCAAAGGTCGTGATGTAACCTTTGCGCGTCCAGCCAGGCGCGAACCTTCGACCATGCCTGAAAGGGCCCGTCCTGCGAGACAGATCAAGAAACCATGTGACGATTTTAGATTGTCCGAAGGTTCCACGAAACCTTCGACATATCCTTCGGCAAGACCTTCTTGAGGGTGGCGATTCCCAACAATGATCGGATGGTTTTGGTGGATCGATGACATTGAGCAAGAGGCTTGTATACTTGCAGAATTACCAAGCTTAAGTTTTTTAGCGATCACAACTCATGAGTCATGAGAGACTAGGAACGAGAAATCAAGCTTAGGAGATCTAGGAGCATTCCATAAATGATCCAAATAGGCAAGGTATGGCCATTGTCATATCTTATTTTTTGATAAATACACTATATATTTATCTATCTACCTTATTTTTATATATTCTAATAGATAATACATGCTCAAATTTGTGTACCTTAAATTTAATTCATCCTCCGCTGCTTATCCAAATAGTAACCCCGTGAAAACCGGGACCAAGCCCAGAGCAGGAGGAGGCAGGGGGAGCCTTGGCCGGGTGTGCTTAGCTTTGCACCGCGTGTCGCTTATTATATGATATCGTCCCTGCCACGGCGTGCGTGCACTGCCAGAGAGGAGGATAGGGTTTCAGGCCGGGGAGACCACAGCCTGCCTGCTTGGCCTCACCCCGACACCTTTGACCGTGCTGCACATAACTTTTCAAAAAAACCGCGCGGCACACAATCTCTCTCATCATGGACGCCGGTCGGGACCACGGCTTGGCGCCATGCCGGCGGGAGAGCATCCTCGAGCAGTGCCTCTCGGTGGTGGTGCTCCCATCGCGGGGCAGGCGTCGGATCCGAAACGGACGAACCGGATCGCTTCTGGAATCCCCGTATGCATACGGTACGGTGGTGGAGGCGCCCCGGCCCCCGTGCGCGCGCGTACTTGAGCTCTCTCTCGTACAGTAAACTACTGGGTACGGGCCGGGAGGATAAGCCACGGCCCACACGCGGCGGCGGGACCAGCCCACCAAACTGGCCGGTAGCCCTCCCTCAGCATCGTCGTACCATTGCTGCTGCTGCGCCTCTGTTTCTCTGTCTCTCTCGGGGCAGCGGCAAGGCAAGTACCACGGGTATCCGGGAACAGTACCTGAGTACCCTCCGGCCTCTTTCTTCAAGTTCCAAGCCTCCAGGGTTGACGACGACCCCGCCGTAAACTCGCCAGGGAGATTCCAGATTTTCACGCGGTGGTGAGAGGAAATTACACGCGGTGAAAAAGGGCACGCTGGATCATCAGGGATCTCCAGGGATGTGGGCGACATCATCTTTTTTTTCCTGAAGAACCTGAAGGCTCAAATGCAATGCGAGTTCTGGAGGCGGGTCTTTGGAAGGAACTCGGAAGAATGTGCTGCGCAACCCGACCCATGCCGTTCTGCTTGCCGATCCGAGCGAGGCCGCCGCCGCCGCCGCCTATCAGACCATGCTCGTAGGTCGTAGGGGTGGCGTGCCTACTCCATATCGCCAAGCATATGCCTGCTAGGGCATCTCGTCTCGTCTCGCAGATCCAGATAGGCAGCTAGCTCTAGCTCGCTATAGGCTATAAAGAAAGAATGGCATCCAATCCTGCCTTTCTTTTCCTTTCCATCACTTTCAGTCATTCAGTAGTACCCTTTTTTTTCCCGCTCTCAAGAAAGTTCTTCCGGGGATCGATCTAGTGTTCTAGTGTCTGCTCATCAAGTGGAAAGCTCTCGTATCGTTTTGACATTGTTCTCGGCGCAAGCTTTTGGCTCCGGTTATACATACGGGGATTCAGTCAGTGCTGAATCGCTGATGACGGAGGAGGACATGGCATGGTGGTTACGGCTGTGCCCTATGCCACTCGTTCGATGGGTGCATGCAGAGTGGTCGGGGATAAGGCATCGCGTCGATCCACGATCCGTCCCCGGAGAGGCTGCGAGATCAGCGAACGGGACAGCGGAACCCTACCGCGAAGACCAGCGTGGATTAACATTAAATCCCGCAGGCCAGGGGATAAGATCCGTGGAAGGAAGCTAATGGCCTTTACTAGTGCTGCAGATCTGCCGCAGGATCACGTCGCTCTGTAACAGTGTAAGTAGAGAACTTCTGTAACCTCGATCTTGAATGCAACTTGCAACGCCAGCATTGTCCCCGACAGCAAGTGGATGCTGATCCAGTGAGCCCGTAACGGATCGGAAAGGCGGTAGGGTCCCGACCATCATTTGCATCATCATGCATGCATGAAACCACACAAGCATGCATCGCACAGGATTATTTCTTCGTTTTCTGTTTACAAACAAACTTAACGCCACTGCTCTTGTATAGTTTCGAGTAATGAGATGGCATCGGACGGGTTCAGAGCCACATGAAGGGCGGAGTTCAGAATCGGAACTCAGAATGCGTGCTGAACGGATGTGTTCCAGTCCAGGCAACTTCAAGGTAGCGAGGGTCGCGGAAGGCCCACCTGCAGCTCGCCCCCACCGCCGCCGAGCAACCGTCCTGAAAGTCCCCCAACCACCCCACCCCTCCCCCCCCCCCCCCGGTCTGGCGCCCTGGCCCACCGATTATCTTCCTGACCGCCAGCGGCCGACCTTGCCGCCCTGCTCCTCAACCGCCACCGCCACGGCGCTGCTCCTCAACCCGCCACCGCCGTCTGGCCTCCTTGCCCCCCTCCCCTCCCCCCTCCTCCTTCTATATCTATGTCCGGCGGTGATGGATTTCTCTCCCTGCCCCATCCCCACCTCCTCTCCCCGAATCCGGTGGGTATCACGAAGTGGAAGAAGAACAGTAGCAGCATGGGGCTCACCTGCAGCTATTGACGCACGGCTTTTGCGATAAAATGTGGGAGGTGCATTTGTTGGTCGCTGAAATTTCAGATGAAGCACTAGTGGCGGACTCGGCAGGTGGGCTCTCGCGCACGGAGAAATAGAAGAGCGGAAGCGCGGAGGCAGGCTTGGCCCGGCCTGTCGTGTCGTATAGGGCCTTCGCACGGCGGGCGCGCGCGCGAGAGAGAGGAGAAGGCGGGGAGGAAGATGGGCCGGCTTAGTTGGGCCACAGGAAGGAAACGGTCGTCTGGAAGGGGGCCAACAGTACATGGTCCAAAAATTTGGAAAATTAGCAGACGAACCCTGAAAATAGTTGATTTTCTTTTAAAGGAGGTAGCCGGTGCACGTTTTTTGACATTCTTTCCGGTCAACGATCTGAGCTGCACGTTTTGGATCTGCGTATTGAACGGTACGATAGTCTTGCACCTTCACATGCACGCTCTTTGTTTTAAGTTATTTTAAGAATATAAAATCTAATTTTTTTCTTAAGTCAAAACTATCTCAAGTTTGAGCAATCAAATTTATAAAGAAGAGTATCAGAACACCAAATAGATATACTGTGAAAATATATTTCATGTTGAATATAATGGTAATTATTTGTTATCATAAGGATTGGTATGTTTTTACATAATTTTGTCCAAATGAGTATGGTTTCACTTAGGATAAAATTAAAAGAGCATTCTTGGTGGCACGAAGGGAGCAGTTAATTAGTAAAACTTTTAACATAAAATCTATTTCCGTAATGTTTAAGTTTCTGACATTCAAAGGAGTAGGTGGGATGTGGCTTGTGACACTTACATATTCTACTGCGCACCCACCGTCCTGTCTTTGGAAAAAAAAGGAACCGAAAGCTGCAGTGCACCTCTGCATCAATGGACCCGACGACGAAGCGCGTGGCCATCGTCGGCGCCGGCGTGAGCGGCCTGGCGGCGTGCAAGCACGCGCTCGCCAAGGGCTTCCGGCCTGTGGTCTTCGAGGCCGACGAGGGCCTCGGCGGCGTGTGGAGGCACACGCTGGCCTCCACGCGGCTGCAGACGCCGGCGCCCAGCTACCGGTTCTCGGACTTCCCCTGGCCGCCGGGCGTGTCCACCGAGGTGTTCCCGCGGCACGACCAGGTGGTGGAGTACCTCGCCGCCTACGCGCGCCGCTTCGGCGTCCTGGAGTGCGTCCGGTTCGGCAGCAAGGTGCTCCGCGCCGAGTACGCCGGGGCGCCGGAGGAGCAGGTCGCCGCGTGGGAGCGGTGGGCGGGCAACGGCGAGGCCTTCGGCGACGGCACCGGCGAGTGGCTGCTCACCGTGCAGCACCGTGGATCGGAGGCTACCCAGGTAATTAAGCATCAGGCAATGCAGCTAGTCTAATTTGCAGAGCATTCATTGTACGCAGTTTCAGAAAGTCAAAATTGAGTACAGCAACACTGCAAATTTTTTGTGCAGATTTACAGGTTTGACTTCCTGATACTGTGCCTCGGGATGTTCAGCGGAGTGGCGAACACCCCGACGTTCCCCCCGAACCGAGGCCCCGAGGTGTTCCGGGGACAGGTGCTCCACTCCATGAACTACTCGCGCATGGCCGCCGCCGCCGCCGAGCTGATCAGAGGCAAGCGCGTCGCCGTGGTGGGCTCCGGCAAGTCGGCCTACGACACGGTCGCGGAGTGCGCCGACGCGAACGGCGCCAGGTTCCCGTGCACCATGGTCTGCCGGAGCCCGGGGTGGATGGTGAACGGCGGGTTCGTGTGGGGCGTCAGCATCGGGCGCCTCTTCATGAGCCGGCTGGCCGAGCTGATGGTGCCTCACAAGCCCGGCGAGGGGCTCGCGCTGACCACCCTCGCCATGCTGCTCTCTCCTCTGGTGCGTTCGTGCTCCCGATCCTTCGCACCTACCAGAACACAGCTAATCGGAGTGCGCACGCCTCGCCGCGCCGTTCCGTATGCAGAGATGGCTGCTCTCGAAGCTGACCGAGGCCTACTTCAAGGCGCACATCCCGATGCGGAAGCACGGGATGGTACCGGACTGGAGCTTCGCGTGGACCGTCTCGGCGTGCCGGCTCGGCGTCCTGCCGGACAGGTTCTACGACAGGGTGGCGGAGGGCAGCGTCGTGATCAAGAGGGCCAGGTCCGTGGGCTTCTGCGCGGACGGGCTGGTGCTGGGCGAGGACGACGCCGGGGAGCGCGTCGAGGCGAACGTCGTCGTGCTCGCCACCGGCTTCCGCGGCGCCGACAAGCTGAGGGGGATCTTCGCCTCGCCGAGGTTCAGGGAGATGGTGGCGGGCGGTCCGGACAACCCGGCTCCTCTGTACAGGTCAGGACACGTAATCACGTCGCTCATTTACTTTCGCCGTCGATGATCCTCGAGTTCGCCGCCGACAGATTCTCCGTGCAGGCAGTGCGTGCACCCGCGGATCCCGCAGATGGCGGTCATCGGCTACTCGGACAACCCGTCGAGCATATACGTCTACGAGATGATGGCCAAGTGGGTGGCGCACCTCCTCGACGGCGCCTTCCGGCTGCCCGGCGTCGCGCGGATGGAGAGGAGCGTGGCGGAGTGGGGCGAGTACGTCAAAGAGGCACGGCGTCGTCGACGGCGAGGGCCCGTGCATCAGCGCCGCCAATACCTGGTACAACGACGAGCTCTGTCGGGACATGGGCTACAATCCGCGGAGGAAGAAGGGGATCCTGGCCGAGTGGCTGCAACCCTACGGACCAGCTGACTATGCCGGCATCCGCTGAAGTATACTCCAACCATTGTACGTATAGTTGATTCATTCCAAGAACTTGAATCGTCAGCAATTTCATGTAATTTCAAGAAACATTATGACACCTTATAAATGTGACGTTTTCTTGCTCAAGAAATTCAATTGTACATCCATACATCAAAAAGCATTGGAGCGGTTGAATTTGTACATGATAGCAGAACTTGAACTCTCCATGTATATGAGCATAGTAGCAAAGGCTTCATGGTTTGAGTCCCTGGACTTCTGATCTTTACATAGAAGAAATGTACATGAAAACTTGGTGACGGCAAAACCAGTTGCACGCAGTTGGCCTTTTGCATGCAGAGGGTAGGAATGAACAAAAATCAAATTCCAACCCCTGTTTACCAGAAAATGAAAATTAGAGCAAAACTCAACAACAGGAGAAAATAGAAAGACTTCCAAGATCTCCGACTTCTCCCTAAAAGTCGTCGATCCATCCCCATCAAGGCCACCAATTCTTTCAAACTTCTGCTGACTAAGCCCTTTCAGCTACAAATTTATAACCTGAGTTTCGCTGAAAGCAAAGTTGACAGTGGAATTTCCCATGGCCATCAAC
This sequence comes from Panicum hallii, assembly GCF_002211085.1. Classification (NCBI taxonomy): domain Eukaryota; kingdom Viridiplantae; phylum Streptophyta; class Magnoliopsida; order Poales; family Poaceae; genus Panicum; species Panicum hallii. The sequence continues at coordinate 44,193,374 of NC_038048.1, read as the reverse complement.
AGACTTTCACAAACTGAGCACTAGTACCGTTTTCCGAGAAACACGCCGATGAGTATGGACAGCAGGGCAACTCCCAGGATGAACTTGAAGGCCATGATCCCAGAAGGTTCTTGCACTTCTTTCTGGCTTGGGTTTGGTGAGGTCGTGTCATTAGCCAAAGATCTGTCATGTTGTTTGCTTGAAATTGTTGATGAATCCATGGTGAATTCCCGGGATCTCAACTGGACAGAATCCTTTGCCTGCAAAGAGATCATGTGATTAGTTGCTATTAACAAATGACCAGAGATAAGGTAACCAATAGATTTCATCAGCATGTCTCTGCTTACCTGTTCCTCAGATTTAGAGTAAGCTACCTTCAGCTTCTGTTCAAGGTCCTGTACCTTCTTCTCCAATTCAACACTCTTGCTTACTTTTTGTGTCAATTTGTTGAACTCTGTGGTGACCTCAGCAAGCTTATCCCTCTCTTCTGTGACCTGGAAAGCTCAGACGATTCAATGAAAGAACAAAAAGTTGCGACCTAGCTAATGCTTCATGCTATCTTAGCAAGTTGTTAAATTCCAATAAAAAAGGGACGTCCTCTATTAGTCAGAACCTAGAAGTATGGGTACCGCAAAATTAAGCTCCATCATGCTATTATAATATTTCCTGACCTTATGTATGATGATGGTCCCTTTACAATTAAATAATGCTGCAAGGATAATGTTTACCTTCTGCTTGTAGTGTGCGTCGACTGATTGTAGCTTCTGTGTAAGAGCTTCGATCTGTTTCTCCAAGTCGTTGGCATACTGACGCTGAGCTTCCAGCTCATCCAGTGAATGACTTTTATCTGCTTCCCATTGAACCGCCCTTAAAGAAACCTGTTCTTCCTGTCAAAAGTAAAAATATCCATTTATAAAAAGTCCACAAATATCATAAATACTAAAGTATCCAAGTAAAACATCATGTAATAGAGTACACTAGCTTTTAGTATTGTGATCTAGTTGCCACAAAAACATGGAGCTCCAAAAACATGTCTATTTTTCCTCAGAATCTATAGCCATAACAGACTTAAAGACTCAGGTGCAGGAGGCTTAAAAAGCTGAAGAGTTATAACGCCCTCTCTCAGGCCCAACACGTGAATTAGCATATATCATAAAATGAAAACTCAGAGAAACCCACCTTTTGCTTGTAATGGATCTCAGCTTCTTGGAGCTGTTGTTTAAGAGCTGATACTTGCAGTTCAAGCTCCGCAGCACGCTGCTGCTCAGCTTCCAATTGATCCTCTGAATACTTCCTATATGCATCCCACTTTATCTCTCTCACTGAAGCTTGTTCTTCCTGCAAAAACAAAGATTTTTCATGCCAAGATTGGCTCAGACAATTTTGGAAGAGAGATATGTCAGTGTTTAAATATTATTAACCCCTTGAGTTGACAACTTCAGTCATGTCAAGAGAGTTGAGCACAACGCAGTACAAAGAGGAGGGTGTCCCTTTGTTCCAATTTTAGATTAAAGTAAGGCAGATTTACGATTTCTCAATAACTAAAAGAGATAAATAAGCAAACCCGAGACATAAGTTTCGTCTCTAAACAAGTAGGACGCAATATATTTGGCAACCCCAAAGTTACTTAGCAATAAGGTTTGAAAATAAGAACAACATTATATTGGAATTTGTTTTAGTAACACCAGTTTACCTGATTTGCTATGGTACGGTAGGCACCATCCAGTTCCTTTCTTATTTCCAGCAACTGTTGTTCCAACTCATCTTTCTCATGCTGTAAGTTTGCATGTTCCTGCATCCTGGCTGTTAGTGCTTCATCCTTTTCAGTTGTTTCCACCTGCATGGTCTTTATCTGAAAATGTTGTAAACATTATACAGATGAGACATCATTTCCAGGTCAAAACCCCAAATAGTCTTGAGATAAACAGTGACGCATACCTCCTCCATGTACTTTATCTCGGATAATGTAATCTGTCGCTCCAGTTTTGAGATGTGCAACTCTTTTTCTGACTTGTCTACATTCATTTTCTCCTCCAACTTGGCTATTGCTTCCTCAAGCTCTTTCTTTGTAGTTTCATACTTATCATTCAATATCTGCTTCTCTTCCAGTGCATTTTGGTATTTGCTCTTCAGTTCATCGTGCTCTTCCATGGTAGAAGATACCTGAAAATTGTTCAACTTTAGCTAACAGAAAAACAAACTTTATTTTCTACTGCTATGTAATGGTATAGTATAGGGACATATATTGAACCTACAAAATTAAGCAGAAGTAACAATTAAGCATTCGACTACCTGGATTTCTAATTCTGCTTTGCGTTCGATCATTCCATCTAGCGTTTTACGCAGCGAATGAATCTCTTCAGATGCCCCCTCCTTTTCTGCTACTGCAGCAGCAAGTGCAAGTTGTAATTCGTTCAACTTGTTCTGATGTACTTCCAACTCCACATTCAAACTACTATTTGCTTGAGCCAAGCTTTCCTTCTCCATAAGGAAATGCTCAACCTTGCTTTGTGTCTCCTCAAGCTGTTCCTCCAGGATCTTTATCTTCTGCAAAGCTTCATCAAATTTAACCTTGTGATTTTCTTCAGTGGCAGCAGCTTCAGTTGCCTGCTCTTCGTAATATCCCAACTCAATTTCAAGGGCATCCAGCTTCTCACTCAATTCTTTAACTTCACCTTCTTTCTGTGCTATCGTCTCAAGAGCTTCACGGAACTGCGCTTCAATTTCTTCATTCTTTGATTCAGCTGCAGAATGGAGCTCCAAGCTACGTGTGTGCACCTCTGTCAGGTGTGAGATTGTCCTCTCATGAACAGTTAGCTTCTCTGCAGCTTCTTCCTTCTCAGCATGAGTAGAGTTAAACCGTTCCTGTAGCTCATCAAACATGGCCATCCTAGCATCCACTTCCTCTTTCAGTGTCTTGTTCGTAATAGCCAGCTTTTCATTCTCAGCTTCGAGTAAAGCCAGCTTCTGCGTCAAGTCTGTAACTTCATCTTCCTTTTGTGCTACCTTTTGAAGAACTTCACGCAGTTGACTCTCAATTTTTGCATTCTTCGATTCAGCTACAGATCGGAGCTCCAAGACTCTGGAATGCTCTTCTGTCAAATGTTCTATTTTCCTCTCATGAACAGCCAACTTCTCTGCAACTTCTTCTTTCTCAGAATTTATAGAACTACACTTCTCCTGCAGCTCATCAACCATCACCAGCTTAGCATTGATCTCCTGTTTTAAGGCTTCATTTACATGTGTCAAACTTTCGATCTCAGACTCGAGGGCAACCAGTTTTTCTTTCAAGTTTTTCACCTCAGTCTCTTTTTGCTCTGCTGCCTCAAGAGCTTCACGCAATTGAGCTTCGAGTTCTGCATTCCGTGATTCAGCTGCAGATTGGAGCTCTATACCTCTACTGTGCACCTCAGTCAAATGTTCTACTGTCTTTTCATGCTCAGCTAGCTTAGCAGCAACTTCTTCCTTTTCAGCCCGAGTAGAATTAAGCTGTTCCTGAACTTCATGAAGCATTGCCCGCTTAGAATCAAGTTCCTCTTTCAGGGCCTGATTTGTTCCACTAAGCATTGCAAGCTCAGCTAACGCCTGCTCCGCCTTTGACTCAGCATCAGAGACCTTGGTCTTGAGTTCTTCAATGGTGGCCTCATGAGTTGAAATCTCTGATTCAAAGGCTTCGAGCTCCACCTTCATAGATTCCGCCTCTTCAGTGGCTGCAGTTGCTCTTGATTGATAAGATGCTGCTTGTTCCTCAGCCAACTTCAGCTTTTCAGACAGTTGCTGGCACTCTGTGTCCTTCTGAGCTAAGTTGTCTGCTGATTGTTGGAGCTTCATCTCTGAATCTTCAAGTAAAGACTGATACAGAGTTTCCAAGTCAATTTTCTTGGAAGTGGCGTGTTCCAGTGCCCTCCCTTTGTGCTCCAGCTGCTCTTCTGCAGATTTAAGCTTCTCAAGCACTGAGCTTTCTCTAGTACCCAGAGACCGCAGTTCATTTTCCACCTCTTCCATTTTACCGTGGGCAGATTCTAATTCACCCTGTAAAGTTTGGGCCTGCTTCTCTGCTTCCAAATGCTTTATGGTTGCTTTCTTTGACAGTTCTTCAAACTTCTCCTTTTCTTCATTAACTTGAGCCAACTTCTCTGACAACTCAGCCTCTGTTTGCTGTGCTTGTGCTAATGAAGTCTCGAGGTTAGTTGATTTCTCCTTGTATGCTTCAAGCTCCCCAGAAAGCTCATCAATCTTCACATGGCAATTACTGCACTCTATTGTAGCAGCTTTAAGGTCTTGCTCAAGATCCATGCCCGTCTTCTCAGCAGATGCTAACTTTGACTCTAACTCACTAAGCTGCAGCTTCAGGTTCTGTTCCGAAGCAGCTAATTCCTGAATTTGAGTTTCAAGCTCTGAAACCCTCTGCATTGCGGATTCGGCAGCTGTTTTCGATGCAGTGTGCAGGTCATTAAGAGATTTTACATTTAGCTCAAGTTCTTCTTTGTGTAATTGTGCTTCTGAGAGAAGTGATCTTGTTTTGCTATGATCATCACCAGCCTCGTTTAACTGGGACTCCAGTTGACTGTACATGTCATTCTTAGTGGAGAGCTGCAGGTTCAGATCAGCAATGGTGTTTTCATGGTGTTCTTTTTCTTCTCTCAACTTCACCAGCTCTTGTTGTAGATCCAGCACCTTCAATTCTTGGCTCTGCAAACTCTCTCCAAAAGATTGCTTTTCCTTCAAATTTGCTTGAAGTTTAGCTTCATACTCTGCCGTTAGTTCTTCAATTTTCTTCTTTTCTTCAGTTATTTGGCTCAATGACTCCATAAGCTCCTTCTCTTTCTTGCTTGCTTCTTCCACCACAGCTTCAAGACTAGCTGCTTTTGTCTGATAAGCTTCTAGATCATCGGAAAGTTGTGAAGCTTTGCTTCTGTATTGCTCGAGTTCTTTATCAACGCCCTTGAGCTTTTCATATGTGCTGTTCAGCTCCTGCTCCAGCTCCTGTGTCCGGGAGTATGCACCTTCAGCATCAGTCTTTGATGTGTGAAGCAAATCTTCCAGCTCAAGGCTCCTTTGCCGAACTGAATGAGCTTGTTCTTGATGCTCTGAGCATTTATCGGTCAGCTCCTTGACTTGCTGTTCAAGTAGCTGATTTTTAGATACTGAGGAATCTAGGGACGATTGTAACTCATTGATTTTTTCTTTGTATCCCTCTAGACTGGCCACTGCTTCTTCAAGCTGCATTCCTTTTTCTGCTGATACAGCCACTTCTTGTTGAATACGTTCTTTCATCAACTCTACTTCTTCACTTGATGAAACTAATTTATTTTCAATCTCACTGAGTTGTTTCTCAAGGTCTGAACTTTTCTTCTCAGCAGCTTCCACACTTGCGTCAGCTTCTTTTAGCTGTGACTTGAGTGCCTCTTCAGCTGCATGCATTGCCTGGATTTGTGCTTCAAGCTCGAAAATCTTCTGGTTTGCATGTTCTCCAAACGCTTTGGACTCACCATGCTGCTCACTGAGAGAGTTCAGATTCAGCTCCAATTCTTCTTTTTGTGTCAGTGTTTCTGAGAGGGCCAACTGTGCTTTAGCAAGATTATCTTCAGCCTGATGCAGCATGGAGTCTTTTTCTGAAAGTTTTGAGTTAAGATCAACAAGAGACCCTTGGATAGTATTGTTTTCATCCTTCAATTTGTCGAGCTGAGTCTGCAAGATGACTATCTGCTCATTTTGCTTCTCTAGTGCAGCTTCACTTGTTTGTCTGTCTTTTGCCTGCTCATCAAGTTTTGTCTCCAATTCCTGCAAACTCAAAAGCTTTGCTTGTAGCTCTTCATGTGCTGTAGTAAGTTCATTCTCTAGTTTAATAGTCTTCTCTTTAAGAGATTCTTCAGACGAACAATGGAGATTCAACTCTTCAGTTAGTTTACTGATGTCAGCATCCTGAGAGGCAAGTTTCTGTTCCAAATCAGCAACTTGTGACTTTGACAGCTCCAGTGCCTCTTGTACCACCTTGAGTTCTGAGATTGTGCTTCTCAGTGATTCTTCTATTTTCTGATGGTCTGTGGCCTTATCTTGATGTCCCTTTATATCCTCTTGAAGGCTGCTAATGTGTTTTTCCATTTCTTTCATATTCGACTGTGCCTGTTCCAGCATCTTATCAAGTTCTGAGGCCCTCTTTGCCTCCTGTGCAGCATGCAAGCTTCTTTCATCCTTCAGCTCTTCAAGTTTGCGGAGCTTATCTGCTGATGAATCTAATTCAGCTTCAATTTCTTGAATCCTCTTTTTCGAGCTTTCGAGATCAGAACCCTGCTCCTTCAGGGACTTTGTTGCTTCAGCCAACTCCTTATCTTTCATAGCCAGAGAGCTTTGAGCTTCTTGTAGAGAACTGTAGTGCAGGCTCTGCTTATTTTCTGCTTCTGTCAAGTCCTTGACCAGTTTGCCTTTTTCAGATTCAAGCTCTTCAATACGCCTTGTCAGCTCGCCCAATTGTTCTGTTTGTTGGTTCAACATGGAGGAGTCTAGATGTCTCGTGTTTTCTGCAACTGATTGTTCTTCATGGGTTGCCGTTTTTTCTTCCTGTGTATCACTTTCCTTTTGAACAGGAGGTGTATCAACCTTTGTACTTGGAGCTGCCGTTTCTTCCTCCATTTTTGTTGAACCAAAATTTTCCTTCACATCTATCAGCTCAAACCCATCAGATCCTGTTCCATCATCTTCATCATTGTGTGCTTCCTTCACTTGCAGATTGGCATTACCATTCAGTAGGTTTTCTTTTTCATCATCTTGTGCCTGTGAATGTGGCATTGTCAAAATTCAGTTCTGTTTGGAACTTCAGTTTTCAAAAGAAAAGGAATACCAAAAATTGGATAGCAACGTTCGAGAAAATTTCGATGGTAACAGTGTGCCAAGTTTCACTAATCTCAACCCAAAATTTTAGCTTTGCTGGTGTATTTGTACCCCCACCCCAGTTCTGTAACCTTATTAAGCAACGGGTGCAAATATTTATGGCCTGAAACAGAAAACTGCATTTGATTTTCTAATATAACCTCACCAAAGCAATCCTGAAAACTGCAATGCAATGTTCAATACACAGCGCCGTCAGATTTCGTATTATGTATGTACAGAATCAAATGTAACAAGGATACCAGTTAACATGACAAACACCGCATATGGAAAGAAATGAGTTCAGCGAGAACACTTTTTGGCGCCCCAAGGAAATGTGTTGACAGTATTGGAAGCTAAACTTTACTCATCAATTAGATATGGTAAACAAACTATTACAACAGACATCAATCAATAAAACATCGTAAGAAACCAATAACAAGATTTTTGTTGCTCAATGGGCATTAATAGCGGACAGAATGATCTCAACAACCATCAGCAGGGATATGTTTCCTTACGGGCGTCTTATCAGGCACCTTAAGATCAGTCATCTCTGGAGCACTTACATCGGGCCCCTCTTTGGCTTCCATACTGCACTACTTTAGCTATTCGTCCCTGCAGATCACAGAAAGAAACATTAGCATCAATCCCTGAATCGAATCATAGATAAAACAAGCAAGGCTACAATTGAAAGCAGACACTCGAAAGTCCAACGACATAAAAAAACGGGCTTCTTTTACAGACTGGACGATGAAGAATACAGGGAAAAAGGTAGCGCTAGAATCCAATGTCTACAGTAAAGTAAAACATTCTGGTACCAAGAAAGAATTAGAGGATTCCTTCTTCCACCAAAACCTTACCAACTGCACGGAAGTTGATCCGATATCAATTGAATCGCAATCATGCAAAGGAGCCCACGGAACAAGTGGAAAAGGTCGCATGCATATGGCATCGAATAACACAAGAGGCGCAAAAGGAAATACCGAAACTTGGAATTGATCTGAGCTCACCGACTCTTGAAGAACAAGATTGCAGCTGCTAAACGCAAGGACCGATAGCAACACACAACTCAGCAACCCGCCAGGAAAAAAGCAAAGCCAAAAGACAAAGACGACAGCCCGCGCTCACCAAACCCCCCACGATCGCTGGCGGCCTACCCCGCTCGGAGACATGCCATCTGCAGCGCCTGCAAAGTCAAAAGGAGCGATCCGATCGGAGCGAGCAGACCACCACCGGCTCCGCACAAAGAAACCCGCCGCCCGCCGCCGCCACCCCCGCCGGACGGCAAAGATCGCCGATCGGAGCAACAGAAAAAGAAAGCAAGCAGGGAAGCAAGAGGCAAACGAAGAGAAGAACAGCAACCCGTAGCAGCAGGTCCTGCTCCACGAACCGGAGAAGCCGAAGAGCACCCACAAGGTGCCATGGCGACTCCAAAACCAGACCAAACCAGATCAAAATGGCAGCGACCGCAAGCAACGCCAACACTTCCGAACTAAATCACTGGGCCGTCGGTGGACAATCGCGAACAGGGACGAACCGGGCTCAAAAGAAATGAACGGAAAAGGATCGAAACTATCGAACCTTTCTGAAACAGGTAAACAGACTTTCTAATCAGAAGAAACGGAAGGTCACCTTGGATTGGCCGGTGGGGTGCGATCCTCCTTGCTTCTCCGCTTTGCTTCCCTCCCCTCGTCGGTTGCAAGCAAGCAGCGATCGAAAACCAGAACTAGCCCCACCCCTAGAAATCGAGAAAGTGAAAATGGAGAGGGAGAGAATCTTTTTATTTTTGTGTGGGGGTTTTTTCTTCGTGGGAGGGTTTATATGCTGGTGGTGCGCGGTGTATGCGGCTGGATACGTGCCGCTGAGCTGGCCGGGTCCGGCGGGTGGGGCCCGCCTGCAGGCCAGCGCGGCTGCTGGGCTCACCGGCCCGTGCGCCCACCTCTCTCAATAACAACAGCCCCTGCAGGTGGGGCCCGCGCGGTTGGGGCCCCGCATGTAAGCGGGTGAGGGACGTCTGGCGGCGTGGTCAAAATACCGAATTACCCCTGGGCGCGACACGCTGCGGATGCTGGGGGCGGGGCGGCGGCAGTAATTCCCGAGGACTTTTGCAGCGACAACCCCCTGACGGCCGGACGTATATCGAAACTATTTTACGTGGTTGATGAATTTTATTTTGTTGGTAGTAGTAGTAGTAATACTATTTGAGGTGACGTGGATTCATTCAACACAGATCTGGCATTGCAAGAATTTCTTTTACAAGCATAAAAAAAATACTGTATAACAAATTTCGCAAGATTAAACGTTTTCAACAGCATCGTCGATGCTCGATAAACAGTTTAGACCTTATATCAATCGGAGTGGTGATCGATTGGTTTGGGATCCATTTCTTTCTCCCATTTTGAACTTGCGCGCTGCGGACCTGCTTGGTTGCCGGCCACAGCCGTATCTGTGGCGCCACCGCAACTGCGGCATCAAAAATCGGCGCCACAGCTGTGGCGAAAAAAATACACTAGCTGCTGCATAAAAAAGATGTGGCTGCCTCGTTCTATGAACCAACAAACAATAAACAGCTGCGTATTTTTCTGACGCCGCCACAAGTATGGTGCGGCTGGTTGTGGCCAGCAACCAAGCGGCCCTTGCATGGCTGTATACTCATGCATGGGTCTAGCATTTTTCTTTTTCACAAAAATGGGTCCAGCAAAATTTAAAACGATGTAAAGAAAAACAGCAATATTGGGGGCACCCAAAATGACAAAGAAAAAATGCTCCCACATCAAGTCGTTTTCACGTATCCCACTTAACACCTTTCCCTTTTGGAGGACGCGTTCTCATTCAAGATTTTTATAATTGTATTAATTAGTTCGATCACTTTGCTTGCGAGAAAATGATGCGTCGATAATGCACGCCAAAAGGTGCTCTCATCGTGCACGTCTTTAGTTTAGAGTCTGGATTACCTTGCAAGCCTACCTCTCTGTTCATCCGCAAACAAGGAACTGCAATCATTTTCAGGTGTGCCCTCACTGCCTCCATCAGCATGATCAATGCTCCTATCTATCTCTAACCGCAATTTTCAGTGACCACAACCAAAATTAATCAGAAATCATTGGATGAATCCAATAATCGATATGCGACTAAAATGAATATGCATGGGCCTTCTGGTATGGGCGAATTCGCATAAGAAATTGTCTCATGCTATCAAAGGCTTTACCTCCATGCTGGTGTGTTTATACAAAAGGTAAAAATTTGGAATTTTTTTTATCTAAGTTAAGAAGTACTAGGGTTTAGGGTAAATTAGATTCTCTGACTTGGTCTGCCAAGAAAGACCACTTCACCAGACAAATATAAAGTTAACACAAGCCAATAATCACATCTAATCACGCTATTTGGCGATAACCTTCGAGTCTACATCAAGCAAGATATATAAAGGTCCACCGCAAAATATTTAATCAAATACAGTTATTTTTCTATATATATATATATATATATATATATCCGGCTAGGATGGCAGGCACGGCTGGCCACCGCAAAGTTTAAAGAAGTTTGCAAGGTTGGCAGGAGAGGAAATAGTGGTCTCCGTGGCCGGTACAGACCAGTTGAGCTCAGCCACAAGCTCCATGATGCCGTTGGCTTTGGCGTCTCTGTGGGTAGGTCTCGTCGGGCCCACGGCGCAGTGGACGGCGGGGGATAATCCGCCGGCCACACCGACCGCGGCGGCAGGGGAGCTTTCGGCATGCTGATGCTGTCACTGCCTGCAAGTACTTGTCTCTAGCTCAGCTCAAGAAATCAGCAAGCAAATGGAGAAGCTTAGTTTAGTCTTATTTTTGTGTTGTCTAAAAGGCTTCTTTATTATAGATTCTTCTTGTATTGCTTGGGCAGTTTCTTCAGACCTTTTTGTTTCTAGCTCACATCATAATTCCATATCTCACGGCATCCCTTTTCACAAAATTTGTAATTCTTTTTAGCAGACGAAATCAAGTTCTGTATTTTTTTAAAAAAAGGAAGTTGGGGTTCGAACGGTGAAAGGAGTGTCCCAAGAAATGAACTACTACAACTGACAGACAGTGTTGCACATGTGCACTAGTACTTAAGAGATCGACCATATGCCTGCTCCAATCTGTTGCTTACTTGCTTTGCAGCTCACAGAATCCCTGCTACTGTTGTCCTCTTGTAATCTTGCGGGCCTCCGGATCTGAAACTCTTGCGACACCACTTGTCCTGCCCGTCGACGCTGTGGCGACCCCGGATCTTGCTGGTCAGAAAAATGGTTTGCATCCCACGCAGATTTGGCAAATTCCTGAAGGCATGTGTGTAAATGCTGCGGCCGCAGGTGACCCGGTCCATGTGGACAAGCATGTTCAGATGTTCTGAAGCATCCGATGCAGCATCATTGCGCGCTGATTACTGCCCGTAAACACACACACTTTCTCACTGGCCAAGTCAGCACGCTTTGTCCTAATGAAGTATCATAATATGCTAGTCTAACTTTCGACTCCTCCTGACATCGTCTTTACGTGCAGGAAAGCACGCATTCAGCCAGGTTGGCCCTTTTTCTGTCTGGTGGTTTGAAACTCTGAATCTGCCTCTTCTGTCTCGTCCAATTGTCCAAACTCGTTCAAAATTTCTGTTGTACCATTCAACCCAACGTACGCTGAGCTTGACAAAATCCGAAGTCGACGCCGGTACCGGTCATGGTGTGCAAACACCTTTCATTTTTCAACTTTGAATCCGTCAGCCATTGTTCTAGGTTTTGTACTGAAAATTCTTCACCCGCCCATGCGCTTTTCTTCTTCCTTTCATCATCATCTCCTCTCTCAGAGCCCCTCCAACAATTTGGATTCGGATTTGGTAACGAGTTCCCGGCCGGCAAATTCTGGGTGAAACAATTGCATTCGGAAGCTTTGGTGCTGCGCCGAAGCTTTTCGAGCAGGATTTGAACCATGTCACGTGAAATTCCTCGAATTTGTGGGCCGTCCTCGCCGAAGTTGCGCCGCTCATCTCGCCGTCGAGCATAGTGTGTGGCTGACTCGCTGGTGAAGAGTCGCCGGCTGGCCTGTTCCTTTCAGCTGTCCGGCGATCGGCTGGTCCTAAAACCGCAGCAGGCCAGGCACCGAAAGGCGAGGCTAGTAACCGTCAAACAAATTGGGTCAGCCCTTTCCAACAACGCTGACGTGGGCGACACCTCTTCTCAGGGCCCACGGCCACCGCCCGGTGGGCTTTCCAGCTGTGATGCGGACCCCGCGTCGGGCCCGCCATGTGTACTTGCCTGGCCCAGCTAAGCACGTCTTCGCGCCCAATGAATGACGCCTGGGCCCAGCCCGCCAGCGGAATACAGAGCCCGTGCACTGCGCGGAACAGTTCCCCGCCCTGTGCCGTGTCTGATGATTCGCTTGACGTCATGAGCGTGCTGCTACCCCCGTGGGAGGTGACTGGATCCCGCAACGGGCAGGGCCTTCGTGCGTGGGGGCCACTTACATATGGGCCCACTTCAAAATGGGCCGAAAGCAACACTGGACTGGCTAGCGGCTACCCTTTCAGGATTCAGCGATGAGCCTATGACCCGGATTTTCCGACACTTTTCAGCATAATTGAGTTAGTATATGCAAACTATAGCACAAAATTGCAGACAAGGTTTAAACTGCACCCCCTTCGTTTTATTTGTAACCACCTTTTTTTTCATTACAAAGATATGCATCGGAGTACTCTATTAATAAGGATTATGAAATGCATTATCTTCAGGAATAACAGGGCAGCACACTTTTGAGATATTTGTTCTCACCAATAAGGTTTAAAAACATCTATGTCCTGTATATTACCGGCCACCATTGCTCAGTGACGGAGCAGCTGCTACCTTGCACAGTTGCTGCCCTTTCAAGAACAGTGCCCGTTCCAGTGCATTATTGCCATCTCCCAGCCTCGAACTTATTCCTCTGTACATCAGCTGTGCTCATCGTTGCCTGGCGTTTATCGTCATCGTCGTCGTCCTTGGCTAATTCCTCTTGGATTTCAGCTCCGCCACCCTCGCCTCCGTGGCCTTAAGGGCTTCCCCGTAGATGCTCACCAGCTGAAAAGGCAAAGCAATCGGTGTTACCAGGATACTCGAGACTTGAGAGGACAATGGTGACACTGTGAACCACTAATCTTACCTCGTCGACTTCCCCAGGTGTCATGATCAGTGTCGGCGACATCATGATAGCGTCGCCGGCAACCCTCACCAGCATGCCGCGCTTCTGGCACTCCTGCCCAAAGATCGCACCAACGCCTGAAAAAGTATCACCCGACAATATACAGACTTTACTTTCCGGCAGATTCAGGTTACGCTTTGGTTCCAAGATGGTGACTTCTCTAAGCATCCTGGAACAGGATTAGTGAGGCCTAACTCTATTATATTTCGCTGCGTACTAGCTGCTACATTTACTTACCCCATTCAGCAGGGAATAGATCAGTTGGTGACTTGTTATTGGTGAATTCGGTTCCCATTATCATCCCTATGCCACGTATCTGCACTACCAGAGCACTGTAGTCATGTATTTGAACAAGAAAAGGAGCCTCTGGCCTCTGGGTATGTTTGGCAATTCAGAAATAGAGATACATACCTCCCCTATAATTGGACTGTCTGCAAATGCCCTAATTCCATCCTGAAACTTTGGAGCAATCTGCCTGACATGGCCCGGAATATCCCTTTCGCTGATGCCATTTTTGCAAAGCATTCATTAGGAACAAGAGATATATAACTCAAATAGGTGCAGGAACACTGTGTCATGTTACAAAAAGGTGAAGCATACCGATAAATTTTCAGAGCTTCTATGGCCACAGCACAGGCAACTGGATGACCGGAGTATGTAAATCCATGAGCAAATGAACCTGCGACAAAAGGAAACATGTCACCACATGTGATATTTCAGGAAAACTCACCACGTGCCAATGCAGAAACACTATAGTTGAGCTCACATAAATCAGCATTAACTTACCAAGCTTATTGCTCTGGGAATGAATCACATCTGATATCTCTGGGCTAACGAGAGTTGCTCCGATGGGTACATAGGCATTTGAAAGAGCCTGTTAAATGAAATTGGCATGACTCGTTCTACATTATAAGCACTGATCACGAATACAGTGGTGCTGAACAATTCACCTTAGCTAGTGAAACAAGATCCGGTTTGATGTTATAATAATCAGATCCAAACATGGTTCCCAACCTTCCAAATGCAGTAATGACCTGGAATGAATTAAGAGTCAACAACACATGCATTGCGGACATTGTTTGATTTCACAGAAAGTGTTAAATACCTCATCTGCTATGAAAAGAATGTCATACTTCTTGACCACTGCTTGAACCTGTTGATAGAAACAAAAGAAATGACATACAATAAGCAATCAGAACAAGAATTGAAGTCCTTTGCTAATATGCCAACTCTAGCAGTTCATGAACAATGCTGTTTTTCTGGAACCACTACAATGAAATGAAGGGCCCTCAAAAGAAAATGAAATGAAGGAAGAAAAAGGGAAGAGGCAAAGAGAGACAGGTGAACAAAGCAACTATACTTCCAGAGTTCAGTTTGCTCATATAGGAGATATCAGGATTCATAGTAGATAACCTTGTCAAAATATGTCTTTGGAGGAGGGATGACACCACCAGCACCCATCACAGGTTCAGCAATGAAAGCAGCAATCTGATAAATCAAAGGTAACACATAAGGAAGGTAGTAAGCTTTGGAACTATTGACAGTATACAAACACGAGGTTGGTTATAAGAACTTTACTGTTTCTGGTCCTTCTTTGAGAATAAGATTCTCTAAATTGGTGGCAAGTCTAGTAGCAAATTCTTCTTCTGTCTCACCTGTTCCTCACCAAATAATTTATTAGCAAAACATGCTGGGCTGAATTCATACAGCACCTTTCTTTATGGAATTCATCTAGCAGAGCTTTAAATCATATTACCAGGAAGATGATAACGCCAGTAGTGAGGGCAGTCAGTGTGCAGAACAAAAGGTGCTGGCAGATCAAACTTCTGGTGCAGGGCAGGAAGACTGAAGATAGAGTGGCAATTAGAGAACTACTAAAGATCTATATATGAGTGTTGTTAGACATGTTTTAAAGATGTATGCAGGCAAACTGGCTTATTTTTGTAGGACAGGACTCACCCAGTTAAGCTCGCTGATATCAATGTAGACCCATGGTATCTGCAACAAGTGTAACAAGCAGTAAAAATGGAATCCCAAAAGCTTCCAGATTTTCATAGAACTGAACAAATTATTTTTTTTAAAAAAAATCTGGAATGGGCATTTATGCTTTTGTCAAGAACAAAAGTTGATAATTGTACAAAGCTTACGCTTTTGTTCGCGCAATAAATTTCTTCTTGTTTGGCCTCCCCAATGCATTGTTATAATACCATACCAGTTTGACCTGTAAAATAAAAGTGTCAGCCTATGTGAGAAACAAAATCATGTGTACATCAGAGAGAAGGAAAAAACACAACAAAATACTAGAATAAAAAACCTCAAGCGCCTGTCAGTGAGCTAGATATATTGCATAGAATACTTGGGGCACAATGGCCATATCTCAGAAAACCATGATTGATGAACCAACAACCATTTACTAGTAATGGGAGGGCACAAACATATTCCATTTGCGATGTGTAAATACCACAATTCCCTCTAGTTTTTATGTTTAATTACTTAAAGATGAGAGGCTGACGCAACAGTCACTATTTAAGCAGTTTCAGTTATTTGAAGTGAAAGTAAAGAACAGTAATGGCAAGACCATTGATGACATGAAACGTTTGAACTGTAAATTGCAGAAAATGGTAGGTGCCATTGATATTTACACCTGAGAGTCATTTGCTTCTGAACCACTATTTGTGAAGAACACTTTTCCCATTTCCCGTGCAGTGAACATGCTAATTATCTCCTGCGCAAGATCCTGAAAGCAGTAGCAAAGCTCCAATCATCAGTTGGACAGTGATCTTCAAAGCCACACTGATTTCAAACACGAGGAGACTACTATTTGATGAATGACTCAAGAAAATATACCAATGAAGGTCTGGTTGTGCGGTTCCAAAAGGAATGATAGAAGGGTAACTTGTTTAATTGATCAGTTGCTGCTTTGACTAATCGAGGCTCGCTACCACCTAAAGACATAATGAAGTAATAGAAGCAGATCTGACATTACTAAAGGTGCAGAAATAAATGGTGTCACATCGTCACAGAATCATGTGCACATACCTAAAGCTGTACACCATAGTCCTGCAAGAGAATCTAGGTACTTATTTCCATTTATGTCATAAACATAGGAACCCTGTATATAAAAGTAACATGTTAGATTGAGAAATGTAGTCCACCAATGTGAGAAAAAGCTTGTATATAGAATAGTCAGCATTCTAAACTTAATTTTCCAGAATTCAATAGGGATGTAAATCAAAATAATGTCAAAGCTCAGAGTCACAACCTCAGATCTCTCGATAATCAGTGGATGCAAGTCATTGCTCTGCCAGCCAGCTGTAAACGGTGCCAACATGCCATGCCCCTTAAATCTGGACAGATGACTTTGCAAGTCAGTACAGGCAGTAATTTACATAGTAACCCAACTCTCCATACAACACTATGCATGTAATAGAATACAACTTGTGACAATTCCAGCAAAGAGAAACGAACTGCGTACCCATTTTCTTCAGTTGAGTCAGATTGGGCAGATGGCGCTGAACTAAAATGTCTGATTGATGCATCCGACAAACATTCTGCTTGTCCTTGCAAAGTTGCAGTGCTGGTTACATATTTCACCAAGCTGCTTGCCTGTAAATGGGCAGGAAAGAGGAACACATGAGCTGTGACGATGGCAAACCTTGGCAGGTGTCTGAAGTCTGAACGACAAAGGTCGAGTATTCATGCCATAACACTTTGTTCAGCATTGAACAAAAAGCATCACAGTTTGTACATGAAAGTCAAATGCAAGAAAGGCAATCAACTTTGCATCACATAGCACTACACTAGGAACGCAAAAAGGTAATATAAAGAACCATACAGTACAATCACTTGTAAGCAAAATAATATGGGAAAACTGGAAAATTTAAGGGGAGCAAAAACATACTTTGAAGCATTGTTTTTCTCCTTTTCTTTTGTCGCCCGAAAATTGCCAAAAGCTGGGTATTTTCCCCCTCAGCAGTCAGGCCACAGTTTCAAAACCAGGAGTTCGTAAAGTATAACCCGATTAGTCAACTGCTAACTCCATGCAGTTGCGAATTCTAAATACAAACTGTACTATGTGTATAATTTGTCGTATCTTTTACAATACTACCTCCAAGTACTCCGGGTAGTCAACCAGGAGTACGCGAGAAGGAACTCGCCCAGAAGAGCTTTTAATGAAAAAGCATAATTATCCAATTCTACTACCCAAACAAAATCCCCACTTTCCTGAAGCGGCGAAAACGCCAAGATTCCTATCAAAAACACCGTCTCCTTTCCAACTCAGGCGAAGAGAAGGCGGCTCCAGCTGCCCGTGGCTGCGATTGTATCCGATGTAACCAAGAAAGATTCCGCCTTTCTCCAGAGAGAGAGAGAGAGAGAGAGAGAGAGAGAGAGAGACGTCACCTGGGCGGAGGCATTTGATCGGAGCAGGCGCCGCGCAATCATCATCTTCCCCCGAGACGGAGACGGACGGCGGCCTCACGAGTTGTTGGAACCAGGAAAGGAAGAGCGCGAGAAGCGAGGGGTCACGGAGACTTGTAGGCGCAGGCCAAAGCGAGGAGGAGGGCGCACTTCGCGGAGGAAGACGTGCCCTATTTTGTCTATGCAATCTCCTCCTCCCCTGCTCCACTGTCCACTCTCGTCACGGCAAATCAGACGACGGTCGACGGAGGGGGAGGGTGGAAAATTGCAGAGGTAAGCATACCTACATGGAATCGTAGCACAACAAATATAATACTGCTCGATCTTGTCCATGTCAGGATTCATGTGATCTTTTTATCAAGTTTTTTTCCCCTGTGAAACCTGTCGGGTCTCAATCGGGCCACGTTTGAACGGATTTATCGGTACTAGTAGCGAGTAAATTAGTGATCCGAGAATCGATTGTTTCCAATCCCGGATCGGTGGGTGATCAAGGCTTGCCAGCAGACTGGGTGCAGGTTGCGAGGCAGTGACACGAGTGTCGTGGCGCCGATGGCGATGCCTGCCCGCGGCTGCGTCCAAGGATGACAAGATAAGGAGTGGAGCCATGAAAGAGATGGTGTCGCGGCGGGGAAAAAGATGCCCGATCGATTGGCATCTTGTCAGATGTGGCCCTTTTCCACCCGACCTTGTCTGAAGTGCAACCACCGGCTGCGTTCCGTCCTGGTTCTCGTCCTCGAACCTTTCTAGCACGTGGCTGAGTCACGGGAGGGAGATGAGTAGGATTGCAAATTTGCGATGCAGCTAAGCAAACTGCTCCATAGACAATACTAGTCATGATCGAGCCCTAAAAAAGAAAGTCATGATCCCAGTACTGCACGTGGCAAACGCAGGCCGAACCTTGGAGCCGGCTCGTTCTCACCATCCAAGTACAACAACCGCTACTGTTCTCATTCACGACGTCCAAACAAATCCAACTTTCCAAGGAGCGATGTCATCACACAGCACAAGTGAAGGGTAACTGGGTAAGTAGAGTCATAGACTGAAGCTGTGGAAGAAGACTTCAAGAAGCTCTACCAGAGCAGGTCACAAGCAGAGGAGTAAGTTCAGCGTCCTCGTTCAGGTCCATCTGCCCGAGCAATCTGCAGGCAGCAACACGGCAATTCAGCTCCAAGCAAAATGGCATCCTTTTCAGGGCTCGGATCAGATGCTGCCGCATCAGCATCTATCCGTCCAGTTTAACAGCTGAGGCAGAGAGACAGTGAGGCGCTTACCAGAGCCAGCCATGGAGGTTGGCGTCCTGCAGGTTGGGCTGCCGCGGCTGGAGCCTGTACCCGTGCAGGTGCGGCGACAGCTGCAGCGCCGTCACCGACGGCTCGGCGTCCCGGCCGTGCGGCCGCTGGCTGCTCTGGCTGCCGCTGCCGCTGGCACTGGCCCCCGCGTCCCACCACGGGAACGGCCTCGGGTTCCCGGACATCTCGGCCGCCTGGCACTGCCCCCTCGCGGCCGGGTTCTTCATTTGTTCAACAGCCACACGGGGAAGTTCAGGTGCAGGTAAATTTGGAAGACGGAAATGTCAGTTGAGGTCAGAAGAAGGTCCGAACGCCTTACCATCAGGCACAGGTAGCCGCTCTGTTCTTCTGACATGTGCATCTCCTGTCGAGATTCAGGACGAAAGAAAAATTCAGTCACAACTCGGTTCTTCTGAATGGACGGAGGCACGGAGCTACAAAGAGATGGAGGCCAGAATGCAGGAATCATGCGTACCCTGTGGCGCATCTCCAGCAGCTGCTGGTCAAGTAGCTCTTGCTGCCAGAAACAAGGGTTTCAACATTAGCAGCTAGCACTGACTAGTGTCTCGAGAAATTTGAAGGATAAACAACCTACAACTACATCAAACTGCCGGCGTGCTAATGCTTATTAGTTACCTTCCTGAGGCGAACTTTGTACAGCGAAAACTCCATCTGCTGTTCAAGGTTGCTCAGATCTTCCACAGAGAACGAGGCCAGGTCCTCCCCCATGTACTGTCCCATGATGATCCTGAGCCTGTTCCTCTCATCCTTCATCCTAGTCATCTCCTGGATGATTTTCTTCATGGAGAAGGGGGAGAATATTAGGCTACGTCAGTGGAAACAAAAATAGTCGCATCTTGGACTCTTAGTTCAAGAGAAACAGCGTACCTGCTGGATGTCCATCTCCTCAAAACGGGTGCTAGGGGCTTTCAGGTATCTGTCAAATATGTTTGCTATTCTGCAGCCAAGAAAAAAAAGGCAGCAAATGCATGTAATAAGAATGTTTAACTGGAGGTAAAATTCGTGATGTCACTCAATTACGACACCAGAC
Source organism: Panicum hallii (assembly GCF_002211085.1). NCBI lineage: Eukaryota > Viridiplantae > Streptophyta > Magnoliopsida > Poales > Poaceae > Panicum > Panicum hallii. The sequence goes on along the minus strand of NC_038048.1, from coordinate 44,173,587 downwards.
TTATAACACGTAGTTGAGCATCATCACTTTTCTTTGCAAACTTCCAAGGGTCTACAGTAAGTCAAAAGGTTGCATGCTAAGTTGAAAGAATGTAGTTTGCAGGAATCACTACGGACTAATCTGGATCTTTACAAACTACTGATGTGCACTCAACTACAAAGGATGTCTTCATTGAAGCTAAATGATAAAATATGATCCCAGTCTTATGCCACGTAGTTGTTCATGGTCACTTTCTCTTTGCAAACCTAAAATTGTAATCAAGTTAAAAGGCTGCATGCCATATGCAAAGTTACAATTGTACTTGACAGGAATAATCTAAAAATCAGTTTTGAACTCTCACAAACTGTTGGTGTCGTTACTGAAATGTTACAGCAGAGTAGGCTGAATCTTGTGTATTATAAGAGAAGTTCCTGCAAAAACTGGAAAACAGTATACGTCCATTTTGTAAAATTGCAATCCTACTAAACAAGCTTAAGAAATTTTAACCACAAGAAATGTACCATCACGTTCTCTTTGCAGATTTCAAAGGTTGCATGCTGTATGCTAACTTGGAGACTATTGTTTGTAGGAATAATTGCAAATCAGTTCTGAACTGCTCATGAAACTGTGGTTATGTTACTAAAACCTTATTGCAGAACAAGCTGGATCTTGTTTCTTAGATGAAGGAAGCTTTGTTCTGAGACAAAATAGTTTCTAGCCTCTGTACTCAAAATGATGCACACAGCCAAATACAAAGGTAATAAAAAAAGACAGGCACAAGCTAGATCTTGTATATTACAAGAAAACATGTAAAAAAAATGGAGAAAAAAATGTATATACAATTTGTAAAACTGCAAGTATACTAAACAACCTTAAGAAATTTGTATCTTGAAAAATGTGACCAGATAAAACAACATAAGATAACTACAACATATCTGAAACTTATAAATGTCCTAAAAATGAAATATTTGACAAAGATGTTTGCTATTCTACAACAAAAAGAAAAGGCAAAAGCAAATGTATGATATAGGAAAGTTTAACTGGAGGTAGAACTCCAGATGGACACTCAATTATGAAGGATGCCTTTGTTGCAACTGCATGATCATAACATGACACCAGTCTTATACCACTCAGCTGATTATCGTTCCATTGTTTTTTCATACTCCAGATTGTATATGTGAAGTCAAAAGTTTGAGTGCTGTATGCTAAGATAAAAGATAGTAATCGGCGGTAATAATTACAAATAAATTCTGAACTGCTGATGAAACTGTGGTGTTGTTACTAAAACCATAATACATAATAGCTGACTCTTATATATATCATAAGACAACATGTCCAACAAAAAATTGAAAACAATGTCTACAATGTTTGTAAAATTTCAGGAGTACCAAACAGCTCAAGAAACATCAACTACAAGCTATGCGTATCTTTGGAATATGACAAGAAATACATCTATGCCATATCGAAAACTTCTACTTCCCCTCAAAGATGAAAATGAACAGGCGATGATCAAACAAAAGGATGTATGACAAATGAAATGGGAAAGAATGTTTAACGCACCTCCATGGGGAGCTTGAGTATTCATACATCCTGCCACTGCCAGAGAATATGATGACTCCAATTTGTGCATCACAAAGAATAGCTAACTCGTTTGCCTTCTTGAACAGCCCCATCCTCCTCTTGGAGAAGGTAACTTGCCGGTTCGTTGGATTCTCAATCTTTTTCAGCTCTACTTTTCCACGCCCCATTGGTCCAATTTAGTGCTTCTTTCCAACCTACCAGAAGAACATGTATTGCGAATCATAACAATCATGCTTCAGATACCAAAGTTCATCCATGATAAGAACCAAATAAAGGTTTCATATTCGTGAGAGGAGATAAAAGCAAATGGCCTCAAACCACCAAGATCATGAGAGATAATAACAAATGGTTTCAATCTTTCAGATGCAGGATAGGATTGAAACTTGGAAAGTTATCTGCGCAGGCACAAATGCTAGTAGAACTGTGCTGTGCCTATATTTCCTGGTTTATGAACTTCAACAAAAGGAACAGTTGGTCCAGAAAAATCAAACTTCCATGAAGATCAAATGGATATAAAAGCACGAGAAGATGAAAAGATTGCATATTCATGAGAAGAGATGATAGCAAATGGTCTAAAACCATCAAATCATGAGAGACGAAAGCAAATGGTTTCAGATGCAGGAAACGATGAAAAGTTATCTATACAGGCACAAATGCTAGTTCAACTGTGCAGTGCTTATATTTCACAAATCAAACTTTCATGAAGATCAAATGGATTAAAGCGTGAGAAGATCTATAAAATCAGCATGTTCTTGTGCTAAGTTGCAGGAGGGGGGGGGGGGGTTAAGGTTCAAGGTTCATGGAGGAGTGGTATCACCTGTATCTGCTTCTTCAGAAGATAGAGAGGGAAGCAAAGGGGGGTTTGGTCACCTTTATATGTGGTCTGCAGAGTTCCTCATCTCAAGTACATCTTATGAAAACTACCTGTCTCACTGTCCCATTAGATATGACAGCCGAGGAACATATCAAACTCTAAACGAAGAAATCAAGTAAATGGAGCTGTTTAACTTTTTACAATGTCTGTTCATTTAACAGTTACCATGTATACAACAGACTTTTAGCCTTGTAGGTACCCAACAGGTCTCTATCGCAAAAACCATCACATCCAACAGTATGTGTTTGTGACTCAAATACATGCAAGTAATGCGTGTTGATGCAGCAGGTGTGTGCATCAGAGACGGCACCACATGACTGAAAATGGCAATGCCGCAAGGCGCAAACAACCTTGCTGTGGACTGGTAACTGCCCATAGCAGGTGATGACCTTCGCATCCAGGCTTCATCTGCAAAATGGCAAGGCTAGAATTGAGCGAGACATGGAATAAGTAGGGGATCAATGATGCTTTCCAGTTTCCATAGATAGCTTCTGGTCCACACTACACATCTACTGGATGTCAGGCATAGTCAAATACATGACATCTCACATATATCCTACTACCACTTTGTTGGTTGCACCAACCTAAAGTTCTTGGGACACCAGTTTTTGGTGTCAAAACAAAACAAATGACCAACATAATTCTCACAGGAAAGGCATTTCACTGACTATATCATGGCAAATTGCACTATCATGGCAAATTACACGCACGTTTCTGAGATAGGATAGGTTTTTGCCGCATATCATCAGAGTTGTTTCATAGATACTGCAGATCCACCATCCAAAACACCTTACTTATATGGTTATTTTAAATTCTAAGATGAAAGAAGTAACTCATAATCATAATTCATTCAGGTATCTTCATCTGCTCATCCTTTCAAGACAGTTCCATGGGGAGATTCTGTTTTTCAGAAAGAAACCTGTGAACTGGCACTATCAGAGTTCAGGTCATCATCCATGAGTACCAAAGACCAGAGAATAAGATGGTTCAAGATAGCTTTTCCTTAAATGGGATACCTCCAAAGGAGTTCAAGGCACCATCATAGTGACTTATAAGGCAAAGAAATGATTCTCTCCTTCTCATGTGGCAGGGGCACTGGGCACAGGAGGAAGATCACACTTCTTCCCTTGCCTGTCAGCATCTGGTTTTGTTCCTCTTGTAGATCTCCATAGTGTTCACACTTGGTATGGTATATAGTTGTTACATGTTTTGTTACACATATAAATCATCACACTTTCCTGAATTTCGCGGTAGTTGCATATTTTGTTACATGTTTGGCCACATGTTTACCCTAAACTAGACTATGAGCCTTATTATTCAGCAAAACACTTCATTGACAATATGAAGAGATGAGTGACAATGATGTTGTACTTTGGGTTCACAGCACATCATGTGAATATTTGGCAACAAACACCTTTTGGCTGGCATCTTTGTGATGCTCTGGCTGTTTTTTTCATGTCTCTAGGTTGCCTCGGAAGATGTTGGTTTCCTTGTGATGTTGGCCACAGAGCATGTCGATGTTTAGTTTCATCTTTGGAGAGATGGTGGTGCTGACGGGAGAGGGGATCAACAAATTTGAATTAATGAAGAGGAAAAGCATCGGATGGGAGTGTGATGCTTTGTCATAATAGTTCATCTAATGTGAGCGTGATGCTGATAGAAAGTGGAACTGAGAGAAGTGCCAAGTATGCTTTGTCAGGTTGCACTAAATTTGTGACAAGTATCAGATCAAGGCAATCGTGAAGAAAAAAAACATATACCAGAAGGCAAGAAAAGCAAGCCGGAGTCAGGATCCGAACAATAGAACCATCTCTATCACCTATACCAGGAGAAGGATATCAAACAAGAACCACCAGCATAAGACCTTGCTCCAGCTCCAGAGATATAATTACACCTTTGGTTGAAAGTACGTTGAAGGGTTGTGAAGCAAAAAAATTAGGAAACAAACAAACATGCACTATTTCAGTCACAGGGAAGAGGAATGCTAGGCCAAGAAAGAATCTCAATGATATTGCCACAGCTGTGGGCAGTAACCATACCTCTCCTCTCTTTAATTTTCCAGGTTCTGTCAAATTTCCTACCGACTGATGATAGTTACTAGGGAGGACAACCCAGAAGCATTCGATGTAAACAGCCCACAATATTGTGTTCTATGCAGCTCAAAAGTTGAAGAAACAGCTTTTCATCAGTGTAATGAGTGTTCCTTCAGCTCTAGATGTTATTAATCTCTGAACATTCACTGGGATTTGCATGTTTCCTATAGCAAGTGAAGGATTACAAGCCCCATTGTTCATAGGGGCTATTCATCATCGTCTCCTGGACCATCTGGAAACAGAGAAATGGCCACATTTTCAGACAAATCAGGCCTACATTCCAAAATTGGAAAGTTGCATTTACCAAGGAAGCCTCTTTGCAATTACATAGAATGAGAGCTGTTTAGACCTCTCCTTTTCTTCTTGGCTTAATGCCCTTGTATAGCTGCTAACTCTTTTGCTTATTTTCTTAAGAAGCATTGGCCCTCCTGAGCCTTGTACAGCCTTTTTTTCCTTTTTATATATAAGTATATACCACCAAAGGGGTTTACCTACTGTTGTCGCTCAAAAAAATCAAAGTATTTCTAATGCAACTTTGGAAGAGAACAAGGACAGTAAACATTTGAACTTACTCAATTAAACAAACTCTGCTCAGCATACAAAGAGCCACATAGACAATAGAGTTTGGTGACAACAATACACATAGATGCTACAGATCATACAGAAGGGTGGCACAACCAAAGATACAGTCACAATTTGCTGGATGGCATGCCAACACCAGAGGTCCGAACCTTCTTCTCGACAAGCTTTGAGAGCTCCTTCACTTCCTCTTTGGGAATATGGCGAGGGTGACTTAACCAAAGGCCTCCATCAACCACCAGGGTAGTCCCATTTACATATTTGCCTGCAAACAAGATTACTAAATACGTCAAATGGCTGAGTTTCAGGTGAATTTAAACCATTTTTCTGCTTTATTGATTTCTTCAGACACATGATTACGCCTAAACCAGCAAAAAAATACAATATAGACCTAATTAACTCTATTAGCTGTGTGGAAAAGCTCTTCAGTATAACCTTTAGGTAAACGGTGCACATCACTTATTGAAATTCACAATTCTGAGATTATCTGGTTAGGAAACATACAGAATAGAACCAACCTGCATCAGAAGCAAGGTAGAGTGCAGCCATTGCTATATCCCGCTTCTCCCCAAACTTGAACAATGGCATCATTTCCCGATGCCCCTTGCTCATTTCCTCAGGCGCAAGCTTCCTCAGTCCCGGTGTACCTTGAATCGGTCCGGGTGCAATCCCGTTGACTCTAATGTCATAATCCGTTCCCCATTCCAGAGCCAATGATCTTGTGATGCTATCAACACCTGCCTATACAAGCCAACCCATCAGGACAAATCTGCTTATTCCAATTAGTTTCTCCTAAGGAGTGGTTCAGAGAAGATCCAGGTACCTTAGCAGCAGAGACATGAATTTGGTACCAAGTCGCAGTGTAATGCAGTGTTGCACTTATGTTAATGATTAGGCCACCAGTGGACGGGCCTTTTCCTGGCCCACCCTTTTTCAGATACTTGAGGGCTTCATAGCACATTGTGTATGTACCCACAGTGTCAATGTCGAGAACTGCAGAGAGAAAATTTGGTCAATACGAACTTCTCTGAAACAGCATAAGTAATAAGTGAAGTAGAACAAACAAGTTTATGACAGAATTGTTCATCTAGCAGGTTAGCACAATTGATCAAACCAAGACTCGGTGTACTGTTGACAATGTGGGAACAATTGGAACAAAGTGCTTCTCCGAATCTGATTGCAAACAAGAGCATGCTTTGATGAAGTACCAGTTCGGAATCCCTTGGGCGTCAAATCCTCCGGGGAAGCAAGGAAGTTGCCAGCTGCGCCATTAACAAGAATGTCAAGCTTGCCAAAATGCTCGACTGTTGCTGTGAGCACTCTGGCCGCATCCTCCTGCTTGCGGACATCTCCATCAAAGCCAACAGCCTGCACACCACATCGATCATGAATGACTAAAGAGTAATACACTAATACCAGTTTATGTCTACATCTTAAGTTCATCACATTAAGATCATGGCATGGAGCATGCGAGCTTTGTTTCACAGGAAAGAGGCTCGAGCATTTTCACTTTTTCAGAGTTCTGAAAACATCTATGCTGCGGACGCGTTCCTATGCCGAGCCCGCCAGACTACGCTGATGCATTGGATTTGGAGAACCAATTAAGAACAGAAATTTCACCAATATTATTCCAACGCAACACGATGTGACAAGCAAATTAACATTCATAGCTGCTAGTAACATTAGGAGCAAAAACAGAATACGTTTTTCTCCCCACCCACCAACGACCAGAAAGCACCCAGGCTAACCAGAAAACCGGCAGGCAAACCAAGAACCGCGCGTAGTATTTGCAAGGTAGACCGGAGGGAGTCGATGGGGGCGCACCCGGAGGCCCTGGGACCGGAGGGCGGCGACGGCCTTGTCGAGGACCTCGCGGCGGCGGCCCATGATGGCGACCTGCGCGCCGTGGCGAGCGAGCTGGGCGGCGATCTCGAAGCCGATGCCGGATCCCCCGCCGGTGACCAGCGCCGCGTTGCCCTTGAGCACGTCCGCTCGGAACGGCGACTCCATCACCTTGGCTCAGATCTTGCGCGCGCCGGCCTCGCGGTTCCGGAGCCCTCGGGGTCGCGAATGGGGAAGGGGACCGAAGGAGCACTCTGCAGTTGGCGGCTGCGGCCGGTCTCTGCCCGTCCTGTTTATAATACTCCACACCAATGTCCACAGAGCCACACCACGGTCCACGGCACCGCGACAACGACGGCGTTGATCTTCTCCCTCGTGTTTTCCGAGCACATGCCAAGGAAGCCGAATCGCCCAAGACCATCCAGATGGTGTGACGATGGGATCTCCGGCGACCGGCGGCAGCGGGCCTTCGTCGCCGCCGTGGCGCCGTATCCATTCGCGAGACGCCCCTGACCGCGATCCGAGCTGGGGCTACAGTGCAAAATACCGGATCAGGATTTTACAAAAGGCCCCCTTTTTTATCGCGATTATTAATCGCGATCCAAATTAGAAGGTATATTGCAAAAATCGAATTGTCACTTACATATATAACCCTATTTTGGATCGCGATTATTAATTGCGCTCCAAATTAGAGGGTATAACGTAAAAATACGGATCGGCATTTTATATATATACCCATCGCGATCCGAATCAGGGGGTATATTGCAAAAACTCGGATCGATATTTTACACATATTCCCCTGTTTTGGATCGCGGTCGAGGAAGTCCTCCACGGTGGCCGGGGATGCGACGGCCGCCGCGTCGCTGGAGGCGCCCTGGCGAGCAGTAGGTGCGCCAGCCTCGCGGGCTTCGTGACCGGCTGACCCGGCACCCGCCGCCGCTCCTCCCGTCGAACTTGGGGCCGGCCACGCCGACGACCTTGGCCGGCCAGGGACCCGTCCGCGCCGCTGCAGTCGCACCCGCCCGTGCTGCCATCGCCGTCCGGTGGCGGCGGCGACAGGCCCAGCAGCTCCATGATCCGCGCGATGTTCTTCTCGACACCTCCGCCGCCGCCGCCGTCGTCTTCCTGCTGGACGCGCTGGTCCTGTTGGTGAGGATGGTGAGGAAGTCAAGCGCCGGCCGCCGGGCAGCTGCTGTCGCGGCTCGCGGCCGCGCTGGGTCGAGGAGGAGGAGCGGGGACGCGGTCGTCATGGCGTCCGAGAATGACGCCGGTTCGGGTTGGCATGCTATTGCCGGTGCCTTCGCCGCCGGCGGCGGCGCTGGGTTCTGCCTCTGCTCCTGATGCTGCTCCGAGCCCAGCCTGTCTTCCACCCGCTGGAGGGAGGCGAAGAAGCCGTCGTGCCGGGAGAAAGGCTGCCAGCGCATCGTGCCGTCGCCGGGAAATCTCCAAAGATCAACTGCATCACAGTTCACTAGACACATCACAATTCAGAACACAACAGTCTGCATGTGCTGCCGTTCCTCATCCAACAGACACGCGACACACTCATGTTATTATCATAAGAGTTGCCCGGTTGGTCTTTCCCTCCCGCTCGGTTGGTCTTCCCCCGAATGCCGCTGCCGGCCGCTAGCTCCTGCAAACAGGGTTCAAATATTCACACAAGCTAAAGCCGCAACGAAAGGCCCCGAAAGAAGCACAGACAGATTTATGTGCCCTGTTAGCATCAGTTTTTGTTTCTCATGGATTTGCTACACGTATATAAATTCTCACAACTCTGTAGAGCCAATTTGCCATGTTTGGCACACATTTGGGGGTAAAACTAGCAAGGAATTGAAACACAAGGGGTATGCAAGTTCTTCGATCTTCAACATAACACTTTAATACATAATTTGAACAAACGGTTTGGAAGAAAGCATGTGAGTATTTGGCAATAGTTCGGATCCGATAGCAATTTCTAATCCGTTTGGGAAGACAGCAACAGTAAATGTTTGAACATACTCAACTACCAAACTGACAACAATACTGGTGAGTGGTGACAATAATATGGTACAGAACACACCGAAGAGGTACATAGCAAATATGCCATCACAATTTGCTGGATGGCACACCAACCCCAGAGGTCCTGACCTTCTTCTCGACAACCTTAGAGAGCGCCTTCACTTCCTCCTTGGGAATATGGCGAGGACGACTTAACCAAAGGCCTCCATCAACAATAATTGTAGCCCCATTGACATATTTTCCTGTATATCAGATTGCACATACATCAAATGGCTGATTTTTCTCCTCACGAAAAGAAAAATGGCTAAGTTTTCAGGTGAGGCTAAACCCTTTTTTAACAAAGTAACACTAAAACGTATTAATCACTTACTGAGAAACACAGATAAACCATTGGGGATTAAACTGACTACTTAGGAGACATGAATGAACATAACCAGCAAACACCACAATTAAGCTTATTAACTATGCACATGCAGACCATTTCCAGATAACCTTCAGATAAGTGGATGCTCAATACTAATTGAAACTCTGTGTATAGTTGAATTGAACTTGTTGATAATCTAGTTAGAAAACAGGGAAGAACAAAACCGACCTGCATCAGAAGCCAGATAGAGTGCGGCCATTGCTATGTCCCATTTCTCTCCAAGCTTAAATAATGGTGTCATTTCTCGACGCCCCTTGCTCATTTCCTCAGGTGCAAGCTTCCTCATTCCTGGAGTGTCTTGAATCGGTCCTGGTGCAATTCCGTTGACTCTAATGTCATAATCTGCTCCCCATTCCAGAGCTAATGATCTGGTGATACTATCCACACCTGCCTATAGAAGCTGACCATCAGGAGAAGTCTACACATTTCATCGCTTTTCTCTTAAGGTGCAGTTCAAGAAGGTCCAAATACCTTAGCAGCAGAGACATGAATTTGGTACCAGGCAGCAGTGTAGTGCAGGGTGGCACTTATGTTAATGATGAGACCACCAGAGGATGGCCCTCTCCCTGGTCCGCCCTTTTTGAGATACTTCATGGCTTCATAACACATTGTGTATGTACCCACAGTATCAATGTCAAGAACTGCAGCAAGAAAATGCTGTCAACACTAACTTCCCTGAAACAGTAGAATAATAAGTACGAAGTACAGCAAACAGCTTAATAGCACATAAGTTTTTTAGGAACAGGCTAGTAGGATTAAGCAAACTAGTAAGATTCAGTGTACTGATGATATTGTGCGCAAGTTTGGAACAAGAGCATCATGGAATCAAACAAGGGTGAGTTATGATGAAGTACCGGTTCGGAATCCCTTGGGCTTCAAATCCTCCGGGGAAGCAAGGAAGTTGCCGGCTGCACCGTTGACGAGGATGTCCAGCTTGCTGAAATGCTCAACGGTTGCTGCAAGCACCCTGGCAGCATCCTCTTGCTTGCGGACATCTCCATCGAAACCAACAGCCTGCATGCCACGGCAATCTTGAATTACTGAATAGTTTACTACATCGAACCATGGCAGGGACACACTAATTTAGGAATTTTATATGACAAGTTAGAGGCACAAGCATATTGAATTCTAAAGGTACATATGGTGCTTGGCTGCCTGCACAGACTCGTTCCTACATCAGTGGCACTTCCCAGGCAATATTAAACTGATGCACCCTGGATTCGGTGAACCAGGACTTAGCAATTCAGCGAATGTCTCCAAGCAATATTGCTCAACCAGTAACAAACTCTCTCCCTACTTGCTAGGCAACAAAGAACCAAATTTTCCACCAAAGCGACCAGAAGTGTCTTGCACACTGCACAGTGGCCTGCGTTGGGTTCCAGGACTGAACCAATGCATTGGGTTAGATGAACCAAGAGTACTACTCAGCAAATAATTGTTGCACACGACATGACACGACTAACGAATTCCAATCTTACTACCTGCCAGCAAGAGAGCAAATTTTCCCCCAGCTGACGAGTGCCGGGCACAAAGAAGCAATCTTTAAGCGACACGCCGAACGGGAGCCCAAGAACACAAGCACGGTAGTGGTAGGTAGAGCGGGCGGGAGCCGCGTACCCTGAGGCCCTCGGACCGGAGCGCGGCGACGGCCTTGTCGAGGACCTCGCGGCGGCGGCCCATGAGGGCGACCTGCGCGCCGTGGCGCGCGAGCTGGGTGGCGATCTCGAATCCGATGCCGGAGCCCCCGCCCGTGACCAGCGCCGCCTTGTCCCTCAGCACGTCCGGCCGGAACGGCGATTCCATCTCTCGCCTGAGTCCTTGGGGGCGACGCCGACGCAGATGGGGAAGACGGTGTAGCCGTGTGGCAGTTGGCTGGCTGGTGGATCGCGTGGCGTGGCCTTGTTTTGGACAAAGCAAGACGGCGTTTCGATTCGTGGATGGGAAGACGATACCGCACTGGCACGGCACGCGGCCGCGTCTCAGATGTTTAAAACATGGTTAAAGTTTTTTTTTGAATGGTTAAAGATGGTTAAAATTGACAAAGACAGATTTGATACGCAAAAATGTGTTGCTTCGTAATCACTTCGGCAAATGCAGAAAAGAATTATAAAAAAGTTCCGTTGCCGGGAATCGAACCCGGGTCTCCTGGGTGAAAGCCAGATATCCTAACCGCTGGACGACAACGGATTTATGGTGCACAACGGTATAACCACCTTAATCAACGGCTCGCTAAGTTGGTGCCCGACACCTACAACCACTCGACATTACATTCAACCTTAGTTTCTTCCAAAAACATTCAACCTTAGAAGTGCCACAATTTCTTATAAGGTTGCATATTCGATCGCAAAAACATGACAGTTCGCTCTTTGTTAGTACCCTGCCCCACCCCCACGAGACATACACTCTTGACTACCTTTGACATACTTAACCTAAGCTAGTTGTAGCAAGCAAACATGCCCTTGCTACTAGCAAGGTGACCCTAGTGCTTACGTGATGATTTTATTTACTCCTCAATTTTTTTAGTACTCTCTCCGATTGCAGCAGCGTTTGCATGATCAACTATTACGTATGTTGTCTGATTTTCAAAATTTTCGACGTTTCAGTAAAGAAACAACGACACATGGCCGCATGGACACGTTTGCGTCCTACATGTAGCCCCACCACACATCCCTAGCTGCAGGCTGCAGGTGCAGAACCGTTGGGCTTGGGCCCGGCAATCGGCGCAGGCCGGCGACGAACGAGGGAGGAGGCCTCGAGGGCGGCGGCAGCAGCAGCCCAACGCGAACGTGCCACCATGCCAAGCCCATCAACAGCCCGTGCGCCACCTGCTGACCACCAGCCAGTAGCCGCCGCCGCCGCCGCCGCCACGGGGAGGCGCCCGGGCGGCGGGCCTGCGCCGAGCGCCGACGGGAGCCCACGTCGTCGCGCGCACAACGCGGCGGAGTTGCATCCGACTGCTAGGCCGGCGGTAGGCAGCTAGGCGCGCTCGGACGATCCGGCAGCCGCGCGGCGCGGCCACACGTCGTCCTCGCCCAGGGGCCGGGCCGGTGGTCGTCGCGCCATTAACCTGCAGCGTGGGCGTGCCGCCGCCGGGGAGGGGAGGATATGCCGCGGAATATGCCCGCTCGATCCGATCGCCGTGATCGACAGCCACCTGGCGATCACTGTACGCCGACATGTCGATCGATCGATCTCTCTTCGTTGTACGCGCTTTATTCCCTTGTGCGCTCGCTCCCGTTCGGTAGCGCGCGTTGCCACAAAAATGCGAGAAAACGAAAAATATTTGGGGATTCTCTCTCTCTCTCTCTCTCTCTCTCTCTCTCTTCGTTTCGCTGTCGCCATGCATGCGCTGAGGCAGCAGGGGCCGGCAAGTCAACTCGTTTTCGTGCATTTAAATAAATTACCGCGAGCATTTGTCTCCGCTCCACACGTAGGAGCATCTCCATCACTGGAGCACGAAATTCCTTCGACAACTTTTCTTCCCTTTTTCAGCTGTGCACGAAATTACAATGAGATTTTGTCAACGGCGGCTGTACGGCGTGCAGCTGTATTTTACGCGTCCTGTTTTGCTTGCCAACAGATAATAAGAGCGTCTCCGTGTGATGTGACGTCAATTATATTCGGAAAACCCGCCGACGCCTAACGCCATGCATGATGATGAATAAGGATTGATGTTCCAAAATATAAGAGGTTGAACTTTCAATCATAAGGTAACGTTTTTTTATGAAAAATACACCAACATGTAAAATATATTAAGTTTATTTCACTAAAGTAGTACACCATGCATGGAACTTATCTGTAGTATTTATTTGGTTTTGTAGATGTTAATATATTTTTCTATAAATTTAGTTAAAGTTAAATAAGTTTAACTTAGCCCAAAACTATAACCTTTTATATTTTGAAACGGATGAAGTTATTGCTTATTATGACAACACAAAAATTGACAATTTGCGGTAGAAAAAAAGTTTTAGAAATTCCGAGGATACCGTATATGTACATCATCAAAAGGTGACTTTTGCTTACTACTTGACAATTCCACGATCGAGCTAAGTCAACATATGCTAGTACTATATTTTGCTATTTATTTTTATATCCGGGTGTCGTGCCTCAATGCCTAAAGTCCTCAACCTAAACAATACTATGTGTCGCACTCTCTCCCTTTTCGGGGCCCACTTTTACACATCGTGCGCCATTGACCATCACCCAGTGCATAGATTTAGTGGTAATCTTAGTACTACCACCTCTACTTAGGATAGAATAAAAAACATTCCTAAGACTAAAACTTCGGTTAACATGCTGGGTTGTAATCAGATAACAGGAGCCAATCAGCCTACACGTACGCATGACGTAATATAAAACCGTGCATACGTATAGTACTATTTTTTTTTTTCGCCTGCTAGCACCGTCTACCGGTTCGCACGTACTCACCGTATGGATTTTATATATTTTTAAGATAGAAACATATATAAAAACCCTCTCAGATCCAGCTTACTGTGATGGACAAACAAACACATGCGACCAAAAGAATTTTGTGCCGTGGACAATCGAAAGCCAATCATGCAGGATAGATTGGAAGTTGGAACCAACCGATATAATAAATTAACTCCAATGATGATCGCGACCTGAAGATTCTGATCGTGCTGCAGTGTATCTGAGCGACCAGAAATTGTAGTTTTCTGTCAGTGCATAATGCAATTTTTTTTTCCTGAAGATGCTCATTCAAATTAATGAACTTTTCGCAATATGCAGATGCTTCGTTAATTGCCCCCACCAAACTTTTTTTCTTTTGTTTTCTCATTTCTCACATCCTCTGCTTGAGGTCCAGCAGGCGCCCAAGATGATTGATGGATCACTTAAACAATTTTTCACCCCAACACCAAGCTTCTTTTCATTTTTTTTAATATTGTGCGTTCACATGGTAGATTTAAGATGTCCGTGTGTGTGTGAACGTTCGCATACGCACGGTTGTTTCACAAGAAAAAAACAGCTATATCATTCAGTCTTGCAGATACGACGTCAAAACATCGTAACAGGTAGACTAATCACGATACTTTGGAGCGTTGTAAGGGGTTAACGGTGACACTACTATCTTGTCGCCAAATTAGGTCGGATCAAAAGTGCACTTCACTCTCACAGTCTCAGTCAAGTGGTCCCTCCTTTTCCACTCTCTGCATTATGTGAAACACTCCGGGTGTTTTCTAGGAATTGCCAATAAAAAGGGTAAAGATGGAGTTTATTAACAGCATAAAACTTACCATCATCTAGCTAACTGTTTACAAGTTCAAACTTCAAAAGCACCCACGTCCTTTCACTGTGTATCTAGATAAAAAGGAGATATTTTAAGTGTGTTGAGCTACCGTGCACCAATCAGTTAAGTCTAAAGGTCAAGGACATAGTATTTCAGAAGAAGAAGAAGAAGAAGCAAACCAAGAACAAGTTTCCTTTTCTGATCTTTTTGCTCGATGTAACTTGACCAACCTGAAGCTAGGCAGCTTAAAACCCCACACAAAAAAGATAAAGGGAAAGTGATGATAGAGAGAGGGGAAAAAACAGGTTACAATGAGAGGAAGAATGATAAATTGATAGAGTATGGTGGTGGAGCTTGGATCGCACCACCTGCAGAGAATAACATCCACTAACCCTCCTTCAGAAGTTCAGAGTCACAGAAACCATTAGCTCATCCATGACCTGCTGCGCCCTCTACCCTAAGCCCATGCCTTTCAGGTGCTCTCACTGTTCCATGAGCCCATGACTCCTTTTTCAATTCAGAGGAGGGCAGAACAGAAGGGTCACTTTCTGCAAGTTCAGATGGATAAACGTTACATACACGACACACCTACAACCTACCTGGTGATGTGTACGCTGATGAGTCAGTTCCGTTTGAGCCATGACGCAGGCGAAGTGGCTGCACCTGCACTAGCCGCCGCGCTCACCGTCAGTTTCAGCTAGCATGCCTTGGACGCTGCTTGTCTGACGCACATCCTGGCATGTTCAGAACTAACCTGAAAACAAGATATGGCAGGGCTGAAAGCACATGAATGAAGTTTATAAAAGCAGAGTTAATCTGGAACAATACGGGCCGTTTGCAACCGTAAAGATAACAATATTTGATTTTTTTTCTGTGGCGAGGAAAGTCACCAGGGAATTAGTTCCCGGGCATAATTCCCCTGCATTATTACTTAACAAAATCATCGCATTCCATTCCAATTCCCCTGCATAATTGCAGTGCTTTTGTTCCCAAGAATATATGGAACCAGAAACAGCAAGATTATTCCTACAAACCTATCTACCAGCATGTTTCAGGGCTGGACACCAGCCAAAGCTTTCATATGTGGGTAGGCCTCTCTCTGGAGGGACCAGCCGGTGGCAGATGTGACTGTATCCGAATTTGTCCTTTTTTTCCCAATGTAATGGGAAAAATCAAGCTCACATTAACTACGCAAACTCTCTAGAAAAGGACGCATGGATGGGGGAATTTGAAGTAGGTGTGTGAGAATGCTCTCTTGTATAGATACATTGCATACCAAATGGGTAGCCACAAGATGCATCTGGTGGCAGTTAGAAGATTTGCTTCTTCTTTTTCTCATTTTTCCAGAAAAGAAGAGTATATATAAATGTAACAAAGATGTATTAAAATATCTGGCCCGGATTGTAGATCATTGAACTTAAAAAAAACTAGCGTCCCATTAACTGACTATTGGCTGTTGCTGATAGTCTAGAGGACTAGAACTCCAGATACTATAGAAAAATCCCAGCATATATTAAAACCAACAATGTCAAAGAACAAATTTTAGATATTCCAAGTTGCAAGTAAGGAAACAGGTACCACGTACCATACCATACTACTAGCAGACAAGATGAGCTGAATGAAATACTAGTTTAACAGAGAAGGTGACAAATCTGGATCCCATGATCACCAAACGAACTTGAACTGATTAATTAAGTAGTTTATGAAGCAGCATCAATGCCAGTAAGACAGTAGTATTTTTCTCTAGATGACTAAGACAGTGACTTGCCATGCCATGATGCCAACATCAGCACTCTCAACAGTTTTACAGTCCGGTCTGCTGCACTCTACATCCATAAAACACTAGTCAGGCTCAGGCAAGAAGCACAAAACTTCTTCCTTGCTCTCTCTCCTTCCCTTGCTATCATGTTCTTCCTCGGTTCTTCTTCTTGTCTGTAAGTAGTGGGAAACTTGCAACCATTCATATCCGAGGGCAGGAGCTTTTTGTCATTTATTTCTAGGCCGAATTCGTGGGGGCGCCCCACCTGCCTGGCTGCCTCCTCTCCTCGCAGTGCCCAGGCATCTACTGCTCCTGGCAGTATTGCTTGCCTTCTTTTGCCTCGCCACGGTTGGGTACCGCTGCTGCTTCCTCCAGTCACCACCTCAAATCCTCCTCCTCCTCCTCTTCTTCTTCGTCGTCGTCCTCCACTCCTTTCGCGGCTCTTGTGCTTCGCCTGTTCGGACTTCGGAGCGGTCTTGGCCCTCGCGGCGCCAAAATTCGATTTTGTTGAGGTCTTCGGGACGGAAGGTTGGATTTTTGTCGGGATTATTCGTTGCCACAGGTACCCGTGGCCTATTTCTGCATAGTGATTTCGGGCTGTGCTGTGAGTTTGCTGTGATTTCTCGCCGCTTCGCTGTTGAACCGAAGATTCCATCTTCGTTTCGTGCAAACACCAAAGCGGTGGAAGCAGTTCTTCTGGGAGCAGATGGCTGCTTAGTGGGGAGATTTGGCTGGAAGGCTTGGTGCTGGCTCCAATCTTGCTTTGATGCAAGAATCGAATGCAGTGATGCTGATGACGAGATTTGAGTTTGAATTTCGAGTGTGAGATCAAGCAGCTGCGGAATCTGAATACCGCTTCGTAGGACAATTTTCCATTCGGAGGAACTGTCGCTGAGGGAAAAAGAGATCAATGGCGTCGTTGTCACAAGGTGAGGTGACAAGCAGGGGGAGCATGTGGGAGCTAGATCAGAACCTTGATCAACCGATGGATGAGGAGGCGGGGAGACTGAAGAATATGTACAGAGAAAAGGTCTGGCATTTCTCCTTTTCATTTGTTCCATGTTGATTTTGTTTTTTTTATGCCAAGACTTGAATTTTTCCTGAATACTTGCAGTAGATGTAAGATTAGTGTCTGCATGTGGCAATCCATCTCATTGTGCAGCACGTTCTCTGAACACATCTACATTCTAGAACAAATGCTCCACTTCAGTGTCGATTCTACATTTTTACTGCATGAACAATTGATTTGCCATTTGTTGAGCATGACCGCAGAAACTTGGTTTGATTCCTCTGATCATGTTACCATTTTCCTAACCAAGGAACACTTTTGCTTTACACAAGTCTGAGGTTCATTCTATCCCCAATGAAATCACTACCAGAAGAAGAATGCTAGCTTGTGATTTAAGTACATATATTGCGAAATCAAGAATTTTTGTTGACTGTTTGTTTCCTTTCATGCAGAAGTTCTCATCAGCTTTGTTACTACGGCTGGCATTTCAGAGCCTTGGGGTGGTTTTTGGTGACCTGGGCACATCACCTTTATACGTGTTCTATAATATCTTTCCTCGTGGAGTAGATAACGATGAGGATGTAGTTGGAGCTCTTTCCTTGATTATTTACACCCTCACTCTCATTCCACTTCTGAAGTATGTTTTTGTTGTCTTGAGGGCAAATGACAACGGTCAAGGTGCTTATCCTCACGATGTGTAACCAAGTTTTTGTTTAAAAGCAAATGCCTAACCAACCCCATATATGATCTGATTAGTGCCTTAAAAAGTGAAAGACTAGCTGCAATACTTCTCAAAACACGTAATCTGTACAGATTAGAAAAATGTATGCACCAAGGATATGCGAATATTACACTTTTGTCATCTGACACCTCTTGAATTTATTAGCAGATTACCTTTCTTTTCCGGATAGATTACAAAGTGCCTGCTAAATTACCTTATTCGAATGATTAAACTTTTAATCTTTTTTTTGAAAAATCAAACTTTTAATCTGAGACCACTTTACTTTGCTCGATGTTGGAGAGAATGAGAGATCACTAGATCAGTGATTCTGCTGCTTCACTAGCCAACTTGTTTTCATAATATGTAAAGTGACAATTTGTTGCACTTTCTTTCAGGTGGTACATTTGCTCTTTATTCCCTATTGTGCCGCCATGCAAAGATCAACACCATACCTAATCAACACAGGACTGATGAGGAATTGACGACATATAGTCGGCAAACATACGAGGAGAATTCAGTTTCAGCAAAAATAAAGAGATGGCTAGAGGCACATGCATATAAGAGAAACATTCTTCTTATTCTTGTTCTCATTGGTACTTGTACAGCTATTGGAGATGGGATCCTTACTCCTGCTATATCTGGTATCATCATCATTTCTTAATGAACAATGCTAAGCATCACACCGTTTTGAGTAAATCTGATGGTTTTTGGGGTGTGACTTATGGTTTTGTATTTCCTGTAGTTCTCTCTGCATCAGGTGGCATAAAAGTACAGAATCAGAACATGAGTACTGGTATGTTTTTGCCACTTCATTATTATTTGAAATTCTTGTGTACGGCAACTTCAATTAGAAATAGTGTAAAACAAAGGGTCACTCTTGCTGCAACGGCCGAAGGAAATTAGTGTGAGGCGTATATGTTTTTGTCGATTTATGTCTCGCAATCCCATTACATATCAGCCCTTTTTGGTTTTACTACGATGATTCCAAAAATCTGAATCTGTCTTTTACATAATTTGATATAGTAAAACTGTTTAATATTTGGTCTCGTCTGCCCTTGCAGATGTTGTTGTTCTTGTAGCTGTGGTCATCTTGATTGGATTATTTAGCATGCAGCACTATGGAACAGATAAAGTGGGATGGCTTTTTGCACCAATAGTTCTTCTCTGGTTCGTCTTAATTGGAAGTGTCGGAGCTGTTAACATACATAAGTATGATAAGTCCGTGTTAAAAGCATACAACCCAGTGTATATATACTGGTTTTTCCGACGGAGATGGAATTCTGACATATGGACCTCTCTGGGAGGAGTCATGCTTAGCATCACAGGTCAGAGTTAGATCACTGTAGTTTTTTCTTAAAGCCATAGAGCTCACTTTTTCATCAACCTCTAGTAAATCCACTGCAACATGAAGCATTTTTTTTTTCGATTCAGGAACTGAAGCATTATTTGCTGACCTCTGTCACTTCCCTGTATTGGCAATTCAGGTAAAATGCCTCCAGTATCGAGTAGCATATGGTATGTGGTTACATGTTTGCTAAAGTGAAAATATCTGTTTGCAGATTGCTTTCACCTTGATTGTGTTCCCATGCCTTCTACTGGCATACACTGGGCAGGCTGCCTACATTAGTTCCCACAAAAAACATGTCGCCGACGCCTTCTATCGGTCCATTCCAGGTCCCCCTTAGGCCTACATGTCACAATCCTATTCACTACTACAAGTTTTAAGACACAGCTGTCAGTGTGCCACCACATGATGTCTGCTAGATGCACGTTGGCGTAGTGCAGAACGCATTATCGGCAGTGCGCACTGTCACTGTGTACTATTACTATTTGTATTTTGGTGCTCACAGTGATACCTTTGATCATTGCAGATGCCATATACTGGCCAGCCTTTGTCATAGCAACTGCTGCAGCAATTGTTGCAAGCCAAGCCACCATATCTGCAACCTACTCAATCATAAAGCAAGCTCTTGCACTAGGTTGTTTTCCCCGCGTGAAGATAGTCCACACCTCGAAGAAATTCCTGGGGCAGATTTACATCCCTGACATCAACTGGGTCCTTCTGGTTCTTTGCATTGCTGTCACTGCTGGATTCAAGAACCAAAGCCAGATAGGAAATGCATATGGTAAGTTTTCCTCTGGAAACCAAAATCATTTCTGAAATGAGAACAGTTGGTACTGAATTTTCATGACGTGACCTGCACTGCATGATACATCAGACAGCACTTAACTGTCACTTTCATACTGAATGAACAGGCACCGCCGTGGTTATAGTTATGCTAGTTACAACATTCCTCATGGTGCCAATCATGCTGCTGGTGTGGAAGAGTCACTGGGTCCTCGTCGTCACCTTTATCGTGCTCTCACTCATGGTGGAGGTCCCCTACTTCGTGGCCTGCATACTCAAGATCGACCAAGGCGGTTGGGTCCCGCTTGTCATCGCGACGGCCTTCTTCCTCATCATGTACGTGTGGCATTACTGCACCGTGAAGCGGTACGAGTTCGAGATGCACAGCAAGGTGTCCATGGCCTGGATCCTTGGCCTCGGCCCGAGCCTTGGCCTGGTCAGGGTCCCAGGGATAGGCTTCGTGTACACCGAGCTGGCCAGCGGCGTCCCGCACATCTTCTCCCACTTCATCACCAACCTCCCCGCGATCCACTCGGTGGTCGTCTTCGTCTGCGTCAAGTACCTGCCGGTGTACACCGTCCCGACCGAGGAGCGGTTCCTGGTGAGGAGGATCGGGCCCAAGAACTTCCACATGTTCCGCTGCGTGGCGAGGTACGGGTACAAGGACCTCCACAAGAGGGACGAGGACTTCGAGAAGATGCTCTTCGACTGCGTCCTCTTCTTCGTCCGGCTGGAGAGCATGATGGAGGGCTACTCCGACTCGGACGAGTTCAGCGTGCCGGAGCTGGGGACTGGCGGCGGCGGCGGCCCGCTGACGAGCAGCGCCAGCGCGTTCCTGGGCGAGAAGACCTGCAGCACCATGTGCTCCAACGGCGAGCTGAGCTTCTCGTCGCAGGACTCGATCGTGCCGGCGCAGTCGCCGCCGTCGCTCAGGGGGATGACGGGCAGCAGCCTGCTGACGAGGTGCTCGGAGGGTCAGGCCAGCACGGTGGGCGACGAGCTGGAGTTCCTGAACCGGTGCAAGGACGCCGGCGTGGTGCACATCCTCGGGAACACCATCGTGCGCGCGCGGCGGGACTCCGGGGTCGTGAAGAAGCTCGCCGTGGACTACATGTACGCCTTCATGAGGAGGATGTGCAGGGAGAACAGCGTGATCTTCAACGTCCCCCATGAGAGCCTGCTCAACGTCGGGCAGATATACTACATTTGAGAGATTAATTTCTTCTTCCCTTAAGTGCTTAATGTTAAATCCGTGGATCGACTACTGCATGATAGGATTGGGTGATGTCGTGTGGATCTAAACAAGTCGAGATAAGTGAGGGAGAGAGCAAAAGGGGCACTGGGGATCGTACCGTCGTGGCCCTGCATTGCGGGAGCAGCAGAGGGACCCGCCATCGTCGCGGGTGGCGGTGATGCTCGAAGTAGTCGAGGCTCGGTGTAGGTCTCGGCGTCCTTCGGGTCGCCACGGGAAAATGCGGGACGATGTGGCGTCGTCGATGAAGGCGGCGATGAGTCTTTCCGCCGCTCCTGCGCTTGCTCTAGATCGGCTAGGGTTTTGGTCTGTCGGTGGGGGTGGCGGCGGCACGGTGAACCTCGTATTTTGTGCCGCTGGCCCCCACCTCCTCTTTATGGCGCAGTGCGATGGGAGCTCACCAGCTACCAACGGGCTGGACCGCCCCCGATCAGGGCGCGTGAGAGAGGAGGCCCATCGGGCCCTTTGGGAGATCAATCCAACACTCAGATCCTTGTTCCTGGTTCCCCGATATGTAGATTGTCTTGTACAGAGTAAAGCAATGAGTTCTTGCTTGCGAACTGCTCCTGTTCGTGTTTCGCCCCTGCTAATGGCGTCTGGAACGAAGATCGACGCCATGCCATGGTCGGCGTTTGGGACCACAGGACCTGCGACGGCATAAACACGACCTTCATCTGCGACGAGCGCAGCGTAAGTTCCGACTCGGTCGAATCAAACGCCAGCTCTCGCGACTCGTTGACGACGCCGTTCGTCCCCAAGCACCGCCCCGCCCAACGCACCGACGTACGGCGGAGGGGCCGGAGGTCGAATGGCGGAGGACCGGACGCCGGATAGAGAAGCGTCTGGCGTGGGCCACGGGATAGCACAAGGATATTAAGAGGCGAGTGGACGACCCACTGAAACCACAGGCCGCGGATCGCCAGCAGCCACGACGGCGGACGGCAAGTCGGGGACACAGGATAATAACAGGTACAAATTATCATGTAGGGGGTCCTATAAAATTACATATTTACATAAAACTTCCTGAATCGGATCGCGAATAGTAATCGTGATCCGGTTTAGGGGGTCTTATATAAATAGTCGGATCGCGATTATTAATCGGGATCCGATTTAGGGGTTTTTCTGGAAATAGTTAGGGGGTTATCTGACAAATACTCCCGCCGCTACCCCTCCTGACACCGCCGGCGCCGACGTCGATGGCGAACCCGCTGGGGCTTCTACCGCCCCTTGAAATCTTTAACCAGCTTCAGCGGACGCCGCCGCTAGAAACGTGGCGCGCGGGGACACCACCGACTGGAGGCTCACGCTGGACGGGCGCAACCGCCGTGGCCGGCGCCTGAGCCGACCGTCAAGATTTCGGCAGCATCCAACAAGTTATCGCTCTCACCTCCGTGCCGCCGCCCCTCGCTCGCCTCCTCCTCCTCCATGGATCAATGTCGCTGTCGATCCGGTTTCTCAGCATCCGTGGATTCCTATTCGCAAAATTTTGTTTGCGCAGCGGCGGGACGGACGGATACGAAGGAGATAACGAGTTGCCGCGCGCCGCCATCAGGCGGCACGATTCTTCTCTACCACGCCTCGGCCGCGTCGCATAAGCGGCCCGGTTCACAAAGATTTTCAGTCGAGCGCAGCAGCGCGCACAGTGCGAGCAGGGGAGATGACGAGGGCCGAATCGGAGTCGCAGAGCTTGGTCCCTCTCCGTCGTCGGTGACGCCGTGGCGTCCATCCATCGCGCGCCTTGGTTGCTTTGGGCGTTGGCCATGGCACCGTGTCTGATGCCCAGCCGCCGCGCGCACGTGGAATTTGGCCGCCGGCAATAGCTTCTGAAATGGCGACGCCGTGATCAGCGTTCGGGATCAGCCAAGGTTCGTGTGTTCTTCTGTCAGCTAACAGCTATCGCATAAAATTGCCAATCTCACAGGCTTCTCAACTATCACTTTGTTTGATTTGATGCTGTCGCTGCAGAACAACTGCACGCTGGGGATGGGCAGCGGCCAGCCAAGCAGGCGAGAGAGCCTCAGGATCGCCTCGAGGAAGGCGGGAGAAGAGAGGCCAGGGGAGCTGCACTGGCAAGCGACGCCTTCTTCCCCTTCGGTGAGAGGCACCGCTATCTATCTCTTCTCCTATGAAGGTTATGTCCTGTTCGAGGTTGTTTGGTGAAGTGACGTCGCCATCTTGTTTCTTTTTTCTGAACGAACAGGCGCAGCTTGGAAGGACGCCGTTGAGGAGGCGTGCCACAGCGGCATCGGGATCATCTCTCAGCCGCGGGGAAGCAAGAGGGAGAAGAAAGCCGTCTCGTGCTGCAACAAGTACGGCGTGCCGCTCGTCTTCGCCGGCGCGCGGCACTTCCGGCATTAGCGCCGCCGTGTTCATGGCGTTACGGAAATGCAGTTGAGCGTGTGCATGCTCAGCTGAGCTTATCTCAGCCACAGGTTTTCGCAGTCTCGCGATATGTGCGAGCACTCTCTCTCATTGTCTTCAAGATGTATTCCGTTTTTCCATGGGATCGTATCCCCCGTGCCGGCCCCACTTTTTTTTTTTATCCCAGCGCGTGGTCGGCTCGGAGTAGCCGTGCCTGCTCTGTTGACCAGATCTGCCCCATCGCTGAGTGGAGGCGGCGCTGCTTGTGGACCGCTTCGCCGCCGCCCGCCGTCGTTGCCCGCGCCTCGTCGCCAGCTCCTCCCATTGCTGCCTGGAGGGCGGCCGCTGCTTTGTGGACGGCTGCGCCGCCGTCAGTTGCTCCTATTGCTGCCTGGACGGCTCGAGGCACGCGGCGGCAAGTCGCCGGCATCCTCGCTCTCTGGCCCCAAGTTAGTACCTGCCCGCCCGCACTGCTGCACATCTAGTGGGGATTCAGGCATGGCTGGTTATTCGGCAAGCTCAAGCTTGAGGATCCGTGACCCTACTCAAGCACCTGAGCTTCATGTGGGTGCGGTCTACTGGCCTTCCGTCGCACGGCGCGCACACCCAGGAATCCTCAGCGCGTTTTCCTGCACTGTGATATACGATATCCAGCTTTCCCCTACAGTTTCGTCCATTTTCTCACACTTGCGGTTTATGGATTTTGGAGGTTTCAGTTTACAACGTTTTTTTCTTTCAGGCATGCGGTTTATGGATATGGGAGGGTGTGCTTAACGTTTACGCAGGTGAGGTAGTGGAATATTTGCAATTGGAGGGTCGCAAGTCCAAGGACGTGCCGAAACTTAATTGTGGCTGTGGAAGACCTTTTGCTTCCCTTGGCACCCAAACCCCCAACCAGAGCAGATGGCTACATTGCAAGGTACATGGTCAATCCACGCAAGAACAAGAACTGCGTCTTGTTTACACACTTTACTGCATAAAAAATTTCGACGGTGGCGACAAGATCCACACAACCGATGTGAGTCCACTTTCATGTCAACTTTGTTAGGAGTGGACCAGAAGAAGAGTTTCCTCCAGAATAATCTAAGTTTCTTTGGTGATGAACATTCTATATTGAGCAACGCTGACTTGTTTGTGCCGTCTGACTAGCGAGTCACAACAGCAGAAGGACCATCAAGCTCCACAGTCGCGAACAAATGTTCGAACAACTCCTTTGAAAACGTCAGCAACTGAAACGGCCACACCTGCAAAGTCATGCAAACCAACCCTTGGAAATGATCCACGCAACCAAACCCTTGAAAATGATCTACTGGCATCATCAAGGGGAGCTCCAGCTCCAGCAGCAACAAATCCAGCTCCTCCACCTCCACCAGGAACAACTACAACACCAGATCCAGCAGCAACAACTACAACACCAGACTTTTGTTCATATCTTAGGCATAAATACCCTGACCATGTATGGGATTGGTTTGTTTATTTTTTTTGTCGCTGCCACCAATGCTGCATATTACTGACACCCGTAAATTTTGCTCTTTCTGATCCAGCTTCACAGCCGTATAATTGACGCATTGAAGTACCACAATGCAAGGTGCATCCAGCATGCTACCAAGTGTAAGAACACTCTAACTGCAGCCATTGTGAGAGAGAATATGGTGCTCGCTGACAAGTGCATGGAGCATTACGGCGGAAAAGGTGTTACGAGAACTGCAGCAGGGCAGAAAATGAATTGCAATGAACGCCGCAGGACATATGAAGACCTGCTCAGTGGCCCTGAGTCAGGCAATGAAGGTATCATGTAAAGCAAAGCATCCTTGTCTGTATTTTTTGAGGAAAATCATTGTAAACAACACAATTATATACAATTGTATTCACAATGCAAAAACAGCTGAGAAGACAGGTCACCGAGCAAGGCACCAGAAACATTCCACTGCACCTGCAATGTGCAGCTCTGGTTCAAAAAACAACTGCTTTTTCTGTGCCAGTGGTAACCGTCAGATGGCTTTTTGGCGGCCGAGATCGTTCCGTGGGAGTTAAGGGACGCAAGTTTTACGCCTAATATCCACGACGGCGTCGAGTGGGCCTTGCGCCGGCTCCCGGCGACCTTGACGGCGCCCCGCGTCGCCGTCTTCACCTGCGACGCTGTGCTTCCTCCACGGCCGCTGCCGCCGATGTGCAAGCCGCCGCCTGCCGCCGGTTCCTCCCATGTACCGTGTCTCCGCTTGCTTGACGGGCCCTTCCTGGTCGTCTCTTTCGATCTGGTTGCCCCAGGTCGGAGCGACGTAGCAGTAGTAGCTGCAGCCTAGCGTTGCAGGTTTCTGGCGCAGTCTGAATCCCTGATGCTAGGGATGCAGGCTATCACATGCGTCTGATGAATAGGCTTCGTTTGGTGAGCCGCTGAGCTTGCAGGGAACGTGTCTGCTTCATGCTTCAGCCAGTGAGTGTCAATTCTCCCATGCGAAAAAATTTGTGGTTATTGCTGCTGATTACCTGAGACTGGAGGGCATGTGCCAACTTCTAAATGTTTAAAGTTCAGATAGAAAGAGGTTGGCAGCCCTAACGAACACCTACATCACTATGCTCGCTGCCAAGAAACGTGTGATCCATCCTTTTCCACGTTTCAGCCTCCCTGCTTCAGATGAGAGCAGGTTTTGTTTGGTGAGCTGCCGCCCGAAAGGAATGTTTTTTTCTTCAGCACTCAGCAGACAGGCATCAGCATGGCTGATGGCCACTACCATTGCTGTCAATTGCCCCCAAGCTAAATTCCTGCGTGATTGCAACTAATCACTGACGATTTTGTTTGGTGGAAATCCATCTCTGAATCCTGAGTTTCAGATAGTGGCAGCCTGGCAGCTGAAGTGAACGTATATAGCAAGGGTGTGGGATCGATCCATCGTTTTCCACGTTTGAGCATGTGGGAAAAGCTGGGTATAATGACCCGCACAAGTCGACACCTGTTGATCTCCCTCGACTATTCGTGCCATTTCATAAAGCTGGGGGCTACAGAGAAACGGATTCCTCTATGCGTTCATGTTGCTGTCTGCCAGTGTGCTCCCTCTCTTTCTGATTGACTCATCTGTCCTTCAGAAACCCTTTGCTTTTGCTGTATCGGTCGTCTGAATCGGTGATTAGCTTTTAATATGCTGGGTTGCCCATCCCTTCTGCCTCAGCCGCACCTGTAATTGTAACTGTGACTCTTATCCGTCCGGTCTGGTCGTGAAAGGATGCAGGTGCTGAATTTGGGAGGATGAGACCAATAATTGGGGTAAACCAAGAGGAGTGGCACACTGGCACTTGGCAGGCTACCTTCCCTTTCACTGGGGTATCTTCATCCGTACGGCGATTGATGTGACCTAGACCTCAACTGCAGAATCGGCAAGGCTAGTACAGTAGAATACTGGATAAATCTGCTAATTGATAAGTCTAAACTTTAGCACTTGATCCAAATATCCCCTAGATAAACCAGTATATGTGAGTACTAGACTGCTAGTAATGCTGCAAAGCTGCCACATCATGCAGTTAGACGCAGAAGCAACGTTGACTGAACTCTAACCTTCAGACTACACCACCCGAAAAGCAGAAAAACGAGAAGAAAAGTGTTCGGGAACTGGGAATTCTTTCAGGAGCAAGCTGATGAGTGCAGAGTGCTTTGCAGTTGTCCTGCCTGATTCACAGGTGGTTGGCAAGAAAAAGAGTCGAAGGAGCTCAAGGAAGGAGAAAAATGGTAGGAGATTAATGTTGCAAGGAGCCAAGGGCAAGGACGGTGTCACAGTCAGCACATGACACCACCACCACGCCGCACCTCATCGTATCTTGAGGAGCAGACAAAAGTCGCGGGCTCGCGGCGGCATCAGGGCACTGGGCGCGGGTAAAAGAAAGTTGCTGCCTTTCCTCCGGCTCCTTTCTAGTGCGTGGAGGTGGAGCAGTGGGAGCAACAGCTACCTTGCCGTGTCCTCCTCTTCCTCTCCTCCTGTCGGCAGCAATCTCCGCGGAAACCGAGCTCCATGGCCGCCGCAGCCGGGCCGTAGCGCCGGCCGGTGAGTTCTTTCTTACTCCGGCTCCTCGTTTCTTGCTGGCCCGTGCTGCTATTTCGAGCCAGTCAGTGTGCGTGCAAAACTTGTATTTTAGCTTATTTTTTTATGTGCTACTGGGGCTCTTTGGGTTTCGCAAAAATTAGAGTTTGGATTGTTAGAGAACATGGGCGGGTTCCTTGGTTATATCCTGTGATTGTTTTCCGTGGCTTCTGTACTTCTTAGTTTGGTGATATATATGTATCAGATTTTGGATCTGGAAGCAGAAATTGTGCTTGGTCCAGTGCTTCATTAGTTTCTGTCTGTCAAATAGCTCCAGACTAGGATTCCTACTTGAATTGTTTTGAGGTGCTGCACATGCAGCGCCATGCTAATGTGCGATTTGGATAGTAAAAAAATAACTTAGCAAAAGACAAATTCATGAAAAGGGACCTTTCAGTTAGGCTGTTTTTTTTGTTAACTTAAGTATTTAAAGTTTTATTTTAAGACTTCAATCCAGTTAGTCTTCAAAGCAGCTTGCTAGGTAGGTTAGCCCACCAAGTTATGAGTATTTTGATTTTTGTAGAATCGTAGATTATACAGGGACCTCGGTCCACACTTCTATGAATTGCTCACTGCTAGCATGAGCGTATTAGGTCATCTCTAGGATTTGCTTAGATTATCTCTTTCCGAAGCTGAATGGGTGAATTGATGTGAGTGGATTAATATAATTTCAGTTGCTCTGGTTCATTTTGAGCCATGCAGTGACGTCTAAAGTTCTAAGTAGTGCTTAAGAGCTCCATGGGACTGGGAGTGTGGCCTTTTTCCATTGGTTTTCTTAACGCAACACATGAGGTAGTGCATTATCATTGAAGAACACAAATTAGTGAGTCATTTTTGCAATGCACTCCATTTTTGCAATGCACTCCATGCATACGTCCTTAACATACCTAACGTCTCCTTGCATGACTTAGTGAGTCATTCATTGTCTCTCTGAGCTAAACAGGATCTTCTGCTGTTCTAAACCAGGCATAATTATTGATTCTCGTGAGGGCTCTCATTCTATAACTCAAAGTGAGATTGTTCTTGCAAAACCCACTGCCATGGTATATAAATTTGAAACTCGTTCCTTTTTGTTTTTCTTTTATATGGCCATCCTAATTGACAGTTTTCTTTAAATTTCCACTTGCTATTACCTGCCTAGGCTGATGGCAAGTATGAGCCTGCTAGAGAGGGGTTACCTGATGGTTGGTTGAAAGAACGCAGACCTAGAAAGAATCGATATGGATCTAGAATCAAGGGTGACATGGTAAAGTGTTGTTCTCCTGATTCAATTGTGAAAATGTCTCAAATTGATAAGTTTCTTTTGGCCTTGTTTTTCTAACATGTCTATTTTATGGTTTTCATTCTGATGCCTTACTGTCTACATAGCCTTTCGTTTTGTGACGGTAACTGGTCGATTCATTTTATTCACAGTTCTATATTGACCCAATCAATGGATATGAATTTCGCTCTCTTAAGGATGTGTACCGCTATATTGAATCTGGAGACATCAGTCAATGTGTTACGTTGCCAAACAAGAGAAAAATTGAGGACCTGCATACTGCAGGGGACCAATCTGATCGTGTAAGTTGTTTCTTTGTGCTTTACCTACATCTGTGTTTCTCCTTGTTAGCTACAATATTGGAATGATACAGTGATGCAAATCACCACGAAGTTTGATTTTAGGTAGTATTTTGGATTTCCTATATGCACCAAAACATAAACATTGTTCCATATGATGCATCTTATGTTGACATAGGTCTGCTAAATTATTGTGGTGCTGTTCTGGCGTGACTTTTGTATTCCGACTAAGTGAATTGGAAAGATTTTTTTTCTTGTTGCCTTTTCTCCTTCAGTGGTTGGCCACTACAACTGCTGATCTTTGTTTTATAAAATTCAGACAGGAAATCCATCAGATCATAAACAATCGGATGCAGCTAATGAGTCTAATCAATATGATATACCAAGAGGTACCAACACACTGAGAAATGTCCAAAGGGAAACTGTTCGAGTTGAAGCTACAGAGTCCAAGAGCATCCAATCAGGCTTGATAGAACACACTCCAGGGAAAGATGAATCTGTTACCAGAACTGGAGAGAATGTGGAGCAGAAAACCAAGGAAAAGAAACGCAAAACTAAACCTGTCAAAGGGATTGCTACACCTCTTCGATCATCACCTCGTTTAGCTGCACTGAAGATTAGCCAGGAGGCAAATAATAATGCGCCAAGAGATGAACCTATTAGCACATATTCAGACATCACCAACCAGTCACAAAAAAAGCAAGTCCAGAAACCTAGGCGAAAGGCCAATTCCTCTGTACTTCTTGAGATGAAAGATGGAACACCTACCGCAAGTTCTTCGGAAAAGTTTGAGGACAAATACCGTTCAGTTCCCAATCAAGTTCAAGGAGCATCAGTCCCATACTCTTCAGGAGATGTTGGATGCCACAATGCACCAGCTGAGACACCTGTTCTGCCGCAACAAGTTGGACAAGGTGAAACCTCTGATAATATGCCTGGATCTGCCCTGTCGACGCTATTTCGACACGTCTGGTCAGATCCATGCCTTGTGTTTGCGTTCAGGACTCTGATGGGTGATATTCCTGTTCTTAATGACACTTTAGCATACCGATCTTCCGCTTATGATGGAAATAGAAACTACTTCATCCCACCTCAGAACTTGAATAAAGGGGCAACAACCAATTGGTCTTCTTCGGCTTATGATGGTAACAGAAACCAAATGCAAGTCAATCATGTTGGTCTGTCAGTGCCAAGGCCATCAGATAAGTTCTACGGCAGTGGTTGGTTCCCTCCCCAGTGAATTCCATCTGGGCGAACATTGGAATATGCAACAAAGTTCTTACCTCGCCATCTCATATCCTAATTGTAGTCTTCTTAGCACTCTGTTAGGGATCTCGACAAGGATGCACGTTGGAAACAAGGCTGCAGCTTGTAACTGTGTAGAGGATCCATCACTAATAAAGTAATATGGCTGTCGCATGCTTTCTTGCGCTCATGGGATCAGTCTAATTCACAGGAAGCAAAAGCAATCGCCACTTTCTTTTGTTTGTATTATTGTAGCATTCACTTCTTGTGTCGTTAGAGCAGACTAGATATGCTCATAGTACTAATACCCCTCCCTGAATTTGTGATTGGGGTTGTAACCTGTCTGAGACCAGCAACTCCAGTGTATAACTTTTCATGTGCATTGCAGCATTGGACTCAGTTCACGTGGATTTGGCTCCTGACCGCTTTCTCTCTTTTTTTTAAGGAAATCCTGACTTCTTTTTTTGAGGAAATCCTGAGTTACTGCTTTTAGTTTCTCTGTTGAATTGAGTAGAATATGCTATATTGATGTGTACTCTCTTCATTGATTCGTTGAAGGTACTTGAGTGTGGTTGGCAGCTCTGCTTGTTCTTTGTTTGGGTTACCACACTGCGGTTGGGTTACAACTAGTGATGCCTACATTATTTGTTGGGAGATGCATTGGATGCCATGGAAAGTACTCAAGTACAGATCACCGGTCTTATCTCTGCATGCTTGTGGTCCTTGAACCATTTTCAGAACAGTGATAAGACACACCTAAAGAATTTGCTGTTCCGAGAGGCCCAGGCACTGACATGTTATATTAGGGCTCGAAGTTTCCTTGTGAATTTGATGTGTTGCCCTTTTCTAAATTCTCCTTTTACCAGAAATCTTTGGACGATGATCTTGCAATAATGCAATCTGTCTGATAGCCGTGGGCTTTATCATCTGTAAAAGTTCCCGGCTAGTGCAAACAAAGCTCTGATTGGGCCTCCAAATGGAGTATGCAGATAGAAAGTTAGTCAATGATTGCTTGTTATTCTGAAGCTGCAGATGTCATAACAAGCTGAAGATTCGGCCTTGCCATCTGATCCCATGCTGTCTCATGATGAGATGCAACTTTTAACAGAATAATGTTGGCCCAACCCACAGCATTAAGATAAAATAATGTCCTGAGGCTAACCAGCAAGAAGGATATTATTGGTTATCGTATAGTAATACGTGTGGTACTTACAAAGCCAAAAGACTTTTGCTCTAGGTCAGCTGTCAAATTTTCACCAAACATTTATTCTTTTCCTTTTTTTCTCGAATACATTTATTTTTTCTTGCAAACTCTGTTTTTTGTTATGCGTGCTAATATATATCACTTTATAAAATTGATTCTCATTCCTAAGTTTTTTTTTTCCCGAAACGCATTCTTAAGTTTTCTGGTACACCGATAAATCGGTTTATTTTGTGAGGAGATTTTGTGTGTGTGTGTGTGTATGTGTGTGATATGACAAACTGTTGTTGTGCCGTGCAGAATTGGCCCCAATTTGGCAATTTCACAAGAAGGGAGACCAAACAATGCACTGAACAGTGAACACCGATCAGAACTAATAAAGATCCAATAAGTAAAAAAGTTGATTCTGTTTAAGTAATTAAATATAGGTTGAACTTAACATGACAACTTGGACAAAGAAAATTTCCACGTTGCACTAGCTTCTAGACAAAATTTCAGACTTGAAAGGAATAACATGGATGGATAGAGGTGGTTGAGAGTTGAGACCAAGTTCATGCCTATCTACACACAAAGCATTCCTTTCAGCTTTTCCTAAAAGGTGCTAACCGAATTCTAACAAGGACATCATGTCAAAATGTCAAATTAACCAACAAGGCAACAACAGGCAAAGTCCTCTTCTCTAGTTCAGAGGTCAAGTTTGTTGCAACCATAGGTCCTTGCACGACAGCGACTCCAGACCTATGAACGAATGAATGAACCGAAAAGAACAGCGACGAGTTCACGAGTCAGAGTCAGTACAGCAGTGGCCACTGTATCCTACGCCCTACTGCACAATGCAATCGCTAAAGCCGATTAGGAGCACCAGAAACCAAAACGCTTTACTCTGAAATCTGCAATGATAAGGCCGACAAACCCGGCGTTTTTGTGGTCCATGATCACTGCAAATCATGATGAGCATCAATGATAGTATGGTACTGAAATTTTTTTAGCATTTTCAGTATCGTTCTTCAGAAGTCGTGAGAAAGATGCAGGAGCATACGGCTCGTGACTCGTGAGCTTCTGCTGGTATATATTCTTGCGTGCCTGCAGAGCAACAAGCCAAAGCCTGAACATTTCAGTGCCTTTTCTTCCCTAGGCCGATCCGATCCCATGCACGCTGCATCGCCCGATCTGTGATGTGAAAATCTGCCGTGTCTGCTACACTACCGGCTGGTTGGTGCTCGCCAGTGCGGCTGCATCTCATCTCATCTGCCGTCCAGAGATAGACAGGTAGTTCCTTTCCGGCGATCAGCAGCAACATTCAGCAATGCTCTCGCCACTTGGTGATGGCCTGCAAGCTCGAGAACTAGTGACATGTCACCAAACCATGGCCATCGGTTGATAACTTTTATATGGTTGGTGCCTCCATCAGGAATGCTCCCAAACCAAAAGATGTCAGATATGTTTGTTTGAGATCTTCAACTAATAAAATCACACATTATGCAGATGTAGGTAGTATGTCAGCTTGGATCTTTCTTTCTATCCATACTTGTGTTTGTTCATGTTTTCACATCATGGATTCTGGGTTGGTGTTGAGTGAGAAGCAAGTAACTTTCTCTCTTTTTTTCAGAGAGGAGGGGGAGGAAATAAGCCTGGAAATGGCAACCGACAAAAGATCAGTGGAAAGACAAGCTGTAAAAGCTACCATTGCCCAGTGGGTCAACCAGTCAGAGGGAAAAGACAAAGAAAAATTGCTCTTCTCTGGGCAAGAACTAGGAACCGGCTTGGAATGGAAGCCTTTGATCATCCGGCAGATTGGTGTCGGTGATCTGCTGCAGCTAGATCTGCCGGCACCTTTTCTTCAGTTCCATGTACTGAACTGTTACATCATAAACATGTTTTGATCATTGAGATGTTCAATGGATGTTCCTGGGGTTAATTTCTTCACTATGCTGAATTTGATACCATGAGGAAGTTTGTAAATAGAAGGGAAAATTTGTAAAGAAAGAAAAAAAAACAGGCCACGGATCGAAGTGGCTATCGTGTAATGGCTACGTACGACGGTACCGATAGTTCTCCATGAATGGAAGTTTTGTGATTGCTGGCGCTTGGCAGACAGCCATGTAAATGCTGACGTGGGCGAGGCGAGCATGAATGCAAGTTTACTGATGGCCTGATGGGAACTCCCAACTGGGAGAGGTAGGTCTGGCCATCAAGAGGAGCCTGCAGACGACGCGTCAGGGAGTCATGCTCGTGTCGTGCAGACCATCTCATCAGGTGGGCAACTCAAAGCAGTGCTGTGTTGTCCTGCACATGCTCCGTGCTTCCACCATTGGAGCAACTTCCCAAGGACTGCATGGTGAATTGCAGGATTGGTGATACTGTCCCATGCTGCTGCATCTATTGCTATTGCTACTCCTATCTCCTGTCAGTACAAAGGCACAGATTAGGTGCCCTCTAATGACCCTCAGTGTCAGTCAGACAGTGGGTTGGGTGGGTGGGTAGGTGATGCTTTATCCTCTGCGTCATGTGATTAACTGATTAAGAAACCAGAAACAGAAGGGACCTGATATGGGCAGGCACTGGTAAGGAGACGGATGTTCTTCGTTTAGCCATCCTCGGTCATTGCTCCGGAAGCCATAAAGGCTTTCTTTCTGTTTTGGTGCCTGAATCTGCAAAAATTTACTGTAGTTTTAAACCAGAATTTCCTGAATAATTCTCATTCTGAAGATCCACCGCAGTGCCAAACTGAACCTGCAGAAAATGAAAGAGGAACTGATGGTACTTAAGGAGGGTTTACAGTCCTGACCAATATATAACCATATCCATACAGGAGATGACAGGATTAGATTTTTTTTTTGTTGGAGGAACTGTCCAACGGCATTCGCTGTAATCTGCTCGCGTCCAAATTAATCCAGAGGGATGAGATGAGAGTGAGGCTGATACATGCACAGGGATCACGCGCGGTATATAAACGCGCCGCGCAGGCGGCCACCCACCGGCGATCCGAGAACAATCCGTCGTCCGAGTTGGCATCTTTGGCCAAACCAGTATCATTGCCCAATCACAGATCTCCCCCCCTCTCTCTCTAATATCTCTTTCTCGCCTCCTCCCTCTCATCTCCCACTACCTGCTCCTGCTGCTTTGCTTGGGCGCTGCGAGGGGAGAGAGGAGACGAGATGAAGGAGGAGATGGTGGTGGGCTTGTCGGCGCCGGGGCCCGTGGGGAGGTGGGGCGCCGCGCCGCCGCAGGCGCTGCTGGAGAGGATGAAGGACTACGGCCAGGAGGGCGCCTTCGCGCTCTGGGACGATCTCTCGCCCGAGGACCGGGAGCTCCTCGTCCGGGACATCGAGGTGAGCAACAATGCGCGGTGGTTTGGCCTGTGCCGGGGCCAGGATTTCGCGTTCCGCGGGAAAGATTTGGTTTTACCTGGAATTTCGCGTCAAGGTTTGTTCTTGCGTTGGAATTAGCTGTGTGGTTGTTATTTTGAGTTCCGGTTGGTGATGAACTCTTCCTCCCCCACTCGTCAGGGCCCGCATGAAACTTCGTGTTTTTTACTAGTTTTTAAGGATCATTTGTGCATAACTCTAAATCTTTCATACTGGGGATAGGAATTCCGTGCAGCGCCTTTGGTCCTGAGTTGGAATTCTGCACATACATTTCGGTCTAAGCTGGAATTCTTCACGATTATTTTACTTACTGATTTTCAGTAGTTAAACTAAGATTTATGGATAAAGATGATTTTTTTACTGCAGTTTCAATCTGTGCTTTTGGACATTTTTCCAGTTCCCATCAAATTTTCCATAAACTCTATCATTTTGGGGGAGTTTTAAGCTTACCACTCCGACAATTACTAATTCATACTGTCTACTGTATTTCCGCAGAGTGTAGATCTTTCAAGGATCGATCGGATCATTCGACGCTCACTTGGATCACAAGGTGAGCGGTGGACGAATATTCATTGCTCCAATGTAGAACGCTATGTCACGGGCATTAAATGGCAACCTCCTTTATGTACTTATGTGGTGTTCATCCTAATCACAGGCATGCCGCTTCCGGCCGTGGAGCCCGTGCCGGAATCCAATGTCTCCAAGGTGGAGGACAGGTCTGCAGAGGACAAAGAAAGATGGTGGAAGAAGGGGCTGAAGGCCATCTCCGAGGGGAAGCTGGCCGTTGTCCTTTTAGCCGGTGGTCAGGTACTCCGGATTCTGGGATGTCTTCTCCTAGATATCGCCTAGCATATCTATTTTTGCACTGAATTGGGAAATAATATCTTCATGGTATTTCTTCTAATGTTTTGCACAGGGCACTCGACTTGGAAGTTCAGATCCTAAGGGATGTTTCAGTAAGTTGGTTTAACCTGGATCCTTGTTCGTTACTTACCGCATATCTGACATGTGCAGTGGTATGGGTTTTCTTTTCCCATTTTGGAACCATATAGATGTATGCAATTGCTGCTGTAAATTATTTCTTGCTCCATATGATATAATTTTTTGGTCAATGGGGACCAGGTATTCTCCATGCTATCTATTTATGCTGTGAAATTTTATCAAAAGCACAAATGTCGTATACTTCCTCACCTTTGTTCCTCCATTTTATGGTGTAATTGGCCTTTTCCTAATAATTTGAACTCCCATCGTGTTTGATGGATCCTTACTTGCGTTTTTGCCTCAGATATTGGGCTTCCATCTGGAAAGTCACTTTTCCAACTCCAAGCTGAACGGATTTTGTGCGTTCAAAAGCTGGCTGCTCAATCTAGTGAAAGTAATAACTTTTAATGCACCCACTTTCAAGTTACTTATCTGTTCTTTGCTTCAGATATTCACCCTCAAATTGATAATAACTTGCAGGTCCAAGTAACACTGTGCCGATCCACTGGTATATAATGACAAGCCCCTTTACGGATGCTGCCACTCGCAAATTCTTTGAAACCCGTAGATATTTTGGCTTAGACGCTGATCAAGTAAGAGCTACTATTTTTTTTTTTTGGCTGTGCTATTCCAATGCTTTCAAGCAAATGCAGACCTCCAATTCATAGTAAGAGGTTTGTTTCATGATTAGGCTTAAACCTTTTCTTGGCAGGTGACATTTTTCCAACAAGGCACACTTCCATGTGTTTCTGCTGATGGTAGATTTATTATGGAGACACCATATAGGGTACAATCTTCTTCTACTTCTAAACTTTCTTTTGACCTTGTACAGCCAGGAGTCACAGATTTTGGAGTTTGCAATTTGATTTACGAGTTTGCTCATGGAGTGCAATTGCTGATTTTAAATTTTAAATTTTACAAAATTGTTTTGATACTGAGTATTTCCAATGCTAAGTTGTGACATTCTTGTTGTCCATGCTATGCTGAAAACTAGGTAGCGAAGGCTCCTGATGGCAATGGTGGAGTATATGCTGGTAATCCCCATAAAAATGCAGAGCCAATCAATCATTTACAAACTTATCCTTTAAGATGATTCGTTTGACTATCATATAACATCTCACAGCTCTGAAGTCCAAAAAGTTGATGGAAGATATGTCTGCACAAGGTGTGAAATATGTAGATTGCTATGGCGTTGACAATGCACTGGTGAGCATGTGTATTTTGGGAGATATCCTTTTGTTTTGTTTTCCTTTTCTTTTTCCGACTAAAGCCATGTTATAGGTTCGTATTGCAGATCCGACATTCCTAGGGTACTTCATTGAGAAAGGTGTATCCTCTGCTGCTAAAGTTGTTAGGAAGGTGCAGTCCAATACTTCTCATTCTTCATTGACTGGT
The DNA here is from genome assembly GCF_002211085.1 of Panicum hallii. NCBI lineage: Eukaryota > Viridiplantae > Streptophyta > Magnoliopsida > Poales > Poaceae > Panicum > Panicum hallii. The sequence goes on along the minus strand of NC_038048.1, from coordinate 44,135,919 downwards.
GGGCTACCATTTATCATAGCAATGCACCTCATTGATAGTCAATTGAATACTCAACAGGCCTATCCACAAGAGAACGTTGGGGTATTCGTTCAACGAGGTCGCGGTGGACCTCTCTCTGTAGTTGAGTACAGTGAAATGGATGCAGCTATGACTACTGAAATTAATCAATCAACAGGGCGCCTCCGTTATTGTTGGAGCAATGTATGATTATATCCTTGGCTTCTTGCTCCCCTTCCCTCCTTCCTCCATCTAAAGCATAAGCATAACAACTGCATATTTTCTCTTTCCTCCTTTTGTAGATCTGCCTGCATATGTTCACTTTGGACTTTTTGAACCAAGTGGCAAACAGCCTTGAAAAGGACAGTGTGTGAGTATTCTCTAGTTTGCCTCCTTAACAAATTTCAGAAACCTTCTGAAACCACATTAGTTATGTAGTTGCAAATATGGCTTTGTAACTCATTAATGAGAGAGTGACAGACTTGAAACAGCACATTATATTTTATAGAGTTCTACATTGTGATTTTTACTATAAGACATGCCATGGGAAGTAATTTTACCTGGCAATGACCAAGTCCGACTATACATTATATTGTAATGTAGACCCTGATATTTGTAAAATTTTGTGGCCAGATACCATCTTGCTGAGAAGAAGATTCCTTCCATCCATGGGTATACAACTGGCCTGAAGCTTGAACAGTTTATATTCGATGCTTTCACTTACTCCCCATCCACAGCACTTTTTGAGGTTTGAATTTCAACTAATAATAGGATACATGTTGTCTATCGATGCTCTCTCTTAAGAGCAGTAAACACTTACCGGATACATTTCTGAATATTTTCAGGTCATGCGGGAAGAGGAATTCGCACCAGTAAAGAATGCCAACGGCGCAACATATGACACCCCTGATAGCGCGAAACTCATGCTGCTCCGTCTCCATAGCAGATGGGTTGTCGCTGCTGGTGGCTTCTTGACGCATTCTGTGCCCTTGTATATGACAGGTAATTTTTCTCCCGGTTCCTATATTCAGAAACTTAGCAGGGGCTTTTAAATAGCCAAAAATAATTTACTTAACTGACCATTCCTCACATTGGCGCACCATTGCTTTTGGCTCATAGGCGTCGAAGTTTCTCCACTTTCCTCCTACGCTGGAGAGAACCTGGAAGCAATCTGCCGCGGGCGAACATTCCATGCGCCGAGCGAGATATCCTTTTAGGTAGGGCTGTTCATGACAGCAAGAGCTGTGTAACTGCAAAACGAATGTAAAGGATTGCAGGATGTGCATGTTTCCTTTTCTAGGCATGAGATGGATGTGGATGGCCAGGTTGTTGTACACTTGTATGATCTGTGCGTGTTGTGTAATTGTAGCCCTCGGATTCTGAATTCATCATGAGTTTTCTCGCACACACTCTTTGCAGTGCCAGTTCATGGCCAGGGACCTGCTAATCATCATTTCAAGCCTTGTTCAAAACTGGAAGGCCGTATACATTTCATAAGATGATCAGAAATTTGCAAAAAGCGTACAAATGGCATTAAATCTTGCACAACACGTACAAATGGTCTCGCACTGTCGCAAACTGAGCGTCATATGCAACAAATCTGCCACAGCTGCGTCTGTGATCCACATATCCATCAAGGCCTCCTGATCCTCAACCCCGGCAGTGTCAACCAGGTTCGCTACCAGGCCGCTGCTTAATGGAGCAGGGACAGGGCCAGATAGGTTGCAAGCCTTATGTACTGAGGCATAAATATTGATGGCACGGTGCAAATTATGTTTTTCTCGAACGATGACTGGGATATGCTGGGGGAAGCATTGCACCGAAGCCACAGCAGCAGAGGGGAAACAATACAGATCATAACAAAACTTTGCACGAGAGGATTCCATAAAGAGTAACATGTTCCAGTGATGAGACTCCATTCAGACAGCGGACAATCTCCAAACCATAGTCGAAAACACCAGCCTAGCAGGAATTTTTAGCAAAAAGACATCATTCTATAGACTACTCATGGAACATAGTCTAAAGCTCAGGCCGCAGTGAAGGCCTTCTTCCCGCCGCTGCCACCAGTGGATCCAGCAGGGATGACTTTCACCACGTTGAACCTCACGGTTTTGGACAGGGGCCTGTTCACAGTTCAGAAATAACACTTCAGCAATGAACAATATTACCTTGCCAGGTTATTGAGTGGACTGAAAAACTTGAAAACATAATTGAGCTCAACAGTAAATATTGGAACAATAAAACAGAGCTCAATTAATCGAGCTCAACAAACCAAGCAAGGTGCAGTCACAAAAGTTCCCAGATCGATAGATCGAGGAACGTGGTACGTTGCTGGTTCGTTGTTTAAGAGTGATTTTAACACTATTGGGACAAAATTGTACCCGCGTACCCGGTACGGGAACAACGTTCCCGGAACAAGGAACGTGGCACCGTACCATGTTCCCGGTGACTGGCAAGATGGCCATCACAAGTGATCTAACAAGTTCTGACATCACAAGTATTACCTGCACTGGCCAATGATGACATGGTCACCTTCCTTGACACGGAAGCATGGAGAGATGTGAGCTGGAATGTTGGAGTGCCTCTTCTCGTACCTGCAAGGTGTACAGTTACCTCATGTATTAAAAACATCAAATTTCACTTGGAATAGAACATGAATCTAGGCTCCATAAATAGTTCACTTACCTCTGATATTTCTTAACAAAGTGGAGGTAGTTCCTGCGAACAATGATGGTTCTGTTCATCTTAGCACTATGGCATGTACCAGCAATAATCCTTCCTCTGATAGAAACAGTTCCAGTGAATGGGCACTTCTTATCAATGTAGGTCCCTGTATGAGAACAGAAATTAAACATCTGTTAACTCTTGCAAGAAGTATACTGCAAACCCATAAAATGCATTACTTTCGTGGGCTTTAATAGTATTGGTATTATGGCCTCATTGTTTTCCAAATTAGCAAACGAAATTTGGAGCTAGATAGCAATAGAAAACCATTTACAACAGATGAACACGAGGCCACCTCTTATCCTTAACTATCTCAGATAACAATGCCATTATTCAGGTACATCATAGTACTTGGAATCATGACCCTTGATTTCCAGATTAGCAAACCAAATTTGGAGCTATGCTACCAATTTAAGTACTTTGCGCTGCAATTCTTCCAGTGACAATAGATAAGCACTTAGAACAAAAGAATGGAGACCATCTCCTGTCCTTCACTATTCCAAATAACAATGGCCACCTTAAAAGCGCAAGGACCTAGAAGATAGAGCTACAAAAGAAAGAACTCACTATACCTTCAATTGCTTCCCTGGGGGTCTTGAAGCCCAGGCCAATGCTCTTCCAGAAGCGGTTGCCTCCCTTGCCTGGCTTCTTACCCTTGCCAGATTTCTTTGTGCTACACTCGAGCAGAAAATTTCAGATAAGATATGCATGTAGCTCATGGAGAATAGAAAGCATGGAAGAGGCAATAGAGCCTCACCTGAGGAAAACCTTAGGCTGCTTGAGGAAAGCCTTCTCAGTCTGGAAAATGGGTAGATGCAAAACATGAGAACTATGAGGCAACTTGCTGGAAACTACTATAATACACAGGTATAAATTTGCAACATCCCTAACTAATGCAGTAATTGTTATGATCCGAAATAACTGTACATGGTAACACTGTTACAAATGCATCACTTTAGTAGTGCACTATGAACATAGAAAGTACAACTGACACTAGACCATCCATATGGCACGGTGAGGACTCAGGAGTCCAAAAAACCACCTACAATGGAACTGCAGCAATAATTTTTTTTTTACAAAATCTAAATAAAGTTCAGTGTTGGCCACAGTTTACGAATAAATCACCAAGCCCCTCTTAACTACCAACCAGCAGCGCTAACATAACGAAATGTAAGTGATGTTTGCGAGTGACAGTACAAAACCTACAGCATCTAGCCCAACCCAAATCCCGAAATCTCATCAAGTTATTGTGGCTTTAAACTACAAATCCGCGGCGAACAGTAGACCTGATTAAGGATTGCATCACTAGTCTACTACTAACGGACTCTACCAATACACAAACACCCACTCGCTGACAAAAATGCAAACTTGCAGTCGATCGAGATAAGATCGAATCGATAGATCGCGGCAAACCAAACACACCAGCAGCCGCAGGCATCGGCACAAGGCACCACACTAGATCAGGGGCAAGGCAACCTATCTACGCGAATGAGCATCGCATATTGAACTGGCCCGAGCGAGTGCGGCGAGCGGCGAAGCAGAGGTACACGGGAAGAAGCGCGTGAGGAGCGTTACCTGTTCCGCCATGGCTGCGCGGCGGGCGTCGAGCGGCGAGGCGGCGGCGCGCAAGGGGGTGCGGAGCTGAGACTCGGAAGGAGGTGGCGGCGCGGCGGAAACCCTAGGGAGCACTCTTATAGCGGAGCGCGGTTGGCTCGGAATTTGCAGAAGCACCCCTGCATTCTTGCGCTGCGTGCCCTTAGCTTAAATTTTGCACGAACACCCATATAGAACATGAGGCCCGGCCCAAACGGCCCAAAGATTTCACGGCCCACGACACTGGCCTGGCCCGCTAATTTTCAGTTACTACAGCGTCCGTTCGCAGTGACGCTACCACTGGAGCCAGTTCAGACTTCAGACCCTGCGACCTCGCTACACTGTCCGATCCCACCTACCGTCTAATCCCGACCGTCCGTTGTGCAGCCAAAGGCCACGAGAGATCTGCTCGGCTTGCCTTGTCGTCTCACTCCGTTCCCCTCCCGTCCGTCTCCTACATATCGCCGGCTCGCCGTCGTTCGTCGCCGCATCCTCCTCCTCCTCCTTCGCCTGCCCGATGCGCCCGTAGCGAACTGACCGTAGGGTTTGCTGGAGTGTCGCCGCACGTCGCTCGTGGTGGGACTGGTTTCGGCGTCCATTTCGGGTTGAAGCAGCCTCGGCTTCCGCGCCGGTAAGCCGCCGAGGCTGGAGGTGAGTCTGGCGGAGTGAAGATCCACCTGAAACTCGATCGGTTCCTCGGATAAGGTGAGTTGTGAGTTCGATTCGATCGATTCGTTCTCCCCGATTCGTTTTGCGCTGGAGATTTGTGAATAATTCGTGGTGATCGATGTTTCGTTGCGGCGGTGCAGTTGAGGTGAGATGGCGAACCTGCAGCCTTCCCTCACCATTCCCCCCTCGTTCGCCGGGGCCTCGCCGCCGTCTCCCTCGCCGGTGGCTGGGAGCAGCAGCGGCCCCGCCCTGGGCCAGGCGGCCAAGGACAAGAAGATGGCGTCGGCGGAGCAGCTGGTGCTGGAACTCTGTGACCCTGAACTTCGCGAGAACGCGCTGCTTGAGCTCTCCAAGGTTCTCTCCGCAGCTCTTGTAGCGCCCCCTCGTGGGGAATGATTTGTGCATAGTGATCTCTACCTTATCAGTTAGATTTGTGTGGGAATTTTCTCTCGTTGATTGTTGATGGAATTTTGTGGAATTCGGTTTGTTCTTGTGACTTATGCTTGCGCAGGGTGGAATTGTGCTCAGGTGCAAGTATCCGACTTGGCAAATCCTTTTTGAAGATTGCCAAATATCACTTGATCCGACACACTCGGCTGGCTGAATCAGCCGAGGCTTTTAGTACACGCGTGTCCGTGTAACTGTCGCCCTTAGTGTTACGCCATCATGGGTGCGAGGTTGAGTCATGCTCCGGTGCAGGTGTCCGACGCAGCAAAACATTTTGGACATTGCCAAATACCACTCTGTATCCGACACACGAACAGCTGTCTGAGTCGGACAAGGTTTTCAGGACATGGGTGTCCGAGTAACTGCGCACTTAGTGTTACTCCATTACAGGTGAGGTCTGGAGTCATATTCAGGTATAGGTGTCTGACTTGGCAAAACATTTTTGGACATTGCCAAATACCACTCAGTATCCACCACACGTACAGCTATCCGAATCACCTAAGGTTTTCAGGATGTCCGAGTAACTGCTGGCCTTAGAGTTACTCCGTTACACTTGTGAGGTGGAGTCATACTCAGGTGCAGGCATCCAACTTGGCAAAACATTTTTGGACATTGCCAAATACCACTCAGTATCCTACATGTGTATGGCTGTCCGAATCGGCCAATGTTTCCAGGATATGGGTGTCCGAGTAACTGCCACACTTAGTGTTAATCCGTTACGGGTGAGGCTGGAGTCATACTCAGGTGCAGGTGTCTGACTTGGCAAAACATTTTTGGACATGCCAGATTCCACTTGTTATCCAACACGTGTATGTCTGATTCAGGGATAATTTTTTAGGATGTTATGCAGCTGCTGTGACGTTATGCACTTTTGTCGCCCTCGTTATGTTATGAGGTTTTGTCGTATTGATGACTAACCTAGTTTATTTTGGTGGTTTGGTGTAAGAATTACTCTATGCATTGATTATTTTCTGATTGCTTTTCTCTTGATTGAAAAGCTTCAACTTTTGCTAGATTTCTTGAATTGTGATCAAGGCCTCAGCTAGTAAGCAGTATCGTGGCCAGTGGTGATTCGAGATTTCCGTTATGAGGCACATTTATTTATTTGTAGAATGGGTTCAATTTTATTAGCTTCTACATACTTTCCTAAATCTTGTGTTGCTATTGCAAAATTAGTAGCTTGGTTGCTGGCTATGAATGGATGCCCAAATAAGTGGCTTCAAATTTGTAGTATCTTTTTGTTATCAGTGTTAACTAGTTGAGCTGGGATCCATTTCTAGTGAATGAGTTCTTAGATGATCTGAAATTGAATGATTGTAGATTTGTTAAGTTCAGTTGTTAATATGAAATAACATTTTGCAAGACAAAACTACTTAGTATCTAAATGCACTTTTTTTCAGAAAAGAGAGATATTTCAAGATCTTGCCCCGCTGCTGTGGCACTCATTTGGCACAATTGCTGCGCTACTCCAGGTATGTTCCTGGCGCGTCAATAGAAAAGATTTGAATGCTTGTACACACAAAGGACTGAGAACTATGTTTGAGGATACTTTATAACTTTTGTTGTGTCCCTGCAATGAATCTCTTATTGTGCTAAGTCAGTGTTTGTCTTAGAAATCAGCATGGCATTTGTGGTCATATTAGTTTTTTTTTTCCTGGTAGTGGAACTTATTCTGGTTTAACATGTTCTGCTTCATAACCTGGAAACTTATACAGGAGATCGTGTCTATCTACCCTTCACTTTCACCTCCAACACTATCACCTGGTGCATCAAATCGAGTTTGCAATGCTCTTGCACTTCTGCAGGTAAGCTTTTCCAACTAAGGGGATTGTAGCTCAATTTTTTTGGTTGCTGGTTGCTGATACTGTAGAGGGAGCACAATGGAATTACGGAATACCTTTGTTGTTTAACTATTTTCAACTTTGTTTGACTATTGCAGTGTGTCGCATCGCACCCTGAGACCAGGATCCTTTTCTTAAATGGTAACAAGTCATGCCTTTGCACAATGTTGTTTGAATGAACTGATAATGTCGACTATTAGTCCTTTCCTCTGTCTCCCTATTGACAAAAAAAATTATTCATTGCAGCTCATATTCCACTGTACCTGTACCCGTTTCTGAATACTACCAGCAAAACAAGACCTTTTGAGTACTTGAGGCTTACTAGCCTGGGTGTCATTGGTGCTCTTGTCAAGGTAATTTGTGCTTGGAAGTTTACTTGAACTAGTGAATCCATTATAATGACTCTGCCTCCAGCATTAGATAGGTGCATGCTACATGATAAACAGATCTCATAAGTGAAGATTCATGTAGTTCTCTTAAGCTGTTATGTAATTAGCACAACATAATGCACAGTTTAACTTCAGCACTAACCTGAGACCAACACAAGTACTGGCAGCTTTGTTATTTGTTGCATTGACCATTGAGGTGTTTTTGTATTGTCAATTTATGTTATATAAATAACAATATATTACTACATATCAGGATGTTCCCTTCATTTTGTTCAAATGCATAGTTATATAGTAAATCCTTGCTTGCTCTAAAAGTAACTAATTCGTTAATGAGAATATTCTTCTTCTTTTTGTGATAATGCAGGTTGATGATACTGAAGTCATCAGTTTTTTGCTGCAAACTGAAATAATTCCTCTGTGCTTACGAACCATGGAGATGGGCAGTGAGCTGTCAAAAACTGTATGTAGCTAGCCAACTCAATTCTCGTTTGAATATCAGCATTTATTTCTTCTGCATAGCTCTGGCAAAGGTGTAAAAGGTTTTTTGGTGTTTTGTCGTCTGAAGTTTATGCAGTAAACTTCGCTGCCATCAGTTATCTCTAGAATCTTCTTGTCCTGTACCAGAGTTCTCTCTAATAAGCCTCGCCGCTTTAAAATTCATAAGTCTAAAAGGTGAATTGTACAAGGAACTTCAAAAGCTGTTAGGCCATTCAGCGAGTGTCCTATGCTGCTAAATTCAGTGGTGGCCTTTTATCGCTTGAACCTACTGTTCTGTCGCATGGTTGCCGCATTGCCCCCCCCCCCCCAAAAAAAAAAAAATACAAACACACACACACACACCTCTTTCTCTCTTTTTTGGCAATACCTCCCCTGCAAGAGGATTTTTTTATGTCCCATGGATCATGCAAGCTCATATTCAGCTACGTTTATTGCCATCACTCCATCACTAACTTAGCCAACTATGCATATGCGAGTGGCTAGCAACAGATCATTGGTGTCCTGGGCTATGTATTTCTCCTTTTCTATTGTGTTTGAATGTGTTCCTGTTCATTTGTTTAACATCTTAGATCTAGATCAATATAAGTTTTTTGCAGTTTATTCTTAGGTGATGTTATGTGAATTATAAAATCTTCCATGTATTAAAACATAAATCACTAAGTTTTACTTTTATATCCTTGTTGTTTGTGGCTCTTGATGTGTTCCATCTCTGGCCTACCCTGGCTTGCTTGAGATTGAAAGGCTTTGTTGTATGCATATGCAGGTGGCAACCTTCATTGTCCAAAAGATTCTCCTAGATGATGTTGGGCTGCGCTACATCTGTGCCACTGCTGAGCGTTTCTTTGCTGTAGGCAGTGTTTTGGCAAACATGGTTGTTTCACTTGCTGATCAGCCCTCCACAAGGCTGCTGAAGCACATCATTCGTTGTTACCTCAGGCTGTCAGATAATCCCAGGTTCGTGCTATCATTTGTGTTATGCAAACTTATTTTTGTCATTTCTCCAAACGATGTGGTTTTTTGAACTTCCCCTCTTAATTCAGGGCCTGTGCTGCATTGCAAAGCTGCCTTCCTGACATGCTCAAAGATGGGACATTTAATAACTGTCTTAGGGTGAGTCATGCTCTTACATCAGTTATCACCGATACATCGTCATGCTCTACCTTGGCAAAATGGTTTGCAAAGTTAAATGTCTCAAAACAAATACTAACTATTGGCGTACTGCCAACACAGGATGACCCAGCTACAAGGCGGTGGCTCCAACAGCTGCTGCACAATGTGACAGGTGGGGGAGGCATGGGAGGAGCTCCTCAGCCAGGCCTGGATCATATGATGGGCATATAAGAAGATGAAGCAGTCTAGTCGTTGCAATTCACTACAATAATACATCATCTCGCAGTGAATTGCAACTAGAGAAGATCTGTCTGCTGTCCAGAAGAAACGTAGTATGCTCTAGTCTAACTTTTTGCAGGGGTAAACAAAGAAGAAAGGATTGTTGTGTGGTATTACCTTAAGTGCGGTTAAGCTGATGTGTGTTCATCATGTAATGCTGTGGAAAAACAAGCACAGCAGGCTGCTCCTTTTCTGTGCTTGCACCGGAACTCTTTTGCTTTGACAGTTCAGAACCTGAGAACAAAGAGGAAGAACCCCGTTCCGTGAAGCTTTCTCTCTCTGCTGATGAGTTGGGAACATGAATTGCTTTCAGATGATGCCTTAAGAAAAGCTCGGTCAGGAGTATGACGCTTGCTTCATTTCCTGTCCAGTATTGTAGCAGCATATGTCTGATTGTACTTGTTTAAAAAGGGTCGTGTATTAAGGTAGGTCGGTCTTAATTTGTGCAGAGGACAAGGTCTAGCCCATTTTTTTCCATAGGGGTACCGAGCAATTTAATCGCCTTAGTAACATTCATATTCCAATATGCCATTTTTTAAGGAGCATGTTTGGGACATATGAAGTGAAAAAGACAGGAACCATATATCATGTTCATTAAAAATACTACAATATCATGACACTTTGATTCATCTTGCATCGAAAAGATCATATAGCAGAGATTAATTTTTCAACCGGAGAATTGAAATTCAATTAGCAGATAAAAAATTCAAACGCAAACAAAAGGAATATAGAATGAAAGCTGCACCGGGTAGAGAGCCAACTAGATTTTCACCGCCACAAAACTAATATTTAGGAGAGACTTGGCTACACCTTACTTGAATGTTTTGGGCTGCATTTTCTTCAACCTAATCATCTTTCTCCTATCATCCCTCCTCCACAGAACCAACAAGCAGACATGGCGTGCTTGCTCTCGTCCTTACTAGGGCACTAACCCATCTCCAACCGAGTCGCCCTAATTTTTACTCTTCTCACCGACTATCCTGCACCATATAAGATAATGGTTGTGATGCGTTTTATTTTAAACTCCACCACATCGGATATTTGAGATGTTAATTAGGAGTAAAACATAGATTAATGATAAAATAAATTTTAAAAATCTATAGGTTTATTCGCGAGATGAATCTATTAAGCCTAATTAATCCGTGATTAGCCCATACGATGCTACAGTAAAATTATGAATTAATTAGATTTAATAGATTCGTCTTATGAATAAGCCTAGACTTATGCAGTTAGTTTTATAATTAGTTTATATTTAGCCTTTCTAATTAGCGTCGAAATATTCGATGTGACGTGGCTTAAAATAACCTATGAAACTAAATATTTCCTTAGCATTTTGCTTTGGGTAGTTGGTGCTATTAATTTAGAAAAAACAGTATTTATTTGTTAGAGAAACAATAAATTGAAACAACTTGCTAAGAAGGAAACGGAAAAGAAGAAGAAAAACCAGACAATTACACCACGTCGGACCAGTGACACAACAATTGCAATCTTTCCTCCCACAGGCTTTGCTGCAGCTTTCAGAGCCACTCAAATCACCCTCCCCTTCTCAACACACGAGCGCAAGCTCCCAAGAACGCAGCCCCCGTGGGATTTGGAAGCTTCTCCATGGGACACCGAGGCTCGTAGACGAAGCAGAGGAGGCCAGAAAAATCGAAGAGCAAAAAGCAGGAAACCATGGCGTTCCTCCTTCCCAAGCTCACCACGCCGTCCTGCAAGTTGCCCCCGAGCCCCCTCCTCAAGCCCCAGCTCGCCCTGCCAGGCCACAGCGGCGGCAAGATCCACGGCTCCGGGTGCGGCGCGGCGCAGGCCGCAGCCCCGGGCCACCTCAGTCTCCTGCTCCTACTCAGCGCCTCGCAGCAGGCCGCCATCCCGTCGGCCAAGTCCACACCGACCAAGAACCGGGGCAAGGGCGGCGGGGACCCGCAAAGGTCGGATTTTTATCTCAATCTTGGGACGGCGGTGCGAACGCTGCGAGACGACCTGCCCGACATCTTCGTCCGGGAACCCAACTACGATATCTATCGGTGAGTAAAAAGAGGCGGTTTTTCCCCCTTAAGTGTTGCAATTTCGGTTAATTTTGTAGGCCTTTGACTATCGATCAATATATCTGTAGTATGAAGTAGGTTTGTTAGTCTGGTGATTATTGATCATTGAGAAATTCCTTTCTGCTAACTATGGCTTGGTATTTCTAGCGAATTAGGGTCAAACATAGAAACTGAATGGTCACTCTGTGCTTGCATAATGGCCAATCATAAAAAATAATGGCGATTTCTCAGTGATGCCAGTCATCATTCTAGAAGTGGAGGATGCCAGTAATGTATTAGCCTTTCAGAACTGATAATTTTCCGTATGCAATAATGAGAATTTAATCAATAGATGAACAACCGGTTTATTACTTATGTCTGACAAGAATGCTAGGCCTGCATAAATTGCTTTTCTTGCAAACTTAGTTCGTTGTAGGCATGCTTTTATGCGCTTATTCATGTAAAAATGGAGATTCAAAATAATTTTTACATCTATTGCAGTGAGGACATCACATTTATCGACCCACTGAACACTTTCCATGGGATTGACAACTACAAGACTATATTCTGGGCACTTAGGTTCCATGGGCGCCTGCTATTCAGAGAAATTGGGCTTGACGTATCACGCATTTGGCAACTGACAGAGAACTCAATAGTCGTCCGGTGGGAGCTGTGGGGCACCCCCCGTGTCCCATGGGAATCATATGGCTGCTTCAGTGGCACGTCGAGGTACAAGGTTGACCGGAATGGGAAAATCTACGAGCACAAAGTCGACAACTTGGCATTGGACTTCCCGCGATCAGTCGCAAAAGTTGGCAGCATTGCTGACATGGTAGTCGCCACATGCCCGCCCAGCCCCAATTTGACATTTTGGGATGTGGTTGGGACAGGTGATGGTTGCTCATGGACAAAGCTTTACGAAGCTGTGGTCGAAGCTGTGGAACAGGAAGGCCACAATTCCAGTGGCATTGTCATTGGAGGTCTAATCACTTGTTCATAGGATGGAATGAGCTCCAGGACTAGTTGCTTGGTAGTTCCTAGGGAAATGTATAGAATGTGGGTACATGAATCATGATACTACTAATATCACTTTGTATACTGTAGCTCTAGAACAGCAAATTTAGATAAAACACATACTAGATGGCTATATTTCATCACCCGTTGTCACTTGTCACATTCGGGGGTAGTGCTTTCACATCTTATGCCTTGTGAGATCCATGGATTGTGAGCGATATATTGCTTCTTAAAACATGCTGACTATGTGTTGCAGTATTTTGTACCGATTGCTCAATTATCAGGGAATCAGACAAACTGGGCTAGGAACAAGTGTGAGGATTCATATTATCTGTGCTGTAGGGTTTCTGGGAACATAAATTTAGGCTTAAGGTCGCAGCACCGGCATGGTGCTATTTGCTGCAGGATACTGCTAAGAAATAGTTTTCGCTGCCTTAACAGAAATTCTACTGTAACTTAAGTCGACTGATTCTGAATGTCTCCATCAGAAAGATTGCATGCACTAAATTTGCTGCCAGACGCGAAGAACCTATCGAAGGATTCTGAATTAGTGCGCCTGCAGAAATTGCATCCATTGAAATCGCTTCTGAAAGTGAAAGCCTATCAGGTTACCACCTTTCATTGGAAAGATAGAGCGCATCATTATTTAATCCTGTCTCTTTCGAGTTAGATTGGAGCTATGATTAGCACAAATGATCGGCCGACATGTCGTGTTGAAGTACTGTACGACGCATTAATTCCCTTCTGTTTCTGCAGGTACTTTTCCCATTAATTCTTCGCCTCAAATCATTTTCTTTTCGATAGTGTTTTAACTCCAAATCATTGGGTGGGCACTTTATAGTGTCATTGACTGACTGGCAACGATCAGTGCGGTCGATGAAAGCCTCCCAACAAGGTTTGTTTACTTCTATGCAGCTCCTAAGGCTCTCAACTGTCAAAGCATACTGTAATCCTGATGCCATCACGGCATGCTGATCTCAGTAGAAACCTGTTGGATCTGCTCCAGGAGTCATTCGGTCATACCAGTTGCCACAAGCCCCCCGTTTCTAGATCTCATATATGGAAGAAATCTAGTCGATCGTTAGACTTTGGTGACTCACCGGCCAAACAATATGACCTTAGTTCTACCGTCAGGCATTGACTACTTCGAAATAACAATTCCCATGATCTGAGATTCTGAACAGAAGTGCGGCTTCCACATTGCTCATTGGACAAGTCAGTATACTAACTAAAAAGGACAGGAAAATGGTTCACGGAATTGCTCAGACTTTTGGAGAGTTGAGAATGGCTGCTATCACTGACTGACCCGCAAAAGGAAAGTTTCAGAATCAAAGCAAGTCGTCCATTTTGATAATCTTTGGATGAAAAGATCAAGAGATACGGCACATATGCTGAGAGCTGGCAAGCTAATAAACTACGGTGTCAAAATCTGCATTCAGAGTAAGCTAACAAACAGATTGAAATTCTATCAATTCAATGCATCTTTGTATTTGTGGCTGTAGCCTCTCAGCTGTGAGAGGTCAAGGCCGGATTTTCCTTAATCTAAAAAAACTGCGAAAAGGATTGATGAGGAGATCAAAAGATAGGGCACAATAGCATTGACAATTTAGCAGGTGTGACTGCAAACGGATCTAAAAATAGCCAGAAAAGCAGGTGAGCTACTTTTCTGAATACTAACTTCAGATTTTCAGTCCGGGGCCAATGGGCCATCACTTTCCTGTCAGAATGTAGAAAAAATTTTATGCATGGATGAACAGAGGGCATGTTCTGGTACATTTGAGAATGCCAGATGACCAGAAAACAGGCCAGGTCTTGCTCCAAGCGGAAGGTCCAATAACCTTTTACCTTTGGTTCTGAGACATTCCATCTTGCTGTTTGATCTGCTGGGCACACAACGAAACTTACATCCAGAACGCCACGGGGTTTTGTGTCCGGTCCATACGTTCATGAGCGACCTCGTATGACAAGGATGCGTATGCGCGGTGGTGGGTGGTACACAGGTCACCATCGTTGCAGTACTTGAGACGGAAGCAGGTCATCTTCACCACGCGAGTGCGCGTGTCCCCGTCGCAATCCATGGGTATCCCTCCCTCGACCACGCAGAATGTGCTGTCGGACAGGAGCGTGGCGCCCAGATGCCCGAGGGCGCTCCCCGGATCGCCGAAGAACACGTCCCGGCCGAGCTTCCAGGCGGGCATGGTCTCGCAGCCGGCCCCGGCGGGCGGCGCCGGGGGCACGTCGCAGCAGCAGACGCGCCCGGGTGCTTCCCTGTGGAGGCAGAGCCCGACCCAGGCGTCCAGCTCCCGGTCATAGTACGCCCGGCCCTTGAGCGGCAGGAGTCACTCGCCGGCGTGGGCCCACTCGAGGCGCTCCATGTCGAAGGTGAAGGTGCTCCTCCGGCTTTTGAGGATGTAGATCTTCCCGGGGATGTCGGGCCTCCAGTCCCTGACGGACACGAAGACGGTGCGGCCGTCCGGGTGCACCGCGTAGCCGGTGACGACGCTGGACACGAACGGCGGCGGCGGCTCGACGCTGTCCCAGGACCACGACCTGTCGGTGGGCGGCGGCTGGGGGCCCAGCACCTCGACGAAGGGGTAGACGAACGCCAGGAGCCTGCCGCCCATGGAGATGTACCAAGGCTTACTCCCAAAGTCCCCGCGGCTTTGCGGGTTCGGCCACACCGTCATCCCTGCCGTCTCCGTGTCGAACAAGGGGATGCCAGGGCTGTACTCCGGCGGCAGCATCGCCAGGATCTTGCTGCCGCGGGCGGCGAAGGACCACGAGTGCGGGTGCTGGGCCTCGATGCGAGCGATCGGGTGGTCGCCGGGGCAGGCGTGCAGGCCAGCATTGGGGTCCGGGTCGAAGTCGTCCTCACCGACCCTGTGGATGCTGTAGCCTCTCTCCCAGTCGTCCACCACAAGGTAGAGGTGCTGTCGCGGCGTGCGACCAGTGCAGCGACCGATCAATGGCAGCTTGGACATGCGAAATTCAGACAACGAAGGCCGGCTCGACATGTCATGTTCCTTCTCAGCCTGTGGCCGCCTCCTGGCCTCTCAGGCTCGTCTCCATGCGACTCTATGCGTGGACGCTTCGACATACCCGGCTGCTTCCTCTCTCGATCCCCGCCTTGCTCACTTCGGGCCCCCTGCGACCCTGTGGCCTGTGCACGGAGAATAAGATTTAAACAAAGCTGGAAGGCCCGTATGATCTGTATATATAATCAGATTTGGAGCATCATGTAACCGTTTCGGAATCGAATTATAATTACCCGCATCTATCTCAGAACGAAACGAAGAAAAGGAAGCAATCTGACAGAACTCGCAACCCAGATCCGCCAAAGAGAAGAGCACGGGGCATATGGCTGCTCGATGGATGGGGGATTGCGAGGCTGCACTGGTGACCGCATGAATCGTTGTTCTGGAGGAGGGTGGGGGTAGGGAGCCGTCTCGAAGATGCTTCCGTTGCCAGCAAACCAAATCGATTGATCCATGGGGGAGGCGGCGGCGAAAGGGAGACACTGGCGTGGCATAGCTCCGTGAAGGGCAGCAGCGAGAGAGAGGTCCAAGCTGCTGAATATACCTCTCCACCCGCTCGGCGGCTCCGGCGCGGGGTGCGGTGGCGGCATTGGGCGAGGCCGCCCGTAGCCTTCCAGCGGGCGCCGGCATCCTCGCACCTCTCGTCTCTGCCTCTTCGGATTCCTCTTTCGGGTCTGGTGAAGATACGCAGGGACAGGACCTCCACGCATCAACAGCCGGCGGAATCCACGGTGGTCCGGTCAGAGGTCTGCCGCCGATGAGGGGGAGGGTCTGTTTTCATAAAATATACCCGGGTCAATATTTACATAATACCCCTCAATATTTACACAAAACCCACTATTTCGGATCACGATTATGGATCGCGATCCAATTTAGGAGGTTTTACGTAAATAGCGATCCAAGTATTTATATATAAGCCCCTATATCGGATGAAATATTTTGCAGTAGGACTCTCGTTCTCCTGCGCCGGCTTCCCCTCCGCCAACGACGACGGCCACCGCCGCAACCGACATGGATTTGCCGGAGATCCTTGTGCTGGCTCCAAATAAGCACTCTCCTCCATGCCATCATCCCATTTTCGCCTCAAGCAAACGCACCACACCGTGCCCCGTGCTCCGTTATCACCGTGCCGTCGTACTCGTACGGGTTCCAGTGCTTCCGCCGCGACCCCGTCGCCGCCTGTCTGGGTGCCAAACCATGGCCGCATGATAGAGAGTTAGCCCCGGCGAACAGAGTACCTTCCCGCGTCTGATGGCAGTAAAATCAAGAATTCCAGTAGTACGGCGAATAGAGTACGAAATCGCAAACTAAAAATCTAGAAGAATTCCCGGGGCGAGGAGTACGGTGGGGGAAACACCCTGCAAAATCTGAGCGAGTTTTTGCCTAGCGGCCTCGTCCGGGACACCGAGTCACGACTCTGGAGAGAAGGACTCCGCCGCCGTGTCGTTTGCTCAGCCAGCCGCAGCCGCCGCTCACACAAAGTTCGTACGCACCAAGCCTCTGCCGGCGTGGATGCCGACTAGGACGTGCGTCTTCAAGGAGCACGGCTTCCTCCACTGGCGACGCGTGCCATCGCACAAGCCGAGGCACTGCCAACCCGAATCATTGTTTTGTCGTGGAAGGAAAAGAGTGTATGGGATGCCGCTGAACAAATCTATTTATGGATTGAAACAAGTCTCTAAACGGTGGTATTTGAAATTTGATGAAACAATAAGGAAGTTTGGGTTTAAAGAGAATGAGGAGGAAAATTGCGTTTATGCAAAGTTTAAGAATGGGAAATTTATTTTTCTAATCCTATATGTGGATGATATCTTGCTTGCTAGTAGTGATTTCAGTCTGCTACTGGAGAAGAAGAAGTTTTTGTCCTCGAATTTTGATATGAAAAATCTCGGTGAAGCTTCGTATTAGGAATGAAAATTCTTCAAGATAGAAGAAAGGGGTATTAGGATTATCGCAGAAGGCATACTTAGAAAATATTCTAAAGAAATATAGTATACATGCGAGTAAGCCAACATCTGCTCCTATAGTCAAGGGCGATAGTTTTGGAAAATTCCAATATCCACGAACAAATACAAGATCGACCAAATGAAAGCGGTTCTATATGCTTCAGCTGTCGGAAGCTTGCATTATGCTTAAGTATGTACACGCCCTGACTTAGCATTTGTTATCGGGATACTTGGCAGATATCAGGATAATTTAGGAATAGAACACTGGAGAACGGTAAAGCTGGAGAAGGATAAAGAATGCTTTATGCTACGTGCAAGGCACAAAAGGCCTCATGCTAACGTACAGAAGATCTGATTCCCTGAAATAGAAGGGTACTCGGATTCAGATTTTGCGGAAGACGTAGATGACAGAAAATCCACGTTAGGTTATGTATTCACTCTCGCGAAAGGAGCAATATCGTGAAAAAGCTCTAAGCAAACCGTCACTGCATCATCGATGATGTATGCCGAGTTTGTAGCTTGTTATGAGGCCACCATCATCGACGATGTATGCCGAATTTGTAGCTTGTTATGAGGCCACGGGGTAGGTAAAGTGGTTAAAGATATTTGTACCCGAGTTAAAAGTGGTAGACAGCATTCAAAAACCACTTAAGTTGTACTGCGATAATGAACCAGCAGTGTTTTATACTCACAACAACAAGTCAAGTGGTGTTGCCAAACACACTGACATAAAAGTTTTATATTGTGAAAGAGAGAATTCAGGATCATACTATTAGTCTTGAGCATGTAAGAACAAAGGAAATGCTTGCAGATCCACTTACAAAAGGCTTACCACTCAATATGTTCAGAGAACACTTAGCTAGCATGGGTTTACAGGAAAGCCTATAATCCCTGGATAGTAAGAACCTAGTTGAGAAGCTGTTTCAAAATAGAAAGGTGTATTGTGGCTGTTAATCTAATGGCATTAACTGTTATCACGAGGCATCCTCTATACACTTATATGTAATGAAATGGGTTGAATTAAGAATATAAGAAGTAAGTAAGTAAGATGAGATAAGGGGGAGAATGTTAGGATTGATCTCCGACTCGGTTGGAGTCCTTGATCGCGCCCTGGTCGAGTGCGCCCAACCAAGATGCGGTTGGTGGGCCCCGTCGCGCGGCGCTATATAGAAGAGGTGGGGCCGGGGGCACGCATGCTAAAGCTCACCGTACCCCAAAACCCCACCGACAAAATCCTAACCGATCTACGGGGAGCGCTGAAGCGGCGGGAAGCTCGCCACCTTCTGCACCATGCTGCCACCGTCGTTCAAGTCTGCGCCGCCACTTGTGCATCCTCGATGTCGGCATCCTCGACTATCGACGTCGCTTCCGCCACCACAACACCGTCACCATCGCCATGGCGAGCTCCTCCACCAAGCCCGAAGGTCTATCTTCTTCTGTCTCTCTCTCCCCCGTTCATGTGTACCCCAAATGAAATATATGCTTTATTCCCAAGATTAACGAAAAGACCTGCTGGATCTATCCCTAGAGATCCCGTACACTCTCACAGTTTGCTCTTTAGTCCTTCAGAGGTCAGAGGCTCAACTACCATGGCTAACTCATCCTGATGTCCGTCATGGCAGGCAGATCTTAGTAGAGGCGTTGCATCTGCTATAAGACATGGTCAGTTGCTCTGAGTCGTCCCAGTTTCCAGATCTCTTATGGAAGAAATCTTCTTGTTAGACTTAGGTGACTCACCGGTCAAATAACCTGAATTTGATCCTATTGATCAGGTTGAAGAACCATGACCTTCGCTCCGGTGCTAAATTATATTTTATCTATTCTTCTCCTGAGCAATCTGACAAGTATTTTGCGTAGTTACAGTGATTTGTCTTTGGTCTCAGCAAAACAATGGTGTTGGATTAGTAACCAGGAATCATGCTGCTGCTGTAGATTTCCATAAGCCACAATTCACATGATGACAGAAAACTGGTCCACGGATCTTCTCAGACTTTTGTGGAGTTGGGAAAAGGGATAGAAGTTACAAAAGAAAAAACTGCAATTACTGACAGACTAGCACTTGACAAAATTCGGCAACTTCGGAATTCCATACAGAATTGAGAACCTGACTTCCATTACCAATCATCGCATGGTTTCCGGTTGTCCATCTGCATGATTTTCTGATTCTCAGAGTGAGAAGATCAAGCGACTCGGCACGCTTGGAGAAGAGTAAGCTGGTAAACAACTCGGAGGCCATATCTCGTGGAATGGAAATGTAGGCAAAACAGATCGAAATATTGGCAGTTGAACCGCAGAAAAGTAAGCTGCAGCCTTGAAAAATTAGGATCAAGAACCGACCGGTGCGAACGGGAAAGCAGGTGAGCTACTCGTTGTGCTTTGGAAACTTTCATTAGCATCTTTTACTTTCAGAAGTATTGGTCCCGAGCTACTTTTCTGAATCAGAATGGAGATAGAAAATGATTGCTCCCCAGCATCCATGATTCGAGGGCCATTTTCTGGCACATCTGAGAACGACAGGTGACCAGAAAACACACTGGACAGGTGTGGATCATGTCACCTATGATCTACTGCAAGCGAAAGGTCCCGTGGTTTCTTATTGTTCGTGCTCAGATTTCTCTTTAAGATGTATCGTGGAATTATGGACTGTTTAGTTTGTCCCGGACTCCTGGTGCACTTTCAGAAGTCATCTTATTGAGGCAGTATTCATGCGCAAAAAATGATCCATTCTGGAGCATTTTCTCGACCAAACGGTTTGCCATCTCCCTGACGGCATAATATGAATGACTGAATATTGAGAGGAGAAGAAGGAAACGAACGAATCACGCCTTGCTCGCAGCAGTCGCACGAGCAGGCAGCAGCACGCACGCACACACCACCTCAGTTGGTGTTCTGGTCGACCAGCACGTGGACGGTGGCCGACACGGCCTTGTCCGTGGCGACGACGACCTGGTTGCCGGACACGTTCCGAAGCGTGTGGCCCGGGAACCCGTCGCCGGCGACCAGCGAGTACTGCACGTGCCCGATGCGGTCCGGGAACAGCAGCACGTCCGCGAAGTCCACCGTCCAGGAGCTCCCGTTCCCCTCCGCCGACCCGCGCGCCGCCGTGGACTTGACCGTCATCCCCGTGGCCGAGTTCTGCTGCACGTACACCTGCTCGACGGTGGCGAACTTGCCGTCCAGGCGCACGATGTCGACGCCCTTGTCCAGGCCGCTGAAGATGTTGCCGACGACCTGGACGCCCCTGGCCACGCCGTTGACGGCCTTGAGCACGACGTTGGCGTCGCCGAGGAAGAAGGAGCCCGAGACGTGGAGCAGCACGGGGTCCTCGGCCACGATGTTGGTGTAGTCCATGTAGCTGTTGGTGATCCACGTCTGCGTGAGGCCCGGGATCTTGAGGTAGATGCCCGTGCCCCCGAACCCGGTGGCCTTGTTGTAGCAGTGCACGCCGGAGATGGAGTTGGCCGGCCTGGTGACCATGATCCCCGTGGCGGCGGAGAAGATGACGACGTCGGTGATGGAGTTGTCGTTGCCGTCGAGGCGGATGCCCGTGCCGGTGAACCCCCGCTCCCCGGGGTCGTTCCCGGCCGTCATGTGCTGGCCCAGGAAGCTGCTCCGGATGAGCGTCTCGTGGCCGCCGCTCACCGCGATGCCGTCGGTGCCGAAGTGGACGACGTAGCAGTTGTCGATGCCGACGCGGAGCGAGTTCACGACCGCGACGCCGCCGCCGCGGTAGCTGCAGTCCAGCATCAGGTCCCGCAGCGTGGCGTACTCGTAGTCGTAGGTCCGGCCGCTGCCTTTCCCCGCCGACAGCTCGATCAGGTACCGGTCCGTCGGGAAGTCGTCGGACGCGCGCAGCGAGCCGCTGTGGATCCTGAAGTTGCCGCCGCCGGAGGCCGGCAGCGTGAGGGGCCCCTTGATGAGGTACGTGCCGCCGTCGAGGTGCACCTCCGCGCCGCCGAGGTCCGGGATGCCGCCGGTCATGGTGGCGTTGGACGCCGGGCGGAACGCGTCGGCGATGGCCCGGTTGATCGCCGCCGTCGCGTCGGTGGCGCCCGTGGGGTCCGCCCCGTAGTCCGTCACGTGGTACACCCGCGCGCTCGCCGACGCCTGCACCCGAACACACGCCGGCTGGCGACACGTCAGAACGTGACAGCACCGAGAGATCAACAAGAAAACGAGGCGTGGCCAGTGCGCCGCGCCGTAGCGCCAATCGTGCGACGCGACGCCGGCTGGCGCACGAGTAGCTGCAGAGAGAGCATCTGGCGTTTCGTTGGGCGCTCGTGCCGCGTCGCGTCGTAGGTGTGGGGCAGTTAGTGGTTGGCGCAGCGCTAGTAGCGCGGCCGGAGATGGAAAGGGAGCTGGAAAAAGTTGGGCGTCGCTGGCTTGCTGCTGGGTAAATGCAGGCATACCGAACATTTCTCTGACGATCGCACAGGAAGAATTGGACGCGCGGTGTCGTGTGAGTTTGGTGCCAAATGCCGGTAGATTCAGAGTTTCTGACGGCGTCATGGATTTGGCACTTTGCAGTCAAGAACCTGACGCAAAATTGCAGCTGCAGTCTGTGCAGAGGTGCATGAATCCAACGGCTCCGCGGACTCATCGTACTCGCAGAGTCCTACAGCGTGTGCAGCAGAGAGTTTTCTATGCGTACTCGCTCGAGTAGTTGGCTGATGACCCTGACGTTTGAGGAGTATAGTAGACTAGTAGTTTGTGAGGGGCATTTTCTCCGGGAAGGTTTTTGGATTTCTTGGTGAGGAGAGGATCGACAGACAGCGACCTCCTCCGGCAGTGGGGGATGATGGTTACAAAGCTCCCTCCATTTGGTGGTAAAAGTCGTTCCTTTTTCTTTTTTCTTGCAGAGACACAATGTAAAAAGCTTAACTGCAAAGCAAGCCGCCATCTCTCTCTCTGTGTCTCTCTCTAATTTACTAGTGGCCCCGTACAACTGGAGCCTAACAACTGCCTCTTGGAGAGGACTATCAGATCAAACGGGACGGAAGTGTACGAGAACTACGAACTGCCCATTAAAAACCCTCATTACTACCGCAAGGGGAGAGGACGTAGGACCGTAGCAGCAAGACAGCAACTTCTCTTCTTTAAAGAAATATTAATAAAAATAAAACAAAAATCGGACGGTAGGAGCGATGAACACCTGAACCGCACCAAGCAAGAGCGAAAGAAAGATAATCATGCCGCTGCAGCTTTAAGCGCGTGCGCGCGTACCGTTGCCAAATCCCTCCTCGCCCCGAAGGAAGATCTGACGCTTTCCATCCTCCGCTGCGCGAGATCCCTGTACCGCCGCTCGCCGCCGGCAGCTCTGCCGGCGCCGGCGCCGGCAAAGCCTGCACCTGTGGCGCCGAGGCCGACGGCGCCGTCGTGAGACCACGCGGTCGCACCGGCAGCCAATGCAAGCAGCAGAGCGCCGAGGAGCGCCAGCGGCAGGGCTGCCGCTCCTCTCCGTCTTGCAGGCTCCATGCTCGCTCTCCTCGGCCTCTCTTGGTTTCTTGTGGCTTAGAGTAGAGTAGACTGGCTTGACCTCTCTGCTACGACATCAATGGCGTCCAGGCCTCCTCACCTATCTCTCTCTCTCTCTCTCTATCTGCGGCACTGGTGCTACGCGTCAGCCCCTTTTGCTGGTGCAATGGCAATGCTTTGCCTTTGAGAGAGAGAGAGAGAGAGATTAGTGGCCGTGTGGGGTTACATACACCTGCGCACAGAGGGAGAGATGGAGAGAGTTATATATACAGGCATCGACAGGTAAGCAAGCTTGCGTTGCGATGGTTACAAGGCTGGTTGAAGGGGTCGCTCGTCATTGTGCTTCAACGGCGGAGCCCGGCCGAAAACGAAATGGGGAGAAAGGCACAGGAGGCTTCGATAATTGCTTGACGGGTCGATTCATTCAAACCCTCCCCTCGTTCCTGCCAACTCCTCCCTCAGCGTCGAACCGCGCCATAGAATACTGCACAAACAAGTTCTCCCTTTTTGACCGCCAGCCACTGTTACTTTCTGACGAGATGCTGCAGTGTTCAGGGCTATGTGAACATGCTAACATTCAGATAGATCCCCGCCCGTTTCCTCGGTGTTCTCTCTTAGTATAATCGTCATGGATGGATGGTGGTTGGACCAGACCAAGACCGGACCAGAATTAACTTTACCAACGGTAACTCTTGGCATGACAGTGGTTAATTACAGATTAGATTACCGGCCGGGTGGAGGGGAGCGTGCTGCGTGCCCCGCGAATCTAGGTTCTAGAAGCACAGTGGAGGGTGGAGATGGGGTGCACCCGCTTGGTGTGTTGGGTATCCTGTTGTTTAATCGGATCGGAGGAAAGAGCCCGATGAAAGTTGCTTTGGTGGGTGGGGATCCTTTTTCTTCTTCTTCTCCTCCCACTGCTTCCGTTTGCATGGTTGGTTGCCTGCCGTGCCGGCGGCCCTTGCTTTCACCATCTTTCCCCCCGTCTCCTTTCCTTTCCTTGGGTGCGCTGCATCTGCAATTCTGCTGCGTGCTCTCCGTTTCATTCCTTTGTTCCCTTATTCCCTTCCCTCCATGCTTGACGAGATGCTCTGGATTTCTTGCAGGCCACCATCATCCGACCTGATCTGATCTACTCTACGGTGGAATAATACTGCAGGCGTGTCGAGATTGTTTTCTGAACAAAAGTTCAGAGGTGAATAAAGCTGCCTGGATTTGCCGCACTGGCATTTGAGCCAGCCAGTGTGCACGGCAGCAAAGAAAGACGAAAGCTCCTCAACGTTAGAGGCTGCCTTGATCCTCGATCGGATTTTTTGTGGGAAAGAAGGTGTGATGTGGAGTGGGGGGGCACTGCGGAGTGAGTGCGTGTGCCGCTCATTTCGCTACGATCTTTTCCTAACTAACCTGAAACGCTTGCTCTTTACACTTGGGATGGTGCGATCCTGTATCCAGAAAAGCGTCACATTTCGCTTTGTTGAACCTAAAATCGCAGAAGAAGAAAAAAAGGAAGCGTCGTACACAGCACCGCTAACTAACTAACTAGCCAAAGTTTATAGATTATAATATTAAATATGTACGGTTTGCGCGAACTCACGTCGCTGCAGATGGGTCGACGAGCAGCCAGAACAAGGCTGATTTGAGTGAGTTTCTGAAGACTGTCAGCTCGCAGCGCATCGCAAATACTCGAAGGGTTGCCGCTGCAGTTCGATCGATTCGCTTTACGGGGCCGGATCGCATCGACCACACCACTTGGGTGAAGGCTGATGCTTCTGAAAGGAATCGCCAACAAAAGGGCAGACAACTTCTCTGCAGGAAGTTTCCACTGCAGGGATGCATCCGAAGCTGGCACCTGCAGCTAGCTAGCTGTTTCGATTTGTCCGTGCCGGGCCGCGGCCCGGGGGTAGAAACGCAACGGGCGCCTAGGGGGACGGAGTTCGATCGCCACGCTCCGAAAGCAACCCCTCGACGCCCGCGTCCAAACGCCCCCAGCTGCCGCGACTGCGATGCCGCCGACGAGCGACCACGTGGCGGCGCTTGCTTCCCCGGCCTGTCTCCCTCCCTCTGCTGCGCTCCCAGGTGCGTGCGCGCCGTGCCAACGCCCAACGGTGCCGTGGCCGTGCATCGGCTACAAGCAAGGCAAGCAGCCTACCACGGAATCGACTGAAATCTCCAAGCTGTCCGATCTATCCGTCCTCCCGGGCTGGTTCAGCGCTGCGTATCGTGGATGCTGGTTGGTCGTCTTCATGCTCCAGCTGCCGCGGCCAAGAGATAGGTATAGGTCGCTTCGTGTTCCGCCGGCCGTCGTCTGATCCTGATCTGCTCTGACGCTTACGCCATTGGGTCGCGAACTAATAACTAAGAGGAAGAATAATAGTTTAACCCGCTACCGACTACAAGAGTTTGCTATGTCATCTAAAGTTAATATTGTAGTCAACAAATATAATAAATTGGCTATTATGTTGGCTAAAAAAGTGTTGCGTAATTAATATTAGACCCACTTGCATACTCTTATTCTCTCACCTCAGTCTGGGAATTTGTGCTACAGCCAGTTATGAGCTGGCTACTATCCTACAGCCAGCTCCTTCTCTCTCTTCTCTCTTCTCTCCTCCACTTCAGCATAAATATAATAAAATAAGGCTTATAGCCAGCTGACTAGACCTTATTGTACCTGCTCTAACAAGCACGACGCGATGACAAGCTGCAGAACCATGTTGAGATTGTTTTCTGAACAAAAGTTCAGAGGTGAATAAAGCTGCCTGGATTTGCTGCACTGAGTCAGCCAATGTGCACTGCCAGCAAATAAAGAAAGCTCCTTAAGGCTAATCACAGTAGGGTTTTATATCTCTGTTTCCAAGAATGCCACGTCAGCTTGGGGGATGAATGAAACACTATGCCTCAATGGAGAGTTTCATTTCACTGTTTCCAAAGCTAACCAGTGTAATTAAATGCTAGTTGATCTATTGGCGCATAGGATCTCCCATAAAACAACGGCGGTCACAGTGGTCGTTTTACGCCATTTCCAATGTCTTGGAAACGAGTTAGCAGAGTGTCATGGGGATGAAAATGAAAGTGGTTCTTTTTCTTCCCTCATTAAATCAGTGCCGCATCATAAAAGATGCTGATGTGTCATGGTAATTAATGCCATAAAACTCGCTATAAAACTTCCATTGTGATTAGCCTAACCTTAGAGGCTGCCTTGATCCTCGAATTTTTTTCTGGAAAAAAAAGGTGTGACGTGGGGTGGGGGGACAACACTGCGGAGTGAGTGGGGGACAACTATTCCTAGCCGGCGCGAGCAGCTGCTCTGCTGTCGCAGAAGGACGGCAGCTGGCGCCCCACCAATGCTTGCATCTTACATCTCACATACATCAAGAAAAAAAAATGTAGATTACTAATAGCATATCCACTCCTAGAAAAACATATCTCATAAACTACATGTTCAAATCAAATTTGGATTGCGTTATCATGTTTCTCACGATGAGATATTTTAAAATAAGACCACATTTAAATATATTTGGATGACTTATTTAATTATAATAATTTGATGGTGAAGCTAGAAAAAATTTCGTGTTCCACTCTAAAAAATATAAATAATTCTAGAACAAATAAAAATGTCCCATATGTATTGCATCAGAAATAGAAATTGTTCCAAGAAGAAAACAAAAAGTTCTAGAACAAAATAAATTCTAAAAAGTATTTTGGAAAAAATAAAAATGTTTCAGAAAAAAATATCATCTTAGCATATTTAAGTGTGGTCTTATTTTGAAGATCTCGCCGTACAAAACATAACAATACCATCAAAATTTAATTTGGATAATTGGTTTGTGAAATAGAGATTTTTTTTAATATATGTAATGCACTTAAATTGAGGCATGTGAGCTGTGGCAAGTCTTTTGTGTGATGGGTCAGCGCCCGCTCACGTCCGCGATGAATAGAAATCACGGTCTGCAGCTCCTCCGGGAGCTTCTATTCACAGCGCGCCGATTGGCTGTCCTGGTATCACAAAGGAGCTCGAGCTCCCGCAATGCTGCATGCTCGGTCCAAGTAAAGAAAAGGCCTCCACCACCGTCATGTATCGAGAAATTGAATTTCGATTGTACCATTACGTGTTGCTCATGATAAAAATTTTAAAATAATACCATCATTAAATATGTTTGGATGGTTTTTTATTTAAAATAAATTGATGACGAAGCTGAAATAAATTGATTACAAAGGTTGTTCTTGTTCCACCCTTAAAATAAAAATTATTCTGGAATAAACAAAAAAAGGGCCATAGAAAAAGATTGTTCTGAATGATAAATGAGAAATTAAATTAAAATAGAGATTGTTCTAAGAACAAAACAAAAGGTTATGAGAGAAGAAATCATTTTGAAACAAATGAAAATGTTTTAAAAAATATCATCTTAGTGTTAGTTAGACATGATCTAATTTTGGAAATCCTGCCGTAAGAAATGCAACGGTGGAAATAAAATTTGATTTGGACAATCACCTTTTAAATTACAGATTTTTTTTAGTTTCAAAACGTATTTGCACAAAAATCTACAAGATGTCAGCACTTTTTATTGAACAACGCTGGCTGCCGTGGAATAGAAAAGGAAGAAAGAAGAAACGGGCCAATGAAGGAAAGCTGAAGTCACAACCTTGCCCGCCGTGCGCTTGCAGCGTTAGACCTGTGTACACTATCTTCTGCGACAGCTCGCACGCGATAAATAGAATTGCTGGAGTGGGTGCGTGTGCCGCTCATTTCGCTACGATCTTTTTCCAATTAATCTGAACGCTTGCTCTTTACACTTCGGATGGTGCAATCCTATCTCCGAAAAAAAGCATCATATTTTGCTTTGTTGAACCTAAAATCGCAGAAGGAAAAAGAAAGATCATGCACAGCACCACTAATAACTAATGTTGCTACGGAGAGCTATATAAATATATATTTTCTATTATCGTTGTACGGCTGCAGACGGGTCGACGACGAGCAGCCAGAACAAAGGCTGCTGATTGAGTTTCTGAAGACTGTCAGCTCGCAACGCATCGCAAATACTCGAAGGGTTGCCCCTGCCGTTCGATCGATTCGCTTTACGGGTCCGTATCGCATCGACCACGCCACTTGGGTGATGAAGTGAAGGATGATGCTTCTGAAAGGAATCGCAACAAAAGGGCAGACAGCTTCTCTGCAGGAAGTTTCCGCTGCAGGGATGCATCCTAAGCTTGCACCTGCAGCTAGAGCTAGCTACCTTTTTTTTTTAGCAAAAAAGGAAGTTCTAGAGCTAGCTAGCTGTTTCGATTTGTCCGTGCCGGGCCGGCCCGGGGGTAGAAACGCAACGGGCGCCTGGGGCGGGGGGTTGGGGGTGTCGTCGCCATCATCAGGCTCGATCGCCACGCTCCGAAAGCAAACCCCTCGGCGCGGCGTCCCCCGTCCAAACGCCCCCAGCTGCCGCGACTGCGATGCCACCGACGAGCGACGACGTGGCGGCGCTCGCTTCCCCGGCCTGTCTCCCTCCCTCTGCTGCGCTGCGCTCCCAGGTGCGTGTGCGCCGTGCCAACGCCCAACGGTGCCGTGGCCGTGCATCGGCTACAACTACAAGCAGGCTACCACGACGGAATCGAATCGACCGAGATCTCCAAGCAAGGCAAGCATAGCTTATTGCGTACTACTAATCAATGTATTAGTTTATGCAACTACGGATCTGAGTGCCCTGGTTGCATTATTTGATATATGCTTATGTTAATAGTATAATGGCGCATTGTTAATTCAAAATGATGCACTTGAGATACTCATAGTACAGAACCTCCTTAGTGCACTGTCACCATGTGAAGCATTGTTAAAAAAAATGATAAGAAGTGCAGTATGCTTGTTAAATTAATCAATATTGTCTCCAGAGCTGTTGGGATGTAAATAAATCAGTATGCGTGCACATGATCACAATACTGTCACCAGCTTCATTTTGTGATTTAGCAGTGCGAGTAGCAATAGAAATGTGGACAACTGAAGCATCCCAACAGCTCTGGAGACAATATTGATTAATTTAACACGCATACTGCATTTCTTATCAATTTTTTTAACAATGCTTCGCATGGTGACAGTGCACTAAGGAGGTTCCATACTATGAGCATCTCACGTGCATCATTTTAAACTAGCAAGCACGACGATGACAAGCTGCATAGCCGTGCCCTCCTCCATCAGGGGAGACGGTGACCTTGGCCACTCCTGACTCCTCCATCTAACACAGGCACAGCTGGTCCACCGATCCATTATCCATCGCATCTGCGTGTGCTTGAGGTACCTGAGAAGGCGATCGAGTGCGTACGTAGAGGGAGGAAAGTGAGAGCCTCGCGAATCGACTGCACCTGCTGCCGCCGTTTAACTGCCCCCGCGCCCGGATCATCTCGATCATCACGCACCCAAGGAAAAGGACGCACGCAAAAAAATAAAGGGAAACAGGACCTGACCGTAATGCGACTTGGACGGCGACGAACAGCCCGCATGGTAATCACGCGCTTGTCCATCGAACGCCGATCCCATGGATTGGATGTGAGCGATGGTTTCTTTTTTCCTGATCTTTTTGAGGGGGTTTTATTTTCTGATGATCAAACCTGATGGCTGCGTACGTTCCTGGGACCGTGGAGAATTAGGCAGTTTTTTTGTAGGGTTTCAGTTGAAGTATAGTGCGTGGGCTACAACTGGGCCGTTCCCCTCCGCGCGCAGCTGGCTGGCTGAAAAGGCTCCCATGGGCTGAATCCAGCCTCCTGACCACGGCTCGTCGTCTCTTTGTCCGCATGGGCCAAAAGTGAGATGGGCCGAATTCGTCGCCCCGGACGGATACCGTCCGCCCCTTGTGCCGGCGCGCGTCGCCCTCGGGCGGGCCGCGGCAGCGATCTCCGGGGAGGGACCTCCGCTGGCGATGCCTGGAGCTGGAGAAGATCAGGCCGTCCCACCCCCGCACCCACCCACCCACCCACCCCAAAGCGCACCACCAATGTGCTACACGCATCTCGCCAACGCTACCAGTCTCCCCACACAGTTTGCTTTGATGAGCTCAATGTGCACGTCGCGGCCTGACGTCTGATGAACAGTGCGATGCTGCCGACTGCCAGGCTTGATATTTTCCGGCTCTCGTCATCTTTAGGCCAAACTGGAAGAAGACGGCGAAGTTCAGAGCTAGCAGTGACGCGCACTAGCTGAAGCTGATGCTTGACCTGCTCCGGCGACCCGCGCGCGAGACCGAGTTCCTTTTCAGGTGGATTTGTCCCCGATGATCACATCAGTTAAGTTTGTTCCAAAGGCTATGATACACGTGTCTGGTAACTAGCTAGGGCCTAGGGGGATCATAGGACCAAGAACCTCGCAAAAAGAGAACTGATGCGGTTTAATAATTGACGGCACATCCTGCTCGTCACTACTTTGCCTGAAAAGTGCATAAACTTCTTTGGTTAAGAAGAAAACAGAGTTGCTACATTTCTCCTCTCTTTTGCCTAAAAGTGTTCGACACTTCAACAACTGCACAGACAGATTGCTCTAAAAATCATGAGAGTGAAAAGCACAACTGCAGAGACAGCGGAACAGCAGGTGCTTGAGATTGGCAGACCTAAATCTGAAGAATTAGGCACCTTCAGCTTCTGAAACCCGCAGCTTTCAGAACGGTCACGAGCACAGTGCCGACGAGTTCATCAGGCGAAGCACCGGCGCCGGCCAGGAGTCAAGTCAAGCGCGCCATCATCGTGTAACATGCATCTCGCCGGCATTATTGGCTCCCCCACGAACACTGGCTTTCCCTCAGTGGTACCCCTGCTGTTTGTACACGAGTCACGTTGTCCCTTCCAACATGCTTGTCCTCTTCTCACTGCGCGTCCAATCGCCTTCTCCGGCCTCCCTTTTTTCCCCCCTCTAGTGCACCGGCCATGACTGCTCAGTAAACCATGTGATGTGAACTGAGCAGCTGAGCTAGCTTACATGACCGCAGAGTGACGGGCATTACCGAGTCCATGTTTATGCAAAGCGTGCTTGTTTGTCAGCTGTCAGGCTTGTACATTCAGGTTGTTCATCTTTAGGCCAACTTCCTTTGCGATGTTCACAAGTTGGGACATATTGGCTGATAAGTTTGGCGTCCACTTCAACGAATTGCGATTCTGTGGTCATTAGAACGTAATGATCCTAGGACGATAACTTGGACACTGCTCGGTAGACCATATGAACTTAACTGACCTGATGATGATGACCGCTGCGATTATGCAGAGCGCGTCAACTGCCAAGCTTGATAGTAATCATCTGCCGCCTTTACTCTTCAGGCCAACTGCCACTGCAATATTCACACGTAGGAAAGACATGAGCTGATATTTTTGGGCCAGCCACTTCACTGAAATGTCATTCTCTGAGGACTGGAATGGTTCAATCCAAGGATGATATGGAGCAGGAAGAATCCGGCAAAGATCCTTCTCAGCAGTCGAAGCCACGAACCTGGATGAGTTTTTGGAAGGTCCACACACCACAGCCCCACACGGACGAGCAACTTTCCGAGTGTTGTTCATTGCATGTATACATCACTTGTTATGCCTCCAATGATGCGGCAAGTTTGTGCCAAGAAAAGTTGAAATGAAGCGAGCAATTGGGGTACCCATTCTGATAAAAAAAGATGCAGAGGGCTGTCGCTTCCTACATTCAACCAATCAAAGTGAACAGGGAGGACTCTTCAACAATGGCAGTGCCTTTTCATCCATGTTCTTTGTGCAAAACCAGTAAATCCATGGCAGCAACACTGGCGAAGCATGCCAAACCTATGACAAGTCTACGAAGAGATCTTATCCATGTTGTGGCCAGAATCCTGCAACGTCATTCATGCTCTCTTTCCATCAATGTGGAACGTTCTTTTCCCAATAAAAAAAGTGTGAGCTTTCACCATCAGCTATCTAACCAAAGGGTCCCTCCTAATTTAATGGCTACTGTTTGATGTATGCACAAATATTCCTCGACACTGAACACTGGACAAGGAGACCTCTGCAATGTCAAGGGTAGTGGAACTACGAACTATCCAAAGGTGCAATCATGCGACCCAAGCCATTCACCAGTTAGAGCCAAATTGCCATACCACGTCACATAAATTTGGACCGGTCGTACAGAGATCTGTCTCACAGGGGAGTCAACCACAATGGAGTCAGTATGCATGTCCTAAATGGGCTTTCTCCAAGATCCATGAGAATCCGCTGTATGCAACTTGTGAGGCTCGACCCAAATGCCAGTGAAACAACAGTCATAGACAGATGAACTTATTCAGTGGCAAGCAGTTGATGGCCATATATTCATCAACTCAGTATCGTGTGTTCTTAGTTCAGTTTCAATCAAATCATCAGGTGTAGCCACTTTCGCAGGATTGTTATTTGTAACCTCTTTATCTCCCCACATGTCAGGATTGAATAAATAGTCCCAATCAATATATACCAGATGCATTTCTCTGTGGGAAGACACTTCAGTTTAGATGCAGCTTCCAGGAAACAGTGCGATGCCTGCCAAAGCCATGGACATAAACCAATCAGTTTGGCCCAGGAGCACGCTCATAAAGCAGCATGGTGAGCCAGCATCTTCCAGATGCAATAAAAGATAAGTGAACTAAACCAAACAGGAGGAATATCCTTGCAAAAAGGGTCAATTTTAATCTCAGTAATAACTCTAGCGGTCATTCCATGAACAGATATGTCTCATCACGGATGATTAGGCATGAACGAAACAGCCTTTTCAGCCCACCACCTAAAAGAAATCACCTGCAAAGTGCAAGCCTCAAAAGAGTTTAATCTAATTAACTAACTGATGACAACATGGTGTCAGCACTCAATGATGCTCTGAGCCTCTGACCATACAAGAAAGCATCACTCACCCATTCACGTTCTCAGACACCAGTATATTCCACACCCCTGCTGCCAATATCCTTGCTTGCATAGGGCGAGTGACATCTATCGCCCTGCGCTTTTGTCTATCCGTAATGCAGCAGTTATGAACAGTGCCTAGTAGGAGACGTGGTAGCTGACTCTTGATGATCAGATTCAGATAACTGAGGTTCTGGCTGGGTCTCCTTTTTTCATGTTCGACAATCGAACAGTCACTAAGTGCCATCATAAAGTGGCAACTAACAGCAGTACTATGTTGTGGGAGCTCAGTCCTTGACACTGATGACTGGTATAAGCTCCAGTATGAGCAACAACACTGCAGTTGTTTACACTTGGCCACAGGATCTGGGAACTGAGAGTAGCAGACCCCACCTGGCCACAGGATGTCAATTTGGCAACTAGCCCAATCGACACATTCCTCCTATATAAAGCACCAACCATCTCCTTGCAACTCATACTGGAACATAAAGCATATCACAAGACAAAACATAACCAGCGCCATGGATGCTGCAAAGCATACCTTGAAAGTGATTCCATGGCTCCTGCTCTTCGCACAACTGGCTGTTGCCAGCACCTCGAATTGCACAAATGCCGCAGAAGGAACTACGACTGACAAGCGAGGTGCAATGAAGCTGAAGCTGATCGCAATTGCATCCATCCTAACAGCTGGAGCAGCTGGCGTGCTGGTGCCTGTGCTTGGCCGCTCCATGGCTGTGCTAAACCCTGATGGTGACATCTTGTTTGCAGTCAAGGCATTTGCAGCTGGGGTCATCCTTGCCACCGGCATGGTCCACATTCTTCCAGCAGCCTTTGATGGGCTGAAATCCCCATGCCTCTACAAAGGTGGCAGCGATGGTAATATTTTCCCCTTCGCGGGCCTCATAGCGATGTCAGCTGCAATGGCCACAATGGTGATAGACTCACTGGCTGCTGGGTACTACCGCCGGTCTCACTTCAAGAAGGCACGACCAATCGATGACCTAGACATACATGAGCAACCTGGAGATGAGGAGAGAACTGGGCATGCACAACACATGCATGTGCACACTCATGCAACACATGGGCATTCGCATGGGGAGGCGGATGTCATAAGTTCACCTGAGGAGGCTTCAATAGCTGACACGATCCGGCACAGGGTGGTATCTCAGGTAAGAGCAGTTATTTGATTTGTCCCATAAGCCTCCCTCACAAATAGTCTCAAATGTACTGGAAAGAGTTGAAGTTTTTGTTAATGCACAAGTTCAGAAAACAAGCAGCAAAGAAAATCATAAAGAAACATGCAGGGCATAATTTTAAATAGGATCAGGACTAAATTATTTTTTCCATGAGTAGGCCACATAATCAATCAAGATAATGCAGCAATTTACTGAATTAGCTCCAAATATCTCATTATGACCAATATTATATTTAAACTAAAATTCCCATCAGAGTTCCAGAGAACAAAATGCATAATGATATGTTAAAAGGTTCTCCAAAATCAGTATAGTGCATATAGTTTTGCTACTCCACATAACACACTGATGAAGAAATAGATACTGGGGCGAGGAGAATGATACCTATTGACTGGGTGTTAGTTTGCGCTTCAGAATATAATGCTCCTCTCCAGCCCAAGAATTGAATCTTGCACACTGTTCTTCTTTTGAAATAACATAGTAGATCTCTCACCATGCAGGTCCTTGAGCTCGGAATTTTGGTGCATTCAGTGATCATTGGGGTGTCCTTGGGTGCATCTGTGAGGTCATCCACCATCAGGCCTCTTGTTGGTGCTCTTAGCTTTCATCAATTCTTTGAAGGCATAGGCTTGGGTGGTTCGATCGTGCAGGTACATGCTTGCACTATAACCTACAGTACCTGCATATATCTCATTGAAAATCTAACCATTTTCTCTGCTTCCACCTTTTGACTAAAATAATGATAAGCTATAGGACAACTCCATAACTCAGCTATCAGGAAATTTATACCAACAAAACTCCAGAAGTTGCTCTTTAGGCCTTGTTAGGTTAATCCCCTCCACAAGGGGATTGGGAGGGATTAAATCCCCAATAATCCCCCTCAATCCCCTTCAAACCGAACAAGCCCTTAGGAGAACGGGGGGATGAAGAAGAGGAAGGACACAGGGAGATACATCAAGTTGAAATGGAACGGTCCTTGGACAGCAACATAACACAAACAAAGCATGAAACATTAATAACCATTTTTTCAGTATAATAACAGAAAGCACATAATCAATGGTCAATCTTTGAACAGATATATTGGGAAAGCTAAATCAAATAAATCTCAAAAAAAAATTGAGAGGGAAAAAGTTTCACCAATTATTAAATGTTAATGGACCCCAGTAATGATTGTTACTTCATAAGTTAAAGCAAGGAAAAAAACCAACAGGAAAAATAAAAGAACACAAAGGAGAAATAATTAATTTCATATTGTGCTTCACATCAATAAAATGCTAATATCCTCTGGTTCCCACCTTGCTGCAGGCAAATTTCAAGTTAAGGGCAACCGTCATGATGGCAATTTTTTTCTCCCTAACTGCACCCATGGGCATTGCATTAGGGATTGCAATATCATCTAGCTACAATGG
The DNA here is from genome assembly GCF_002211085.1 of Panicum hallii. NCBI lineage: Eukaryota > Viridiplantae > Streptophyta > Magnoliopsida > Poales > Poaceae > Panicum > Panicum hallii. The sequence goes on along the minus strand of NC_038048.1, from coordinate 44,100,427 downwards.
CCATAGCGCCACTGCCTTCGTTGTCGAAGGAGTTTTCAACTCAACCTCAGCAGGAATTTTGATCTACATGTCATTAGTTGATCTTCTGGCCACAGATTTCAACAACCCAAAACTACAGACGAATACAAAGCTTCAGCTGATGACATATCTTGCACTTTTCTTAGGTGCAGGGATGATGTCTATGCTTGCCATATGGGCATAGATCTACAGACCCTCAGAGAATGGTGTTTCCACCAGTATTCCCTGCTCAGTTGTTGGCATGATTGTATTTATCAAGAATTCTCCATTTTCTCATAACAAGATGCTCTTGGAGAAGGATTTATCGTATTAATCCATGAGTTTCCATTTTCGAATACAATATAGCCTCAGATGGTATTTTTTTACTTCATACTGTGCGACTACATGATTAGTTAGCTACTTAACTTAGTCTTATATCCTAAAAGCCATGTAAGTCATCTGCTGTGGGTCCTGTTCTGAAATTTCCATTGAGAACTTGAGTCCATTCTATCCTATAGCTAACACTGCATAGCTTATAGCAATTTTTTTTCTCGAACACGCAGGAGATCTGCGTATCAATATATTAAGAAGAAGAAGGGTGAAAAAGCACCCAGTCACCAGTTACACAGGTTTTTGAGGGAAACCTGTAGAACCCCCCCCCCCCCCCCCCCCCCCCACACACACACACACACAGAGCACTCTATTACACTGACACGGTAAGGAAAAACCTTGACCAGAGCTTCTAACTGGCTGGCAGCAGGGCGAGGATGTGAGCAATTCCTCGAGCCCCAGCAATACCCCACTGGTGCAGCTCCTCCCTGATAGATGAAAGAATTCCATTCAGGCTTGGCTGCAGTCCATTGAACACACAGCGATTGCGGTGATTCCAAAGCGACCAGGCCACCAAGATTACAATAGAATTCAGCCCCTTTTTAACGGCGCCATCAGCCTTGCTGCTCACCTTGTCCCACCAATCATCAAAGGAGCATTCATCAGGTTGAGGAGCTAAAACCTGTAAGCCGAGACCCTGCAGAATACTGAACCAAGCCTGGCGCGAGCTTATAGCAATAACCAGAATAAACAGTGAAATTTATAGGCAAACAATATGAACACCAGAGTGGTACAAAGGTCTACAGCTCTACGCAGGCTAATCAACAGTAGTATGCTCCTATGATAAAGACACATGTAACAAACAAGACCGAAGTGCTATCAGAACTACTGCACCTTGGTCCTAAGTTGAGTCATAGAAATTTGACATCCTTTAGGAAGAACACCAGTTTAACAAAAAGTTCAGGATATAAGAGTTTGGATGCCCTACATAAAATCCCATCTATCCTTGGATCAAAGTTGTTGTCATGTCAAATGAAAAAGGGAAAACAGCAATTAAGAACCATACCAGCTCCAGCTGTGCTAAGTGACCAATTTTTCTTCTTAAGGTATAATAACCTTATAGCACTAAATCATCATTGGACAAACATAACAAGTTTGACGAGAGTTACTACAGCTTACAAGTGTACACAAAACGGAAAATTCATTGCACACTGAAGCAAATTTTATAAACATCACCCAGTAACAATGTTGTTAGATTTTATTTCACGGAAAGCCAGAATGGCACCACATTGCAGCATATGTCTTCAAGGCATATGCTAAATAGGACCTGACCAAATTACCAAAAAGGACCTAAAACATAACCACTAGTAGTTTTGATGAGCATCCTAATCAAAATAACCCGTTGAACATAGTTTCCAACGTAAACAGATACAAGAGATTCATCTTCATATGGCTCCATAACCATAACCATCAAGATTTACAGCAAAATCAAGAAATTTAAAAGGTTACGGCTTGTGTGATGGCATAGCACAACTATTCCTCCTGAGTAACATGCGTATAGCATACACAAGACCCAAGCCAACATGCTACAGCTTACTCAACCTTCCCCTTCCCCTTGGAATCATCATTCACTTGAGAAGATGTTGGCTGGTTGATACTCGCTTTAGCGTTTGCCAAGAAGGTGGGATCAGGCTGTGGCTCCTGGTGTGGAGTCTCCTTCATCGCCATGCATATGTAGAAGCCAATCACCAGATTAACTGATATGACGGCAAGGAACCCGCTGGCAAGTGTCTGCGCCGAGGATGACATCTGACTCACACCTGAACAAGGAGGTTGACATATCGCTACTAAATAAGAATTTATGGCATATCATTAACAAATAAGAATTTATGTACTTCATGTGTACATAATAGATGGAACACACCATGCAGTGATGGGAACAGGAACAGCAGCCGAACCTGGAAACACCTGGTAGTAGAACCCATACATGATCGCAACCGGGGCCATCCACATCACCATGGATGTAACCGCGAACTTTGTGATCACTCCTGACATTGCTTCTCCTGATGGGAGTTCTGAAATCAACACACAGATATCTCAGTTCATCTGGAGCCCCAAAAGCATGAAAATGAACTGCTTTTAGCACACGCGCGCACAGATATAGCAAGCAAATACGCAATAAAGTGTATGGATGGATTGGAGTATCTATACAGGTCAGCAAGGAAGATTTGGACTAGATCACTGGCAGCAAAGAAGGGATCCAAGCTAGAGGATTTCTTACCGACAAAAGACGAGGTCAGTTCAGTTCCCAATTCGATCTCCGCTTGACGCCGGCCCAGCAGAGGTGAGGACACCGGCGGCACCTCCAATCCTGAAGAATTCCGCGAGGTGGCGCTCTTCCTTGCAAAGGAGTAGAGTTTGCTCGGTGGCCGGAGGGGGTTCGACGCTGGAGACGGAAGCGAGAAGACGAGAGGAGTGGAGCCGTCGATTGGATCGGAAGCTGGCAAGCTGCCTGATGCGGCGTGGTGCCTGCCACGCACACGATGGGGAAGGTGACTTGGAGGACCAGAGCTCACAAAGCCAACTTCGGACGGGCCCAAAATTCCTTTGGGCCTTTGGGGCTAGCCCATTCGTGGGAGAATGTTCACCGCCGGTCCGTTGCAATCTGGGCCGTCAGATCATCGGCTTGCGCCGTTGCCGCCTCAGGCCGCTTGTCCACCGGCGGCGGCGGCCAAACCCCAAACCACCGAGAAGAGATGCTGCTCCGCGTCGGCCTCGCGCGCAGCACCCGCCTCCGCGGCGGCGCCACCCCCCTGTTCCTGGCGCGGTGCGGGCGCGGCCTCTCCTCCGGGCCGCCGCCCGATCCCGAGTGGACGGACACGGTAGAGTACCTGGACGAGTCGGGCGCGCTGCTCTCCTCGGCGCCCGGGGCGCGGCCGGCCGTGCCGGGCGCCGACCCCACCATCCTCTCCGGCGCCTCCGCGCACCCGCTCCCGCGCCCTGCCGCGGCGGCCCGCCTCGCCGCGCTCGCGCTCCGCCACCGCTCGGGCGCGCCCCTCTCCGCGGCGCTCTCCGCGCTGCCCTCCGCGCCCGACCCCGCGCTGCTGCTCCTCGCGGCCGCCTCGCTCCCGGCCTCCGACCCCGTCCCGCTCATCTCCCTCGTCGCATGGGCGCGCCTCCAGCCTTGGTTCGTCCCCTCCGACGACCTCTCCTCGCTCCTCGCATCGCGTCTCCCGCCGGCCACGCACTCCTCCGAACTCCTCGCGCTCTTCGACGACACCCTCGGGCTCCCCGACCCCGCCGCCTTCCCCAAGACACTCAACGCCGTCGTCTCCGCGCTCGCCACCCACGGCCTCCTCGAGCCTGCCTTCTATTGCTTCAAGCGCCTCCGCGACGCCGGCTTCAAGGGCCTCGAGACGCCTGCCTACAACGCCCTCCTCTCGCTGCTCCTCACCAGGGGCCTGGCCTTCAAGGCCTTCGAGGTGCTCGACGAAATGGCGACCTCGGGCTGCGCCCTCGACGAGGGCACGTACGAGCTCGCGGTGCCTGCTCTGGCGCGCGCCGGGAGGATCGACGCAGCCCGCAAGATGTTTGATGAAATGAAGCAGAGGGAGGGAATCGGGCGGGCGCCGGCAGGGGTGTACTCCGTGATGGTGGACGTGCTAGCCAAGGCAGGGAGGCTTGATGCGGCCATGGGGATGTACAGAGAGATGGTGGCAGTGGGGCATCGGGTGAGCACGGCAGTGAGCACTGCCATGGTGGAGGGGCTGGTGAGGTCTGGGAAGCTGGATGCTGGGATGGAACTTTGGGAGGAGATGCGGCGGGGAGGGCTCCGACCAAACTTTGGGTTGTACACCATGGTGGTTGAGGCCAATGCTCGGTCCGGAAGACTGGACATCGCCGCCAAGTTGTTTGGTGACATGGAGAAGGCTGGGTTCTTCCCCACACCAGCCACATATGCATGTTTGGTGGAAATGCATGCTTCAGCAGGGCAGGTGGATGCAGCAATGCGGTTGTATCACTCCATGGCGAATGCCGGGACAAGGCCAGGGCTTAGCACATTTACAGCGTTGCTGACAATGCTGGCGAATAAGAGGATGCTGGATTTGGCTGCAAAGGTACTGCTGGAGATGAAGGCATCAGGGTTCCCTATCGAGGTGACCGCGAGTGACCTGCTGATGATCTATATCAAGGATGGATCGACTGACCTTGCACTCCGGTGGCTACGGTTCATGGGCTCTGCTGGCATAAGGACCAACAACTTCATCATAAGGCAGCTGTTTGAGTCATGCATGAAGACAGGTCTGTATGACTCAGCACGGCCGCTGCTTGAGACATATGTTGCCGGGGCGGCGAAGGTAGACTTGATTCTGTACACATCCATCCTTGCCCACTTGGTGCGGTGCCAGGATGAGAGCAGTGAGCGGGCAATCATGGACATCCTGAGCGCCAGCAAGCACAAGGCTCATGACTTCATGTGCGGGCTGTTCACCGGTCCAGAGCAGCGTAAGCAGCCTGTGCTCTCCTTTGTGCGTGAATTCTTCCAGGGCATCGACTACGACATCGAGGAGAGTGCCGCCAGGTACTTCGTGAACGTCCTCCTCAACTACCTGGTGCTCATGGGGCAGATGAACCGCGCTCGATGTGTGTGGAAGGTCGCCTACGAGAACAAGTTGTTCGCCAAAGCGATCGTCTTCGACCAGCACATCGCCTGGTCCCTGGATGTCCGGAGCCTGTCCGTGGGCGCGGCGCTTGTGGCGACCGTGCACACTCTGCACAGGTTCAGGAAGCGGATGCTGTACTACGGGGTCGTGCCGCGGCGCATCAAGCTGGTGACAGGGCCGACCCTGAAGATGGTGGTGGCGCAGGTGCTGGCATCTCTGGAGTCCCCGTTCGAGGTGAGCAAGGTCGTCCTTCGTGCGCCCGGTGACTCGGTGCTGGAGTGGTTCAAGAAGCCCATCGTCCAGCAGTTTCTGCTCAACGAGATACCCTCCAAGGCTGACGTTCTCATGCACAGGCTCAACGTCATGTTCCCGAGCTCGACGCCAGAGGTCCGGTCCCTGTCCATCCCAAGATCCCTTGGCATGTCTAGGTGATGGATGCCAGACTTTGTTACTTGAACTGAACACAATCTAAATGATGAAATGTATTTGTATACTAAATCTTTCGTCAAGCCGTGGGAATGTCCATTCATTTCTCCGTGTGCACAAGCACATCAATTCATAGCTCTCACATCGGTTTGTGAACAAGAGACCGCAAGAGAATGCAAATGGTTCCTTTGAGTGTAAAGTTCTGTTGCACAAGACAAACAGTATAGTTTCATATTTTCAAACCATAGAGCTTCTTTTTATTCCAAATATTCCTTCCCTTATCACGCTTACACAATACATCAACTCACAATAGTATGCTTAAGCAAGTAACACCCTTAGTACATTTACTGATCAGAATCAGGTGTCGTACGTCGTAGCTAGCTATAGGGCTGACACCGGTGAGGTCGCTAGTCACGCCGCCACAAGGGTGTTGCCGACGTCGATGACGAAGCGGTACCTGACGTCGCCCTTGGCGAGGCGCTCCAGTGCATCGTTCACGTCCTCGGCGCCGACCACCTCGATATCCGTCGTCAACTCGTGTTTAGCGGCGAAGTCCATCATCTCCTGAGTGTCCCTGATGCTCCCCATGCAGCTCCCGGCCAGAGTCTTGCCGCCTGCGTGCACAGATTATCACAGCAATTCTCATCATTCGTTCACCGCCATGGAAGATCCTCTGAGTAACATTTCTCAAAATACATGCGCTGCCATTTTCCCAATTGTTCGAAGTGTGCCTTGTGCAATGTTTCTGAGGTGCTCTCTGCATAAACTGTATCCGAATTCAAATACTGACTTACCAGCAACCAAGGAGAAGGCAGAGATCTGCAGGGGCTTCTCAGGCAGGCCAAGCAAGATCATCTTGCCCTGGGGCTTGAGGAGAGCGAGGTACGGGTACATGGACATGCTTGCAGAGGCCGTGTTTATAATGCCATGCATTGTGCCCTTCGCAGCCTGTAAAAGCACAGATCAAAATACATGCGTAGATACTCGGTTAGAGAACATAACATGTTAGTATAAAATTTCCCATTCAATTTATCTCTTAATTGAACTACTTGAGGCCCCATGAACCCAACCAGACATTTCTTACCTTCATCTGACCAGCATCGCTGCTGACAACGAAGGCATCCGCGCCGAGCTTCTCCATGGCCTCCTCCCTCTTCTCCGGGGACGTGCTGATCACGGTCACCCTCATCCCGAACGCCTTCGCGAACTTCACGGCGACATGCCCAAGCCCGCCGAGGCCGATCACGCCGATGCGCTTGCCCGGCTCGTTCAGCCCGTGGTACTTCATGGGGGTGTACACAGTTATCCCAGCGCAGAGCAGGGGCGCGCCCTTGTCGAGGGGCATGCCGTCAGGGAACCGGATGACGAAGTGCTGGTTCACGACGACCATGTCGGAGTAGCCGCCGCAGGTGACGGTGCCGTCCCGGTCACGGGAGTTGTAGGTGAAGACGATCTTGGAGCAGTAGTTCTCGAGCCCTGCCTCGCAGCTCTCGCAGGACTGGCAGGTGTTGGCCATGCACCCGACGCCGACCCTGTCGCCGACGTTGAACTTGTGCACGTTCTTGCCAACCTCGGTGACTAGCCCGGCGATCTCATGCCTGCATCCATGAACAAGCGTTATTTAATTTGTTGTGCGCAGAACTACCAATCAGAGTTACCTGCTGAGAATGAGAGAACTAAATTTGAGAGGATTGCCAAGATTGAATAAGTGTTTTTTTTTCAAATGATTGAAGCGCTTAATTATTAATACTTGAGAAGGATTACCCAGGGACAACAGGGTACATGGCGGTCCTCCACTCATTCTTAACAGTGTGCAGGTCAGAGTGGCATATCCCGCAGTACAGTACCTGTATAGCGACATCGTCATCTCCAGTTTCCCTGCAAAACAACAAGGTGGTATGAAACATCTTCTCTTGTAACAACCCATTCTGCTTATCTATCCGATCTATTCGAAGGCTTAAGTCAGAAAACAGCAGGTTATCAAGTGCTGCATTGAACACTACTTCAGTCTTCAGTGTTCAAATTTCCTCTCAAAAAGGACACTACTTAACCATATTTTCAATTGAAAAGCTTTCACGGCTATGTTTCTAGAGTCTAGACTCAAATGCGGGCAATGGAGAGACATACTCAGCTCCACAGACCCCAACACTTTCACTGGTCCAAATCTACATAACCACATTTTCACCTTTAACTCTTGTATTAGAATTTAACTATGTCCCTTGAATCAATCAAACTGCTGCCTGTAACGAACAGAAACCCTTTCCATATATGATTATATAGTTTTATTAGCTCAAAGAAAATGTATCGTTACAGACCAGCTGGGCTGGCATAGAGGATGCAGGCAGCCATTTCACCAACAAACAGATTGTTGGATGTTCGTTTGTTTGTTTTTTCTGAAGGAAATTGTTGGACGGTTGCGAAAATTTGGACAGGCCTGCATTGCCTGCAAAGACAAAACCTGTAACATCTTCAAGACCTGTGGCACAGATGCAACCAACTCATGGACCCGTTTTCAAGACCCCATCTTATTCATTCTCCCTAGGGGCATCGTTGATCATCATGGAACGCGTGTCATAGAGTTATAAGAAAAAAAAATGCATCATACTATATGAATATGAACATGCAGCCCACATAAACTCTCCATGTGCGACAGGCCCTACAAGTGGAAACGCATGATCCGTCCATGCACGGAGCGACGCTCGTGATGAACATTTATTTATTTTATTTACTACACGAGGAGGTCGAGGCTCCAGAATGCAGCTCGGAGCTGAGAGGACGTGGTGGTGACTGCGACGGTAGCAACCAGAAACCAGAAAGGGCTGCACTGCACAATGAAGAGAGGGAGGAGGTTAACTGCAGCCTGCAAGGAGCGGGCTCAATAAATTCCTGCAGGAGCAGGAGTGGCGTTGTCACCTTGTATTGATGAACCAGCAAAGGGTTTTAAGAAAGGGTACATGCAGTTGAGATGTGGCCAGATCTGGTGTGCACTGTTTATGTCATGCCTCCTGTTTTAAGTAGAAGGAAGTTGTGGATGAACCAAGACTGATGTGGATGGATGGCTTAAAGGTAAAATCATGTAAGTTGATTTTCTGAGATATTGGTACAGGTAAAAACATGTTTTTTTTAATGCAAACAGGTAAAAGCATGCAAGTTGATATTCTGAGGTATTGCCAAATGTACGCCTCACCAAAATCCATTCCAGTGCAATTCAGGAATGATCATGTTGATGGGTTTAAAACCTATAACTTGAAGAATACAACAGAACAAACTTCAAGTTTTTTTTACTGGAACCGCTCTGGACTAGACGATTTTACTGTGGTTTATTTGCGTATGAGCCATGTGTTTTCATGTTGCCATGCATATTTAAGCATAAAACTGCATACTCATGCTCAAATTTCAGCTTGAAATTGAGCGAGGGGAAAAAAAGATGATAATATCTATAAGAATTTCGACATGTTAGCTGAAACGTGCTCCACCAAAGTAGGCACCATAACTTCAAACAGAGGTGCGGATCAACGCTAACAAGTAACAACAATCCAAAACCTCAAATTTCTGCTGGAAATGGAAGCGGAATCCACTCTGCTTCTCGCCCCAATTGCTTTGCTAATCCTACATTGCGGCACTAGGGATGGAGCAGTCAGAGCCTGGCTACGGCCGTCCACCACCCACGACACGACCAGCCTGCGCGCAAGCGTACCTTCGTGAGATCCGGATGGGGGTGACGCGGCCGGAGGCGTCGTGCGCCGCGAGCGCCAGCGCCAGCGCCTTCCGCGGGTGCTGCTCCGCCTCCGTCGGTGCCATTGCCAGGCCGCGCGCGGTGGCTTGATCTGAGGTGGGCGGCGATGGGTGGTTGGACAGGAGAAACGGAGGAGAGGGAGCGGGAGCGCTGCTGCTAGAGGCGGCGAAGTGCCCGCTCTGTTTATGGGACTGTTTCGGAATGCTCCACTCCCGGTTTTACAACTCTGCTCCACCAACTTCACAGTGGAGCAGCTCCACTGCAGAGTTTTCAGAGCAGCTCCAAATGTTTGGCTAGCAGACTAACTTCAGCTCCAGAAAATTGAGATTTTAATGTGAAATGACTCCAGTACCCTTTACTTGATTACAATATTATGATTAAACCGAGTAGTATTACAATAGTCCGATGCACATAAATAATAATTAAAATTCAAATATCATTACAATAGTATGACGCACATTAATAATAATTAAAATTTAAATACCATTACAATAGTTCGATGTTCATGAATAATAATTAAAATCCAAGTACCATTACATAAATATTTCAAATGATAAATTCACTTCTATTACATGACTAGGTCCAATTCATACAAATAGCCGTCGCTAACTCATCACGAAAATTATCCATAGTAGATGGATTAGGCATTGAAGTTGATCCATCGGATGGCGCCACATACTTATTGTATCTTTCTGGAATTGTAGGCTCATAATCATCATCACGCTCCACACGGTCAAAATCCAAATCACCACTATTATGCTCACGAATAAAATTATTAACCACCATAGTTTCTACAATTATCTTTTTTTCTTCCCTATAGGATAGATCGACATTTTGTAAAGAATGTGCCACTTCATTTTCCATACTCCAAATGACCTCTCAATAGAATTACGTACACGTGCGTGAATGCGATTAAACTTTTCCTTGGGAGTATTTGGCTCCATACCTCTATGCCATTCCGGCAAATGATATCTCTCACCCTTGTATGGTGCCAAGTATCCAATGCGATTAGAATAACCCGCATCAACAACATAATATTTACCTAGAAACAATGATATAATTAGACAGATACTATAGTAACCATATTTATAGAAATGAAATTATGACACTTCATACCTTTGGGAGGGTGTGGGAAGAAGTCGTGATCCACATGCATTGCATCATACAAAATACTTGTATCATGCTTCGATCCCACTTGACCAACAGATATATAAGTGAATTTCAAGTCAAAGTCACAAATAGCAAGAACATTTGTTGTTGGAATCCCCCATTTTTCAATATATCTCACTTGCTCATTTGGATGGAGAGCTACTCTAATATGTGTGCCATCAAGAGCACCAATACAATCCTTAAAGTGAGCGTATGCTCGTTTATCATCCCGGATTCTTTTATGAACCGTTCGAAAGTTGGCATCTTTTGGAACAATGAAATGTTTACCCATAAGCATCAAGGCTTCAAGAACCTCATCAAACTTTCTATGAATTGTTTCACCCAAATGATTGAAACGGTTTTGAGTTTTTCTATTAGACTCATTTTCCGCACAAATGAATTGAAATATTGCAAGAGCCTCATATGTGTTCATATGCATGGATGGTTGGAGCCCGTACCTTGAAACTAACAAATTATGAAGGTCCATGAAAATTTCTGTGCTCATACGAAGTTCATTTTGACATTCACCCGGTGTCCTCAATGTTTCTAGCAACCATCCCATACCACTGGTATTTGCTATCCTTGGAGGATTCTTGTCAATGTATAATGAAAAGTATTGTTCCACAATTTTAACACCACCCAATATAATTTTCCAAAACTTCTGACTATCATCATCAGAACTGTCACTATCACTCTCACAAATCTGCAAGTAGACAACATGAATTCAAACTAAAATAAGAGACTCAATAATATAGGTACGTACTGAATTGATAGTTATTCAAAAAAACATCAAACTAACATAAATAATGTCATGAAAACAAACAAGAAAAGAGTACAAGCATCAATGTTCAAGGATACATCAAACACTTAGACACTCCCATACTTATCATTGTACCGTCTGGTAAGCCAATCGAACCTAATTTTGTTAGTTGGAAGGGTTAAAAACATTTCCCTTTGATCTTTTTTTACAGACAATTGTGTAGCAATGCAACACATGTTGCATCACTTCTTTAATTGAAACTTCAGCCTCCTTCCTTGATGTGAAAGACGCGGATGACTCAGCTATTGTTGAAATCATTTCTTGAATAATAAGAGTTGTACTGGACTTTGCCTTCTTCGGTATTTTTAAGACAACACGAAGTCTTTTCTTTGCATTTTCAGATGTAGGTGTGACCTCTTGGACATCCTCCTCCTCTTCCTCTTGATATGCCCAATCATGAATGATATCTTCGTGATCTTTCTCGTTAGGCACATCATTAATCCCATCAACAGTGAAAGGCCCAAACATCTCTCTTAGTTGTTCCTCACACTGAAGTGGTTTCTTCTTGAATTTTCCACACCCAGGAATGTCCTGTACAACACCATTACTTTCGATTACAACACAGATATGTGAAGAATACAAAGATGCCTCTTAAAATCATAAGAACTAACCTTTTTGGTCTTTCTCCACTATTCATTGTCCATGACAATGATCCCTTTAGCACTATCCCAACCTGTCCCTGTTTGCAATCTCATCAACTTCTGCCAAATAGTCCAGTCTATCTTTAACTTATCCCACTTGTTCTTTATTTGTGTCTTCGTCAATTCAATACCGGTCATTTGAAAGAACCTATCCGAAACCTCAGTGTAACCTAAAGTGTTTAGGTGGGTATCTGGTCTATTACCCTTCCTAACTTGTTTAGCCAACAATTGACATATTATGGTGAGGTACGCATCTGTCCATTCCATTGCATCTCCCTATCCATTATTCAAGCAATATTTTCAAGCAAACAGCACTCAAGAAACATGAACTAAGTAATATTCAGTGCAGACAAGCATATCTTCAAATATTCAGTGCAAATATACTACCTTTGGAGCTGGTGCACGTTGAGCGGACGAAACAGCGGCGCCACGGCCGCCCGCGCCCAGACCGCCGGTGCCCAAGCCGGCCGCGCCGCGCCCGCCCGCGCCCCGGCCTCCTGCGCCGCGCCCGCCTGCGCCGCCCGTGCCTACGCCACGCCCGCCCGTGCCTGGTCCGCGCCCGCCCGCGCCAGCGCCTGCGCGGGATAGCCCAACCCGCGGCACCTGTGCCCTGACCGCCGGCTCGAGCGCCCCCTCCAAATCCAGTGCATCCGGCGCCGATTTGACCCCAATAACAGCAGCTTGGGGTGAAGGCTCGACGGATTCACCCATTTGCTGCATCTCGACGTCGGGGAGAGCTCATCGGTGGCATCCATGGCCGGCGGGCTAGGGTTTCTCCCTGGTGGTGGTGGTGTCGTGCGTTTCTATGGAGGAGGTGAACGAAGGGATAAGCTGGGGGTCGGGGTGGGTGGTGGGAAGAATAGAAGCGAACCGTTTTCTGTGTAACCGGTGGTGGTAATTACCCCTGAACTCCATGAGAACTTTGATTTCAATAATTCGTGGAGCACCTGTTTTGCTACTCCACCAAAACAGTGGAGTTTGCCCCAGCAACATAATTTTTTAAGAAGTAGAGTTGGTGGAGTTGGAGATGTTTGGCAATACAAAGTTGAAGCAGAGTAGTAAAACTGGCAGTGGAGCAGTCCGAGACAGGCGCCAGCAACACCAACTCCGTCCGGGTCGCATCGGCTGATCGGCATCCCGGTAGCGCGCCGCGGCGGGAGCACGACGTCAGTGTCAGGCTTTGGGCCCGGCTGGAATACATGGGGTCCGGTAACAGTCTGAGCCCACCACAGCTGCTGCTCAAACCGAGACCCAACTACCTCAGGCCCATTTGCCTCCATTCGGGCCCCAATTAGAGCCCATTTATAAATATAGCTCCATTCTCCTCTTCTCCCCCAGCAACTCGAATCACCAAACCGGAGAGACCAAACAGGCGGGGTTGAGCACCCTCCCGGATCTCCAGCCCGCCTCCGCCGCGTCGCCGCCGCCGAGCGCCGCAACGATGGCCACCCCGGACCTGCTCTTCAACCTGCGGAACCTCTTCTACCTGGGCGCCTACCAGGCGGCCATCAACAACAGCGACGTCCCGGGCCTCGACGCCGACGCCGCCGCCGAGCGCGACGCCATCGTCTTCCGCTCCTACATCGCGCTCGGCTCCTACCAGGTGCGAGCAAATTGACTCGGCGTCTGGCTCACCCTAGCTCGCTGCGGTTTTTGTTCGGCTCTGATCGCGCGTGCCTCCCTGTGTTTCGTGCAGCTTGTGATCAGCGAGATCGACTCGTCCGCCGCGACGTCGCTGCAGGCCGTGAAGCTGCTTGCGCTGTACCTCACCGGGGATAAGGTTAGCGCGCTGGATCTGACCTATTCTGCCTCTGATCTGTTTCCTGATTGTTCGCTGCGGGTCTGGATCTGGGTCTTTTGAGTTGGGGATCGTTGTGAGAGTAGGGTTAGATCTGTCACTGCTATACTGAGTAGTGTGATCTGGGGTTAGATCCTATTGGTTGCTAGCGCCATTTCTCAATTGAAAGCATGAGCTCATTTGCGCAATGGGTACTATGCTCCTCTGTTTGGTTCGCGTTCTGAAGTAGTTTCATCTCAATAATTTAACATTTGTACACTGCTTCAGGAACTGCCCTCTCTTATCTCTCCTTCCTGCTAGGGGCGTACGGTTGATGATGTGGTTACTGGTTACAATATAGCATAGAAAATATGATTCAGTTAAAACTAACTCAACACTATCAGCCATTCAGGTTTGTTGGTGTAGGACATGTGTTGGGCATTTGCAAATTGTTCTGCAACATGTGCCTGCATATGAGCTCTCAGGGGAAAAACATATAAATGGGACATTTAGTTACAAATTGCAGACCTCCTTTTTTTGGTATAATATTTGGTAAATTGAGACACATTCAGCTCGTATCTTGATAACAAAGTTTCAAATGATGATGCAATGCTACCAAAGAAAAAATCTGGAAGCATTTCTTTGAGAAACCCATAATGTTTACCACATAATGTTGATTATAGATTAGATGATGTGATATTTCTTGTGGCAGTTCTTACCATAGGATATTTTTTCTGCACACTAAATGCCTTTTTTTTCTTATGCATTTCTGAAGGAAGGTGCAATCTCCAGTCTCAAGGAATGGTTGAGCGATTCAGCAATTGGGAGCAATCCTGTTCTTCGATTGATTGCTGGAATTATATTTATGCATGAGCAGGACTATAATGAGGCGCTCAAGCACACACACTCTGGAGGAACTCTGGATTTGTATGTTTACCTATTCCCTCCGTCCTTTGATGGTTTACACTTTCGGTATTGAAACATTGATGGGACTTTCGAATTTTGATTGCCATAGGCAATGCTGTATATGATTATTTTCTGTTTGGTATAAAGCTGAAAATCTTACTAACAGAAAAAAGTAACTTAAAACACCACAATTTCTTTCACACTGTTCATTCCCTCACTGACGTGGTTGGAAGCTTTTCCTGTGCTTAATAGCTCCTGCTTATAGCCTTCCATGACCATATGTTCTTTATGGTTATCTTGTTGAAATTGCAATGGGTGAGAGTTGGGCCATTTAGATGTTCATTTTATCATTGATAGATTCTGTGATTGGAAGTTATATAGGATATCGTTTTAGTGATTTTGATTTTGACATTGCTGTTTTGTAAATTATCTGTGAAGCTTTGAACCTCATTTGTGTCTAGCATCCATCAGACTTAAAGCTGTTTGTTGACTGGACTCTCATTTGGTTACAGGCATGCATTGAATGTCCAGATCTTCATTAAGATGCATCGTTCAGACTATGCTGAGAAGCAATTGAAGATCATGCAACAAATTGATGAAGACCATACACTGACACAACTTGCAAACGCATGGTTGGACATTGCTGTTGTAAGTAATTTCACAGTCCAATGTTATTAATACTGAAGTTTTATCTGCATTGATCTTTTATCGGAAACAATATGTTTAACATCATTTTAATCAATGGCGCAGGGTGGCTCTAAGATCCGTGAAGCTTACCTCATATTCCAAGACTTTGCTGAAAAGTACCCAATGACAGGGATGGTTCTGAATGGGAAAGCAGTTTGCTGTATGCACATGGGAAGCTTTGAGGAGGCCGAGACTCTATTGCTTGAAGCATTGAACAAGGTTTGCACTGATTGCCCACCTTTCCAGCAATGGAAACTCCAAAACACATGACACTTGTTTTTTATTTTTATTTTTTTTGGAAATGTATAAGGGGGTAAACGATCTCTAACCCTCTTTTCTATTATTGTAGGATGCAAAAGATCCTGAAACTCTTGCCAATCTCATTGTATGTAATCTCCACCTTGGCAAATCATCATCACGATTCCTCAGGTATGATTGTATATTCCTTTTCTCATTATGTGATTGTGTATGCCTTCTCTTGTGAATTTGAACTAATCCAGTAAATGCATAGTAAACTGATCTAATGGTCTTTGAAATATACCAGCTGAAACAATGTTTCTTACATAGAAATGACTAGCTTGGCTGCCAGACAAACGAGATTGTAGAATATGTTTCTGTCAACTTTGTATTAAGCTTTGTGTTTAGAGGCTTAAACTTTCAAGTCAAGCAGATAAAGTGAGAATTCCATTAGGCATCAGAGGCTAGCATTCTGGTGTAATATTTTATTCTATTATCACACAAAGAGCTGCAACCTGGGGTTTGGGCTTTGGCGTATTGCAACATGCTGGGAGTAGAACCACAGGAACTTTGTCATGACATATTTTTAACATTTTATGAATTCCTCTGTTCTAGTCTCATGCAGCACAGCTGTGGCTTTAGGCCTCTGATCCTGATTTTGCATATCTGGGACTAACATCTTACAGCCACTTGTTCCTGATCTCATGTGTCCTGAGAATGTCTCAACAGCAACTTGAAACTGATGTATGTTGGCTGTGTTTGCCAGTCCAACTTTTGTTCATGCGCATTCAAGAAGACTGTTCCACTTGCTTTACATGCCACCAATGTAGTATGAAAAATAAGCGGTTGGGTATACTAGGATCCTCTATTGCCTTTGAAGGGTGTTATAAATCACATAGGGTCACCATAAGCTTTATCAAATTTTTAATTTGTTTAGTGATTTATGAAATATTCAAGACACAGAAGATTGATACGTTGAAGAGCTGAGGACAAAATCAAGACCATAGTTACTATGGATGGATTCATTTTTACCATTTCCTGGTGCACCATGGACATTATAAGTAGAATTTTCCTTGCTTGGTTTTGGTGTCTAGAAACCTGCTAAGTGGCGAGCACAATGGTGCCAAGACAAGCGTAGCTTGCTTCCAAGTTCTAACTTTCTTATTACTCTTTGCAGCCAGCTGAAGCTATCGCATCCTGATCATGTGCTAGTGAAGAACTCAGCATCATCAGAAGCAAACTTCGAGAGGGCCCTCCAAGCCGTTGCTTGAGCACGACAAACCGCATCCAGATTACAGAAAGCAGCACATTGGTCCAGTTTCCCATTTGTTGTGTTTAACACAGTGGAGTGGTGGTTCTGTTTGTCTAATTTCCTCGATGGTAATAGTAAAGTTACATGGCCAATTCTGTACCGGAACAACAGCTGTATAAACGGATATGTAGAATATCGATTTGTTACTTTTTGTCGTCAACGTCAGCATTTTGTTATGTGGCCAGACTAGCAATACTGCCAACCCCCTGTTGTTCTGTTGTGGGCGACGTTATAAGCAGCTTGCTCGTGCGTGCTTCTGGACCTCACGCTGATTGTCTGCTGTGCTGCCTGAATTCTGGCGGTTTTCGTGGCGGCGGTCTGCTTATAGTTGTCGGGCAAGCTTAGCCTGCCGAACGCTTGTTACTGGAGAAACACTGTCTGTAAGCTGAGGGCAGACGATTGGCCTCTGCTTCTTACTGCGTCTTATAAACATATCGATGATTTGGCACTGCTGCTTGATGGTGCCGTTGATTATTCTTTGCTTCTTGCAGCGACGTAAGTCCAGCGCATTTCTTTGCTAATGGATGGTTGTGTCTATTTTCTTTTATCTTGGATAATGTTGTGTGTAACATTTCATTTTCACATAAAATGCAAACCAGCCTAATTTTCCTTTCAGGACAGTTATTTGCATTTTTTAGAAGGAAAACGGGCAAGCAAAACTGTTTGCATCAAAGGCTTAACCCAAAACTGCCTCGTGTTGTGACTTACGAGATGTATACCAGTAGCACAGTTGCGCAAATATTATTGCTGAGTTTTTCTTTCCAACCTTTTGAAAGTTCGATGGGCTAGTGGCAGTAACTGGCTGATATTTTTATCCGCTGAGTAAAAGATGTTGCCTTTTTTTTGTAGAATAGAATCTTTTTTTTTAAAAGAAAGTAGAATAGAATCTCTAGTGTTACTCTTTTCAGCGGGAAAAAAATCTCCCGGGAACAAGACGAAAATGAACAGAGACTCCAATAATCAAGACTGAGAATGCCCAATGTCGTCCCAGAAACAAGCCACAAAACTTTCATAGCGGGGTGAATGAACATTTTTAACAAAACAAAGAACATTACATTATACATTACAGGAAAGCAAATGACACCTTTGGTTTGGTACAAAAATTAGTAATAAATTTTTGTTACACTGTAAACTTCGTATATATGACACACACACTTTATTCGTATATAAATCTTTTTAGTCACTACAAGCCCCAAGGCCACAACTCTCACGTACACTGGTTCATGTTACAATATTGATACACAATTACAAAATAAATGCAAAATCCACAGCTCCATTTATATCACGAGCCAAAGTGCTCATGCATGAAGCCATAAATGCTTAAGATATCTATACGTATGCATTACTTGACTGATTTATCATCAAATACTATACTTATAACCTTAACCCACGCATGGATGCATGCATGCGGATATAATTAGTGACACATACTCGGTGATTAGCGAGCTTGATTAGGGGCACTGGAAGCTGGCTGGCACGTTCTTGTGGCACTCGTTGACGAGCACCTCGATGGCGATGGGGAGCACGAGGTTGATGCTGAGCGCCTTGGCCTTGATGGTGGTGCAGAGGCAGAGCGCGGCGTCGAGGTCGGCCACGCCTTTCAGCAGCGGGCAGCACTTCTCGCTGGCCTTGGCGCCGATCACGGCGTGCACCAGCCCGTTGAGCGCGTCCACGCACGCCAGCAGCTTCAGCGTGTTCAGGGGGCACTTGCCCGTCGGCGTGGACGGCGGCGCGGACGACGGCGGCGGCGGGCACGGCACGGGCGTCGGGGGCGGCGGCGGCGGCTTAGGCGTCGGGCAGGAGGGGCAGGCCGCGGCCGGCGCGAGCTGCGCGACCAGCGTGGCCGCGACGAGCAGGAGCGCCACAATGCGGTGGTTCTTCGCCATGGCGAGCGCGGGGCTTTAGCTAGCTAGCTAAAGGCTATATATAGCTGAGCTCAGCTTGAGTGGTGCGAGTGAATTGAAGCAGGGCGAGCTGTGGGCGCGCTTATATAGGCGTACGTGAGGCTGCGATCGAAGCGGCAATGGCAATGGCCGAGCTGGTGCCATGTCTCACTGTCTCGTCTCGGCAGCCATGGTTGTGGCTGGCGTCGATCGTCGTTGCTTCGACGCCCAAGTCATGGCGAGTTGTCCTCTCGTTCTTGGAATCGCGCGCGCATGTGAGAGTTGAGAGGACGCCGGGTCCCCATGTCGCGGTTGATCTGAATCCTCTGCGGCGCACAGCCGGGTTTTGACTGTGGCGCTCGTCCCGTACACTCGCCGACTCGCGCGGTTGTTTTGTTTTGTAGACTTGGTAGTTTTCGAGTGCCTGTGTTTTCCTTGACGCGTTAACTTCGGAGTAAGCGCGTCAACACAAGCTCCAAAACTGATCTCCGTTGGTGCACGCATACGGCCGGCTGGGTGAAAGAGAGAAACCTTACCTCACTTTTAGCAGCTAGCTAGCTGGCTTCATGCCTAGCATACATCATCTGACAGATGTACCCCTAGCAGTTACATTCTTACTATCAAGTAAAAAAAGAAAAGCAAATGTCTTGCAGCACCATGTTCTTTGTTCTTTCCAGCACGCAGGCACCAAATGTATGCTTGCAATCTGTTTGCATGGTAGCATGGGACCCTACTCCGTTATTATATTGGCAGTTTGGCACTATCTTCAGATATTTCAGAGGACTATATTGCATTCATTCCAACCATCAATAATCATCGTATATTTCTCTCTTCAAGAACGAATAAACGAGAGAGAGAGAGAGAGAGAGAGAGAGAGAGAGAGAGAGAGAGAGAGAGAGAGAGAGAGAGAGAGAGAGACTGAATCTCTGATCAGCTAGGTCTACCAGCTAGCTAGCTAGCTTCCGATACCGTTTGCCGAGGGGTGCACACTACTCCTACATATCTCCACCAGTAGTGTAGTGGATCACATCCACCGGGCCACATTTCTTGGACTTTCTTCAGCTGCAAGTGGATCATCCATGGACGGATACCTCCCACCATCCGTACGAACAGGGCACAGTACTAATAAGCTCCTACTAATCGAACGATTTTCCAATAAGAACACAGCGCAGGATTACAGGCCCGGGGGACACGGATTGACAGGGAGGCGCCGGCGTCCCTCGCCCAATGATCCAAGCCGGGCGACATCAAGCATTGGCTGCCCGTTGGAAGGGCGTGGGCAGCGGGGCTTGGCGCCTTCCCGTGCCGACCTCCATGTCCCCGTCATCCAGCCATGCATACGCATCTCTCGATCTCTAGCTTGGTCTCTCACTCTCCATCTCTTCATTCGTCAGCACTGCTGGTTCCGTTCGCCTCGACCTGTCTGAAAGTCTGAACGCGGCGCGTGCATGAACGATGCTGTGGTTACTACACATGTATGGCCTGAAAACGTGGCCGTCGTCTCTTCTTGCTCTCCGGATGCCACCTCAGCTCTCCTGTTTGCCTGTTTGTGCATTGGCGAGAGAGCTCTGTCGTCGTTTCTCTTTTGCGAGGAGAGAGAACTTTGTCGTTGCCCCCCTTGCATTGTGTACAACACAAACAAATCAAGCAAGCTGATCTTCCTGTCCTCCGGCCGGCGTGCGATTGTTTAATTTGGCTGTGTGGTTGCTTTTCTTTTCTACCCCTGTAGCTGTAGTAGAAATAAAGATTTTGGCAGGTTAAGTTGGCGATGATGCCTTGTTTGGGAATTGGGAATGCAGCGTGCTTTTGATTACTTCAAAACTGCTATTGTTGGTCTCTCTCTGAATGGCACTCAAACTGACTCGTCACTTCGTCAGAGCATGCAGTACCTAAATTGAAAAACTAGACTAGTAGTTAAATTGTTGAGAAGATCGTAGAAACCAGCTGATAGGGTTTTGAAACCAAAGTATATATAGACATAGTACGTGGCCAAGTTTTTACCACTGACTTTGTGGAATGCGACGGACAAATACTCCAGAAACGAAGATGAATTGTTTGAACTTGTTTGTTATTATTAGTTGGTCAAGTGAGATTACGCAAGCAGTGATTATATACTGAAGTTGGTGATAAAACGAAACAACGTATACGCACGCAAGACGCGGACGTTACAGCTCCAGTACCATTGACTCAGTGACTACTAGAATATAAACATGCACATATATCGTCTTCGTCTGCCGCTGACATACGAGCACCATGGATGCTGAGTTGAGACTCGAACCTCGATAAAATTGCGACACGTGTATGTCGTACATCCTTGCCCAGAACATATCTGCGGGATAGGAAGGTAATTTGCATGCTCCGGCTGTACACCTGTGCGGATAACGCGCACACGGAGGCCTCCCTCGCTCGATGTTTCGTTGGCGGAGCGCACATTATTACAGCAGCAGTTTGTCATGTCTGCCATATCTGCTTGCTGGCTCGGCATACCCCCATCTCCTTCGCCAGGGCCCCGCCCAGGGATCGGTCGATGTGATCCCTTACCTGCCAGCTCATAGCTTAGCCATGTGGCAACATTTTGAGCGAAATATCGTGCGAAGTTCGTAGCTAATTTGCGCGTGAGCTTGAAAATTTTAGCCGCGCTTGAATTCAGTTAGCTTGCATTGGAATGGGCGCGGCACTAGAGCTTCTCTGATTCTGGCCCTCTTTAATAGAGCTTCACTTAACTCCGGCTTCACCACTGTAGCATGGAGGAGCTGGGCTGGTGGAGCTATAAATTGTGGCTCCACCGATTTTTCGTGGTCTTGTGAAGCCAGTTTGGATGGATTCCGTTTGGTACAGCTCTGAAGCCGCTCATGGAGCCGTTCGTTGTTGTATCGAAACAACTTGCATTGGAATGGGCGCGGCACTATCCCTGTTCTGGTTCGCCGACGTTTTCTCCACGCCAGAGCGACGCCATCCCCCTGTATCTTTTGTAGTAGAGGTCGGATGTCGTCGCAGGTTGTTTAATTTGCAAGAGGGCCTCATGATCTCCGCCGTGTTAGAGGTTGCGGCCGGCCTGACTGCCCGCCTGCGCTGGTAACGCTGGTACAGCGCGCGCGTCGCTGTCCCGGCCGGCTCCCGGCGAGCGTGTGGGCGGGTGACGGTGCTGCGGCCGGCCGCGCCAGCGCGTGTATTCCTGACCCGACAGATCCACAGCGGCGGCGAGCAGGGCGTGATGGAATAAATAAGAGTTTCAGTTTTAAATTAATCCGAAGATAAATCATGACCATGATGAAAATTGCGTACAGAAAACGAATAGATCTAAACATGCTCATAATGTAATTTAAGATAAAATATTGCAGCAACAAGATCAACCCTAACCAGATCATACTAGGTATGAAAGGCATAGTTAGGAACAGAAAATCGTACGTTTCTTGTCCGACCGGAATAACCAGGCAAAGAAGACGACGGCGACGATCAGCACCTCCGCGCGCTTGACGACGCCAAGTCGCGCCCTACTCACGAGGAGGTAGACGAGCCGTGGTGACGAGGACATAGAGGACGGCGATGTGGAAGCGTTCGAGCAGTCGCGCAGAGCGCTTCCTAAAAACCTTATTCGCCCTCTCCCAGTGCAGGATCGCTGAGGATGAGGTTCCGGAGACCTGCTCTCCCAATCGCCGGTGCACGCCGACGAATGGGATGAAGTAGCGTACGCGGCGGCGCAGCAGAAAGGTTGAGACGTATTTATAAGGAGAACTGTTAGGGTTTTTGGCGTCCCAAGGACCTAGTCGGTTACGAGTCCAAAAATTCCGCGCGTGAAATCCGTAACAGATTCAAAGTGGCAAAAGGAAGCCGTCAGGGAACAATCGGCTTTCAGCCGATTTCGGAACCTTTCACGCGCACGTCGCGCGCACTTCGCCCGAGACCAAAGAGCCGATCATGGGGAACAATCGGCTCTTTCGCCCGAGACCGGCTCTTTACAGCCATAACAGAATACAAATCTGCAAAAGAAAGCCGATTTCCCGCAAGAGTTGGACCCGAATTTTGGCGGACTATTCACGCCCACGTCGCGCGCCCGCGCCCTTCGCCCGAAGCCCGAGCCCGAGCCCGAGCTCGGCCCGGCAAGGCGAGGCGAGGCGAGCGAGCGCGCGCGTGTTCTTCCTTCTTCCTCTCACCCACACTTGCAAGAGCATAGAGAGCATCCAACAGTTTAAGCTAGATTTCTTCCACCTCCACTAGTAAGGTGGGACTAACTTGTTGCCATGCACCTATACACTAATAGGCTTTTGAGATTTTATAGGAATTATTTGGATTTACATGGGCTAGGCCCAAATATTCCAACAATCCCCCACCAGATCTCAAAGTCTCATTATAACTTTGCCTCAACCCACGGTTGTTTGATATATCAGTATTTCAATGAAGACTGTTAAGTTGAACTTCCATCTATAACAGCAAGTTACACTTATTCACAACTTGAACAATGGACTAAACCTTGAATTGCAAGTTTTGTGCAAATGAGTTTCACTTACAGTCAAACCGATACTTAACCTCTAGTAGACTACTTCGCGGTTGGAGCATATAGGTCGTACTCCGTGGTCTCTTCATGAGCTTAATAGAGATCACCCGAATCTCACAGACTGCGACCGTCCAACAGTCGGGCTCACATAGGTGTATCTTTTAAGAACGCTCTGCAGGACAACGTCTTTGCTAATTAAAGCCAACAGAATATATTAAGGCCAATGCCAACCTGCCATGCAGTAATCAAGAGTATTGCATCCTTCTCGAGTGAGTATAAAAGGTTACTCTCATGCTAACCTCTAGCTTGTTTTTCCCAGATCCTAATTTACGGGATCTCCGATCACATAGGTTAGGTTAACAGTAGGGAATAGCTTATACAGGTCTCAAACCCATCTCCTTGGATGCATTGTCTCTCACATTACGTGACAGCCTCTTGGTGAACGGATCAGCCAGATTTTTCTCAGTGTGGACATAACCCACAGTGATAACTCCGGAGTTTCTCATTTTTCTGACTGATTTTAACCGTCTCTTGATATGTCTTGAAGATTTCATATTGTTCTTTGAACTGTCTACTTTGGCAATCACCGTTTGATTGTCACAGTTCATCATTATTGCCGGTAATGGTTACTCGACAATAGGCAAGTCCATCAAGAGCTCACAAAGCTAATCGGCTTTCACTGTAGCTGTATCTAGTGCTGTGAGTTCTGCCTCCATAGTAGACCTCATCAGGATCGTCTGTTTGCATGATCTCCATAAAACAGCAGCACCGTCAAGAGTGAAAACGTATACACTAGTGGCATACAGCTCATCTAGATTCGATATGCAATTAGCATCACTGTATCCTTCCAGTACTTCAGAAAAAACGGAATAGTAAATCCCGTATTCCATAGTACCTACCAAGTAGTGCATTGTGCGCTCAAGCGCACGCCAATGATCATCTCCCGGATTACTAGTGAACCGGCTCAACTTGCTAACAGCAAAAGAGATGTCAAGCCTCGTTGCACTCGCAAGATACATGAGTGAACCAATCATGTGTGAATATCTCAATTGATCTCTGCCAATTCTTTTGTTCTTTGGAAGGATCAAGCTTGGATCATAGGGAGTTGGACTAGATTTGCTATCCTTATAGCCAAACCGATTCAACATTTTCTCCACATAATGGGATTGCGAAAGAGTAATCCTATTCTCTCCCTTCATCAGCTTGATGTTGAGAATAACATCAGCCTCACCAAGATCTTTCATATCAAAATTTTGACTCAAGAATATCTTGACCTCGTTGATTACATCAAGACTAGTCCTAAAAATCAGTATGTCATCGACGTACAAACACAATATAACTCCTTGACACCCATCATAACCTAGTCGGTTACGAGTCCCAAGACCTTTCACGCGCACGTCGCGCGCCTTTCGCCCGAAGCTCGGCCCGGCCCGGCCATGCGAGGCGAGCGAGCATGCGCGTGTTCTTCCTTATTCCTCTCACCCACACTTGCAAAAGTATGGAGAGTATCCAACTATTTAACCTAGGTTCCCTCCACCTCCACTAGCAACATGGGACTAACTTATTACCATGCATCTGTACACCAATAGGCTTCTGAGATTTTATAGAAATTATTTGGATTTACGATTCCAACAGGGCGTGCATCATTTCGATCGGCGCATGCACGCGCCGCTAGCTGGGTTTGTCAACGCGATTTGTCGTCGTCGATGGGCGAGGGTGCCCACGGACCAGGGGCATCTACAGGAGCCACCGGCCTACAGGCGGCGACGGCGACCGCGGCTGCACGCCACCGAACCGGCAGGCACAGATGCGCACGAGCATCAGCATCCGAGGAGCAGGAGAAACGAGACCGACACATGCTCTCTGCAGTCGGAAGTGCGTGTGTGTATATATATATATTCCGGAAAATGCCTAAGCCACGTATCGCACTGCCCACCACGGCCCATTTCTCCCCACCATCATCCTAGCGTGTGGAAACAGCACAACAGAGCACTAGTTCTCCTGCTTTTTATATGCGAGGATACGTGACGTGGTATGTGGCAAGTATGTATGTTATCATATTTTTTTCTATGTTAGTGATTCGTT
This sequence comes from Panicum hallii, assembly GCF_002211085.1. Taxonomy (NCBI): domain Eukaryota; kingdom Viridiplantae; phylum Streptophyta; class Magnoliopsida; order Poales; family Poaceae; genus Panicum; species Panicum hallii. The sequence continues at coordinate 44,075,282 of NC_038048.1, read as the reverse complement.
ATTTTTGCTAAAGATACTGGTATGCAGCATGCATCCAGTGTAAAATAATAGATTCAACATTCTTATAAGCCAAGTTCAACATTTCAGATACACTAGTACAACATTTTATGCAATAATGTTGAAATGGTATAAATAAAATGTTGAAATGGTGCATCCAATTTGTTGAGTTTTTTAAAAATTAAATAACATATGCAATTTGGATCTCATTTTTTTTTGCATTAATTCTAAACAGCGCCTCGGTTCAAACAGAATTTAAATTGGACATATGGTTCGAAAGTCACGGTCATTTGAATGTTCGGTTCTCCCTGCCTACTGCAGTCAGGTACGCTATTGCAAGTTAGGTGCGGCCATGCGGGCACGTGTCTTTCTTCTCTAAATTTCCAGCCAGCGCTCTCGCTTGATTTATTGCTGTTGGATTCATATTTGCACACAAATCTTAAAGTGGAAGTTATATATCTTTCCCATCTTCCGGAAGATACATAGGATTACCGTCTGCAGTCTACCCTGCTGCTAGATGGGAGCCCGCGCTGCGCGGCGACCAGCCCAGCCCGGCCACGGAGGAGGTTCAGGGCCGGCCCTAGAACCGGATGCGAGCGTTGTGAGCGGGCCGAGTGAACCGAGGAGGGTGTGATCTCCGCTACCAGCAGCCTCGTACAATCTGTTGTGGGCTATATTCCGGCCCGCTACCCGAACGGATACCACAAGCTGTTTTCTCTCGGACGCGATTATACATCACATGTGATGGTTCCACCTGAAGGCGTCGCGTCGCATTTAATTCCTGCGCGCGCTCGGAAACATTAAACCCCCACCATCCTACTACGGTCCAATCAAATTTTGGCCCAATCAAAAATCAACGCGCAATAGACATATGTACATGGGCAGCCTGTGAGCACATGCACATGCAGACAAATTTTGTTCGTCATCAGCACGCAAACATGTTGAAGATTAATAAAATTAATAAATCTTAAATCGTATATCTAAATTAAATTCCAATTGCACCATTATCTTTCTTATGCCAAGATCTTCAAAACAAAATCACACTTGTCTATGTTTGCAAGATATTCTAAAAAAACATTCTTTTAATACTAAATAATTATTTTTGGCTACTGGGAATAAATATTTTAACAACACGAATAAATGATTATTTTCTACGAACAAAAAATTAAATATGACAAACAATTAATAATGTACTACGATGAAAATATTAAACATCACGAGCATTTGATTGTATAGGATAAGTGATGGGAAAGGAAAGCAAAATAAATTATTTTTTGACAAGTAGAAAATGGATAGGTGCTAAATAAGTTAGTACATAAAGTAAATAAATTATTTTCCACACTAACTAATCAATCTACAATGTGAATAAATTAGCATAGAATAAGATAATTTTTTTTATTTGATAAATAGATATCCACATAAAATTAAAATGAATAAGGTAAAAACAAAAATAAAAAATATTATAATATACATCAAAGGAATATAAGAAAAAATTAAAGTAGAAAAAGGGAAAATAAAAATATAAAATATGAAAAAAAAGATACATAACAAGAAAAAGTAAAAAGGAAAAAACTAGTCTAGTCGAGGCAAGAAAGTTAAATAAAAAGAAATAAACAAAGAATAAATAATATACATAAAGAATTAGAAAGGGAAGAAAAATAAAAATTATAAGAAAAAATAGGAAAGTACAAATAACTAGAACATTTTATGAGACATTTTTAATCAGGTTTTGAAAATATTTATGAGATATGTATGCACAAAACAAATTATTTGAACTCGCAGAATAAAATAATTTTATTCATCGAACAAACTATAAGTTACAGAAAAAAAATATATATATATATACCTTAGAATAAATTACATGAACACATGGAACAAAATGCATTCACACTGCAAACAACTTACTTTTATAGGCGGAACAAAAATTTGCATATGTGAAACATATACATTGCTTATATAGAATGGATCGGATATTATAATTCATGAAAAGTAAATAGATAAGTTTAGGGATATAAAGTAATATGGAAGAATTAATATTTAAGAGGGATACATAAAGAAAGAATGAGGAAAAGAATATATTACGAAATAAGAAAATTGCAAGAAAAAATAAGTTAGTAAATAAAGGAGAAAAATAAAACAAAATATTAAAGAAAGAACAAAATAAGAAATATTGGAAGATCAATATGTGTATACACATATATTTACCCAAATCCGTGGTTATAAAAATTAAGAGTAAATAAAATTATAAAAATATTATGTACATATAGATTAAAAATAAATATGTACAAGGATTAGATAGAAAATATGAAATATGAGAATATTGGAATGGAGAAAAAGAGCCCGAGAAGATATGAATCCGACAAAGTACAATAAAGAAAAAATAATAAATAAGAAGGAAAAAGAAAAAACAAACTACAGAGTTCAGTAGCATAATAGGCTGGCAACGGTACCAGTAATTGCCTAGCAGGCTGGTAGTGCTAGCAAAAGATAAGAACAAAGCAGCACTAGCAGTCAACCGTAGCGTAAATCGAGGCAGCAATTTGATTAATTGTTGATGGCTTGATGCACCGTATCACGGAAGCGCACCATGTACAAAGAGTAATATTTATAATATTGGATCTCGTGTAGTCCGCGGGAAGGCAACAGGTTCCCTCGAAGGCTATAGATGCTATTGGGCCAAATAAGCTAATAGACAACCCACCAGCGGACGCTTCTCTGGTTCACGCGATGGATGAGAATTTTATAACATATGTGATGTATAGCAGTGGCGGTTTTCCTCTTCCTCTCTCTTTAAAATAAAAGACATTTTGCTCTCCAAACTAGTCCCTCTTTCCTGAAATTTAAGGTATTTTGATTTATCCTAAATCAAACTATTCTAAATTTAACAAAGTCTATAAAAAAATAATTATGAAATATAATTTTATATTTTGTTTATTTGATGTGTTAGAGATTAATATTATTCTCTACAAATTAGATTAAATTTAGATTATTTTAATTTAGAATAAGGCAAAATGTTTTACATCACGGAACGGAGGGAGTATGGCACCTAATAGTACAGTACGTCGCGGCATCACCATGGCACGTTGTTGCTTCTCAACAAGATCAGAAGTCACGCTCCACAGCAGCTACCAGTACGAGCGAGTACGATGAGCATCCCCTTCCTTGAGCACAAAGCAAGCGGCCGGAAAATGCAGACACGCCGCACGTTCCCCCGCCCGGCGACCTCGAGCGACGTACTAACATTTTTCCCGAGCGGCAAGCAAGCATAGATACCAAGACTAAACAACAAGAAAGGCGGCGGCCCATGCATGCACGGCCGGCCACCGCACTGCAGTTGCAGGAGCTAGCTCCCGACGACGCACCACGCATCACCATTCACCAAACGGAGCGGTGGATGGAGAGAGGGGTAAAGCTAGGAGCGAGCACGAAGCGACGCCGAGAGATTTCAGTTTTAGTTTTTCAAAAAAGAGAGAGATTTCAGTTTTTCTTGGGAAATAAAGCGAAAGCGGGGACGGAGCCGGCTAGCGCATACAGGATCATCTCATCCACCACCGCCACCGCGGCCGATCCGCCCCTTTTCCATCTTTCCCCGCTGCGCCGCCCGGCTTTTCGTTTTCGCTTCCCCGCCGACCGCTTTGGAGATCCATGGCCGATCCACACTGCAGCCGCTGCTGCTGCTACCCCTTCAACCTCGCGAAAGCCAAGGATATAAACAGACCCTGCTGGCTGCACCAGTGGCGGGGCAGTGCCAATCACGGGACAGAGCAGCAAGGCAGCCATGGCGCGCGAGGGCAGAGTGATCAGTCGCGGGTTGGTAGTGGCGGTGTCGCTGCTGCTGCTCCTGCTCTGCTCCACTCGGTGTGGTAAGTGCACACCACTCACTCACTCCCATGCACGATCGATGATCGTAAGGTCAGTGATCAATGTGATCCCCCACCCATCATAACAATGCAGAAGCGAGAACCATCAGCAGGCGGCTGCAGAGCAGGAGCAGCAACCCGCTGCTGAACGCGCTGTTCAAGCTCAACTTCATCCGGACGGTGGAGCCAGCGCGCCTACGGCCGCCTCCGACCGCCGGCGCGGACGCCGAGAGCCTCGCCGCCGGCGACACCAACGCACCGTTCTGCGTCAACCCGCCGGACGCGCCGCCGTCGTCGACGACGGCGCCTCCCTTCGTCTCGACGCCGTTCACCCCGTCCTTGCCGGACCAGCCCCCGCCGCTGCCGCCAATCACCCCCGTGCCGCCGTCCTTCGAGCCCAGCCCGCCGGACAGCGGCGCCCCAGGCGGAGGCGAGAGTGGCGGTCAAGGCCAAGGTGGCGGTCAAGGCCAGGGTGGCCAGGGTGGAGGTCAAGGTCAGGGTGGAGGTCAAGGCCAGGGCGGCCAGGGAGGTCAAGGTCAGGAAGGCCCACCAGCATCCACGACGCCGAGCACGCCGCCGCAGGTCGGCCCGGGCGCGCCGTTCGGGTCGGCGCCGCCGAGCCCCATCGTCGTGGTGCCGACCCCGCCAGAATTCGGGCCCGGTCCCGGCTCAGGCTCCGGCGGTGGCTCGGGTTCCGGTGGCGGTGGCGGTGGCGGCGGCGGCCCGTTCCAGCCGCCGATAATCTACCCGCCTCCGCTGGCGCCGCCGCTGCCGCCGGGGGCCGGGCAGACGCTGTGGTGCGTGGCGAAGCCGACGGTGCCGGACCCGATCATCCAGGAGGCCATGGAATACGCGTGCGGCTCCGGCGCCGAGTGCGACTCCATCCAACCCAGCGGCGCCTGCTACCACCCCAACACCGTGCTCGCGCACGCATCCTTCGCCTTCAACAGCTACTGGCAGCAGACCAAGGGGACGGGGGGCACCTGCGATTTCGGCGGCACCGCCACCATTGTCACTAGAGACCCAAGTAAGCACCAGCAACTCACTTGCTCCCAAGTTCCAATGTGTGTGCCAACTGCCAAGGGCATGGCATGGTAACTTTGTCCAGTTTTGACCTTTGCTTCATGTCAATGTTACTCAAGGGTGTTGTCTAGCCTTTGCTGATCACTGTCAATTTTTCTCAATGGTGTTATTATGGGATGATCAATTCTGTACTAGTAAACAAGAAACATGCACACTTAGCTTTTGATAAACTAGAGTGCTTAGTGTGACTAAGACTAGTGCAGTGCTCTAAGCCTCTGACTGAACTTGGATTCTTACCACACAAGACGGGTTTATTCCCTATCTAGTACAGTAGTACTCCTCCTTTTCTATTTACTAATAATTGATAATGTATTCTAAGAGAAATTAATAGTCAAAGTTTACTAGACTCGAGAATTTTCCAAATCCTAATAGGCTACACTTTAAAGAAAACGAGGGAGAATATAGAGCATAAGAATTTGGGGAATCATGTTGTTTTCTTTGAAATTTCATTATGTTCTTGCTGTATAGGTGTGGCTTTTGCACTACACTTTTTCCTCCTTGTCCTTCTAGATGGATTCTAATCATATTATCCATTTCATCATCTGCAGGCTATGAGAAGTGCAAATTCGACCTTCTATAAGGGCACTCAAATAGCAGCAGAACAGACTGCAGATGTGCAAATTTTTCCCAAGTTCATTGGGGTTCATTGTTCCTTTTGCTTCTAGGCCACACCAGTTGCAGATTTTGTAACTAGCTCCTCTTCACTAGTATTATTTTGAATTTTGTAAGACTAATACTGTGCACAGCTGAAAGGTGATTCCATGACATGTTTGTTCCACAAGCTCTTAGACATGCTACTGCTTGCCCTCTTCACTTTCAACTTTCTTTGCCAATTGTTTAAGTCAATATGCTAACTTCGTGCTCACGCCAACTCGGAGCATCTCTACTCTCTTTTGGTTAAGCTGTCGGAAAGTAGGATATCTGTTGTCTGAATGTCACTAAACAAGTCGAGAAAGAGATCAAAGCATCTGAAGCTGAAAGTATGACTAGCAAGGACAGGGATAGCAAAGGAAAACTCAACTGTGACATAAGATAATCCTATCATAATAGGATATTGGGATAATAACCCAATAACACATAATATTACTGATGTTAAGGGGAAAGGAGGAAGCCCGCGAATAGGGTTTGGGATTTGGTCAGCAACTCCCAGAATACCGCAAGTTCTCGACAAAATTTTGTGAAAGAGGACAACGAACTCTCACTAGCAAAGAATCACAGGGCTATGTACAACACCTACGTTGTTCATCGCAACATCAGCCAAATTAAAGTGTATGATACTAGCTGTTTGGCCTGCTGCTGCCTCTGATTGATATGAACATGACAGACTACAGGAGATCCTCATTTTTCTGATGAAATGAGGATGCATCACCCATTTGGATTTTGAGTGGCTCATTGATGACTGCGTGCACTGCACCGACCATTTCCTTCGGAGAGCTGAATCCATCAGTCTGAAAGTAGAACAAGTGAAGAATCTTGCACATCTTCCAGAAGAGATCCTTGCATGGCCTAGGGACAACACTTTCTTTCCTGAGAACCAATCTTAGCAAGTCCCTCCTAGACGTGTCTATGGACTTTTGTATCACCTTCTTAGCCGCTTCTGTGGACATAGAATTGCCACTGTGAAGAACAAGTAGCGAAATGCTATTCAGCTTTCCCTCGCTGCCTTCCCTCTGCACCCATGGACCAATGGTTTGTAAAGATCATGCAGTTACAAACTTATCATGAATAAATCATGGTTGTAAAGAACTCTTGTCAAACATAATAGCTATAAACAGAAAAATAACAGTCATAAATCTTTATTTTTGCAAGAGATTCTTGCACTTCAGGACTTCTGCAGTGCTTCTCAACAACAACAATAACTTAGCCTTTTGTCCCAAGCAAGTTGGGGTAGGCTAGAGATGAAACCCACAGAAAACAAGAATAAGAAACACAAAAAGGGCACAAAACAAAGAAAGAGTTAGGGGTTAAACAAAAAGTAATAAAGGTCACGGTTCAGGTACGTTAATCGCTAATCTCCAAGCGCTCCTATCCATAGCTAATTCCTTAGCGATATTCCACTCCTTGAGGTCTCTCTTAACCGTCTCGTCTTAACAATAATGACAGTGCTTCTATTCTCACAAATTGTAGATGTTAAAAAGGACTCTATGTTCAAGGATATATGAATTATTGGAGCATAAATTTATTATTATTGTTATTGTTGTTGGAAAATTTCAAGCAGATATGGTAATCTAGCAGACAGATATGTGGGCAACTTGCAAGGAGTGATTTTTATGTGTAAAGGGGGTACAAATACCTCAAAACCTTTGCTGTCATTAAGGAGCCGGCCACAAGTGCTCATTAGCCTAAATAATTTATCATACTCTTGATCTTTGACAGCATGCTCTAAGAGCTCTTGCCCGACAAAATACAATGCTGGGAGCACAATGGGGCCCAGTGCAAACGAGACAACAGCATTTGTCATGTATTCTTCAACTGTTGGCACATGTTGGCTTCTCTGCCATTCTGCTTCCATCATCATAGACCTCAACAGACCTAACCACTGCATATGAGTTTCAAGTTGTCAGTACTGAACAGAACGCAATGCAAGATCATTGGGACACACATTACACTTACAATTTCTGCTAGGTGTTTTGTAACATCACGGCCTTGTGCTGCAGAAGCCTTTGCTCCAAGCTGGTTCGTTGTTGCATAAATAGCAGAAAATACTATTTTTACTTGCTCTGAGTAGTACTTATCTGCATGGTGCTCATGCCATCTATGAAAACCATTAGCCAAACATCGGAGATAAATTAGTCATGCACAAGAGATCAGCATTACTTCAAAGATTAGACAAAGGCATCAAGTTGAAGGACAGTACTTCTCAACTAATTCTATCAGGTTTTCTAATTCCTCTTTTGATCCCCCAACATCAAAGAAGTCATCAACCACAGTTGTGAGCACACCATTTTTGGCCCATGAAATGCGAGCATCAGACAATTCAGAAGGGAATATGGTAGCAGCAGCAGACAGATAGCAATAAGTCAATTTCTGCCGAGCAAATTGTAGTTGTTCCAGCTTGTTCTCCTTCACCCAACTGTTGCAACAAAGTTAAGCAATTTACCTAAGTGGTGAAAAGGTTAAAAAGACAAGGGAACATAACATTAAGATTACCTATCAAGATGCTGAAGTTCATCCTGGTAAACAGATTGAGAGAAACTAAAATCTTTGACAGCCAAAGCTAGAAATTCTTCAGTGACATGAAAAGACCTGATAGAAAAGCATGTATATCATTGATACCAATCATCTAAACTGATCAGATTTGATGGGATGTTCTTCTGCAAAATTAGAATCTTACGAGCATTTTGTCGTTAGCATCAGAGAACCCCAGGCATCAAAATATTCAATGTTTCTCTTGTGTTCTAAACGCTCCAGTGTCGCATAGAAGGGAAACTTAACAGCATACTCCATCTGAAATCACAAAACATAAAATTAAACATAAATCGAATCTCCCAGGTCAAATGAATTTCAAATTTTATGCAGGACCTCTCCGAAAATCGGGGTTTTTTGCACCCTACTAGAGCACAACTTATCCTTCAATAAGTTGCCAGACCATGATCCTATACTATCTAAGATCAAATCGTTTCCTGATAAGCTGACTTTTGAAGCCTTGTACAGTTCCAGTAGGGATTTTGTATCATTTAAATATCCTTGAAGTGAATCACAGAAAGTGGAAGCTTCAGCAACATGAGACAGTTCATCTGCTCCAGATGTAAATTACTGCATTAGTTAGGTAAAAATAGATAAAACTAATGCAGTAGGGAATTCCAGATATGTGAGTTGTGCGGTACCTGAGGAAACATCATAACCATTCATCCTTAAAAGGCGAAATGCCATCGCGCATGTCGCTATGTCCATCATGATTTCCTCATTTTTTTGTAACCAGTGACTGCAAGCTGGATATAGTCAAGTATATAAGTTACTAAAAGAAGATATAAAACTTTCAAACAAGATCATTGCCTGAATGTCATGTCCAGGATGTTTTTTATTTCATTGACAAAGTGCTGAGAAATTCCCATTCTTTCGAGTGCGTCCACCATTAAGAGCTGGCAATGTAGTTTTGAAGGATACACTGCTGGCACTGCAAAAGTCTAATGCCATTAGGTATTGACCAACAGTCTAAATACTAGCAGGATTTTGACGAGGAAAAGTATGGCAACCCACCTGCACCGCCAAATTCACTGACAAGTGAATTTAGGTATTGATGGGCTTGATCATTGTATTTGTGGATTAATGCAACTGCAGTTGTGGAAGGGCAGCTGAACAATGATCCATTTTTCCTCTGGAACTTCATAACTTCATCCCAGTCCAGCATGTTTCCTAACCCCTCTGCGATATAAGCCATATATGCTTTTCTTCCATAAGAACCGTACAAAGCCTGTCTAAATTAAATCAACTATCAGGGTTTTGAGTACTTTATTCACAGGTACCAGTCAAATTCTGATCTAATAAAAAAAGAGAATATGAACAACATTATGAGCCCCCCTTTCCAGCAAAATCATGGTTATCTGAAATGCTCAAAATATAAAATTACTAATGCAAACTTTTGTTCTTTAAAAACAAGGAAAAGAAACTAAGTTAAGACTAAAGTTCCGTTCATATGGTAAATTCATCAATACTAACTTAACAAAACAAGTTGTCCATGATTTGCAAACACAAAGGAAGTACAACACCAATTTTTAGGCCAGTATAAGTCATGGTCAAACCTTTTCAATTCCATCTTGCGGAGGTGAAGAATCCCATGGACATCAGTTTGCCTTATAGGAAATTCTAAACCCATATCAATCGCGAGGCTTAGCATAGTGGCAAAAGTGATGTTGAAACCTATAGGAGCAGTGGTCTGCTCATCCATAGCAACAGAGAAATTTCTTCCAATGAAATGCAGTCCTGTTCAGAACACACAAAAAAAGGTGACCTGCCAGCACCATTTTCACTGAACCAATAAGACCTTCAAGTCTCGAGTAACTTTAATTTATACCTCTCCAGATGTTCTCCCTGCCAACATTCCATCTCTTTAATGCAAGAACACATGCCAAAGTGGATAAAAGAACATCCTTGTTGACTGATGAGTCAAATCGGTTGACACCCCAAGATCCATCATCCTGTTGGTTCTGCAATATCCACTCAACACATTGTGGGAAGCATGGAGACTGATTAGAACCACGCAAGGGCACCATAGAAACCCATGCCGTGTCATATGAAGAAGGTGGCAATTCGGGTCTCAGGAGCTGATTCCTTATTCTAGTCTCCAGTCCCATCCTATGCTGCATCGTACTAGTATGTTAATTTAACTGAAATCCATTGCAAGTTGCACAGATATACTAATGGGCAATAAGGCTCAGACCACGTTTTGTACCCTTGTATTTTCTGCTCCCAACCTCTTGCCAGAATATGCTGTTCGAAGAAAAGAATGAGGCATCAGTTGGGGCAAGCCATGGAAAAATTACTCACAGACATAATACAAAGTACTACAATCGTTCTTTTTTAAAAAAAGAAAAGAGTACTGGAATCTTTGACTTCGCAAGTGCGTGCCAGAGGAGAAATTTCTAAAATTGACGCCCAATTCATGAGCCTTTCAAGATTTGACACCCTGACCCACATGCCAGTGACTCAGATTGACCCCAAATATCAAAATCTCTCGTGCCAGAGAGTGTGTAAGGGGAAAAAAGTTTGTTTCTACCTAGAATCAAACGTAGCCGTGAAAGGAGACAGAAGTTACGACAAATCACACTTTTTCACTACTGAAGTACTGATATTACGCATTGGCATCCTAATTTCACCACTGAACAGAACACATGGCAGGGCGCCATTTGCATTGTATTTATTCAGTGACAGCGAACGGAACGAAGAAGAAGACGTGGACGCACCTCTAGCGACACAAGGACGAGACGCTCTGCTCGATCGCAGAGGAATCAACCCGCGCGGTGAGCAGCTGGGTGGGGCGGCGGCCGTAACGCGGGGCATCGGGGAGCAGTGAAACCTCACCAGAGAAATCTCTGGTGCCGATTACTGTAGCGTCAACTGGGACTGATCCTGCAAGCTGAAGAAGAGCCTGAACGAGGCATTGACGAACGGGTTGCATTAGTAGGAGCCACGCAGCAAGCAAATCCAAAAGACTTCAACTTGATTCTCTCGCATCTCGTGGAGAAAAAGAACCAAGAAAAGGCAGGGGTTAGCCACCGGCAAAAGGAGGAAATCACCTCTCGAGGAGACAAGGCTCCGGCGGCAGACGACGAGGCACTCGCTCGCAACGCCGTGAGGGGTGCCGAATCCGTAGCGAGACCGGCGAAGGAAGGGAGAAGAACGGACGCGAGAGGAGGAATGCGGGGGGAGAAATCGGATCGGTGGGGGGACAGAGAGGAGGAACGCTCTAAACCAACTCCCAGTCGCTCTAGCTCCAGCTCCACCTGACTTCAGCTCTCCCTGCTGGACGATTCCGCGTTTGTTAACGCTTCTTGCTCTACTTCAGTTCCCCACCGCTTAGCCCAGATGGGATCTCGGCAACGGCGACGCCTTTCCTTCGTCCCCATCGCAAATCGACCCTTCCTCGCGCCGGCGTGGCCGCGGCTGGGCGGAGAAGAGCTGCTGGCGACGAGCTGGCGAACGGGGACGAGCTGCAGCTGGCCGGCGGGGACGAGGCACTCGCAACGAGTGACCGGAAGGTGGGCGCGCGGGGGGGGGGGGGGGGGGGGGGGAGGGAGGTGGGGCGGTATCGGATCAGAGGGGGGGAGAGGGAGGCGAGGCGGCGCTGGAGGAGGAAGAGGAAGACACCGTCACGTTCGCCCTGCTCGTCCCCACACCAAAGCGCTCCCACTCCCACCTTTTCTGGACCGATCGAGAAAAGAAATTCCTCGTGCTTCTCCGCGGTTGATTAAATTAGGGAGCAATCGGACATGCCGTCCGTGCCCCCACTACCCCGCGCCCAGCAGTTGCAGGGCACGCAGGGCGGATTTGTTGTCGCGGCAGGAATACGTCACGCCGGCGAGCACCGGCGACAGGAACGGGAGGGGGAACCGTTGACGGTGCCAGTTGGGAGATCCTCCCAAGCCTGGTTTTGTCCACGTCCAGCACAAACATCAAAATTGGTCGTGGGCTCTGTCGATGCCTCATGGTCATGGTCATGGTCATGGTCATCCCTGATTGGTGAAGTGCAGTGAAGGTGCCATTTTCCAACAGAACAGGCTGCTGGTCTGTGCTGCCCGCGTCCGGGGGATGCTAGTCGGCAGATCCGTCCGGGGCGGGTACTCGACTACTTGTCCTTCTCGCAAGACAAAGACAGGAACAGGAGCTCGCCGGCCGGCACGGCCCCACGAAGCAGCAACTCTGAATTCTGATGCACACTTGGGTCGACGGCCAACGCTCCAGATGAAGTGCCGTCCTCCCCTCTCCGGCCGTGCTCGGCGGGCGTTTCAGGCGCCGGGACTGCCTGCCTGCCTGCCTGGTGCTCAGGTTCTGCAATTTGGGTGAACATCAAGCCTGCAGTGCGAGCATTGCGTTTCCGGGAAACATCTGGGTGAACGTGAAACTAAACAGTTCTGCATTCATTTTTTGTTCGACCGGTGTCATTTGGCAAGCTGACATGTACATGTCACATTGTGTTGCCTGCGTTGTCTTCTCCTTGGGTGTGGCAGCACTGATAGTTGCCTTGGGTGGTGTAGCCTTGGGCTTGCTCTTCAGGCTCCGACCGATGGCCGGCCGGTGCGTTGGACAGGTGGTGCTCGGCGAGTGTGTCCAGCGGCGTGGAAGGTGTTAGAGTAGAGCAGGATCATCCCCATGGGACACGGCGTAGTAGGCCGGTGGACTCCCCGTCTCGAGCCTGGGAAATCTCGTCTGCGACTGCGCCGTCGGAGGTCGGGCAGGGATGCGCCGGTGTCGTAGCCGTGACCGTTGGTGGGCGGCAGGGAACGGGACCTCAGGCGGCGCGCGGCACCAGTCGTCCTCCAGCGCCGCCTCATCCACTCGCAACGACGCCAGGCGAACGGCCAGAGGTCGAATGGCGGGGGACCCGGAGGAGAGGGTTCGGCCACCTGCAAATCCATGTCGCCTGCAGCCTCGACGGCGGACTGAGCCCCACGAGAGATGCGGAAACCGGGGATGGCAGCTAGCAATTCGATTTACGTCAGGGGGTTTAATGAAAATCAATCCATTTTAGGGGTCTATATGTAAATAATCGGAACGCGACTATTAATCGCGATCCAAATTAGGAGTGTTTATGAAACTATGTAGGGGGTTATATATAAACATTCGGATCGCGATTATTAGTCGCGATCCAATTTGAGGGCCGTGTGAAAATAGTTAGGGGTGTTTATATAAAAGTTCGGATCCAATTCTGACAAAGATTCTCTGTCCCGCCGCTTCCCTTCCTGCCGCCGCCGGCACCGGACGTCGACGGCGAGCCCGCCGGGGCTTCTTCCGCCCCTTGAAATCTTCAACCAGCTTCAGCGGAGGACGCTAGCAACGTTGCGCATGAGGACACCGCCGACTGGAGGCTTACGCTGGACGGGCGCCACCGCCGTGGCCGGAGCCTCAGCGACCGCGGCAACATCCAGCAGCTTGTCGCTCTCGCCTTCGTGCCGCTGCTCCTCGTTCGCCGCCGACTCCTCTCTGTCCCTGGATCAATGTCGCCTTCGATCCCGTTTCTCAGCATCTCTTCCGTCGGTTCCTCTTCGCAAAATTTTGTTTGCGCAGCGGCGGGACGGACGGAGGACATAAGAGTTGCCCCGCGCCGCAGTCGGGACTCGGGCGACACGGTTCCTCTCTATCACGCCTCGGCCGCGTTGCATAAGCAGCAGCGCGAGCAGGGCGATGACGAGGGCCAAATCGAAGTCGCAGAGCTCGTCGGTCGTCAGCGTCGCCGTGGCGTCCATCCATCGCGCGCGCCTTGGCTGCTTTGGGCGTTGGCCATGGCACATTGCCGTGTGATGATGCCCAGCGGCAGCGCGCACTTGAAATTTGGCCGCCGGCAATAGTTTCCGAAACGGCGACGTTCGGGGCACCGGCCCGCGCGGCGGCGGGGAGGCAGGCGGCTGCGATCGGCATGTCTGCGCCCGCGCCGCGCCGCGCGCACCCCTTCGGCTCCGCTGCCACTTCTCCGGTTCACGCGGCATCGCGCTAGGCCGAGCCGAAGGTAAACCTCCCTGGCAGCCAACGCCGCTCTTTCTTGTGCCGGCCGTGCCCGTCGCGCGCAGCACGTCACCGCCACCGAGCGTCATGTCCGACCGCGGCGGGGCTGGTAGGTTGCGGCGTTGCGCACCGCGTCATGGTTCAGCGGGCCGGCGGCGGTTTCGCGTTAAAATCTGCCCGCGTGTCGCCTGCACTGCACGAGCAGGGAGCGCCGGAAGTGGGCGCTCCTGCAACGCGAACCGGACGCCAATGGCACGGCGGCAGGAGCAGGGAGGCTAGCACACGAAAGGAAGGGATTTACGCCAATGTGCTTCCAGAGCCGATCAAGACCTGGAGATAGCAGGACGAATTTTCAGTCGAACAACAGAAGCTCTGCAGCTACAAACATTGAGCTTTCTTTCAGTTCGTCTCTGCGAGTATCTAACGTTCCCTATTTTCCCTCCCACGCTTCCTAAGAGACCAAACCATGTCATCAAGTTACAGCGCCTGGTACCTGCTCCTAGCTACTGTGCCTTCAAAAGAAACCGGCCACATGATCGATTGACCAAGCAATTCAAGAAGCATCAGATCATGCATGCTGGTTTGATTTCTCCCACAAGACAGGCAGCCATGCACTATTGCTTCCCTTGAGCTGTAGCGGCAGGTTGACCACAGCGTCCACTTCTCTGGCCTTCGCCTCCGGCGAGCTGAACGCGTCGCCCCGGGAGTAGAAGAAGTAGCACACCTTGCACATCTTCCAGAACAGCTCCTTGCAGCGCCTAGGGACGGCGCCTTCCTTCCTGAGAACCAGTCTTAGCAGGTCCCTCCTGCAGGTGTCGATGGGCTTCTGCATCTCCCTTCTGGCCTCCGCTATGGACATGGAGCCGCCGCTCTGAAGAACGAGGAGAGAAACGCTGTTCACCTTGCCCTCGCTGTACTCCCTCTGCATCAGTGCACATCAGTCATCAGTTTGCGCTGTACTTTTACAGAAATTTCAAATTTGAAATGCAACATACCTCGTAAGTCTGAACATCGTTCAAAAGACGGCCACATGTGCTCATTAGCCTGAACAACTCGTTGTATTCTGGGTTTTTAACAGCAGATTCTGGGATCTTTGGCCCAACAAAATACAATGCTGGGAGGACAATGGGGCCTAGTGCAAATGTCAAAGCTGCATTCGTTATGTATTCTTCTGCTGTTGGGACATATTTGTTAATCCGCCACTCCACCTCGGTCATCATAGACCTCAGCAGATCCAGCCACTACAAATAAAGGCCATTGAACTTGTCAATACCAAAAACTCAAAAAAAAAAAAGATTGCCAAACGAAATTGCACTTGGGACTTACTATTTCTACAAGGTGTTTGGTAACATCACGGTCTTGTAGCAAAGAAGCCTTTTCTCCAAGCTCGTTTACTGAAGTGTAAATTGCAGAAAACACAATCTCTACTTGTTCCGAGTAGAACTCAACTTTGTGGTGCTCGTCCCACCTGTAAAAACCATCGAAAAAAACAGAGAGAGATAGAGAATTAGACCAAGAAACCATCACATGTTAACTCATTGGAGGTAAAGGATGAGGATCATACATCTCAACCAATGTGACTAGGTTTTCCAATTCTTCTATTGATCCTCCAACATCGAAAAAGTCATCGACAACTGTTGTGAGCACACCATTTTTGGCCCATAGAATGCGAGCATCCGACAGTTCAGGAGTGAATATGGTGCCAGCAGCAGAGAGGTAGAAGTATGCCAACTTCTGCCGTGCGAATGATAACTGGTCCAGCTTGCTCTCTTTCACCCAGCTGCGACGACAAATTTTTCACCAAAAATAAATAAGCTGAACTGTTGTTTGTTCTCTTGCAAAGATTTATTACCTGTCAAGATGACGAAGTTCTTCCTGGTAAGTAACCTGGCAGGTACTGAAATCTCTGATAACCAACGCTAGAATATCATCGTTGGTATAACAAGACCTGCTTCAACAAATATACCGCCATGGCGTCGGTGTTAAGTAGGCATTAAAATGGTTTGATAAAATAAAACTGTGCTTTGTGGAACAATAAGAAACTTACAAGTATGATGCTTTTAGCATCTGGTCTCGTGTGACATCGAAGTTTTCTATGTTCCTCCTGTGGTCGAGACGATCCAATGTGGTGTAGAAAGGAAATTCCAGAGCATGTTCCACCTGAAAATACACAATATCTCATTAAAAACTGCTGGATCACCAGCTCCCAAACGTGGTAACAACAGTAGTGCAGTACAGTGATCACTAAATTGTTTACCTCTCTAAAAAGTGGCGTTCCCTGCAGTCCACCAGATCTCAGCTGTTCCTTCAGCAGGCAGCCTGACCATGAGCCTATGCTGTCCAAGATAGACTCATCTTCTGAGATACTGACTTTCGAAGCCTTGTGCAACTCTAATAGGGATCTTGTATCGTTCAAATATCCTTCAAGCGAAGGATGGAACCCGGATGCTTCAGCAACATGATACAGCTCATCTGCACAACATTTTCATGCGGGTCAGCGTGTTGAAACCTGCTAGTAGCTAGGAAAAAATAAAAAGGAAAAAGAAAAGTAGCTCCAGTAAAAAATATTTTATGTTATTGATTTTTTTAGTCTTCGTGGAGAAATTTGGACCACTGTTTTTCTATTATAATATTGTTATACAGTTAGCACCTAATAATTATATGAGATTATGAAAGTACTCAAGACAAATCTACAGTTATGATTTTTGTGTTTCCAAACTAAATGTTCTGAAAGCTACTGGCAGTCAAATTTCAACTGTTTGAACAAATCTTGATAAAAAAAAGGCGTCAATTTTCGTGACCAAAGGTAGTATTGTAGCCAACGCAGAAATTTCAGCAGATAGCTATACCAGCAGAAACATTGTATCCGTTCATCCGAAGAATCCGAAACGCCATAGCACAAGTTTCGACATCCCGCACAATTTCCTCATCTCTCTGCAACCAGCAGCTGTGTACAATAGTTGGCGTCATGTACAGGACGAGTTGCTAAAGAGGATCATTATATTGACGGTTAAAGATATCGGTACCTGTATGTCCTCTCCAGGATACGCTTGATGTCGCCAGAGAAATGCCGGGAAATTCCCATGTTCTGAAGCACATCGACTTGCTGGAGCTGCTCCCTCATCGTAGTATCTGACGATGTGCCCTTGTTATGTTGTGTGCTTATGCCACGGCTAACTGAGGCGAGAAATCTCGTTATACATGAGTTTCAATAATCTTTTTGCTTAAGCAGATCAAGTTGGACGCAAAGACGATAGCTTAAATTCTTACAGTTTTCGGCAGGACTATTCGCACGTTCTTCTACCTCAAGCGTCTTGTGGACCTGCTGGGCCACTTCAATTCAAGAAAAGAAGAGACGAGATCGAGATGGGTGTCAGTCTCGTTTTCTTTTCCATAAATAACGAAAGAGAACAAAAACAAAATAAGAAGTGCTAGAGATTTCAAGTAACTAGCTAGCACGTACATTAATTACCGACGTGGCAAAACAAAACAAAACAAAAAGATGAAGATTACGACATCGTCACACCGCGCGCGAAATGTACGTAGAGATAAGAACGTATACAGTGGGCACACGCAAGCTTCTGGATCAAAGAAACAGTAGGAAATTGCATCGTGTACCTCTTGTGACCCCAGGGCGCGCAGCTCTGGCCGACCCCAACCCGCGAGGCAACGAGCTGAATCGTTGGCCGCCCGAGTGGAGCCACCAGCAGCAGCAAGCCGCCGCCGGCGATGGGAGGGAACGGCCGGAGAGCTCGACGGCGTTGGCCATTATCGATCAATTCTAGCTAGGCTGCCGGCCGGAAGGCGGAAGCGGAGCGAGAGAGGGCGCGCGCCGTCGCGGCGGTCGGTCGATCGAGTTGCTGATGATGACGGTGATGATGGTGTGTGCATGCATGGACGTTGTGCGCTAGATCTATCGCTGCATGCAGGCATGGCGCGCTCCGGCGGCCCGATCGACCTAGCTCGTGGGCACGCTCTGTGCACTGGACCCGGCCGGGTATACGTAGTAGGGGACAACGCATGCATGGCGTCGTCGCTAGCTCGTGAGCGTCGTCGATCGAGGTCGCTTGGCGGATCGAGGATGAGATCGCGCTGAACCAATCCGATCCCTGCTGGCTGGAACGGAGTGCATGTGCATGCCTATGCTCTTAATTAGTAGTTTAACAAGAAATTAAAGGGGGAAAGAATAAAACATACCTCCGTTGTTCACCCCCGGGCGCGACGCTCTGCTCCGCTGCGTCAGCATCGTCGTCGTCCCGCCGCAGGGTAACGAGCCCAAGCGCTGCCCGGCGGAGCCGAGGAGGCAGGCCTTCAGCGGGAGGGAACCGGCAGCAGCCAGCAGCTTCACGGCCCTGGCCATCGTTTCGACTTACGTATTGGCGGCTACCTAGGCAACAGGCCGGAGGCGATCGATGGCGGAGGCGGGCGGCCCAGCCGGGGACGGGAATGAAACAGAGGGACGTGGTCGTGCGTGCACGGGTCGGCGGTAGCTAGCTGCAAGGTCTCGTAGCAAGCAAGCAGTGTCGTTGCCGTCGCGCCCACGGCCGGGCCTTATTTGTAGTGGCCCTGCCGCCGCTGGCGAGCAAGTGGCAGCGCGCCGCTCGGTCTATCGCGTCGTACGACGCGCCATGCGTCCGCGTATCTCTCGCGTCACACGTGTCGTGCCCCCTCAGCATTTCCGCGCGTGCTCGATTTGGCGCGCGCGACGGCGACCCGGCCGGCCGGCCCGCCGCGCGCCGCCGTGAGGGCGTGCGCGACCCGCCGATCGAGCGGCCCGGCGCGCCATTATTCGTCGGCGTGCGGCGCCTCGCCGTCAAGCCGTCAGCCTCGGACGGGCCGGGCCACTACGGGAGGCCGACGGGGCACCGCACACGGCCCAATCGGTCGATCCGGGTCGAGATACTGCTGCGTCCAACAGTTAATGTCCGAATATCACACATGTTACATGTGCCTACAATTCAGCGCGCGCGCTGGCCCACACGCGGTCGTCGTTCCTGCGATCGAGGGCCATGTCGCGACGGACGTCGACCTGCGAGGAGTGCGTGCTCCATGGGGGTAGCTCATCCGACGGGACCCGTACAGCGACCCGCATGAACGAATTCTTTTCAAAGTAAACTACGAGGAAATGCCACTCCCGGAACTAACAAAATACTGCTTGCACAATGTGAGATTAGTAACGGTTAACTTGGAGTATCATGGAATATATACTAAGCAGTAGGCTGCACTGCTGCAGCCAATCGCCTAAAAACTCTTCCCATTCCGAGGATCTATCCAAAAAGTACCGTCCCCAAAACAAAATCTCCCATGGTGATGACGTACCATTCCCTGCAGCCATTCCCTGCAGCTAGCCGACTGCTACCACTAAAAAAGACGTCCTATTTTTTTTCAGCGACGGATCAAAATGTAACCTAACAGGATGCTGTAGCAGTTGAACCGTCCCTAAAAATACGGCGTGAAAATTAGCTGGTACTGGGTGCTCCGTGAACTGCAGCCGCCGTGTCACGCCGTCACCACGCGACTCTTCTCCATGTCGTCGTCGTTGTCGACCACGCTGGCGCGGGCGCCGAGCTCGATCTCTAGTGCAGCGTTTAATTTTGCTCGTGTAGCGACGCGGAAGGGGAATCTGGTGAGATGGGAGCGGGAGTTGGATCGTTCGCACCTGCCTCGGAACGCGAAAGGTACAAGCACGTGCTTATCGATTCGAAAACACTGCACTGACGTGTTTATCTCGCTCGACGTAGCATGTTTTGTTGCTGCTTAACGACCTTGTAGTGCTTTAACCGTTGATAAGGTCTATACTTATTACAGTGTTACACGTTGACACAAGATTTGCAGTTCGTGAGACACTGAACGTAGAGCTTAGTTTTTTCCCCCTCCGAAAAATATTCCTAACCATTTTTGAGACGTCCTGGGACCTCGCAGGCCGCTCGCTCGAGCTAAAAGACCTAGCAGGCCCAATATAATGAGAGCCCAGGTAGCCCACGCGCGCGTCCACGGTTCACATAGCCCAAGCTCAAATGAGCACACCCGCCGCCTAAAGGCCAGGCCGCCAACACTTGGGAGTCTGGACCTCCTACAGCGCAGCGCAGCCCAGCACGGAAGCACCCTGCTGCGGGCCCGCGGACCAGTGGCACTGGTTCTGCTCTTCCCCTGTCCACCGCCGCGGCGCCGCCACAACTGGTTTGCGGCTTCGCCGACCTATTGCCGGCGACGGACGCGGCACGCCAACCAGCCCCCCTCCTGCTTCCACTGAGGCTTAAGAGACGTGGAGCGGACACCCGTCTGCCTCGTTGTCTTCTTGGCGGCGTGGTGAGCAACCCTAGCGCGCATGTCGTCGCGGCTGTGCGTGAAGAACCTGCCCAAGGGCGCCGACGAGAGGCGCCTGCGGGAGGTGTTCTCGCGGAAGGGAGAGGTCACCGACGCCAAGCTCATCCGAACAAAGTAAGCAAGCCGGGAAACAAGGGCAGTCTAAATCAATTTTGAAACTAGATGATCTATCATTCACATGCTGACATACTAGCTTATCATATGGATCACCATCATATTTGCACAGCCTGTTGGTCTCCAGTAAACAATTGTACTTGCAGGCAAATTCTCAAATTTTATACATCACCGAACAGATCCATCACATGCTATCTCGCCTGTCTCTACACTGAAACAATAGCAGAATGTGCAAGATCTGTGTAAATCCCTGCCATTTACATAGGGGCATGCTTATCTACTGGTGTAGTCGCATCTTCAAATCTCAAAACTTCGGTGTAGGGTTTAGGGTGCCTTGGCACATTGCTGATATCGACTTCTGCAACTGCAACTCTGCAAATGTGGAAACAAGATCAGAAACCAATTGTCAGAGGTGGACAGAACCTGCAAGGACTTGTTGGCAAGAGATCGCTATGCTGCATTCTCTTTCTGTGAGACGGCAGTGTGAAGCTGAAGATGTTACCACATGCCTAGCTACGCTTGCTGGGTCTCTTGCGTCCTGAGCGGCTGGTTTTCGTTGTGCTGGCTGTCCAGGGGCATGTACTGCGCCATGATCGCCATGATCTCTGAGTCCATGTACCGCTGCAGCACACAACATAGAGTTCATCCACAGTCAAGAACCAAAGATTGTTCAATGTTCATTGTATGATACACCGCAAACAAAAAGAACATATTGTTTCTGCCTGTTTTGGTTGCCTAAAAGAGATTGCTGAATTCATACCCTGAGCCTGTACTTGTAGAACACGTATCCGGCGACGCCGGCGCCGGCGAGGCACGACACGACCAGGGCGGTGACGAGCCACCCGAACGCCGACATATTCTTGGCTGCACGTTCGACAGCAGAAGAGATGGATCTTGAGCGATAGCACCACCGGAGCAGAGGAGAAGCAGCGGCAAGAACAGAAAGGTAGCTGGGGTGCTCACCAATGCAAGTGTCTTCACTCTTGATGTACATCAGGCCGCCGCCGCACTTACAGTCGAATCCGCCCCAGTTGTTCTTGCACGAGCAGTGCGGGCAGGAGCACGCCAGCTTCTCGCTGCACTCGTCGACGTCTGGAACGGCAGGGAGGGATCAGCAACGAAGGTTCAGGCTCAGCCATGGAGGAAGCTAAGCTAAGGCGAAGTACCTTGGCAATGGAAGCCGTCGCCCTTGAACCCTGGCGGGCACTTGCATCCGCTCAAATCTGAACCCTGCACACGCCACAAACGTCAGTAACCGTATGATTCACATCTTGGCCTGAAGATCAAACCCGAAGCAGTATTTAAAGCAATTTGCTATTTCTTCATCGGATTACCGAGCAAGCAGATAAAGTCTTGCCATTTCTCGTCTCCGTCCAGCACCCGCCGTTGCCCATGGCGCACCGGCCCGGTCCGACCGCTGGTGATGCAAATGGAGGACAGGTTGGAAAAATCCATTCAAATTCAGTGTCAGATTGAGACGATTGTGTGACGAAAGGAGGAGAACCGTTGGCACTGATCGATGGTACCTTTGCATTCGGTGTACCCATCTCCTTGGTACTGAACGCCACCCACCACAGGGCACTGGCAAATCCTCCCTCTGTAGGTGTCCTGCTTTCGGCAGCATGCGATCGGTCAGTAGGCAGTTACCACCTGAAGTGCTCTGCACTTGAAACAACCTGTTGGGGATGGACGGGTACCTTGCAGGCCGTGATGTTGGTCTTCTCGTCGCGCCAGCAGCCGCCGTTGTTGTCGAGGCACTCGTCGGTCTCCATGTCTGAAGAAAAGTGCAGAGGTGGATTCCACGATTAGCATTGAACTGAAGCGATTGAGCAGGCAGGGCAGGGTTTCATCTATGGAGGCTGCGAACCTGGTGTCAGGCAGACATGAGGCTCGGTGGTCTCCTTGAACCCGGCACAAATCGCTTTGAGGACCGCAGTGCTCTCCAATTTGCCTGGAATGCCAGATTGTTCAGAGAAAGGGAACTCCATTTCTTGAAACACAAAATACAGAGTGTGATCTTGTGATGAAGTTGGAAGACTCGTAGATACCTCGATACTGCACGTTGTTGATCACCAGCGTCGGCAAGATCGTCACGTCTCCTCGAGTTCCATGCCCGACCTACAAGAATCGAAGTCTAAGCAAATTGGCTTGTGCAAAAGATGTGAGCAAATTGCTTCCATGAAATCAGCATGTCAGTCAGACAGACAACCTGAACAATCTGCTCCGTCTTGAGCACGTCGTTCTCGGCGTCGGCGTCGGGATCCCCCATGCACTTGTCGATCATGTCCATCGGCAACCCTGCAGCGCCGAACCGGGTCAGCACGGCACGGTCACGCTCGATCGCGGCGAACTGCGCCATGATCGCGTCAAGAAATAATACCGAGCGATCGGACGACGTCCTCGGCGCAGCGGCGGGTGTACTTGTTCTCCTTCATGGAGCAGCGGAGGTGGTAGTCGGCGACGTAGTCCCACCAGACCCATGGCCGGCTGCTCGCGTTGGCGACGCGGTGGACGCAGAGCTGGCGCAGGTTCTCCACCACCACGTCCTTGCCGTCATAGCCGGCGGCGAGGTCCCCCTCCGGGTCCGGCACGCAGTAGCGGCCGCGGTTGATGCACTGGGCCTTGCACTGCGGCGTGTCCAGGAACGCGTCGGGGCAGAACCAGGTGATGTAGTGCGGGGTGAAGAGCGCGTACCCGCCTTTCTCCAGCAGCTGCGCGTGGCCGCGGAACGCGCGCACGAACGCCGCCTGCTCGTCGCACCGCGGCCCGCACTCGTCGTTGCTGTTGGTCCAGAACTCGTACTCCACGCGCTCGTCGGGGTGCGGCATCGACTCGCGCCAGTCGAGGCGCACCACCACCTCCTCGCCGCTGCCGCCGGAGGAGGGGGAGGCGGCGCGGCGGAGGGCGTCGCCGAACCGCTTGGTGACCAGCGCCGAGGGGACCGTGATGTTAGCGAGGAACGCCATGTCGGGGGTCTCGTCCTCGGGGCTGTCCATCGTCAGCAGTGGCTCGTCGGCGCTGTCGGCCACCAGCACGGCCGCCGCGCCGGCCAGCTGCGCGTTCCACGTCTTGAGCGCGAAGTAGCAGCCCCCGCGGTCCACGAGGAGGACCACGGGGCGGCCCGACGGCGACCTGAACTTCTTGTCGCCAAACGGCCCGCAGCCCGTGGCCAGCTTCGGGTCCTCCGGGTACAGCACCACGCCGGTCAGCCTGCCGCCGTACTCCGGGACGCCGTAGTTGGCGATCGCGGCCTCGTGGTGGCCGCGCAGCGAGCGCGGGGACAGCACCTTGACGCTGTTCTTCTCGACGATGAACCGCGCCGACGCCAGGCTCGCCATCATGGACACGGCGAGCCATGCCCACGCCGCCGCGGCGAGCCTCCTCCCGTGGCCGTGGACGTGGAGTGCCATTGCCGTGTCTCTTGGACCCTTTCCGTGCGTGTTGGTTTGGCAAATTCTGTAGCTCCTCAGAAGCGGAGACTTGGTGGAGACGACATGGAAGGTCGAGAGGAAGAGAGGGCGGAGACCGACTAAAATTTCTGGTTCCTATTGGAATTTTACAATATTATATTTTCAATAAAATCGAAATTCTTTGGCAATTTGCGCATAAAGTCATAAACTGCAACCTGGACCGGTAAAAGGCTGAAATATTCTACGCTATCGCTGTATATTGCCTTGCGTTGACCTCTAAAGTTTGTCAGTCTTTTGATTTTCTTTTTTCTTTTTTTTTGCACACGCAAAAAGAATTTTTTTCCCCCATCTCGTAGCGCAAGAAAATGGGGGCAGAAATGGCATCGCTTGCATTGCACAGCATGGTACAATAATTATCCCTTTGTGATCAATTTTCTTGTTTGTTTGAACAGTTCTTTGGTGCCCATGGGAGAGTTGCAACCAACCAGGATCAGTCAGCGGGTGGGGATAATGATGGCAAGTGGGCATGTAGGCTCAACTAGACGCTCAGAGACAATTTCAAATGAAGACCGACTCAAAAGGCTTGCTCATATGCAAGATCGCAGCTCCAAGAACATACATGCAGAGAACAGTGAGCATCAATTCTTGAAACATGCTGCACAAAATTCTCTGTCCAACATCCATCTCGGCGCATGATGTTAGGCTGCTAGCGAACGTGAAGTCAACTGCTTTCTATTTTGTTTCACAAACAGGATGATGCGCACATGAGTACGTGAGCGCCGGTGGATAGAGATTATTTTAACCTGTTCCGGCTGCACACCAAGTAATATGAATGATAGCACGTTACAGATCATATGCACCCCAACCGCAGAACACTGGTTCCAAATATCACAACATGGGCGGCCAATAGCATGTGAGAAGTTTCTGATAGTAACCATGAGATGCAAGGCAAGAACATTGGTTCCAAATACCACAACATGAGATGCAAGGCAAGAATGTGATATGAACTGTACTCCAACATGAAGGGCAATAGTGGACATTAGAATCACAGGAACATCTTCACAAAAACGCAACCAGGCTAGATATTCAGCTATAATCGATTCAACCAGCTTTTGTCAAGGAGCAACGTTCTTGGCACGTCTCCATTGCAACACACACAACAAACCTCACCATCAACTCAAAACAGTTAAGCACAAGGCCATGTGACGTCAAACACAATCTGGTCAATTTCATTGCTTGGAATTCATAGCCACAAGGTACTCATTTCAACATATAAGTAGCCACCCAAGGATGGATGGTTAGCACTTTAGGTGCTCGTACAAGCGTTGTTCCAACTGACAACAAAACTGCTTGGTTCACAAGATAAAAGGCTTACGTCTCTACTTCTTAAAAGAAAACTTCCCCTTCTTTCTAGCTTTCCTCTTGTCTTTCTTGATCTTCAAATGAAGCTGTACCTTCTTCTTGCTAATGCTGCCAAGTGGCTTCAACAAGGATTTCAACCTGCCGTTTCCTCCATCAGACATCTCCACATCTGTACACAAGGGAAGACAGTGCAAGCGCACATCAGCTAAGGAAGAACAAAGCAAGGAGCAAGTGAAACTACAGAAGAAGAAACTGAATGTACCAGGTATAAAATTTACTAAAAATCTCATGGATTAGGTGCCTCAGTTGAGTCCATGCAAAATGTCATAGAAACAACTATTCAGGTTAGCTCCTTTTCGCACTAGTGCTGTGGTCCCAAGATTTCTAAATACTTTCCAGATTTTCAAATAGATCCAAATTTATGCTTGCAATGCAATATCTGTTTCTTCTCACGACATCTGATCCAAGTAGTAACAACTAACAAGGTAATAAAATGGCACACATACCACCAGTGTTCTGATATCCATAAACACGTGACACCTTAGCCATAGTGCTTAACAATCTCAAGTTGTTATACAGACATACAGTAAGGATGCTATTGGTAAGTTCAAACTAATGAGGCTACTGGAAATATAAAGCCCCTCCAATCAACAATTCTGCATATTTCCTGTCCGGAGCTGCATTTTCTGCAAATTTCCTGTATGGAGCTCCAATTTTTAGGAGAACGGAGGCCAGAAGCCAGAGTGGAAGAGCATGCCCCACCGGATTCATTGCATTGGAGTAATGCAGATTGCCACTCAGAAGGATGGTTTACAAATCAACAGCAGGTTTGAGTTTAAGCATATTGAAGGAGCTGCATCTATAACGTGTCCGGACAGAAAATATGCAGAGCTACTACACCTTACTGGTAATAATTTCTGCAAAACCCTGTGGGCGACTCCATTCGAGTTGTATAAACATGTCTGAAGTACTAGCAGACAAGGCGTAGAGAAACTCCGCTTTTTCCACTGAAGTAGAACATGTAGCGATCCACGCCTGGTACATCAGAGAAGTAGAGTGCTCACCCATGGCCGAGGCCGAGCCGTCGGCACGGGAGCTGCCGGCATCCTGGGACGGCGGGCCGCGGACCGGAAGCGGGGGAGCTTCAAGGGCGGCAGCCTGCGCGGCGAGCTTCGCGGCCTCCTTCTTGTCGTAGAAGGGCTCCGCGATCTCCCGCCGCAGCGTCCGCAGCCGCTTCTCCCGCTTGGATCGCAGCGACTTCGCCATCTCTGCCGCCGCCGCAACAGAGCGAGGCTAGGGTTTGGGAGTCGGCGAAGCGAAGGAAGAGGCAGAGGAAGGTTGGCCTTGCTTGGATTTTGTAGTAGCAAGGGCCGAAGCCCGAAGGGGTTGTCGACCCAACTTGGGCTGGGCTTAGATTTGAATCACACGGGCTGGTCTTGTCCCATGGGAGGAGTTGATCGTATCAAGTCGGGCCCGGCCCATGTTGCAGTTTAAATTATGGCCTATAAATGGCACGGAGTGGCAGATTACCGACGTCATTTTACATTATCATTACATGGAGTGTCTGGGAAGGGAATTGAATTTGACATGCAGGAGTGCACCAGTTGTCAGTAACCAGTATTCAGTGTGGCAGTTGGCAGATGGTCACAGCATCCAGTACGGCATATGTTCATGCCGGATTACAGTCGGCCCTGACAGCAGGTGACAACAACACATTACTAAACGAACTTCTTGATTCAGTACTCAGCGGGTGAAAAACCAGATAATTAAGAAATCTTGTAATCGAGGGGTTATAAGCTGGAAGTAAACCACCATGTAAGCAATTCAAGAAACAATTCGAAATTCTCCTACTGAAGCACCAAACTATTCGAATGGAACAACAACGAAATGATCCCGTATGTCTGAACATGCTGACCTACATCCAAGCGAGCAAAAGTTTGTGACACCGAGATGGGGAGCACACTACTATTTTTCAACTCTCAAACTATTATTTTTCGAATGGAGCAACAGAGAATTTTGAGTCAAAACAGGCTATTTGCCAAAGTATCACGAAACAATTCTGATAACCTGAACTGGCTGACCTACATCCAAGCAAGCAAAAGTTCGTGACACTGAGATGGGGAGCACACTCTAAGATCACGATGTCTCAACTCTCAAACTATTATTTTTCAAAGTTTCCTGTGTAAATCTTGGTACATTCTGCATAAGCTATTCGAGCAACTTATTAGGGAGCATCATCCAGTACAGAACACTTCTCAAATCGATTACAGAAACTAGGCTCGCCAAACCGTAACAGTAACGTAGTCATCACAACACTAGAGCTTTCAGACGAACGCCGCGGCGTGGCGCGGGCGCTCAGGCGGCGGCCTGCAGCGCGCTCCCGAGCACGGCGCGGAGGCTCTCGATCTCGTCCCTGGGCAGCACCGCGGTGACGAGCCGGCCGCGCCCGTCGGCGTCCGGCTGCACCAGCACCGCGCCCTCCTCGCCGACGCCGTCCATGCCGTACTCCACGTGGACCGGCCGCAGCCCCTTGATCTCCAGCCCGTACACGTCCACCTGCTCCATGTCCACGAGCGTCAGGTGCGCGCCGCCGTACACGAGCACGTCCCCCGGGAACGCCGCCACCGCGGCGGTCTCGTCGACGACGCCCTTGGCCAGCAGAGCCGCCAGCTCGGCCACGTCGGTCTTCGCCGGCGACGAGCCCGACGCCTCCACGTACCAGACCTTCATCTCGTTCGCCAGGGCCCTGCCGCTCCGGGCGGCCGCGTCGGTCCTGACCACGGTCACGGTGTCCACGTTGCCCCTGATTTTCGCCACCGTCTGCCACAGCAGCGCGGAGACTAGCTCGAAGGTGCCCGCCGCCGCGGCGTGGCGCCCCTGCTGCTGGAGCTTCTTGAGCGCTGCCTCCGTGACGTGGAAGGAGTAGCACGCCATGTCGCGGCCCGCGGGGACCAGCCAGTGGTCCTCGATGGGCCCGACCTGCTTGACGGAGCGCGGCGCGGCGGCGCCAGCTGGGGAGTGGCTCTGCAGCGGCTTGTTCTCCGGGGTGAGGACGGTGGCTTCCGGCTTCTTGCCGCTCAGGATCTGCGCCCACTTGTTGAAGCAGGTGGCGGCTGAGAACACGTCGCCGATGAGGTGCGCCCAGCTGAAGCCGAGCGCCAGCCCGCCGCATTTGAAGTTTGTGATCTGCGAGTCAAGCAACCATTGTTACTCCATTTACAGTTTACTACTGTATTTGGGAGCCGATATAGATTTTAAGTTTTGCGCGGCAACAGAACAATCTGTAGAACAGAGTCATCAGTAAGCTGCTGAAATTTACAGAAAATGATTCCGTAACAAAGAATGGTGCAGTAAAATAGTACTACTAATTTGCAAATAGGTTGCACTTGTGAACAGAAAAGCAACTGAGACGATCATGCAAAGCAGTGGTCCTACATCATTAGGCGGATCATAATGTGCCACCTCCCGGACGGTGATCATAAACATTATCCCGTTCGCACATAAGTTAAATGCTTAAATGATCATTATTCATTATGCAGGCTGTCTTGTGCTGGTCCATTCATCTACGCAGTGAAAACTTTCACTGATGAAGTACAGGCTGTCTTGAATGATTTGCTGAATTTCAGGTGTCCTATATCAGAAGCAGCGATACTATTTGTACTTTTCATGTTTACAAAGATCATCTTCTCAAGTCCTCCCCCCTCAAAAAAAAAAACCTTCTCAAGTCCTTGAGTATTATGGAAGAACAAGTTCGACAAATCATAGAACGCCCTGGGCAAGCGGCCGTTTCAACCACACCAGCGGCAGATGAATGCCAGCGGCGGTCCGTCCACCGCCCCCGCGCAGCAATTACTACTCACGCGGCTCCGATCCGGCGACCTCACGGCACCGCACGCCTGCCGATCCATGGGACGGAAAGGATTCCCAGGTTTTGCCAATCGGCACGAACCAGCATTAAATCACGAAGAGCTCGCCGCACCCTTGGTGTGCCTGCTACTACACGGATGCTGGTTGGTAGACTCTTTGCTAGCAACTGAACAGATTCAAAGAAACAGTCTAGTCTGAATTAGTGGTGACAGCCAGGCCACCAAACTGTTGGATGACACTAGCACGATGTGGGGGTGCAGTTGCAGTCACCAGCCAGTGACCAGCTAGGTATAAATGTTGGATGGTTAGCAGGTACGGCCGCGCACAATTAAAAGCTTGCTCAACTGCAAGCAACCATACTGAAAGCTACGTACAATGAACAGGTCTTGCCATGCCAGGGACCAGCCATGCCAAAATCCGACCAAACCTCCGGTTCCGACAGTAGCCGCAGCGATCGCTGAAATTTAGAACTTTTCCCACACTCCCTACGAGCTACCACGGTAGTCGCGTTGCCGATTTTCATGGCCAGCACAGCACGTGTAGAAGAAGAGCAGAAGAGGAGGAGGAGGAGGTTGTACCTGGACGTAGAGCAGCGGCGAGAAGAAGAGCTCCGGGCCGAGCACCTTGTCGTAGCAGAGCTGCCTGAGGCGGTCGGGCGCGTCGTCGCGGAGCCACTCGGCCATTTCGCGGTCACACTTGGCCTCCACGATGCGCACGCCGCAGTCGTTGCACTTGATGTACGGGCGCCGCGCGCCGCCCTCAGCGGCGGCCTCGGCCTGGGCCCCCGCCCCCGCCGGCGCCCCCTCCTCAGCGCGGCGGACGCGGCCGGCGACGGGGAAGTACTCGTCGAGCCACGGGAACATGGGGTCCTTGAGCACCTTGGTGGTGAGGCCGCGCGCCACTTCGCCGGGCGGGTAGTAGTACGCGCCGCGGAGGTAGTGCAGCTTGAAGGCGAGGTCGGCGTCCGCCAGCGCGTAGTCCACCTCCCCCGTCACCGAGCTCGGCACCACCGTGGACAGCCGGTGCCCGTACACGGCCCCCGGCGCCACCACCTCCTGCTCGAACACCATGTCGCCGGCGGCTGGCTACCCCGGGGTGGCAGCGGCGTAGCACGCGGGTTGCCGGGGTCGGGTCTCTGGAAGCGGGCGAGCTGGCTGGCGGGCTGGCGGCGGTGCACGGCCGTGGGCGGGATATATAGCGAGGGGCCGGGACTCGGAAGCGGCGGTTGGGGGGCGGTGGGGCACGGGCACAGGTGGCGGTTTTAAATTCGGGAGCGAGTTGGTTGGGAGCTGAGCACCGAACATCGATTCACCTCTAGCTCTGGTCAGGTTATCAGGTAGTAACTTTTTCAGTTCGCTTCTCGGATAGATCCGATCCGCCGCGACAATCCGCATGCATTGCTAGCTCCGGATCGGATCTAGCAGGGTCCGGCAGCCGGTGGTCCGGCGAGGGAATGACGCCGGGGATCGGAGGACCTGCTGCCCTGCGCCATAACTAGGCCAGAAAAAACCGGTGCGCGCGCGCGCCACTCGGACCAGGCTCTTGAATGGGGTGTTGCTCCCGCCCGTGGATCGATCGATCGACCGCGTCCAGCGAGCGACGCCCGATCTGCAGGCCTCGCCATTCATGCTGCTGTCTGCCGCGGCAAGCCATGGACGTACGCTAGGCTACTTGACGAGCGCGCGTCACGTCCTGGCCGCGAGGCTGCTTGGCCGCGAGGCTGCTTGGGCTTATAGATTATACTGTCCAGCTTATTTGGTAGCTTATATAATCTAGTTTATTTTTTCTGGATTAAATAAGCTGAGTCTTACTGTTTGTTTGCCTAGCTTATTTGGGCCCAGCTTATTTGTCCTAGACGTGTAAAGACAACAATGCCCTTTGATACTAGATTTATTCATTTGCTTACTATTTTCACAACATTAGCAGTTTTGAAGGTCAGGGAGAGAGGGGCGCGTGGGGAGGGGAGGAGGGAGCGAGCCAGAGAGAGGGGTGCGTGGGGAGCCAGCCAGGGAGAGGGGCGCGTGGGGAGGGGAGGAGGGAGTAGGCTGGTGGGATCCAATGGCAATTGCGGGTAATTTGCTCCTCTTTGCCATGGGTAGTGGGTCTTTTGGGTAGAAATAAGTTGAAATAAGCTCCACTTGACTAGCTTATAAGATTGTGGTGTTTTTGACTCTAGATTATATAATCTGAACAAATAAGCTGCCTGTTTGTTTCCTTTATAAATTATTTAAGTTGGTTTGTATAATCTACAGCTTATTTAAGATCAAACAAACAGGCCCTAAGCCTGTAAAGTTGGAAGGCCGCCGCGAGGTGCGATGGGCGATCGAGCGATCAGGTGACGTGAAACGCCAGATATGGTGGTTCACCGTCCTCCGAGAAATTGCTACATCTATCAATCGATCGATCCATGATGAGCTAGCGGCGCTACCGAGACCCTGAGGTACGAGAGTTCAGGAGAGGCAGGTGGTCTTGCTGGCTATGCTGCCAAGAACTGAAGAACGATGATGAAGATGCGACGACCGATCGACGAGTGTTTGGTTCCACGGAGTAGCTGGCTGAATCTCTGAATCTCTAGTAGCAGTCTCCATTTCCACCATCACATCATGTAGCAGTCTTCAGTCAGTCCAGAACACTACATAATATTGCATTTTGCCCCCCCTCTCCCGGAGGACAATACGCACGCATATTTTTTTCATATCCTGGAAACCGATGGCATGGCATCCTGCTGCAAGCTGCTATGCTAGTGGTAAGCATCACATCAACTCATGTCACGTTCATGCGCTGGTGAATCGCGATCGATCCAACCAGCTAGGCACCCAACTCGTCTGACGGCTCCGCGAGACAATCAATTCGCATCGGCGTCACCGTCACCGGTTTTATCAGCAACGGCTCGTACGGCCCAGCGGGTGGAAGGCCGGTGCGACCACCGGAACGCCATCGGAGCCTCATGAACCACGCACACAAAAGGACACAGGGCGGACGAACGGAGTCGAGTCGTCGTCGCGCGCGCGACCGCCGCTGATCAGGGGCGTTGGGAGTTGGGACGCCGACCCGCCCGACCGCGGGCCACCGAAACCGTACGTCTCCAACCCAGCGCAGAAGCGCAAACAGGCGGACAGGCGCCCTGACGGTGACCGGCCGCCTGCCTCAGCTCGAAGCACGGTGACGACGGTCGGGCTGATCGGATCGGAGTAGGACGGCTGGTTGGGGCGCAGCTGGTTGTCTTGTCGTACGCCTCCTTTTTGTTCCTTCAGAGCTCCATCGTCCCTTACGCTTGCCATTGCCGTCCACCGGTACAGGTCAGTCCGCGGATAGCGATGCGTCTCAGACACGGAAAACGTGAGCTGAGAGCACAACAGAACGCGTGCTTACCCTACCTCCGTTCTTCTAGGCACCATGCGCGCACCAGATAATGAACTGAGGTCATTGGAGGTAAGAATTAGGGGTTCAGCGGTGCCCAGCCATTCGAGGGTTCAGGTTACTTCAGACCAGATTAAACTAACTGGGTCTTCTTCCTGGATGCTTTGGGCTTGGCACAACCACCTACAAGCGAGTACTCCTCCTAGGTGCTCCAGCGGCAGTTCTGAATCTTCATTCGCTGGAAACTACAGGAACAGAGAATGAGAGAAGCGAGGGTACGAGTAGCTGTCGAGCGTCTCTGAACGCCAGGGGCAGTGGGTACGAAAGCTAGCACTAGCGTAATACAAGTGGTTGAGAGTTGTGTACTTGTGTAGCTAGCGACAACTGCAGAGCGGTTGGGGGAGCCTGACCGGCAACCGCTTGTGCGTCATTTTCAGTCGTGGATCGCTGTTTGTTGATCGTTAGGCCCGTTACGCGCATGCACTGCTTGTGCCGGTCATGTCCCCGCTGCGTGCTTTCACGGGCAGTAGTCGACCGTAGGGGCTTGTTGGAGGACAGGGAGGTCGGGGTGGTCTTCTTCACCGAAGAATCTCACTGCACCGAAGAAGTGAAATCATCCGATAATAAGATGCATATGTCAACAAGGATATCAACGGGGGTGTAGCTCATATGGTAGAGCGCTCGCTTCGCATGCGAGAGGCACGGGGTTCGATTCCCCGCACCTCCATTTTTTTGGCAGTTTTTCAGCTCCTTGGCATCAAGTGCTTTCGTTCGTTGTCCAGGAATCGCCTTCCGAGTAAGAAAACGTATTCCTCGCACGCACTGTTCAGACCGCCTCCTCCGTGGCGCATCGTCTCCTCCAGCAACGAAGAAAGAAAGAAAGAGAAAACCCGCATGCGAGGGGGCCATGAAGCGAGACGCTGCCTCGCAATCCATGGATTCCGAACTGGAGGAGGCGGTCTGCAAGCTCGCGTGGCTCAACTTCGCGTGCGCGAGGGGCGACCTCGACTCCGGCGCCGCCCTGCTCGCCGAGCTCAAGGTACATTTCGGCGATCCAGCTCGACCTGCTCCCATTCTTTCTTACCGGGGATTTTGGCGCGGGGGGTTGGGGGGGGGGGGGGGGGGCTTTTTTTAACCCAATCTTGTGAAGCCGCGATCGTCGTACTATTGGACCCTAGAGGATTTTTAGATTCTGCCACGTCCAATCTGACCGGCCGATTCCTCGCCGGCGGCGAGTTTCCGGCGAGGGAGAAGAGGCCGGCGAGCATCCTCGGCATGAGGGGAACCCATTCCTCACCTAGGCTCGGCGGATGGGCGACCGGAGGCGGCTGACGGCGTGGCGGCGGCGGACAGCGAGGTTGGGCGGCGGCGCGACTGGAAGCGACGAGGGCGGCGACTGGACGGCTGGGGAGGTAGGGCGAGTGGAGGAGGTGGTGCGGGCGGCGGTGAATCGGGCCGAGGCGAGCTGCAGCGGCCGGGCCCCGTCGGCGGCGAGCTCGGCTCGAGCAGAATGGTGGCGGGGCAATGGAGGGCGCGAGGGCAGGAGCGCGCGAGGGAGGGAGATGGCGAGGCGGAATCGCTCGGCAAAGATGCTGAGCGGAGGGGAGCCGATGCCGAGCGAGATAGCGACGCGAGGAAGATGGCGAGGCTGTTGGATAGGGTATTGACCGGCGTTTTTCTTTTTTTACCGATGCAAATCGTTTTAGCCAGCCTCTCGGAGTTGCTCTAAGAGATTACTAGTTTGAATTGAGGACTGTGTCATCTGTGAAAAGGTGGTTAATAATTTGCACTTTACAGTACAGCAGTATCAAGTGCATGACTTTTGCAGAGCTTCACTTAAGTTTGCGGTTCATTGCCAGGCGATAAGCAGATGATACCCTTGCTTTTGATTTCAGGTGCTCCTCACAAGGTTACCTAGCCTGCCACCATCATTCGAGAAGACGCCGAATGCAGTCGAAGAGCTGAAAATCACAAGTAATATTTTGAGCACTTGGTTTTGGGGACATCATAGTCTGGCCTGTTTTCCTGTGAACTTTATGTGTTATTGTCCCCATCGTACTTTTTCATTGGTAATCTAGGTGGGATTTGCCTTGGAACCAA
Source organism: Panicum hallii (assembly GCF_002211085.1). NCBI lineage: Eukaryota > Viridiplantae > Streptophyta > Magnoliopsida > Poales > Poaceae > Panicum > Panicum hallii. The sequence continues at coordinate 44,040,643 of NC_038048.1, read as the reverse complement.
TTTGAGGCTGCACCTCACCCATGGAGTTAAATATTGTGTATACAGTTTCTTCCAACATGAAAATGTTCTGTGTAGTTGAAAGAATTTTGTGGCATACTGTTCTGGAAAAAATTCATTTTCATGCTTCATTGGTTATGGAGTACAAAACCTTGCACTGTAGATAACTTGCACCGATCCTAGGAAGAATGATCGCACTAATTCTGTGATATGATCATTCTCCAATGTGCCTCTTTGAAAGTGTTCTGTAAGCAGTATGATTTTTACATTTTTGTGGGGCTACCTGTTTGCAAGTGTTTAGTAAAGCCATACAAATCTTTATGTACAATGATATATAATATTTCCTTTGGAAGTGTGTAGTAAGCCACTAAGCCATAGGAATACAGTTTTCGTTTGTTAGGTGTGACTGGTTTTTAAACTTTACAGGGGCTATCTATGAGAATGCTGTTATCTTGCTTGAAAATTAAAGACCGCGAGGCATTTTAGAGGAACTTGTGGCAGCTAAAAGAATTTTACATCAATACATGGTTTATCTCTCCTACAACTATTGACTTCATGATTCATCCTTGCAAGCATATTAAATACATATTGCTGTTATGTTCTTCAGCCGTCACTTCAATATATGAACCATTCTGAGTTTGGATGCTGGGAATACACTTAATCATTTCCAAAGATAAAGACACCATCTATTGTATTCTTGTATGTTACCTCCAGTATGTATTTCTTGTTATTTAGCTCCGGGCACACATAAGTAGATTTAATAATATACTTAAGTTTTGACTCATTTTGCACCTCTAAATTTTCTATGCAAATATCCGTGTCTCAAATACTGCTACACTGCTAGTAAGCAATTAACAGGGGCAGTTGATGTAAAGATGTCTAAGGAATGAAAAATACATCTACTTGGAAACCAAGCCAACGTTCTAAAACAACATCTGTTTTGAACTGGAGAGCTTGTTAACCATCTGCCTTAGGTTTCAATCGGTATCATTGTGCTTCTGTTCCTGATCCAAATAAATTGTGCAAAGCCTGAAAGCTATGTGTCCACGCATAGTCTGAGCTGTTGCCAGGGGTACAAATTTCATTTGTCCTCACCAATGGGACCTCAAAGATTTATGTGAGCTCTCTCACCTTGCAACTAAAAGGCACAACTAACATTTCCTCACAGATCCTTTATTTTAGAGAACTGTACTTCTGGACTCATGTTTGCGGAGTGGTGATGTATTATGCTTACTTTGTTGTTGTTCATGCAGTGGTATAATTGCTCCATCACCAGATGAATACCCATTTCTGGGCCTTAATCTTCTGAGGCTCTTGGCCGAAAACAGAATTGCTGAATTCCATACTGAGCTGGAACTTCTGCCACTGGAAGCTTTAAACCATCCTTGTATCAAATATGCAGTGGAGCTTGAGCAATCCTTTATGGAAGGCGCCTATAACCGATTAATCAATGCTCACCAGGCTGTGCCACATGAGACATATGTTTACCTTATGGGCCTTCTTGCTGAAGCTGTTAGGTATGAGCTGATTTGCATAGTCGTTTACCTTACCTGGATTCTGTTGTGAAGTCCCTGATTGTGCTCCGTGTGTTTCTTTTGAAGAGATGAAGTAGCCGAATGCAGCGTTGAGGCATATGACTACTTGCCAATCAGTGTTGCAAAGAAAATGCTAATGTTTACATCAGATCAAGAACTTCTCGAGTACATATCAGAGGTACCTTTTATTTTATCTGCAGCCCTTTGTCATATGTGCGATATAATAATGAGTTACTGGTGTCTTAGTAAAGGATGCTAGACATGATTGATTGATGCATGGGTGAGGGACAAAATTCTAACCACCATTGCTTGGTCTACTGCCTACCGGTTTTGAGTACTCATAACATTCATTTTTATGGCAGGAACAACCGGAATGGGAAATCAAGGATTGTTCAGTCCATTTTGACATGGCAAAACCCAAATCTCACATGGACTTGCCATCGTTCAAGGTGATCAAGCATGCTCTTAGCTATGCGCGGGAGCTGGAGCACATTATGTAGCTTGCAACGCGAAGTTGACTCCCGAGTCCCGATGTAGGCAGTAAAACGCAATTGTCTAATGGTAAAAGTACAATGTTTAATGGTTAGGCGCATCTTCATGTGTCAGTTTAACATGCTGTGACACCTACAGTATATTTGTCCTGCGAGCTCTCTTGTTTGGTATCAAGACTGATATCTTTCTCCTGAAGCTGAGTCTATGGTCCTAGTGATTCAGTGAACAACCAACATAGGCATTTGCAATCTTGATGCCAAAATGGAATTGGTGAACAGACCTCTCTGACAAATGCCTTGGGCTGCGCTTCACTGAGATCCTCCTGTTCACAATCTGCCCTACGGCCACTGATTTCTTCCCTTCTCGGATTCAGAAGAAGGAAAGCTACAAGCCTTTGCCATAACGAGAACATACCCGCCGAAAACACAGAAAGGGAAGGAACGAGTAGAGAGACCTTTAGAGCAACTCCAAGAGCCTAGCTATTTTTTCTAGCTAAATATAGAGTTTAGAGTTCTCTAAAAAATAGACAACTATCTAAGGGCAACTCCAACAGCTTGGCCAAAACACTTTGTATCGGTAAAAAAAAGAAAACCATCGATATTGCTCGTTCCAACAGCGTCGCCATCTCCCCCGCTCGCTAACCGCATCGCCATCCCGGCGTCCACGGACGGCAAATTTGGCGAGGCCGGCTCCCTCGCCATCCTCCTTCTCCCGCGCTTGCGGCACCCTCCCGCGCCCTCCCCATCCAGTTTTCCTCGCGCTGTCGTGCCCTCCCACCCGCGCGCTCATATTTCCCTCGCGTCCTCGCGCCCGCGCCGCCGCTCATTCGTCTTCTCCATCGCACCCCTGCGCCCTCACGCCGGCGCTGCTCTGCTCCGTCCCGGCCGCGCCGCTCATCTGCTCCCTCGAGCTCCCGCGCCCCGCCGCGCCATGAACCGGCTGCCGCGTCCCCGGTCAACGGCAGCTCGGCAAACGGGCGTGGGGAATGGATCCGCCGCCGGCACTCTTCCCTTTCCTTAGTTCTTTCCTCAGTTTGCGCCAGCAACGGTAGATTCTGAGGCAAATCGGCCGAAGGGAGAGATGCAGCAATCCAGTGTTGGATCGATTCCCCGTCGGGTGGTTCCTACCACAGGAGTTTATGGCCGGATGGCAGAAGATGAGATCAATGCTGAGCAATTCGAGGAGGGACGCTCCAAGGGACGATCTGGGCCTCAATCCTGGACCAGGTCGATTAGATGCGGGAAAAAAAAGGCAAAAGGCCTGCATGCCAAGGCATCGATGCTCAACAGAAAAAAAAACGAGATGGCCCAAAGGCCTCAAGGCCGACGCGTCGGACGATCTGCTGGAGAGAAAAATAGTGGCCCATAAGTGGTTTGAATATGGATAGTCTGAAATTGAAGAGTTTGTTGGTTTGCTCCACTAGTTTAGAGCAACTCCAAGAGCCTAGCTATTTTTTTCTAGCTAAATATAGAGTTTAGAGTTCTCTAAAAAATAGACAACTATCTAAACTAGTGGAGCAAACCAACAAACTCTTCAATTTCAGACTATCCATATTCAAACCACTTATGGGCCACTATTTTTCTCTCCAGCAGATCGTCCGACGCGTCGGCCTTGAGGCCTTTGGGCCATCTCGTTTTTTTTTTCTGTTGAGCATCGATGCCTTGGCATGCAGGCCTTTTGCCTTTTTTTTCCTGCATCTAATCGACCTGGTCCAGGATTGAGGCCCAGATCGTCCCTTGGAGCGTCCCTCCTCGAATTGCTCAGCATTGATCTCATCTTCTGTCATCCGGCCATAAACTCCTGTGGTAGGAACCACCCGACGGGGAATCGATCGAACACTGGATTGCTGCATCTCTCCCTTCGGCCGATTTGCCTCAGAATCTACCGTTGCTGGCGCAAACTGAGGAAAGAACTGAGGAAAGGGAAGAGTGCCGGCGGCGGATCCATTCCCCACGCCCGTTTGCCGAGCTGCCGTTGACCGGGGACGCGGCAGCCGGTTCATGGCGCGGCGGGGCGCGGGAGCTCGAGGGAGCAGATGAGCGGCGCGGCCGGGACGGAGCAGAGCAGCGCCGGCGTGAGGGCGCAGGGGTGCGATGGAGAAGACGAATGAGCGGCGGTGCGGGCGCGAGGACGCGAGGGAAATATGAGCGCGCGGGTGGGAGGGCACGACAGCGCGCGGAAAACTGGATGGGGAGGGCGCGGGAGGGTGCCGCAAGCGCGGGACAAGGAGGATGGCGAGGGAGCCGGCCTCGCCAAATTTGCCATCCGTGGACGCCGGGATGGCGATGCGGTTAGCGAGCGGGGGAGATGGCGACGCTGTTGGAACAAGCAGTATCGATGGTTTTCTTTTTTTTACCGATACAAAGTGTTTTGGCCAAGCTGTTGGAGTTGCCCTTACTCGTTTCCAAATCCTTCCCCAAATCTATCCTACTTTGTATTCCCTTCCCCATGGCGCCAACCGTACATCGCCGCCTCCACCGTCGCCGACGAGACGGACGCGCGATGTCGTACCGCCGGCGCCGACAAGGCTAGCAACGACCGCCACCGTGGCTCCGAGACCGGTGAGAGCGCGCCACCGTCCAGGGTCGGGAGGATAGACGCGCGATGGATGGACGCCACGGCGACGCCGATGACCGAGGCACCGAGCTCTCGACTTCGATTTGGCCTTCGTCATCTCCCCTGCTCGCTCCGCGCGCGCTGGCGCTGCTGCGCTCGACTGAAAAATCTTTGTGAACCGGCCTGCTCATACGACAGGGCCGTAGATGGAGAAGAATCGTGTCCCCGATTGCGGCGCGCGCGCAATCTGCTGGCCGCGATTTTCCGCGGCACAGCGGAACGTTTTCTCCTCCGTCCCTCCCCGCCGTCCGGCGAACAAAATTTCGCGACGAGGAATCGACGGGAGAGATGCTCCCATTGACGAGAAACCGGACCGATGGCGACGTTGATACAGGGGATCGGGGGGATCAAGGCGGAGAAAAAGGCGCAGCGGCGCGCAGCCGAGACCAACGAGCTGCCCAACGATGCTGACATCTCGACGGTCGGCTCCGGCGCTGGGCGCGGCGGTGGCGTCCGTCCAGCGTAGCCCCCCGTCGGCGTCCTCTCTGTCTCGTTGCTGGGTTTCTCCGGCAAGCTGGTGGAGGGTTTTGAGGGTATATGCATCTGGAACAGGGGCGGCGGAAGCCCCGGTGGGCTCGCCATCGACGCCGGACTCCGGCGGCGGGGGAGCAGCGGAAGAGATAATTACTTTGCACAAAACCCCCTAAATTGGATCGCGATCCGACCTTTTACATAAACACCCAAAATAGTTTCATAAACCCCCCTAATAGGATCGCGATCCATAATCGCGATCCGAATCAGAGGGTTTTATGTAAATAAATAATTTCATAAGACCCCCTACATGAGAGGTGAGAAGTACCTGTACCTCGTCCGCCGTCGAGGCTGCAGGCGATACGGATTCGCCGGCGGCGACCATCGTCGTGTTCCTCCATGCTCCGCCCGCCGAATCCTCTCCTCCGGGTCCCCCGCCATTCGACCTCTCGCCGTCCGCCGTGCATCGTCGCGGTGGACGAGGCGGCGCTGGAGGACGACCGGCGCCGCGCGCAGCTTGAGGTCCCGTTCCCTGCCGCCCACCAACGGCCACGGCTACGACGCCGGAGCATCCTGCCCGACCACCGACGGCGCATTCGCAGGCAAGACTTCCCAGGCCCGGGACGGGGAGTCTGACTCTCCCATGGGGATGATCATGCTCTGCTCCAACACCTTCCACGCCGCCGGATTGCTGGGCTACGCTCGCCGAGCACCACCTGTCCAACGCACCGGCCATCGGCCGGAGCCTGAAGGCTGAAGAGCAAGCCCAAGGCTACACCCCGAGGCAACTATTAGTGCAGCCACACCAAGGAGAAAACAACGCAGCTCACGTTTTTGTTCCGTACTGTGCGGCTCTGCCATGGGCTTGAGCCTCTTTGGTGAAATTGGTGTGGTGTTTGGCGTCTGCCGGCTTACCGTGGCTGGTATAGCCGGGTTTCTTGGATACATGCACTATGGGGCTGTGCCACTGCTACAACAAGCAGCTGCTGCAGCATCCAAGGAAATCTTGCTGATTCGTGTAGAGCCATGTCATCATCTTTGCATCATACTCTTTGTATTACTTGTAATGAGGTGGACTGCTAGTGTTGGAACACAATGTGATATGTACATGTCAGCTTGCAAAATGACACTGGTCGAACAAAGAATGAATGCAGAACTGTTAAGTTTCACTTTCACCCAGATGTTTCCTGGAAAGTTTTGTTTGAGACCTGTATAGAAAGTCTAGGCATATCCTGTGAGCTATTCTATTTGGCATCAAAACTGTTTTTCCTGTCTCCTAAAGCAACAGACTCTTCAGTCCTATTGCACAACCAATAGAATCATTTAGAACATTCAGGAACAGCAGATATTCAGACCACCCTCCCAACCTGGGGCCTGCGGAACTTCTATTAGAACTAGAATCGCTGTACAAAGGCTACCCCAGTGCGACATGGGAGAGCAAAAGCACCGAATTTTATTGGTTTTGCATGAGGTGGGAAAAAGAGGAGCGACCTATCGAACTCGAGGCAGCATTGCACTTGTGCTGCTTCAGCTATCATAGCATTGACAGAGGCAGAAGAGGAACATGAAACAGAGGTGGAGACAAATGGCAGCCAGGACAGCTTGCAAGGGTCCTCATGAGCCTCCAAGAAGAGCCTTGAGTGACTTCTTCAGCGTATCCACAATGCTTGAAAATGAAGGCCGCTGCCTTGGATCACTGAAGAAAGAAAGCAAAATGAGATCATCATCGTGTTCTGAACAAAAGATACCTTCAACAAGCACAAATTTGGTCTTGCCGCTTGAGAATAAGATTTGATCAGAATAAGCTTCTGGCTATTAACAAGAAAGGCTTACTCATCCCAGCAGGATTCCACAAGAGCAGCAAGTTCTGGACTGGTATCTTTTGGAATTGGGAGCCTTCTGTTCTGAAATGCAACGGCTCCCACTACCTGCAAATGTTACCATATATACTGAATCAGAAACCAGAGCAATTTTCTGCACCAAGAGAACAATGTTAAGAGATGGAAGGTTACCTGAGCAGGACCTAGGCCACTCCATGGTTGCTGCATTGTCAGGAGCTCCCACAAGATCACACCGAAGCTGTAAACATCACACTTCTCGTTGGATGGCTCGCCGCGGAGAAATTCTGGTGCCATCCATTCTGGCTGCAGTGCAAAACACTCGGACGGTAAGAAACCAGTAAATTTAGTGTGAGATTGGCTGTTTGAGCACAGAAATATGAAACTTACTGTTCCAGCAACTGATTTGGATGATATGAAGGTGTTCGCCTTGAATCTGGACAAGCCAAAGTCACCTACCTGAAGTTGTATCAAGGAAAGTAAAGAAACAAAAGTAGAACAGTGGATCTGGATCATCCTAATCTATCTGGGAGGTGGACTAACCTTCACGGACCAGTTCTTGTCTACCAGCATGTTTGGCGTCTTCAGATCCCAATGGACAATAGGAGGATTCAGGCAGTGGAGATAGTTGATGCCTTTTGCCTGCATTGCACATACAGCACGTAGAGAGATCAGTGACATTTCAAGAGTTTGTTATGTGTAGAAGGAACACAATGTGATACGTACAACGTCTAGCGCCATGCGCAAACGACGCTTTAGATCCAGCATTTCTCCATTAGCTGCCTTGTTGATGAGGCGGAAGAGGCTCCCTCTGTTCACACCAACAGGGTTCTTATTTACTCAAGTATATCCAAATATCCGTAACAAGCCTGACAACTGAAACTGGTGGAAAATTTACCTTGGCAAATACTCTGTCACTATTGACAAATGTGGGCATTTCGTCACCGCACCCATGAACAATACCACATTCGGATGGCGGACTCGTTTCATAATAGCAATCTGGAAGCCATATGGATACGGTCAGATTGCGATTTTTTATTTAGACGTGATAAGTTGGAAGTTTGACGCCGAAATAAAATGTAAACTGACCTCTCTGAGGAATTCTTTCAGCTGAGCTTCGCCAACATCCTGATCCATAAGCACCTTTACTGCAACATCCTGCAGAACCCAATCTACAATCTTAAATTTATGATCTTCAAAGGACACTTAACTCAGTGCAAAAGTAAATAAAAAATGGGTTTCACAATGGATGTTTGAGGTACTTACTGAACCGTGCCAGTCTGCGCGATACACCGTACCAAAAGAACCTGCATTGTATCCCAAGAGTGATCAAATTCAGAGCACACAGTAAGCCAGTAGAAATCCTCGAGTTAAAGAAGTACCGGCGCCTACGCGTTCCTTGAGCTCGAGCTCCTCCCATGATATCTCAAGCCAATCTACAGCAAAAGATGGTTCAATGCTCAAGCTTTTCGGAAGTGTAACACCTGGGATATTCTCCTTGTTGCCATTCTCAGCACTGATGTCTATTGCCTTCAATTGCGCCGCCAAGTCTAACATTGATATGCCATTGCAGTTTCCATTCTGTGCGATCTTTGGCAGCATGCCTTCTTTGCTAGCTACCTGAACAGAGTTCTCCTCCACGACACAACACCTATCAACTACAAGTAGTACAGTGTTGGATTATTGGCCAGTAGTATGGATGAATTGTCTGAATATTTGAGTTGCTCATGATAGTAGGTTGCATACCTGAGTACTGGGAATTTGATATTATTGTGTTGCGACGCTCATCCGCTATCTTTTGATTCCAGGCAGTGACTGGTGTAGTATAGTTCCCAGAGCCTACTGTACACGAAGTCTTGAAAGGTGAAGGCACTATGGAGAGCAACTGGCCGTTGATGGATGAATCTGGGCAGCTGATGCTTCCCGGCTCAACTACAAGGTCCACCACGTATTCCCTGAAGCCACCAGCACAATTACTAGCGAGATTGAGCCAATGCACAACATAAAAACGTACTAATCACAAGCTCAATAGCTCATTGGCATACACCAACATCAGATTGTAGCAAGGCATTGAAATGCTCAGAGTTCTCAGCTACAGAAGAGCAGTCTTCAACTCCTATCTGCCCCAATTCTTGTTATGCTACATTGTTTCTGTAAACGACATGACAAAGAACAGGAACAAGTACAGACCTCACATATCTCCTCTCAGTGTCGATTTTGACAAGGCAAGATGACCGGTGAGGCGCAGAGCAGTACTTGCAACCTTGCGCAATCCGGCATGGGAGGCCGATGAAATCTGCGAGTTCCTGAACATTTCGGGAGAAGCAGATGGTACCCTAAGCTTAACAGAAACCATAGCACAAGTTGCACAATGGCTGGCTGGTGCTGCGTCTGAGTCTGACCGATGATACCTACCTTGAAAAGGATGGCCCGGTGCCGGCAGAACCCGATGGACAAGCCTCCAATGGGGACGACGATGCACTTCTGCCGCTTCCTCAGCTGCTTGCTCACCGCCTTCCACCGCATGTACAGGTCTCCGTCCTCCGACCGCAACGCACCCCTTCACATGGAAAAGGGAAAAAACACACGAGAGAGAGAGAGAGAGAGAGAGAGAGAGAGAGAGAGAGAACGTCACATGAAGGTGGTGCACGTCAAAACTGTTGCGTTCACGTGCTCGGCTCCGTTGGTGACCACCGGGTTCACGGAACATGAAGGAACTGCAAGCCTAGTCTACAGGTCTAGCGATCGATCTAGGCATCTAGCGCACTGCCTGGTGCGCGGCGCACGAGCGTGGCATGTACGCCGCTGCTGGTATTTACCAGCTCGACTTTTTTGGAAGTGAAGCAAAGGAACACGGGCGACACGCCCATGCACGCAGTTCGCAGTAGCAGCGCGGTCAGTGATCGAGCTCACCCCATGTGGTCGGAGACGAGGACGGCGAGGCGGCGGACGAGGTCGAGCGTGACGCCGAGCGCGCGGACGAGGTCGAGCGCGCGGCGCTCGAGGTCGAGGAGCACCGAGTCGGCGCCCTTGTCCACGAGCACCACCTCCAGCGAGGACTCGCTGGCGTCCACCGCCCGCAGCGCCGCCAGCGCCGGCAGCCGGCGGCCCTCCTCCGCGGCGCTGCACATGGCCCACAGGTGCGGGTCGATGCCCATGATGTTGTAGAACCCGTGCGCGATCTTGTCGCCCCACGACAGGCACCCGTTCACCTGCAGCGAACACACACATGCACCGCCATTTCAATTCTGTCAGGTTTCTGATGATCAGGTTGATTACACTGCTACCAATATAGGAGTAATCAACAGGCACAGTTGCACGCGCGCGATCGTCGTCGTTCATCACTGTACACTACGACTAATAAGCTGAAGGCTGCACGGCTCATCAGCTTGCTCCAACTTGCAATAAAAGAGTAGGTGCGGCGGCGCATCGAAATAAAAATCTCAAGGGAGGAGAGGAGACTCTGCATCATTTGCAATCAGTAATGTGCTTGTTCTGTGGTTATGCGCGAGAATATAATACCAACCCACCAGCTCTAAGCGACTGCATCATTGATCAGCATGTCCTAAACCACTTGTTAACCCAGTAAATGCACTACGTGCAAGAAACAAATAACAGCATGAGCCTAGTAGATACAGAAATTCAAGGAGAGCAAAACAGAAACAAAACTTCAGCAAATCAAGACTTCAAATTAAGTAGCCTTCAAATTTCAAATTCCATCAAAGCAGTAAGCGAGAATTTTGCTGTGTCAGAGAAGCAAGAATAGCAGGAGTTCAAAAGCTTGTGCAGGAGTATGCGTTTCTCTCTCTACACGCCTTGCACCATCATATATGCTCATGTGTGATGCCGTGTCCGTACGACTGAGAGTCTGAGGCTGTGTGTGCACGTACCCAGAGCCGGTAGGAGACGGCCTCCGGATCATTCGCGCCGTCGCCGGCATCCCCGGGGCCGCAGCCGAGGAGGAGCTCGGGCGGGGCGGGGGCGCCGGCGAGGAAGGCCTGGGAGGTGAGGCGGATGGCGAGGGAGAGCTGGAGGTAGTAGCCCTCCCTGGCGCGGCGGACCCACGTGTCCCTCCCGCCGGCTTCTTCTTCGGCGGCGGTCAGCCGGGCGGAGCCCGGCGCCGTGGCGGTGGAGGAGGCGGTGGTGGTGGCGGCGTCGCTGGAGGCGGTGAAGGCGCTCCCGGCGCTCCACTCCGCGGACGCCGGGGCCGCGGGCGCGTCGCCGAAGGATGAGGCGGTGGCGGCGGCGGCGGCGGCGGACTGGAGCAGCGCGTAGTCCGCGGCGAGGAGCGGCAGCCGCGAGTCGTCCGCGGCGAGGTGGAACGCGGCGGCCGCGGCGGGAGGCGGCGGGGGCAGCGTCGGGTTAAGGGCTCGGCGGCGGTGCGGCATGGCCGGAGGAGGGCCGACGCATGGAGATGGTGGCCGGTTGCCTATTGCCCAATCGGGATTGGAGAACGGAGAGAGGGAGGAGGCGAGGCGAGGCGAGAGAGGTGGGCGCCGCTCCGGGGGTGGGCTGTGTGCCTGTGTGAAAGGAGTCGAAAAACTTCCAGCGGAGGGGGGAGCGACATGGAGGTGGGTTGCAACTTGTATGTAGGTCCTTTTTTCGTTGCGTACTTTTCTATTGAGTTTTTTTTATTTTGTCTATCCGTTATTGTCATCTTCTTTTCTTATGCTCGCTTTGAATAGCGCAGCGGTGTATACCCATCTAGATTTGTGTATTGACTATTGAAGCTCTACAGTGTATTGCGGCTGTATACTTTTAGAAGATAAAGTATTGGATATACTAAAATGGACAAATCTTTGATTGGTTTTTGTTATTTCTAAAAACAGCAGAACATCAAGTCAGCTTCTATTATTATTTGACTCCTAGCTATTTATACTCCCACGCCAAGCAGCGTTATTGTATTTCGTTGTTCGTTGAAACTTAGGTTAATCTAGGTCTTGTGGTCAAAGGAATCTTAGATTAGCAAGTATGTGATAATGACGGTACAAATAGTAATTGTAGTTACGAGGGAGTCTACCAATAGTCATAAATAAGTTTAGACTTATATATAGTGTATATCAGTGTTTGACCAAATAATGGTTAGATGAAGATTGAATCCATAGGTACAACCAAATATGACATACAATTAAGATCTTGGATCCAAGTGCTAACGAGTAAAAGTGAACTTTAGCATTATCACATCCAAACAGGAATGCTAATAATAAGGTGGGCTGAACTTTAGTTAAGATTTTTAAATTTTAGCATTTATATAAGTGCTAATATATATTAAGATTTAGCATTTAATTTTAGCTCCTTCAAATAAGCTCTAAATTGTATTGTATCTCGTCGAACAAAATACAGATATAGGCAGTTTTTTCACCGATATAAGGCAATTGTAGACTTGAGGAAAAAAAATACTCCGCAAAGCCCTAGACCACCATAACCCACGCACCGAGGGGCATGCACGCGAAAAGCGCCACCACCCAAATCGGCAACACCACGAGGGCGTGCGCGCAAAAAGTCGAACCGCATCCCCACCCACCCTGGTGCACGTGCGCGGGAGCCCGTGCGGAGGCGCCGCGTGTGCCGGCGCGGGACACCCGTCGCCCGCCGGAGCGGTCGAGTCAGCTCGTGGTGGCGCCGCGCGGCCCCGTGATTCGCCGATCCGCGCCGTCTTTTTGGCCTGGCTGGCTGCCTGGCCGCCGCCGCCGCCTCCCGCCCGCCCTGCCGGGGACCCCGCGCGGCCGGCGGCCGGGACCGGGAGCTGGAGCACGGCACCGGCCGGGGGCGCAGGTCGGCGCGCGGTGCTCCACTTCCACCACGGTTCCATGCCGGGCGCCCGCGTGCTCGATCGCTTCGCGGCGTCCGAGACCCAGCCAGCCAAGCTAAGGCCGCCGGGGCGAGCACGCTTGACTAGCCGCTGGCAGTCGGCACGTGCACGCGTGGTGCTTGACAGGTGAAATCTAGGTGGGAGAATGGGGTGCGCCGCAGGCCAAGTAGCGTACGCGTCCGAGCTTTCACTTCAGAGTCTACTTCTAGTGGTAGTGGAAGGTGAAACATGGAAATATTTTTTGCAAAGTTGACCGACACCGCGCCGGCGCGGTGAGATGTGCAGTTCAGTGGTTGGAATCTTGAGGATGCATGGGTCTTTGTATTGTTATTTAGATCGTTTTGGTTAACTTTGCAGCCACTGAACGGATCGTAATATAGAATCGTTTTGGTTAAAAGCTATGTGATTAGTAAAAAAATAAAAACGATAGAGTGATTAACGGTCTTGCCAGCTTGGCAAATAAAGCGACCGATTTACATGTCTTACTGCGAAATATGTTATCCTCTCCTTGCAATTCACTTATGCGATAGAGAGAGAGAGAAACCCTATAGTAATAAAAAAAGGCCGGTGACGATATGTAGGCTTACTATTTGTAGTAGTACAAGTATACTCAACTTGCACAATAATAAGTTAAGGAAAAGGCATGTGCTTTATGCCTCGAGAACCATGCCGCTATACTGTTATGAAATGTGAAGGAACCTAGTTCTTCTATGGTCACCACTACTTTGAGGAAAAAAAATTGCTAATTGCAAACATTAAAATGACCGGGAGAGCGGAGGCTCGTGAGCCTTTTCTCCTTTTAAAAGAACTGGTGGTTCCGAGGGAAGATCCATGTTGAGATGCTCTCCTCGCCTGAACAATGCCCTTCTGCTGTGTACGCAAACCCTTTCTCGAGTGAGTTCCTGTCATCACATCCTTTCTGCCGTCCTCCCGTGATAGTTCGATGCAGGATCTTTTTATCTGCAGCAAATACGATTTTTTATACATCTTTCACACAATGACACAACACATCCCATGGGTGGAGCTGCAAATGTTGACACTTAGCTTCTCGGGTGCCAGAATGCTAATGACGAAATCAAGAGGGGCCTGGCTCTAATTAGCTAGCTAACGTTTACGGCATCAGCACTGTAGTCGGCAGTGGCTAGTGGCTTCCCTGAAAGAGATTGGCGCCATATATAGTTTTTCTGAACCAACAAAGTTGTCATGACCTAAGCGATGTTAACAGCCATTCTCAAGAACTGGCAATTCCATCTCTGGCTCTCAGCTGCTGTCAGCCTACTGTGAAAAGCATCCAAGTCTTGCTTCTGGTGACGCAACAAGCCACACAGCAGATTTAATATCTCGCAACTTGACCGCCAGTGGCTGGCATTAGTTAGCACCCCCAGTTCTTTAATTGTGCAGCTAATGGAGGCCATCAAGAGAAACAGAGACCCCTGGGGAGCTAGGCATGTGAGGGAAGGTGGTTGGACCTGGACCGGGTCAATGTTTTGGAACATGCACAGAAATAGAAAGCAAGGAGAAGTCTGTTTCTGGCTGAGATCTCTTTCACTTTTAGGTACCAAGTCTAGCTCAACATCCAAGGAATGAACAGAACTGACTGACCACTTTGTGGTGAGCATTTGTAGGGGCTTGATAGGTTACTAGCTAGTACATGCATGTGTAGGCTTGGAAGCCATATTTGCTTTGCTTTGCTTGGAAGCCAAAAACCCAGGGCAGATGCTTGAGTTTTATCTAGTTCTGGTCGGGAGCACAAGCAAAGGCTGCAACCTTATCACTTTTGTTGGGAAATCATATCTCAGTTATCATTATAAAGGTTATCTGCTTTGGGTATATCATGAGCAACGATTTCGATCCCCCCATCATTTTGCAATGTTGCCAAGTTTTTTTTTCTTAAAGAAACAATGTTAGTTGCAAGTTGCAGTTGTTTTCCTACATTGTGTAAATGTCCTTTTTTTCTATGTATACATATTATTCTTGTGAGGCAAATCTACTCCTGTGTACTTCCCGGCGGGGCAAGCATTATTCGTATTCAAGGTACAGGAAGTTGCAACTTATTTTGTGGGTTAGTCAATAATTGGTCTCTCTCTGGAAACTTCAGTCAGCTTTGTATTTGTGAAACATTCAGATTCCTGAGTTCCAAATTTGCGCACATAAAGGAGTGTGAATATTGTAGTGCTAGGGGCAGTACTGTCTTCTAATATTTTCTGCATTTTATCCTCCACTCTCACCAGTTATGCCTAGGCCAGAATATTTTTTTTAATATCGGGAAGTGGCATCGAGCTTCTTGCAAGTTGGGGGTGGCACTGATTGGCTATCAAACTAATTCTGTTATACATAGTTTCCTATTCTTCATTCACCAAAAGTTTGTGTGCGTTTAAACAGCTTATGCGCTAGCAACCAAACAGAATAGCAGAATAGCAGTACGGCATGCGTGTATACAGCAGAATCGCTGCTGCTGCTGCTGCATAATTTTGAAGCGTCTAAACTGGTGATGGCAAGCTTATCGCCTTTTTATTAGGGCGTTAACATGTTGTGTCTATGCGTGCGTATGTTGACAAGTTAGTACATCAAAGACAGTTTGTAGGTCATTCTCGTGGGGTTCAGTGCTTCAATTTCCAGAAATTTAGTAACCTCGAGAATGTCCAATAGGAGGAAAGGAAATGGTTGGAACAGCTTTTCATGTTAACTTGGCCATGCAACTTGACAGCGCTGTCATTTTCTTGCCAAATCTTGCCATAAAGTGTGTGGCTCGTGCGCTAGCAACCAAACAGCCCACACTTCCAACTTGTCAACAAATAATAGTAGTACTACTACGCAGTTCCAATTCAGACAAAAGAGGGACCAGTACGTGCAGCATTACCTCATCCAGCCATGCCTGAATCATCTCCATCCCAGTCTGCACCTTGCTCATTCTGATCGTAGATGAAGTTGGTGACAGCAATCACACTAGCCTGTAGTGGAGAACCAAGAACTCCAGACTTGTGCAGAGAATCAAAGCAAATGATCCCACAGCGGGGCAGACGCATGATCGATGTGCGCCGATGTCGGCCACGCTCCGCAGGCGCTTTTCGGCCTTTCTTGCTCGATCGACAAAAGGAATGATACACAAACAAAGCACAACACATGCCTAAACATTTGTCAAATCTTCAGTAGCAATGGCCGATCAGAAATTCAGAACCCGTTCTTCTTCTCTTGCCCCTGTGTGAACTCGACAAAAGCGTAGGAGTGTATCATGCGGCGCAAGGCGGCTGCGGCTGCGGCTGCGGCGGCGATTGGCCACGATCCCCATGATTGCAGTCAGCCCATAGCATGCAGCTCGCGAGGCCTCTTTTTGGGCACGCACGCACACGCATTGGGATGCAGCTCTGTAAAGCGATGGAGATGGAGAAGCATACGCATGGTAGGATAAGAGTCGTCTCAGTACGGCAACAGCCACAGCCAACAGACAGAGATGGGAGCATGGAGGGCGACATGCCGGCCTCGATGCCCTTGCCGTGGACTTGTGGCCGTCACGGGGTCCCGACTTCTACTACGTTGGAAGAAGACTGAAGGGGAGAGGCCCGAGAATGGGAAAGGCGCCCCTTGCAAATTCAGATCAGAACATGACAGCATGATCCATCACGGCACAGTGTCATTGCACTAACAAATAGTAAAAATTACTGCAAAACTAGAGCACTATGGAGCGGCAAATGTGATGGTGATGTGGTGTTTCATTTGAGTATGTTACTGTGCACCCATGTTCGGCGCTTGCATTGGCACAACGAGTGACCTTTTCAGGGAAGACACTCATGCATGTAGATGTGATGCAGTCTCCTCCAACCCGATTACTAGTTTTTTCACACCAGCTTTAGCTTGGCCTATCAGGGCAGGCATCAGCCTCCCCATCCCTTCTTCATGTGCACACAGGACTTGTTTATGCCAGCCGAACGATTGCTAAACCTAGATTCGGCTTGTCTCTTTGCTTTGTGCGCAAACCTAGCCTATAAACGGACTAGCCTCCTCATCTTTGCACTCCGGGCAAATCACGATCAAGCAAAAAGAATTGCTAGGCAATCAAGATTTGGGAAGATCTAGCATGTTACTGGTCTGCAGCTAGTGTGCTATGCCTCTAGTCCACTAGCTCAAAGTTTGAGGTTGAGGGCACAAGTATCTTATGAGGGGGTGGGCCCACGCGCAATTGCTGGAGTTAGATATTTGTCCCCAACCAGTGGGACATTCGTGATGAGAGGATAAGTATTAAGTGCTCGATCAGAATTCAGAAATAAACAATCAAGGGGGTCAGCAGAGAATAGACATTCAAGTGCCTGTGCTTTTAGCGGCACAGGAGCAGTGAGAATTGCTGCTGCTGCTGCTGCTGCATAATCTTCAAGTGTCTAAACTGGTGATGGCAAGCTGAACAGCTCCAAAATACTCGAACACTTCCATGTTTGCATGCCATGTGCGTGCAGGTAAAATTGAAAATGCCTTCCAGTACTGGGCGCTCCTCCAAGGTCGATGTTGAAGTTTCGTACGAGAAAGCTAGGCTTCCAGGTGATAGCGGCGTGGTCCACTAAACCGGTGCCGGCCGGAGGCCACGCACGCGGTCACCAGCTCACCACTAGCCACCGGCCGGCGAGCGAGGCGTCCAAGAGGAGGCGCCGCGCTAATGATATACCGTCCGGCGATTGGTACGTGGACCTCTCCGAACTGAGGCGGCGCCGCGGCGGTGGTTGAGTTCACGGCCGGGTATGCGTATGCCCGCGACAGGGCTAAAGGCCGGCTAGCCCGTTCCCACCTGCAGGTTCCTCCATCCCGTCCGGCGAGGCCGCGGAGCCGCGTGGCGTTAAGGAAAAGGTCACGGCAGATCAGGCACCTGGCTTCCAAAGCGGGACGCGGGGATGGCCATCGGTGAAAAAAAATTGGCCTTGCACGCGGCCATGTGCTCTCTGGCGACGCTGAGCGCGACGGCGGCCGCGAGCTGGGCGAGCGCCATGACGAGGCACACCGAGCGAGCAGCTGAGAACCTGGACGGGGGGTGGACGTCCAGGGCTGATGTCCTAGGTTCGTCGGATCTGCAGCCTACGGCCGAGATGCGACTTGACGCCAGCGACACTAGGGAGCAGAGCTCTCTGGGCCAAATCGTAGGCCCATGTTCCCGAGCCCCCTCGCTCGAGGCCCATATATCCTGGCGCCGCTGCGCAGCTGGGCTGGAGCCGGACTTTTCAATGCAGCGGAAGGCCTGCGGCCTGCCTGTCGGTCCCCCGGACGCCGGTCTCCTCCGTCCGGCCGCTGGCACGAAGCGGCGCCCGCCACCAGCGTCGTCTCTTTCACACCCGCTGCAGGCCTCTCTGGAGCCGTCCTATCACCGCCCTCCTCCGCCGCGCCCGAGGCGGCGAGGGAGGTGCAGCGGCGGCCAATGCAAGCCGGTGCGCGGCGTGCTGCAAGAAGGTGGGGCTGACGGGGTTCTCGTGCCGGTGCCGGAAGACCTTGTGCGGGAGGCACCGTTACGCGGAGGAGCACGGCTGCGCCTTCGACTTCAAGGGCGCCGGCCGCGGCGCCATCGCCCGGGGCAATCCCTGATCAAGGGAGAGAAGCTTCCCGGCAAAATCTGATGGTCGTGGGTTCTGATGCTACGTTCTCTATGGCCGGCCCTCGCAGCATCGACTCGTCTATGAGGATCGGAGCGTCTGGCCACAATCATATGATCAGGCCGGCTTAATATATGATTCCGTGCGTACTGCTTGTAACTAGCTCATGTTTGAGAAGATGATGATCAGCATTCATATATATGAGTTTACTTTTGTCCTCCTTTTCGCCGTATTCTCTCTTCTGCTAACGGACGTAACTGCCACCCGGCACCAATCGCCACCCCTGCGACCATCAACGACAGAGCATGAATGAATGAAAAGAAACAACTGCGTGCGTCGGTGTTTTCACTGAAAAATGTCAGTGCGCCATGCAGGTTTAGTTTATTACTCTACTACGTATGCAAGTAGTAGTTGCATCAGTGATCCATACTAGTGTATCTCAGATGAAACGACTGCAAAGGATGGGACAACAACGCCGCGACCTCGAGTCAGGAATCGCAGAGATGTCAGCCGATTACAACAACATTCTCTCTCGTGTCTGGTACAGATCACGCCAATGTCCCGAGCGTGTGGCAGTTGCTTGGTCAGAAGGAAACGAGCAACAAGGAAATGGTGTAGCCAGCCAGAAGAAGGATGATGCCAATCTTGCAGGGCTAGAAAGGGCAGGGCGTCCGGCGGGCAGGTCCAGGATGTTAGGTCTGGTCCACGTGAAATTTTGCTGCTGACTTGAAAACGCTAATTGGGTCTCGGCGACAACGCTTTAGAAGTCAAGTGAGGCTTTAAGCAAATTGATTGATCAGCTATGAACATAAAAAAAAGATTGATTAGCTATGGGCCTAAAAAGAGTTTAATTTCCTCGCAAAAAAAGAGTTTATTTGGAAAACTAATCTAACTTGGAGCGAACGTCTATAGGGAATAAAAGCAAACGCCACCAGTGCTTTCTATGCAGGAATTTCTTAACGAGCAGAGAAAAGACTCGATAGGTGCAGGAAAAGAGTTGACAGACTTTGCATCAAGTTCAATTTATCACTGCGCTGCGCACGAGTGAGTTCAGGTTCAGTTTCGATTGTGCGTATTTACTATCTTCAGAAATTAAGTTCAGGTTCAATTTAACACAATTTTGTAGTAAATGTTGGTCCTCGGGATTTTCCAAGAACGAAAGAAAACAAAACAAAACGCTACTTGAGAGAATAATCCAGTTATCTACTATTGCTGCCAATGAGTGTAAAACACAAGCGAGAATTAAGATGAAAGTACAGTGCACCCAGAAAAGGATCCAACTGCAGTACAGGCAAAACTGACAGCATTTCTGTTTCTTCTAGTAAAAATCCAACCACCAGATAAACTTAAGTAACCCGAGCTCTAAAGAGGGGGGCTATGCTCTTCTTGTGATGCTTAGGTGGCTTGGGCCTTGTTGAGGATCACACCCTCGTACTTGACCTGGAACCACTTCATAGCGTCCTCCTTGGTGACCCTGTGCTGGATACCAACACGGGACTTGCACCTGCGGCGGCGGCCGACGCGGTACCCAGCACGCTCAAGGACGACGTAGAAGTCCATGCCGTAAATACCGGTAGATGGGTCATACCTGAGATAATGCGATAAAGAGAATGGTTATTAATCATCAACAGAATGCAACACTTACACTAGGCCCACAGGAAAAGGGAACTATCCCCTACAAATGCACAATAAGTAGCCACAAACACGCAATGCCCACATATGCAGAATTGCAGACAGTTTATAATGTTCTACATGCTGAACCAAGTGGGAATGGGATAATATGCACAGTTTATATCGAGATACTCCAGGACACAACTACCTAGTCAAAATAATAACAGCGCAGCAAAATATGTCTGTTGCACCACATAACTACAAATTTGACCATAACCCTGGACAACCATGCAACATGGCAACCCTGGTACAAGCTCACACAGTCACACTAGACTAAAACTTAATGATACCCACTGGTCTGAAAGTTTCTGAAAAAGCATACAATTGAACTCAAGAGAACAAAATATAGGAAATAGTGTCTTGCATCTAGCTACTGCTACATAGAAATTTGATGTCATCAATTCAACATGACTTGCAAAAATAACTTGGATACTGTAATAGATAATGAAACACCAATTCCAGTACATAAAAAGACCAAAATGATGTTCTTGGCATAAAGGGAATTCCATGGTTGTATGATTCGGTCACATTAGTACAACAGAAAATAGATGATGAAGCTACCGAAAAGCTAATTTACAGTGGATTCTCAAACAGTGTTAAGCTGTCATAGTTAGTAGAACCCCACATGCTGCGCACATGAATCTAAAATTACATGTTCCATCCTCGACTTACTGACAAACAACAAAACCATCATAAAAGCATCCATTCGCAGAAACAGTACACCACATTTAAATCAATGGAGAGCAGAAATGGGATAATCTTACTTGATGCCAAGATCAATGTGCTCCTGGATACCGAACCCAAAGCAGCCGGTCTCACTGAAGTTCCTCCTCAGCAGCTCGTACTCCTTGACCTTCAGGCCACTCTCCAGCAGCTGCATCGCCTTCTCTCCCCTCACCGTCACGTAGCACGCAATCTTCTCATTACGCCTGATGCCGAACGACCTCACAGTGTACCTCGCTGCAATAACATAACACCATCGGTTTGAGCACCGTCATCCCAAACCACACACATACTTGTTGTCAGGTTTAAGAAAATCACCCTTGGAGAACACCGGTGACTGCCCACTCAGCTGCTCGAGCACCTGACAACAATCACTGGAGGTTAGAGAAGAGCAAATGGTGAAGACTGACCAAAGGCAACAATAGATAGGGCCTACACATAGAGACATGAAAGCAATTAACGACATTGACCAGTCTCTTAACTAAAATATGTGAACAAAATCTAACCACAACTGATGTGACAAGCAATCGTATTCCTAAGCATTTGGACAGCACAGTTATCGTGTAAATAAATATAATACGAGATTAGATTTGACGGCTTGAGGAGTGGAGGATAACCTAAATAGCAAAATTAATTCTCACAGAAAATAAAATGGAGCACAACTAGATGCGATTCAGACATCAATACACACACAGCTGAAAGTAAACTATGTAATACAAGCGCAGAAACAAGGGTGAACCATTGGAGGGGAATGGGCGAATACCTTGGCGGCACGGGTGAGGCGATCACCGCTCTCGCCAACGGAGATGTTGAGCACGAGCTTCTGGACCTTAATCTCCCGCATCGGGTTCGCCTGCTTCTTCTCCGACGCCTGCAATCGCAGAAACCAAAACCAAAACCAACCCACATCGTCAGAACCGCACGCACGAGAGGGCCGAACGATTCGATGGGGAAAAAAAGGAAGGGGGCAGCGCTATGAACAGCGCGCGCGAGCTCACCATTGGAAGATCTGGGAGGCGACGGCGAGGGGGGTGAGATGGTTCTGCAGTGCTGTGCGGGGCGGCGGCGGCGGCGGACGAGGAAGCTTTATATGTAGACAGAGAAACCCTAAATCCCCTCATGCCGTGTGCAATTACGTACTTAGCCCTGAGCAATGTAGTGAGTGGAGGGGTGTTTTCGTAATTTCGTGCAACGAATTGGCAAAAAAATTTCCGTTGCCGGGACTCGAACCCGGGTCTCTCGGGTGAGAGCCGAGTATCCTAACCAGCTAGACTACAACGGAATTCTGTTGCAGGTACGGCCATGTTGAGATTAGTCGTATGGATGCTATTACTTTGGGAATTTTAGACCATCAGCTTTAGGATGCGTTTGGCGAGTGAATAGGAAGGGGTATGGGAATTAGCCGTGGAAGTCGATGGAGGGAATTCAATTGGGAGTTTGATTTTTAGTTCTAATTTTTTGTTTGGTTCATGAAGGGACTTAGGGGGGGTTAGAGAAGGAATTTGTATACTCTGTTTGGTATGTGGATTTTGACTTGAAAAATTATATCATAAGTTATAATCAACGGTTAGGATTATTTATTTTCATCTTAAAAGCAGAATTCCTCCTATTACCACCCCTTCTTATGGGAAAAGATCGTAGGAATTAAATCTCTAAACTCCCTTTCCCTATCCCAAGTGAATTCCATCGCCCATGAAACAAATAAGAGAATTTTAGTCTCACTTTCCCTATCCCAAGTGAACTCCATCGCCCATGAAACAAATAAGAGAATTTTAGTCTCGTATCTCTCAACTCCCATTCCCTTACACCAATTACCTCCAACAAAATAAGTTAGAGTCTGTTTGGCAGGGTTTCGGCTCCTTCAAAAATAGCTCCGACTCCGGCCTCGGCTTTTTTCGTGGAGCGGTTTCTCCAGTAGAGCTGAAGTTATTTTGAAAAATATTTGGCAAAATGGCTTCAACTGATTGTTTAAAATACATAGAAAATATCAAATGTCCACAATACCCTTCTTGTTTTATTTTCTCTTTTTTCTTTCTATTTCCTTTTCTTCTTATTTTTCTTTCCTTCCCTTCTGGTCTTCTCTTTCCTCATTGCTCGGCTCCCGCTCGCCGCCGGCCGCTCGGCTCCTGCCCGCCTCCACGCGCGCCGCCTGCCGGCCGGCCCCCGGTGGCCTCCACACGCCCATCTTCCGCCCGCCTCCGCTCGCCCGTCTCCCCCTGCCTCCGCACCTCTCCGCACCCATCGGCCTCCACCCGCACCTCCTCCTCCTCCTCCCGCCGGCGACAGCCTCCGCCCGTGCCTCCCCGCACCCGCCGGCCTCCGCCCGCGCCTCCTCCTCCTCCTGGCAGCGGTGGCCTCGACCCGTGCCTTCCTGCTTGCATCGCCGGCTTTCACCCGAGCCTTGCTGCCCCTCGCGAGGATAAGGAGGTCCAACGGTGCGCGGAGCCGTGTGGAGCCGCGTGGAACCATGTTTTCTGGCTTCGCCTCCGTTACCAGGCTCCAGAGAGCGTGTTTTCGAGGACTACTCCGGTAGAACCGCCTCCCGGCACCCCGTTTACCAGGCCTTCGCATGGAGCCGGAGCTTGAGCCGGTTTTGAAGCCCACCAGAAAGGCTGTTTCCGAGGAAGATGGCGATGCGTGAGCGGCGCGTGAGGCCGTTTTGGGGGCCTTTGGACCAAATAGGCCTGCTGCACTGCAATCCATCCAAGTGAGCGTGTGAGCAGGCCGAAAATAACCGTGGGCCATCATGGGCTCTTGCCTCATGGAGCGGCCTGCTTTGAATGAAAAATGAATTCAAGTGTTCCCAGGGAAAGGATAAAATGTTTAAAAAAATTTAATCCTTGGTCACAAAACCAGGGCAAGGGCAACGAGGTGCTTCTCTCTTTCACATGGGGACAAACAGCACATACAAACAGCTAAAGCATTATATCATATTTATTATTCCCGATTCTACAGATACAGAAGACGTGATGAAACTACACGTATGACCAGAACTCCCCAGAACTCTCAAGCTAACAAAGTTACAGGGAGGGTAACACTAACAAAAAGAACTGAAGAACAAACAAACTTCGGCTAATCAGATCCAATCCTTTGGGTTTATGCACGCGTCGAGAAGTTTCCATTCTTCAGTCCCTTCTTCTGGTTTCTGCGAACCAGGTTACATGTTAGTGTTAAAGAACATAACTATTGCGGCAGTACCTTTTCTTCTTTTGTATTTTTTGCTAGGACCTTTAAGCGTTCTCTGGTGGCAGACCAAAGACACGTCTATGGTTATTGGACGGCAGAGCAAAGCGGCATTTTAACTTACATGATCATACTGCCATCGTGCTGTGAGTGGAAGAGACACGAGTATGCTCTCAATCCTTCCACCAGTCTTTAGGCCAAATGTTGTACCACGATCATAGACCTTCAAAAGAGGAGGATATTAAAGCCAGAAGACATCCATCCACGAAAGACACTGGCTGTATTCATCTAAAACCACTTACAAGGTTGAACTCCACATAGCGACCTCTCCGCAGTTGCTGCCATGCCTTGTGCTCTTCAGTGAATGGAGTGTCCTTCCGCCGCTCTATAATCGGTATGTATGCAGGAAGTACAGAGTCCGCACATTCTGTAGGGAAAGAAAATCACTTTGGTTGTTACAACTATAACTTAAGCTCACCTCAAATCGCACGGCAACCTAAACACTGAAACGCTACATATAATTTAACTACATAGCTTATAAGACAGAACAGGATTCAAAGCTATGCCCACCTTCAATTTGAACTTATCTGACACAAAAATGTGTGGAAACTCTATCCCACAGAACAATTTAGAAACCACTGTGCCAAGCTACTTGAATACAATTAGTTCATCCTATCATTGTAGAGAAGGGTCTCACCTGTAGCAAAATTGAGAAGCATTTCTTGATCATAATCATTAAGATCATCGAAAAATATTCCACCAAGCCCACGTCTCTCATTACGATGCTGCATTGAAAGACAGAACATGAGAACTCAAACACAAGGTGCCAGAAACTCTTAACAAATATTGATTGCTGCATCCAAAGCTTCCTAACAGGAAATTATTATCTTCTCCAAGATTGCCAGTTTACCATGGCCATCACAAAGACACAAGACCAATAACCAAATACAGAAAAAAAGTTAAAAATTTCCTTTCTTTCTTGGTGGTATTTGAACCAAGTTAGCAAATGCAGAATCGTGGCATTGCAAAAAAAAGGATACTAAACAATGTGATAAAACTGTAGAATTGATTCTTCTTTTAGTTTCTAAAATAAAAAAGGAGGAACTGAAAATACCTTAATATAGAAATAATCGTCACACCACTTTTTAAATCTTGGGTGAAAACTTGGATCAAATTTATCACATGCTTGTTTTTGAACCTGAAGTCAGACAATAAACATGTTAATGACTTTCAATGAATATGAAGAAGCAACTAAACTGCTAGCAATAGCTATTAACTAGCTTATTAACTCTTCGTTTTGTTCTGTTTCCTCTCAAGATTAAAAGAAGAACTTTGCTCGTAAGAAAGACTACCATAACATCTTGTAACTGCATGGAACTCTGTTTTGCTTGTGCTAGTACTGATGTGGACTGCCCACATGTTGTACTGAAAGACACCCTTTTTCATAGTAAAGAACAGCTATGGTACATTAACTACATTTGATAGATTCATTAACTACATTTGATACAGCACTTTGGTATCAAATAACTTTAACAAGTTTACATCTACAAATGGTGGAGCATTTAAAATAGTTTTAATTCCATAGGTCAGCCTAGCATAGTACTATATAGGACACAAGCATTGCCCAAGATATGAAAGAAGAACACCCTAGAGTTAGG
Organism: Panicum hallii; assembly: GCF_002211085.1. NCBI lineage: Eukaryota > Viridiplantae > Streptophyta > Magnoliopsida > Poales > Poaceae > Panicum > Panicum hallii. Next base: position 44,015,080 of record NC_038048.1, on the reverse strand, counting down.
GCGCATGGCTTTGTAATATTTCGGGGGTGTTACATACAGAATGGAAATGCTTCACGTCCTCTTCAATGATGTATGAAGGAGTCAAGTCAGTACCACCCCCGAACCACCATTGTCTTGGTGCACCAGGAGCATCTGCAGTTGGATATTATAACAGATGAGCATTAAATATCACATTTCCTAATAAGAAAGACATTTACAGTATGCCAATTTCTGCATGTTCAAATCCTTTTGAATGTGCATAGAATTTCTCCAGTGTCCAAAGATCTATATGAATGTGATATATTTGCAGAAGGATTTGAAGATGATCATGTTAAACTTGGGTTACCTCATTAAGTAAATAAGATGAACCCAGTTCTCTTACAGATACCTAGAGGATTTAATCTAAAACCAAAGCATAAGAGCATCTCATTTATTCAGTGGTCTTTGTACATGAGGGAGGCATACATAATGAAGCACAAAATCCTCTTAGTGCGCAGGATATTAATTAAATGTAATACTTCTAGATTTTATTGCATAAAAAGATACCTTTTGGTGCATCTGTCTCAAAATAACGGTAGTTAAAATGTAATGTAGGAGCAAATGGATTCTTGGGATGGAGCACCTGCCAAAAAAATACTCTTTCAATCCATGTATCATATTCATAGGTTAACGTTAGAGTATTCAAATATTGCCTAAAGTTGGCAAGCATTTCATAACCTTGAATAAGCAGATTTAAATTATCATTGTCGCAAAACAAGAGGTCAAGAGCATGGTGTACATTAAGTAGAGTAGAACAAACTGAACTGAAATTGATCACCACACTTCAAAGAACTAACAACACGTTTATCTAATTCATCTATCAAATGCTTAACAGAATATTTAAATAAAATCTATGCACTTCTGTTGTAGCAGTGAAAAGATCGATCATATAGGTAAAGTGGCATCAGCACAGAACAATATGCTAGGCTGCTAGCTATTCAACTGTGCATCATGCACTTAGCAACAGCTAAAGCAAATGGGTAATTTATGCATCATGATCACGCTTATGAAGCCAAAACGACCAAAATTTGCTGAAATGTTAACAGGTTCAAACGCATTCTGATTCTCGGTGCCCATCATACAAATGGAATGTACTGCCTATACTGGGAGCAGGGGAGCTAAACACTAACTTCCTACGGCATTGTGGAATTGCAATGCCTACATGCAACTGAGAATTTGCATAGCGGAAATGGAAAAGAGATCTAGGGTCTTAAGTCAATACACCGGGAAAGGCACCTACCGAGCTAATCCCTGCAGCGAAGAAGGGCACGGGCCCAGCCTTGTCCCCCTCCGCGGCGCCATTCTTCCCGGCCACCCCCTTGGCCGCGCGGTACGCATCCGGCGGCATGACCCCGTACACGACGGACACATTGACCCCGGCCTTCTCGAAGACGCGGCCGTCCTCGAGCACCCGGCTGATGCCGCCCCCGCCGCCGGGGCGCGACCACACGTCCTCGACGAACCGCGCGCCGCTGCCGTCGGCCTCCTCCAGCGCGGCGCAGACCTCCCCCTGCACCCTCCGGATCATGGCCTCGAACCGCTCCCGCACGGACCCGGACCCAGCGCCGCGCCCGTCCTCGCGCAGGAACGTCGGGGGCGGCTCGCTCTCGGGCGTCTCCTTCTCGATCGCCACCGACGCGCGCACGCGGAGCGCGCGGCTGCGGCGGGGGGCGGGGCACCCGCGCGGGAGGTGCGCCTGGGCCGGCGCCCTCCCGCGGAGCCCCGCGGGGGCCGGGGCGGGCGCTAGGGTTCGGGACGGGGTGGAGAGTAGGGACGACGCCATTGGTTGGGGTTGATTGGGTCCGGCGAGCGGTGGTTTGCTTGTTTTGTAGACGCCGGGGGCGGTGGCTGGCTGCCGCCGGTGGGCGGCGCGGGCGGGATGCGGCCCGCGGTTTTGCAGTGGGAGGAGTCAAAAAGGGGAGAGCGGTGGGTGGGAGGGAGCTGCTCCCCCTATGCAATGCTGCTCTGCCGCGCTGGCTTCCCAGGGGATAAGGAAACGGATCATGTTCTGGGCTCCCGGGATTTTCAGATTCCGCGAAAGGGAAGGCATGCTTGCGACAGTTAAAATGGCTTCTGATTTCAAAACTGACGAGAGAAAAAAAATGGCTCATTAGCAAACTGCTCAGGCATGATGCATCAAGAACATAGAGTACTTGTTCGAGCTAATTTGAATCCGGATTTGTAGTCCTGTTGGCATTCATGTTCTGAACTTGTTTCGTTTCAGAGAAGTGTTCTGAACCTGTTACGTTCATTCAGTCGTTCTCGTCAGTTTAGATTTTATGGGCTAAATCGCTGCAGATCTCTAGTCGCTCCGTGACAGCAACAAGAGATTGCTGTTTAATAGGAAGTTGTTCTAGCAAGAGAGGCCAACTATACTCGTGTTTACCAGGTCACTAGTTTTTGAAAAAACGGGAACGAAACAGTGGCCGCCGTGCTGGAATGCTGGCTGCTTAAGCTTCCAACTATACCATGGCACGACATGTTGAAGAAAACTGGTGATGTCTTAAGCGGGGTCGAAGTCAAACCGTGGCGGACATGAATCCTGTGGGTGCCGGATTTCCGTGTGCCTAACAATGGCGCGTAGCTTCAGCCTTCATTTTTCCAGGCATCTTATAGTTACATCAAGTGGGTCTGAAAGGTAAAAGCAAAGTTAATAATACACCTAGCAGCAGACTTTATACCTTTGCCAAATCATATACTGCCAACAAAAAGTCCACTCATATAATGGTGTTGTTATATATATAAGCCAAAATGCTAAATCATTAATACAAGACCTACTTTGTTCTCTCACAAAATATCTAGGAATATGTGCACCAGCCGGTAAGTGAGCAGCCCGCTTTCCTTCTCTCTCCTCTGCTCTGTTCCAACTCATCACAGATCTGATACGATAACTTTTAATACCCTCTAAAGGAGAGATAATAATTACATCAATTTTGAGTCCTTTGACAAAATCTGACATGGTGGCATCTGGCATGTCCATCTCAGGTCTCGCAAAAGGCTACGCTAAAGAATATATTCATTAATTGACGCCAGAGATATCAGAGAGATGTGCCTACCAGCTACAGCGTATAAAAATTGGGACGAGGGATTGGTGTTTTAAAATTGGGGCGAGGGACTTTTCATATAAAAATTGAGACACTAAATTAATGCATGTTTCCTATCAGTAGTATTTTAGGATGTTTCTGCATGTTTCCTACCGGTAGTATTTTAGGATGTTTCTACGTATTATAGGTTTTTGAGCTACAAATGACAGTATATAGGAAGAAACAATTGGCAAATTCTAGCTCTGGAAATCAAACCAAGATAAAATATATTTTGTATTTCGAACGGACAGAGTAAATATGTACCATAGCTTGGTGAAGGTTGACATGAAGCATAATAAAATTTTATAAAAAAATTTAAATTTGACTTTGTGCCTTTTTGTTAAGCCACCGTTTCTTTCTCATCTTTTTTTATGCAGGAAATTCTAATTTTTAGATAACTTCTAGGCAATACAATCTAGAAAAAAGTCTATATAACCCCCTAAAGTATTGGGTTCATCTACTTAATCCCCTAAACTATAAAACCGGATATTGAACACCCTAAACTATTCGAAACTGTCTAAATAACCCCTAGATGGTTTTGAAGGATGGTTCTGCTTAGGTGGCATGCTGACATGGAAAAGTTTGCATATGCTACGAACATGCATAAATTTGTCTACACAACGCAACAAAATACTTTGAAACCAAAATATTTGTGTCTTCTATGCTTTCAATATCTTTACTCTCTTTTTATCTGATGTGGATGACCTACGTGTCATTCATTAAATCACTACCATGTCAACATACACCACACCATCCTTCAAAACCATCTAGGAGGTTATTTAGACGATTTTGAATAGTTTAGGACGTTTAATACCTAATTTTGTAATTTTATAATTTAGAGAGTTAAGTAGACGAACTCCAATATTTCAAGGGGTTATATAGACTTTTTAATACAATCTAGCTCCACTAAACGTAGAAGAACATCGATATTTGTTGAAACATACTAAATTGTGTACTCTAATATCGACATCTTAATGGATTTAGCAAAAGTATAGAGTTTCTTTTTTCTCCCATTATAGAAACACACTGTACATACATGCATCGTGCACGCATCCATCTGTCTCGTGTCACAAACTTAGCTAGGATGTCGCCGTCTGTAGATTCTTGTTTCTCAAATTATGGAATTTTCACTTTAAAACTACTAAGTATTTTTTACAAAGGAAAATTATCGAGCAACTCATGTGACCCCCACGTGCTGCCACCTCAGCGGCACCCCCTCCCCTCCGTCTCCGCGAACAAGCTCGTGTGCTCGTGTCCGCCCCGCCATCGTCATTGGTCTCGCTCTTGCTCCCGGTTTTCTCGCTCGCTGCGCCCCCTCTCTCCTCCACCACCCACACCGCCACACGCAACCACGGAGCGGAATTTTTCTATACCAAACTTCCTCGTCCTGGCCTGCCCTCTCGATCCGATCGGGACCCACCCCTAGCACGGAATGGCGTCGTCGGCGGAGTCGTCGGCGGCCAGCGGCATGCGGAAGGCGCCGTCGCTGGAGTGGCGCTGGGTGTCCACGGAGGAGGAGGACGACGAGGGCCGCGGCGGGCGCGGGGGCGCCGCGGCGGTCGGGGCGGTGGGCAGGGGCGGCAGCTTCGAGTCGGAGGACGAGGAGGACGCCGAGGACGAGGAAGAGCGGGAGGGGAAGAAGAGGCTGATCCGGACCGTGCCGTCCGTGGACTGGTTCGACGTCGAGGGCAACGAGGTCTCCGTCGGGCAGCCGGTCGAAGACACCGAGGTGAGGGGCTTGGCACGGGCGATTATTCTTTTATCGCGTTCGGGGCGAGGGACTGGTGTTTGTTTCTGTTGCGTGATTGAGATAGATTTGCTTTGGGGTCAGGATGACACGGATAAGTTGCTGATTGCTTAGCTGAAAGGATTTCTGAAATGGTAGTCAATCAGGTGGGGAAGGGAAATCTAATCCTTGAAACTGCGGAAATTGACATTTCGGTTAAGATCAAGTGCTGTGTGTTCGCCATGTATTATATTGTATTTCCTTTTTCTAGAAACCACATTCACATGTACGTCAATTTACTTCTCTAACCTGCACAAAGGAGACACAGCATTTACATGTAGTTGTAGTTAATCGAGAAAATGCAGGTAGTCCTGCTAGACGCAACATTCATTCGATTCATACAAAGTTCGGTACATATGTCCAGCAAGTTAATGAATCTATGAAAGTAAAAGCAAATAGAGCAACATTGGAACTAAATTTACAGGCTGGTAGTATTGTTCAATAATGTTCCAGGTGGTCACTATTTTTGTAAACAACACCTCTGTTTTAACAATAACTTATTTGAAGATTTATCACCAAGTGAGCTTGAATTTTAAAATCAACTCCTTTTGATCTGAAAATATATCACAAGCTTGATCTTCTCTGTTGACATCAGATAGAGGTAAATTATTTTTGAACACTTCAAAGAAATTAGGTGTGCATTGATAGATCCTAATATATTTCCAGTTGCTACAGAATGCCTGCCATTGCTGATCATGTTTCACCCATTATCTTCCATATGGTTTAGTTATTTCATTTACATGTGCAGGAGTTTGATTTTGGCAGGACGGTGTTTCTTGCTCTTCAGACTCTTGCTGTGGTGTTTGGGGATATTGGAATTGGTCCATTATATACATTTGATGTCATGTTTAACAAGTACCCTATTCAAGGAGAGGAGGATGTCCTTGGAGCTCTCTCACTTGTTCTGTATACTCTGATTTTGATGCCATTAATGAAATATGTTTTGGTTGTCCTTTGGGCCAATGATGACGGTGAAGGTATATGCGAGGTTGTGAATTGAGTTAATCAGGTTAAGATTCTTGTGCAAAAGTGTGTCAGAGGCTTACATCTTCCATTAATTCTACGACTCTGCAGGGGGTATATTTGCCTTGTATTCTTTGATTTGTAGAAATGCAAAAGTGAGTCTCATTCCAAACCAAGTACATTCTGAGAAGAGGATGTCAAGTTTTCGACTCAAGCTTCCAACACCAGAACTTGAGAGATCCATAAAAGTAAAAGAGAAACTTGAATCATCATTGTTGTTAAAGAAGTTGCTCTTAGGCTTAGTGTTGTTTGGGACTTCCATGTTCATATCAAATGGAGTTATCACGCCAGCAATGTCAGGTTTACTTCTTCATTTTGTGCATATTTTACTTTTCAATTTACACTGTTTTGGTGGAATAATATAAAAAAGTACACTAGCCATCAAGTAAATGTGCATTCTTTTCTATAAAATTGTAAAGCTATTTCTCTACTAAAGAATACTTTTGTACAGCCTAATTAATTAGTTATCCCTGAATGTAGTGTTGTCTGCTGTCAGTGGCTTGAAAGTCGGGATACGAAATACCTCTCAAGGTGATTGTTTTTTGGGTTAAAATTTCTTGTACCTCATAGTGCTAACGTTAGATTTTTTTAATAATTATTGCTTAATGCCCTTTGTATTTTCATCAAACATTCTTTGCAGATGTTGTGGTGATGATTTCAGTTGCACTTCTTGTAATATTGTTTAGTGTACAGAGGTATGCCACTAGCAAAGTAGGGTTTGCACTTGGCCCTTCTTTACTTGTATGGTTTTGTTGTCTTGGAGGAATTGGCATATACAATCTCAGTCTATATGGGCCAGCAGCTTTTAAGGCATTTAATCCTCTCTACATCATTTATTATTTTGGGAGGAATCCTTTTCAGGCTTGGCTGTCCCTTGGTGGGTGTCTTTTATGTGCAACAGGTAACGATCATAGCTTGTTGGTCTATAATCAGCTGAACAACTTTTTTTTTGTTTGTCTTATTCACTTTGCTGGATCCCTTTACTACTGAATTTTTTCAAATGAAGTAAGATTCCCTTTAGTAATAGTACATTGCTCAGAACTTTGTCTTAAATATCTGAGTAGAAAAACATTTCTTTTTTCTCATTCAAAGAGACTCGCTTTTAAGCTTATCCAAACAACATTGCAGGATCTGAGGCCATCTTTTCGAATCTTTGTCACTTTCCTGTAAGATATGTTCAGGTATTATCTGCAAGCTTATGAGAGCCTCAAATCCGTTTGTTCCTTCGTATATGCTACCGCAACTAACATTTCTTGTGAACACCTATGTGATTCATTTTACTTTGCAGTATATGTTTGTGCTTCTTGTTCTTCCTTGCCTTGTCTTGGCATATCTAGGACAAGCTGCTTTTCTTATTGCCAACCCAAAGTCATCCGAGCAGGTCTTCTTTTCATCGATTCCAAGTAAGTTGAATGTTGCTGACCATTTAGCTTAGCAGCCATTTTCTTATGAATATATTTCGATACTACTTCTTCAGCATTTTATGTAAATATTCACCGCTTAGATCAGCTCTATTTTGTGCTTTCATTTGGCCTCTCACATATTCCAGTTGATTTATTTTTTCTTTAAGCAATCCGGAGGAGCTATGTACTTTGACTTATTAAACTGTCTCCTCTTTGCAGTTGGAGTTTTCTGGCCTGTTTTCTTAGTGGCAAATTTGGCTGCACTAATTGCCAGTAGGACAATGACTGTTGCTATATTCCAGTGCCTAAAACAGTCTATATCACTTGGTTGTTTTCCTCGGCTGAAAATTGTTCATACATCTCGCAAATTTATGGCTAAGATCTATATTCCTGTTGTAAACTGGCTCCTATTGGTTTCCTGCATGGGCTTTATCGTTCTGTTCAGAAGCATATATGATGTTGGCAATGCATATGGTAATAATAATCCATTGAATATACTTTTGATGCCAGTAGTTTTCTTTCTCTATTATTAAATATGTTTAGTTTTGGATGCTCTGACACAGTTCCATCTTGAACAGCTATAGCGGAGCTTGGCGTGATGATAATGGCCACTGTTTATGTTACAATCATAATGCTTCTAATATGGGAGTCCAATATTGTTAAGGTTCTGTCATTTGTTATCACATTCCTCTTCTTGGAGCTGATTTTCTTCTCCTCAGCTCTGAGTAGTGTTGGAGATGGAGGTTGGGCACTGTTGATGTTTGCATCTGTTCTATTCATGATTATGTTTATATGGAACTATGGGAGCAAACTGAAGTATGACAGTGAAGTCAAGCAGAAGCTTTCAAAGGATTTAATGAGAAAGTTGGGGCCCAACCTTGGTACCATCAGAGCTCCTGGACTAGGCTTAGTCTGCAGTGATATTGTGAAAGGAGTTCCTGCAATTTTCGGTCATTTTCTGACCTCCCTTCCTGCGATACACTCTATAATAGTGTTTGTCTGTATCAGGAATGTGCCGGTTCCTGTGGTTCCCCAAAGTGAAAGGTTTCTTTTCCAACGTGTATGCTCAAGGGGCTATCACATGTTCCGCTGTATAGCCAGGTAAGCTTGATTTTACATGAGCACATGTTTTGGTCCATGTAAAGGTTAGGTTTCAACTTTCAACCATGCTCGATTGTTGTTAATTGCAACGAAGTGTAGGTAAATTGACCATCCAATTATGCAGGAGTTGTTCAGCTTCAGCATGAATCAGCTGCAAAATGTCCCCTAATACTAACTTGTCTGTGCACAGATACGGGTACAAAGACAAGAAGCAGGAGCACCACAGTGTATTTGAACGTCTCCTAATAGAAGGCCTTGAAAAATTCATACAAAGGGAGGCAGTAGAGTTATCCCTACAAAGTGAAGACGATGTCGACTCCGATGAAGAGCCTCCGACCCCTGTGAAGATCATCACAGCGCCAAACGGCAGCCTCTACTCCCTCGATGTCCCTCTACTGGCAGACTACGCACCTTCAACAGAAGTCATTCCTGAAGCCAGCTGCTCAACACCTCAGCAGGATCCTGTACTGGACTACGCACAGAACCTTGAACTGGAGCTGGCATTCATCAAGCAGTCGAAGCAGTCTGGCGCCGTCTATCTCATCGACAACCCCATCATCAAGGCCAGGAAGGACTCGTGGTTCTTCAAGAAGCTGATGATAAACTATTTCTTCGCATTCCTGAGGAACAACTGCCTCCGGGCGATCATGTTGATGAGCATCCCACACTCGAACATGATGCAGGTGCGCATGACTTCTTATGTCTAAATGCCGGGGCAGCACTGGTGGCGTTGTTGATGGCTGTCTGATAGATACCACAGTGACCGGAAGAGGGTAACAGTGTAGGTGGAGTGTTGGATGGCCAGTGTCCAAAGACGATACATGCACTCTTGGACTTGTTCAGCAAGAGATGACTTCAGTTCGGTTGTTGTAGGGATCAATCTCCCGTGTAGCTTTTGTACAATGCCAGGATGTGGCTGAAAGTGTTAGCAGGCACATTACACGGTGGTGTATTAACCCGTTTTTTTCCTTTACCCTCTTTTGAAGCAGAGAATCTTTTTTCCTCTCTCGATTTTGTTATAGATAAGATCTTTTTGGTATTTGTGAGATACTGGTGAAAAATGGCCATTTGTAATTATATTTGCCTAGAGAAGTACTCTTTTGCTATTTGCAAGGAAGTGTATTTTTGCCTACAGCAGTGTCTTCTCTTACTTGATCATCCTGTTGATATTTCGTGACCAATCCGAAGTCGGGCTCGGCTTTAGATTTGTCAAATGTTTTGTTCTGTTCGCATGTTTGCCTGCATCTGCATTACCATTCCCCAGCATTCATGGAGTTCCCATTGTTTTTCATTCCACGAACTGCACGAGGAGAGCACTTCAACCAAGGGTAAAGCCTCAGATCGAACTTGATGCAAAGGTAATAGCAGGTGACCCCGTTCGGTGTCGATTTGAGCTTCTGGTCTCTCTTTGCAGAGGGTACATGTTCAAGCATCTGTGTAGTTCAAGCAGTTCAGCTCCATGCTTCAGAAAGTGAAAGGAAAAAAAGATCCCTGCTTTTGCTAAACAGGTCCGATGCTGAGTACACAAGCAGTTCGTGTACATTACAGAGCTTCGATGTGTTGATCCAACACAAGACAAATCGGCACATGACACGCATGATCTTTTGCCAAACTTATTCAACTAGCGAAGGTGAAATTCAGCTCAAGAGGCGGCTGGCAAAGCGTTGAGCTAGGCACTTCGTCTACGGCAAGCCTGAGCCCTTCTCCCTGGCCTCCCTCTTGTTCCGCTCCTGCTCCACCCTGTCCATCTCCCGGGCGACCCGGTCCCGCTCCTTCACGGCGGCGTCCACGTCGTCCGCGTCGGGGACCACGCTGTCCTTCACGCTCTGCGCGGTCTCCTTGGCGGCGTCCCAGGTGCCCCGCGCCGCCTGCTTCGCCTTCTCGCCGATCGCCTGCGCCGTCTCGGCCACCTTGCTCGCGCCCTCCTTGGTCATCTCCACCACCTTCTCCCCGGCCGACATGGTCCCCTCCACGGCGCGGTCCTTGGCCTCGCCGGCGCGGTCCATGGCCTGCTCCGCCGCCTCCCCCGTCCGGTCCTTGGCCGCCCGCGCCGCTTCCTGCGCCCGGTCCGCGGCCTCGTGCCCCATCTCCTTGGCCCGGTCCTTGGCGTGCCCCGCCCTGTCCGCGGCCTCCCGCGCCGCGTCCTTCGTCTCGTGCTTCGCCCTGTCCGCCACCCGGGACGCGGTGTCCGCGGCGTCCTCCGCCATGCCCTTGGTCTGGTCCTTGGCCCTCCCCGCCATGCCCGACGCCTGGTCCGCCACGCGGCCGGCCTGGTCCTGCGCCCTGTCCTTCGCCTCCCCGGCCACCCCCTTCACGTGCTCCTTGGCCTCGCCGGTGGCGTCCTTCGCCTCCTCCGCCGCGCCCTTGTACTTGTCCCTGATGTCCCTCCGGTCGTCCGCCGCGTTGTTGTACGCCTGAGCAACAACAGAACGCGCACGCGTGTCAGCGTCCATCCCGGACGAAATCGCAGAGGTCAGCCTGCTCTGCTAGTGAGGCAGTGACCCAGCAGAGTGCATACCTGAGACGATCTTGGCGTGGTCTGCAAGCAGAGGCGGCCCCAGCCCGCCGGCTGCGGGCGGGGAGGAAGGAAACACGCCGGAGTGGGAACAAGAGCCTGCTTAACTGCAGAGCTGCCGGCGAGCTTGGCGGCGCCGGCGGCACGCGCGCCCCCGAGCAGCATGGCGGCCATCAGCCTGGACATAGACGGCGTCGACGGCTAACCGGCGAGATTGCACGTTGGGGTGAGGGGATCTTGGCTTGAATCGGATCGAGCTAACGATTGTGGATAGCTTTCAGGATTGTGAGCTTGCACGGGGGTAGAGGCGGATGATCGTGCGTTGTTTATATGGAGGTGGAGCGGAGGGGACGAGCGAGGTGACACGTCCGGAGACACGTTGCGGCGCACGCTCGGGAAGAGGACACGTGGTGACGCCTGCGGCTCTCTGCGTGTGTTGCTGTCCCGGGCTCCCTGGTCGGAGGGCAGTCACGCCAAGTCAAACCATTCAGAGCTAGCGCGGCGATCTGTTCGAAAGTTCAGGAAGGCCTGGACTACGTGTGTGTAGCTGCGCCATGCTCGTTGATGCTTCGTTTGTTTCTCGGCGGGTGGGGAAAATGTGCTGTGTTTCAAAATAAAAAGAATTTGTGAACACGGCTTTCTCTTATTCTCCCTATTAACGATTAAAATTTGTTTTTATATCTCATCAGGTATGATTTCATCCATATAGAGTTGTCTACGACAGATCATCTGAACTCATGAACGATCCTTTGGTCGCATTAATACTTTTTATAAATATAAATGTACTTAGAGCATCTCCTAATAATCTTCTTCCAATAAGGTATTAATGGGAATGTCCTAATATCGAATTTTTGACTATTGGAAGAGACGCTGCAGCAGTCCTCCAATAAACCGTCCCAATATGCCTGACAGGTGGGGTCCACTTTACTCTCCTCTTCGTTCTTCCTCTCTCCCGTTCAGATCGACTTCCGAGCGACGGTGTCGGGGGCTCCCCGTTGCGGCGGCGCCCCCGCACCCAGCGACCGCGGAGGCCGAGCTCCTCGATCTGGGCAACGGCGTTGGCAGAGGTGATTTCTTGCTCCTGGATTGAGCTGCATCGGGGGCGGGGAGGGAGTGGGCTGTTTCTTGCTTGTTCGGTGGAAAGAGCAGACGATCAGAGCTCAAGCTGCTTGCTTGCCTCACGAAGAAGACAGAGCGAGGAAATTAAAGAATGCGTGAGCTGCTGCTTGCGATGGGATAGAACAGAGGGAGAGAAGATGGCCTCGAGGAGGAGCTGCTGCCTGACGTTTGCTTCGCGTAGATGAAATAGCAGAGGAGAGGGCCGTGCAAGCTGCAGCGGCCATGGGCTCGGACGCTGCCTTGGCCACTGCGCCGCCGCGAAGGCCTCCGCTGCGGGGGCCGTGGACTCGGGTGCTGCCGTGGCCACGGGCGCCGTCGGAAGCCCCTCCGTGATCCACCAGCTCTAGGGGTGGCGGCCGGAGCATAAGCCGCCGAGGAGGCTGGGCTTGGGACTAGCGGATTGAAAGGGTAAAAAATAGCGGGAATACCAACTGTCGTTTTCGCGAGGCTGCAGGGCTCCCTCCATTTGAGGAGAGGTTGACCAGATATTGGGATAAATCATAAATATTGGGAAAATAGAGGACTATTGGAAGACTGCTGGAGCAATTTTTTCGTCAGTAGTGGTGGTTTTTTTAGGAATGAGGACTACTGGGATGAATTATCAAGTAAACTGACAGTTCGCAGGTCGTTGGCTAATACCAAACCGGTGAATATTCAGTATTCATAGGTGAGAAAATCACTGCATTGCGCGTCAAAAAAATAAAACAATCACTGAACTGCAAACCAACTCAACGAACAAAGATAGCCATTTTCGTAGCTTGCTCCAGCATTGCATGCAACGGTAAAACAACCCACACTGCCGCCCCAACAACACATGAAAATAGCTATCTTTAGCATTATCCACACTTCACTTAACAACCAAATTAACTGTCACGCGCCCAAAATCGCAAACCAACCCAACGACTCCAACGATCTCCCTCCTTCACCACCCCCATAAAAGGCCCTCCCGAGCTCGCATTTCCGCAGGCAAAACCGATCGGCTGGGCTGAAGAGGAGGCGCGCGCGCGGCAACGTTAGCGAGCGCTAACCAGGCGCTGAGCTAGCGTTCGCCGCGCGCAGGGATGGCGGCGCCTCCGGCCGACGAGCGGCAGCGGCAGGCGTGGGACGAGGAGGAGGCGGACGACGCCGTCGCTGGTCCGTCGACGGAGCAGGTGTTCGAGGGGGAGCCGGTGCCGACGCTGCCGGAGATGATCACGGCGCGGTCGGTGGCCGTGGGCGTCGTCCTGGGCGTGGTGCTCAGCGCCGTGGCCATGAAGCTGAGCCTCACCGCGGTGTACCTGCCCTTCCTCGCCATCCCCGCGGGGCTCATGAGCTTCTTCCTCTCCCGGTGGTGGGTGCGCCTGCTCGACGGCTGCGGGGTGGCGCAGCTCCCCTTCACGCGCCAGGAGAACGCCGTGATCCAGACCTTCGTCGTCTCCTGCGCCAACATCGCCTACACCGGCGGCTTCGGCTCCTACATCCTGGCGATAAGCAGGACCTCGGCCGTGGACGGCGGCCCCGAGAACAGCGGCGGCAACGTCGCGGAGCCCCAGATCGGCCGCCTCATGGCGTTCCTCTTCCTCACCAGCTTCGTCGGCGTCTTCGCCGTCATGCCCTTCAGGAACAGCCTCGTCATCCGGCACAACCTCCCGTTCCCCACCGGCATGGCCACGGCGCACTTCATCAACAGCATCCACACGCCGCACGGCGCCAAACAAGCAAGGTAACAACAGTCGATGTCGATCCACCAAATTAAGGATTCGTCTTTATTTGTTCATGAATTAGAAAACAACATGTCTTACAAATTTTTCCCCCTTTTTTCACGCCACAGCATGCAAGTGTCAGTCATGTTCAAAACCTTGGGTGGAGCAATCATGTCGTCGCTCTGGCAGTGGTTCTACGAAGGCGGCATGCACTGCGGCTTCCGGTCGTTCCCGATTTTCGGCCTCACCGCAGCTCGGTTTGGGTACGTACTAAGCCAGAAAAAAAATCTGAATCGAACAAGAACATCATGAAGTACTAAGCTCGACCCAAAACATGCAATGTTTCAGGTTCTTCTTCGACTTCTCGATGACCGACATCGGCATCGGGTTCTTAAGCCCGTACAAGGTCACCATCTCGATGCTCGTGGGATCCGTGGTGTCCTGGGGGATCATGCTGCCGTACATCATGACCAAGGAGGGCTCCTGGTACCCTCGTGGCATCGGCGGCATCAACGCATACCGATGGTTCATCGAGATATCCATGGTCCTCGCCGACGGCCTCTTCCACATGCTCTGCATCCTGCTCCGGACGCTCCGCGAGATGCGCAGGCGGCGGCTCTCCCGGCTCACCACGCTGCCGTCCATGTGCCTCGGCGCCGACGACCGGCCGCCGGCGCGGAGCTTCGACGACCGGCGGCGGGCGCAGGTGTTCCTCCGCGACCGGGTGTACGACCCGGCCGCCGTCGTCGGCAACATCGCTCTGTCAGCCGTCTCCATCGTCGCCATACCGCGCCTCTACCCGCAGCTGAGGTCCCACCACGTCGCCGTCGCCTACCTCACCGTGCCCCTGTTCGCCTTCTGCAACACGTACGGCATCGGCATGACGTCCGCGAACCTCGGGCCCACGTACGGCAAGATCGCCGTGCTCGCCTTCGGCTCGTGGGTGGGGCTCCAGAACGGCGGCGTGGTCGCCGGGCTCGCCGTCGGCGTCATCATGCTGTCCGCCGTCATCACCGCCGCCGACCTCATGCAGGTCTTCAGGACGGGCTACCTCACCCTCACCTCGCCGCACGCCATGCTCATCAGCCATGTCGCCGGGACGGCGCTTGGCTGCGTGATCAACCCGCTCATCTTCTGGATGCTGTACGGGGCGTACAACGGCGGCGACGGCGTCCCCGTCGCCCCCTACGCCAAGGTGTACCGTGGCATGGCCATTCTCGGCGTCTCCCAGCAGGCGTTCCCCAGGCACAGCCTGCTGCTCAGCATGGTCTTCTTCGCCGTGGCGCTGGCCAACAGCGTGCTCCGCGAGGTGTCCGCGCGGAGGGGGTGGCGCGTCGGGCGGTACCTCCCGTGCACCATCGCCGTCGCCATCGCCTTCTTCATGCCGCCCAAGGTACCCATCGGCATTTCCATCGGGAGCATCGGGATGTACCTGTGGAGGAGGCTCGACGGCGACGGCGCGCGGCTACGGTCGCCGGCGGTCGCCGCCGGTCTGATCTGCGGGGACGCTCTCGGCTCCGTGCTCCGGTCCATGCTCATGCTGTCCAGGGCGCGCCCACCGATCTGCCTCATGTTCCTGTCGCCAAGAGCGAGTGAGCGCCTGGATGCTGTCCTGGCAACGTATATGTAGAATCAGCTGTGCCCAGAAATGAATTGACTGCATAGGCATATGTACAGTGAGCAGTGATTCAGCATTGTTGCTAGTTGATCCACGAAATCTCGGACGAGCTCGTCTTGCTTGAGCGCCAACAATGGTTGGGGTTAGCAGCGCCTCGGCATGGGCAATGGCATGCGTAGCCAGTGGACGAAACCGTGCTCCTCGGCGGCGTCCACGCCGGCAGGGGCTTGATGCGCAGTACGAACGTCGTGCGAGCGGCGGCTGGCTGAGCAGAAAACGCGGCGGTGGAATCCATCTCTCTAGACTCGCGACTGGGTGTTTCCCCACCGTACCCCTCGCCCGGCGATCCTTCCAGATTTTCAGTTGCGATTTCGGTCTTAGGGAGTTCTTGATTTCAGTGCCATCCGAGTTTGCGGAAATGGGATGATGCGCGGAGGTTAGTTGTTATTTGGAGCAGCACGAGGATCCTCGGCAAATCCATGTCGGATGCGGTGGCGGCGGCGGCCGCGTCGTCGTTCGCGGAGGGGAAGCCGGTGTATGAGAACAAAGGTCTTATTGCAAATAATGATCTTTCTCGAACTTTTGAAAAATGATTGACCAGATATAGGGGTTACATAAAAATATCCGGATCGCGATTTAGGGTGATTTATGTAAATATTTCGGTCGAAATAGGGATCTATATGTAAATATTTGGATCGCGATCCATAATAGGGAGGTTTGTGAAAATATAGAGGGGGTTTCTATGAAAAAGGATTTTCCCCTCACCGGCGGCAGACGACCGACCACCGTGGATTCCTCCCGCCGGCTCTGTTCAAGCGTGGAGGCTCTGCTGTTGCGCATCTTCACCGGACCCCAAAGAGGAATCCGGAGAGGCCGAGACGAGAGCCACGAGGACGCCGGCGCCCGGTGGGAGGCTACGATGGACGGGCGGTCGGGCGCCCGCACCCAATGCCGCCACCGCAACCGGCGCCGGAGCCGAGCGCTCCAGCGCGTCGAGAGATATGCATCGCTGAGCAGCTTAAACCTCTCTCTGTGATGAGCAAGCCTTGCTGCCGCTGTCTCGCGCCCGCCCGCCGCCGCCTTCCGCTTGGCCCTTGAATTGATGCCGTCGGCTGATTTGGTTTCCTAGCAATGGAAGCATCATTTCGACGGTGGAGACGGCACGCTGCCCCTGTCCTCCTTCAGGACAACGCTTCGTGGCATCACGTGTGCGGCCTCGCAATCACCATTCGTCGAGAGGCCTCGCAACGTCTTGTGCGTGGCGTGGATCTGTCGCAGATCAAAGAAGAACTGACCGGAGAACGGCAGGTTCGTCTTCTTTTTACTTGGAGAGCAGATTACCTTTAGCATGCTTATTAACCCGATGAAACAAATTCATGTCTTCCATGGATTGATGGGGATCAATTCTTCCCCTAATTCTTTTGTCATTTACCTGATACCAACCCATTTGCTAGTATAGCGGAATTTAGTAAACCAAAGCAAGATGACCAGGAATCTGCGAGCAAGCTCCTACAGCACTTCATGCTCTGCAAAATGCTTGCTTGAGAATGAACTATCCCTGACTTCCCTTTCTCCTTCCCTTACATAGATCTTATCTTATCTGTTGTTTTTGGTCCTTGCCACCAGCAACGTTCAGCTTCAGCTTCGAAGATGATTTGTTTCTGCACCTCCTGGCTCCCGTTAGTTCTCTCCAGGAAGAATCGCATTTCGATTGACAGCCAACAATTCGTTTCTTTTTTTTTAGGGGTGGACGGCCAACAATTCGTTTCATACAGCGGCAGGACCCGGCCCAGAAACAAGCAAGCCACGGCCCATGAAAGTGCTATCGGCCCATCATATCTGCTGCAAAGAAAGAAAAAGGAGAGGCGAAAATCCATTTTCCTCTCGTATTATCCTCTTCTTCTCTGTCCGTCGGGCTCCATCGCCCTCGCCGCGCGCGACTACCAATCCAATTTGTCGACCCCGTCGCTCGCCCCATTGCAGATTTGTGGGAGACCGCCGCCCGCTCTAATGGCGATTAAAGTCCCGTCCATGGAGCTCCACCGCCCCGCACCGTTGCTCTCCGGTGGCCGAGGTAATCTGCTCTGTCTGTTCTCTCTGTACCGCAAAGCGTCTGGGGGGGGGGGGGGGGGGTGATTTGTCTTGTGATGTGATGTGATGTTGATGCTTGGAGTTCGTGGGTGTAGAATGATTCTTTGCGCATGTATTAATCATTTATTTATTACTCAACCGATCTCGTTGTGTCTCCTTTCAACTATTCTAGGGAGAACATGCCTTCAGAAGAAGGTGTTCCTTGTCCAAGCAAAGAGATTGGGGGGTTTGGAGAAAGCAAGTACGAGGTATAGAATCCACCTTGTTGCTTCCGTTATGTAATTCGAAACCAATTGTATCACGTAGGGCATATTATAAGTGCTAGACTGTTAGTGCCACTCTGCGTCTGTGCCACTCTACCTGCATCCTAACTTTGATGCTTACTGAAACTGAAACTCAAAGGTCAAGAGAGTCTGAACAGCCAAAGAAAAGAGCACCCCTGATTCGTGGAACTATTAGCCCACCACTTCCTGTACCAGGAAGCATACCTCGACCTCCTTATGTTGGCACAAAAGATGTACCAGAGATAGCAAAAGAGATACAAATGCACGACAAAGAGAGCATCGTCCACATGAGAGCTGCTTGCGAGCTTGCTGCTCGTGTTCTTGAATATGCAGGAACATTAGTGAAAGTAAGATGCTTCTCAGCACTTCCACTACTATGTTTAATCTTTTCATGATTGAAATGCTGCTTTTGTTTATAAGATACACTTTTCTCTTTCTTTGTACTCCCATCATTATTATTATATCTTCAGTGAGAAATCTATTGCATTTTCTATCAGCCCTCTGTAACAACAGACGAAATTGATAAAGCAGTGCACAAGATGATCATTGATGCTGGAGCCTATCCATCCCCACTTGGATATGGTGGGTTTCCAAAGAGTGTATGCACGTCAGTGAACGAATGCATGTGCCATGGAATTCCTGATTCACGCGAACTACAGGTTCAGAAAGCCTTACATCGACATGTTTTCTGCCCATATCACACTTCTGGGCCTTTCAACTGCACAGTTCCACAGCCAGAATAACTAATTATTTTGCATTAGTGTTTTACAGGATGGAGACATAATTAACATTGATGTCACTGTTTACTTGAATGTACGTATTTACCCTTTTGGTCATATATAATTATTAATTATTGTCACTTCATATTATTGAAGTGTTCAAGTGTCCATGCCTTTGGATGTCGTCCCCTGATGTTCCCTACCATTTCAGGGTTATCATGGGGACACTTCAAAAACATTTCTTTGTGGAGAAGTTGATGAAGCCAGTAAACGACTTGTGAAGGTATCTACCCTTTTCTCTAGAGCACTTATAGTGCTTGCTCATGCAATCTACTATTTGTTAGTCATGGCTAGCAGCTCTACTTTCCAAACTTTGCGACTCTACTTGTTCCTTTTATTTCATTCCCACATTTCTATGGGACTTAAATTGATGACAAATCTTCATAATGCAAAGGTAAAATTGCACATTTGCCACTGGTTTATTTCCTAAGGAGATATTTCTGCAAATTTATTTTTATTTTTGCTTGTTTAGGAGATAAGAATTATTGTGAGAAGGTGTTACCTGTTTTCTTGTATATACATAATTTTTGTGGGTAAGGCTGACTGCTAACGATGTAAGCTTCAGTAACCAGAGTATTTTTGTGTATATCAGGTTACTGAAGAGTGCCTGCTCAGGGGCATATCAACATGCAAACATGGTACCAGCTTTAAGAAGATTGGCAGAAGAATAAGGTATACTATTTCACACTGATTTATTTCATGGCCAGCAAGCAATGATAATCGTATCTGTAGTTCATTGGATAGCAGCTTTTGACTATTTTTCTTGGTATAGTCACTGGGTTAGTTGTGCCAGAAAGGAAACCTCTTAGATCTTTGGGCTAGCAATGAAAGAAGCAATGTTCTGGAAAAAAAAAAACATTGTCAAACCAAATTTTGTTGCCAATGCATAATCAAAAGTGGCATGGGAACAATAGAACACTTTTGGCTATCAAACACTACTACCTGTTTCATGCATTCACTCAATGTCTCCCATATGCGCACAGCAGCATTGATGTAAAATGAATTCCAAAGCAAGTTTTCAGCTACTTTTCTTCTACATGATTACTGTGGTTATATCAAATTTTACTTCGTATAAGATACTACTATAATGGCTTTAATCCACTCATTTGCTTGAACATTTCAGCGAGCATGCTGAGAGGCATGGACTTGGTGTTGTGGAGTGTTTTGTTGGGCACGGAGTTGGCAGAGTGTTTCATTCGGAACCAATTATATATCACCAGCGTAAGTAACAGCTTTAATATTTGCCTATATAAGCTGCTCTGTGATTGTGGATGCATTCATGCATCTTTTCTTCTGAGAATAAATGCTTTTTTGTTAGATAAGAACTGCTCTTGAGAGGAAGAGCAAATTTTGCTGAAGCTTAGATTTGTTTCGAATAACAAACCCAGGCTGCAGACATTATGTTTAGGTTTAGGTTCTTATGCTGTTTCATCCAGTTAACTCAATTAATCATAGTCATCATACAGAAACTAGGACAGATGTGCTAGGCCACAAAACATGATGGTTGATTTTGATGAGAGTCATGGTCTTAGAAATAATATTTCTCTGCACCAATAATAGGTGGCATGCCTATATCTGCAACAAAAGAAAGAGCAGCTATAAATGATATCTTTGGTAGCATTGATCTTCTAGTGGTAATTTTTGCAATTTCTAGACCTGACTGTTGTGGACTTGCTACAGGTAACAACAAGCCGGGTCAGATGGTCGAAGGGCAGACATTCACGATAGGTACGCAGGATCCTAGCTTATTCTTGGCCAACTCGCAGTAAAGCCAGCCAGTTTTGAATTTTTGCTCTCGGCGTGACGCGCATGTGTTCCTGACTGCTGCCGAACTTTCATGTCCAGAGCCGATCCTATCCATGGGGAGCATCGACTGCGACATGTGGGACGACGGGTGGACCGCCGTGACGACGGACGGCAGCGTGGCCGCCCAGTTTGAGCACACGATTCTGATCACCAGGACCGGCGCCGAGATCCTCACGAAATGCTAGGGGGAATTCATTTGTGCTCTGTATGGATGTTGGGGGTGGTCGATCTTCTTGCTAGTTGGCGTACAAAACTTTTTAAAAAGTTCAAAATTGCAATGGTGATTTTAGCCAGAGAGGACAAGTTCTAGGCTTCCGGGCTTCAACTTCCTGGTAGGCGTTCGGTTTGGTTCTCGCCGTCCCTTGTTCTTGTCATCTTGTGGTTCAGCTCTGTGCTCTGGGGTTCGGCCGCCCTCCTTACGTGCCCGCGTGAAGGTGTTAGCGCGGTCGTGTCACGAGCGGGACGGCGTAGTGGGGGAGAGGGGCGGGGGCAGCGGCCGTGCGGTGCGGGCACCACCGGCCGCTGCCTCGGTGGGAGTAGTTGCGCCGCTCGTGGCTTCGCGCGCGGCGCCGAGACGTGGAGCGGAAGCGACGTGCCCGCGCCTCCACGGCACCGGGCTGATTGGCACACGGCAGCCTCATGCGCCAGGCGGCCGCGCTCTCGGCCCCGCGGTAGCTTTCGTGAGCCGCTCGCTGCTCTGCGCAGACGGGCGGCCGGCGGCGGCGGCGGAGCCTGCCCAACCACTCCCGCGCCTCGCCGTGTCGTCGTCCTCGCGCATGGACACGCTCACACGCACGACCCGGAACGAACGTGAGAGGGGTCGGTTGGCTAACCGCCCGCCCAACCGCACCCGCACCACCGGCCGAGGATCGGATCGGGGGAGGTGGCGCCACGGAGTCCAGCTGCGGTCTCGCGGATCTGCAGGCGGCGTGCTTTGTTGACCCGCCGCTGCGGGCGCCCGCCACCGCCAGGTTGCGTGCGCTGTCCCGCAGGCGGCGGGAGGACGCTGGCGGCCCGGTGGCCGACACGACCCGAGCGGCCGAGCGCCACCCCGCCCGTGGAAGCCGCGCGTTCGGCGCCGTCTCCGCTGGAGCACGGGCGGGCAGGCTGGATTGGATTGGGTCCGCACCGCACGCCGGCCGCGGCGGCCTCGTCCTCGTGCATCCAAAGGCGGCTTCTTTCTTTATTCCGCCCCCGCCTGAGATCCAAAGCCGCCGACGCCGCCGAGGTGCGGCATATTCCGCGGCGGGCACGTGCCGCCTCGCCCGTGGCTGGGCGGCCCGGAATCGTAACGGAAAGGTCGCCAGCGCCACCGCCGCCTCCCGCCCTCCCTGGCCTGGCGGTGGAGACTGACCTGACTTGAGGCCGGAGACCTGTCACCTGTGTGAGCGCCACGATAGTAATTGTGTTCCCTCTGAGAGCGCGTACTCCTACGTGATTAACGATTCCAGTACGGGGAGTATGAACATAGACCACGGTGCGGCTTCGTCTCTCGGAATATTCCGCTGAACGGCCAGGCCAGAAACATCCGTGATAGCACACTTCGTGCTGCCCATCTTTTTCCCAGCTTGACTTGATGTGCATCGCCCTCTGCACCGAGTGAGGCCAACCACCAGCATGTCACTGGATTCTCGGACAAATCCGGGCCACCGTTCCTCCGCCAACCTGTGCCGTCAAAATTTTATCGTGATTACTCGGTCGCTCGGATCATGAATTCAGTTCAGTTTTGCACAGAAATGGGTTTTTTTGTCAGAACTCAGCAGCTTGGGATTTTAGGGTTCCGTTTAGCAAAATGAAATTCTGCTTGGACTCAGATCCGAACAAACGCAAGGCGTCGTAAAGCAGAGGTGGTTGCTTGCGAGAGCTCCCAAAGCTACCGCCGCGGCGGCTGGAGGTGCCGGGCAGTCCACCGCCGCCGCGCGAGCGCGACGCTGATCGCCCTGGCGCTCCATCACATGACTCCACGAGGACGCGGCCCCACCCGCCTCATGTGTTGCTCAGGGGCGGGGCCGGGCGGGGTTGAGCTTGCTGCGGTCGCAAGCGAAGCGCCTGCGCGAGCGACAGGGAAGGAAGGAAGCCGTCAAAGGCGCGTGGGGCCGCGGCGCGGGCTGGCGACCGGCCGTAATTGGCCCGTGGCGTCGCGGCGTACGTGGGTGGGTGGGGCGGGGAGCAAGGCGATGCTCTAGCTCCGTGCCCGCGGCAGGCAGTGTGGATGGGTGGACCAGTTCGTCTCGCGGGGGGGCCCCGCCGCGCCGCGCGGCACGACCCCGCGCCGGCTCGTCAAGGTCGGGGGCCACGGTTTTCTGCGTGGCTTTCCGCGTCGTCCTGGAGTCGTCGCCGTCCTCCGCTCCGCGCCTTCAGGCTTGGCTGTCGATGCAAGCCGGTCGCATGGTGCGGGAGGACGAACACACAACCTTTACGGCGCTACCGAAATTCACGGAGAACGGTTCAACATGCTACCTTGCATACTTGCACTGTAACTTAGCAATAGGTGTGCGTTTGTTCTTGAAGCTGAAGAAGAGATCGGAGGCTTCTGAGATCAAAATCATTATTGATTGGATGATCATATGCTTGATCAGTTAAAGCTTAAAGTTAGCATGGCTACAGCCTTCTCAATTTTGCTTTCTCGATCACTTGATCATCACACATCGGGACCACGTCCTTCCCTTCTGAATTCTTGCAAACTCTGAAGCCAAATCAGCAGGTAGCTAAAAGGAACATACTATAGCACAGACAAATTTGCGAGCAAAAGACGGTAGATTTCTCATTAATCAGCGATTAATATGTTACAACGAAGGAGAAAACGCTTTGTGTTGGTATTTTGTATTTTCGCAACACCGGCAGCAGTTCTTGTCATACCTATCTGCCGGTGCAAAAAGAACATTCTATGTACACCTAGTAACCCATCGCGGCAATTAAACGATCGATTAACCAACCTCTTACGTACTAGTACAAGTTCTAATCTTCTATGCGAGCTCTGGGAAGGAGTCGTCGCGTCATCGGGCGCTGCGCGGGTCCACGCCTACGCCACCTCGGCCGGCGGCGGCATGTTGAGGTCGAACCCCACGTCGACCGCCGGGGAGGCGTCCACCACGGATGACGACGACCCGGTGTCGCTCTGCTCGTCTTCACGGCAGGTCGCCTTGCTGGCGCCGGCGACCACGGCGGGCCGGCAGGGCACGGGCGCCGGCACGGCCACGGTCACCGCGAGCCTCGGGTCCAGGAAGAGGAACGGCTGGGCGGCCACCATGGGCGGCATGCCAAGGCTCAGGTCCAGCGACGGCGCGGGCAGCGCAGGGGACGCGGCCGGCGAGTCCCGGGAGGAGGACTCCACGGTGCTGCTGCTGGGGCTCACGGCCAGCATCTTGGGCGGCGGCGGGAGCGGGTGCGCGCCCGCGGCGAACGAGACGGGGAAGTTGGTCTTGGCCTTGGGCCCGCGGAAGTGGAGCGCGGCGGCGTCGTAGGCGCGCGCCGCGGCCTCGGCGGTGTCGAAGGTGCCGAGCCACACGCGGGCCTTCCTGGCGGGGTCCCGGATCTCCGCCGCGTACCGGCCCCAGGGGCGCTTCCGGACGCCGCGGAACCTCGGCTCCATCATGCCGTCGGTGGCCGCGCTGGCGGGCGGGAGAGCGCTGTTCTTGGGCGCCATGGTGGAACCGGCCGGAGGAGCGAGAGAGCGAGCGGCGACGGCGGGCGAGTGGGCGCCAAGTGTTCGGGCGGTGGCGGTGGAGGTTGTTGTGTTGGTGCGCTGGGCGGAGGCGCTGGAGTGCGGGGAGGAAAGGCAGGTGGGTGGGGTATTAATAGGGGAGGCGGGAGGTGAGGAGGAGCCAGCGGGAGGGGGAGGTTTGACCCACAGGCGGGGGCGGGGGCAGGGCGCCCAGAGCGACGGAGGTGGGGGCGGGCGGGCGGCCGCCCCGCGTTGGGCTCCCGCTCCGCCGTTTCCTCCCTCGTCTCCTCTCTTTTGGCGGTGCGGCTGCTTGCTCGGTCAGTCAGACAGAGTGCCTCTGTTTGGCGCGTTCCCGTGTCACCGTGTGTGGCCGGCACTGTACTTCCGGTCATGTTTTTTGTCCCTCCACCAGTCTCCGTGGTCCCTTGCAACGCACGGCCGCAGTTCTGTTATCTTTCAACGATCCGGGTCAATTGAGTGAGCCAACAAGCCTAAGCAAGGCAGTGTGTGCTTGAAGCTTCGGATAGCTGGGCTAGTCACTCTTCATTCACCGTCGGTAACTATGGTCCCGTTAAATGAATCCAGCGAGCGCAGGAACGGTAGCTCCAGCTGGAAAAGGCACAGAAACTTTCCCCCCCATCGCCGTAGCTTCGCGTCGAGCGGAGTGAACGGTAGCTGAAAGCGCAACCTGGCGCGGTTCCGCGTAGCACAACCACGGCTTGAACGGGCGAACCGGCCCAACGTGTGCCGCCGCCCACCCGGTTGCTTTCGGCCGCACTCCACTCCGTCTCCACGGCGGCGCCCCCGCCTGCCAACCGAACGAATGGGGGGCCGTGCAAAGACGTCGCAATTTCCAGAGACGCGCGCGGCACGACGCGTCGCTCTCGCACGCTCCCGCGGCGGCACCGCACGAACGAGCGAACGAGTGGGCGGTGCCGCGGGGCCCGGGGCCCGGCGGTGGCTCCGGCCGCGTCGCCAGCCGCGTGGCCCGCGGTGCGGTGCCGCGCGACGTGTGAGCGTGACGCGATGGATTAGCAGGGGGAGGCGAGCGCGGAGGGCTCGCGGCAGGCAGGCGGGGGCCACGGGGTGAGGGCGACGGCGCGGGGCGGCCGCACCTGCCCCGCGTCTTCCTTGCCTGCCACGGCGGCGGCAGCGCGCAGACGGCAGGCAGGGCGCCGGATCGGATCCGCGCGGGGATTTGGATTTGCTTACGTGCAGCCGCGGAAGGGCCCCGCCAGTCGCCAGCGCCGGATTTGGGCGGTGGAAGATGGCACGAAAGCCACCGCTCGTTTTTGTTTGCCCCCTCCCCTGTGCTTTGCCGTTGCCGCCGGCGAGAGCGTGTCTGGCTCTGGCGCGGCTATCGCCTCCAGTTCTCTGCGCGGTTTAGCAGAGCGTTCGTTTTTATTAGTTTTTGTCCGATGATGTAGATAGCTCCAAGTCCCTGCTTGTCAGGGAGAAAACGCAAAAAAAAAGAAAAAGAAAAGAAGAAGAACTGTCCTGGTGTCGTCTTCAACACAGTATCATGTATATTTTTTTCTTGAAAAAACGATGACACATAATTTTAGAACAATTTAACAAACTTTGTTCGCAATAAATTATCTTCAAATTTATCTTGCACTAACTTTACATTTAGCCCTATCTCGTCTCAAGGCTTATCTCTATATCTACTACTGAAAAGCGTGTAGTGTCCACGTTGCCAGCCCGTGGCTCTACCGGGGCCGCCGTCGCACCGAGGCCGGCTGCCCGTGACGCCCGCCGGGGCTGACGCCGGCAGAGCCACGGGCGGCAGAGCCCCCGCTCCGCCTCGAAGACCTCGAGCTCCCCGCCGCGACCGGCCCCTCCATCGCCCGTGCCGAGGCGCCGATGGGGGTACCCTGGGCGCTGCGTGCGGACGCCGTCACCCTCGCGCTCGCCTCCCACCCGGGCCTCGTCGAGCGCTTCCGCCTCGCCCGCACCACCCTCCGCGCCCGCGTCCCCGCCAAAGCTTACTGCTTTAGGCTACCGCTCGTGCTGGGTTTCCGGGATTTCTTCCACGGCATCGACAAGCCTGCTGCTCAGAAGGTAGTTAACTGGTTACAATGTTTGAATTCATGTCTTGTTCTTCTTCGTCTGAGATATCTGAGCCCAAGAGGCATCATGCTTGTACATTGTAGAAGGTTAGCAACGGATTGCGTGCTCTTTTCAATAGCGTGAAGATTCTGGCTATCAGTGTGACGTTCTCGAGCAAGAAGAACATGGAGTCAGTGATGAACTTGCTCAAGTGCTTTCCCTTCCTGGAGACATTGCATATCCTGGTAATTGCAGCTTGAGGTTGCTCTGTTTCTCTGTTCTTGTGTATACTATCCCATTAGCTGAACCCTGCAAAGGATTTCCTCTTATACCTCATATTTGTGCAAAAGGGCAACAAGCGCAGGGAAGGGGAAGTTCACACAATTGGCCCGAACAATTAGCAGAAGCTTGATCCCATTGGATGTATTGTGAACCATCTCCAGAGCGTGAGACTAGAAATCAAAGTCGAGAAACGAGGAAGCAAAGTTGAGAACCAAAACTTGCTTGAGTTTGTGTGTTTCCTCCTTGCAAATGCCCAGGTGCTGCAGACCATGAAGATTCAATCTGCCATGTCCAACAAACCTGCATGGATTACAGAACAGCAAAATCTGCTTAGTGAATGTCACAGGGCCTCCGTGGAAGCCAAAGTCGTGTTCGTGGGTCTGAAAGTCATCCATGGCAAGGGGTTCAGTATAGAGGATGTGAATGCTCTGCCTGACCCATTTGACAGTGATATAGACATCATGGGCTATCAAATGACTCTTGAGTTGTACTACTGGGATGATTATCCATCAAACAGTCGAGGGCGTTGTGTTAATGTTATTTAGCTGGCTATCTGAAACTACTATTTTAACTTTGGCTGCATTTGAGGTTTCTTCCGAGGTAGAACAATATCCATGGTGCCATTGGCAGATAATTTGTGTTCTGCTCGGTTGATGTTCTGAATCTAGACAATAATTTAGGTGGCCTCAATATTTAAACCTTTAAGATTTGCTACCCATGATGCCAATAGCAGGCATTTTATGCATGGTGGTGAATCATCTGAGATCCTGAATCTAGACTATAATTTTGTTATCTGTTGCTTGTCACCTCCGAAATATCTGAAGAACTTTTAAGTTGATGCTCTACGGATTGTGCGAGAGTCCATACGCTCATAGCCTTTACTTGCTAAAAATTTACTCGGAATGGCATCTCATTTGGGGTTTAAGCTTTACCAGACACATGCATCCACATGATTTGGATTGCTAAATTTTGTTTGATTATGGCCTCCATTTTTGTCACACGAGGGATGAACTTCTTCAGAGTCACATGCTTCTTTTTCCTGTAAGAAATTGTTGCTGTGAATCTGGAATTCCGACATCTGAGATAGTCAGATGGACTTGTGCTTAAATTTCTACTGCACATGGAAGCTCGTAGTGACACCGGCAGGTCCATTACCTCATTGAGAGAGCAATTGCACGAGAAGGGACCTTCCTCTGCCAATTGATTACCGAGATGACTATGCCAGCTGACTTATGGTCCTTCAAAATAGTTTCAGGTGATAGTAGAATCCATGAAAACTATTTTCTAGAAGTTTCTACTTAGTTTGAGGAGCGTATTGTGTTTATCCACAATTTATATTTGTGCAAAAACTGTTTATTCAAGCTTTGGTGCCTTTTTAGTTACTCGATCTGTTACGAAAATATGGCAGGTCCAATTATCTTATGATCTATTTCATATATGAACCTTTAGATTTTTCTCTAGAACATTTCCATTCGAGAAAAGATAAAATATGACGCAATTAGAATATTTCTATTTCTTGAGAATATTAGTATTGTGATCACTCTCTAGCCTTGGCTATTGTTTCTGTAGTCATGTGATTGCAGCACTTGTACCCCAATGACATATAATTGGTACCTCGCAATTTGCTTGTGTTCTAAACATTTAGGAGCATTGGTGTGATAGTTCATTAGCTTGCAACTTGCAGTCAGAATGCTTCCTGCACATCCTTTATTCCTTTTTTCTTCTAAATAACTTGCAGAAGTTTTCCCACGCCTTAGCATAGTTTACCGGGATGCAGATGCTGGAACGCCAGTCCTTGAATAAATTATAGTATGACGAGATAGTGGATTAGAAATTTTTTATGAGACAGAGTTACTTCAATTCATATAATCATGTAGGATAAATCTATATTACATATACAATAGCATATATTAAGAATATACGCACGGGTCAACACCTAGTACTAGAATATAATAATTTTACTCAGTCTAGCCTAGTTGCTCTTTTTTTAAAAAAGTTTTTGAGATGCAAATTAGCCTTACTTACGTGGTTCATATGATTTACAATTTTTCGTTTAGCCCTAATTTCGTAGCTTTATTTTTTAAGAAATTGCTAAGGCATGCTACTAACCGATAGGCTCGATTTTTCAACAAACTACCTATAATCTGAAAAAAAATCCAAACTAGTTTTCCTCGTACTAATCAAAGTTTTTTTTGTAAAAAAAAAGATTTTTACTGCTACCAGACAGATAACGGTCTGTCATTGCCAGCAGAAATAGATGTCAGTCGGAAAAAGTTTCACCTGGATATTGTATGGCTTTGCTTCTCTCCAAGGTTGCCCCGACGAAGCTGCGCATCACGTCTCCAGACCCGGGACGCGCACATGCGCAAGGTATCAAGCGTGCACGTATAAACTATTCCGGCCGCCGCCGCCAGCTTTTCCGGGTCGAGGAGGCTGGCTGCACCAGCATCACCGAACCGTACCAGACAGACGCGGTGGGCGAGCCGTGCGCTGTGCGGGTGCGTGTCACGTCCGCCGCCCCGCCCCGCCCCGCCCGCCCGTCCTCCCGCGGCAGCAAGGCTTTCGTTCCCACCGTCCGTCCCCCTCCGTCGCGCCGTCGCTCTCCGCGCAGAAACGCCGGATCGGGTCGTGCCGCGGGGACGCCCCGGCTGCCGCCACCGCCCGTCGCGGGCTTGCGGCGTCCACATGTCAGCCTGCGGCCACGGATGGCGACGGGCGCGACCGCGGCTCGCGGGGGCGGCGGGCGGGGCGGGGCCCCACGCCGCACGGTTTCTCCGTTCCACACGCGCACACAGCTGGGACGCTAGTGGCCGACGGCGCCCTTTGTTTATCGCGGATCTGCGGCCGGCACGTCGCGGGCCCCGCCGGGCCCGGCCGCGGCGATATATAAATTCTTTTCTTTGATTTTTTTCTCTCCCCCCGTCTCGGCTCGCTCCCAACCGTTCGCCGACCGCACCGTTTGTCCGTTTCAGACCTCAAGCCGCCGACGGAGCGACGACCGACGGGCTCCCTTTTCCCTTTCCTTTTCCTGTCCGAATTACGCCGACGGTTTCCCCAGTCTTTGTGAAGTGATCGTGCTAGGTTCCGACAAAGCCAGTTCTCACCCACGGTCGGACCAGGTTTGGCTCGCGTCTGGTACAAATTTGGCTCACGAATTACCGTGGCAAATTAAATTTAGTTTTTTTTCGAAAGGCGACGCGGCAGGGCGATGCTTGGAAGACGCGGGATGCGCCGACGCGACACGGGGCCGAGCGTTCGGCGCTTCGTTCCCCCCAGCCTACTCGGTATCACCACCAACCTAACCCGCGGCACGTTGACGGTGACGGACTAGGGCGCCAGACACCAGGCTATCGGATCGTGCGTAGCTAACGGCACCGCGCGGGGCGCGGGCGACGCGGGCGCGAGGAAACCGGGGGCCGGGACAGGCGGTGGTAGCGTCACGTTGCGCACGGGGGGGCGCGGGGGGCAACGCGCGGGCACGCACGCGCAGGTGGCGTGCGCGCGGGCGCTTTCCCTCGACAGGTCCCGCGTGACGGCCGCGTGGCCGGCGGCAAAGCGGGGACCGGGGGCTTCCATGCGCCGCCAGGTGCTGGCCGGCGGCTGACCTCTGAACCAGGGCAGATCAGGGGAGAGGAAGCTGCTCCCGAGTTCATGATACCATTACTTTGCTCCCAGGCCAAGGCGTCGGCGTGCGGCATAGGCTTCCAGAACGGCGCGGGATCTGAGAGACCCAGCAGGGCAGCCTCACGTTTGGCTCGGATCGGTTGCTCCTCTCGTCCTCGCCGTTGTCAGCTGCAGCTGGATAATTTTCTCCGTCCATGGAATCTAAATGTGTCCTGCAGGTTCTGCGATGCGAGATATGCATGCATCTTTAACTGACAACACGGGAGATATCGAAATCGTCCGAGATACTTCCTCTATTCTAAATTGTAGGTTGTTTTGGAAAATCTAGATGCATAATTTTTCTATGTATCTAGATATAATATTTATCTAGATGCATAGTAAAAATTATATATCTAGATTTTATAAAACGACCTATATTTTAAAACAGAGAGAGTAGAGTTTCAGCTGTTGGGCACTTGACCGTAGCCGTTGTTGCAAGTTAACCTGCGTCAGAAACATATTAGCCACCAGCACTAGTTCAAACATTAGAAGCACTGGAGTGAACAGCACTGGTGACTCCAAGTGAACCAACGCAACTGTGCGCCGCCGCCGCTCCGGTTGCTTTCCTCTCCTCTCCACTCCACTCCACGGTATCCGAACGAAATAGCCTTGTAGAAACGGTGATGGTGCGCGCGCTTGGGGAGGGTGGAAAACAAGTAATTTTTTTTCCGGCAGTGCGCTGATCCACGCGGGGATCTAGACGCTGCTTACGTGAAGCGCGGAGGGGGCGGCCGGTAACCGGGGGTGGGAAACCCAACCCCAGGTCGACTGGTCGGAAATCCGCCTCCTCCTCCCTGCTCTTTGCCGGGTGTCAAGCACACGCGCACCACGGTCACACTCGGTGCAGTGCTCTTTGTTTGTCGCGGACCGTCAGCCGGTGCATCGCGCGTGGGGGTTGGTTTCTCCTCTCCCCTGTCGTCCGCATCGCACCGACGGTTTCTCCGTGGCTACGTGCTGTGAGATCACTCAACGCTGCCCATAACGTAGTCGTCATCCTCTCCTCCTCCTCCTCATCAAGTTATTCCTCCGACGCCACGACAGGACCAAGAGCATGAGAAGAAGTGGCTGTAGCAGCAGAAGTGTCCTCAACCTCAAAATCAGACCATGGGTCACTGAACGTGGGAAGGTCACAAATAGGAGAGTGAGGTAAACCAGCATGATCTTGAAGTTCCTTGATGCCCCTCTGACACTTGTTGATTTCAATGGCGTTGCTGCGACAAAGCTTGATAAGAGAGGTGAAAGCCCGCAGCACCTTGTTCTTAGACTTGCCTCGGGAGGTAGATGGCCCGACATAGGAAGAAGACCGATGAGATGGGCGATACGGGTCATGTCCCACAACCGCCGCCGTAGTAGCAGCAGCCTGAGCAACACAAGCAGCAGCAGCCGCGGGTGTGTCATCGACGGGAACACCAGAAGCACTGCGAATGGTCCGAATGGTCCGAGGAGGAGGTGGTAGTCCGGTCCCCCGTTTCTTCATGATGCGAAGATGGGAATGAGTGTAGTCCTTGGGATAGATGGTCTTCGAGGTCGTCTCAATTAAGAACATGACATAAGGAGCATATGGCAAACAACGCTCTGGATCAGTCCCAACAAAGATCAAGTTATTCCAAAGAAAGTCAAACACGCTGAAATCACGGCCACTGGAACGAAGATGAGCAACCACATTCCAGGTGTGAGAGAGAAGTGAGATGGCATCTCCCTTTTTGAGAGTGAAGGTAGCACGGACAGCTTTGTTCATGTAACGATAGAATAGCTTCAAGTGAGTGGTCCACCCATCAGCGTCGTGGCCCTCCAAATACATGAACTGACTCTCATTGTTCCGAAGGATTCTATCATTTTAGATCTTAGCCTTCTTAGCATCCTCGCTACCAAACCCAAGCAAGCGAGAGAAACTCACGTAATCAGTGAAGTATCACTTGCCTTTGATCATCCAATAAATGGAGTTTTGAGAGGAGCGGAAGTAGAGGGAGGTGAAAAACTGAAGAATAATCTCCTCGTTCCAATCATAGTGAAAACCTGTGGGATCCTTGATTCCCTTCCCCTCACACGCACGAATCACCAAGTTAAAATCTGGATCATGCTTGCTTGCCATATAATCCCAATCAATCCACTGCATCTCAACTATGGGCTCTTAGTGGCTGAGAAATACGGTGAAGTAATAGTCCGCATGGAATTGAGTGTGAAAGCGATAATCTATACTTTCATCCTTCTCATACTGGATAGGGCTTTCCTCGACATAATTTACCTCGCTGCCTAGAATTACAGGACAAAGAGTCAGAAATGATATTGTAAAGGCACGATGCAAGCATCAGCTCTTAGAATAATGCCAGTGTCATCAGTGTTATTAGTAAAATCTTCGAGCTAATTTAACTCACGCACAAAATCGTGCTCCAGAAACTGGAACAAAACATTACATTTAAGTCGCTGCCATGAGTCGTTCTGTGGCGTAAAAATGCACCGCAGCAGGAGAAAAGGACGGTGAATTATATAGTACCTCAGAGGGCTGCGCCAGTCTGCTGGGAGCCTGGGAGTGATGGGCACAGCTGCGGGCGGCGCGACGACCGAAATGGCAGCAGCTGGGAAGGCAGCAAGCTCAGAGCCGCAGAGCAGGCAGGCGAATCGCCCCTGACCGTGCGCAGTGCCCGGGGAGCGGGGGTGCCGCGGCATGAGCTCCGGCGGAAGCGCCTGATGGTTCCCGCAGTTGGGACAGGCGAATTCGGTGAGGTCCGACTCCACCTCCAGCGTCTCCCCACAGCCCGCGCACCGCATCTCAAGTCCTCCACGATCCCCGGCGGCGGCGCAATGGTAGCGGGGACGCAGCGATGGTAGGTTCGGGATTTTCCCCCGTTCGCGTTGGGCTTTTCTCAATTTGGCCCTCGGGGAAAGGGGTTAAGGGCGGGGAGTGTCGTCATCTCTGCTAGTAGTACGACGGAAAGGTGATTATCCTGACAGCTATTGCTAAGCTATTTCGTCTGCAACTCTGCAGATTGCATAGGAACAAGCCTTTGGCCATTGAGTAGTATATTTTTACCTGGTATTTAAGATTAAATTTTAATATATGTTGCTTATAGTAGTGTAGTGCCATAGTGTGAAAGAATTTAAAAATACAACATAGTCCTATAAACTTTTACAGACTAAATATCTATGTCTACTCTACATTTAGCCTAAATAATTGCATGTCTAGTCTAAATAATTAGTTGTGTAGGCTGATAAATTGGCTAAACCGACTAAAACCCTATGACATATGTAATATTGTAGTTTTGTTCCTATACTGTACAACCCTTTAAATTTGAGAATCAGACATAAAGGTGGCAACATCATAATTTAATAACACTGGTATGCAAAAAAAAAAGGCATGATGCAAATGGAGAAATATAGGGCAAAAAGATGTGGCAAATCCGTGGAGAAGATATGGTATATTTTATGAAGAAACAAATGCAACTAACTATCTAAGGAGAAATATATGGTTATAGCAGATGTCAAGGAATAAAACAGAAAAGATATTGTCCTCATGCTTTTTATTGTAAAGAACCTACTAAATCATTCATGTTGCTCTTATGAGAGTCTCCCGAAATTGGCTTGAGTAACATACTTTGCAGACAAATCATAAAGATAATGGATGTGAATTTTATGACAGGTAGCATGATCTATGGATGACGGTTCTTTGCTACTGGGACATTAGGAGCATGAGTACGGTGAGGCTGAAAAGTAAGGTTGATAATGAGAAAGTGTGCTCAATAAAAATCGTTAATCAAGAGGAAGGTACATCACACATGCCACCTCTATGATGTTTTGATTAAACAACGTATAACCAAAAGTATTACCATTTAACTCTACAGGTGATCATTAGAAAGATAAAAAAAGAAAAGGTACGAAGTGTCAGTCAACGGTGCATCACGTAAATTAAAACAATTCATACCATATCTCCTCGCTTTTTAATTCAATCTATTCCTATGGTTTACCTCATTTTTCCGTATTGTTTACCTCAAAGAACACTTCCCGAGTTTGATTCTTACATATTGCACTCCAACACAACGAGGAAGAAAAATAAGAACGGATTCGGCGCAATTTTTTTTCCCTCCTTCCAGCAGCGAAGTTTTAGATCACTTCGCTGAAAACTGAAAACCGCGCGGAGCCTTTTTCCTGACGGCCCGGTTTCTGGGGATAGGCTGTAGGCGTCTCCCCTCCATCCTCACTCAACTCTTTTATCGCCGCGCGCTGATCTCACTCAAAATTGCTCCGTTCCCCAAGGGCCCGAGAGTGAAAAGCGGAAACCTAGCCATTTCTCCCGCCGTCATGGCGCCGCCGCCGCCGGGGGAGTTCGTCGAGGTGCGGTGCGCGGGGTGCGGCGAGACGCTGGAGGTGGAGCCGGCGCTCACCGAGTTCGCTTGCCCCGACTGCGGTACCCAGCAGGCGCTCCCGCCGGAGCTCATGCCGCCGCCCCCGCCGCGCCCGCGCCGGGCGCTTCCCATCCCTGGCCGCGGAGCCGCCGCCGCCGCTGTGCCTGTGCCCGTGCCCGTGCCCGTGCCCGTGGCACCAGCGCCCGCGAGTTTGCCGTGCGGCGCCTGCGCCGCGCTGCTGAGCGTGCCGGCAGGCCTCGCGCGCTTCGCATGCCCTCTCTGCGGCGTCGAGCTCACTGTCGACGGCGGGCGTCTCCGAGCATACCTCGTCTCCCCGCCCCGCCCCACTGTCTCGGTCCTGGCGCCGCCCCCAGCCGGCATTACTTTGAGTTCGAGGCCATCCCCACACTGGCGTCCCGAGGTGCGTATCTAGTGTTTTAGAATTGTTACTAGAAACACGCATGCTTAAAGTTCATTTTCACTATATGGATTAGTTAGCGCTTAAACCATTTTAACTTGCTGCATTTGTCCCAGTGAAGCATTATATTTACTCAACAATATATGAATATATCCCCTGTTACCCTGCCACTAGAATCCTGAAGTTCATCGGTCTTCTATAGTTTTGATTGTTGAATCGAGCAAGAACAGGCTCACCTGCATTTTGTGCCTGTACACTGTAGAATTTCTGGTTTATCAGCATTACGATGGTTGCATTTTAGTTTGTATTTGCCTTTTGGACCACTCAAAGTCTCTGTATCAGACTTCAGAAATCATGAGTCTGACTCTGCCTTATTGTATGCTAGTCAAAATTTTGCTGATGACAGATATGTTCTACAAATTCGAATAGCGATTTGGTGAAGAGGGTTTCATAAATAGGTAGTGCGGGAATTTTCCAGACACAGAAGACAAAATTGATAGATCGATTATTATACCATTCAAATGTCCTGATTTGTCAATATCAGGCTATCAGCTACAGCCATAACAGTTATATTTCTGCAGAATCTCTTATATCAGAATGATCTTTTCTTTACTCTTTTGTGCAGAGATGTACGCAGTATTTTCTTATTTTCTTACTTCCTTTTGCATTCTTTTGTGTGGAGCAGGGTCAAGTAGAAAAGTATAATCACCTGACTCGTACAATTCACAGAGAGGAAACATTCAGCTCTTCCCAAACAGGAGCAACCCACACCGTGTTGGCACAAAAAGAGCCCAGTATCTATTCAGCTCATAGAGAGGAGTCACGTATCGAGCCAATCAATAAGACCGTTGCAAAGTCTAGTGTGACAAAAACTAAATTGCCAGCTTGTCCTGAATCTACAGGTGTGGGAAAAGCACGACAAGAGCCTCCTATACATGCAAGCTCTGCCTCTCGGGCACAAGTTTGTTCTTCCAATTATCCAGTTCGTGCACAAGGACAGCGACCTGTAGAGGACTTCACAGGTCATGGACAACAGATAAACGAACATCGAGATATGCCAAGTACCATCCAGCACGAAACAATAGAGGCCCCAAATCAAGCCAATTGTGTTGAACAGGCCCAAGGTGACTATCACAGCGAGGCAACTGTGTGGAATCTGAAGAGGAAAAGGAGCGGCAAGAGTGCCAGTGTTCAGAAGGGGAAGCGGAAGGGCTTGACTAGTTATCCAAATGGAGGGGTCCATCTTAGGCGTAGTACACGTTTGTCAAAGCAGCCAGAAAATCCTATCAACAATGAGCCTGTCCAGCAGCCAGCTGCATTGAATCAGTGTGATTCAGATCCTCTAAACATTGATAAAATCATCTCCAATCTGTGTTCCAGAACATTGCCTCAGCACCAAATGCCTCGAGCAAGCTCAAGCCAGTCAGGCCAAGTTGATGCAGCCACTGGACCACCTCAATCAAATCATGATGCATCTCAAGATGGGCAATTCCCACTCTGCTACAATC
The DNA here is from genome assembly GCF_002211085.1 of Panicum hallii. Taxonomy (NCBI): domain Eukaryota; kingdom Viridiplantae; phylum Streptophyta; class Magnoliopsida; order Poales; family Poaceae; genus Panicum; species Panicum hallii. The sequence goes on along the minus strand of NC_038048.1, from coordinate 43,978,848 downwards.
AATTGTACCCTCCGGAGGTCCCAGGTGAACACTTGCTTGATAGAATTGGTGACGAGCAGCCACTTTCACCAGAGGACCAACTTCATATTATGCATGTTCAACAGGTATGAGAACCTTCAGGTCGTACCACTGTCTCAGAGTTGCATGATCTGTGTTCCTACCATGACTATTATTGAAGGCCATGGCAAGGATGCACCTCTCTCCAAAATTTGTCCTCAGGCATGCACTGCCAGATGATCATTTCTGATAGGCTGCCAGCAATCACCGTGTCACCTCACTGTCAGTTTGCCACTGCTAAATACCCACCCTAATGCCCACCTCAGCTCTGCTTTCTGCCGTGACAAGTTAGTCTGTATCATTCAACTTGCCTAATACTCACATCAACCTTCCACTATACACACGTGATACGTGTTTATAGTAAAAATAAATTACCCCCCAATTTTTTGTGATTTTTCTAACTGAAGGACGTGGTTTAAGTTTCTGCATGAATGCTACGTGTTCAATATACCTGCATCATTTGAATGATTATTTCATTGAGAATCACTCATTCAGGAGGATGCACAGAGGGGCCACTCCATGTTAGGATCTGTTGTGAAATCGTCAGGGAAGCGCAGAGGACGTGGACATCAACCTACAAGACTAATCCAACCGCGAAGGGAAGTTGACAGGCCTGTCTTGACACCTAATATTATTGAGTATGTGTGTCAATAAGTTTACAAAAGTTGTTTCTTATATATTCTTTATGTTCATGAGTCATGACGAGTCGACTTATTTGGCAGCAAATGGGATGTCAACCCACCTTGCCCTAAGGTGGCCTCTACCATCACTATTCTTTTGAAGCAGAAGTACCCTGGGTCTACCTATCTGCCAGCTGGTCAGCGAAGAGAAGTTCCTCCCAACGGAGAAGTGGTTCTCCACTGGCAACAGTATCCACCAGAAACGAGGGATGCTATTTTGAATGAATTTCTTGTAAGTAAAGTAGCCGAACACATTTGCTTTATGAGTATTATTGAAGATATTTAACCATTGAGCTCATATTTCAATTGTACTAGCAACGCTACAAGTGGGCCCCTGGCCGAGAAGCAGAGTGTCTGAAGCTATTTGAGCGCAGAGCAGCCAGACAGTTTGCTGGCGTCCTATCTGAAGAGAAGCGAAAGGTTAGAGTAAAGATTGCTGTAGTAGACAAATCCAATGAAGCTTCAGGTGCACACAGGTCCAACAGACATGCAGAGTTAGAAGATGAAGATCAAGAAGAAGAACCAGAGGACCAGCAGGCATTAGAGAGAAGTGACGACGATGACCCCTTACTGTGGAAACGTTTCTCCCCTGCATGGATGTATCCAAGTTGGTGGGAGAGGTTATGTGAACACTGGGCCAAAGAAGAAGTCTTAAAGATGTCTTCCCAGAACAGGAAGAACCGATACACTGGAGGCCGTGCTCATCACACATCAGGTTCACGGAGCATTGCCATGCATAGGCAGATTATGGTAAGACATAAAGACAAAGCTCCGTGGTAAACTCATTTTAGCATCAATTCCTGATTCTGTTTGAATTGAATAGGTTATAGAAAATGGCGGGGTGCCAGTGTCAGAACTAGAGGTATTCAACAAGACCCATAGGCGTAATGGTGGCACAGGGGAATTTGTCAGTGAGAGAGCAAAGCGAACTGTGGTAGGTGCTTGACGCTCATGTTATTTGCATCATTTCAACATGCAAAGTGTTTGGAGGGTTTATCAAATGGTTGCTGAACCGTGTTTTGCATCCACTTCATTTTTCAGGAGGGCTTCAAGAAACGTATGGACGAGGCTGGTGATAAGATACACCCCCACCTTGCATGGGTGCAGGAAGTAGGGGGTCGGAACCGTGGAAGGTACTATGGGCTCACTGGTATCATTGACAAGGACAAGGTTGATGAGTTAGCAAAGTCCATGCCAAATAGTTCTGGTATAAAAGGGTACAGGCAGAAGTTCACGCAGGAGCAGGTGCAGCAGATGATTAATCAGGCCCTGCAGGGGTTAAATGAAACCTGGGAGAAGAAGTTTAAATCCTTGGAGCAAAGTTTGAGTGGCGTGCAACCGTTAGGTATTGATCCTGAGGTATGTGAAGGATAATTGAGTATTGCATTTTTTATCTAATTTCAATTAGTTTAGAGGCTCATCTGATGTATTTTTCTGTAGCATGCCCCTGGATCTTCTGCAGCTAGAGAGAGAAGCCACCAGGAGGATCAGTCGAGACATCATCAGGTAATCCATCAAGTTATGAAACTTAGGTGTGGCATTCTAGAACAAGGAATTCATAAACAATGTTTTTGGTACCAATCATTTCTGCAGTGGTGATCATTAAATTGCACCACTAGTATTCTTGGTAGAAAAATAAGATCAGCTACAGAAATTAGAGTTGCAACGTGTTTATAGCTGCAGATCTGGTTATGGAAGAGAATGGATGACTGTTGTGTCAACAAGTAAAAGATGGATTATTCCTTAACTATAGACTCAAATCTAATAAATTGCTCGACCTGCATTCCTGCATATATGCATACCTAGTCAGAGTAACCGACTAACCGGGCTTTTCCCTTCAGCCTGTTCAATTGGCGCAGATATGAAGTGATTTATTTTTTCCCGCTTTGCAGGATGCATCAGATGCGCAGACTGGGGAAAGCCACGAGGAGGACGATGAGGAAGTGGTGTCTACAAGCGTCTGAGTTGCATCACAGTGTTATTTGTAGATTGTGACAGATGCTGTTTGTGCGCCCATTGCGCTCCAGAGAAATGCTGAAATGCACGGCTTTCCTCCCTGGTGTCAGGTGTGCCTGGGCGCCCGCTTCGATGCTTTGACCGTCAATGATACGGAGAAGGGCCTTGCTAGCGTTTGCGTTTGGACGTCCGATCGTTCGTTGCAACATTAAAATACACGCTTGCAATATAAACGCATATATTTAGAGGTGTAGAGTAAAATTTCCACCGCAACATCGTAGCTCTGTGTGCAACATGAAAAAAACAGTCTCAAAATCAAACCACAAGGACATCCTCGTACCAACATAAATCTCGATCTCAATATTTCGAATCAACTATTATAACATTAAAAAAAATTACTGCAACACCATAGGGGCCTCGTCGCCCCTGGATCTCCCGCTGCCGGCCTAGAGCTTGCTGGCGGCCTCATGCGCCGCTGCCCCGGAGCTCGCGCGGATGCCCTCGCGCGCTGCCGCCCGCGCAGAGCTTGCTGCCAGCCTCGCGCGCCGCGGGGGTGCTCGCCACATCGCCGACCGGGGCGTCCCGAGGCGGCGCAGGCTGGAGAGCCACGCATGTCGAGCGTGTGTACTTGAGGGTGCTCCCTTCTCCTCCACCCTGCTCGAGCCATCGCCGCCCTTCTCGTCGCTATCGGAGGGGAGCGCGAGCGCCGCGCGTGTTGGGCGCGCCCCTGCTTCTCCACATCGTGATGGGGTCACTGTTGGCCTCCGCCGCTGCCCTTCTCGCCGGCCGGGGCCATCCCATTGGTGGAGCGCACGGGGAGCATGTGCGGGGGCAGGTGGGTGCTGAAAAAGGAGGTAGCGTGCTCTGGAAGGATGACGAGGAGGGGATGGCAGGGAGCAGCAAGAGCGAGACGAGCAGTCGAAATAATTGCTTAGCGGGTGGCTTTTAGGATGTGGAGAAGAAGGTGCCACGCGCCCTTCCGGAGCCAGTGAGACGTTCGATATTTTCACCGAGTCCGAACGTCTGTGTATTAGCATTACCCGTACGGAGTATCTATCCCTTAGCCTAATTACTAAAAATTTGGAAATTTATTGCATGTATTGTTTTGGACTTTGGAATCGTTGCAGTGAGAACAATGGTGAAATATTTCGTTGGTACGTGGAACAAAATAAAAAAAATGTGCCGACATCGTTTGCAGCATTTCAGACACCGCTTATAACCGCTTGTAGCGAATCCAAGCATAGTTTTCAACCTTCAGTCCATATTCACTGGATAAGCCGTACGTGTTGCCTTGCATAGGCAATGGTGCGAGGAGACGCATTCCCTACTGGCCAGGGATGCAAGTTTATGCATGAGATGTGTCGGGGTATGTCTAGAGATGCTAGTTTAAGTCGGCCTATAATTCATTTTGTTAAATTGTTTCGCAGAAAAATCATTATGTTCAAGTAGCTACATATAACAATAATAAAATGGATCAAAATGCTAATTGAGTTATTGCAAAAAGAAAACTTTCGAGTATTCACTTGCACTGCTAGCGGTAGACATGGCTTGTCGCAGGGTTGTGGGAACCCACTGAAACCTTTGTAATTAGACCGTCGCTTTAACTCTCCGCTGCCAAAACCCAGACCGTCGCTACTGAAAGCCCAAGCGCGACGCTTCTCTCAAAGGTCAATCCCCACTTTTGCCTAGCACGCAATGATCCCCCCTCGTCGAGAGAAGGCAATGGCGCCACCGCCGCCCGCCGCGTGCGCGGCGGCGGCGGACGGGGAGCCTCTGGAGGTGCGGTGCGCGGGGTGCGGCGAGACGCTGGAGGTGGACCGGGGCCTGACGGAGTTCATCTGCCCGGACTGCGCCACGCCGCAGTCGCTGCCCCCCGAGCTCATGCCGCCGCCGCCGCCCCGGCGGAAGGCGCTCCCGCTGCCCCGCGGCGCCGCGGACGTGCGGGGCGCGCGGCTCCCCTGCGGCGCGTGCGGCGCGCTCCTCAGCGTGCCCGTCGGGCTGCCGCGCTGCGCCTGCCCGCTCTGCGGCGCCGAGCTCGCCGTCGACACCGCGCGGCTCAGGCACTACCTCCTGTCCTCCGCTGCCGCGGCGGACGCCGTCCCCGTGGTGCCGCTCGGTGCCTCCTCCTCGGCGCCACCCATCCTCCAACCTCGAGAGGTATGGTGCCGTTGCTGCGTTCTTCTAGGTTCTGGGCTCAGTGGTGTTATTCCCTTCGTTTTATTTGTCTTACCTCTTTGCTTGAACGGTAGGTAAGTCTTTTATGTTGGATAACTTGTAGAACTTTGGTGGTCGCAAAATAGAGTGAGCCTCTATGTAGTCAGTGTGCCATTGTTTTTAAGAGAGGTGTACAATTTAACAAAGTTAACATACCACACTTCAAGATTGAGGGGTGGTGCAGTAGTTGGTGTTGTGGCAACTTAATGTAATAATCTAGGAAACTCCTCAGTACCTTTGGCTGCTTCTTTTGCACTTTCAGGTGCAGCAAGAGCATCCAAAGTTTGCAAATTGTGCAAGACTAATCCCCCTAGAACCTAACATTTAGCTAACTTGTATTGAACAGGCACAGACAGAGCGTCCTAATTGGCTTATCGCAGAGCAGGCAGAATCAGAGCATCCTGATTACATGGTTGATCGAGAGAAGATACATGGGGTCAACCAGGATACTGCAAGGTACAAGGAGCAGAGGAACATATATTCAGGCAGCCCCAGAATTGTTAGTGCAGAAAATAGACATGGAGTGCCTCTAAATCAGGTCAGGCATCAGCCTCAAGATCTTCCTTCCAGCCATGCTGTTCATACAAAGCAGACATATCAAGAGAGTCCAGATCGAGTTACTGAGTCACTGCAAAATTCTGCTAATTCCGCACTATTTAAGAAATCAGGATGCATTTCACATATTAATGATACTACAATAACAGACATTAATGGCAGAGCTGGGAGCTCCATTTGCCCCAAAACTTTAAATCTTGAGAAGAGAAACATGCAGACTCCCAAACAGATCAAGCAGAAGCCACAAAAACAACTTTCTTGCTATGTGACATCTCTGGAGCATGCTCGGGCAGAATCTGTAAATAGGGCAATTCATGTTCAGGAAAAGCAACAAGAGCCTTCAAATGAAGCAAACCGCCGAGAAAATGCATGCGCTAGACTGGCCAATGAAACTATTGCAGACAATAACAACAGGAGGAGAACAAGGCAGTTGATTGGCCTCAATGCTATGGGTGCAGATAAGAATCAGGGGCAGACACCAAATAATGCTACACAACAGGTGTGGAAAGAACGATCTGATTCTGTGATCTGCAGGGAACTGGATAATCAAGTAACTCTAGAAAGCAAACAGCCAGGTCGTCACAGAGTTCACATAAGGAAAAGGAAGGGTCTGCTTTCTGCAAATTCAGGTCTTCAGCTTAGGCGTAGCAAACGTTTGGCGAAAGATTCTTCTGCCGCCATAGATAGACAACCTGTTATGGACGCCCAACTAATACATAGGCAAACTGTTGGGTGTCAAGCTGCTTCCCCAAATCGCCTCATGCCAATTGCCACTATATATGACGAACGGACAGAAAGTGAGCCTGATGAGCAGTGGACCGCATCTCCAGTACCATGTTTGTCTGATCCGCCAGATACTGATAGAACCATAAACAATTTGTGTACTAGTTCATTCCCTTCACATGAGATTCGTCAAACAAGCTGTAATGAGCTGGAGAACCTTCATTCAACTCCAATACCTTCTTCAAATCCTGACATGTCCGATCCTGAGCATTTTTCTTCAAACCCTGACATGTCTGATCCTGAGCATTTTTCTTCAAACCCTGACATGTCTGATCCTGAGCATTTTTCTTCAAACCCTGACATGTCTGATCCTGAGCATTTTTCTTCAAACCCTGACATGTCTGATCCTGAGCATTTTTCTTCAAACCCCGACATGTCTGATCCTGAGCAGTTTGCTCGTACCTATATTCCTATGGATGTTAGAAGGGCCCTTGCAAAGCTATCATCCAAGTCATTGATTCACCATATGATGTCCCAGCCAAGTTCTGGTGAGTCATACATGCATGATTCAATGGATTCTGAAGGACAGGATGTGCAGCTAGCATCTCAGAATAAAGGTATTTTTTACTTTTAACATCCTTATTGTGCATGGCATGGAATAAGACATAAACAAAGGGTGGCAAATGACCCTATGGAGGAGCTTTTTTATGGGGTCATCACAATTACTCTTTCAGAGGATTAAAGGGCTTCATAGTTTATTTGTCCATGCTGTTCGCTAGTGTTTTGATCTGTTGGAAGGTAGAGAATATTTTTTTTTAAAAAAAACTTAGACATACACGTGTTAGTTTTTATTATAAATTGCTGTTAATTTCCTTAATACTCTGATGCTTTTTTAATCAATGTCATGTTCTCCATATAAATTATGGAAGTTCCATCAAAGAACTAAGTTGCACATAATATTAAGAGTAGCTGTGCAATTTTGGGTTTTAATAGACAAATCATACTACTAGGAAAAGGTGACCTCTTGGGGACTGCATGGTTATTTTGTTTGATGAATTCCTCTTATTGGTCAACTGATCGAGGGTTAATATTCAGAAATCGAGGTGGAAGTACAACTCTGCCTCTTGGTCTGTTTTTAACGTCTGGACTGGTGGATCCAGTGAGATAAACAGCTAGTAGACATTTTAGAAAATTGAATTTATGGAAGTAATAGAAGACATTTGATGATCCGATGGTATAATGCAGACTGACTTGGCCTCAATTCCTTTTTGTTGTTTGGCTTAACAATTGGCCTTGAGTCCAGGCATTTCTTTATCTCATTATCACGACAAGTTACAGTAATTTGGGCAATCCACTGTTTTCAAGCCATGTTGATTCAGTTTATGTGTGATTCCTCAAATGATTTCACAGCTTGCTCAGACTTCTGATTTCCCCCCTTCCAAATAGGTAGACGTCCTCGTGGTTCAACACTATGTCTAAAGTTGTGGACCATGCCTAAGGGCATGCGCATACCAGTTTCATTGAACGCCTCAGGTTTGCCTATTGGAAAAGAAGCAGCCACATTGTCTTCCTTTCTGGGCACATTAGCACGGGATGGAATATTGGCACCTCTTTCGCATCTTGGTTGGAAAAATGTTCCTGAGAAAAACAAGGATGTGATGCGTCATATTGTCAAGGTATGCACTAATACAGTTTCTGTTTTTAGCGTCCGTGTTTTGTTCTCTTACACAATTTGTTTATTGCTGTAGCTCAAATTTGATATTGCTCCAGTTGGTGAGTTATGGATTGTGAAAAATTTAGGAAAGAAGTGGAAGAGCTGGAAATCTATATTAAAACAAAAGCATTTTGATGCTCATGAGACGGAAGAGGAGCGCCTTGCTGATCGGAATCCTCGTGTTCTTGAAGAACAGTGGCGATTCTTAGTTGAATATTGGAGTACTGAAAAAGCGCAGGTAGTACATACTGTTTATTTCCTGTGCATAGCTTGTGCTGCCATTCTGATTTTGCGATTTGTGGTGCTTGCTGGATGATTAGCTTATTTCTCTGATCAGGTTGCAAGTGCTCGAAATAAGGCTTGTCAGGCAAATGTAACCACGTATCATAGCTCAGGAACGAAGAGCTTTGCACGTAGAATTGAAGAGGAGGTAATTAAGTTTGTTTCTTTGTTTTACTATTAGTGATGCATTAATTGTGTTATTTTGTGCAACAGAGGCAAAAACGGCCTAATAATGATGAGCCTACAGTTGAGGATTTGTTCATATTGACTCACACTCCCAAGGATGGGAAGCCAATGACGAAGGCGGCAGCTGATACCATTGTGAGACACGAGAAACTAGATTCATACTAAAAGGTTTTCTTTATGTGGCGTGCATGGAAGAGCTGAGATTTCATTTTACATATAGGAGCGATTCCGTCAACAATGCCAAAAGCAAACAGAAGGGTCAGGGAGTGACTTCGGACTGGAGTCCCGCGCAACCAGGCGACGTAGGAAGCCAGGCTTGAAGGCATCTTTGAGGGAAGCCATGGAGGCTAAAAGAAAAGCTGAAGACGAGGCAGCTTCACTGATGAAGAAGTTGATTGCTATGGAAGAAAGGCAGAAAAAGGTGCATGCCGGTAAAGCCGACATGAAGGGCGCAGATGGTCCTGTGAACTCCCCGGAGGAGCGAGCAGGTGAACCGTCATCACCTCCAGGTTTTCAACAGGTAATATCCGGCCGTAATTCTGACCTGCACCTTGTGGAAAATATCCGTCCATTATCTTTGCTTCTGCCATTGATTCTGATTCAGTCAATCCATGTCATCATCATCATCCATGCAGGTCCAAAATACCCCAAGCTCTGATAAAATTTCGAAGGCATATCTCTCTCTCCGTCGACGATATCCCACAGGTAATTTCCGGCTGTAATTCTGACCTGCACCTTTTGGCGAATATCCATCCATTATCTTTGTTTCTGGGGCTGATTCAGACAATCCATGTCGTTATCATCCATGCAGGTCCAACATACTTTGGAGACATATAGCGATCTACTGTACAATCCTTCAGCCTAATGCTGGATCCCAAGGGCCTTTCCATGGTACCACCACCGGCAATAGCTGCACGAAGTACAAAAAACAACGGGGTTTAGCTCAGTGTTCTACTGTTCTTGTGTAATGTTGGCTCGCGAATCCTTGAGTTCACTCGGAAGTCGAGAATACGTTTGACTGCATTTGTCCATGGGATTGTGGGAGTACCTTTTAAAGTATTTGATCACTGATAAAATCAAAAGTGTATGTAAGTAGTAATAAGAGGCATATGCGCTTAATGTACTAAACATCTAGGAGTAAACAGGAACGGGAATCAGTTTGACTTATAAAATGTAGAGTAATAAGTAGAAAAAAGACAGTAACAAGTTTTATAAAAACCACGCAAGCCTGGACTGTGGGGGCTCTTTTGTAGTTTCGACAAGCTAGATAACCGTTACAAGATTAAAACCCATAGGCCATATTGCACAACCGTTGCAGCCCATCAATTTCCCTCCGCGGATGCCATTAAATATTCTTTTACACTTAATTCAACAATCGGTGTACGCAACGCCAACACTTCGAATTGGCTAATTTAATGCCACACAGGGGTTAGATATTAGATATTTATTCATGACTTGTTCCCGTATCTCACTCAGATTTGTCGGTACATGATACATGTTTCAATATTTTCTTATCAGTGATTTAACAATTCGCGAACCTTGATTCAACATTTTAATAGGCTAATTTAATATTTTACGTGGGTCAAATATTTATTGATAGTCAGGTAAGTTGACTGCACAGTTTAGATTGATTCAAATGGGGGCAATACACCACCTGCATCTTCAGTCTATGAAAGTGCTTTTAAGTTACTACTAACCGTGGGAAGCTACTGCAATGTCCCCATTAAGGGTATTTCTGTCCTTTAAGAAGATGTTGTTTTGGGCAGCCATAAAGCGTAAGAGCTTTCAAGAGTCCCACCAGGTTGCTCTACTAGCTGTGGGAAGATATTGCAATATCCCTATCAAGGGTATTTTTGTCCTTTAAGAGCATGTTGTTTTGGGCAGCCATGAAGCCTACGAGCTTTCAGGAGTCTCGCCAAGTTGCTGCTCATCTAGGGACCAGGGAATGGTTAAAGGGGACACGAACACTAATCTTTCCTGAAATATGTATTTCTATGTTGTGTTTTCCATTATTTTTCATATGTGCAACAACACTAGATTTAGTTTTACGTATATTCGGCATAATATTCTATATGGAAGTAGTATGGAACAGCCCAAAGACAACCCTGCAAAATGTTTATTACGTCATTTTGCAATTAGGTGTGTTATATGCATTTAGCAATTGCATCGCTTTGATCTAACTATGCTTTTTCAGATATCAGAGTTTGTTCATAAAATCATCATTTCACATAATTTTTTTACAGGGTTGGTATAACAGATGGGGGGCGGTTACATGCTTGAGTCCACCACATATGGTGTGGCATGATGCGTTGTGCCCTCACTACAATAATACAATACAACGATACAAAAATTATGATTCTATGAGACGAGTCACAAGCAGAGAACAATAGGATTATACATACTTAGAAAAAGGGGTCTACCTGGTGGTAGGGTGAACTGTAATCAATCACAGATGTTCTGGGTCAGAGTTACATGATGGATTTTGAATTGAATGTATGGTGAATAAGAAGTGAAACAAGAAATTACCATGTATCAATAACTCTTTTAATGTCTACAACTTGATCCTCAACGAAATGAACATGTATGAATTCACCAACACTTTCAAAGAGGGGGTAAACCAGAAATTGTACATCTTGTATGTTGGAGATCAGCAACTAATCGATGATGTTTAGGAACTGGATACCTCATCGATAGATGTGTTTCTTGATACTTAAATGACTCTTGAAACATCGACACCCCTACAAATGCTCTTTTACATACATTTTGTTGACTGATAGGGAACATGCATGTTGTAACATCTAACTGCGCAGCTCAACGATAATGTTGTAAACTGTATTGCTCTCTGCAGAGGCAGGCATGTGGGGACACAAGTGCATGACTGTTTTTAGCACAATGCTTACGATTGCTAGTGCAGCTAATGCCATTATACTACAAAGGATGTTCGAGAAAGTAGTTCATCTATGTACTTAGGTCCACTTGCAGCTTTCCACCCAACACATTCGTGTAAATGTACATTGACCTCTTATGGTTTTGCACCTAAAGATCTACGATAGTGCACTTTGAGCAATCGATCTTTGAAATGTTCAATGATAATTATGCTATAAATTTTTAGAATGTTTGTTTGGCTCTAACTGCCATTTATAATCTTCATGCTTTGGTGTCTGTTGAGAAATTGGTATACTAAGTTTGTTACTGACTTTCGAGAAGCAGAACCAAACTACTATGATACAACTTCTTCTGTGGAGTCTATAGCCACACTATACTGAGGAGACCTTCACCTAGATACTAACATGGGAGACCAAATCTATACAAGATAACTCAACTCTTTATTCACTATAATTTAATGCAACATAGACTCTTGTATTCTTTATATGGCTTACCTATCATGACATAACTTATAGGTGCTCATGGTGGTTGTGGTATTACCATGTGGCAATTTCCACACTCTTATTTAAACAAAATTCTAACTCTTGGTTTTCTCTCATCCTTATCCAACCATGTAAAATATCTTATTATAGAAAATTTCTATCTTGTCATAAAGTATGACAACACTTCTCTTTTATCATTTATAAATTCTTATCATTTATAAATTCTTCTAGAATCTTCTTAAGTATATATTGTTATTTTCAACAGTGTTATTGCGTTATTTCATAATAATATCTTGTAGTGACAGTTATGGACACATGGTGCATTTTGTTTGCCATCAAAATGTCACTTATTTGTAAGTGCAAAGAGTGTTTAACATAGAAAATGTTAATGTACTCCTCAAAAAAACATAAAAAGAAATTTCAAGCTCCAATTTTCTTCAAAGGAGTTTAAAATCTTCGTGAAGTCTTTTCCCCTCATCAATGACAGTCTGACAGAACATATTTTTCTTCGGTAATGCTCTGACTTGAGCTTCCAATGTGATAAAAAAATCGGATGCTTTCCGTCCGCTTGTTTGTTTCCCCCAACCTAACATACTGATGTTGCAGTGGGAATTTTTTACATATAGTTTTGTTGCGATAGGTATGATGGACTTTTTACATAATCTTTTGTTATGGTAGGGATATGATGATATTGCAACAGGAGTTTAAGTTGATTACTAGTGTTATATTACAGTGGAAGTTTTCAGTTGATTATTGATGTTGCAATAATTATTTTAAGATTGTTCGATAGATCAATTTGTTATGCTGCAGTGATCATTTTCAGTATGATTGAGATGCGATGCGATGTTGTAACAGCTATTTTAGAATGTTGCATAAACTTATTCTAAATATTTTAATAATTAATTTGTTGTGCTGCATCTTTTTAATCTCATCGACCAATTCTATTTGTTTTATTATATTTTTAAAAGATATTTTCGGTTGTAGTTCAAAAATATCGTAATTATAATTTTTAAACGTTGCAAAAGTTAAGTGTCAATGTTACAAAATACTTGTTGTTCTTATTAGATATTATATAAAATATAATGCTATGTTGCGATGAGAGTTTTCTATTATAGAAACGGATGATAGAGTTATTCTTATATATACTTTTGTAATTTTATAATATTGCAGGTAGTGATTTTAAATATTATATTAATTAATTTTTAATGTTGCGACGCAGTGTATGACATCGCACATCCCAGCGCGCTAGCTCCGATTTTTCTTCGTGTCTTGATTTCCATTTGGCACCCAACCGGCCTCGAAATCTTCGAATACTGGCCCAGACCAACCAACCCACTCTGGCTGTGCCGTTTCGGTTTCTCCCCTGCTCTTCCCGAGCGAGGAAGGAGACCGAGACCAGACACCCCACTCCCCTGCCCCGAAACCCTCGCCGAGCGGTCGCCGCCGATGGCCGGCGGCTCGTCCCCATCTCCGGCCGCCGCGCCCGTACAGGTGCGCTGCGCCGGCTGCCGCGGCGTCCTCGCGGTCGGCCCCGGCATGACCGAGTTCATTTGCCCCAAGTGCCACATGGCGCAGCGCCTCCCGCCGCAGCTCATGCCCAAGTCCACCTCGTCCTCGTCCTCGTCGCCTCCGCCCAAACCCCCCGCGAAGCCTTCTCTTCCTCCTTCTACGCAGCCCCGGAGGGGCGCGCCGCCGGCTCAGGGGGTGGACCCCACGAAGATCCAGCTCCCATGCGCGCACTGCCAGGCCGTCCTCAACGTGCCCCACGGCCTCGCCCGCTTCCGCTGCCCGCAGTGCGGCGTCGACCTCGCCGTGGACCATGCCAAGCTCCAGAACTTCCTTGCCTCCTCTAACAGCGCCCCGCCATCGGGCCTCGCCCCAGCCTCGGGGCCAACGACGCAGGTGCCTCCGGTGCCGTTCCTCCAAATATTGCAGCCCGGCGTTGCGCAGCCGCTGCAACTGGTGGCTGGCGCAACGATTCCTATGGTGCTGCCTGCTGCTGAGCCTGAGGAGATCAATGAGGTATGTTGCCGAGTAACCGTGTCAATACCTTGTGAAGAAATCGACAGGACAATCAGAATTGGACGGGATATGGAGTGGCATTATGCTTCTCTATATGATATACATCAATTCTATACTGAATCAGAGTTCCATTGATATACATTTTGCACAAAATTGTATGTTCTATCAATTTGTAGTGGCAGACATAGATAACAGATGTCTGAATTGTGCACTGCCTCTTTCCTTCAGCATGATGGTACTCCATTTGTTGGGGCATGTGCTTTTATTTGTAGTAATTGAATTGGCTAATTAGTAACCACTTTCAATTTTTTTGAATTAATGGGGTAAGTTAGCACGGTTCATATTACATAGCCTTCAGATTTTCTCTATGTAGCTTTGCATGTTTTTTTGTTGTGTACTCTTAGTTGAAGGATGTATATGTTGTTGCAAATCTGTACAGTTTCAATGGCATTTTATCATAAACGTTCAGTTTGTTTTCTATGTTTTATCATACTAGTGCCTCAGGTCCCAATGGTTGCTTCATATGTTGTACTGAGAGGCTTGCAGACTTGAACTTACTTGGACTTTATCAAACAGGTTGCTATTGACGTTGAGCGCGAAGAAGATGAAGGTGGCACAGTTGGAGAAACTTTCACTGACTATGTAAGTACTCTTTCCATTGACTTTGATCCTGAGTATGGACTTGAAGATTTACTTTCTAATGCTTATAGATGTCAACATTAATCTTTTATCCAATTGATTGTGAATTTGCTATACCTACACTTATTTCCAGAGGCCTCCCAAGCTATCACTTGGTCTGTCTCATCCAGATCCAGTTGTAGAAACTTCTTCTTTATCAGCTGTACAACCTCCTGAACCGACTTACAACTTGAATATCATGGATGAATTGGATGAGACGAAGGCATTGTCTTGTTTGCAGATCGAAACAATAGTTTATGCTTGTCAGGTTGGTTATCATCCTATGATTATTCTATGAGGTTTTTATATGTCACACCTCTTGTAAATATTTGTGATGTTGTATGACAGCGGCACCTTCATCATCTCCCTACTGGTGATAGAGCAGGTTTTTTCATTGGTGATGGGGCTGGTGTTGGTAAGGGTCGAACAATTGCTGGATTAATCTGGGAAAATTGGCAGCAGGGAAGACATAAGGCAGTGTAAGGCTTGGCAAAAATCACATTCATCAGTTAATTCTGATGAATTTCCAACAACTTCTTATAGTTGTGCTGTTTCTTCATTGCTTGATTTTAGCTGTTGGTTGCTATTTCCAGGTGGGTGTCTGTTGGTTCTGACCTGAAGTATGATGCCCGTAGAGATTTAGATGATGTTGGTGCAAAATGTGTCCAAGGTGTGAGGCCTTTTCACCTTTGCAATGTGATTTATATTGCACCTTCAACAGAAAATGATTTCCATACAACATTTAGAAATGCTTGAATTAGTGTGAACACAGTGATCACTGATCAGGAAATAAAGTTATTGGATAACGAAGGCCTGAATCAGCAGTGGTGTCCTAAGACACCTTTTTTTAATATTATTTCTGGGAGTTGGGAAGTCCTTGACGAATTTTGCACCATGAAAGGATGGACACAACATGTTCAATTATGAGAAGAACTTGCCTTCTAGCTGTAGCAGATTGATTTATGTACATCTATGGTTGATATTAGCAACTGATATTGTATATGTATTATGCAGTGCACCCTTTAAATAAGTTACCGTATTCGAAGCTAGATTCGAAGGCCATTGGGATTAAGAATGGGGTAATCTTTGTAACTTATAGCAGCTTAATAGCATCGTCTGAGAGAGGCCGCTCCCGTTTACAGCAATTGGTTCAATGGTGTGGCCACGAGTTTGACGGTCTCTTAGTGTTTGATGAGGTTATGTATTCGATTTCAGTTATAATCATTTGGTAAATATGCATTTTATAGCTAGATCTGCATACCTAAATAATGCGGTGTATGCTGAAACAATGTCTCTTGCAGTGCCACAAGGCCAAAAATCTGATTCCTGATGCAGGGAGCCAACCCACACGCACTGGTAAAGCAGTTCTTGAGATCCAGGTGTGTGATTTATAGCTTGACCTTATCGTAATCTGTCTGGGAAGAAAACCTTTCATCTTTATATGTCCACTTTAGTGAGTTATTGTGACATACCAGATAAACTATGCTTAATACTGTGAAAGTGCTTGTGATGATATTGAGTGAATTATTCTTATAAGAATCATGTACTCTTAAATAGGGTTACATTCAAGGAGATGCCATATCTGATTCTTTCTGTCGAATTCCAGAGACTAAAACTGTTATCAATATAAATGCTCATGTTTTCGTAATGTGTCACTGCATGTAAAGTTTGGGGGGTTTCCCCAGTATGAGAGAATACATTTTTGATACAACTGTTAGGTGCGCTAAGGCAGATATGTTTGGTAAGATTTTTCAGAACTAGACAAGTATTTTTTATTAGCTGTCCTTGTATTTTTAGAACTTGGGTTAACATTTAACTGAATCATCAGATACATGCAACGCTGATGAGGTAATCAGCATTGCACATTTCTGTGCTCTGTACAAAGCTTGAAATTTTAAAACAGGCGTACCATGCTATTGTTTCAATACTTTGGGCATAAATTTTCAATGGTCCTGGATGCGCATCACGCCAACATATGAGTAAAACATACCATAAATGCGGATGTAGTAATAATCAAGGTAGCAACCCTTTTGTTTAAAGGGTGTTCTTTAGGAGAAGATCCATCTATGGACCTTTTCTTTTGGGTTTCACGGAGTGGCCACACATTAACTTTTGGCACAGAAAATGAAATAGTTGATCCAACTTTGAGCTTGGACCTTGTACTCTTTCTTGTCAGAGAGTTAAGGAAAACCTAGGTTCTCAGTTTCACACCTTAAGCTTCCTTTTACATGGACCAATGTAGATTTAGTAGCTATTTAAAATTCAAGCTTCGTCTCATTACAAGAAATGTTACAATTTTATAATTTCTTCTTCTCCTTCATTTGCCTGTCGTAAAAAATGTTTCATTGAACTAATCTATGAAAGGTCACATGATATATTTGTAAGTTCAACACGCTTGCTTGGACTATTATTGTAACATGACCAAACATCACAGGAAAAGTTACCTGAGGCTCGGGTTGTTTACTGCTCAGCAACTGGTGCATCAGAACCTCGAAATTTGGGCTATATGGTTCGACTTGGACTTTGGGGTGAAGGAACATCGTTTCATAATTTTCCGCAATTTTTAGGTTTGCTGCTTCATCCTTTTTAAGTGAACCCTTCCTTTTGTTTGAATTTCTTTTACATTTTAACTTGCACTAAATAAGTAATTGATGCATCCATGCTGGCAGCAAACATACTGGTGGTGCTAAGAACCAATAATGGACACTAAATTATGGCCACATTAGACTTGTATATGAATTTCATCATTTACAGCATGGCAGTGTGATAAGTAAAGGATGGCTCTGTTTGAATGAGAAAACCCTGTATGGCTCACTAAAACATATCATACGAGCAGAACTGTAGGGACAACTTTGGTTTACTGCTGCTCTTGGTAACTCAACTGCATTGATAGTTAATCTAAATTATCATTTAAGGAGTGGGTATAGTGCTGGATTTTTGGTTTGGTTGTTATGATAGTCACTTATTATTTCATGATTTATTTAGGATTGTGCTAGTTTTTGTACTTTAAGAATCACATGCCTTGAATTAGTTTTGTATGCCCTGTGAATTCCAGTATTAACCTACCAAATGTGGTTGCTCACATTTATGGAAACTTTTCAGGTGCTCTTGAGAAAGGTGGGGTGGGAGCCCTTGAACTTGTTGCCATGGACATGAAAGCTAGGTAGCATTTCTTCCGCCAAATTTCAGTTGCTATGTGCATGAATATTCCATATGTAATGGGGACATGAATCATGCTTTCTGTAAATGGGAACCGATTAGTTTTCATCCAGCCATTTCTGTCCTAAGTAGTGGATGGGGCATTTGATTTATCATTGCGGCTTATTGAGTGCTGCTTTCATTAAATTGTTGCAGGGGTATGTATGTATGCCGTACTCTGAGTTATAAGGGGGCTGATTTTTATATCGTGGAGGCTCCGCTTGAGGAAAGAATGATGGTAAAACAATATGACAATGACAAGCTTTCTGCATTTGAACTTTTACTTGGTTTAATCATGTTCTCTTCCAATTTTTCTCTGCTTTACGACTTTACTGACTTTGCCCTGTCTTTTTTTTACCACATCAATGTTTTCTTCTGGTCTATGAGTGATTTTTCGGAAAGGGCAACCAGTCAACCCCTGAGCTCGTCGTATTAATTTTCTTTACAGCAAATTTTATAAAAGGAAACGTCTATGTACAGAAGTTAAGAGCTGGGGAAAAAGTTTATTTTATGTTTACATATAGTGCGCCTACCCATTGGAAGACTACCAAATTCCTCTATCCTGTGCAAATGCATGATAACATATTTATTCTATTCATTGTTTATTTTTGTCGTAGCCTGCCCCAACTTGCTTGGGATTAGGCTTTGTTGTTGTTTTTTTAGTTACATCCACATGCAACTTCAGCTTATTTAGCTTTCCTAAGCTGTGGATCCATATAGCTCCTGATACAGTTTCATCTTTTTTATAATTTCATTTGTAATGCAGAACATGTACAGAAAGGCGGCTGAATTTTGGGCTGAATTGCGCCTTGAGCTCCTATCAGCAAGTGAACTCATTGCTGAAGAGAAAGGCAATTCAAATCAAATATGGCGGCTGTATTGGGCCAGCCATCAGGTATTGCTTCCTTGTGTTTTCAAAACTAGCTTTTATGCAATTTTATCGCCTTTGCATAGTTTCCAAACATTGTATGACCCCTATTTTGGCAGAGCTAAAATTAGGATATAATTCTAATAATGGTGTACTGAATCTGGTAGAATTGCCTAACATGCTTAAATACTCACTATTTGTTATGCTTCATAACTGATGGACTATCTTTTGCAGCGTTTCTTCAGGCACATGTGCATGTCTGCAAAGGTACCTGCTGTTGTGAGATTAGCTAAGGAGGCCTTGGCAGAGAACAAATGTGTGGTGATCGGTCTTCAGAGCACTGGAGAAGCTCGAACTGAGGAAGCTGTCACCAAATATGTCTGTTCACATTTTCTACAAAATTTTTCTTTCTGTCCTTCTGTAACAAGCACAGATCCTTGCAAACTGGATTAATGCTCCACTAATCTAAAGGCTTGATTATTTGAAATTTGAATCAGGGAGTTGAAATGGAAGATTTTGTTTCTGGTCCTCGAGAGCTTCTCTTAAAGCTTGTAGAAGAAAACTACCCTTTGCCTCCAAAACCTGATTCTTTTCAGCAAGGTTTGTTGTGATTGTTTCAGCATGTTAATCGTACCCAGTTTTTACCATCCTGTGGGCCAGATTGGTTGGAAATACTGTGTAATACTTGTAATGCTGGTACATCCAAGTTTAGGATTAGTGAACTTTTCTTCTGCTGTATCATATATTCCACTTCCATGATAGCAAAGCTATGCTTCAGGGTTTTGTCCTTTCTCATCGAGCCAATAGGGCTTAACATCTGGGGAAAAGGGTATTTGTATTTTCATGGTGCCTAGTTATTAATATTAAATTTCTGCATGTTGGTTTCTCAATTCTTGTGATATGTCCTGCTGCCTGCTCTTTTAGGTGAAGAAAAATTCACAGAGATCCAGCGTAAGCGCCATTCTGCACAGGATGTATCATTTAAAGGGCGAGTAAGGAAAGTAGCGAAAATGGTAGATGTGAGTGATGATGACACTGATGATTATTCTCCATGTAAGTTTCCTGGTAATGACATGGTTTTAGTTTTGTGTTTTTAACCATGTAGCAAGCATGTTACTTTCACGGTGTATCAGCTTATTCTTAGAGTAGATATATTGAAAAAAATGTAGTAACTAGAAGAAAATATCCCAAAGAAAGAGAAAGTAACAAGTGGATGAATTGATAGGTATGAGACATGATTTAAATGCAATAAAAAATGAACGAAAAGATAAGTAATGAGGTAAAAAAGTATGGAAAGATAATTGAGGCGAAAAGTTAACAACTTTGTATGGTGAAAAAAGAACAGAAATTACCCTGTATGCAGGTGCAGTATGGTTTGATCACCAATCAGGTTTAGGCTTTGGGTGCACTATAGGTCCATTACAGAACAGTCAAGATGCATGCTTGAAAATGAGTTCGAAAAAGAAAGATGACTTCTGGGATCATGGGAAGGTCCCCGGTAGGCTTAGGGGCATTTGAATGTACCATGCCATACTTAGTATGATTCAAATTAGGAATGCCAAATATATTCGTACAGTGCTCTATTCGAAACTTGACATGCAGTAAATGAGTCCCTGAGAAAAACTGGCACTTCTCTCAATGTGCCTACTGCACACTATACACCGTAACAGTTGCTGTGGCATACTATAGTGCTATAGCCTGACTCCACAGAGGTATATACTTGTTGATCAGCCACTTTGAGGCGCCATGACCAAATGTTCCTAGTATATACTTGTTGATCAGCCACTTTGAGGTGCCATGACCAAATGTTCCTATGTAGCATGATACATATAAGCACTAGTCCCTCGAATTTGAAATTTAGGTTGTACTAGTATTTGTGTCAGTCAAAGTTAACTATCGATACATAAAGAATTACATAGATTGAGAACATATAATTGATGTTAAAAGAACAACCATTCTAATATTTTGTGTTGTTCTTTTTATTTTAAATACCATATTGTCATCTTGTGGACCATATGAATGTCCTAAATGACTTAGGTTCCCGATCAGAGGGAGTTCTATTGTTGCGTTGATGCTCTTGATTAACAATGTTAATATAGCTAATAGCTATGAAATGTTTCAGCTGAATCAGATCATGAATCAACAGAATCTGATGAGGAGTTCCACATGTGTCAAATCTGCAACACAGAGGAGGTAACTTTTCTTCCCTACTATTAATTTGATAGTATATTATGTTAAACACAGTTATTTGCATTTATTCTATGTCACATTCTTTTCCCTCCATTGAGGGTGATATATCTTTTTTATGTGCTCAATGACCTTGCTTGTATTCACAATTGTTGTTTTTCATATTTGTTCTTATTATTTATTCTTGTGCACTATGCATAGTGCCTTTGTGTCGCTGTAGTCATCACTCTTTCTTTTTCATATTACCATGACCTCGGCCATTTTAGAAATATCTGTGGCCGAGGCTTGATAATAATGCCGAAAACTAGTTCTGATTGTAGAATGCTTGCAGAGCAATATAATGCCTCTTAACTTTAAAAGTTTAAAAGCTCTCTGAAAATTTAATGCCATTTCTATTTTCAACTTTATTTCCTGAAGTTCTCTTGATATGTAATAATATCTGATCTGTCAGGAAAAGAGCCTGTTGCTTCATTGTTCTAGTTGTTCTCGACATGTTCACCCAAATTGTTTAACACCACCTTGGACTGGGATGCTAACTGATGATTGGGCATGCTACACATGCAAGATAGTAGAAGATGAGGAAATAGAGCAAGATGCCCATGTAGCTGATTTTTCAAAGAGGTTCGAATCATATCCTTACTAGTTTATGCTCATATGGCCCCCAATTTATGCTGATTGCTTTTTGTGACTTGTAAGGTATGACGCTGCAGTAGAGAAAAAGTTGAAGATTTTGGATATAATACGTTCCTTGGATCTTCCTAATAATCCTCTTGATGATATCATCGATCAGGTAGTTTTGTTTATTCCTGTTAATAAGGCTGAACATTATGTCCATGCTGTTTCTCGATTTTCTGTTATTTTATGGGCATTTTGTTCACACATAGCATAAAAGGGGTAGGAATAGAACATATATGGATCAATTACTGGTTTATAAAAGAAACATTGATTACCAATCGACAAGGCTGTAACAACCTGGCCCAATTTGTGGTAGCCCTTGTGGCCCAGCCAGTTGTAGTGGTGGGATCAGTCCCACATAGAGAGCTTAAAGTTTAGAGTAATAGTATCCTTGAGAATCAGCATATAGTAATCAGTCCCACATGGATGTTTTTTTCCTTCATTTTGCACATGGAAGGGAGCCATTCCTCAGGAACAGAAATTGTTGTTCCTTTGTTTCAAACTCTAAACTGCAAAAGCCTTTCCACAGGAATGGATTAGTCTATATTCTATAATTCCTTTGGAATTCCTCCAATCCAATCAGGGCCGTACTGATCTTACTATTTGAATCAGGGGTGGTTGCTATAAGTTAAGCTATCATCGACTAAGTTTAGATGGCCCTGAACTCGAGCGGCGCAATTACGTTGACTACCAGCAGCTGCGCCACAGCATAGAGGTAGATGGTAGACTGGCATTGGGAATATTCTTCTTGCTTTTATGAAAAGAGAGGTACAACCCCATCCTTGAGATGACTTGAACCTTAAAGAACCTATCCCAAAACTAAAGGAAATAGATAATAAATCAATCTAATCTAATCTCTTAGATAACAAAAAAACCATAATGACTGGCGGGAATACCCGCTCATGAACAGTACCGCAGGCCCTAAGGAGGACCATGTGTTGCTCCCTTCCTCCATCTTATGAGCCCTAATGGGCTGCACATAACATAAGCAGTGTTGATATATCTTAACTCAGATCTCAGTATAGAGCCCTAGTATGTGCTAAAATAGTTGTGCTTTATGACATCCATTTTGGCTGAATACGAGATCTTTTTCGTTGAGTTTGCTTTATTGCTCTAACTTCTGTTCATCATCTAGTATCCTTCTGTGTTCTATTGTTTCACTTCTTCATGCATTGCCATAGAACTTAAAGCAACGACGAGTCAGACGTTTATGCACATAAGATCTCAATTCGTGTCTAATTAAGAAGTTTCCATATTTGTTTTTTAGCTGGGGGGGCCTGACAATGTCGCAGAAATAACGGGACGTCGTGGCATGCTAATAAGAGCTTTGGATGGAAAAGGCGTGGTTTATCAGGCGCGGAACGCGTGAGATAGCTTACTTATGCTATTATGTTTTATATTCTGGTTCAACGAATCCCATGTATATTTCCTCATTGCCTGTACTTATATTTTTTCATTGCTTGTAGGAAAGAAGTCTCA
Source organism: Panicum hallii (assembly GCF_002211085.1). Lineage (NCBI taxonomy): Eukaryota > Viridiplantae > Streptophyta > Magnoliopsida > Poales > Poaceae > Panicum > Panicum hallii. The sequence continues at coordinate 43,956,006 of NC_038048.1, read as the reverse complement.
ATGGAGATGATTAATATGCACGAAAAGCAGCAATTTATGGACGGTAAAAAACTAATTGCAATTATATCTGAAGCAGGATCAGCTGGCGTTTCTCTCCATGCTGATAGAAGGGCAAAAAATCAGGTCCTATGTTGCTCCATTTTACCCATTTGTTGCAACTATGCCATATGCTAATCTATCAGAATAATGCTCAAACTGCTTAAATTAATTTCGCAGAGGAGAAGAGTACATATAACGCTTGAACTCCCTTGGAGTGCAGACCGTGCAATACAGCAGTTCGGGAGAACCCATCGTTCTAATCAAACTTCTGCACCTCAATATAGGTGTGATATTTATTTACATGAATATTCTGTCTTTCTTGTCTTTATGGATTTTGGTTGTGCACTGTTGGGTAGGTCACTCCTGAATGAGGGTTTTGTGGGTTTTTCCTTGCAAATGAAGATTGAATGATGTAGAACCAGATCGGATTTTTTTTTGAGTCATTCAAGGAAGCACCTGTAAGGATAGCTAGAAGTTAGAGCATTGATTGATTTGCAAACATATTAATGTAGATGCAGAACTTCTTTTAGTGCTGGTAACTACTGATGGCTGCCAGTGAACCTGGAACAACTAATGTCTTCTCAATGCATTATATGCAGTATTACAGTCTCTGTTTTTCATATCCTGTATTTAAGAATGCATACGGGCTTGTTTTATCAAGATTGGTTTGATATAGAACCAGCAAATTTATATGGGCAATCCTATTGAGGTTTCTATTTGGAAAGCACTTTTTCACAAATATGATGTTCTTAAGAGTATTTGTGGTGATTTTTAATTTGGGGAAAATACTGTATTTTCCCTAGATGTATTGGTTGCCCATATATCCGGTCTCGGTTCATGGCAAGTTGACATGTTTACTATGTTCACATTTCAAACTGTTTAGCATCATGCATAGATTGGTTATATATCTGAAAAAATTGGAGCTCAACTGTAGGCTCCTTTTTACAAATCTTGGCGGTGAAAAGCGATTTGCATCAATTGTGGCAAAACGGCTGGAGTCTCTTGGCGCTTTGACACAAGGAGATCGCAGGTTTTTACCGATTTCTAAGTTGCAATAACACATCAGTCAAAACATTTCTGAGGCTAGATTTCTACTTTGGCAGGGCTGGACCTTCTTTGAGTGCTTTTAACTATGATAGTAATTATGGGAAAAAGGCGTTAACCATGATGTATAGGGGAATAATGGAACAGGTTTATACTACTACAATTAGTTTTATGAACTATTTCCTTTTTTTTTGTCCATACAACATTCTAAGAGTTGGTTTTAAGGTGACCAGGATTCTTTTCCAGTTGTTCCTCCGGGATGTTCTGATGATGAAGCTAGCATCCAAGCATTCATCGATGAAGCAAAAGCTGCTCTAATATCAGTTGGAATTATCAGGGATGCTGTCGTATGTAAGTTAATAAAAGAAACATTTAAGTTAAGTTTTATGCTTGTTTCGGTATATTGGTAGCATATTAACCTTTGTTTATGATCACATTGCTTCATGATGGATGTGCTTAACTGCTTATATTTTGCCATTTTGTTTCACATGATGACAGTTCGAATGTTTAATTGGCACTATTAAATTGAATATAAAGGGTTTCCCTTTGATCGTTGTTTAGAAGCTTGTAATAGTTGTTAATTTTCCATTGGTATTTATGTGTTATATTCTATGTATAGTTCGGTAACAAATATTTTGGCTTACTAAATGATTTTCATCAGGCAATGGAAAAGATGGAGGGAAGTTTTCTGGTCGGATTGTAGATTCAGATATGCATGATGTTGCTCGTTTTCTTAACCGTCTTTTGGGATTGGACCCAAACATTCAGAATAGGTGAGGTGCACAATCCACATACCTTTAGAGAGTTGGTTCGACTATTCTAACACAATCTTTGGAACAGGTTGTTTGATCTTTTTACAAGTATACTTGATGTTGTCCTTCACAATGCACGGATAGAAGGGCAACTAGATTCTGGAATTGTTGATATCAAAGCTAAGAAGATTGAAATGAAAGAATCACCCAAGGTAATGTCTTGGTGTGATGATGTTTGCTTTGGCAGCTCGATTTTCATTAACCATCAATGCATGTTTTCCATGCAGACAGTTCATACTGATAGCTTATCTGGTGCATTGACGGTACTATTTACTTTCACCATTGATCGGGGAAGGACTTGGGAGGTAAGTAGACAGTGTAGGAGCCATTATTGCTTTTCCTTAAGAACTAGGTCATCATTGTAGTTGTATTTGAGTAAAATCCATGTGGTTGGACTGTTTTCTTTACCTGCATAATTCTTTTTTTTTTTTTGAACATGTGCATGTGTAAAGTCGGCAAAGGCGATGCTTGAGGAAAGGCAGAAAGATGGTGCTGGTTCATCAAACGATGGGTTTTATGAGTCCAGAAGGGAATGGATGGGGAGAAGACACTTCATTCTAGCTTTTGAAGGGTATGTTTTGGATGATGATTAATGCTTTGGTTTTCAGCTCTTTTATGTGCAATGCCATGGGCATACTTTCGATGGTCATGAACACAAGTATATTCCATTAATAGTTTGATCTCTCTTCTTGCTTAATCCCAAATGAGGTGCCAGCATCTATCTTAACCTCTAATAATCTATGCCTAACTAAATTTTGGATATACATGCACGTTAACTAACCCTAGTGTTGGCTGTTGCATCTGCTGCTCCTAATGATCCTTGCTGTACACCCTCCTTGGCCATGCCATGCAATATGTTAGCATTGTTGAAATAAGGTCCACATACATCTAGAGAGAGAGCAGGAGAGATTAGTAAGAACAAAGAAACAATAAATTCATCTTTGATTTTTTTTTGTGGAATCTATCTTTATAATCCTGCTGTATTTTAGGAAGAAAATGGAAACCTTAATGTTTTCTTGAGAACTATGTAATACCTTTTATAAAAAAGGAAGAGACAAGTATAAAAGTTACTCCTGCGTCGTTCGAGGAAAAACAAAAATAAAAGTTAAAATTTTCTGTTGGCAACCGAGGAAGGCTGGAATGAGGTTTGACTCTAGTGTAAATGAAGTGACAGAAACTTGCATGTATGAGAGAGAGTGATTTAAATATGAACAGAAAAAGGAGGTTTACTGTAATGTCCTTGTTATTTGGTCCAATGTTACAACTGAGTCATTCTTAATTCTTTCTGAACCAGCTCAACTGAAGGAATGTACAAAATAATCCGACCTGCTATTGGTGACGCATTAAGGTATTTGCGGTTCATCATTTTTTTTCCTTGGCAAGGTTTAGTGTTAGCATTTTACTTCATGCAGCCTAGCAGATTTTATATCTAATGTAAAGGATGGAAGTTCCTAGTTTTTGTTACAGCTCCATTTTCCTTTTGCAGGGAGATGCCTTCAACTGAACTTAAAAGCAAGTACAGGAAAGTGTCATCAATAGACAAAGTTAGTAAAGGATGGCAGGAGGAGTATGATACTTCATCGAAGCAGGTAATATCACAAATTCTGTTTCCTTGGTCTCTGAACATGACACTATGTATTGATGTTCTGTAAAATATCCGGTTTTTCTTATCAGTAGGTATAATTATTGTGTAGCCTACGCATGCCAGAGAGATGCAAGTTGGAAGGGTCTCATACTTGTGTTATTAGTGTTGCTCTTAGAACTATTATGTTCAGGCATCAATGTTTTGTGAAGTGGAAAACTTTAAGCATGCTGTCACAGCACAGGGCTGGAGTGCTTGGCATTTTTTTTGTGATTTATTCCTTATGCATCCAGAGATTTTCAAGCTGCATAATGTCTCAGCATGCAAATCTCTGGAGGGTTATGGTGAATAGCTATATGTTTGTGGACCCATTCTATATTGGTCCTTGTATTGAGTATTGACTAACTTTATGTTCCATAGTCCATTTACACCCTTAATTTCGTTTAAGTTTGACCAAATAGCTAATGAGCTTATTCTGTACCTTTCTTTTCTTTTATGTGCATTACTGATCCAGTGCTTCTTTTCCTCATTTCAGTGTATGCATGGATCTAAATGTAAAATTGGGAGCTACTGTACCATAGGTAGAAGGTTGCAAGAGGTTAATATATTGGGTGGCCTGATACTTCCGGTTTGGGGTGCAATAGAGAAGGCCCTAGCCAAGCAGGTTCGCTTCTATGCCTATTATTTGCAAGTTGTATTGTTGCTAGCTATTATCATGAGTTAAATGATGTGATTCCTCTGGATTCAGCTGGTTGATCTGATTCAAAGACATGGCATATTACCTATATTTTTGTATCGGCCCCTCTATGGTATATTAATTCCAACTAGATGTACAAACCACTTATAACACTGCACTCTTCAGAGTAAGGACACAATATAGCCTTAAGGATTCCTATCGAAGGCACCCAGAAATAATGGTCTCCAAATAACTAAAGTAAGCAGGAAGTTGAGGGATAAACAGAAAAAAGTTCAAATGCAGTTTTGATGCCATGGTGGCAGCTAGGAGTGACAATTCTCCTGAGGGGGTGGCATAATCTACATGGAGGATGGGGCTGGATTGGGGATAGACAGCAAACAAAGTACCATCATGGGTACCTTTTGTGTCTGTTTAAGCTTATATTTTTATCTATCCATTGGAGTTTAAATTTTAGAACTATATATTTGGAAAAAAAATGCATATAATCAGTTGACATTCAGTTGTTACCAAACATAGTCTATCCATTGGAGTTTAAATTTTAGAACTATATGTTTGGAAAAAAAAATGCATATAGTCAGTTGACATCCAGTTGTTACCAAACATAGGCTAACCCTAGGTGACCAACATATCACAATATAACGAAGTTACAGATTGACTTCTCCCACTGTCTGAGTTTTGCTTAACGTCCTATGCTTGGCTGCTTTAATCTAACAGGTTCGTCAGATTCACAAGAGAATACGTGTCGTCCGTTTAGTCACAACAAATGACAGCCAACGAATTGTTGGACTGCTGATTCCACTGTCTCACAATATAACGAAGTTACAGATTGACTTCTCCCACTGTCTGAGTTTTGCTTAACGTCCTATGCTTGGCTGCTTTAATCTAACAGGTTCGTCAGATTCACAAGAGAATACGTGTCGTCCGTTTAGTCACAACAAATGACAGCCAACGAATTGTTGGACTGCTGATTCCAAATTCAGCAGTGGAATCAGTACTAACAGGTTTGTTTCTGATGTCCTGGCACTCCTCTCGTATGGTTTAATTTATTAACTCAACCTCCATTCCTTGTTTTTATCATGTACAAGTTCAATTTAAATGCTGTCTTATGTGCAGGGTTGCAATGGGTCCAGGATATTGATGATTGACATGGAAAGGCTTCAGTTTTGTTTTTCTCACCCACACTCGTATTGCCGGTTTGTTAGTCACCGTTCTGATGTCAGATGCAGCAGCCTTTAGGGCCTCTGAACATTTAATTTTGTTTCTAGGGAGCTAGCAAGCTAACTTATCTGAAGCGCCGAAATTCTTAGCTTACAGGTCAGGCAGGTATATACGGACAACTTTTGTATGTAAAATACGCGGTGTGCCACCGCAGCTGTTTCTTTCTTTTCCACCCCTTGTTCTCTACCAGGTCTATATGTTGTATATTTTGTTATGTAAAGGTACCCAAAATACTCGGTTAACCCCAAAGAAAGGCGCACTCACTAATATGGCAATATGGGGGCCGCCATAGTGTTTCCTCTGCGGAGTTGCTGCCGATGTCGAACTAAACAGCACAAAAAATTTGAGACATGTCAACATTATGGTCAAATTATGCACTGTACGTGCTAAACCTTGTGTCCGGTGACAACTGACAACATTACATTTTGTTTGTTTGACTGCTGATGTGGAACTAATTTTTTATCTTGTTTTTTTTTGAGACCATGATACATTTACTTGTTGAACACTGGCCATGACTCGGCGATGGCTGTTCTCAAGTAGTGGTTGATGCTGGACGCTGTATACTTCTGATTGCAAGGTGGGTACAGTACTACAGTATATGCTTTGGAGAAGCTCCCAGATGACACCCGGAAGTCCAAAGTCTTTGTGGAGTCGTTGGTCTCTTGACCTCCTGACCGACCCAGTTCCCTTCGAGTAGTTTAATACTTTATCGAACATTGTGCTAGAAGCTTCTGAATTGTTCGTGACGAAAGGATCAGGAAATGGTTTGAAAGTTGCAGCCAATTGTGGCCTAGATTACTGGAAATCGCACTTAGCCGCTGCCGCTGGTAACGAAAAAAAGAGAGTAAAGGTCTCATCCAACCAAAGCTAGCCCGCCATTATCCGTCCCCGGACTCAGGCGATGTGTCAGGGGTGGCCAGGGCGACGACCTAGGTGATGTGCCAGGGCGGCGACCTTGACATGTTGGCCGCTGGCGCCACTCCCGGGCAAGCCGCAATCATACAACGCACTCCCGGTGGCTCGAGCACCCGTGGTGGCGACGCCACCATCACCGGGCGAGGCGGAAGCCGACGCGCGCCCGGCCGCAAAAGCCGGGTGTATTTTTCGCTAGGGGTTCGGGGGGCGTCCGGCCCGGTGATGCCAGTGCCCGTTCCTGCCTTTCCTGCTTGTTCGCTTGCCGTTTTGTGCGGTTGGCAATGGCGTCGCCGAGCTCTGCCCCGAGGCTAGGCTGGTCCGTGACCGTGACCTCACGAGGTTTTCCAGGGCAGTGACTGTGAGGCGTGCGTGCGTGGCCTTCGAAGTCTCGGAAAGATGGCAACCGATCGAGCCGGGCAAGGTCTGTTAAGCACGCTGCTTGCCTGCTTTTCACTTAGCGGTGGCCGGGGTTTGGTTGGTAAGCGTCACAGCTACAGGAGCTAGGACTTGGGAGACTGACGAAACTGCCCCACCACTCTGGGTTGGTGATGATGAACTGAAAAGAAACCAGGTCGCTGTCGCTGTTGCGGCCTCGCCTGTCCACGCCGCAGACGATCCAGGAGGCGACTGGCAGGTCAGCACGAGCAGGCAGACCGGACTCGGTCGCGCTCGCGCACACCGTGCACAGGCGCCAGCTGCCCCGTGCCGCCGTGCGGCACCAGCGCACGTGTCATATGACCCCCCGCCCGCCCCCCCCCCCCCACCGCGGCACCGGGGGCCCACGGGCCTCGTGGCTGTGTCTCCGGGCTCCGGTGTTCCTAGGACGTGAACATGTGGGCCCCTGGCTACAACCGACCAGGCAAGCAGGGCCGGGGCCGGCCACTGGGTCTGCGGTGGGTGGTGGCCTGGCCTCTGACCGGCAGGCTACCATCCACCACACCTCGGCCCACAGGGCGGCAAGCCGACGGTTGATCCCGGAGACTCTGAGCAGGTCAACCAGCAACAGGTCCAACCCGCCGCCTATTTCGCTACACGCACCAAGGAGCAATTCTCCTAGCGCCACAAAAATTCTAGCCTATACCCTTACTGCAGCAATTTCCCTCGGTGCTGTACAAATTTTGGTTTGTAAGACGGATTTGTTCCTGACCCCACGTGTCAGCGCCTCTCTTTTTTCCCTTCTATTCTTTCTTCATCTGGCCCCACATATCGGTGCCTCTAACCAGCGGGCCCCACTGTTCAGAGGAGGCAAGGCCGTTCAAGATTTCAAGGCCACGCCATGGCCAGCGAACTATGGCCGGCGGCGTGGCGAGCGGCTCCCGCCGCCGGCGAGGCCGGCCAGCGGCGGAGCGGGGCGGAACCGCTGCCAGCGCGGCAGGGCGCTGCCGCGGCACAGGGCTGCGCGGGGGGCGGCATGGCGGCGGCGGCGGCGCCATGGACGAGCGTGGAAACTCATCGAACGCAGCGGAACGAGGAGAGCTACATCATCAAGAGGTCGAGGGGGTTCGATTTTTATACCCAGGTTGGCCGGAGAGGTCCAGGGGCGAGTTGTCACCGGCGAGGGAGAGAACCACGGACAGGCGGCGGCAATGGCGGGTCGGGGATCCGGCCCTGTAGGCCATGGACGACGACGGGGAGGTTCTTGGAGCGTAGCGCAGAGGGTGAGGGAGGTGGGGGTGGAGGTGATTTGAACTTGATGGAGGGAGTGGGGCGAATTTGGCCGGGGAACGGAATCGGCTCGGCTCGGTCGGTTCTGCACGAGGAGGAAGGAGGAAAGGAAGAGGGAGAGGAAGGAGAATAGGGCGCCGTGGAAGGGAGATAAGGCCCCGCGTGGCCCTGCGCCGCGCCACCGCGTGCCACGGCAGCGCCCGGCCGCTGTGCCGCCCCGCTCCGCCGCTGGCCGGCCTCGCCGGCGGCGGGATTCGCTCGCCATGTCGTGGCCTTGAACGGCCAGGTCACCTGTGACCAGTGGGGCCCGCTGTTCAGACGCACTGACATGTGGGGCCAGACGAAGAAAGAATACAGAAGAATAAAAAAAAGAGAGGAACAGGCGCTGACATGTGGGGGCAAAGGGCAAATCCATCTTTCCACGCATTATTTAACAGCATATCGATGGAAAAAGGAACCGAATGTCACCGAAGATATGAATCAAAATTTCTATGCCATAGAGGAAAATTTCTAATTTTTTAGCAGTGAAATATAAATCAAAATTTTTTATGCCATCGAGAGAAATTTCTAATTTTGTAGCAGTGAAAGAATAGACTAATGTTTTGCGGTAAAAATTAACTCCACCGAGGATAGGGCGCCTTACCTGCCTTCCAAATCGAGACACGCACACGCCAGATGGAGATAAGTGCTGTGATGACCTGCTTTGCTGTAATGGAGTATGCTTTGGCTAGAACAAACTCTTGCTTGCTTGAATTCGCTTGCTTGAGAAAGGGCACACGGCTTGATGCAAAAATAATTTGTTGTTTCCTTGGATTAGCTGGAAAAAGGCTACACTTTTTCATGCCTTCTCTTCTTTCGGAAAGAGATTATGCGCCCATACTGTTGTCAAGCTGGTTTTTTTTTATGCAACCTCAGAAGCTGGGGAAAAGATACATGGAAATCAAGCGCGGCTTCTTGATTAGGCTGTTAGTACGGGGTTAGAACATGTGAAATGATAGACCATCATGCTGCTTTCGGTGTACAGCTGTGTGGACCTAGCGTTATTCACCAGGGAAGGGAGGGCGTAGGAAGCTTCCTGGAAGCCTCCAAGCTCGGCAAAAGAAAAGGGTAACCGAGACGAAATGGAAAAAAAACTAAAAGGCCACAAGGCAATCCACGATTTTCAAATGCTGTTTTGTGCCTTTCTTTAAGATAAGCGTTTTAGGATATCTCAAGTCGTGTCAAATCGCCTAACCTAAAGTGCCTTTTCTACTCTAGATGAAAACAACAAAGAATGAGTCATCTCAAAGAGAGAGAGGAAGACATAAAGCATGAGTGGTGTGATTCTAACTTGCGGAACTAGAGGTCTCACCTGAAGGGAAAAAAGTAGAAAGAAAATTAACATTTGCTAACGTACGTGAAGTCTACTAAGATGGTAATTTCAAAGTTTAGTAAACCTTTTAGTGCAATTTAGTTTTTAGTGTTTATCGATTTTGAAGACAGTACGCATCTATATTATTGGGATGGGATGTACATACTATGATCCATAAATAACTATCATAATTTATTTATCGGTATATGATATACAACTTTCTATATAATACAACAAGTACTTGTGATATCTAGAAAATCAAGCATGATATAGGTATACCATTACGTTATCAATGCCGGATAAAATCAACTAGAGAAAATATAAAGTTATTGTTGTCATCTTTAGAAACATATATCCAAGTACGATTGTTAAATTGTTAACGACCAACGCAACCAACATATCTAGTTGAACGTTTTATATCAATTATTTGTCGATATCCTATATTTTTATGATAAAATAAATATCGTTAAGTCATTTACACTAAGCACGAGCAGTACACTTTATAAAATATTTTTGTTGATATCCTAGATCAAATAACCGACCGAATCTTAAGAAAAACTCATGAACATATATGTCCAACTCAACATTTTTCAAGAATAATTTATCGGTTGCTCATGAAGAATATATATGCATGGCTCCTTACGTAGTGTCTCCCTTGAAAATCTTGGAGCTAAATTAAGGAGGACTCTCACCATTTCTTCAAGAATTTATATTAACCTTCCTCTCTCTCTCTTTTTATCCACGATAAAAACCGCCTGCATTTGCATCGCCGGGCGAACCCGGCTCCGTTTCTTCGGTTGTGCCGATTTCACCTCCCCGCTCACTCCGCTGTGGGCCCCACTTTCCGCGGCTCCTCCACCATCATCAAAACAGCAACCGCACCTTTCTTCTCTCCTCTCTCTCTCTCTCTCTATCTCTCCCCCCTTCACGCCACAGCCACACCACAATTGTCCGGCTCCGGCCTCAGAATCGGATCAAGGCAAGCAACTGGGGACGAAGCCAAGGCCCGCCTCTCTCCAATCCTCTATCACGCGCGAGACGGAGACGCGGCCGCTTCTGCCCGAGGCCTGCATAAAAAGATCTCGCGCTCCCTCCGTGCCGTCGTCTTCGCGAGCAGCTTAATTCGTCCGTCCGTCCCCCGTCCCGGCGCCTCGTCTCGCGACTGCCTGTGGTCGGCGGCGGTTGATCGGCTTGGCCCGCGGCGAGCTCCCCCCTGACATGGTCGGCCGGATGGAGCGGCAGACTGCGTCGTCGTCGGCGTCCTGCTCGCCCTCCGCCGCCACCTCATCCTCCTCGGCCTGCGGCGGCAAGAAGCGGTCTGATTTCCTCAATATGTTCCGGGTACGCCTGAATCCACTCGCTTGATTGCTACCGTTCTCCTTTGTGTTTGATAAGAGTTACTCTTGTGTGTTATGTGCATAATTTGTATCGTCCTGATTCTGATGGTGTCAGTGTCAGTTTTAATCCTGCAAGTTCTTTTTTTTTGTCAAACGAAGCGTCCGCCACTCTTCTGTGGATAAAAATTCCTCCAAAATTTTCTACCAAAACCATTCGATAACACTCGACTAATGCTCTGCACACGACGTAACGGCAGCTCGTGGTGCAATTAAGAGGGTCTTACGATTTTCGTACTAATTCACGGATTTGGTACAAATACACTTGTGGTCATTTATTGCTTTTTACAAGAGGAGGTTTGTCGATTTAAACGGGGCCAACTTGTAAAATCGGAGTCACAAGATTTCAAGGTTTGGGGCCGAAACTTCCAAGCCAAGTCGGACTTTTGCAGCAAGGGCCTCCTTTTTGACTGGGTACGCATGCGGCACCGGCATGTCACGCCAGCCGTAAGCAACTTGTCCCTTTTGGAGCCTTGCTCTGCCAGTCCGCGTCTCCCAGTAGCCTGAGGCGCAGCAACCCCTTTGCGCAAACCGTGAGGTCCTCCGTCGTCCTGCCTGTTCTTATCGAGCTCAGACTACATTATCAGGAGCAGTAGCAGTTGTATCGTATCGCAAAGCAAATCGATTCATTAGTGTGTTTTGCTAGCAAGTGCCGGAAGGAAACATCAGTGTTCGGCTTTTTGCCTTGGAAATGCAGCCGCCACATGACTCAGATGAAATCCTGGGGTTTTATGGTGGCAAATGACGTGCAAGTGTCAGTAACTTGAGGTGCTCGACACTTGTACGACATGTTTAATAAGAAGCGACACAGGTTGTCATGGACCACGGATAAAGTAGCACCTGAAGTGCAGCAGATACCTCGAACTGGAGCAGGGAAGATATCCACCCGCATGATCCTCAGGATGGGGCCATGTGCGTTGTCTACTAGGTTTTGGATATGAAACAAAGAAGAGTGTTACTCCTAGCCAGCTACCTGTCGCTGAACTGTTAAGCCAACTGTTGTTGCATTGCAGCCTTGGACCCTACACCTGGATCTTAGTTGTTTGATATGCTTATTAATTTCCTCATGAATGATTACTAGTGCAGTTTCGGATTCCCATAATTATCTGTGTAGTGTAGCTGTTCTTTTGCAACATTTCGACAGCTAGCTGTATTGGTAGGCAAGTTTCTTGTTTAAGCTACACCTTTGATTTGGTTGTAGAATGTTTGCGGTGTAGTACTAGTTTCAGACACTGTAAACCTTTTTTATCATCAGTGTGTATATAACACTTTATGCCAGAACCAGTTTTCTGTCAATGTGTAGAACACACCCATAATCAGTTTTGGGTCAATGTGTGTATCACACTTTCTGCCAGAAGCAGTTTTCTATCAATATGTGTAGAACACTTGCTCCCAGAATCATTTTTTTTTGGTCAATGTGTGTAGAGCACTTGCTGTGAGAGTCGGTTTTCAATCAATGTGTAAAGACCACTTGCTGCCGGAATCAGTTTTTTCGAGTTGTGTAGAACACTTGTTGCCAGAACTAGTTTTTCAATAAGTTGATATACTGATATTACATTATATTGACATGACATTCTTTTGCATGGACAGAGTGCAGCCTGTCTTAATTCATCATCTGCTGATACCGGCAAGGGAAGGAGTAAACTCTCAAGCAACAAAGTCACACATGGCTTCCACCTGGTGGAAGGCAAGTCTGGCCATGACATGGAAGACTACCATGTAGCAGAGTACAAGTATGAGAAGAACCATGAGCTAGGCCTCTTTGCCATTTTTGATGGCCATTTGGGAGATAAGGTGCCAAGTTATCTGAAAGCTAACCTTTTTAGCAACATAATAAAAGAGGTAAGTGTTACTATTGGTTTTCTATTTTGTGTGTGGACCACAAGGGATCATCTCATTACCATGTGTATATACCATACTTACTGTTTCCTTATTCTGGTTGCTGCAGCCTGTCTTCTGGGATAGCCCACAGGACGCAATAAAGAATGCATACCGCTCTACAAACAAATACATTCTAGAAAATGCTAAGCAACTTGGACCAGGTGGTTCTACAGCAGTTACTGCTATTGTAGTTGATGGCAAGGATATGTGGATAGCAAATGTAGGCGACTCTCGAGCTGTTGTGTGTGAAAAAGGTTATGCTAATCAGCTCACTGTTGACCATGAGCCACATACAACTAATGAAAGACAGAGGATTGAGAAGCACGGTGGCTTTGTAACAACATTTCCTGGTACAGCCATTTCTTGTGTGTTATTATTTCTTCATTTTTGTAACTGAGAAGATACAATTGCTTTATTCTATCTACGGTTTCCTTGCAGGTGATGTTCCTCGGGTAAATGGCCAGCTTGCTGTTGCTAGGGCATTTGGTGACCAAAGCCTTAAGGCCCACTTGAGTTCGGAGCCTGATATTAGACATGTACCAATAAACTCAACTATAGAGTTCGTCATACTTGCCAGTGATGGATTATGGAAGGTTTGTACCAGAATCTGCTTGCTTACTGTTCCCTTAACCAACTTGTTTTTTTCCCCATGCTTTATGCAAAATGTCTGTACTTTGGCATGCTCTTATTTAGTCCTTAGTACGCTGCACCTAGATTGAAACGCATGGTTGCTTTTGACCAATTCTTGCATTATCAGCAACATGTTTTCTCCCTGCAACAAGCAAGCAGGAAAAGGTTGGACACTGGCAAATCGCCATGGTCTCCCAAAGAGCCTACCTTATGAAGATTTCATTTATGTTTGAGCCTTCGAGTCATTCCGTTCTTAAAAATATTTCACAACAGTTTCTAAACTATTACTCCGTACACCCTTTCTGTATGCAGGTAATGAAGAACCAGGAAGCCGTTGATCTCGTGAAATCCATCAAGGACCCCCAGGCAGCAGCGAAGCGGCTGACGACGGAAGCACTTACAAGGAAGAGCAAGGATGATATCTCTTGCATCGTCATCCGTTTCCGCTGCTGAATCTCACCTGCGCACTGCATTAATCTCCAACGGCCGATTGAGATAATCGTCTGTGATCATCCCCCTCTGCCAAATTTCTGATAGCATCTGCTGTGCCTATTTGCCGAATTTCTGATAGCATCTGCTGTGCCTATTTGTGAATTTCTGATAGCATCTGCTGTACCTATTTGCGAAATTTCTGATAGCATCTGCTGTACCTATCCTAGTTGTGGACAGACCTGGAACTAATTAGGATAGTGAAGACTTGAGAGCTGGATGGCGAGTGTGAGCGTAGGGTGGGGTGCTCATTCGTCTGCGAGTATATACACCAGCATACTCTAGTTTTCCTGGACTTGCTGTCTGTGCGGACCTTAGTGCTTGTGTGCTTATGGTAATGTGGACCAATGGTGGCAAAGGTTGTGTATAGGAACTTGCTGATTTAATTTGGTTATATTTAGTTTTATGGCTCGCATTTCATAGGGTAGGTTCCTCTGATCTCAATGAAACAGATTTGAAGTTCAAAGTTTGTCCCTGAGGTTTCTTACAGTGGTATTCAAAGTTCTAGTATTGGCAGTTGGACATCTCCTGCTGTTGCCCTGACGTTCAGCTTGGCACTCATGTTATGTTCCTCGTTCGTGGAAGGGCTTCAGGCTTCACACGCGACAAGAACAAAACTCAAGACCAACACCCATGAAAGATGGGTTCGTCGGAAATTTATGATGATTATTTTTCAGAATCATACTAGTTACCAACGGGACAAATTCGTGTCACTAAAAATAAGGGTTCATTTAGAAAAATTTCAGACACAAGTAGTGAGAAATGACTATATTATCCCTAATTAACTATAGCAATTGTGATTGAAAACTCGTTATTTATTTAGTTTCCTATATTCTGAATAAATACAAATACATTCTACTTAAAACGTTTTATTGGCTCCATGCTTTTCTCTAGATAACTTTTCTTTTATTATTTGATATTGCTTTAATTAGATGAACTTTACTATTCACTGCAATCTAAAACAATATTTTTTATAAGATAAAATTTAAAGGCTAAACGAACACTTGTTTTAAGATAGAGAGAGTATACCGTACGCATCAACTCTAGGCTGCAGGCATGACACACATCAGCATCATCACGAGCACACTACAGCAGTTACCATGCATGCATAGCGCAAGCACACACGTAGCTGTTCTCCAGAGCCTCGAACACGGTGGGCAACTCCTCCATCACCCTCGCCACCTCCGGCGCTACCCCTTCGAGAGTCGAGACGGCACGCTGCCCCTTTGCTCCTCGAGGACAAACGCTTCGTGCCATCGCGGGTGCGGCTTCGCAATCCCCATCCTTCCAGCGGCCATGCCTTGTGCGTGGCGTGGATCCTGTCGCACCTCAAAGCAGCCGTTGCCTCTGAATCTCTGATGAACAAACCGGGGAATGGCAGGCAGGACGTTGAAGCAGGAAGGCCCGGTCAAGAACACACGGACAATGGAGGGCAGGGCTGGCTAAGCACTCGTCTTCTTTCACTTGAAGAGCAGACCACCTTTAACCCGTTTCAACAAATCCATGTCGAATTGATGGAGATGCAATTCTTCCCCTAATTCTTTTGTCATTCTCTTACATACCAAACCAAGATGAACCGGAATCTGCGAACAAGCTCCTGCAGCTGCAGCACGTCATGTTGTGAGAACTGCTTGCTTGAAAGTAAACGATCCCTGACTTCTCTTTATCCTTCTCATACATCGATCTTATCAGTCGTTTTTGGCTTTCAGATTCAAAGATGATTTGTTTCTGCACCTCCTGAGCACGGGGGCGCAACCAGGTGGGGTTGACCGAGGCGAGAATGGTAGGATTGCGCGGAGCTGAATGCCTATTTGGAGCAGCACGAGGATCTCCGCCGAATCCATATCGGCTGCGGTGGTGGCGGCGGCCGTCGTTCGCGGAGGGGAAGCCGCCGCGTGAGAACGAGGATCCAACTTCAAAACTTTCATCCGATATAGGGGCTTGTATGTAAATATTTGGATCGCTATTTTACTAAACTTCTCAAAATTGGACCGCGATCCTAAATAGGGATTTTATGTAAATTATGAGGAGGTATTGTGTAAATATTTGACTTGGATATTTTATAAAAACAAACCTATCTCCCTCCTCGGCCCTCACCGGCGGTAGACGCCCGACCGGACCACCGCGGATTCCGCCGGCTCTGTTCACGATTGGATGTCCTACCCATGCGTATCTTCACCGGACTCGAAAGAGGAATCCGGAGAGGCAGGGACGATAGGCGCAAGGACGCCGGCGCCCCACGAAAGACTATAGGGCTGTTTGGATAGCTGCCTAAGGCGCCACGCCGCGCCTAAGGTGCGGCGGCCGATTTGGCCGCCACACCTGTGGCGTGAAAAGTGTGGCGTGGTGTGGCGCGTTAGGCAGGCGTCCAAACAGGCCCTATATCTCTGTTTGGTTTGGCTTTTGCCTATGCCTTTTGGCCTTTAAAAAAACAAAAGACAACTGAAGGGGTTGGATGTTCTCAAAAGCAAAGGCCTTTAAAAAACCAAAAGCCAACTGAAGGGGTTGGGTGTTCTCAAAAGCCACAGTTAATAGTAGTTTTTTATTTAATCTTCAGTGCAGTCCTCTCTATACTTTTATTGGCTGCGAGGAGTAAATTCTGCTCGAAATTACCCACCTACCACTATTTATAAAAAAATAGTTCCTTTATTTTTTTCCGAACGACCTTACTCCTCCCCCGCCGGTTCCCGCCGCCACCTTTCTCGCTGGTCCCCGCCGGCGCAAGCTTTGGCCGGTGCGAGCTCTGCCGCGGGTGGGCCACCTGCCGCCGCGGTCAAGCCTCCCAGCCCCCGCGCGGGCGAGGGTTTGCTGCCGCAGGTGGGCTGCCGCCGCCGCCGCGAGCCTCGGCTGCGCGCGTGAGCTCTGCCGTGGACGGGCCGCTGCCGCGCGCGTGCCTCCGCCGCGGGCCCTGGCCCCGCACGAGCGAGGCGCCCTGCTCCGCCGCTATGCTCCATAGCTCTGCTCTTTCCGAGCGCGGGTGCCGCTTCGCCCTGCTCCCCAGCTCCGCTCTGCCCGAGCGTGGCCCTAGTTCCGCGGCCGCGTGTGACGGCAGCGGCAGGAAGCCGCCATCCCGACAGCGAGGAATCGAGTGGTAGCGGTTGGAGAGGAGAGGAGGAGATGGTCTGGAGGAACAAGAACTGATGAGTGGGTCCGCTCGTCAGTGAGGGAGGGAGAAAGTTGAGTGTGGTGAACTGTAAATGATATGTGAGGTCGGCTCGTAATTGTTTCCAAATAGCTTTTAACTTTCTCGCACTCCCACAGCCAAAATCACTTTTTTCACGGACCAGGTCGCACCTACTTTTTCAAGCCACTGACGGGCGGCCTCACCCAATGCCGCCACCGCAGCCGGCGCCGGAGCTGAGCGCCCGAACCGCCGAGCGCGTGGAGAGGAGTAGAGGACGGTGCTGTACGCCTGTACCACGCCGTTGTCTCACTTGCGCCGCCGCCTCCCCCTGGACTGATGGCGTCAGTCGAATTGGTTTGCTGGTTGCATCCTTCGGAACGTCGATTCATGCGATCACCGGTGCAGCTTCGCAATCCCCCATCCATCGAGCAGCCATGAACCCATGCTTGCTTGAAAAGAAACGGACACTCTGGCTTCTCTTTCATCGATCTCCTTACTCATATACCCGGGTTTGCTGCTCACCTTCTCATAGAAGAAGGCTTGTCTCTATATGTACCGTTTCTAGTTTGGCCCTTAGCTGGATCAATGTTCACCTTCCTGACCCATGTTCGTTCTTCTCCTCAGGAAGAAAAGCATTTTGATTCTTTTAGAATCGGAACTTTCATTCCATTAACCATAACCAGATGCCAGATCACTGGTCACCACTCACCACTCACCAGGTCATTCATACAATTTGGAATACTGCCAGTAAAAATGCCTGACATTTTGCAATCCCTTTGTTGCTAACTTATGGGCTACTTCATTACAACTTCTAGGAGCAAAAGCAAAGGAGACACTTGAGAAAGATGAGGACGCTAGATCCTTAATCTCCCGTATCAGGCCACTAGCAGAACTTACTTGTCTCACCATTGCCTGTCTCACCATGGTCAAGTCAGATTATAATATAATATTCGACAGGCTTTTCATCAAAAAGAAAATTGACAGGCTGCCAGTAGCTCGTTTCCAATAGAGAGACACGGCCCTGTCCATACGGCCCACTAAGGTCCAGTATTAGGCCCTTCATTTGCTGGGATGAAAAAAGTAGAAAAAAGTTATTTTTACTTTCCTAAAGAAACTTTAGGATGGATTCATGTTTCCTCCCTGGAAAATAAAACCGTCCACCTGAACTTCTCGGACTCGCGATACCGGACACACGATCTCCCTGGCTAGTTTTCTAGATAGTTTTTCTTCCTTTTTTTATATTTATTTTGGCTGAATCTTTAAAAAATTATACTAGATCGCAAAAAAAGATAAAATAGAAAATTCAATTTTTTCTGGACTCCACGTGATTAGATCTATGCAGTAAATATATTATATGATATAATTTAGTAAAAAAATTATTGTACTTTTAGATATATACTTTTCTATAATTAATTCATAGCTACATTTTCCGTGGTCCAATTATGGTGAAATGTTTATAGGGCTAAGTAAAAATTTTATGCTCATTGGATCATGTATGCTTGAGCAACTAATTGCTCAAGCATACATGATCCAATGAGCATGAACTTTTTACTACAGATCAAGAATATAATGATTAGTCCACCATAAAAATTTCACCATAATTGGATAAAAAACTATAGCTATGAATTAATTATATAGAAGTATATATCTAAAAGTATAATATTTTTTTACTAAATTATATTATATCATACGTTCACTGCATTGATCTAATCACGTGGAGTTCAAAAAATTGGATTTTCTATTTTATGATTTTATTGTGATTTACTATGATTTTTCAAAGATTCAGCCAAAATAAATATAAAAAAAGATAAAAATACACTGAGAGAAACCAGCCAGTGAGGTCACATGTCTGGTTTTGTAATATCGAGAAGTCCAGTCGGATGGTTTATTATCTAGAGAGGAAACTCGAATTCAACCTAAAGTTCAGAAAGGTAAAAAAACTTTTTTCAAAAAAATAGCAGCGAAAATCCATTTTCCTCTTGCTTTATCCTATTCTTCTCTGCTCGTCAGGCTCCATCGCCCTCGCCACGCGCAACTACATATACCAATCCAAATTGGCGACCCCGTCGCTTGCGCCACTGCAGATTTGTGGGAGATGGCCGCCCGCTCCAATGGCTGTTAGAGCGCCGTCCATGGAGCTACACCGCCCGGCACCGTTGCAACTTGATCCACGCAATTCCCGAGGAAGCCGTCTTGGTTTGGTTGAGGGCCAACAATGATTCGGGTTGGCAGTGCCTCGGCTTGTGCGATGGCACGCGTCGCCAGTGGAGGAAGCCGTGCTCCTTGGAGACGCATGTCCTAGTCGGCGTCCACGCTGACAGAGGCTTGGTGTGTACGAACTTTGTGCGAGCGCGGCTGCGGCTAGCTGAGCAAACGACACGGCGGCGGAGTCATCCTCTCCAGAGTCGCTACCGGGTGTCCCGGACGAGGCCGCTACGGCAAAAACTCGCTCAGATTTTGCAGGGTGTTCCCCCCACCATACTCCTCGCCCCCGGAATTCTTCCAGATTTTTCGTTGCGATTTCGTACTCTGTCCGCCGTCTACTACAGGAATTCTTAATTTTACTGCCATCGGATGTGGGAAGGTACTTTTCTATCATGCGGCTATGGTTTGGTCCCCAGACAGATGGCAACAGGGTCGCGGCGGAAGCACTCGAACCTGTATGACCCATCTGACGGCATGGTGATGCCAGAGCACGGGGCACGGCAAGGTGCGTTTGCTTGAGGCAAAAATGGGATGATGGCATGGAGAAGAGTGCTTATTTGGAGCCGCAAGAGGATCTCCGGCAAATCCATGTCGGTTGCGGCGGCAGCTGTCGTCGTTGGCGGAGCGGAAACCGGTGTATGGGAACGAGGGTTCTATTGCAAAATATTTCTTCCAATGTAGGGGGTTATATGTAAATAGTCGAATAGCTATTTTACATAAAACCTCCTAAATTGGATTGCGATCCTTAATTGCGATCCGAAATAAAAGGTTTTATGTAAATATTTAGAGGGTATTATATAAATATTTAACTCGGGTATTTTATGAAAACAGACTCCCCCCAACACACACCAGCGGCAGACCCCTGACCGACCATCGTGGATTCCGCCGGCTCTGTTGACGCGTGGAGGTCCTGTCCCTGCGCATCTTCACCAGACCCGGAAGAGGAATCCGAAGAGGCAGAGACGAGAGGTGCGAGGATGCTGGTGCCCGGCGGAAGGCTATGAGCGGCCTCACCCAATGCCGCCACCGCACCCTGCGCCGGAGCCGCCGAGCGGCTGGAGAGGTATATTCAGCAGCTTGGACCTCTCTCTCGCTGCAGCCCTTCACGGAGCTGTGCCGCGCCGCTGTCTCTCTTTCGCCGCCGCCTCCCCCATGGATCAGTCGATTTGGTTTGCTGGCAACGGGAGCATCTTCGAGACAGCATGCTGCCCCCATCCTCCTCCAGAACAACGATTCATGCGGTCACCAGTGCAGCCTCGCAATCCCCCATCCATCGAGCAGCCATGCCCCGTGCTCTTCTCTTTGGCCGATCTGGGTTGCGAGTTCGGTCAGAATGCTTGCTTTTCTTCGTTTCGTTGAGATAGATGCGGGTAAATTATAATTCGATTCCGAAACGGTTACATGATGCTCCAATCTGATTACATATACAGATCATACGGGCATTCCAGTTTGTTGATACCTTATTCTGTGTGCACAAGGTCGCAGGGGGGCCGAAGTGAGCAAGGCGGGGATCTAGAGAGGAAGCAGCCGGGCATGTCGAAGCGTCCATGCATAGAGTCGCATGGAGACGAGCCTGAGAGGCTAGGAGGCGGCCACAGGCTGAGCAAGGAACCTGACATGTCGAACCGGCCTTCATTGTCTGAATTTGGCATGTCCAAGCTGCCATTGATCGGTCGCTGCACTGGCCGCACACCGCGGCAGCACCTCTACCTTGTGGTGGACGACTGGGAGAGACTGAGAGAGGCTACAACATCCACAGGGTCAGTGAGGATGACTTCGACCCGGACCCCAACGCTGTCATGCACACCCGCCCCATCGATCGCTCGATCGTTCGCATCGAGGCCCAGCACCCGCACTCGTGGTCATTCGCCGCCCACGGCAGCAAGATCCTGGTGATGCCGCCGCCGGAGTACAGCCCTGGCATCCCCGTGTTCAACACCGAGATGGCGGGGATGACGGTGTGGCCGAACCGCAGAAATGCTTGCTTGAAAGTAAACGATCCGTCACTTCTCTTTCTCCTTCTCATACATCGCTCTTATCGGTTGTTTTCAGCTTCAGATTCAAAGATGATTTGTTTCTGCACCTCCTGAGCACGGGGGCGCAACCAGGTGGGGTTGACCGAGGCGAGAATGGCAGGATTGCGCGGAGCTGAATGCCTGTTTGGAGCAGCACGAGGATCTCCGCCAAATCCATGTCGGCGGCGGCCGTCGTTCGCGGAGGGGAAGCCGCCGCTTGAGAATGAGGGTCCAACTGCAAAATTTTAATACGATATAGGGGTTATATGTAAATATTTGGGTCGTGATTTTACATCAGCCCTCCTGAATTAGATCAGCATGCATAATCGCAATCTCAAATAGGAGGTTTTGTGTAAATATTGAGGAGATATTGTGTAAATATTTGACTCGGGTATTTTATGAAAACAAACTCTCCCCCTCGGCCCTCACCAGCGGCAGACCGCGGTGGTGGATCGCACGGGGCGACGAGGGAGCGGCAGAAGGATGGGGTCGGTGGCGCTGAGCTGCTGTCGGGAGGCCGCGGCCCACCGACGAGGAACATGTTGAAGGAGCAGGCATCGCAGACGCGGTGGTCGAAGGTGCAGCCGACGGCGGCGGCGCCGCACGTGAATTTGGTCACTTGCACGCATGTGCATGCAACGCAGTGGCACCGTCATGGACGTTCAAGTTACATATCGGAGATGGTACATGTTAGATAACTAGGCAATTTTCAGTATATTTTAATTTTAAATATTACTAGCAATTTTATGACATAGATGAGTGATAATGTGTGTATAAGATATGTGCATGTGTTCATGTTATTCTCACTAATAAGCATGAATAAAGAATTAAACCAGAATAGATTTTGTAAGTACCTCAAGGCGAGACCAGTGCCGGGGGCACCGGTTGCGTCGTTACCAGCTGGAATAGACATGCTATTCGACTGGCCTTGCTCGAAGTAGCCGAACTATATCGATGCAGGAAGAGGTTCGCAGTGCAGTCCCACGAACGGTCACGCCGGGAAGTAGATGAAGTATTCGTTCCCACGAGCGGTCACGTCGGGAAGTAGACGAAGGAGTCGTTCAGGGAGCGAGCAGTCGCGTCAAGACGCTCCCCAAAAATCTGATTGCCCGCGTCCCGTGCAGAACCTTCAGCGAGCAGAGGTTCCGGAGGCCCTGCTCTCGCTAGAGCTGTGCGCGCAGCACTAGCGATGGGAATGACAGAAAGCAGCTGAGGGAGAAGGGAGAGGTCTCCTAAGGAGGAGTACCTGGATCAAGTGATGAGGTGAGTGAGGATGGGAGGAGGGGGTGGTGGTTTATATAGGCGTGGAGATGCCTCAGGTTCAACGAACCTGAATGCCATGAATGACTTTGATGAGCGGCAGTAATTGTGCCTCAGGTTCAACGAACCTGGACGTCATAAAGAGCCTTGATCGTCCAGTCATTACTGTCAATATTAACTCTCTGTTTTAATGCTCTTTACCGCTCTTTACAGCAAAACGTCCTTCTCATCTCAGCACATCACGTCGCACCGCACCTGCACGTCACGTCCGTCCGCACGCGCACGCGCACCCGTACGGCTGGCCGCGCCTCGCCTCGGCCACGGCCTCGGCCCGGCTCGGCGAGGCGAGCGAGCGCGTGCGTGTGGTTCACCGTCCTCCTCTTACCGACTTCACAAGTGGTGTACACGAAGTCCACCCTTTAAGTCGGTTGAGATCCTCCTCAATTCCCGGTACGGAATTAAGCTATTGATTCCCTAGCATTTAATAGTGGGCTTTAAATTCTTTTAATGCATTGATTAGAATGAATGGGTCAAGCCCATAACTCCAACAATCCCCACCAAGAAATTCAAGCCACACTAGAAATGCCCTCATTGCCTCATTGATATACCAGTATTCGACAGGGATTGTTAAGTTGAACTTCCATCTAGGATAAAAGCTACACTTATTCACAACTGTACAATGAACTATGCCTTGAATTGTCAGTTTTGTGCAAACAAGTTTGACCAGAGCCCTACACTGGTACTAGGCTGCAAAAGCATCCCAGCGGTTTGGAGCTTATAAGTCATACTCCAGGCCCTTCATGAGTTTCTAGAGAATACCCAGTTCTCATAGACCATGACTAGTAGTCAGACTCATATAGGTGTGTTCCTTTCAGATGTTCTGTAGGACAACATTTTTGTTTCAAGAAAACAACTCATTTATTTTAAAGAAACCACCTGGAACACATTAAAGTATAGACCAACCTGCCATACAGATTAGAAGAGAAATGCACCTTATACACGGAATGAGCTCTTTTCACAAAGGTTCTCTTCTCACAGTCAGACTTTAGTTTGTTTCACTATCCTAATTCACGGGATCTCCGATCACATAGGACAGGTTTCCACTATAAAATGACTCACGTGGGTCTCAGGCCCAATTCCATAGATGCATTGTCCATCACATTTCGTGAAAGACCCTTTGTAAACTGATCTGCCAGATTTTTAGCTGTCTGAACATAGTCCAGGGCTATAACTCTAGAGTTTCTCAATTTTCTGACAGATTTCAACCGCCTTTTCACATGTCTAGATGACTTCATGTTATCCTTTGAACTATTCACCTTGACAATTACCGTTTGATTGTCACAGTTCACTAGAATTGCCGGTAACGGTTTTTCAACTATGGGCAAGTCCATAAGGAGCTCACGAAGCCACTCAGCCTCAACAGTGGCGGTATCTAATGCTGTGAGTTCTGCTTCCATAGTTGACCTCGTTAAGATGGTCTGCTTGCAAGACTTCCAGGAAACAGCTCCACCTCCAAGTGTAAACACATATCCACTTATGGCCTTTATCTCATCAGCATCAGAAATCCAATTTGAATCACTATACCCTTCTAGTACCCTTGGGTACCCGGTGTAGTGAATTCCATAGTTCAGCGTCCCCTTCAGATAGCACATTACTCTTTCAAGAGCCTTTCAATGATCATCTCCCGGGTTTGAAACAAACTGGCTCAGTTTGCTTACAGCAAACGAGATGTCAGGTCTTGTAGCGCTCGCTAAATACATTAATGAACCAATGATCTGGGAATATCTCAGCTGATCTCGCACTATCCTTTTGTTCTTTCTAAGAATTAAACTGGCATCATATGGTGTTGAGACAGGTTTATAGTCGCTATAATCAAAGCGACTTAACACCTTCTCCACATAGTGAGACTGTGTAAGAATCACCCCACCATTGCTCTCTTTTACCAGTTTTATATTAAGGATAACATTAGCTTCTCCCAGATTCTTCATCTCAAAATTTTAAGATAAAAACTCTTTGACTTCCTTAATCACATTAAGGCTAGTGCCAAAGATCAGTATGTCATCCACATACAAGCACAAAATCACTCCTTCAACCCCACCATAGCGATAGTACACATATTTGTCAGGTTCGTTCACAACAAAACCAGCAGAGGTCCAAGTTCTATCAAACTTTTCATGCCACTGCTTAGGCGCTTGCTTGAGACCATATAAAGATTTCAACAACGTACAAACCATTCCTTCTTGACCCTTTGATACAAACCCATCCGGCTGATCCATATAGATCTCCTCTTCTAACTCTCCATTGAGGAAAACCGTCTTAATGTCCATCTGATGAACGAGAAGACCATAAGAGGCTGCCAGGGAAAGTAACACTCGAATTGTGGTCAATTGGGCAACTGGTGAATAAGTGTCAAAGAAATCTTCTCCTTCTTTTTGGGTATAACCCTTGGCCACAAGTCTAGCCTTGTACTTTTCAATAGTACCATCTGGCCTAAGCTTTTTCTTGAACACCCACTTGCATCCAACCGGTTTACATCCATAACGACGTTCAACGACCTCCCAGGTTCCATTAGACATAATAGAATCCATCTCACTTCTCACTGCTTCCTTCCAATAGTCAGCATCAGGAGATGAATATGCCTCTTCAATGGTTCTGGGTGTATCATCTATGAGGTATACAATGAAATCATCACCAAAAGACTTTACAGTCCTTTGTCTCTTGCTCTTTCTCGGAGCATCATTGTTATTCTCCTCAGGATTTTCCACAAGTGTGTGTTCATTGTATTCTATCGGCTTAGCAGAGCCATCATCCTCGATGAACTCTTGCCTAGATGAACTTGTTTCATCTCTCATGGGAAAAATATTTTCAAAAGATATAGCATCTCTGGACTCCATTATAGTACCAGCATGCATGTCAGATACTCCAGATTTCACTATTAAAAATCTATACCCAACGCTGTGAATAGCATAACCTAGAAAGATACAATCCACAGTTTTAGGTCCAACCTTATGTTTCTTGGTTATTGGCACACTCATTTTTACCAAACAACCCCATGTACGTAAGTATGACAGTGTTGGCCTTTTCTTCTCCCATTCCTCGAATAAAGTTATCTCTTTATTCTTTGTAGTAACACGGTTTACAACATGACATGCAGTCAATATAGACTCACCCCACCATTCCTTGGAAAGTCCCGCTGTATCTAACATGGCGTTAACCAAATCCGTTAGAGTGCGGTTCTTTCTTTCGGCAACCCCATTTGACTGAGGTGAATAGGGAGGCATCCTCTCATGAATAATACCATGTTCCTCGCAGAATAAAGTAAATAAATTTGAGAAATACTCACCACCACGATCTGACCTAACTCTTTTGATCTTTCTCTCAAGTTGGTTTTCTACTTCAGCTTTATAGATTTTAAATTAGTGTAAAGCTTCATCTTTTGACTTCAACAAATAGATGTAACAAAATCTAGTACTATCATCAATCAAAGTGATGAAATATTTTTTACCACCTTTTGTCAACACTCCATTCATTTCGCACAAATCGGAATGAATTAATTTTAAGGGTGCCAAGCTCCTTGCCTCCGCGGTCTTATGAGGCTTACGAGTTTGTTTTGATTCAACACATACATGACACTTAGAATTTTTGATAAAAGTAAACTTTGAAATTAAGCTCAAATTAGCTAAGTGCATCATACAACCAAAATTAATGTGATAAAGCCTCGAATGCCAAATATTTGTTTCATCAACATTAATAACATTGTATGCAACTTTATTAGAAACATCTGACAAACAAAGACAGAACAAGTCTCCACTTTCATAACCCTTTCCAACAAAAGTACCAAACTTAGACAAGATACATTTATGAGACTCAAAGACTAATTTAAAACCATCTCTACACAGAAGAGAGCCGCTGACTAGATTCTTCTTGATGGTGGGGACATGCTGCACGTTCTTCAGCTGCATGGTCTTCCCCGAAGTAAACTTCAGATTTACCGTACCAACACCAAGAACACGCGCATGCGATCCGTTCCCCATCAGCAAGGATGTAGTCCTGCCGGTCTGGTAAGAAGAGAACAAAGAAGCATCAGCACAAACATGAATATTAGCACCAGTGTCAACCCACCATTCGGGTGAACCAAAGACTGAAAGAACAGTAGGTAATAAATTACCGTACCCCGATGTTCCTCCAGGCTCGCTAATGACCATGTTGGCGGAGTCGTTGCCTTTGCGGTTCGAACATTTTGCAACAAAGTGTTCCGTACTAGCACACACATAGCAAGCTCCCTTCTTCTTCTTCTTCTTCTTAAAAGTGGTTGTCTGCTTAGTATTTGGTTGGTTCTGCGGTGGCGTTTTCTTGTTCTCGTGGGAGTTGTTCTTTTGAACAAGATTAGCGCTAGAAGCACCAACAACTCTTTTCCCACGTATATCCTTTGCTCTCGCCTTCTCCTCAACATCAAGAGTCCCTATGAGTCCATCTGTCGGTACATATAGACAGGGGTACCTCCTGCTAGGGTGTCCAGGCCCTTGGCGTCTCGCAATTCGTAATCTCCCCTTTTGCCTTCTGGGGGACGTGGCATACGGCCCGGGTCTGACAGCTGGGACCGTGGTCTCCGGACCCTCCCCGTTGAAAGCATCTAGGCCCCTAATTCGTGTTTTGGTAATTAATGACAACGGTTTGTGGATTAACAATTCTTTTTGAGAAAATGAGTATAGGTTGATCCACGGATGAATAAGAGTTATTTGCGAACGTGTGGATTTCTGGAGACGATGAGAAAAGTTTGGGCTCAAGGCAAAGGTATAAAATAGGGTCTTTTGAATTTTACCGGTCACAAGGTGCTTAGTGGATGATAAGTGACCGGATTTGTTGGATAGATAGCCGTACTATCAAGAGGGGTCATGTACTCGTGCTTGACAGGTCTCTAGTGCCATTTTGCTCAAAATATCTAATGCATGCATGAGGGCTAACTACGCTTTGCCGGGTTTTTGAAAAAGAACTTATTTGAGTGCTGACTGCTCAAGAGCGGACGGTCCGCCCCTTGGGTGCGGACGGTCCGCTACCGTTCCAGAAAGGCTTAGAGAGTTTATCTGGTGGCTGGCGGACGGTCCGGTCCTCCTGGGCGGACGGTCCGCCACTGTAACTCTTTCTCGTTCCAGAAAGGATGTTCTCTGGTCTGTCTAATTTGTGTGGCCCGCGGACGGTCCGCTTCTGTGGTGCGGACGGTCCGCAGGCACTCTGATAAATTGATCCAGAAACATTGTTGTCTCTGCTTGTTCCTCTAGGTTGAACGGCGGACGGTCCGCCCCTTGGTGGCGGACGGTCCGCAGGCTAATTCCAGGAGTGTTCCAGAGACCCTCATGTCTCTGGAGTTGTGGAACTCTTAACTGCGGACGGTCCGCTGGTTTGTGGCGGACGGTCCGCCGGGGCTGTAACGGCTAGTTCTGACACGCATTAAATGCTCTCTGACTCTCTGGTTTATAACTGCGGACGGTCCGGTTTTTGAAACCGGACGGTCCGCGATCTCGCAGAAAAGACTGTAACGGCTAGTTTTTGATGGGATGTCTATATATACCCTTTGCCCGGCACTTGGGTGTCTCTCTTGGCCATTTGAACAGCATTCTTGACTCTCTAGGGCTAAGACATCCCTCTCTCTCACACACTTGCTAAGGATTTGCATTTTTGAGAGTGAGAGTGCTTCCTAGTGCATTGCATTTAGAGTTTGAGCTTTGTGGCACTAGGGAATCTTCAAGCAAGGATCATTGACTTGTTACTCTTGGGAGTTGCCGCTCCCTAGACGGCTTGGAGAAGGTGACTTCGTGGAGCTTCTTGAAGGGGATTGTTGAGAAGCCCCGATTTCGGTTGTGAGAGGTTTTGTGCTCACCTTGCCGGAGTGGTGAAGAGCAACTCTAGTGAAATCGAGGTGTGGAGTGGTTCCTTGCTTCTAGCCGGCTCAAGATCAAGAGGTTCTTGATAGAGGAGCGGTTAATTCTTGGAATCCACCTCAACGTGGATTAGGGGTGACCGGCAAGTCATCGACACCACGGGATAAATTTGTGTGTCAAGCTTGGTTGTCTCTCTTGCTCTTTTTATCTTTGTTTTACTTTGAGCAATTTAATTTATTAGAGCTTGAATTGTATCTTGTCACCCTAGGTTGCAAACCTTTTAGAGATTGTAGTAGCATGACATAGGACTCTCTTGTGTTACTAATTAAATTTTCTCTAGTGTTGTGAGTTTTAGTTTTTAAACCGCCTATTCACCCCCCTCTAGTCGGTGTTCTTGATCCTACAAGTGGTACCAGAGCTAAGTACTCCATTAATTGCGGATTTAACCATCTTGGAGTAGAACAATGACTAGTGATAATGGAATTCATGTTGGGAAGCCACCGTTCTTTGATGGGAATAATTATGATTATTGGAAGACTAGGATGTCGGCTCATATCAAAGCCATGAGTAGAAAGCTATGGAGAGTGGTAAATGATGGATATGTCATTTTAGATTCAAAAAATTTGTCACCCCTAGAAGAGGAAAATGAGATACTCAATGATCAAGGGGTCAATGTGCTCTTTAGTGCCCTTGGTGTGACCGAATTTAATAGAGTCAAGAGTCTCACAAATGCTCATGACATATGGGAAAAGCTCATGGAAATTCATGAGGGCACATCAAGTGTGAAAGAGGCCAAGTTATATTTGCTTAAGGGCAATTTTAGTGAATTTACCATGAAGAAGGATGAGAGTATAGCCGAGATGTTCAACCGGCTAAATGACATTGTGAATGACCTCAAGGGACTTGGATTTGAGGTACCGGATGCGGATTTCAACCACAAATTTCTTAGATGCCTTCCGGAGAGATATGATACAATTGTGACCTTGCTTGTAAGGTCAAATGTGAAGACCGCAACTCCTACACAAATATTGGGAGAGGTTCTCACTCATGACATGTTCAAGAAATCTCAAGATGAAGCTCATGGGGGAGAAATTGATATGAAAAAGAAAAGTGTGGCATTCAAAGCTCAAGATAGCAAAATGGAGGAAGAAAGTGAGTGTCAAGAAGAAGAATCGGATGAAGAGATGGCTCTCTTTGTCAAGAGATTCAATAGAATGATGAACAAGAAGAACTTTGGCAAGAAAGGTCAATCATCAAGAAAAAATCCTTTTGTGAACAAGACATGCTTTCAATGTGGTGAAATGGGTCATATTAGTGTCAATTGTCCAAACAAGAAAAATGACAAGAAGGACAAGAAAAATGATGAAAAGAAGAAGAAGAAGTTCATCAAGAAGAAGAAGAATGGTCAAGCTTATTTTGTTGAGTGGGATTCCGATGCAAGCTCCGATGATGATGATGATGATGATGATGACAAGCCATCCAAGGGAGTTGCCGGGATCGCCATCAAGGAGGCTCCATCACTCTTCTCTACACCACATTGTCTTATGGCAAAGGGTGGTGCAAAGGTACAACAAGATGATGAACTTGATGAACTTTCATATGATGATCTTGTTGAAATGCTAAATGATGCCGATGAATTCATGACTAAAGAAAAGGCAAAGTTAAAGGAATTGAAGTTGAAATTTACTTCTCTTCAAGATTCCTATGAGGAGCTAAAGACTTCACATGAGAATCTCAAAGAAACTCATGAGAAGCTTGAGGAAGCTCACAATGCCCTACTTAATCATGAAAGAAAAGCAACATTGAGCATTGGTGTGAGTTGTGACTTAATTGATGATAAACCTTGCGATTCTAGTTCAACTAGTTCCTCTTGCACCAAAATTGATGACTCATCTTGCAATGAATCTCTTATTATGGAAAATGATTTGTTAAAGAAAGAGGTTACTTGCTTGACTAATGATTTGAGAAAGTGCTATGATAGTAGAGCCATGTTTAATCATTGTTGGGCAAGTCAAAAGTTCACTTTGAACAAGCAAGGTGTTGGATATATTTCTAAGAAAGGGAAGAAGGCTTTTGTGCACACCAAAACCACTTTTGTGAAGAATAGTGGTAAGTCATATTGTGAAAAATGCAAGAAGGTTGGTCATGTTGAGAAGAATTGCACCAACATGAAAGTCATATCCTTTGATTCTAGTTACATTCTTATGAGAAATTCAAATGGCAATGTTAGTGCAAAATTTGTTGGAATACCTATAGATGGTGCTAAAAAGAATGCCATTTGGGTGCCAAAAGTCTTGGTCACTAACGTTCAAGGACCCAAGAAAGTTTGGGTACCTAAAAGAGTTGTCTCTTTGTTGTAGGTAAATTACAAGTCCGGAGGAAGACATTGGGTGCTTGATAGTGGATGCACTCAACACATGACCGGAGATCCAATGATGTTCTCCTCTCTAAATGAGAATGTGGATGGCTATAGTGATATCATCTTTGGTGACAATAGCCGAGGCAAAGTCAAAGGTGTTGGTACGATTTCAATCTCAAGTGACCATTCTCTTTCAAATGTTTTATTGGTGGATTCTCTCAAGTTTAATCTCTTAGCGGTCACTCAACTTTGTGATTTTGGATATAAGTGTAGTTTTACTAAAGATGATGTTGTAGTAACTAGCTTGGATGGACTAAATCACATCTTTACGGGGTTTAGATATGAGGATGTATATCTTGTGGATTTTGCTACTAAAGAGGCAAACTTGTCTACATGTTTGTTCACTCAATCATCTTTGGGTTGGTTATGGCATAGAAGACTTGGTCATGTTGGCATGAAACAACTCAACCGTCTTATAAAGCATGATTTAGTAGTTGGCTTGAAGAATGTAAAGTTTGAGAAAGATAAATTATGTAGTGCATGTCAAGCCGGAAAGCAAGTTGCAAATGGTCATCCCTCTAAGAGTGTCATGTCAACCGAAAGACCATTGGAATTATTGCATATTGATTTATTTGGTCCTACAACATATAGAAGTATTGGTGGAAATTGCTATTGTCTTGTTGTAGTGGATGATTACTCAAGGTATACTTGGGTTTTCTTTCTTCATGACAAAGCCGATACTTATGATATATTCAAGAAATTCTTGACAAGGGCCGAAAATGAATTTGAACTCAAGGTGAAGAAAGTGAGGAGTGATAACGGAAGTGAATTTAAAAATACAAGAGTTGAAGAATGGTGTGATGAGAAAGGAATCAAACATGAATTTTCAACCAAATATACTCCGGAACAAAATGGTCTTGTTGAGCGGAAAAATAGAACCTTGATTGATATGGCAAGATCAATGCTCTCCGAATACAATGTTTCCGATAGTTTTTGGGCCGAAGCTATCAACACGGCATGTCATGCATCTAATAGATTGTATTGCCATAGATTCCATAACAAGACCCCATATGAGTTGCTCATTGGAAGGAAACCAAATATATCATATTTTAGAGTATTTGGTTGCAAATGCTATATTCTCAAGAAGGGAACTCGGTTATCAAAGTTCCAAAGCAAATGTGATGAGGGTTTTCTTCTTGGGTATTCATCTTGTAGCAAGGCTTATCGGGTCTATAATAAAACGCATGGCATTGTTGAAGAAGCATATGATGTTGAATTTGATGAAACAAATGGGTCTCATAGTGAACGAGAAAATCTTGATGATGTGAGAAGTGATGGCTTAAGAAATGCTATGAAAAATATGTCAATTGGTGATGTTAGACCAAGAGAAGAAGATGAAGGTGATGATGGTCATTCTATCTCTATTAGAGTTAATCCTTCAACTTCTATCTCAAATGATCAAGCACAACAAGTTGTACAAGATTCTAGTAATGATGATCCTCAAGTACAAGATCAAGTTGGTTCTTCAAGTGCAACTTCCCCATCAACTCAAGAACCCGTTGTTCCTCAAAGGACACATCATATTCTTGCAAAGGATCACCCCGTGGATCAAATCATGGGTGATATTAGTAAGGGTGTCCAAACTCGATCTCGCATCGCTTCATTTTGTGAACATTATTCCTTTGTATCTTTTCTTGAACCTAACCGTGTAGATGATGCATTGAGAGATCCGGATTGGGTGAATGCTATGCATGAAGAATTAAACAATTTCACCCGGAATCAAGTTTGGGATTTAGTTGAGAGGCCTAGAAATTATAATGTCATTGGCACTAAATGGGTTTTTAGAAACAAGCAAAATGAAGATGGATTGGTTGTGAGAAACAAGGCAAGATTGGTGGCTCAAGGCTTCACTCAAGTCGAAGGTTTGGATTTCGGTGAAACTTTTGCCCCCGTTGCTAGACTAGAAGCTATTAGAATCTTATTAGCTTATGCTTGTTCTCACAACATAAAACTTTTTCAAATGGATGTGAAAAGTGCTTTCTTAAATGGCAAAATTAGTGAACTTGTTTTTGTTGAGCAACCTCCCGGTTTTGAAGATCCCAAGAAACCAAATCATGTATATAAGCTCTCTAAAGCTCTTTATGGTTTGAAGCAAGCTCCACGAGCTTGGTATGAAAGATTGAGAGATTTTCTTATTTCCAAGGGATTCAAAATTGGTAAGGTTGACACCACCTTGTTCACTAAAACCATTGGTAAGGATTTGTTTGTTTGTCAAATTTATGTTGATGATATTATCTTTGGCTCAACTAACCCAAGTTTTTGTGAGGAATTTGGTGAAATGATGTCTAGGGAATTTGAAATGTCCATGATCGGTGAATTGAGTTTCTTTCTTGGACTTCAAATCAAGCAACTCAAGGAAGGCACCTTTGTGTGTCAATCAAAATATGTAAAGGATATCTTGAAGAAATTTGGTATGGAAGATGCAAAACCAATCAAGACTCCTATGGCTACCAATGGGCATCTTGACCTAGATGAGGGAGGTAACCCGGTTGACCAAAAGCTTTACCGCTCTATGATTGGTAGCTTGCTTTATTTGACCGCATCTAGGCCCGATATCATGTTTAGTGTTTGCATGTGTGCACGATTTCAAGCCGCACCTAGAGAATGTCATTTGACCACCGTCAAAAGGATTTTGAGATACTTGAAATATACTCCTAATATTGGTTTATGGTATCCTAAAGGCGCTCACTTTGATTTGGTTGGATTCTCGGATTCGGACTATGCGGGGTGCAAGGTTGATAGGAAGAGCACTTCCGGTGGTTGTCAATTTCTTGGAAGATCGCTTGTCTCTTGGTCTTCAAAGAAACAAAATTCCGTGGCTCTCTCAACCGCCGAAGCGGAATATATTTCGGCCGGAAGTTGTTGTGCACAATTGTTATGGATGAAGCAAACTCTTCTTGACTATGGTGTGAAATTTGATGAAATTCTCTTGTTGTGTGATAATGAAAGTGCCGTGAAGATTGCTACTAATCCGGTTCAACATTCAAGAACCAAGCATATTGATATCCGTCATCATTTTCTTAGAGACCATGTGAACAAGAGCGATATCAAGATTGATGGTATTGGCACGGATGATCAATTAGCCGATATATTCACTAAGCCCTTGGATGAATCTCGGTTTTGCAAGTTGAGAAATGAGTTGAACATCATTGACTTCTCAAATGTGGCTTGAAAACTAGCACATGTGACATATGGTTCTTCCATGTTTTCCTTGTTTCAATTTTCTGAATTTTTGTGGGATTTTTTGAGCCGTTTATGACTTTTCATGATTTCACTCGATTTATTTTCAAATTCTTGTTATAACTTGCTCATATGAGAGTTTGGAAGGTTTCATGCAAGATTTGAAATTTTTAGATTTTTATATGAGCAATGATCCCATATTGAAGTTGGAATTGTGAAAATTGGCTGAATACTGAACAGATTGAAATTTGGTTCAGCGGACGGTCCGCGGGTAAGAGGCGGACGGTCCTCGGTTTATGAGGTTAGTTCAACAGAGACACTGCAACTTGTTTTGGGCCGCAGAAGTTATGAAGCGGACGGTCCGCGTGTAACTGGCGGACGGTCCGCAGGTCATGTGAAACGATCACCAGAGGGACTGCAATGTTATTTTGGGCCACAGTGTTTTGAAGCGGACGGTCCGCCTGTAAGAGGCGGACGGTCCGCGGGTCATCTGGACTGATCACCAGACGCTCTGCAGAACTGATGTCAACAACAAAATTTTTGAAGCGGACGGTCCGCCTGGAAATAGCGGACGGTCCGCCACCTGACAGAAAGATGGGGCCCGACCAGTGTTGCCTTATATTGGGCTGTTCCTTTCTCTCCTCTCACCAACCCGAGTCATCCTCTCCAAAGGCTCTCTCTCTTTCTCTCTCAAGCACGTGGGGAAGACTTCAAGGTCAAGGATTTTTGGCGTGATTCGCGGACAGTCCGAGCACATCCCCGGACTCTTCTTGTGATTCTTCATCATGTCCTCTCGGTATTTCGATGAATCCCTAACTCTTATTCTTGGATTTACTCATTGGAAAGAGTTAGGGTTAGTTGCTCCGATCTATTTTTGGGCCATGGATTCTTGCAAATAGTTGGGGCACTTTGTTCCTAGTGATGAGGAGATGGTGTAGTATTAATTCGGTTGGTGGATTTGTATCTAAACTCAAAATGTGGATGGATCAAAGTTGGGGCGCCTGCTGTGTTCATGTGCTGAACAGATGTGTCGCGGACGGTCCGCTGTTAGTAGGCGGACGGTCCGCGTCTGGTAGCGGACGGTCCGCCTGTGTCACGCGGACGGTCCGCCGGTGGCAAATTTTTTTCAGAAATAATCAGAATTGACTTGTATGATTATGGATTGGATTTCTTCCTTTTGTGATTGTTCTTATGGTCAATTCTTGATCCCAGGCCACCTCGGAAAATTTTCAAAGCTTTCACCTCAAAAATCAAGAAGGCTGGAACATCAAAGAGGCAAAGGGATGGTGATAATTCAGATGACTCGGACTATGATCCTCATCCTAGTGAGATGGCTGCAGCATCATCAGTGGGTGGTGTTGGTGATGAATCTTCAGAGGAGGACTTAGAGGATTCTGAAGATGATATTACTGCTTTGATGGGGCTAGATCTTCCTAGCCGACAGTGGACTGCTGAAAGCTATGCAAATGCTAGAGCAGTGAATCAGTTCGCCATGCCTCGTGACACCAACATCCTCTTTTTCAGCACCAAGGTACAACAAGATGCTTACTTCGGTCATCTAGTTAAGAAAACTGTGTTCAAACATCAAAACTATTGACCTGGGGTATATGCGATCACATCCTGTCATGACTGACCTAGTGGATAGATTTGAGGAAATGGGGTTAGCTAATTTTCTGCAACATAGATGTGATTGGAATGAAA